>NC_046249.1:882500-2157500 GCF_009819885.2 Catharus ustulatus | reverse complement strand
ATTATTTTTTTAAAATTTTTTTTAAAGCAAAAACCTCTCGTTTAAGGAAATGTTTTGGGTGTTCCACAGGGTTTTTATCCATCACCTCCAGACCCAAAAATGTGTTCATGGGGTCCCCAGGATTTTTATCCATCACCTCCATCCCCCCCAAACCTGTCCATGAGCTCCACAGAGTTTTCATCCATCTCCTCCAGGCCCCCAGAAACGTGGTTCATGTCTCCACAGGGTTTTCATCCATCACCTCCAGTCCCCCAAAACGTGTCCATGAGCTCCAAGGGGGTTTTCATCCACCACCTCCAGCCCCAGAAATGTGTCTGGGAGGAACCAAGGATGCCCCCTCACCCCTCCACCCTTTATTTTCCCCCCTAGGCAAAGTTCACTTCCTGAAAATTCCATCACCTCCATCCCCCAAAAACGTGGTTGGGGTCTCCACAGGGTTTTCATCCATCACCTCCAGCCCCGAAAAATATATTGGGGTCTCCAAAGAGCTTCCCTCCATCCCCTCCATCCCCCCAAAACATATTCATGAGCTCCACAGGATTTTAATACATCACCTCCATCCACCCAAAGGGTTTTCATGCATCGCCTCCAACCCCAGAAATGTGTTCCTGGGGTCCCCAGGATTTTCATCCATCACCTCCAGTCCCCCAAAACGTGTCCATGAGCTCCAAGGGGTTTTCATCCACCACCTCCAGCCCCAGAAATGTGTCTGGGAGGACCCGAGGATTCCCCATCACCCCTCCACCCTTTATTTTCCCCCAGGCAAAGTTTGCTTCCTGAAAATTCCATCACCTCCATCCCACCAAAACCTCTCCATGAGCTCCACAGGATTTTAATGCAACACCTCCATCCACCCAAAACGTGTCCATGAGCTCCAAAGGGTTTTCATCCATCACTTCTAGATCCCCAAAACGTGGTTGGGGTCTCCACAGAGTTTTCATCCATCACCTCCAGCCCCCCAAAAACATGTCCATGAGCTCCACAGGGTTTTCATCCATCACCTCCAGCCCCAAAAATGTGTTCATGGGGTCCCAGGGTTTTTATCCATCACCTCCAGCCCCCCAAAACGTGTTCATGAAGTCCCCAGGGTTTTCATCCATCTCCTCCAGCCCCCAAAAATGTGGTTGGGGTCTCCACAGGGTTTTCATCCATCACCTCCAACCCTCAAAAACGTGTCTGGGATGCTCCAGATCCCTTGTACCCCTCCCAGACCGGAGGATTCCCCCTCATCCCTCCACCCTTTATTTTTCCCCCCAGGCAAAGTTTGCTTCCTGAAAACTCCATCACCTCCATCCCCTCAAAACCTCTCCATTAACTCCACAGGGTTTTTATCCATCACCTCCAGCCCCCAAAAACGTGGTTAGGGTCTCCAAAGAGCTTCCCTCCATCACCTCCATCCCCTCAAAACGTGTCCTTGAGCTCCACAGCGTTTTCATTCATGTCCTCCAGCCCCCCAAAATATATTCATGAGCTCCACAGGGTTTTCATGCATCACCTCCAGTCCCCCAAAACGTGTCCATGAGCTCCAAGGGGGTTTTCATCCATCACCTCCAGCCCCAAAAATGTGTTCATGGGATCCCCAGGATTTTCATGCATCACCTCTAGCCCCCCAAAACGCGATTGTGAGCTCCACAAGGTTTTCATCCATGTCCTCCAGCCCCCCAAAACCTCTCCATGAGCTCCACAGCATTTTCATCCATGTCCTCCAGCCCCCAAAAATACGTTGGGGTCTCCACAGGGTTTTCATCCATCACCTCCAGTCTCCAAAAATATATTGGGGTCTCCATAGAGCTTCCCTCCATCCCCTCCATCTCCCCAAAATATATTCATGAGCTACACAGGATTTTCATGCATCACCTCCAGCCCCCCAAAACGCATTTGGGGTCTCCACAGGGTTTTCATCCATCTCCTCCAGACCCCAAAAATATGCTGAGATCTCCACAGGGATTTTATCCATCACCTCCAGCCCCCAAAAAACACGTTCATGAGGTCCCCAGGATTTTAATGCATCACCTCCACACCCAGTAAAGTGTTTGGGGTCTCCACAGAGCTTCCATCCATCACCTCCATCCCCCCAAAACGTCTTTGTTACCGCCAAGGGGTTTTTTATGCATTGCCTCCAACCCCAGAAATGTGTTCATGGGGTCCCCAGGATTTTCATCCGTCACCTCCAGCCCCCAAAAACGTGTCTGGGAGCTCCAGATCCCTCGTACCTCTCACCCCTCCCAGACCCAAGGATTCCCCCTCACCCCTCCACTCCCTTTATTTCCCCCCAGGCAAAGTTTACTTCCTGAAAACTCCATCACCTCCATCCTCCCAAAACCTCTCCATGAGCTCCACAGGGTTTTCATCCATGTCCTCCAGCCCCCAAAAATACGTTGGGGTCTCCACAGAGTTTTCATCCATCACCTCCATCCCCCAGAAATATATTCATGAGCTCCACAGGATTTTCATGCATCACCTCCAGTCCCTCAAAATGTGTCCATGAGCTCCACAAGATTTTAATGCATCACCTCCAGCCCCAGAAATGTGTTCCTGGGATGCCCAGGATTTTTATGCATCACCTCCAGCCCCCCAAAACGCATTTGTGAGCTCCACAGGGTTTTCATGCATCACCTCCAGCCCCCAAAAATATATTGGGGTCTCCATAGAGCTTCCCTCCATCACCTCCATCCCCCCAAAACATATTCATGAGCTCCACAGGATTTTAATGCATCATCTCCATCCACCCAAAACGTGTCCTTGAGGTTTTGTTACCGCCAAGGGGTTTTCATGCATCGCCTCCAACCCCAGAAATGTGTTCCTGGGGTCCCCAGGATTTTCATCCATCACCTCCATCCTCCCAAAACCTGTCCATGAGCTCCACAGGGTTTTCATCCATCACCTCCAGACCCTCAAAACGTGGTTGGGGTCTCCACAGAGTTTTCATCCATCTCCTCCAGCCCCAAAAATATGTTCATGGGGTCCCAGGGTTTTTATCCATCACTTCCAGCCCCCCAAAATGCGTTCATGAGGTCCCCAGGATTTTCATCCATCACCTCCAGACCCAGTGAAGTGTTTGGGGTCTCCACAGAGCTTCCATCCATCACCTCCATCCCCCCAAAACATCTTCGTTACCTCCAAGGGGTTTTCATGCATCACCTCCAACCCCAGAAATGTGTTCATGGGATCCCCAGGATTTTCATGCATCACCTCCAACCCCCAAAAACGTGTCTGGGAGGCTCCAGATCCCTCGTACCCCTCACCCCTCCCAGACCTGAGGATTCCCCCTCACCCCTCCACCCTTTATTTTTTCCCCCAGGCGAAGTTTACTTCCTGAAAACTCCATCACCTCCATCTCCCCCAGAACCTCTCCATGAGCTCCACAGGGTTTTCATCCATGTCCTCCAGCCCCCAAAAATATGTTGGGGTCTCCACAGGGTTTTTATCCATCACCTCCAGCCCCCAAAAACGTGGTTAGTGTCTCCACAGAGCTTCCCTCCATCACCTCCATCCCCCCAAAATATATTCATGAGCTCCACAGGATTTTCATGCATCACCTCTAGCCCCCCAAAACGCGTTTGTGAGCTCCACAGGGTTTTCATCCATGTCCTCCAGCCCCCCAAAACGTGTCCATGAGCTCCACAGGGTTTACATGCATCACCTCCAGCCCCCAAAAACGTGGTTAGGGTCTCCACAGAGCTTCCCTCCATCACCTCCATCCCCTCAAAACGTGTCCTTGAGCTCCACAGCATTTTCATTCATGTCCTCCAGCCCCCCAAAATATATTCATGAGCTCCAGAGGATTTTCATCCATCACCTCCAGTCCCTCAAAACGTGTCCATGAGCTCCAAGGGGTTTTCATCCATCACCTCCAGCCCCAGAAATGTGTCTGGGGGACCCGATGATTCCCCCTCACCCCTCCACCCCTTCATTTTTCCCCCCAGGCAAAGTTTACTTCCTGAAAACTCCATCACCTCCAGCCCCCAAAAAAGTGGTTGGGGTCTTCACAGGGTTTTCATCCATCACCTCCAGTCTCCAAAAATATATTGGGGTCTCCATAGAGCTTCCCTCCATCCCCTCCATCCCCCCAAAATATATTCATGAGCTCCACAGGATTTTCATGCATCACCTCCATCCACCCAAAACATGTCCATGAGGTCCCCAGGATTTTCATGCATCACCTCCAACCCCAGAAATGTGTTCATGCGCTCCACAGGGTTTTCATCCATCACCTCCATCCCCAGAAATGTGTTCGTGGGGTCCCAGGATTTTCATCCATCACCTCCATCCCCCCAAAACATCTCCATGAGCTCCACAGGCTTTTCATCCATCACCTCCATCCCCCCAAAACATATTCATGAGGTCCCCAGGATTTTCACGCATCACCTCCAGCCCCAGAAATATGTCTGGGGGACCCGAGGATTCCCCCTCACCCCTCCACCCTTTATTTTCCCCCCCCAGGCAAAGTTTACTTCCTAAAAACCTTCCGCAAGCTGAGCTACCCGGAGGCCGTGCAGGCTTGCAAGAACAACGGCGCGGCGGTGGCCAAGGTGGGGCAGCTGTACGCGGCCTGGAAGATCCAGCTGCTGGATCGCTGCGAGGCGGGCTGGCTGGAGGACGGCAGCATCCGCTACCCCATCGTCAACCCCCGAGCCCGCTGCGGCGGCCGCGAGCCCGGCGTGCGCAACCTCGGCTTCCCCGACAAGAAGTACAAACTTTTCGGGGTGTACTGCTTCCAAAAAGCCGGGGGAGGGGAGCTCGGGGTGGGTGGGGGGTCGCCAAAACGCGTGTGAGGGGTCTGGCAGGTTGTGGGTTTGGGGGTTTTTTTGGTTTTGAGGGGTTGGTGGCGCTTGGGGACGCGGGAGGGGTTGGTGAGGGGGGGTTGGAGCTGAGCCCAAATGGGGGGTTGGGACCCCCCGTGCTCCGTGTGCTCCTCGCAGCTCTCGCTTCTGGATTGTGCATGTGCTAAAAGGGCTCGGGGCTCTGCCCTGCTCTGCCTCGGCTTCAGCCTCAGACTCGTCCTCCTCATCCCCATCCTTGTCTTCATCTTCAGCCTCATCTTCCTCAGCCTCATCCCCATCCCCATTCTATTCATCTTCAGCCTCATCCTCGTCTTCAGCCTCAGCCTCGTCCTCCTCAGCCTCATCCCCATCCTTGTCTTCATCTTCATCTTCATCCTCCTCAGCCTCATCCCCATCCTCATCTTCATCTTCATCCTTGTCCTCATCCCTGTCCTCATCTTCAGCCTCAGCCTCATCTTCCTCAGCCTCATTGCCATTCCCATTCTATTCATCTTCATCCTTATCCCCATCCTTGTCTTCAGCCTCATCTTCCTCATCCTCATCCCCATTCCCATTCTATTCACCTTCATCTTCATCCTCGTCTTCAGCCTCAACCTCGTCCTCCTCAGCCTCATCCCCATCCTCGTCTTCATCTTCATCCTTGTCCCCATTCTCGTCTTCAGCCTCATCCGCCCCATTCTTATCCCCATCCCCATTCTATTCATCTTCATCTCCTTCTTCATTTTCATCCTCATCCTCGTCTTCATCTTCATCCTCCTCAGCCTCATCCCCATCCTCGTCTTCAGCCTCATCCTCCTCATCCTCATTCTTATCCCCATCTCCATTCTCATCTTCATCTTCATCCTTATCCCCATCCTCCTCATTTTATCCCCATCCCCATTCTATTCATCTTCATCTCCTTCTTCATCTTCATCCTCATCCTCATCTTCATTTTCAACTTCATCATCCTCCTCATCTTGATCTTTATCTTGGTCTTCATCCCCATCCCATCCTAAACTTCCTCATCTTCATCTTCATCTTCATCATCCTCCTCATCTTGATCTTCATCCCCATCCCATCCTAATCTTCCTCATCTTCTTCATCTTGATCCCCATCTCCATCCTCATCCTCCTCATCCTCATCTTCATCATCCTCCTCATCTTGATCCTCATCCCCATCCCATCCTCCTCATCCTAATCCTCTTCATCTTCATCTTCCTCATCTTGATCCTCATCCCCATCTCCATCCCCATCCCCATCCTCACCCTCATCTTCTTCATCATCCTCATCTTGATCTTCATCCCCATCCCATCCTCCTCATCCTAATCCTCCTCATCTTCATCATCTTCCTCCTCCCCATCCTCATCCTCCTCATCCTCATCTTCATCATCCTCCTCATCTTGATCCTCATCCCCATCTCCATTCCCATCCTCCTCATCCTAATCCTCTTCATCTTCATCATCTTCCTCATCTTGATCTTCATCCCCATCCTAATCTTCCTCATCTTCATCATCTTCTTCATCTTGATCCCCATCTCCATCCTCCTCATTTTCATCTTCATCATCCTCCTCATCTTGATCTTCATCCCCATTCCATCCTCCTCATTCTAATCCTCTTCATCTTCATCTTCATCTTCATCATCTTCCTCATCTTGATCCTCATCCCCATCCCATCCTAATCTTCCTCATCTTCATAATCTTCTTCATCTTGATCCTCATCTCCATCCCCATCCTCCTCATTCTCATCTTCATCATCCTCCTCATCTTGATCTTTATCCCTATCCCATCCTCCTCATCCTAATCCTCCTCATCTTCATCATCCTCCTTATCCTGATCCTCATCTTCATCCCCATCCCGATCCTCATCTTCATCATCATCCTCATTTTGATCTTGATCTTCATCCTCCCCATCCTCATCCTCATCTTCATCCTCATCCTCATCCTCATCCTCATCCTCATTTTGATCTGGATCTTCATCCTCCCCATCCTCATCCTCACCCCCCCCCCCCACTGTCCCCCCTCCCTCCAAATCCCCCCAAATCCGGGTTCTGGGGGTCCCGCAGCCCCCCTGGGGCAGCTCCCGCGCGCTTGGCTGGGCCGGGAGGGGCCGGGGGGGTCCCGGGGGGGTCCCGGGGGGGTCCCGGGGGGGTCCCGGGGGGGTCCCGGGGGGCAGCGGGCGCTGGGCCCACCCGGCCGGGCCGGCTTTGGCAGTCCTGGACGTAGATAAAATAAAACTAAAACAAGCTTCGGCCGCTTGGGAGAGCTGAGCGCGGTGTCCTTGGCGCGTCTCGGGGGGTTCGGGGCCGGTCCGGGCACCCCCGGAACATCCCGGGGTTTGTGGGGATTTATCGGGATCAGATCCAAGGGGCAGCAGCGGAGCCACCCCGAGGTGTCACTGTGGGGTGGCAGGACATGGAGGGGACAGAGGGATTGGGGATATCCTGAGCTGAGACCCTAAACAGCCTTTAATGGGATGTGAAAAGAAAATTCGGGGGGTTCCGGATATTCTAGAGCTGAGTGCAGCCTCTAAATCTCCTTTAATGAGCAGTAAAAAGAAAATTCGAGGGGTTCGGGATATTCTAGAGCGGGTTCGGGATATCCTAGAGCTGAGCACAGCCCCTAAATCACTTTTAAAGGGACATGAAAAGAAAATTCGGGGAGTTTGGGATGCCTGGACCGGGTTTGGGATAACCTAGAGCTGAGCACAGCCCCTGAATCTCCTTTAATGAACCGTGAAAAGAAAATTCGGGGGGTTCGGGGTATCCTAGGGCGGGTTCAGGATCTCCTGGAGCTGAGCCCAGCCCCTAAATCTCCTTTAATGGAACATTAAAAGAAAATTCAGGGGGCTTGGGGTATCCTAGAGAGGGTTCGGGGTGTCCTAGAGCTGAGCCCAGCCCCTAAATCTCCTTTAGTGGAACATGAAAATAAAATTTGGGGAGTTCGGGATATCCTAGAGCTGAGCCCCTAAATCTCATTTAATGGGACATAAAATTCGAGGGGTTCGGGATATCCTAGAGCGGGTTCGGGGTGTCCTAGAGTTGAGGGTAGCCCCTAAATCTCCTTTAATTTGCCGTGTAAAGAAAATTCGGGGGGTTCGAGACATCCTGAAACTGAGTCTCTAAATCTGCTTTAATGAACCGTGAAAAGAAAATTTGGGGGGTTTGGGGTGTCCTAGAGCGGGTTCAGGATATCCTAGAGCTGAGGGCAGCCCCTAAATCACTTTTAATGGGACATTAAAAGAAAATTCGGGGGGCTTGGGGTATCCTAGAGAGGGTTCGGGGTGTCCTAGAGCTGAGCCCAGCCCCTAAATCTCCTTTAATTTGCTGTGAAAAGAAAATTCGGGTGTTCAGGGTGTCCTAGAGCGGGTTTGGGATATCCTGGAGCTGAGCGCAGCCCCTAAATCTCCTTTAATTTGCCAAGAAAAGAAAATTTGGGGGGTTTGGGGTATCCTAGAGCCGAGGGTAGCCCCTAAATCTCCTTTAATTTGCCGTGCAAAGAAAATTCGGGGGGTTCGAGGTGTCGTGGAACTGAGCACAGCCCCTAAATCACTTTTAATGGGACGTGAAAAGAAAATTCTAGGGAATTTGGGATATCCTAGAGCTGAAAAAAAAATTCGAGGGGCGGTTTCGAGATATCCTAGAGCTGAAAAGAAAATTCTACCGGGATGTCACAGCCCTGGGAGGGGACAGCGGGACAGGGGAACCTCGGGGATGGGACACGGAGGATGTTTGAGGCAGGAATCACCCCCAAAAAAAATCCATCGGTGTGTCCCCATCTTGTGGGGGACGCCGCGGTCACCAAGGGGACACACGTGGCGACCAAGGGGACACACGTGGCGACCAAGGGGACACAAGTGGCGGCCACCACCGGACTGGTGGCGGATGTGTCACAGGGAGCCCCGGGAGGGAATCTGGGAATTAATGGGGTGAGGGCAGAGCTGGGAACGCGCCCCAAAATCCCCAGAAAAAGGGAAAAGGGGAGATCGCTCAACTGTTAAAAAAATTTATTAAAATGTCCAGCAGTACAGAAAGGCAGAGTCAGAAATGGGGAGGGGGCGTCGGGGAGGGGTCGGGGAGGGGACACGGCAGTCACGTCGCAAACAGCAGAGATCGGAAAGCGCCGGACACGCACACACACACACACACACACGCACACACACACACGCCAACCCGAAACGAACGGAAAAAGGGACAAAAAACCAAACCCAGCACCCCCAAAACCGGGACACCCCAAAACCGGGACATCCCCAAAACCGGGACATCCCCAAAACCGGGGGTGCTGGGGCAGGGAAATGGGGAGGGGGGCGCTGCTAAAAAAAAACCCCCAGAGCCACCCCGGGTGGGATGTGGAGGTGCTGCCTGATTCAGCCCGGATTTGGGGGGGGTCCCTGTGTGGGGCTGGGGGTTTCAGCCCCGCTCGGGGGGGGCGCTGAGCGTGGGACATGCAGGGAGGGCTGGGGACGCACACGCAGCCGCCCCCTCCGGATCCTATTCCCTAAGGAGCTAAAGCCAAAAAGGGGTTAAAAAAGAGGGGGCGAGGTGACCGAGAGGGGTCGGGGTGGGGAGGGGACATCACCACACCCCCCGCTTTGTGCTCGCCCTCCTCTAGAAGTAGTGGCCCTCCTGCATCCAGTCCAGGCGGAGGTGCTGGCGGTGTTTTCGCCGCTCCTTGCGCGGTTTGTGGTGCTGGTGCTGGTGGTGCTGGTGGCTGTGCCGGTGCCGCCGGTGCCTCCGCGCTCGGTGGGACCGCCTGGCTAACGGGGGGGGGGCAACCACAGCGAGGGGGTCATGGGTCCTGTCCCCTCCTCTCCCCCCTCCCCAAATCCCACCCTGACCCCACTCACGTTTTGTGCAGAGGATTTTGGGGCGGTCCCACTTGCCCGTGCTGTGGCACTTGATGGTGGGCACGTGGCGCTGGGTGAAGCCCTGGTGGCACTGGTAGCGCACGCTGGAGTGGATGTTGTACTTGTCCTTCCTCTTCCCCACCGGGAAAGCGTTGGGGACCTCCGGGGGGGACCCGCAGAGCACTGAGGCAAAGAGCTGTGTCACCCCCTGGTGCTGGGAGGTACTGGGAGGCACTGGGAGTTACTGGGAGTTACTGGGAGTTACTGGGAGGCACTGGGAGTCACTGGGAGTTACTGGGAATTACTGTGAGTTACTGGGACTTACTGGGAGTCACTGGGAAGCATTGGGAGTTACTGGGAGTTACTAGGAGGCACTGGGAGTTACTGGGAGTGACTGGGAGCCTCTGGGAGTCACTGGGAGCCACTGGGAGTCACTGAGAGTCACTGGGAGTCACTGGGAAGCACTGGGAGTCTCTGTGAGTTACTGGGAGGCACTGGGAGCCACTGGGAGTCACTGGGAGTCACTGGGAGTCATTGGGAGTCATTGGGAGCCACTAGGAGTCACTGGGAGCCACTGGGAGGCACTGGGAATTACTGGGAGTCACTGGGAGTTACTGGGAGCCACTGGGAGCCTCTGGGAGTTACTGGGAGCCAATGGGAGTTACTGGGAGTCACTGGGAGTTACTGGGAGTCACTGGGAGTTACTGGGAGCCAGTGGGAGGCACTGGGAGGCACTGGGAGTTATTGGGAGCCACTGGGAGTCACTTGGAGTTACTGGGAATCACTGGGAGTCATTGGGAGTTACTGGGAATTACTGCGAGTTACTGGGACTTACTGGGAGTCACTGGGAGTCTCTGAGGGTTACTGAGAGTCACTGGGAGCCACTGGGAGCCGCTGGGAGTTACTGGGAGTTACTGGGAGGCACTGGGAGTCACTGGGAGTCACTGGGAGTTACTGGGAGGCACTGGGAGGCACTGGGAGCCACTGGGAGTCACTGGGAGTCACTGGGTGTCACTGGGAGTCACTGGGAGCCACTGGGAGTCACTGGGAGTCACTGGGAGGCACTGGGAGTCACTGGGAGTTACTGGGAGTTACTGGGAGTTGCTGGGAGTCACTGGGAGCCACTGGGAGTCACTGGGAGCCACTGGGAGGTTACTGGGACTTACTGGGAGTCACTGGGTATCACTGGGAGTCACTGGGAGTCACTGGGAGTCACTGGGAGTTGCTGGGAGGCACTGGGAGTCACTGGGTATCACTGGGAGTTGCTGGGAGGCACTGGGAGGCACTGGGAGTCACTGGGAGGCACTGGGAGCCACAGGGGGTTACTGGGAGTTACTAGGAGTCACTGGGAGTCACTGGGAAGCACTGGGAGTTACTGGGAGCCACTGGGAGTTACTGGGAGTCACTGGGAGTCACTGGGAATTACAGCGAGTTACTGGGAGCCACTGGGAGCCACTGGGAGTCACTGGGAAGCACTGGGAGTTACTGGGAGTTACTGGGAGTTACTGGGAGGCACTGGGAGTTACTGGGAGCCGCTGGGAGTTACTGGGAGTTACTGGGAGTCACTGGGAGGCACTGGGAGTTACTGGGAGTTACTGGGAGGCACTGGGAGTTACTGAGAGTCACTGGGAGTTACTGGGAGCCACTGGGAGTCACTGGGAGCCACTGGGAGTTACTGGGAGTCACTGGGAGTCACTGGGAGTTACTGGGAGTCGCTGGGAGCCATAGGGAGGCACTGGGAGTTACTGGGAGTCACTGGGAGTCACTGAGAGTCACTGGGAGTTACTGGGAGCCAATGGGAGGCACTGGGAGTTACTGGGAGTTACTGGGAGTTACTGGGAGGCACTGGGAGTTACTGGGAGCCGCTGGGAGTTACTGGGAGTTACTGGGAGTCACTGGGAGGCATTGGGAGTCACTGGGAGGCACTGGGAGTCACTGGGAGCCTCTGGGAGCCTCTGGGAATTACTGGGAGCCACTGGGAGTTACGGGGAGTCACTGGGAGCCACTGGGAGTCACTGGGAGTTACTGGGAGTTACTGGGAGTCACTGGGAGTCAGTGGGAGCCACTGGGAGTCACTGGGAGTTACTGGGAGTTACTGGGAGCCACTGGGAGTTACTGGGAGGCACTGGGAGGCACTGGGAGTTACTGGGAGTTACTGGGAGGCACTGGGAGTCACTGGGAGTTACTGGGAGTTACTGGGAGTTGCTGGGAGTCACTGGGAGCCACTGGGAGTCACTGGGAGCCACTGGGAGGTTACTGGGACTTACTGGGAGTCACTGGGTATCACTGGGAGTCACTGGGAGTCACTGGGAGTCACTGGGAGTTGCTGGGAGGCACTGGGAGGCACTGGGAGTCACTGGGAGGCACTGGGAGCCACAGGGGGTTACTGGGAGTTACTAGGAGTCACTGGGAGTCACTGGGAAGCACTGGGAGTTACTGGGAGCCACTGGGAGTTACTGGGAGTCACTGGGAGTCACTGGGAATTACAGCGAGTTACTGGGAGCCACTGGGAGCCACTGGGAGTCACTGGGAAGCACTGGGAGTTACTGGGAGTTACTGGGAGTCACTGGGAGTTACTGGGAGGCACTGGGAGTTACTGGGAGCCGCTGGGAGTTACTGGGAGTTACTGGGAGTCACTGGGAGGCACTGGGAGTTACTGGGAGTTACTGGGAGGCACTGGGAGTTACTGAGAGTCACTGGGAGTTACTGGGAGCCACTGGGAGTTACTGGGAGTCACTGGGAGTCACTGGGAGTTACTGGGAGGCACTGGGAGTTACTGGGAGTCGCTGGGAGCCATAGGGAGGCACTGGGAGTTACTGGGAGCCAATGGGAGGCACTGGGAGGCGCTGGGAGGCACTGGGAGTTACTGGGAGGCATTGGGAGTCACTGGGAGGCACTGGGAGTCACTGGGAGCCTCTGGGAGCCTCTGGGAATTACTGGGAGCCACTGGGAGTTACGGGGAGTCACTGGGAGCCACTGGGAGTCACTGGGAGTTACTGGGAGTTACTGGGAGTCACTGGGAGTCACTGGGAGTTACTGGGAGTTACTGGGAGTTGCTGGGAGTCACTGGGAGCCACTGGGAGTCACTGGGAGCCACTGGGAGGTTACTGGGACTTACTGGGAGTCACTGGGTATCACTGGGAGTCACTGGGAGTCACTGGGAGGCACTGGGAGTCACTGGGAGTTACGGGGAGTCACTGGGAGTTACTGGGAGGCACTGGGAGTTACTGGGAGCCGCTGGGAGTTACTGGGAGTTACTGGGAGTCACTGGGAGGCACTGGGAGTTACTGGGAGTTACTGGGAGGCACTGGGAGTTACTGGGAGCCACTGGGAGTTACTGGGAGTCACTGGGAGTCACTGGGAGTTACTGGGAGGCACTGGGAGTCACTGGGAGTCACTGGGAGTCACTGAGAGTCACTGGGAGTTACTGGGAGCCAATGGGAGGCACTGGGAGGCGCTGGGAGGCACTGGGAGCCTCTGGGAGCCTCTGGGAATTACTGGGAGCCACTGGGAGTTACGGGGAGTCACTGGGAGCCACTGGGAGTCACTGGGAGTTACTGGGAGTTACTGGGAGTCACTGGGAGTCACTGAGAGTCACTGGGAGTCAGTGGGAGCCACTGGGAGTCACTGGGAGTTACTGGGAGTTACTGGGAGCCACTGGGAGTTACTGGGAGGCACTGGGAGGCACTGGGAGTTACTGGGAGTTACTGGGAGGCACTGGGAGCCACTGGGAGTCACTGGGAGCCACTGGGAGGGGACAAGGGACACCAATCCGGGTCACCCAGGAGCTGGTGGCTTTTCTCTCGTCCTTCAGGGTGGCAGCGAGGTGTCCCCAGGGTTTAATTGGTTAATTAATTAATGGCCTTGGGGTGTCATTAGCGCGCGGGACGGGGAGGAGCGGCTGGAGGTTAACGGGATTTACCGAGAAAAGGAAAATGGGAATTTAATGGGTTTAATGGGAGCGAATGAAACAAATCCGAGCGCGGAGGGAGGGGTGGGTGGGGGGGCAAAGAGAGAGGGGAAAAAATGGAGATTTAGGGGAGGGATGTGGGAATTCGCCTGGGAAAGGTTTGCTGGGGATGAGGAGGAGGATGGGGGATGGGGACAGGGACACCGGGATGGGGACAGAGACACTGGGATGGGGACAGGGACACCAGGATGGGGACACCGGGATGGGGACAGAGACACCAGGCACTGTGGGATGGGGACACGGGGACCTATGGGATGGGGACAGGGATGCCAGGGGACAGCAGGACGGGGACACCAGGGATTATAAAATGGGGACAGGGATGCCGGGGACAACAGGACAGGGACACGGGGACCTCTGGGATGGGGACAGGGATGCCGGGGGCTGCAGGATGGGGACATCGGGACGTGTGGGATTGCAGGACAGGGACACCAGGGATTGCAGGATGGGCACAAGGATGCCGGGATGGGGACACCGGGATGGGGACAGAGACACCAGGCACGGTGGGATGGGGACACCAGGACCTGTGAGATGGGGACAGGGATGCCGGGGACAGCAGGACAGGGACACCAGGGATTATGGGATGGGGACAGGGACACCGCGGACAGCAGGACGGGGACACGGGGACCTCTGGGATGGGGACAGGGATGCCGGCGGCTACGGGATGGGGACATTGGGACGTGTGGGATTGCAGGACGGGGACAGCAGGGATTGCAGGATGGTGACAGGGATGCCGGGGGCAGCAGGACAGGGACACCAGGGGTTGCGGGATGGGCATAGGGATGCCGGGGATAGCAGGACGGGGACACGGGGACCTCTGGGATGGGGACAGGGGTGCCGGGATAGGGACAGAGACACCAGGCGCCGTGGGATGGGGACACCGGAACCTGTGGGATGGGGACAGGGACACCACGGACAGCAGGACAGGGACGCAGGGACCTGTGGGATGGGGACATCGGGACGTGTGGGATTGCAGGACGGGAACACCAGGGATTGCGGGATGGGGACAGGGATGCCGGGATAGGGACAGGGACGCCGGACTGGGGACAGAGACACCAGGCACGGTGGGATGGAGACATGGGAACCTCTGGGATGGGGACAGGGATGCCGGGGGCTGCGGGATGGGGACATCGGGACGTGTGGGATTGCAGGACGGGGACACCAGGGATTGCGGGACGGGCACAAGGACACCGGGGACAGCAGGACGGGGACACCAGGGATTAAGGGATGGGGACAGGGACACCGGGTGCTGTGGGATGAGGACACCAGGACCTGTGGGATGGGGACAGGGATGCCGGGGACAGCAGGACGGGGACACGGGGACCTCTGGGATGGGGACACCGGGATGGGGACACCGGGATGGGGACAGAGACACCAGGCACGGTGGGATGGGGACACCAGGACCTGTGGGATGGGGACAGGGATGCCGAGGACAGCAGGAAAGGGACACGGGGACCTCTGGGATGGGCACAGGGATGCCGGGGACAGCAGGATGGGGACATCGGGATGTGTGGGATTGCAGGACAGGGACACCACGGATTGCGGGATGGGCACAGGGACCCCAGGGACCCCAGGGATGGGCACAGGGACCCCAGGGATGGGCACAGGGACCCCAGGGACCCCGGGATGGGGACAGGGACCCCAGGGATTGCAGGATGGGCACAGGGACCCCAGGGATGGGCACAGGGACCCCAGGGATTGCGGGATGAGCACAGGGATGCCGGGGACAGCAGGACAGGGACACCAGGGACCGCGGGATGGGCACAGGGACCCCAGGGACGGGCACAGGGGCCCCAGGGATGGGCACAGGGACCCCAGGGATGGGCACAGGGACCCCAGGGACCCCAGGGACGGGCACAGGGACCCCAGGGACCGCGGGATGGGCACAGGGACCGCAGGGACCCCGGGCCGATGCCGGGCCGGGCCGGGGGGCAGTACCTGTGCCTTTCTTGCAGATGTAGGGCAGGTTGTAGTTGCAGGGCACATCGTTCCACTTGCCGATCTCGTGGGACACGAGCACCACGCAATCCTCGCCGCCCGCGAAGAAATTGTCGGGTTGGTTCTCCCTCCAATTCTCGTATTGCTGCGGGGCCACCAGAGACCGTGACACCCTGGGCGCCCCCTCCTCACCCCCCGAGCCCCCCCTCGAGCCCCCCAATCCCTCACCAAGCCGGTGTTGTCGGTCCATTGGAAATCCTGCTCCACGATGCGGTCGTTGAGGCCGATCCAGGTGTTCTCGTGGCCGAATCCTGCGGGGAGAGGAGCCCGAGGCTCGCACGGAGGAGGCGAGGAGCAGCCGGGGAGGGGGGATCAGGGACCCCAGACCCACCGTTGATGAAGGCGTGCTCCTCCTGCGAGTGGATGCTGGTGAGGTGCCCGGCCCGGCGCCGGCAATCGCGCTCCGCGTCCTCCCAGGAGCGCCGGCGAGAGAAGTAGCGATAGCAGTGGCCCTGGAACTTGTGCCAGTTGTGGTCACAGCCCTCCGTGTCTGCGGGGACGCGGCGACAGTGGTGACAGAGCGAGGGGGTGACCCCTCCTGGCCGCGCCGTGCTGGGTTTGTGTCGCCTTGCAGCTCCCCAAAGCCACAGCGGGCGGGCAGTGTCACCGAGGGGACATTGGGGGGACATTGGGGGGACACTGGAGGGCAGCGGGGGGACACTGGGGGACACTGGGGGGACACTGAGGGGCAGTGGGGGACACTGGGGGACACTGGGGGACACTGGGGGGACACTGGGGGGACACTGAGGGACACTGGAGGGCAGCGGGGGGACACTGGGGGAACACTGGGAGGACACTGAGGGACACTGGGGGACACTGGGAGGACACTGAGGGACACTGGGGGACACTGGGGGACACTGAGGGACACTGGGGGACACTGGGGGGCAGTGGGGGACGCTGGGGGACACTGGAGGACAGCGGGGGACACTGGGGGGACACTGGGGGACACTGGGGGACACTGGGGGGCAGTGGGGGGACATTGAGGGACACTGAGGGACACTGGGGGACACTGGGGGACACTGGGGGAACACTGGGGGACACTGGGGGGCAGTGGGGAACACTGGGGGACACTGAGGGGATACTGGGGGACACTGGGGGACACTGGGGGAACACTGGGGGGACACTGGGGGGACACTGAAGGACACTGGGGGGCAGTGGGGGGACACTGGGGGACACTGGGGGCTGTCCCCACCTTTCTCGCAGCGGCTGCCGCCGTAGCTGGGCAGGCAGAGGCACACGAAGGAATTGATCTCGTCGATGCAGGTGCCGCCGTTCTGGCACGGGCTGGACAAGCAATCATCGATATCTGCGGGGACAGCGGAGCTGCGGGGACAGCGGCGACACTCCGAGGAGAGGAGGGGGGCGTGGGCACCCCCCGGGCACTCACCGATCTCGCAGTTCTCGCCGGTGAAGCCCGGGGCGCAGCTGCAGCCACACACGGTGCCGTTGGCACGGCTCGTCCCGCCGTGCAGGCACGGGTTGGTTTGGCACGGGTCTGCCGGGGCTGCGGGGCGGCAGAGAGCCGGGCTGGGGGTGCGGGGCCACCCGCGGGACCCCGGTGCCATCCTCGGACCATCCCAGTGCCATCCCAGTGCCATCCCAGTGCCATCCCAGTGCCATCCTCGGACCATCCCAGTGCCATCCCAGTGCCATCCCAGTGCCATCCCCGCACCATCCTTGTGCCATTCTCGCACCATCCCAGTGCCATCCCAGTGCCATCCCAGTGCCATCCCAGTGCCATCCCAGTGCCATTCTCACACCATCCCAGTGCCATCCCCGCACCATCCCAGTGCCATCCCAGTGCCATTCTCACATCATCCCAGTGCCATTCTCGCACCATCCCAGTGCCATCCCAGTGCCATCCCAGTGCCATTCTCACACCATCCCAGTGCCATCCCAGTGCCATCCCAGTGCCATTCTCACACCATCCCAGTGCCATCCCAGTGCCATTCTCACACCATCCCAGTGCCATCCCAGTGCCATTCCCGCACCATCCCAGTGCCATCCCAGTGCCATCCCAGTGCCATTCCCGCACCATCCCAGTGCCATCCCAGTGCCATCCCAGTGCCATTCCCGCACCATCCCAGTGCCATCCCAGTGCCATCCCAGTGCCATCCCAGTGCCATCCCAGTGCCATTCTCACACCATCCCAGTGCCATCCCAGTGCCATCCCAGTGCCATTCTCACACCATCCCAGTGCCATCCCAGTGCCATTCTCACACCATCCCAGTGCCATCCCAGTGCCATTCTCACACCATCCCAGTGCCATTCTCACACCATCCCAGTGCCATCCCAGTGCCATTCTCACACCATTCCAGTGCCATTCTCACACCATCCCAGTGCCATCCCACTGCCATTCCCACACCATCCCAGTGCCATCCCAGTGCCATCCCAGTGCCATTCTCGCACCATCCCAGTGCCATCCCAGTGCCATCCCGGCATCATCCC
This sequence comes from Catharus ustulatus, assembly GCF_009819885.2. NCBI lineage: Eukaryota > Metazoa > Chordata > Aves > Passeriformes > Turdidae > Catharus > Catharus ustulatus. Next base: position 2,139,484 of record NC_046249.1, on the reverse strand, counting down.
AGTGCCATTCTCACACCATCCCAGTGCCATTCCCTCCCCATCCCCTCCCCTCCCCATCCCCTCACCATCCCCGCACCATTCTCACACCATTTCCCGCCCCATCCCAACCACGAAATTTGGCCAAACGGAGCCACCTCGCCCAAACCACCCCCTCAGCCCCTCCCGCTCGCCCCGTGGCCACCAGCCCCGCTGTCCCCCGCGGCCACCAGCCCCGCTGTCCCCCGCTCACCGAGCCCGCTGGCGTTGCCCACCCAGGCCAGCAGCTCCAGCGCCGGCTCCTCCCCGCTGCCGCTGTCCGCATCCAGCACCGGGGACCCCCCCGCGCCCCCCAGCTCTGCGGGCCTTGGGGGTTCTGTCCCCGCGGGCTCTTCCCTCCTGACCTCCCCCGAGGCGTCCTCCTCTCCGGGGGTTGGTGTCGCATCCTCGTGTCCGGGGGTGTTTGGGGAGCCGGGGGTGGCGGGGGGCTGCCGGGGACCCGGTGGGGACAACAAGAGCTGCTCGGTCCCCCCCGGCTCGGAGCGCTGGGTGGGTTGTGGGTCTGGGGGAGTGAAACTTGTGGACCCCTCCTCAACCAGCGGCTCCAGCACCGCCACCTCCGCCGGCCGCTCGGTGCTGGCCCACAGCACCACCTCGGTGGCTGAAGGGGACGCTGAGGGGACATCCCAGACCGGGGGTGACGCGGTTACTTCGCTGCTGGGCTCGGCTGCGCCATCCCCAACAACCCTGGATTCCTCCGGCTGCTCCTCCCTGGGCTCGGCCCCACCTTGGGGCACCGCGGGGCTGGAGCGGGGCCCGGGAGGAGCCCCCTGGGTGCTGCCGGGGGTGGCCGGGTGTCCCTCGGAGGGACCTTCGGGCTCCAGGAATGTCACCGCCTTCCTCTGCCTCTCCAGCGCTCCGTCCCCTGGCGCTCCGCTGCCGTCCCCGCCGTCCCCGCGGGGCTGCGGGGACACCTCGGGACCCTCGGCCACCAGCGGGGCCGGGGGCAGCGGGGGCAGAGGGGGCACGGAGCGCTCCTGCCAGGGGGTGTCCCCGGAGAAATCCTCGGTGGCATCAGCGGGTGGCACCGGGGAGTCCCCGCGGGCGCTGGGAGTGGCACTCGCGGTGATGTCGCGGTGTCCCCGAGCGTCGCGGGGAGTGGCGGGGGACGGGGATGGCACCGGGGGGATCCCTGTGGAGGTCCCCAAATCCTTCGGGGGATCAGGGGCCGTGACCCTGAGCTCTGCAAGAGATGGCAGCGCCGTGGGGTCACCGAGAGGTGACAGCTCTGGGTCCCTGGTGTCACTTACCGGGGCTGGTGTCACTTACCGGGGTTCGTGTCCTCCTCCAGTGCCTCGGGGGACACCAGGGGACCCTCCCGGGGGCTCTCGCTGCCGCTTCGGGGGAAGTCCCACAGCTCCACGGCGTTGGCTGCGGCTCCCTTCACCTCCTGCGCCAGCACGGGAGCCTGGGTGACAACGACCGCTGCCACCGCGGTGTCCCCAGCTGCCACCACGGGGTCGCGGCTGTGCCGCTGGAGCTGGAAGTAACGCCCGTTCAAGCCGGGGTAGCTCCTCCTCGGGACACCCGGGGTGGCGCTGGGGGTCTCCGGGGTGGCGCTGGGGACCGTCCCCAAGGACGAGCCGGTGCTGCTCTGCAGGGCTGGGCTCTGGGAAGGCGACAGGAGGGTGGCAGGGGGTCCCTGAGGGTCTCCTTGTGCCGGGCTGGCGCTGGGAGGATCCCGCCGGGAGCTCTCCGGAGCTTCATCCACCGCGTTGAGAATCAACTCGTGGTGAGGCCACACCAGCGAGGTGGCCTCGGTGGGTGGCACGGATGTCGCAGCGCCCGTGCCCAGCTCTGGAGCCGCCGGTACCGATGCCAGGGTGGTGCTCGGGAGGTCACCTCGCTGTGCCACCGTGCTGTCACCCACTGGCCGCAGCTGCTCGTCCTCATCCTCGCCCAGCCCCGCGGCTCCCGGAGGTGGCAGGAGGTCGTAGGTGTCGCGGGGGATGTCGCGGGTGTCCCCCGATGTGCCCAGCTCCTCGCTGTGCTCCACCAGCACGTTGTCGCTGCTCGGCGGGTCGTGTGTCACCGTGTCGCTCTGCTCCTCCGTGTCGCTGTGCCCCGCCGCTGTGGGGACACCGAGGGTGTGACAACACCAAGCACCGCATCCCCCTCCCCTCACCGAGCTCCCTCCCAGCGCCTCTCCCCTCATTTATCTCATTAATTCCCCATTAAATATTCATCCACCGCTCCCCGAGGGAAGGGAGGAGCGGGAGGAAGGATCCCCCTCACCTTTATAGCAATAAGCGTCGAATTTGGAGGCGGCGGGGGGGAAACCGGTGCGATTTGGGAACTGGTAGAGGGTCCGCACCCCCGAGGAATCTCCCCCGCATTTCCTGCGGGGCTGGCGGATGGGGTAGCGCACGCTGCCATCGGCCAGCCAGCCCGGGTCGCACTGGTCCAGCCCCTCTCGCCACGCCAGGTACAGCTGGCCCGTGGTGGCCAGAGCTGCCCCGCGGCTCCGGCAGTGCCTGCGGGCTCCCTGCCAGGTGAAGCGGCCCGGAGCTGTGGCGTAGAACACGGTGCCTGTGGGGACACGGGAGGGGTTGGGGACGCGGTGGCAGGGAGTGGGGAGGTGGCTTTGGGGGTGTTGGTGTCGCCTCGTGTGGGACGCACCCCGTAGCCGGAGTGTGGCTGGAGGGGGAGAGACGGATACGTGGCCAGGGAGGGACATTGTGGGCACCTAAACATGGCCAGGGAGGGACACTGTGGGCACCTAAACACGGTATGGCCAGTGAAGGACAGCCCTGGGCACCCAGACATGGCCAGAGAGGGACGTTGTGGGCACCTAAACATGGCATGGCCAGTGAAGGAAAGCCCTGGGCACCCAGACATGGCCAGGGAGGGACACTGGTGGCACCTAAACATGGCATGGCCAGTGAAGGACAGCTCTGGGCACCTAAACATGGCCAGGGAGGGACATTGTGGGCACCCAGACGTGACATGGCCAGTGAAGGAAAGCCCTGGGCACCCAACCATGGCCAGGGAGGGACAGCCCTGGGCACTCAGCCATGGCATGGCCAGTGAAGGACAGCCCTGGGCACCCAACCATGGCCAGGGAGGGACAGCCCTGGGCACTCAGCCATGGCATGGCCAGTGAAGGACATCGTGGGCACTCAGACATGGCATGGATGGTGAAGGACAGCCCTGGGCACCCAGCCATGCCATGGCCACGGAGAAACATCTATGGGTACCCATCTGTGCTCCTGGCCACGCCATGGCCACAAAGGGACATTCCCGGGCACCCAGACATGTCACAGCCGTGGAGAGCCACCCCTGGGCACCCATCTGTGCTCCTGGCCATGCCATGGGCACAAAGGGACATCCCTGGGCACCCAGCCACACTGTGACCACGGAGGGACATTTGGGCACCCAGCCATAGACACGGAGGGACATCCCTGGGCACCACATCCCTGGGCACCACATCCCTGGGCACCTAGCCATGTTCCTGGCCATGACATGGGTACAAAGAGCCACCCCTGGTCACCCATCTGTGCTCCTGGCTGTGACATGACCACAAAGGGACATCCCTGGGCACTCAGACATGTCACAGCCGTGGAGAGACATCCCTGGGCACCTAGCCATGCTCCTGGCCATGATATGGGCACAAAGAGCCACCTCGGGCACCCAACCATGCCTCAGTCATGGTGGGACATCCCTGGGCACTCGTCCGAGATTGTGGCCATGCCAAGGGCGCAAAGAGCCACCCCTGGGCACTCATCTTTGCTCCTGGCCACACCATGGCCACAAAGGGACATCCCTGGGCACCCAGCCGTGCTCGTGGCCATGCCATGGGCACAAAGAGCACCCAGTTGTGCCACATGCAGCCACGGAGAGACATCCCTGAGCACCTCGCTGTGCCACTAGTCACACTGAGGGACATCCTTGGGCACTCATCTTTGTTACTGGCCACACCACGACCACAAAGAGCCACCCCTGGGCACCCAGCCGTGCCACACCCATGGTGGGACATTCCTGGGCACTCATCTTTGCTCCTGTCCATGTCATGGCCACAAAGGGCCACCCCTGGGCACCCAACTGTGCTCGTGGTCATGTCATGGCCACAAAGGGACATCCCTGGGCACCCAGACATGTCACAACCGTGGAAAGCCACCCCTGGGCACTCATCTTTGCTCCTGGCCACACCATGGCCACAAAGGGACATCCGTGGGCACACAGTTGTGCTCGTGGCCACGCCAATGTCACAAAGAGCCACCCCTGGGCACTCATTCATGCTCCTGGCCATGCCATGGGCACAAAGGGCACCCAGCCGTGCCACAACCACGGAGAGACCTCCCTGGGCACCCAACCGTGCCACTAGCCACACTGAGGAACATCCTTGGGCACTCATCTTTGTTACTGGCCACACCATGAGCACAAAGGGCCACCCCTGGGCACCCAACTGTGCTCGTGGCCATGTCATGGTCACAAAGGGACATCCCTGGGCACACAGCCATGCTCGTGACCATGCCAAATGCACAAAGACCCACCGTGGACACTCATCCGTGCTCCTAGCCATGCCATGGGCACAAAGGGCACCCAGCCGTGCCACAACCACGGAGAGACATCCCTGGGCACCCAACCGTGCCACTAGCCACACTGAGGGACATCCTTGGGCACTCATCTTTGCTACACCACGACCAAAAAGGACCACCCCTGGGCACACAGCCGTGCTCGTGGCCACACCATGGCCACAAAGGGACATCCTTGGGCACACAGCCGTGCTCGTGGCCATGCCAATGTCACAAGGAGCCACCCCTGGGCACACAGCCGTGCTCGTGGCCACACCACAACCACAAAGAGCCACCCAGGGCACCCTCCCCGCGCTCAGCCCTCACCTCGCAGCTCCCGGGAGTAGCAGTAGACATCGTAGAGCTCGTGGGGCTCCCTGCGCCCGTAGCTGCGCACGCCGGGGAGGCTGTTCCGGTCTCCGTAGCAGCCGGGCCGGGACAGGGTGATGGGGTACCTGCCGGGAGGGGCACGGTGGGCGCTGGGCTGCGCTCCGGGGGATTCCGGGGTTGCCCGGGGGTTGCCCGGGGGTTGCCCAAAGCGGGGTTGACTCGCCCCGCTCGCTCACCGCACGCTCTGGTCGCTCAGCCAGCCCGCGTCGCAGTTGTCGTAGCCATCCTCGAAGGCGGCCTGGAGGTGCTGGGGGGAGGCGATGTCGGCGGAGTTGTCGCGACAGGCGCGGCGAGCGGCGGGGAAGCTCAGGGCGTAGCGCTGGCCCGCGGGTCGGTAATGGAACACAACGCCTGGGGGGCACACGAGAGGGGAGGTGGCACCGCGGGCACGGCTGGGGAGGGGTCTGTGGGGTGTAGGGTTGGCACGGGATTTAGGGCTGGCACGGGATGTAGGGCTGGCACGGGATTTAGGGTTGGCACGGGATTTAGGGTTGGCACAGGATTTAGGGCTGGCACGGATTTAGGGCTGGTACGGGGTGTAGGGCTGGCACGGGATTTAGGGTTGGCACGGGATTTAGGACTCATGCAGCTTGCAGAGTCCACAGGGTTTGTGGGGAGCACGACTGGCACGGGGTGCAGAAATAGCACGGGTTCAGGATGGGCACGTGGTGTAGAATTAGCACGGGGTGCAGAACTGGCACGGGGTGCAGAATTTGTGGGGGATGCAGGGCTGGCACTGTGTCCATGGGGTGCAGAATTGTCATGGGATGTCAGGATTGGCACGGGGTTCAGGATTAGCACGGGCTCAGGATTGGCACGAGGTGCAGGGGGTGCAGAATTAGCACGGGTGCAGGATTGGCACGGGGTGCAGAATTAGCACGGGGGTTAAGCATTGGCTCAGTTCTCATGTGGGGCTCACGGCTTATATTGGGTACAGGGCACAAACAGGGTGCACAGCTCACATCTGGAGCTCACAGCTCTCACGAGGTGTAGGGAATAATTGGGTTACTGGGAATAATTGGGGGTACAGGGAATAATTGGGGAACAGGGAATAAATGGGGTGCAGGGCACAAATGGGGTACAGGGGATAAATGGGGTGCACAGATCACATGTGGGGTTCTCACGAGGTGTAGGGAATAATTGGGGAACAGGGAATAAATAGGGTGCAGGGAATAATTGGGGTACAGGGAATAATTGAGGTACAGGGAATAATTGGGGGTACAAAGAATAAATGCAGTACAGGGAACAAACGGGGTGCACAGCTCTCATGTGGGGTTCACGGCTTATATGGAGTACAGGGCACAAATGGGGTGCACAGCTCACATGTGGGGTGCACAGCTCTCACGAGGGGTAGGGAATAATTGGGGTGCAGGGCATAATTGGGGAACAGGGAATAAATGGGGTACAGGGAATAAATGGGATACAGGGAACAAATGGGATACAGGGAATAATTGGGGTGCAGGGAATAAATGAGGTGCAGGGCACAAATGCGGTTCAGGGAACAAATGGGGTGCACAGCTCTCACGAGGTGTAGGGAATAATTGAGGTACAGGGAATAATTGGGGTACAGGGAATGAATGGAGTGCAGGGAATAAATGGGGTACAGGGCACAAATGGGGTGCACAGGTCACATTTGGAGCTCACAGCTCTCACGAGGTGTAGGGAATAATTGGGGTACAGGGAATAATTGGGGTACAGGGACATAATTTGGGTACAAGGAATAAATGCAGTACAGGGAACATATGGGGTACACAGCCCTCATGTGGCACACAGCTCTCCTTCAACGCCCTACTCTCCCATTTCACCACACCCCCAGCAGCCACCCTCACTCCCCCATCTCCCCCCTGACCGTGTCCCCGCCGTGTCCCCGCCGTGTCCCCTCCGTGCCCGGCTCACCCGTCACCTCCAGCGGCAGCAGATCCTGCTCATCATCAATACCCGCCACCACCTCGCAGCGGTAGAGCCCCGCGTCGCTGGCCCGGGCCGCCCGCAGCTGCAGGGTGGCATTGGAGCGGTCCCGGGGGTAGCCCGGTAGCCACACTCGCCCCTCGTAGGCTTTGACCACCTTCACCGCGTTGTCCTTGGCCACCAGGATGGGCACGTCCTCCCTCTGGCCGCTGGCAGAGCGCACTTTGCTCCATTTGATCCGCGGGGGCTCCGGGGGCTCGTTGGGACCCAGCGAGGCCGAGGGGTGCAGGAGGAAGAGGCAGGGCAGGGTCGCGGGCTCGCCCAGCGCCACCCGCACCGCCTGGTGCTGCACCCTGGTGATGTGGATCACCTTCCCCTCGTCCTGCGAGCCTGCGGGAGAGCGGCCACGGGGGTTGTGGGGACAGTCAAACAGGTTTGGGGGCATGGCAGGGTTTGGGGGGCTCCGTTCCCCCCAGGAAAAGCAGGAACAGGGATGAGAGATTTGGATAAATCGAGTGGTTGGGTTACCACGAGACTTGTGGGCACAGCCAGAGTGGGCTGAGGGCATGGCAGGGTTTGGGGGGGGTTGTGGGGACAGTCAGGCAGGTTTGGGGACATGGAAGGGTTTGGGGGGTTCTGTTCTGGGCAGCCCTGAGCCCCCCAGGAAAATCAGGAACATGGATGAGGGATTTGGATAAATCGAGTGGCTGCACCCTGGTGATGTGGATCACCTTCCCCTCGTCCTGCGAGCCTGCAGGAGAGTGGCCACGGGGTTTGTGGGGACAACCAAGCAGGTTTGGGGGCATGGAAGGGTTTGGGGGGGCTCCGTGCGCCCCAGGAAAATCAGGAACAGGGATGAGGGATTTGGATAAATCGAGTGGCTGCACCCTGGGGATGTGGATCACCTTCCCCTCGTCCTGAGAGCCTGAAGGAGAGTGGCCACGGGGTTTGTGGGCACAGTCAGGGTGGGCTGAGGGCATGGCAGAGTTTGGGGGGCTCCGTTCGCCCCAAAAAAAGCAGGAACAGGGATGAATTATTGGGATAAATCGAGTGACTGCAGCCCGACCCTGACCCCTCTGGGGCTGAACCCCCCACTCGGAGCGAGCCCAGCGCCCCCTCCGGGATGTCCCCAGGCTGTGGCCACTGCTCTGCACCCGTGGGTGCCACACGGGGACACCAGCACGGCCCGTCCTTGCCCGCAGGGGGGATCGCTCGGAAAGACGCCACCCAACCTTGGTGGCACTGAAAAGCCACCCCAGTGCTGGGACAAAGCGTGACAGGACCGTGGCCACCGGGGCAGGACTGTGGCCACCATCCCTCATCCCTCCTCCTCCTCCTCCTCCTCCTCCTCCTCCTCCCGCACTAATCCCGTCCCAGCCTCTCAAATCCCCCGCGTCTCGGACCCGCCGTGGACCCCCCAGTGGGGTCAGGGACCAGCTGGGGGTCACTAATCCCCCCTCGGGACCTTCCTCCCCCACCCGGGACCTTCCTCCCCCACCCGGGACCTTCCTCCCCCACCCTCACCCTCCCCCTCCTCACTGGGACACGGGGAGCGATCCGGGCTGGGTGAGGGACAGGAGGGGACACAGCTCAGAGCCACCACAAATCCCCCCGGGGGGGCTCAGCGGGGCCGTGGGGAGGGGTCTCCAGCGGGATTAAGGATTTAAGGTCTCGCCGGGATGGAGAGAGGGAGGGGGACACCGTGACCTTGGGGGGGTTTCTCTCTCGCTAATCCCTGCCCGGGTTTTATTGCCCGTCCCGATTTCTGGGTTCATTATTTATCCCTGCTCGCCCTCTAATTAACCGCAGCACTTACCCAGGAGGGCGATGGGGAGGAGGGAGAGGCCGAGCAGGAGGCGGCAGGCGGCATCCCCCATCACATGGACCATCCTTGACCTGCGGGGACAGCGCGGGGCTCGCCCTGGGGCCGGGAATCGCCGCGGGGCGAGCGGGACCTGCCCCGATAGCCCAGGGAGGGCAGGGGGCGCTCCGGGATGGTACCGGGGTGAGGGAGTGGCTCCCTTGGTGTGACATCCCCGAGGGTGGCATCTCCCTCATGTCCCCATGTCCCCCACGTCCCCATCTCCCCCCAAAATTATCACCCAGTGCCCACCACAACTATCAACCAGTGCCCAAAATCATCACCCAGAACGGACACAACCATCACCCAGTGCCCAAAATCATCACCCAGTTCCTGTCACCATCACCCAGTGCCCAAAATCATCACCCACTGCCCACCACAACCATCAACCAGTGCCTAAAATCATCACCCAGTGCCCACAAACATCACCCAGTGCCCACCATCATCATCACTCAGTGCCCAAAATCATCACCCAGTTCCTGTCACCATCACCAAATTCCTGTCACCATCACCCAGCTCCCACCACCTTCATCACCCAGTTCTTGTCATCTTCATCATCCAGTTCCTGTCACCATCACCCAGTGCCCAAAATCACCACCCAGTGCCCGCCACAACCATCAGCCAGTGCCCAAAATCATCACCCAGTTCGTCACCATCACCCAGTGCCCAAAATCATCATCCAGAATGGACACAACCATCAGCCAGTGCCCAAAATTGTCACCCAGTGCCCACCACAAACATCACCCAGTGCCCAAAATCATCACCCAGTTCGTCACCATCACCCAGTGCCCAAAAATCACCACCCAGTGCCCACCACAACCATCAGCCAGTGCCCAAAATTATGAGCCAGTTCCTGTCACCATCACTCAGTGCCCAAAATCATCACCCAGAATGGACACAACCATCACTCAGTGCCCAAAATTGTCACCCAGTGCCCACCACCGTCACCCAGTTCCTGTCACCACCATCACCCAGAATGGACACAACCATCATCCAGTGCCCAAAGTCATCATCCAGTGCCCGCCGTCATATCACCCAGTGCTCACCACAAAAGTCACCCAGTGCCCAAAATCATCACCAGTTCCTGTCACCATCAGTCAGTGCCCAAAATCATCACCCAGAATGGACACAACCATCACTCAGTGCCCAAAATCATCAACCAGTTCCTGTCACCATCACTCAGTTCCTGTCACCATCACTCAGTGCCCAAAATTGTCACCCAGTGCCCACCACTGTCACCCAGTTCCTATCACCATCATCACCCAGTTCCCACCACCTTCATCACCCCGTTCCTGTCACCATCACCCCATTCCTGTCACCATCACCCCGTTCCTGTCACCATCACCCCATTCCCGTCACCATCACCCTGTTCCTGTCACCATCACTCAGAGCCCATCACCATCACCCAATTCCTGTCACCATCACCCAATTCCTGTCCCCATCACCCAATTCCTGTCCCCATCACCCCATTCCTGTCCCCATCACCCCGTTCCTGTCCCCATCACCCCATTCCTGTCCCCATCACCCCATTCCTGTCCCCATCACCCCATTCCTGTCCCCATCACCCAATTCCTGTCCCCATCACCCCATTCCTGTCACCATCACCCAATTCCTGTCCCCATCACCCCATTCCTGTCCCCATCACCCAGTTCCTGTCCCCATCACCCAGTTCCTGTCCCCATCACCCAGTTCCTGTCACCATCACCCAGTTCCTGTCACCATCACCCAATTCCTGTCACCATCACCCCGTTCCTGTCACCATCACCCCATTCCTGTCACCATCACCCCGTTCCTGTCACCATCACTCAATTCCTGTCCCCATCACCCAGTTCCTGTCACCATCATCACCCAGTTCCTGTCACCATCACCCCATTCCTGTCCCCATCACCCAATTCCTGTCACCATCACCCCATTCCTGTCACCATCACCCCGTTCCTATCACCATCATCACCCCGTTCCTGTCACCATCATCACCCAGTTCCTGTCACCATCACCCAGTTCCTGTCCCCATCACCCCGTTCCTGTCCCCATCACCCCATTCCTGTCACCATCATCACCCAATTCCTGTCACCATCACCCAGTTCCTGTCACCATCATCATCATCCAGTTCCTGTCACCATCACCCCATTCCTGTCACCATCTTCCAGTTCCTGTCACCATCACCCCATTCCTGTCACCATCTTCCAGTTCCTGTCACCATCACCCTGTTCCTGTCACCATCACCCCGTTCCTGTCCCCATCACCCTGTTCCTGTCACCATCACCCCGTTCCTGTCCCCATCACCCAGTTCCTGTCACCATCACCCCGTTCCTGTCACCATCACCCCATTCCTGTCACCATCACCCAATTCCTGTCACCATCACCCCGTTCCTGTCACCATCACCCAATTCCTGTCACCATCACCCAGTTCCTGTCACCATCACCCAATTCCTGTCCCCATCACACAGTTCCTGTCACCATTACCCCATTCCTGTCACCATCACCCAGTTCCTGTCACCATCACCCAGTTCCTGTCCCCACCACCCAGTTCCTGTCACCATCACCCAGTTCCTGTCCCCATCACCCAATTCCTGTCCCCATCACCCAGTTCCTGTCACCATCACCCAGTTCCTGTCACCATCACCCCGTTCCTGTCACCATCACCCAGTTCCTGTCACCATCACCCAGTGCCCAAAATCATCACCCAGAATGGACACAACCGTCACTCAGTGCCCAAAATTGTCACCCAGTGCCCACCACAAACACCACCCAGTGCCCACCATCATTACCCAGTTCCTGTCACCATCATCCAGTGTCCAAAATCATCATCCAGTGCCCAAAATCATCACCCAGTGCCCACCACAAACATCACCCAGTGCCCACCATCATTACCCCATTCCTGTCACCATCACCCAGTTCCTGTCCCCATCACCCCATTCCTGTCCCCATCACCCCGTTCCTGTCACCATTACCCAGTTCCTGTCCCCATCACCCTGTTCTTGTCCCCATCACCCAGTTCCTGTCCCCATCACCCAATTCCTGTCCCCATCACCCAGTTCCTGTCACCATCACCCAGTTCCTGTCACCATCACCCCATTCCTGTCACCATCACCCAGTTCCTGTCACCATCACCCCATTCCTGTCCCCATCACCCAGTTCCTGTCCCCATCACCCAATTCCTGTCCCCATCACCCAGTTCCTGTCCCCATCACCCCGTTCCGGTCACCATCACCTCGTTCCTGTCCCCATCACCCAATTCCTGTCACCATCACCCAGTTCCAGTCACCATCACCCAGTGCCCAAAATCGTCACCCAGAATGGACACAACCGTCACTCAGTGCCCAAAATTGACACCCAGTGCCCAAAATCATCATCCAGTGCCCAAAATCATCACCCAGTGCCCACCACAACCATCATCCAGTTCCTGTCACCATCAGCCAGTGCCTAAAATGATCATCCAGAATGGACACAATCATCACTCAGTGCCCAAAATCATCACCCAGTGCTCAAAATCATCACCCAGTTCGTGTCACCATCTTCCAGTGCCAAAATCATCACCCAGTTCCTGTCACCATCACCCAGTGCCCAAAATCATCACTCAGTGCCCAAAATCATCACCCAGAATGGACACAACCATCACTCAGTGCCCAAAATTGTCACCCAGTGCCCACCTTCATCACCCAGTGCCCAAAATCATCACCCAGTTCCTGTCACCATCATCCAGTGTCCAAAATCATCATCCAGTGCCCAAAATCATCACCCAGTGCCCACCACAAACATCACCCAGTGCCCACCATCATCACCCAATTCCTGTCCCCATCACCCCATTCCTGTCACCATCACCCAGTTCCTGTCCCCATCACCCAATTCCTGTCACCATCACCCCGTTCGTGTCCCCATCACCCCATTCCTGTCACCATCACCCCATTCCTGTCACCATCATCATCCCATTCCTGTCACCATCACCCCATTCCTGTCACCATCACCCAGTTCCTGTCCCCATCACCCCATTCCTGTCACCATCACCCAATTCCTGTCACCATCACCCAGTTCCTGTCACCATCACCCAGTTCCTGTCACCATCACCCCATTCCTGTCCCCATCACCCAATTCCTGTCACCATCACCCCATTCCTGTCCCCATCACCCTGTTCCTGTCCCCATCACCCAGTTCCTGTCCCCATCACCCCGTTCCTGTCACCGTCACCCTGTTCCTGTCACCATCACCCAATTCCTGTCCCCATCACCCCGTTCCTGTCACCATCACCCAGTTCCTGTCACCATCACCCAATTCCTGTCACCATCACCCCGTTCCTGTCCCCATCACCCAATTCCTGTCACCATCACCCAGTTCCTGTCACCATCATCATCATCCCGTTCCTGTCACCATCACCCCGTTCCTGTCACCATCACCCAATTCCTGTCACCATCACCCCATTCCTGTCCCCATCAGCCATTCCTGTCCCCATCACCCAGCCCTGGGTGCCAGACTGGCCGAGCAGAGGCAGCAGGGACCCCACCAACATCCCCAAATCCCAAAATTTCACCAGGATCTTGCACCAAACCCCGAGTCCCCCCTGTGCATCCATCCCGGAATTCTCTGTTCCCTGATTTTCCCATCCCGGACAGAGATTTGGGGACCCCACTGATCCTTTGGGGGACACCAGGACCCCCCCAAACCGAGTGTCAGCCTCACCCCCACCCCTGCTGCTCCATTTTCCAGCCCTCGCTGCCTCCTTCTGTCCTTTCTGTGCTTTTATGGGACGAAAATAGAAAAAAAAGAGCGAAATGGCGAGAAAAAAGGAGACCCCCCGTGTTCCGAGCTGGCAAAGGGACTTTTTAGGGGACGCAAAATCGCTTTTTATGGGATTTCTTCTCAAGAAAAAAGCCTTGGTAGCTCCGCGGGGCGCTCTGTCCCCAGAGCCAGCAGCAGGGAGGGGACAGGGAGGTGACCCCAGAGATTCCCGGGGGCAGGAATGGGCAGCGGGACGCGCCAATCTCCCGAGAGTTGGAAAATCCCAAAACAGTCCCGGGGCTGCCCCAGGGCGGCTCCTTCATCCGGGAAGGAAATTCCTCCAGGCCAGCACCAAACTTTTTCTCTTTTTTTTTTCTTTTTTTTTTTTTTTTTCTCGCTGCAGGGGGAAAAATTAGAAATTCTTGGGCGCTTTTGGGCTCGGGAGGTTCCGGCCCGAAATGTTAATTTTGGTTTTGGGTGTCCAGCAGCTCCCCCAGGATAAAAAACAGCGCCGTGAGCTTGGTGGGGATGGGATGGTGGCGGTGGGGACAGGATGGGGACAGTGGGGATGGGATGGGGACAGAATGGGGACAGTGGGGACGGGGTGGGGACAGTGAGAATGGGGTGGGGACAGTGGGGAAAGGGACAGTGGGGATGGGATGGGGACAGTGGGGATGGGGACAGGATGGGGACAGTGGGGACAGGATGGGGACAGTGGGGACAGGATGGGGGACAGGATGGGGACAGTGAGGATGAGATGGGATGAGGACAGTGGGGATGGGGTGGGGACAGTGGGAACAAGATGGGGACAGTGGGGACGGGGACAGGATGGGGACAGTGGGCATGGGGACAGTGGGGACAGGGTGGGGACAGTTGGGATGGGATGAGGACAGTGGGAATGGGATGGGGACAGTGGGGACAGGATGGGGACGGTAGGGATGGGATGGGGACAGAATGGGGAAGGGGACAGTGGGTGTGGGATGGGGACAGTGGGGACGGGATGGGGACAGTGGGGAAGGGGACAGTAGGAGGGGATGGAGACAGTAGGGATGGGGTGGGGACAGTGGGGACAGGATGGGGACAGTGAGAACAAGATGGGGACAGTGGGGACAGTGGGGACAGGATGGGGACAATAGGGATGGGATGGGGACAGTGGGGATGGAGTGGGGACAGTGGGAACAAGATGGGGACAGTGGGAATGGGATGGGGACAGTGGGGAAAGGGTGGGGACAGTGGGGACAGGAAGGGGACAGAATGGAGACAGTGGGGATGGGAAGGGGACAGTGGGTGTGGGATGGGATGGGATGGGATGGGATGGGGACAGTGAGGACAGGATGGGGACAATGAGTGTGGGATGGGGACAGTGGGGACAATATGGGAACAGTGGGGATGGGGACAGTAGTGATGGGATGGTGACAGTGGGGACAGGATGGTGACAACAAGTGTGGGATGGGGACATCCAGGACCCCCAGCACCAGGGGACAAGAGTGTCCCCGGCTGTGCTCACACCCCCCAAGCCTCCAGATCATCCTGTTTGTTTTTCCCACTTTTTGAAAGATTTTTTTTGCCATTCCCACTCTTCTTTTTGTCCCCGCTGCAGTTTCCAGGCGATTTTTTTCCATCCAAAGGCAAGCAAAGAGATTTGGGGGGGACAACAGCGATGGGACCCCGCTCCCTGCCACCCTCCTGGAATCCTCCCCTTCTCCATCCTCCTCCTCCCAGGCCCGGTGACAACTCAGGGCTGCCACCCCGGGCTGGTGGCAGCGAACACAACGAGTACAAATCCTCCAGGGAGCAGAAATCCTGCTCGGGGTATTTACTCAGAGCCGGCTCCTCGCTGAGCAAACAGCCGCGATTTCCTTAAACGTTCAACACAAAAGTTGTTCTTTGGGTTTTTTCTTCCCGAGCCGGGGTTTGAGGGGTGGGTGGGGATGGGATGGGGGGTCCCTGATGCCACCCCTGGGTGCTGCTGGGGGTTCGGGGTTCGGGTTTTTTCCCTGGTATCAACATTCCTGCAGGATTTGCTTTGGAAAATCGGGAAAGGCCGGGCCGGCAGCACCTGGGAGAGCTCAGCTGTCCCCAAAGTGTCCCCGCAGCAGGGACAGGACACAGCTCTGCTCCTCTGGGGCCACCCGGCTGTCACCGCTGCCCTTGGCACACACAGGGGACACATCCCTATGGCCCTGCTGCTGTCCCCACCTCGGTCCGTGCTCTCTGCCCCTCACCGCACCCTCGGGAAAACGCTGAGCCAGTAAAAAGTTTCTCCCAGGGGCAGGAAAAGCGGCACGGGAAGTGCCAGCCCCTCGCGTGGTGTCCCCAAGCAAGGTCCCCACAGCCGGGCAGGGTCCCCGGGACCGAACGGTTCCCTCCTCATCCTCATCCATGAATGCACAACTCAGCCCTGCAGGGATTGAGGGAACATTGAGACCCTGAGGTGGCACTGGGATCAGTTCGGGATGGATCCCAGGCAGGATCCAGCAGGGATTAAGGGAATCTGGGGTGGCACGGGCACATCCCGTTCCTGTGGTGCCACCAGGATCGGTTCTGGATGGATCCAGGATCCCGGGCAGGATCCAGCCGGGATTGAGGCAGTCTGGGATGGCACGGGCACATCGCAACACCGCGGTGTCACTGGGATCAGTTCGGGATGGATCCCAGGCACGATCCAGTCAGGATTGAGGCACCTTAGGGTGACACGAGCACATTGAGACCCTGAGGTGCCACCTGGATCCGTTCTGGATGGATCCCAGATCCCAGGCAGGATCCAGCAGGGACTGAGGCAGTCTGGGATGGCACGGACACATCGTGACACCGCAGTGTCACTGGGATCGGTTTTGGATGGATCACAGGTAGGATCCAGCTGGGATTAAGGGAATCTGGGATGGCACAGGCACATCGAGACCCTGTGGTGCCACCAGGATTGGCCCTGGATGGATTCCGGGCAGGATCCAGCAGGGATTAAGGGAATCTGGGATGGCACGGGCACATCCCGACCTTGCAGTGCCACTGGAATCGGTTCAGGATGGATCCCGGATCCCCAGGCAGGATCCAGCCGAGATTGAGAGAATCTGGAGTGGCACGGGTACATTGAGATCTTAAAGTGCCACCAGGATCGGTTCTGAATGGATCCTGGATCCAAGGCAGGATCCAGCCGGGATTAAGGGAATCTGGGATGGCACGGGCACATCGCACCACCTCAGTGTCACCCAGATCCACTCGGGATCGATCCTGAATCCCCAGGCAGGATCCAGCCGGGATTCCCAGGGAATGCGGTGTCACCACGCAGCGCCCGGCGGTGACAGCGAGGCGAGGGGGTGGCACAGGGGTGGCACAGGGGTGGCACAGAGGTGGCACAGGGGTGGCACAGGGGTGGCACAGGGGTGTCGAGGTCACAGAGGTGGCCGGGCCACCACGGCCACCAAGGCCCGGATTTCACAGCGGGGTCTCTCCCCGCAGTCAGGGCGGTGTCACCGTGACGTCCCCAAGCCCACGTGGCTCTGTCCCCTCGGGGACAAGGAGCGTGTCCCTGTCCCCTCGCTGTCCCAGCCCAACCGGGGGGGGGGGAACGGCAGACGAGAGAAATTTAAAATAACACCGGTGCAAAACGCCCCCCCAAACCCCCCCAGCAAAGGCGGGCGAACATTTTCACATCTGTCACTCGCTGTCACCTCATGAATAATTCATCCTGCTCATGAATATGCAAAGCCGGGGTTGATGATTAGCTTGAGCTGAAACCGAGCTTAATTCCACCCAGGCCGCCGGGACCACCCGGTCAGTTTGGGGGTCAGCTGTCCCCCCACCCTGCCCCGAGCCTCGGCTGGGCTGGGAGGGGGTGTGGGGGGTGACAGCGGGGTCCTCACGGAGCGGAGGGGACATTTGGGACAGCGCTGGGGTGGCAGCACTGAGGGGGGGGGGCACTGCCCACCCACCCGGGCATCCCGCACGCAGCGGGACTTTGGGGGTCCCCCCCGCTCCTGGGGGTGCCACCAGCTGTCCCCACTCACACCCCACCCCCCCGTGACCTCCGCTGTCCCCGCGGTGCCACCAACACAAACGCGACATCGCGGTGCCCACCCCACTCCCTGAGGGGCTGCTCCTGCACCCCCCAAACCCCCAACCCCGAGCACCCCTGAGCCCCCTCCCCACACCCCCAGCACCCACCTCCCTCCCAGCGGGGAGCGGGGGTGTCCGAGCCGGGGGTGTCCCCGAGCCGGGGGTGTCCCCCGGGGGCTGCGAGGCCGCGACAGGAGCCCGGTGGCGGGGCCGGCTCGGCGTCCCCTCCTCTCTGCCCACAACAAAGGAATTCTGCAAACCTCGCTGCCGTCACATCTCACAGGCAACGTGATGCTCCCCGCTCCCCCCTTGGAGCCTGCCGGAATAAATTAGCACCTCGGCAAACTGTGATCCCGTCCAATATGGGCCCTTTGCCGGGTGTGATTTTTATTAGGCAGACAGTCTGCAGCCTTTATTTTAGAATTTGCTCCTCTTTTTTTTTTTTTTTTTATTTAAAAAAATTTTATTTATTCTCTTTTTGCCCCGTTTTCTGCCTCTCCCATCAAAGCCCGGAGCGCCGCGGGAGCTCTGAAGCCACCTCAGCATCGCTCCGAGCCCTCGGCCACACGCTGGGAGTGACACCGGTGACCAAAACCGGGAGGGGACCCGAGGGCCTGGCACGGATCCAGACCGCTGGCACCGCTGTGACACCGATTTTGGGGTGCCACATCCATCCACCCATCCCGGCTTCTCCAGCTGTGTCCCCAAGCTGGGGACATCGTGGCCATGGCACCGAGTGCCCCGCGCTCTGCCAACCCCCTGGTAGCCAGGGCCACCCCGGGATGGCGACATTCCCGACTCCCGACCCGCCACGGAGCCACCAGTGTCACCAGCACGGAGCTGGGCGCACCTTGGTGGCACCTTGGTGGCACCCGCTGCTGTCCTGCCACCCCTCGCCACCTCTGCTCGCTGCCAGCTCCCGGGGGGGGATCAGGGCACGGTGTCGCGCTGTCCCCACGCGTGTCTGTCCCCTCTCGGTGTCCCCAACCCTTGAGAGCTCCGGTCCTCACAGTGTCGCCCTGTCGTGGTGTCCCCACAGCGCCGGTGGCCACGCCCCCATTGTCCGGCTGTCCCAGTGCCCCCGATCCCCGCAGTGTCCCCTCCAGCCCATCCCTGACAGCTCCGTGTCCCCTCAGTGTCCCCAGCGTGTCCTCCACGCCAGGGCCACCATCCCTCACCTGGGGCACCCCCAGTGTCACCCCCACACCGAGTGTCCCCTTCCCCACCGCGTCCCCAGCCCGGATCTGTCCCGCTCCGGTGTCACCGCCGCCATCCCCGGTGTCACTGTCACCATCCCCGGTGTCACCGTCCCCATCCCCGCCACCGAGCCCCCCCATCCCCGCATTCCCCAGCCTGGATCCATCCCGTTCCTGCCGTGCTGGCGCCGGTGTCGCTGCCGGTGTCACCGCCCCCATCCCCGTCCCCGCAGCGGTGCCAGCGCCGGTGTCACCGTCCCCACCGCCACCACCGGGCCCCGCATTCCTGCAGCCCCCGCAGCTCGGATCCAGCCCGGTACCGGTGTCGGTGTCAGTGTCGCTGTCCCCATCCCCTGTCCCCAGCCCGGTACCGGTGTCAGTGTCGCTGTCCCCAGCTCGGTACCGGTACCGGTGTCAGTGTCCCCATCCCCCTGTCCCCAGCCCGGTACCGGTACCGATGCCAGTGTCGCTGTCCCCATCCCCCTGTCCCCAACCCGGTACCGGTGTCAGTGTCGCTGTCCCCATCCCCCTGTCCCCAGTCCGGTACCGATGTCAGTGTCCCCATCCCCAGCCCGGATCCAGTCCTCTCCCGGTACCGGTACCGCTGTCATTGTCACTGTCCCCATCCCCCTGTCCCCAGCCCGGATCCAGTTCTCTCTCCCCGTACCGGTGCCGGTACCGGTGTCAGTGTCGCTGTCCCCATCCCCCTGTCCCCAGCCCGGTACCGGTACCGGTGTCAGTGTCGCTGTCCCCATCCCCCTGTCCCCAGCCCGGTACCGGTACCGGTGTCAGTGTCCCCCTCCCTCTGTCCCCAACCCGGTGCCGGTACCGGTGTCAGTGTCGCTGTCCCCATCCCCATCCCCCTGTCCCCAACCCGGTACCGGTGTCAGTGTCGCTGTCCCCATCCCCCTGTCCCCAGCCCGGATCCAGCTCTCTCTCCCCGTACCGGTGCCGGTACCGGTGTCACTGTCGCTGTCCCCACCGCAGCCGTGCCGATGTCCCCATCCCCACGGCGGCCCCGCAGCGGGGGCGCTGCCGGTGCCGGTTCTGCTGCCGGTGTTGATTCCGGTGCCCGTACCGGTACCGATTCCGCACCTACCTGGTCCGCGCTCAGGGCTGGCCGGGACTCATCGCCGCCGGTAGATCCGAGCACCCCCGCCGGCACCGGGAGCTTAAGAACGGGGCTCGGAGAGGGGGGCAGCGGGCCGGACCCCCCCTCCCTTCCCCCGGAGGGGGCCGAGCCGGGCCGGGCCGGGCCAATCGCGGCTGGCGGCGGGCGCGGCCCCCTCCTCACCCCCCTCCGGTGCTGCCGGTGCCGCCCGCCCGCACCTGCCCGCAGCGGCGGAGAATCCGCGCCCGCTCCGCGCTGCCCGGCGCAGGGCGAGGGGTGGCCGCGCATGCGCCGCCCCCCCCCCCCAAACCCGGGCTAACCCCCCCCTCAAAAAAAAAAAAAAAAAAAAAAAATCAGGGACGCCCCCTCCCCATCGAGCGGGGTGGCCTCTTGCACCCCCTGTAATGAGGAGGGGTCTCTGAGAGAGATTTGGGGTGCATGGAATAGGGGGTGGGGTCGCTGTGATGGGGAAAGGGAGGGGGGCACACAAAAGGATTTTTTTTTGGGGGGTGTTTTCATATCCCAGCCCCTCCACACCCCAAAATTCCCTTTATGCCGCCCAGCATCCCCCAGCCCCCCCAGTACGGGGCCGGAATGGGGTGGGGGCTGGAAGTTGCTGTGGGTGGATAAAGATTTCAAAAATCCCCCAAACCCCCACAAAAAAACGGGTGAGCCTCTCCAAAGATTTGCTCTACCAGACACGACCCCCAAAAAAGGGGGGTAAAATCACTGAGTTATTTGGGGGGTGGGTTTTTTTTGGGGGGATGGGTGACCGAAGAATACCAGCCTGTCTCCCACGGCTTGGCACCAAAAAACGAGACTCGCCCCCCTCCCCATTTCTCCCATAGGATGGATCCGTGGAAACCCGAGAGCAAAGTTCTCATTTCCGACTCCATTGTGCCAGACTTTTCGTGGCGTTTCCTGCCTTTTGTGAGCCCCCCCTGCTCCGCCACAATCCCGGCGTTGCCGGCGCACAGAGCTCCTCTGTTCCCCTTCTTTATGTGGCTGCAGCTGGCGGGCCCGGCCCCGTGGAGGTGCCCGAGCCTGGGGGACAGGGACGGGGGTCGCAGGGGGAATTAGGGAGAGGGTCGTAGGGGATTTGGTTCGATTTGATTTGATTTGATTTGATTTGATTTGATTTGAGAGGATGCTGACACCCTACAGATGTCCCGTCCTGATTTTGAGAGCTCATCCCAGGATGGTTTTTGGGGTTTTTGGGGTTTGGTTTTGGGGTTTTTGGAAGGAGGGTGTGGTTCCTGCTTGGAGAGGTGAGCTTGGTTCTGAAATCCTCACCTGGGCACCCTCGGGATGGGTCCTGCACCCGCAGCCCCCCAAATCCTTCCTCCCGCTCCTCATCTTCCTGAATTTCACCTGGAAAGGTGGCGGGATCCACGTGGGAATTCCCAGCGGGAATGTGGGGTCACCCCAGCGCCTCGAACGTGTCACCCATCCCAAAAAACTCCGCCACAGCCTCTCCCTGCCTGACCCCGACCCTCGAAAGGACCCCGGAGCCTTTCAGGGACTCAAATTTGGGGGAGTGGGGACTTCAGGGGACACCCGGGATGTGTCACCGGCCGGTTTTGCGACAGAGGAAGGTGCTGGCAGTGACTGAGCCGAGCCCTCGTTTCAAGTGCGGATGGATGTCACAGCAGCCACCCGCCAGCCCGGCTCGGGGACCGGGGTGACACCGACACCTCTCCCCCCTCTCCGGCAGCTGCTGGGACACGCGCTGGGGACCAGCTCCTCCAACTGGCACCAGTTTGGCGTCCCAGTGTCCCCCCCGCAGCTGGGAGGTGACTTCATGGGAGCCCAACATCCTGCCAAGGCCCAGCCGAGCTCGGGTGGCAGAGTCAGCACTGGCACCGAGCGCTGTCACAGTGTCGCCAGGGTGGGGTCAGCCCCGAGCTGCTCCCTCCAGGCTGTCACCGTGTCCCCACAGCCGTGACACCACCGGGACAGCGAGGTTGGGGTGGCCCCTGCAACAGCGAGGTTGGGGTGACACCGAGGACAGCGAGGTTGGGGTGGCCTTGGGACAGCGATGGCACTGGGACAGCGAGGTTGGGGTGACACCGAGGACAGCGAGGTTGGGGTGGCTCCGGGACAGCGAGGTTGGGGTGGAACCCGAGGACAGCAAGGTTGGGATGACCCCGAACAGCGAGGTTGGTGTCACCCCAAGGACAGCGAGGTTGGGGTGACCCTGGGACAGTGAATTGGGGTGACCCCGGGGACAGTGAGGTTGGGATGGAAGCCGGGACAGCGATGGCACCGGGACAGCGAGGTTGGGGTGACCCCCAGGACAGCGAGGTTGGGGTGACCCGGGACAGCGAAGCTGGGGTGACCCTGGGGACAGTGAATTGGGGTGACACCGAGGACAGCGAGGTTGGTGTCACCCCAAGGACGGTGAAGTTGGGGTGACCCCGGGACAGAGACGTTGGGATGGAACCCAAGACAGCGAGGTTGGGGTGACACCGGGACAGTGAGGTTGGGGTGGTCCCGAGGACAGTGAGGTTGGGATGGAACCCGGGGACAGCGAGGTTGGGGTGGCCTTGGGACAGCGAGGTTGGGATGGAACCCGGGACAGAGAGGTTGGGGTGGCACCGGGACAGCGAGGTTGGGGTGACCGAGGACAGCGAGGTTGGGGTGACCGAGGACAGCGAGGTTGGGGTGACCCTGGGGACAGTGAGGTTGGGGTCACCCCATCCCTCGCTCCCCAACCCCTGTAGGATCCGCGGCGGTGTCTGCGCAGGGCAGAGCGGGCACTGCGCGTCTTTTTGAGCCCCAACGCCGGGATTCTGGTGAAATCCTGCAGCAGCAGTGTTGCCGTGACGACCCTCCCGCAGTTTCCATCCAGAGATGTTTTCCTTTGTTGTGACAGGGACATGGGGAGCGGCCGCGGGCGGTTGGGGTGCGGTGACAGCGCCGAGGGGCTCCCGCTGCCACCCTCGGGGACCCCCCTGCACCTCCGGGCTGGGGCTGGGGGGGTCCCCACTGCTGGTTTGTCCCCAAACAAACACGGGGACAGCGGAGGGGACACGAACCAGGTGACATGAGTTTGGTAGGTCCCAGCCAGGTCTTGCTGCCATCACAATAAAGGGTGACACGGCCAGCCCGAGGCGTGGGGACAGCTGTGGGGACACCCATGGGGACGCTCTGTGGTGGCCACGGGACAGAACCAAACCGGGCGGGTGGCGAGGCCGAGCTGCTCATTTCGGGGTGGTGGCGCCGGGAGTGGAACCTCGTGGGCAGGGAGGGGACCGGGAGCTCCCCGGTGTCCCCGCGGGATGCTCGGGGGGTCCCCATCCCGAGCCCCACCGAGCCGTTTGTTATTCCGCTCAGCTCCGCCGGCGGCTGATGAAGCCCGTTCCAGGAGAGCTGCCACATTCATCAGGATTGCAGCTCATTAACGAGGCCTCTGCCACCGCAGCTGGGGCCAGCGCTCGGGGCACCGGCACGGGGACAGGCGGACGGACGGACGGACGGACGGACGGACGGACAGGAGGATGCGCGGATGGGGAGAAGCGGCTGTGCCCGTCCTGGCGGAGCTGGAGTTGGGCAGGGATGTGGAGGGGACAGGGGAACCTCCTCGGTGCTGTCCCTGTCCCCTCGCGGAGGGCACAGAAGGGGCTGCAGTGTCCCCCGTGCTGCCCTGGCCGAGCCCAACTTCCCCCCGAAGCCACGGGCAGAGTGAATTGATTTTATTTGCGGTTTCCATGGAAACTGCCTCCTTCCCTTCCCCCTCCCTGCAGCCGGACCCGCTCCTTCCCCTCGGGCAGCGGCCACCCCGCACCTGGGACACGGGAGGGGACACGGGAGGGGACGCGGGAGGGACACGGGAGGGGACACTGGCCATCCCCGCGGTGGCCACGCCACCAGCTCACCCCTGTGAGTGATTTTGGGCTGGCACGGGGGACACCGGGCCCGGCAGCAGCAGCAGGGCTGGCAGGACGCCGCGCTGGCTCATTAGGCAGGGTGTTAATTGTCCCGTGCGGGGACACCGAGCAGCATCTCCCGTCAGCAAAGCCAAGCTCATTACCGACACATGCCACCCTCACACCTGCTCACACCGCTGCGACACGAGTCAGGCTTGGGGACACTGCTGGGGACACTGCAGCAACCCCGGTGCCATCACTCCTTTGTGGTTTAAAGCCATCCTTATAATAAATTAATGACAATTATATCATTTATCCATCCCCTTTCCACGGGATGTACCCACGGCCACCCTGCCCCGCTCCTTCCCAGCTCCGAGATGCCACCACATTGTCACTTGGCGTGGATGACAAACGACATCTGGCTGTGCCAAACCCTTCCTCAACCCCCGCGGGGGGGAATTTTGATCAATAATAAAGGCGCGGAGAACAGGCAGAGCCCTGAATTCCGCATCCCCCCGGCCATCCCCGGGGGCTTTACACGGAAGTGGAAATCAATCGGCACAAGGAATTAATGACGGAGGGGACAACACCCGCTCTTTCTTCGGAAGCGCCGGCCGGGGATGCTCGGCAGAGCCCGCACCACAAAAGGCACCGAGTGCCTTCGCTTCCTGCGCCCCGGGGCGAGTGGGGGGTCCTGGAGCCGTGCCCGAGCCGTGCCGTGCCGTGCCTGAGCCATGTCCTGGAGCCGTGCCCGAGCTGGCACCGGCCTGGCCATCAGCTCCTGGATGGGATGGAAACGATCCCCGGGGCGCGGCACGGCACGGCACGGCACGGCACGGCACGGCATGGCACGGCCCCGGCAGCGCCGCGTTCCTCGACAGCGAGGAAGGTGTTGAGGCCGAAGATCCCCGGGATGGGGGGTTGCTTCTCGGTTCTGCAGCGCTGGAGGGTCGGGGGTCACCGGGATCTTCGGTTCCCAGTGAGCACAGGGGGCTGGGGTCACTGGGATCGTCCCGGTTCCCAGTGAACAGAAGGGTCTGGGGTCACTGGAATCCCCTGTTCCCAGCACTGGAGGGTCTGGAATCACTGGGATCCCTGGTTCCCATCGAACAGAGGGGTCTGGGGTCACTGGGATCCTCCTGGTTTCCATTGAACAGAGGGGTCAGGGATCCTCTGGAGGATCCTCCCCATTCCCAGCCCTGGAGGGTCACTGGGATCCCTTGTACCCAGTACTGGGGGGTCTGGGGTCACTGGGATCCCTCATTCCCAACACTGGGGGTTCAATGGGATCCCCCATTCCGAACACTGGAGGGTCTGGTATCACTGGGATCCCTCATTCCCAGCACTGGGGGATCACTGGGATCCCCATTCCCAACACTGGGATCACTGGGATCCCTCATTCCCAGCACTGGGGGGTCACTGGGATCCCCCATTCCCAACACTGGGATCACTGGGATCCCTCGTTCCCAGTACTGGGGGGTCTGGGGTCACTGGGATCCCCCGTTCCCAACACTGGAGGGTCTGGGATCACTGGGATCCCTCATTACCAGTACTGGGGGAGTCACTGGGATCCCCCATTCCCAGCCCTGGAAGGTCTGGGGTCACTGGGATCCCCCGTTCCCAGTACAGGGGGGTCACTGGGATCCCCCATTCCCATCACAGGAGGGTCTGGGATCACTGGGATCCCCCATTCCCAGCACTGGTATGACTGGGATCCCTCATTCCCAGTACTTGGGGGTCACTGGGATCACTGGGATCCCCCATTCCCAGCACTGGGGGGTCACTGGGATCCCCCATTCCCAGCACTGGGAGGCTCACTGGGATCCCCCATTCCCAGCACTGGGGGGTCACTGGGATCCCCCATTCCCAGCACTGGGGGGTCACTGGGATCCCCATTCCCAGCACTGGGAGGCTCACTGGGATCCCCCGTTCCCAGTACTGGGGGGTCACTGGGATCCCTCATTCCCAGTACTGGGGGTCACTGGGATCCCTTGTTCCCAGCACTGGAGGGTCACTGGGATCCCCCATTCCCAGTACTGGAGGGTCTGGGGTCACTGGGATCCCCCATTCCCAGCACTGGAAGGTCTGGGATCCCCCATTCCCAGCACTGGGGGGTCACTGGGATCCCCATTCCCAGCACTGGGAGGCTCACTGGGATCCCCCATTCCCAGTACTGAGGGGTCACTGGGATCCCACATTCCCAGTACTGGAGGGTCTGGGGTCACTGGGATCCCCCATTCCCAGCACTGGGGGGTCTGGGGTCACTGGGATCCCCCATTCCCAGCACTGGGGGGTCACTGGGATCCCCCATTCCCAGCACTGGGGGGTCACTGGGATCCCCCATTCCCAGCACTGGAAGGTCTGGGATCCCCCATTCCCAGCACTGGAGGGTCTGGGGTCACTGGGATCCCCCATTCCCAGCACTGGGGGTCACTGGGATCCCCCATTCCCATCACAGGAGGGTCTGGGATCACTGGGATCCCCCATTCCCAGTACTGGGATCCCTCATTCCCAGCAATGGGATCCCTCATTCCCAGCACTGGGGGGTCACTGGGATCCCCCATTCCCAGCACTGGAGGGTCACTGGGATCCCTCATTCCCAGCACTGGGGGGTCACTGGGATGAGGAGGGGACGCTGCCGGGAGGTGACGCGCACGGCGGTGGCAGAAGTGGCAGCTCTGTCCCCAGACGCGCAATTAGCCCGGGGGCAAACGAGGCTCCTGCGGTTTTTGACCCAATTTCTCAGGCGAAACTCGGCGGGGGAAGGAGGGGGAGGAAAGCAGAGCCGGTCACGCGTGTGCTGCTGTGTCGCGTGTCGCCGCGGGTGTGCGCACAGGCGTGTGACATGAGTGTGACATGCGTGTGACACGAGTGCGACATGTGTGTGCGGGCGGCAGCGCGTCCCAGCCGGGAGCGAGCCCCGGGGCGGTGATGGGGACAGGAAAGGGGACAGGAAAGGGGACAGGGATGGGGACAGGGATGGGGACAGGGATGGGGACAAGGAGGGGGCGGTGGCTCCGCAGCTTTCTCCCGGTTTATTTTTGCCGCTGACTGAGCTGAGGCGGCCTCGGCGCGGCCGCCGTGACTCACCCGGCACCGGGAGCGCTGCGGGGCTGCGGAGCCGGGGGATGCCGTGGGCAGGGGTGTCGGGATGAGCGGGGATGAGCGGGGATTCGGGGATGAGCAGGGATTCAGGGGTGGGCAGGGGTGTCGGGATGAGCGGGGATGAGCGGGGATTCGGGGATGAGCAGGGATTCAGGGGTGGGCAGGGGTGTTGGGATGAGCAGGGACTCAGGGATGAGCAGGGATTCAGGGGGGGGCAGGGGTGTTGGGATGAGCGGGGATTCAGGGATGAGCAGGGATGTTGGGGTGAGCTGGAATGAGTGGGGATTCAGGGATGTTGGGGTGAGCTGGGATTCAGGGATGAGCAGGGATTCAAGGATGAGTAGGGATTCAGGGATGAGCAGGGATTCAGGGATGTTGGGGTTAGCTGGGATGAGCGGGGATTCAGGGATGAGCAGGGATATTGGGGTGAGCAAGGGTGTTGGGATGAGCTGGGATGAGCAGGGATTCAGGGATGTTGGGGTGAGCTGGGATTCAGGGATGAGCAGGAATTCAGAAATGTTGGGATGGGCAGGGATTCAGGGATGAGCAGGGATGTTGGGGTGAGTAGGAATTCAGGGATGAGCAGGGATTCAGGGATGTTGGGGTGAGCTGGGATGAGCTGGGATTCAGGATGAGCAGGGATTCAGGGATGTTGGGATGAGCAGGGATTCAGGGATGAGCAGGAGTGTTGGGATGAGCTGGGATTCAGGGGTGAGCAGGGATTCAGGGATGTTGGGGTGAGCAAGGATATTGGGGTGAACAGGGATTCAGGGATTCAGGGATGAGCAGGGATTCAGGGATGAGCTGGGATGTTGGGGTGAGCAGGGATTCAGTGGTGAGCTGGGATTCAGGGATGTTGGGGAGAGCTGGGATTCAGAGATGAGCAGGGATTCAGGGATTCAGGGATGAGCAGGGATTCAGGGATTCAGAGATGAGCAGGGATTCAGGGATTCAGGGATGGGCAGGAATTCAGGGATGTTGGGATGAGCAGGGATATTGGGGTGAACAGGGACTCAGGGGTGAGCAGGGATTCAGGGGTGAGCAGGGATTCAGGGATGTTGGGGTGAACAGGGATTCAGGGATTCAGGGGTGAGCAGGGATTCAGGGATTCAGGATGAGCAGGGATGCAGGGATGTTGGGATGAGCAGGGACTCAAGGATGAGCAGGGATTCAGGGATGCTGAGCCATGCAGGGACATTGGGATAAAGAGGGATGCAGGCATGAGCGGGGATGCAGGATTGAAAAAGGACACAGGGTGAGCAGGGAGGTGCGGGGATGGAGAGAATCGGGAATGCAGGGATGCAGGGATGAGCAGGAATGCAGGGATAGAAGGATTCAGGAATGCAGGAATGAGCAGGAATGCAGGAACGCGGGGATGCAGGGATGAGCAGGAATGCAGGGATGCAGGGATTCAGGGATGTAGGAATGCAGGGATGCAGGGATGTAGGAATGAGCAGGAATGCAGGGACGAGCTGGGAGGAGCAGCACTGCTGGGCTGTGGAAGGATCCTGGGATTTGCAGGGATTCAGGGATGTGTAGCGATCTGCAGAGATTTGCAGGCACGTGTGAGGATGCAGGGATGCAGGAATTCAGGGATGCAAGAATTCAGCGATTCAGGGATGCAGGGATGTGTGGGGATGCAGGGATTCAGGAATTCAGTGATGCTGGGATTCAGGGATGCTGGAATTCAGGGATGTAGGGATTCAGGGGTCCAGGAATTCAGGAATGCCGGGATTCAGGAATTCAGGGATTCAGGGATGCTGCCGGTATATGCAGGAATGCAGAGATGCAGGGATGCAGGAATTCAGGAGCGCAGGGATATGCAGGGCTGCAGGGACTCAGGAATGCCGGGATTCAGGAATTCAGAGTTTTAGGGACGCAGGGACATGCGGGGATTCAGGGATTCATGAATGCGGGGATCTCTCCCTCTCCCTCTCCCTCTCCCTCTCCCTCTCCCTCTCCCTCTCCCTCTCCCTCTCCCTCTCCCCCAGTGTCACCTGCAGAGCTGCCCCGGGAAGGTCCCCAAGGTCCCCGCGCCCCCCCAGAACCGGGAAATGAGGGGGGGGATCCCCCCGTTCCCAAGGACACGCGGGCACCGGGACCGGGACCGGCACCGGGAGCGAGGCTTTTACAGGGGGATGAACACGGTGGGAGGGGGTTGGGGACACGGCGGGGTCGCGGGTGGCACAGCGGGGACACGGAGCCGCCGTCCCGGAGCCCCGCGGTGCCGAGGGCGGTACCGGACACCGGGAGCGGGGCGGCGGCTCCGCCTCTTCCTGCGGCGGGCGGTGAGTGCGGGGCGGCCCCGGGGGGAGCGGGACCGGGCTGGGGAGCGGATCCCGGGGGTACCCGGTGCTGGCCAGGGGTCCCCAGGGCTGTCCGAGGGTCCCCAGGGCCGTCCGGGTGTCACCGGTGCTGTCCGGTGGTGCCCAGGGGTGTCCGAGGGTCCCCAAGCTGTCCAGGTGTCACCGGTGCTGTCCGAGGGTCCCCAGTGCTGCTCGAGGGGACCCCAGGGGTGTCCAGGTGTCACCAGGGCTGTCCGGGTGTCACCGGTGCTTCTCGGGGGGTCCCCGGTGCTGTCTGATGGTGCCCAGGGATGTCCCAGGGTCCCCAAGGGTGTCCGAGTGTCCCCAAATGCTGCTCGAGGGTCCCCAGGGGTGTCCAAGGGTCCCAAATGCTGCCCACGTGTCCCCAGTGCTGCCCGGGGGTCTCCAATGCTGCTCGAGGGTCCCCCGTGTGGCCCAGGGGTCCCCATTCCCGCTCAGGTGTCCCCAGTACTGTCCTCGGGTCCCCTGTGCTGCTTTGGGTGTCCCCATCCCTGTTTGTCGTTTGGGTGTCCCCATCCCTGTTTCGGTGTCCCATCGATGTTTTTTGGTGTCCCCATCCCTGTTTGTTGTTTGGGTGTCCCCACCCCTGTTTTGTGTCCCCATCCCTGTGTTGGGTGTCCCCATCCCTGTTTCGGTGTCCCCATCCCTGTTTTGTGTCCCCATCCCTGTTTCGGTGTCCCCATCCCTGTTTCGGTGTCCCCATCCCTGTCTGTTGTTTGGTGTCCCCCCTGTCCCTCCCTGACCGGCTCTCTCCCCAGCAGCGATGCCCCCGGAGCCCCTGGTGTGCGCCCAGACGGCCACGCGGTGAGTGCGGCCACACGTGTCACAGCTGTCCCCTGCCACGCCCTGATGTCCCCAGGAGCAGTGGCACTGTCCCCTGTCAGTCCCTGATGTCCCCAGGAGCAGTGACACTGTCCCCTGCCCATCCCTGATGTCCCAGGGGGTGGTGGCCCTGTCCCCTGGTGGTCCCTGATGTTCCCCCTGGCAGTCCCTGATGTCCCCAGGAGCAGTGACACTGTCCCCTGGCAGTCCCTGATGTCCCCAGGAGCAGTGACACTGTCCCCTGGCAGTCCCTGATGTCCCCAGGGGTGGTGGCACTGTCCCCTGTCAGTCCCTGATGTCCCCAGGAGCAGTGGCACTGTCCCCTGCCCATCCCTGATGTCCCCAGGGGTTGGTGGCACTGTCCCCTGCCCATCCCTGATGTCCCCAGTGGGTGGTGGCACTGTCCCCTGTCAGTCCCTGATGTCCCCAGGGGTGGTGGTCCTGTCCCCTGCCAGGCCCTGATGTCCCCAGGAGCAGTGGCACTGTCCCCTGCCCATCCCTGATGTCCCAGGGGTGGTGGCACTGTCCCCTGGCAGTCCCTGATGTTCCCCCTGTCCCCTGGCAGTCCCTGATGTCCCCAGGAGCAGTGGCACTGTCCCTTGACAGTCCCTGATGTTCCCAGGAGCGGTGGCACTGTCCCCTGGCAGTCCCTGATGTCCCCAGGGGGTGGTGGCACTGTCCCCTGCCCATCCCTGATGTCCCCAGGGGTGGTGGCACTGTCCCCTGGTTGTCCCTGATGTCCCCAGGGGTTGGTGGCACTGTCCCCTGGCAGTCCCTGATGTCCCCAGGGGGTGGTGGCACTGTCCCCTGTCAGTCCCTGATGTTCCCCCTGTCAGTCCCTGATGTCCCCAGGGATTGGTGGCACTGTCCCCTGCCCATCCCTGATGTCCCCAGGAGCAGTGGCACTGTCCCCTGCCAGGCCCTGATGTCCCAGGGGTGATGGCACTGTCCCCTGCCCATCCCTGATGTCCCCAGGGGTGGTGGCCCTGTCCCTGCAGGGTGAGCTCCGTGCTGAACCGGGACGTGAAGCATTTTGGGAAGCAGCACCTGTTCGATGGCAGCGAGGAGACCTGCTGGAACTCAGACCAGGTGTGGGGACACGGCCAGGGGACACAGCAGCTGTGCCACCCCCTCCCTGTGCCCCCTGTGACACTGCTGTCCCCACCCAGGGCACATCCCAGTGGGTCACCCTGGATTTCCCCCGTCCTGTCAAGGTCTCAGAGCTCCACATCCAGTTCCAGGGGGGATTTTCCAGCCGGCTCTGCACGCTGGAGGGTGAGGACTGGGGGGGTGTAGGGTGGGTGTAGGGTTGGTGTAGGGTTGGTGTAGGGTTTGTGGGGTCCTGCAGGGTGGCAGAGGGAGTGTGAGGATTGTAGGGTTGGTGTAGTGTTGGTGTAGGGTTTGTGGGGTCCTGCCTCAGTTTACTCACACCTGGATCCTGCACACTGGAGGGTGAGGACTGGAGGGGTGGTGTAGGGTTTGTGTAGGGTTGGTGTTGGGTTGGTGTAGGGTTTGTGGGGTCCTACACGGTGGCAGAGAGAAGGTGAGGATTGTAGGGTTGGTGTAGGGTGGGTGTAGGGTTTGTGTGGGGTTTGTGTAGGGTTTGTGGGGTCCTGCAGGGTGGCAGAAGAAGGGTGAGGATTGTAGGGTTGGTGTAGGGTTGGTGTAGTGTTGGTGTAGGGTTTGTGGGGCCCTGCCTCAGTTTACTCACACCTGGATCCTGCACGCTGGAGGGTGAGGATTGTAGAGTTTGTGTAGGGTTGGTGTAGGGTTGGTGTAGGGTAGGAGTAGGGTTTGTGTAGGGTTTGTGGGGTCCTGCAGGGTGGCAGAGGGAGGATGAGGATTGTAGGGTTGGTGTAGGGTGGGTGTAGGGTTTGTGTAGGGTGGGTGTAGGGTTTGTGTTGGGTTGGTGTAGGGTGGGTGTAGGGTGGGTGTAGGGTTGGTGTAGGGTTTGTGGGGTCCTGCAGGGTGACAGAAGGAGGGTGAGGATTGTAGGGTTTGTGTAGGGTTTGCCTCAGTTTACTCATACCTGGATCCTACAGGGAGGGAGGGTGAGGAATGTAGGGTTTGTGTAGAGTTTGTGTAGGGTTTGCCTCAGTTTACCCACACCTGGATCCTGTAGGGAGCTAGAGGGAGGATTGTAGGGTTGGTGTAGGGTTTGTGTAGGGTTTATGTAGGGTTGGTACAGGGTTTGTGTAGGGTTTGTATAGGGTTTATGTAGAGTTTATGTAGGGTTTGCCTCAGTTTACTCACACTTGGATCCTGCAGGGTAGGAGGGTGAGGATTGAAGAGTTTGTGTTGGGTTGGTATAGGGTTGGTGTAGGATTGGTGTAGGGTTCGTGGGGTCCTGCAGGGTGGCAGAGGGAGGGTGAGGACTGGAGAGTTGGTGTAGGGTTGGTGTAGGGTGGGTGTAGGGTTTGTGTAGGGTTGGTGTAGGGTTTGTGGGGTCCTGCAGGGTGGCAGAGGGAGGGTGAGGATTGTAGGGTTGGTGTAGGGTTTGTGTAGAGTTTATGTAGGGTTTGCCTCAGTTTACTCACACATGGATCCTGCACGCTGGAGGGTGAGGATTGTAGGGTTGGTGTAGAGTGGGTGTAGAGTTGGTGTAGGGTTTGTGTAGGGTGGGTGTAGGGTTTGTGGGGTCCTGCATGGTGGCAGAAGGAGGGTGAGGATTGTAGGGTTGGTGTAGGGTGGGTGTAGGGTTTGCCTCAGTTTACTCACACCTGGATCCTGCAGGGTGGGTGGGTGAGGATTGTAGAGTTTGTGTAGAGTTTGTGTAGGGTTGGTGAAGGGTTAGTGTTGGGTTTGTGTAGGATTTGTGTTGGGTTTGTGGGGTCCTGCAGGGTGGCAGAGGGAGGGTGAGGATTGTAGGGTTTGTGGAGGGTTTGAGGGTTGGTGTAGAGTTTGTGTAGGGTTTGCCTCAGTTTACTCACACCTGGATCCTGTAGGGTGCTAGAGGGAGGATTGTAGGGTTGGTGTAGGGTTTGTGGGGTCCTACACGGTGGCAGAGAGAAGGTGAGGATTGTAGGGTTGGTGTAGAGTTTGTGTAGGGTTTGCCTCAGTTTACCTGCAGAGGGATGCTCAGAGTGATTTATCAGCCATTCCCAAACCCCAGGAGGGCTTCAGGAGCAGCTCTGAGGGTGAATAAAAACGAGCTGGAATTCTCTGGGTGCTGGGGGGAGCCAGGCAAAAATTTTGGGAGAGGAGCTGGGAGCCTCTGGGTGCTGGTTCCCATCAAGGAAAATTTTGGGACAGCCCCTGGAGGCTCCTGGGATCACCTGAGCCTCCCCCCTCCCCTCCCCAGGCTGCAGAACAGGTGAGGAACTGGTGAAAATCTCGGAGCTGTACCCCCAGGACAACCATGCCATGCAAATATCCTTTCCCAGGATGATGATTTGAGGAGGGGGAGATGCAGAATTGGGGGATTTTTTTTTTATTTGGGAATTTTTTCTGCTCAGTTATTCCTTGACTGGGAATCCTGCACAGGTTCCAGGTGGAGGAGACTGTGCTGGATAAGCTGAAGATCACCTTTGGGAGCAGCACGGATTTTTTTGGGAGGATTGTGATTTATCACCTGGGGGTGCTGGGGGAGAGGCTCTAGAGGGGCTGTCCCCAATTTTGGGGGGCTCTGAAAACCCCCCTGAGGGGGATCCCTGTCCCCTGAGGTGACATGGGAAGGTGTGGTGGCAAAATTCTAGAATGCTGAAGGGCAAATTCCAAAATTCCAGAATGCTGAGGGGCAAATTCCAAAATTCTGAGGGGCAAATTCCAGAATTCCAGAATGCTGTGGGGCAAATTCCAGAATGCTGAAGGGCAAATTCCAAAATTCCAGAATGCTGAGGGGCAAATTCCAAAATTCCAGAATGCTGAGGGGCAAATTCCAAAATGCTGAGGGGGAAATTCTGAAATTCTAGAATGCTGAGGGGCAAATTCTAAAATTCCAGAATGCTGAGGGGCAAATTCTAAAATTCTGAGGGGCAAATTCCAAAATTTCAGAATGCTGAGGGACAAATTCTAAAATTCTGAGGGGCAAATTCCAAAATTCTGAGGGGCAAATTCCAAAATTCCAGAATGCCAAGGGGCAAATTCTAAAATTCTGAAGGGCAAATTCCAAAATTTCAGAATGCTGAGGGACAAATTCTAAAATTCTGAGGGGCAAATTCCAAAATTCTGAGGGGCAAATTCCAAAATTCTAGAATGCTGAGGGGCAAATTCCAAAATTCCAGAATGCTCAGGGGCAAATTCCAAAATTCTGAGGGGCAAATTCCAAAATTCCAGAATGCCAAGGGGCAAATTCCAAAATTCTGAGGGGCAAATTCCAAAATTTCAGAATGCTGAGGGACAAATTCTAAAATTCTGAGGGGCAAATTCCAAAATTCTGAGGAGCAAATTCTAAAATTCCAGAATGCTGAGGGGCAAATTTTCACCCAGTCTGCCCAAAAATTTGGATTGGGATGGGCTGAGGAAGCAGACAGGGCTCCACATTTAATTGCAATTAAGAGTTTAATTCCAACAGAAAACACGAAGCAGCAGAGCCCAGCCAGGGCTGGAATTGAGGTCCCTGGATTTTAGGAAATTCCTGGATTTCTCCACACCTGCTCCTTCATTTCTTTTTCTTCTTTTTGTTCTGGAACAGCTTCAGGATGTGGTTCTCGATCACCTGTTGGACTGAGGGAGGGAATAAAAAAAAAATTTCTGAGGTGAAAAAAACATTTTCTGAGGTGAAAAACCCCCATTTTCTGTGGTGAAAAACCCCCATTTTCTGAGGTAAAACCACCATTTTCTGATATTTAAAAAAAAAACATTTTCTGAGGTTAAAGCCCCCCATTTTCTGAGGTGGAACCCCCTGTTTTCTGAGATGAAAACCCCTGTTTTCTGAAATAAAAACCCCCATTTTCTGAGGTGAAACCCCCCATTTTCTGACATAAAAAACCCCATTTTCTTAGGTAAACCCTGCCATTTTCTGATCTTAAAAAAAAAACATTTTCTGAGGTAAACCACCCATTTTCTGATGTAAAAACTCCACTTTCTGAGGTAAACTCCCATTTTCTGAGGTAAAACCTTCATTTTCTGAGATTGAAAAAAAAACATTTTCTGAGGAAAAACCCCCATTTTCTGAGGTGAAAACCCCCATTTTCTGAGGTGAAAACCCCCATTTTCTGAGGTGAAACCCCCCATTTTCTGATATAAAAATCTTGATTTTTCTGAGGTAAACCCCCCATTTTCTGTGGTAAAAACTCCACTTTCTGAGGCAAACCCCCATTTCTGAGAGCCACACTTGCCTTTCTTGTGCCCCAAGGCCACGGCCAGGTCCATGGGGGTGTACCCCGAATCCGCCTCCTCCGTCAGGTCAGCGCCGCCAGCTGTGGGGGCACCAAAGTGGGGGTGAACAGGGGAAAATGGCACCCCAAAATCTGCCCCCAGCCCCCCAGGACCCCTCCCCAGTTTTAAGGGAGCTGGGATCACCCAGTTGGAGCAGGATTTGGGCCTTAACCAGCAGGGCCTCAGGGCCTTACCCAGCAAGGCCTTCACACACTCGAGTGGATTTGGGCCTTACCCAGCAAGGCCTTCACACACTCAAGTGGATTTGGGCCTTATCCAGTAGGGCCTCCACACGCTTAAGGTGGATTTGGGCCTGACCCAGCAGGGCCTCTATACGCTCAAGGTGGATTTGGGCCTTCCACACACTTGGGGCGGATTTGGGCCTGACTTAGCAGGGCCTCCACACATTTGACATGGATTTGGGCCTTACCCAGAAGTGGCCTCCACACACTTGAGGTGGATTTGGGCTTTACCCAGCAAGGCCTACACACATTTGATGTGGATTTGGGCCTTCCACACACTTGAGGTGGATTTGGGCCTGACTTAGCAGGACCTCCACACATTTGACATGGATTGGGCCTGACCTAGCAGGGCCTCCACACACTTGAGGAGGATTTGGGCCTGACCTGGCAGGGCCTCCACACACTTGACGTGGGATTGGGCTTTAACCAGCAAGGCCTCCATACACTTGAGGTGGATTTGGGCCTTACCCAGCAAGGCCTCCACACACTTGAGGTGGATTTGGGCCTTCCACACACTTGATGTGGATTTGTGTGGATTTGGGCCTTACCCAGCAAGGCCTCCACACACTTGATGTGGATTTGGGCCTTCCACACATTCAAGGTGGATTTGGACCTTACCCAGCAGGGCCTCCACACACTTGACGTGGTTCCCGCGCACGGCGTAGAGCAAGGGGGTGCCCCCATTCTGTGGGGAGGGAGAGTCATTAATGAGTATTAATGAGTGTTAGTGAGTATTAATGAGTATTAATGAGTATTATTGAGCTCACACAGCTCCTGCTTCTCCCTGGGATCCATCAGGAGCTTCCTGGGATTACCCCTATGACCCTGTGCCAGATCTGGGCTGGGATCCCATTCCAGCCTCTCCCAGCTCCAGACTGGGATCCCATTCCAGCCTCTCCCAGTTCGACTGGGATCCCATACCAAACTCTCTGAGTTCCAAACTGGGACTCACTGGGATCCCATTCCAGCCTCTCCCAGCTCCAGACTGGGATCCCATACCAAACTCTCCAAATTCCAGACTGGGACTCACTGGGATCCCATTCCAGCTCTAGACTGGTTCTCATTGGGATCCCATTCCAGCCTCTCCCACTTCCAGACTGGGATCTCATTCCAGCCTCTCCCAGTTCCAGACTGGGATCCCATACCAAACTCTCTGAGTTCCAAACTGGGACTCACTGGCATCCCATTCCAGCCTCTCCCAGTTCCAGACTGGGAATTCCAGACTGGGAATTCCAGACTGGGATTCCCTGGCCATGCTGGTTGCACTGGGGAGGTTTCTGCTGCTGCCCCCTCTGTCCCCTCTGTCCCTGCTGTCCCCACTGTCCCCTCTGTCCCTCAAGTCTCTCATGTCCCCTCTGTCCCCTCTGTCCCCCGGCCTGCAGGTGGCACTCACCCAGTCGTAGGTGTTGATGTCCACGTCCCTGTCCAGCAGCATGGTGACAATGTCGGTGTAGCCACCCATGCTGGCCAGGGCCAGCGCGCTCTCCCTCTCCTTGGCCAGCGCGTGGGGATCGGCGCCCTGGGGACAGAGGGGACAGCCTGGTGACACTGCCCACTGCCCTGGGGACAGAGGGGACAGCCTGGTGACACTGCCCACTGCCCTGGGGACAGAGGGACAGCAGGGACAGCCTGGTGACACTGCCCACTGCCCTGGGGACAGAGGGACAGCCTGGTGACACTGCCCACTGTCCTGGGGACAGCAGGGACAGCCTGGTGACACTGCCCACTGCCCTGGAGACAGAGGGACAGCCTGGTGGCACTGCCCACTGCCCTGGGGACAGAGGGGACAGCCTGGTGACACTGCCCACTGCCACCTTCCCACTGCCCTGGGGACAGCAGGGACAGCAGGGACAGCCTGGTGACACTGCCCACTGCCCTGGGGACAGCAGGGACAGAGGGGACAGCAGGGACATGAGAGACAGGAAATTCCAGGATTTAAAACCAGTGGGAAATCCCAGGACATAAAAAAAGGCAAATCCTAGGATTAAAAACAGAGGGAGATCCCAGAATAAAAAAAGGGAAACCCTAGGATGAAAGAGGGAGATCCCAGGATTAAAAAGTGGGAAATCCCAGGATAAAAAAGGAAAATCCCAGGATGGCAGAGGGAGATCCCAGGATAAAAGACAGAGACCCTGGAATAAAAGAGGGAAATCCCAGAAGAAAAAAGGGAGATCCCAGGATTAGAGAAACAGACCCTAGGGCTAGAGGCAGATCCCAGGATTAAGACAGACCCCAGAATTAAGACAGATCCCAGGATTAGAGGCAGATTCCAGGATTAAAGACAGATCCCAGGGTTAAAACAGACCCCAGGATTAAGATAGACCCCAGGATTAAACCAGAGTCCAGGTTTAAAACAGATCCCAGAATTAAGACAGATCCTAGGATTAAGCCAGATACCAGAATTAAACCAGACCCCAGGTTTAAACCAGACCCCAGAATTAAACCAGAGTCCAGGTTTAAACCAGAGTCCAGGTTTAAACCAGACCCCAGGTTTAAGCCAGGCCCAGGATTAAGCCAAGGATTAAGCTGGGGCAGTGCCAGGCTCACCCACTCCAGGAGGTGCCGGACGGTCTCGATCTCCCCGAAAGCTGCAGCCCAGATCAGGGGGGTGAAGCCTCTCTCATCAGGTTTGTTCACCAAATTCTCACCTGGGGGAGGTGACAACAGCAGGGTGAGCCCCCAGTTAAACCAGTTAAACCAGTTAAACCAGTAAAACCACCTCATGGATGGTTGGAATTCACGGGTTTTGAGGATTTTTCCAGAAAAATCTCCCCCCAAAAAACCCCAATTCCAGCGGTTTTATGGCTGAGTGAAAACTAAACCAAGGGTTTGATGTCACCAGAGGGGAGCTGGCAGGGCCAGGGGACACCAAACGAGCTGGCAGGGCCAGGGGACACCAACCTTTCCTCAGGTGCTCCTTCAGCTGGATGAGCTCGCCCTGGGCAGCCAGCTGGTGGATGGACAGGGCTGGGAGAGACAAATCCATCAGGGAAAACAATTCCCTGCAAATTTTGGGGGATGGCAGCTGTCCCCAAAATCCTGGAGTGACCCCAACCCTCATGTCCCCTAGGGTGACCCCAACTCCTT
Source organism: Catharus ustulatus (assembly GCF_009819885.2). Classification (NCBI taxonomy): domain Eukaryota; kingdom Metazoa; phylum Chordata; class Aves; order Passeriformes; family Turdidae; genus Catharus; species Catharus ustulatus. The sequence goes on along the minus strand of NC_046249.1, from coordinate 2,100,931 downwards.
CCCCTGCTGTCCCCAAAATCCCAGGGTGGCTCCAACCCCCTCCCTTGATGTCCCCAAAACCCCAGAGTGATCACAGCCCCCTCCTCTGATGTCCCCAAAATCCCAGGGTGGCCCCAGCCCCTCCTCTGATGTCCCCATGTCCCCTTGGGCAGTGTTGGAAGAGACAAATCCATCAGGGAAAAACAATTCCCTGAAAATTTAAGGGGGTGGGAGCTGTCCCCAAAATCCTGGGGTGTCCCCCTGTCCCCTGGGGTGTCCCCCTGTCCCCTGGTGTGACTCCAACCCCTTCCCCTGCTGCCTCCACATCCCCTGGATGTCCCCATGTCCCCTGGGCTGTTCCCAGCCCTGTCCCCTGGGGTGTCCCCATGTCCCCTGAGGTGGCCCCAGCTCTGTCCCCTGGGGTGTCCCCACATCCCCAGCCCTGTCCCCATGTCCCCTGATGTCCTCATGTTCCCTGAGCTGTCCCCACTGTCCCCTGGGGTGTCCCCACATCCCCTGGGTGTCCCTCTGTCCCCTGGGGTGTCCCCACATCTCCTGGGGTGTCCCCAGTCCTGTCCCCTGGGGTGTCCCCCTGTCCCCTGGGGTGTCCCCAACCCTCTCCCCTGCTGTCTCCACATCCCCTGGATGTCCCCCTGTCCCCTGGGGTGTCCCCACCTCTGTCCCCTGGGGTGTCCCCACATCCCCTGGGCTGTCCCCAGCCCTGTCCCCTGGGGTGTCCCCACATCCCCTGGGCTGTCCCCATGTCTCCTGGGCTGTCCCCTTGTCCCCTGAGGTGTCCTCCCTGTCCCCTGGGATGTCCCCACATCTCCTGGGGTGTCCCCAGCCCTGTCCCCTGGGGTGTCCCCCTGTCCCCTGGGGTGTCCCTCTGTCCCCTGGGATGACCCAAACCCCTTCCCCTGCTGTCTCCACATCCCCTGGGTGTCCCCATGTCCCCTGGGCTGTTCCCAGCCCTGTCCCCTGGGGTGTCCCCATGTCCCCTGGGGTGGCCCCAGCCCTGTCCCCTGGGGTGTCCCCACATCCCCAGCCCTGTCCCCATGTCCCCTGATGTCCTCATGTCTCCTGGGCTGTCCCCCCTGTCCCCTGGGCTGTCCCCCCTGTCCCCTAGGGTTTCCCCACATCCCCTGGGTGTCCCCATGTCCCCTGGGGTGTCCCCATGTCCCTGGGCTGTCCCCCTGTCCCCTGGGCTGTCCCCAGTCCTGTCCCCTGGGGTGTCCCCCTGTCCCCTGGGGTGACCCAAACCCCTTCCCCTGCTGTCTCCACATCCCCTGGGCTGTCCCCCTGTCCCCTGGGGTGTCCCCATGTCCCCTGGGCTGTCCCCATGTCCCTGGGGTGACCCAAACCCCTTCCCCTGCTGTCTCCACATCCCCTGGATGTCCCCATGTCCCCTGGGGTGTCCCCACCTCTGTCCCTTGGGGTCTCCCCACATCTCCTGGGGTGTCCCCATGTCCCTGGGCTGTTTCCCTGTCCCCTGAGCTGTCCCCCTGTCCCCTGGGCTGTTCCCAGCCTTTTCCCCTGGGGTGTCCTCACATCCCCTGGGTTTCCCCATGTCCCCTGGGGTGTCCCCCCTGCCCCTGGGATGTCCCCCTGTCCCCTGGGGTGTCCCCATGTCCCCTGGGCTGTCCCCATGTCCCCTGGGTGTCCCCACACCCCCTGGGCTGTCCCCCCTGCCCCTGGGGACACTGGTGGCACTCACTGTCCAGGGTGGCTGGCAGTGCTGACACCTCATTGCCTCGCTGCCTGTTGGTCAGGGTGTTGGAATGCTTCAGGGGAAAACCTGAAATGGAACAGGGGGCTGGGATCTCTGGGGTTTGGGGTTATTCTCTATTAATTTGGGGTTATTCTCAATTAATTTGGGTTTATTATCTTCATTTAGGGTTTATTCTCAATTAATTTGTGCTTATTCTCTGTGAATTTGGGGTAATTCTCTATAAATCTGCATTTATTCTCTGTGAATTTGGGGTAATTCTCTATAAATCTGCATTTATTCTCTGTGAATTTGGGGTAATTCTCTATAAATCTGCATTTATTCTCTGTGAATTTGGGGTAATTCTCTATAAATCTGCATTTATTCTCTGTGATTTTGGTATAATTCTCTATAAATCTGCATTTATTCTCTGTGAATTTGGGGTAATTCTCTATAAACCTGCATTTATTCTCTGTGAATTTGGGGTAATTCTCTATAAATCTGTGTTTATTCTCTGTGAATTTGGGGTAATTCTCTATAAATCTGCATTTATTCTCTGTGATTTTAGTGTAATTCTCTATAAATCTGCATTTATTCTCTGTGAATTTGAGGTAATTCTCTATAAATCTGCATTTATTCTCTGTGAATTTGGTGTAATTCTCTATAAATCTGCATTTATTCTCTGTGAATTTGGGGTAATTCTCTATAAATCTGCATTTATTCTCTGTGAATTTGGGGTAATTCTCTATAAATCTGCATTTATTCTCTGTGAATTCTCTATAAATCTGCATTTATTCTCTGTGAATTTGGGGTAATTCTCTATAAATCTGCATTTATTCTCTGTGAATTTGGGGTAATTCTCTATAAATCTGCATTTATTCTCTGTGAATTCTCTATAAATCTGCATTTATTCTCTGTGAATTTGGGGTAATTCTCTATAAATCTGTATAAATTCTCTATAAATCTCTCTAAATTCTCTATTTATTCTCTGTGAATTTGGATTAACTATCAGTGAATTTAGGTTTTATTCTCTACAAATTTGGCAATCTCAAAAATAAAAAATTTCCATGGGTTTTATTGGGAAAAATCCAGGGAAAAAACGAGATTCCCACCTCCAATTCCAGCGTGGAACTGCAGCGACCTCTCAGGGCTGGCAGGAGGAGCCAGCACCAAACTTTGGGATTGGGATTGGGATGGGATTTTCCACACTTGAGGGTTTTATTTTGATTTTTTGGGATGAGGGATGCCAGGAATTTTCCCCTCTGTGCCACACTCACCATCCAGGGGCTCGCTGCTGCTCTGCGGATCCGCGGAATTCCGCAGGGCCTCGGCTCCACCTGCAACCCCCAGGAACTTCAGGGTCACCCAGGGGGGGAATTTTGGGGTGTCCTGGGCTGGATGATCCCTGTCCAGCTCAGGATATTCCACATGATCCCAAAGGATCCTGGAATTCCCAACTCACCATCCCCGCTCTCCATGTCCCGCTGCTGTTGGGGACACGTTGAGGGGACCCCACTGTCCCCCGTGGCCGCCAGCTCCTCTGCTGCTTTTTCACTCTTTTTCCTCTTTTTTCACCCAGTTCTGGGGGTGTCCTGTGCTCCAGGGGGGATCTCCAACACCTCTGACTGCAGGGAACAGGGGGAAACAGGGAAATGTGGGGTTTGTGACCCCCCAAAACTGCAGTGGGGTTTGGGGTCGCCTTTGCCCTCCCCATCCCTGTTCCTGTTCCTGGGGTCCCCATTGTTCTTCTCATCCCAATTCTTGGGATCCCTCCTTTCCCTCCCCATCCTTATTCCTGAAATCCCCTTTATTCTCCTCATCCCAATTTTTGGGATCTCCCCCTTCCCTCCCCATCCTTATTCCTGAGATTCCCTTTATTCTCGTCATCCTATTCCTGGGATCCCTCTCGCCATTCACTATTCCCGGTCCCACTCTCCCTGCTCCCCGATCCCGTCCTCGCTCCCGCTCCCGATCCCTCCCCTCGATCCCTTATCCCGATCCCGGTCCCTCTCCCCGATCCCATCCCCATTCCCGATCCCATGCCCGGTCCTTCTCCCTGTTCCCGATCCTATCCCCGGTCCCTTTCCCCGATCCCGGTTCCTCTCCCGTTCCCCATCCCTGGTCCCCCTCCCCGATCCCGATCCCATCCCCAGTCCCCGGTCCCCGATCCCCATCCCGGTCCCTCTCCCCGATTTCTCTCCCCGATCCCGTCCCCGGTTCCTCTCCCTGATCCCGGTCCCTCTCCCCGATCCCATACCCGGTCCCTGGTCCCGTTCCCGATCCCGATCTCGTCCCCGGTTCCTCTCCCCAATCCCGGTCCCTCTCCCCGTTCCCGATCCCGTCCCCGGTCCCCGTTCCCGATTCCATTCCCCGTTCCCGATCCCGATCCTGGTCCCCGATCCCCATCCCGGTTCCTCTCCCTTATCCCGATCCCGGTCCCTCTCCCATATCCCGATCCCGGTCCCTCTCCCATATCCCGGTCCCTCTCCCCGTTCCCGATCCCCGTTCCCGATCCCATCCCCGTTCCCGATCCCATCCCGGTTCCCGATCCCATCCCGGTCCCCGTTCCCGATCCCATCCCGGTTCCCGATCCCATCCCGATCCCTCTCCCCGATCCGGTCCCCGATCCCATCCCGGTCCCCTTTCCCGATCCCATCCCGATCCCTCTCCCCGATCCGGTCCCCGATCCCATCCCGGTCCCCGTTCCCGATCCCATCCCGGTCCCCGATCCCATCCCGGTCCCCTTTCCCGATCCCATCCCGGTTCCCGATCCCATCCCGGTTCCCGATCCCATCCCCGTTCCCGATCCCCATCCCGGTTCCCGGTCCCATCCCGGTCTCACCGCGGCCTCCCCGCCGCTGCCGCCCCTCACTTCCCGTTCCTGCGGCCCGGGGGGGGTTCGGGGGCCCGGCCCTGCCCCAGCTCCCCTCCGAGGGCGGCTTTAAAGCCACACAAGGGCCGGCCCGGGGGTGACCGTGGGGCAGCGGGACCGCCTGGCCTTGGGGACACTCTGGGGACACCGCGGGGACACTGAAGGGACACTGTGGGGGGAGGAAAAGGCTGCGACACCCACAGAGCCCTCTCAGAGTAGCGGGAGCGGGCGGGAACTGCCAAACCGGGAGCTACCAAGTGTCCTCACGGGTGACAAACCAGGAGCCACCGATTGTCCCCTCAGGTGACAAACCGGGAGCCACCGAGTGTCCCACGGGTGACAATGGTGACTTTGGGGGGGAACTAAATTAAGCGGAACGGTAACACCGCGGCCGCGTTTCCAGCCGGGGCTGTTTTCTCTGCGCGGGTTTCCGGGCTGACTTCCGGCGGCGCGGCGGAAGCGGAAGCAGAAGCGGAAGCAGAAGCGGAAGTGGCGGCGGGAGGGATGGAGGAACCGGAGATGCAGCTGAAGGTGAAGAAAGGTGGGACCGGGAATGGAGGGACCGGGAAAGGTGGGACCGGGAAAGGTGGGACCGGGAATGGAGGGACCGGGAATGGAGGGGCCCGGTGATCACGGGGATGGGCTGTGAGAGGCTCCGCCGTGGCGATTTGTGTTTGGATTCCCGGCCGTGCTGTTGTTGGGAAGAGGCTCTGGGGGTTTTTCCGTGGGATTCTGTGGAGATATTTCTGCACATTTCTGTGGATTTCCACGGAGATATTTCCGTGGTTTTCTGTGGAGGTGTTTCTGTGGATCTCCATGGATTTTTGTGGATCTCCATGGATTTTTGTGGAAACAGTTCCATTGATTTCCGTGGAGATGTTTCCGTGGATTTCCATGGAGACGCTTCCATGGATTTCCATGGAGATACTTCTGTGGTTTTCTGTGGATTTCTATGTAGATATTTCTATGGATTTCTATGGATTTGTATGGATTTCAATGGATTTCCATGGAGATATTTCTATGGATTTCCATGGATTTCTATGGAGATATTTCTATAGATTTCTATTGGAGGTATTTCCATGGATTTCCATGGAGATATTTCTATGGATTTCCATGGATTTCTATGGAGATATTTCTATAGATTTCTATTGGAGGTATTTCCATGGATTTCTGTGGAGATATTTCTATGGATTTATGTGGATCTCTGTGGAGATATTTCCATAGGTTTGTTTGGATTTCTGTGGAGATTTTTCGGTAGAATTCCATGGATTTCTGTGGAGATACCTCCCGTGGATTTCCCTGATTTCTATGGATTTAATTCCCATTTTTCCCCTGCAGTGACAGACAAGTTCACAGAGAGCCTGTACGTGCTGACCATGAGCACATCCACAGATCCCTGTGGATTCCTGGGCTCTTCCCTGGATTTCCATGGATATAATCCCATGGATTTCAGTGATTTCCATGGATTTAATTCCCATTTTCCCCCTGCAGTCACAGATAAATTCACAGAGAGCCTGTACGTGCTGGCCAACGAGCCCTCGGTGGCGCTGTTCCGGCTGCAGGAGCACGTGCGCCGCTCCCTGCCCGAGCTGGCCCAGCACAAGGTGAGCCCAAACCCTGCAGCCCCACAATCCCAGCCCCTGGAACCCCACAGTTCCAGCCCCACAATCCCAGCCCCTGGAACCCCACAATTCCAGCCCCTGCAGCCCCACAATTCCAACCCCACAATTCCAGCCCTTGGAACCCCACAGTTCCAGCCCCACAATTCCAGCCCCACAGTTCCAGCCCCACAATCCCAACCCCTGCAGCCCCACAATTCCAACCCCTGCAACCCCACAATTCCAGCCCCTGGAACCCCACTATTCCAGCATCTGCAGCCCCACAATTCCAGCCCCTGCAGCCCCACAATTCCAGCCCCACAATTCCAGCCCCACAATCCCAGCCCCACAATTCCAGCCCCTGCAGCCCCACAATTCCAGCCCCACAATTCCAGCCCCTGCAGCCCCACAATCCCAGCCCCACAATTCCAACCCCTGCAGCCCCACAATTCCAGCCCCTGCAGCCCCACAATTCCAGCCCCACAATTCCAGCCCCACAATTCCAGCCCCTTCAGCCCCACAATTCCAGCCCTTGGAACCCCACAATTCCAGCCCCACAATTCCAGCCCCTGGAACCCCACAATCCCAGCCCCCCAATCCCAGCCCCCCAATTCCAGCCCCCCAATCCCAGCCCCACAATTCCAGCCCCACAATTCCAGCCCCTGCAGCCCCACAATTCCAGCCCCACAATTCCAGCCCCTGCAGCCCCACAGTTCCAGCCCCTGGAACCTCACAATTCCAGCCCCACAATTCCAGCCCCTGCAGCCCCACAATTCCAGCCCCACAATTCCAGCCCCACAATTCCAGCCCCTGCAGCCCCAGGATCATCCCAGCCACAGCTGCTCTGGAAATTCCAGCCCAGCCAGGAATTCCTTCCCAAAATCCCTCCCAAATTCCCTTTTCCCAGTTTAAATCCATTCCCCATATCCTGAAATTCCCATCCTTTATCCCAAATCCTTTATCCCAAAATCCTTTTTGGGACTGGAAGCAGCTCTTAGGTTTTCCTGGACCCTTCTCCCACTTTCCTTGGACATTCCAGGGATCCAGAGGCAGCCACAGCTGCTCTGGGAATTCCAGCCCAACCAGGAATCCCTTCCCAAAATCCCTTTTTGCAGTTTAAATCCATTCCCCATATCCTGAAATTCCCATCCTTTATCCCAAATCCTTTATCCCAAAATCCTTTTAGGCTCTGCAAGCAGCTCCAAGTTTTTTCTGGAATTTCCCTTCTCCAGCCTGGCCTTGAATCCTCCCAGGCAGGAATTCCTTCCCAAAATCCCTCCCAAATTCCATTTTTCCAGTTTAAATCCATTCCCCATATCCTGGAATTCCCATCCCTTATCCCAAATCTGTCTCCAGGTTTCTTGGAGTCACTTCAGGATCTGGAATCAACTCCAAGGTTTTTCTGGATCCTTCTCCAGCCTGGCCTTGAATCCTCCCAGGCAGGAATTCCTTCCCAAAATCCCACCCAGATTCCCATCCCAAATCCATTCCCTGTGTCCTGGAATTCCCATCCATTATCCCAAATCCTCTCCAGCTCTCCTGGAACTCCTTTAGCACCTGAGATTTCCCTGGAATTTCCCTTTTCCCACTTTCCTTGCACATTCCAGGGTTCCAGGGGCAGCCCCAGCTGCTCTGGGAATTCCATCCCAGCCAGGAATTCCTTCCCAATTCCCCAATCCCAGTTTAGATCCTGTCTAATCCATGTTTTTTTCATTCCCAATTCCCCAATCCCAGTTCAGATCCTGTCTAATCCATGTTTTTTTTCCCTTCCCAGTCAGACATGCAGAGCTGGGAGGAGCAGAGCCAGGGAGCCATTTACACCGTGGAGTATGCCTGCAGGTACTGCAATTATTCCTGCAATTCTGGGCTGGAAAATACAGCAGGATTCAGGGAATGAGGATGGGAATTATTGGGATTTGGGATTTTCACTTTGAGGGTGGAATTCCTGAAATTCCAGGCTGGAAATCACAGCAGGATCCAGGGAATGGTTTGGGATTTGGGGTGAATTTTGAACATTTTGTGGATAAAATTCCTTAAATTCCAGGCTGGAAAATATACCAGGATCCAGGGAATGAGGATGGGAATTATTGGAATTTGGGATTTTCACTTGGAGGGTGGAATTCCTGGAATTCCAGGCTGGAAATCACAGCAGAATCCTGGGATTGACTTGGGATTTGGGGTGAATTTTGAACACTTTGGGGATAAAATTCCTTAAATTCCAGGCTGGAAAATACACCAGGATTCAAGGATTGAGAATGGGAATAACTGGGATTTGGGATTTTCACATTGAGGGTGGAATTCCTGGAATTCTGGGCTGGACATCACAGAAGGATCCAGGGAATGAGTTGGGATTTGGGGTGAATTTTGAACACTTTGAGGGTGAAATTCCTGGAATTCCAGGCTGGAAAATATACCAGGATTCAGGGAATGAGGATGGGAAGAGCTGGGATTTGGGATTTTCATTTGAGAATGGAATTCCTGGAATTCTGGGCTTCAAATCACAGCAGGATCCTGGGAATGAGGATGGAATTTGGGACTTTGAGAATGGAATTCCTGGAATGAGGATGGGAATAACTGGAGTTTGGGATTTTGATTTGAGGATGGAATTCCTGGAATTCTGAGCTGGAAATCACAGCAGGATCCTGGGAATGAGTTGGGATTTGGGATGAGCTTTGAATATTTTGAGGGTGAAATTCCTTAAATTCCAGGCTGGAAAATACACCAGGATTCAGGGAATGAAAATGAGAATAACTGGAATTTGGGATTTTTACTTTGAGGGTGAAATTCCTGGAATTCTGGGCTGAAAAACACAGCAGGATCCAGGGAATGAGGATGGAATTTGGGACTCTGAGAATGGAATTCCTGGAATGAGGATGGGAATAATTGGAAATTGGGATTTTCACTTTGAGGGTGGAATGCCTGAAATTCTGGGCTGGAAATCACAGCAGGATCCTGGGAATGAGTTGGGATTTGGGGTGAATTTTGAACATTTTGTGGATAAAATTCCTTAAATTCCAGGCTGGAAAATACACCAGGATTCAGGGAATGAGGATGGGAAGAGCTGGAATTTGAGATTTTCACTTTGAGGGTGAAATTCCTGAAATTCCAGGCTGGAAAATACACCAGGATTCAAGGAATGAGGATGGGAATAATTGGAATTTTGGATTTTTACTTTGAGAATGGAATTCCTGAAATTCCAGGCTGAAAAACACAGCAGGATCCAGGGAATGAGGATGGAATTTGGGACTTTGAGAATGGAATTCCTGGAATGAGGATGGGAATAATTGGAATTTGGGATTTTTACTTTGAGGGTGGAATTCCTGGAATTCTGGGCAAGAAAACACAGGGAATGAGTTGGGATTTGGGGTGAATTTTGAACACTTTGAGGATAAAATTCCTTAAATTCCAGGCTGGAAAATACACCAGGATTCAGGGAGTGAGGATGGGAATAACTGGGATTTGGGATTTTCACTTTGAGGGTGGAATTCCTGGAATTCTGAGCTAGAAATCACAGCAGGATCCTGGGAATGAGGATGGGAATAAGTGGAATTTGAGATTTTCACTTTGAGGATGGAATTCCTGGAATTTTGGGCAGGAAATCACAGCAGGATTCTGGGAATGAGTTGGGATTTGGGGTGAATTTTGAACATTTTGAGGATAAAATTCCTTAAATTCCAGGCTGGAAAATACACCAGGATTCAGGGAATGAGGATGGGAATAATTGGAATTTGGGATTTTTATTTTGAGGGTGAAATTCCTGGGAAAAACTGAAATTTGGGAAGCTCAGCAGCAATTTCAAACCTTGAATGTTATTATTTTTATTTTTATTTTTATTCTTATTTTTATTTTTATTTATTTATTTTATTTTATTTTATTTTATTTTATTTTATATTTTTATTTTTTATTTTTATTTTTATTTTTTATTTTTATTTTTTATTCTTATTTTTTATTTCTTTTATTTTTATTTTTTATTATTTTTTATTTTATATTTTTATTTCTATTTTTATTTCTATTTTTATTTTTCCCCAACTTCCCACCCCATAAACCACCTCAAACTTCAGATTTCCTCAGATTAAAATGGAAACAACCCAAATTTGGGAATTCCACCTCCAAATTTCCCATTTTTCCTCACTTTTCTCCCTTTTCCAGTGCCATCAAGAACATGACTGACAGCAGTGTTTACTTCAAGAGCATTGACAACCTCCTGAAAAATTCCATAGCCATGAAGGAGCAGCTCAATTCCAGCCAGGGCAGAAGGTAAAAAAATAAAAATCCTGGAAAAAAAAAAAAATTCCAGGATGATCCAGGACAATATTCCAAATTTTTCCCAATTTTTTAGGGAGAAAATAACATTGTTTGTTAGGGAAAAGTGGGAATAAATTGAATTTTTTTGGAATTTTTGGTTGTGTTAAAGAGAGGAGCTCTGATCCCAAATTTTTTGGGAATTCTTTAGGAATTGAGGCAAGAAATTAAAGGAAAAAATAAAATTTTGATGATGATAAAAAGCAGCTCCTGAAATTTCTTGGTGGAATTTTTTGGGAAAAGGGGGAGGAAAATCCCAAATTCTGGAAAAAAAAAAAACAGCCCAGCAAGATGGGAACATTTTGGGGATTTAAAAAAAAATTTAAACTAATTTTTAAAAATTTATTTATTTTTATTTTTATTTTGGTTTTTGTTTTTTAAGGATTTTTAAACATTCTTAATTTTTTCAAATATATATTTTTGGCTTATTTTTGTTTTAATTTAGGGAAAATTTTGGGGGGTTTATTTTGGAGTATTTTGATTTTTTTGGAGATTGTTTTTGTTTGGATTTGGGGATTTTGGGGATTTTTTTGAGGGATATTTTAGGATTTTCTTTTTTTAGGGGGGATTTTTTTAAAAAAATTGAGGGACTTTTTGGGATTTGTTTTAATTGTTTTTAGGATTTATTTTTAAATTTTTGAGGCATTTTTTAGGATTTATTTTGATTTTTGAGGGGGGATTTTTGGGGGATTTATTTTTAAATTTTTGAGGCTTTTTTTAGGATTTATTTTGATTTTTGAGAGGAGATTTATTTTAAAATTTTTGAGGCATTTTTTAGGATTTATTTTGATTTTTGAGGAGAAATTTTTGGGGGATTTATTTTTAAATTGGTGAGGCATTTTTTAGGGTTTATTTTCATTTTTTAAGGAGGATTTCTTTTTAAATTTTTGAGGCATCTTTTAGGATTTATTTTGATTTTTGAGTGGGGATTTTTTAGGATTTATTTTTAAATTTTTGGGGATTTATTTTGATTTTTGAAGGGGGAATTATTTTTAAATTTTTGATGCATCTTTTAAGATTTATTTTGATTTTTGAGGGGAGATTTTTTTGACCATTTTCCAATCTTCAAAACCCCAAATTCCCCCCATTTCCAACCTGCTCAATTTAACTTTTCCCTCTTTTTTTTTTTTTTTTTCCCACAGCACCATCACTCCCCAACCCAAGAATCCTCCAGGAACTTCCTGATTTTCCATCCTGAATTTCCCAACCTCAGGAAAAAATGGGAAAAAAAATCCTCTAGGACTGCACAGGTAGAAAAAACCCCTGAATTCCCAGAAAAAAAAAAATCTAAAAAATCCCAAATTCTGTTTTTTGAGACTTTTTTTTCCATGAAAAAACCAAGTTTTATTTATCATTCTTAATTTTTATTCCATTTTTTTTTAATTTTTCCACAAAAAAAACCCCACATGAGTTCTTGCTTTGGGAATTTTGTGTTAAAAAAAAAAAAAAAAATTGGAATGTGAGCTTTTGTTGAGGAGGAATTCTCCAAGGAGAAATTTTTCCAGCTGGTGCCAAGGAATTGCTGGATTTGCTTTTAATGAGGACAAGAATAAAAGGAAAATAAAAACAAAAAAAAATCCTTTTAAATCTTTTAAACTTGTCACCATGGGAATTTAGAACTCTTTTTTTTTTTTTTTTTTTTGTTGTTTCAGTGTTTCCAAGGGCATGGAGCAAAATAAAATGGAATTTTAGGGTTCCAAGGGAGAAAAAGAATTCCTTCAAATCCTACAAAATAAAAAGGTTTTTTTTTCCTTTTTTTTTCTTTTTTTTTCCCTTTCTTTGTCCCACTCTTGGAAAAAAATCAGAATTTTGGTGTGGATCTCTCCTGGTTTTTACAGGGATGGAGCAGAGCTGAGCTCAAATTCCAGGGAATTGGGGTTGGGATGAGAGGTGGCTTTGGGATAATGGCAGGGACACCCCAAATGTGCCCAATCCCACCCCAAATCTGGAGCTGGAAAATCCTGAAATCCCACAGCTGGAAAACCCCAAATGCAAAAATCCCAGAACTCCAAATTCCAAAATCCCAGAGGTGGAAAACCCCAAATCCCAGAGCTGGAAAACCCCAAGTTCCAGAGCTCCAAATTCCCAAATTCCAGATCTGGAAAATCCCAAATCCCAGAGCTCCAAAACCCCAAATCAAAGAGCTGGAAAATCCCAAATCCCAAAATCCCAGAGCTGAAAAACAACAACTCCCAAATCCCAGATCTGGAAAATCCGAAATCCCAGAGCTGGAAAAACCAAACTCCCAGACCTGGAAAATCCCAAATCCAAGAGCTGCAAATCCTGATATCCCAGAGCTCCAAAACCCCAAATCCCAGATATGGAAAACCCCAAATCCCAGAGCTCCTAATCCCAAAATCCCAGAGCTGGAAAACCCCAAACCCCAAAATCCCAGAGCTGGAAAACCCCAAAATCCCAGAGCTGGAAAACCCCAAAATCCCAGAGCTGGAAAACCCCAAAATCCCAGAGCTGCAAATCCCAAATCCCAGAGCTCCCAAATCCGAAATCCCAGAGCTCCAAAACCCCAAATCCCAGATATGGAAAACCCCAAATCCCAGAGCTCCTAATCCCAAAATCCCAGAGCTGCAAATCCCAGAGCTCCAAAACCCCAAATCCCAGACCTGGAAAACCCCAAATCCCAGAGCTGGAAATCCCAAAATCCCAGAACTGGAAAACACCAAATCCCAGAGCTGCAAATCCCGAACTCCAGAGCTGCAAATCCAAAATCCCAGAGCTCCAAAACCCCAAATCCCAGATATGGAAAACCCCAAATCCCAGAGCTCCAAATCCCAAATTCCAAAATCCCAGAGCTGGAAAATCCCAAAATCCCAGAGCTCCAAAACCCCAAATCCCAAAATCCCAGAGCTGCAAATCCCAAACCCCAAATCCCAGATATGGAAAGCCCCAAATCCCAGGGCTCCAAAACCCCAAATCTCAAAATCCCAGAGCTGCAAATCCCAAACCCCAAATCCCAGATATGGAAAACCCCAAATCCCAGGGCTCCAAAATCCCAAATCCCAAAATCCCAAAGCTGCAAATCCCAAACCCCAAATCCCTGATCTGGACAATCTCACACCAGAGACAATTCCTGGGAAAAGTCACGACATTCCCGGGACAATTCCTGGGACAATTCCCGAAACAATTCCTGACTCCTGTGAGCCCAGCTCAGGCTGCTGCTGGAGCCCGAGCCCAGCTGGGATTTGTGCAAATCCCAGAGCTGCAAAACCCCAAATCCCAGAGCTGGAAAATTCCAAAATCCCAGAGCTACAAATCCCAAAATCCCAGAGCTGGAAAATTCCAAAATCCCAGAGCTGGAAAACACCAAATCCCAAATCCAAGAGCTGCAAATCCCAAAATCCCAGAGTTGCAAATGCTGATATCCCAGAGTTACAAAATCCCAAATCCCAGATACGGAAAACCCCAAATCCCAGAGCTCCAAATCTCAAAATCCCAGAGCTGGAAAACACCAAATCCCAAATCCCAGAGCTGCAAATCCCAAAATCCCAGAGCTGGAAAACACCAAATCCCAGAGCTGCAAATCCCGAACTCCAGAGCTGCAAATCCAAAATCCCAGAGCTCCAAAATCCGAAATCCCAGATATGGAAAACCCCAAATCCCAGAGCTGGAAACCCCAAATCATAAATCCAAGAGCTGCAAATCCCAAAATCCCAGAACTGCAAATCCCAAAATCCCAGAGCTGAAAAACCCCAAATCCCAGAGCTCCAAATCTCAAAATCCCAGAGCTGGAAAACCCCAAATCCCAGAGCTGGAAACCCCAAATCCTAAATCTCAGAGCTGCAAATCCCGAACTCCCAGAGCTGCAAATGCTGATATCCCAGAGCTCCAAAATCCCAAATCCCAGAGCTCCAAAACCCCAAATCCCAAAACCCAGAGTTGCAAATCCCAAATCCCTGATCTGGACAATCTCACACCAGAGACAATTCCCGGGACAATTCCTGGCTGCCGCTGGAGCCCGAACCCCGCCGGGATTTTTGCTCCAGGAAAAAGGGGAAGGAAAATTCCCGATGGATTTCAGGGTGGGACCGAGGAGGAGCAGAACCGTTGTGGTGCCGGGCTGGGGGAGGCTCAGGGAGGGGAATTTGGGGGATTTTGGGGATTTTGGGGATTTGGGAAGCGCGGAGCAGCGCGTGGAGCACGGAGAGGAGCAGCAGGAGCACGGCGGAGATCAGGATGCAGGCGCTGGAGATCCCGGCCTCGGGCTCGAACTGCAGCAGCGAGAAAAGGGCCAGAGCTGCCCAGGGAAAGGAGGAGATTTGGGAATTTGGGGATGGATTCATAAATTTATGGAATAGTTGGGGGTGGAAAAGGGAGGAGTTGGGAATTTAGGGAATGGTTTGGGGTTGGATTCACAAATTTATGGAGTGGTTGGGGATGGATTCACAAATTTATGGAGTGGTTGGGGTTGGAAAAGGGAGGAGTTGGGAATTTAGGGAATGGCTGGGAATGGATTAATAAATTTAGGGAATGGTTGGGGGTGGATTCATAAATTTATGGGATGGTTGGGGGTGGAGAAGGGAGGGATTTTTGGATTTAGGGAATGGTTGGAGGTGGATTTACAAATTTGTTGAATTGTTGAAATTAGAAAAGGGAGGGATTTGTGAATTTAGGGAATGGTTGGGGATGGATTCATAAATTTATGGAGTGGTTGGGGGTGGATTCACAAATTTATGGGATGGTTGGAGATGGAAAAGGGAGGGAGTTGGGAATTTAGGGAATGGTTGGGGATGGATTAATAAAATTATGGAATGGTTGGGGATGGAAAAGGGAGGAGTTGGGAATTTTTTGAATGTTTGGAGATGGATTCACAGATTTATGGAATGGTTGGGGATGGATTCATAAATTTATGGAATGGTTGGGGGTGGATTCACAAATTTTGGGATGGTTGGGGTTGGAAAAGGGAGGAGTTTTGGGAATTTGGGAAATGGATTCACAAATTTATGGGATGGTTGGGGATGGATTCGTAAATGAATGGAATGGTTGGGGATGGAAAAGGGAAGGAGTTGGGAATTTAGGAAATGGTTGGGGATGGATTCACAAATTGAGTGGTTGAGATTGGAAAGGGAGGGATTTGCAAATTTAGGGAATGGTTGGGGATGGATTCACAAATTTATGGAGTGGTTGGGGATGGATTCACAAATTTATTGAATGGTTGGGGTTGGAAAAGGGAGGAGGTTTGGGAATTTAGGGAATGGATTCACAAATTTATGGAGTGGTTGGGGATGGATTCATAAATTTATGGAGTGGTTGGGGATGGAAAAGGGAGGGATTTGGGAATTTAGGGAATGGTTGGGGATGGATTCACAAATTCATGGAATGGTTGGGGATGGATTCATAAATCTGTGGGATGGTTGGGGATGGAAAAGGGAGGAGTTGGGAATTTTTTGAATGGTTGGGGATGGATTCATAAATTTATGGAGTAGTTGGGGTTGGAAAAGGGAGGAGTTTTGGGAATTTAGGGAATGGTTGGGGATGGATTCATAAATTTATGGAGTGGTTGGGGATGGATTCACAAATTTATGGGATGGTTGGGGTTGGAAAAGGAAGGGAGTTGTGGATTTAGGGAATGGTTTGGGGATGGATTCACGAATTACGGAATGGTTGGAGATGGATTCACAAATTTATGGGATGGTTGGGGATGGAAAAGGGAGGAGTTGGGAATTTTTTGAATGGTTGGGGATGGATTCATAAATTTATGGAGTAGTTGGGGTTGGAAAAGGGAGGAGTTTTGGGAATTTAGGGAATGGTTGGGGATGGATTCATAAATTTATGGAGTGGTTGGGGATGGATTCACAAATTTATGGGATGGTTGGGGTTGGAAAAGGAAGGGAGTTGTGGATTTAGGGAATGGTTTGGGGATGGATTCACGAATTACGGAATGGTTGGAGATGGATTCACAAATTTATGGGATGGTTGGGGATGGAAAAGGGAGGAGTTGGGAATTTTTTGAATGGTTGGGGATGGATTCATAAATTTATGGAGTGGTTGAGATTGGAAAAGGGGAGTGGTTGAAAAAAAAGGGGAGTGGTTGAAATTGGAAAAGGGAGGGATTTGGAAATTTAGGAAATGGTTGGGGTTGGGATTCATAAATTTATGGAGTAGTTGGGGTTGGAAAAGGGAGGAGTTTTGGGAATTTAGGGAATGGTTGGGGATGGATTCATAAATTTATGGGATGGTTGGAGGTGGAAAAGGGAGGGAGTTGGGAATTTAGGGAATTTTTAGGGGTGGAAAAGGGAGGAGTTGGGAATTTGGGGAATGGTTTGGGGATGGATTAACAAATTTATGGAATGGTTGGGGTTGGTTTCACAAAATCATGGAATGGTTTGGGCTGGAAAAGGGAGGAGTTGGGAATTTAGGGAATGGTTTGGGAATGGATTCACAAATTTATGGAATAGTTGAGGTGAAGCCGTTTGTGAACCGAACCCAGTGCTGGAGCAGAAGCCAACCCAGGGCTGGACTGGGAGCACTGGGAACACTGGGAACACTGGGAATTGTGGAGCACTGGGAATACCAGGAATACTGGGAATTGTGGAGCACTGGGAATTGTGGAGCACTGGGAATTGTGGAGCACTGGGAATTGTGGAGCACTCGCCTGTGAGGTAGAGGCAGAGGCCGCAGCAGAAGAGGCCGAGGGCCACGTGCCGGACACTGCGGCTGTGCAGGAGGAACCAGCCCGCCCTGGGAGAGAGGGAACTCAGGGAATTGAGGGAATTCTGAGCCTCTGGAATGGCAACTGCAGGGAAATCAGGGAATTCAGGGAATTCAGAGAGATCTGAACCTCTGGAATGGCAACGGCAGGGAATTCAGGGAATTCAGGGAAATCAGGGAATTCGGGAATTCAGGGAGATCTGAACCTCTGGAATGGCTCATTCAGGGAATTCAGGGAATTCAGAGGGATCTGAGCCTCTGGAATGGCAACTGCAGGGAATTCAGGGAATTCTGAACCTCTGGAAATGCTCCTGCAGAGAATTCAGGGAAATCAGGGAATTCTGAGCCTCTGGAATGGCAACTGCAGGGAATTCAGGGAATTCAGGGAATTCAGGGGATTCGGGAATTCAGGGAGATCTGAACCTCTGGAATGGCGAATTCAGGGAATTCAGGGAATTCGGGGAGTTCTGAGCCTCTGGAAAGGCTCCTGCAGGGAATTCGGGGAATTCAGGGAATTCTGAGCCTCTGGAATGGCTCCTGCAGGGAATTCAGGGAATTCTGAGCCTCTGGAAATGTTCCTGCAGGGAATTCAGGGAACTCTGAGCCTCTGGAAAGGCTCCTGCAGGGAATTCAGGGAATTCTGAGCCTCTGGAAAGGCTCCTGCTGGGAAAACAGCGCTGGGCAGGCTCCAGCTCCTGCTCCAAGCTCAGGGAAAAAATTTGGAGCTGAGGAACTCAAAACTGATCCTGGTCCTGTTCCAAATCCAGGAAAAACCTGGAGCTGAGAAACTCAAAACATCCAAACCCAGGAAAACGCCGGGATTTGTTTGGAGCGGGGGTGACAACGACAATTCGGAGTGACAACGACAATTCAGGGTGACAGTGACAATTCGGGGTGACAGCGACAATTCAGGGTGACAACGTTAATTGGGGTGACATCGCCAATTAGGGGTGACAGCAAAAATTCGGGGTGACATCGTCAATTAGGAGTGACAGCGTTAATTAGGGGTGACATGGACAAATTGGGGTGACAGCGTTAATTGGGGTGACAGCGGCAACTTGGGATGACAGTGCCAATTAGGGGTGACATCGTTAGTTTGGGGTGACACTGCCAGTTTGGGGTGACAGCGTCAATTCCGGGTGACAGCCCCAGTTTGGGGTGACACCTCCAATTCGGAGTGACACCTCCAATTCGGGGTGACAGCAACAACTCGGGGTGACAGCGACAATTCGGGGTGACAGCCCCGGTTCCCCCGGACCCCTCCGAGCATCCCCTCCTCTCCTGACCCCTCCAGCCCCGGTGTCCCCGCGGCTCTCACCGCTGTCCCCTCTGTCCCCACTCCCCGGTGTCCCCGCCGCTCTCACCGCTGTCCCCTCTGTCCCCTCTGTCCCCTCTGTCCCCTCTGTCCCCGTTCCCCGGTGTCCCCGCCGCTCTCACCGCTGTCCCCTCTGTCCCCTCTCCCCGGTGTCCCCGCCGCTCTCACCGCTGTCCCCGGCACAGCTCGGTGCTGAAGTAGCCGTGGAGGAGGCACAGCAAGAAGCAGCTCACGTTGATCACCAGGCAGAGCGCGGCCAGCACGGCCGGTACCGGCACCAGAGCGGCGGCCACCGGCTCCGGGAGCGCCCCGAGACCGGCACCGGCACCGGGAGCGGCACCGACACCGGGAGCGGCCCGGCCCGACGGCAGCTGGAAGATGAGGTTGGAGCAGAGCAGGGCCACGGCAGCGGACAAGGTCCCGAAGAGCAGCAGAACCGTCAGGGCTCGCTGTGGATACGCGGAGGGCATGGCGGGACCGGCACCGGCACCGGGAACCGGGAACCGGGACAACCGGGAACCGGGAACTGGCACCGGGAATGGGAGTCGGGACAACCGGGAACCGGGAATGGGAGTCGGGACAATCGGGAACTGGGAATCGGGACAAACGAGAACCGGGACAACCGGGAACTGGCAATCGGGACAACCGGGAACGGGGACAACCGGGAACCGGGAATGGGAATCGGGAACTGGGAACGGGGACAACCGGGAACGGGGACAACCGGGAACTGGGAACTGGCACCGGGAATGGGAATCGGGACAACCGGGAACCGGGAACGGGGACAACCGGGAACCGGGAATGGGAATCGGGACAAACGGGAACGGGGACAACCGGGAACCAGGAATGGGAATCGGGACAAACGGGAACCGGGAATGGGGACAACTGGGAACTGGGGACGGGGAAAGCCGGGAATCGGGAACTGGCACCGGGAATGGGAATCGGGACAACCGGGACCCGGGAATTGGGAATCGGGACAACCGGGAATCGGGAACTGGCACCGGGAATGGGAATCGGGACAAAGGGGAACCGGGACAACCGGGAACCGGGGGAACCGGGAGGTGCCGAAGGTGCGTGCGCTCCCCCGACTTCTCGGTGCCGCCGCTGCAGAAGTTCGGACTTGAAACCGGTAACCGGGAACTGGGAATAGGAACCAAGAACCGGGAATGGGAACCGGGAACGGGGAATGGGAACCGGGAATGGGAACCGAGAACCGGGAACCGGGAACGGGGAATGGGAAATGGGAACAGGGAAAAGGAACCGAGAACCGGGAATGGGAACCGGGAACTGGGGATGGGAACCGAGAATAAGAAATGGGAACCGGGAATGGGAGCCAGGAACGGGGAATGGGAACTGGGAGCTGGGAATGGGAACCGGGAACGGGGAATGAGAACCGGGAATGGGAAATGGGGACCGGGAACAGGGGATGAGAACCGAGAACCGGTAACGGGGAATGGGAAATGGGAACCGGGAATTGGAAATGGGAACTGGGAGCTGGGAATGTGAACCGGGAACCGGGAACGGGGAATGGGAACCGGGAGCGGGAGCGCCTCCGCCCCGCCGTGCCCTCCCTCCGTGCCCGCCCCCGGTGGGGCCCCGGGAGCCTCCCGGGGGTGGGGACTGAGCACGGACAGACGGACAGACGGACAGACGGACACCGAGCCGCCCTCCCCCGTTCCCAGCCCCGCCTTTCCCTCCGCTGGGAATATCCCGGGAAGCGGCGATTCCCCGGTCCCGGATTCCCCCGGGAGAGGCGACTTTGGCTCCGCCTGCTCCGGGATTTTCCCCTCCAGCCCCTCAGGGAATTCTCGAAACGTTCCCAGTCCCTCGGCCCCTGGGACCCCCGCGAGTTTCCCATGTCCCAGAAATATCCTGGGAAGCGGAATCGCCTTTTCCTTCGGGAGCTGCCCCGGCAGCGCCTGCTCCTGGGAATCGCGGAGCTTTCCAGCGGAATCAACACGGGAAAATCCAGCCCAGATTCACCTGGCGGCTTGGGAAAGATTCCTGGCACAGGAATTGGCCCGGAGATGGGACAAGGGGACAGCAGGGGACACCGGGGACATTGGGGACATTGGGGACACCGGGGACATTGGGGACATTGGGGACATTGGGGACATTGGGGACATTGGGGACCCGGGTGCCACGCAGCCAGCTCCATTCTGGTGTCTGCAGGAGGAGCAGCGCTGGCTGTCCCTCCCTGTCCCTCCTTGTCCTCTCCTGTCCCCTCCTGTCCCTCCCTGTCCCTTCCTGTCCCTTTCTGTCCCTCCCTGTCCCCTCTCTGTCCCTCCCTCTCCCTCCCTGTCCCTTTCTGTCCCTTTCTGTCCCTTCCTGTCCTTCCCTGTCCCTCCCTGTCCCCTCCTGTCCCTCCCTGTCCCCTCCCTGTCCCCTCCCTGTCCCCTCCTGTCCCTCCCTGTCCCCTCCTGTCCCTCCCTGTCCCTCCTTGTCCCCTCCCTGTCCCTTCCTGTCCCTCCCTGTCCCTTTCTGTCCCCTCCCTGTCCCTTTCTGTCCCCTCCCTGTCCCTCCTGTCCCCCCCGTCCCCTCCTGTCCCTCCCTGTCCCTTTCTGTCCCTCCCTGTCCCTTTCTGTCCCCTCCTGTCCCTCCCTGTCCCCTCCTGTCCCCTCCCTGTCCCCTCCTGTCCCCTCCTGTCCCTCCCTGTCCCCTCCTGTCCCCTCCTGTCCCCTCCTGTCCCTCCCTGTCCCCTCCTGTCCCCTCCCTGTCCCTCCTGTCCCTCCCTGTCCCTTCCTGCCCCTCCCTGTCCCTTTCTGTCCCTCACTGTCCCCTCCTGTCCCTCCCTGTCCCCTCCCTGTCCCCTCCTGTCCCTCCCTGTCCCTTTCTGTCCCCTCCTGTCCCTTTCTGTCCCCTCCTGTCCCCTCCCTGTCCTCTCCTGTCCCCCCCCATGCCCTCCTTGTCCCCTCCCTGTCCCCTCCTGTCCCTCCCTGTCCCTTCCTGTCGCTCCCTGTCCCCTCCTGTCCCCTCCTGTCCCTCCCTGTCCCTCCCTGTCCCCTCCTGTCCCCTCCTGTCCCTCCCTGTCCCTCCCTGTCCCCTCCTGTCCCCTCCCTGTCCCTCCCTGTCCCCTCCCTGTCCCCTCCTGTCCCCTCCTGTCCCTCCCTGTCCCTCCCTGTCCCTTTCTGTCCCTCCCTGTCCCTCCCTGTCCCCTCCTGTCCCTCCCTGTCCCCTCCTGTCCCTCCCTGTCCCCTCCTGTCCCTCCCTGTCCCTCCCTGTCCCTCCCTGTACCTCCCTGTCCCCTCCTGTCCCTCCCTGTCCCTTTCTGTCCCCTCCTGTCCCTTTCTGTCCCTCCCTGTCCCCTCCTGTCCCTCCCTGTCCCTTTCTGTCCCTTTTCTGTCCCTCCCTGTCCCCTCCTGTCCCCTCCTGTCCCTCCCTGTCCCTTTCTGTCCCTCCCTGTCCCCTCCCTGTCCCCTCCTGTCCCCTCCTGTCCCTCCCTGTCCCTTCCCTGTCCCTTCCCTGTCCCTCCCTGTCCCCTTTCTGTCCCCTCCTGTCCCTCCCTGTCCCTCCCTGTCCCCTCCTGTCCCCTCCTGTCCCTCCCTGTCCCCTCCTGTCCCTTTCTGTCCCCTCCTGTCCCTCCCTGTCCCTCCCTGTCCCTCCCTGTCCCTCCCTGTCCCTCCTTGTCCCCTCCCTGTCCCCTCCTGTCCCTCCCTGTCCCTTTCTGTCCCTCCCTGTCCCCTCCTGTCCCTCCCTGTCCCCTCCTGTCCCCTCCCTGTCCCTTCCTGTCCCTCCCTGTCCCTCCCTGTCCCTCCCTGTCCCCTCCTGTCCCTTTCTGTCCCTTGTTGTCCCCTCCCTGTCCCTCCCTGTCCCTTTCTGTCCCTCCCTGTCCCCTCCTGTCCCTCCCTGTCCCCTCCTGTCCCCTCCCTGTCCCCTCCTGTCCCCTCCTGTCCCTCCCTGTCCCCTCCTGTCCCCTCCTATCCCCTCCTGTCCCCTCCCTGTCCCCTCCTGTCCCCTCCTGTCCCTCCCTGTCCCTCCCTGTCCCCTCCTGTCCCCTCCTGTCCCTTTCTGTCCCTCCCTGTCCCTTTCTGTCCCTCCCTCTCCCTCCCTGTCCCTTTCTGTCCCTTTCTCTCCCCTCCTGTCCCCTCCTGTCCCCTCTGTCCCTCCCTCTCCCTCCCTGTCCCTCCCTGTCCCTCCCTGTCCCCTCCTGTCCCTCCCTGTCCCCTCCTGTCCCTTTCTGTCCCCTCCTGTCCCTCCCTGTCCCCTCCTGTCCCTTTCTGTCCCCTCCTGTCCCTCCTTGTCCCCTCCCTGTCCCCTCCTGTCCCTCCCTGTCCCTCCCTGTCCCTCCCTGTCCATTTCTGTCCCTCCCTGTCCCCTCCTGTCCCTCCCTGTCCCCTCCTGTCCCTCCCTGTCCCCTCCTGTCCCCTCCCTGTCCCTCCCTGTCCCCTCCCTGTCCCTCCCTGTCCCTTCCTGTCCCTTTCTGTCCCCTCCTGTCCCCTCCCTGTCCCCTCCTGTCCCCTCCCGTCCCGCGTGGGTGGTTCCCGCTGGCACCGCGGGACTCTCGGGGTTATTTTCAATCCCCGCCGTGTTGGCCTTGGCAGCAGCAGGAATTTGGCTCCAGGCTCCTTTCCAGCATTTTTGGAAGGAGGGAGAAGGGGGATGGCAGTCCCTGGGACTCGGCCTAATGTCCCCAAAATCCTGGTGACAACACCTCTGTCCCCTCCCCGTGTCCAGCCACCGATGTCACTTGGGGTGCAGCGCCTCAAACTCCCCAAAATCCCGGAATTTTGGGGCAGGAAAAACCTCAAAGCTTTGAATCTTCGAAAGGCCCAACCCAGGGGGTTCCTGTCCCCAAAAATGACATTTTTGGCAGGGCTGGGAGTGGCCCTGACCCGAGGAAATCCGAGGAAGGACAGGACAGGACCCAAAAAGCCACCCCGGGTGTCCCCAAACTGTCCCTGGATGTGTCACCTCAGATTGTGACAGAGCTTCTGTTCTCCCCCTCCTCAGGATCAATTAAAATTACAGCGGGGTTAATTAACAGGCTGCTAATTGCACTCAATAAATCACAGGTTTTAAAAGCAGCTCTGAGGAAGATGTGACATCCTGGGGGATTTGTCACATCCTGGGGGATTTGTCACATCCTGGGGGATTTGTCACGGCCTGGGAGCCTCAGCCAGAAATTCCCAATTTCTCCAGATTTTCCTCCCAGTATTTCTGGGGCTGGGAGCCGGGAATGTCCAGGATGTCCAAGGACCTGAATTCCCTAATTTCTCTGAATTTCCTGAATAATTCCCTAAATTCCCTGAATTCCCTGAATTATTCCCTAAATTTCCTGAATATTTCCCTAAATTCCCTGAATAATTCCCCGAATTTCCTGAATTCCCTAAATTCCCTGAATTCCCTGAATAATTCCCTAAATCTCCTGAATATTTCCCTAAATTCCCTGAATAATTCCCTGAATTCCCTGAATTCCCTGATATTCCCTGAATTCCCTAAATTTCCTGAATTTCCTGAATTCCCTGAATAATTCCCTAAATTCTCTGAATTTCCTGAATTTCCTGAATTCCCTGAATTTCCTGATTTCCCTGGATTTCCTGAATTTCCTGTATACCCTGGATTCCCTGAATTCCCTGAATAATTCCCTAAATTCCCTGGATTTACTGAATTCCCTGGATTTCCTGAATTCCCCGAATTGCCTGAATAATTCCCTAAATTCCCTCAATTCCCTGAATTCCCTGAATTCCCTCAATTCCCTAAATTCCCTGGATTTACTGAATTCCCTGGATTTCCTGAATTCCCCGAATTGCCTGAATAATTCCCTAAATTCCCTCAATTCCCTGAATTCCCTGAATTCCCTCAATTCCCTAAATTCCCTGAATTCCCTCAATATTTCCCTAATTTCCCTGAATTCCCTGAATTCCCTGAATCCCCTGGATTCCCTGGATTTCCTGAATCCCCTGGATTCCCTGGATTTCCTGAATTCCCTAAATTCCCTGAATTCCCTGAATCCCCTGGATTCCCTGGATTTCCTGAATCCCCTGGATTCCCTGGATTTCCTGAATTCCCTGAATTCCCTGGATTTCCTGAAATCCCTGAATTCCCTAAATTCCCTGAATTCCCTGAATTTCTTGAATTCCCTGATTTCCCTAAATTCCCTAAATTCCCTGAATTCCCTGGATTCCCTGAATAATTCCCTAAATTCCCTGAATATTTCCCTAAATTCCCTAAATTCCCTAAATCCTCTGATATTCCCTTTTCCCACCCGCTGCCCCGGATCTCCTCTCACAGAACCGGACCTTGGGAATTGCACCAGCTCCCCCTGGGGAGGTCCCTATGGGATCCCGAGGGGACAGAAGGGTCAGGACCCCCCTCAGGACACCCCCCGGTGTCACCCCAGTTTGTCCCCATCACCCCAGGACGGGACACGCTGATTTTGGGGTCACAGCATCCCCCAAACTCAGGTTCTGCTCCCTCATCCCGCCCATTCCCACCGGGAATTCCCATTTCCATCTCCCTGCTCTCAGCCCCAGGATCTGTCACCAGCAGCATCTGTCCCCTTTTTGTCACTTTGGGGACATCTTCACAACCAGCAGCTCCGTGCTGCTCACCCTCCGGTTCGTGTCACCTCCTGGGGACAGCGGGTGGCATTTGGAATGTCACACTGAGGGTGACACGGAGGTGTCGGGGTCCCTCGGTGTCTCCGTTGGGGACACGGGGACAGGAGGAGAGAGCCCCACTCCAGGGCAGTCATTTATAAAAATATCAAATTAATTAAAAATAAAGGAGCGCCTTGGGTGTCCCAGTTTGGAGCTGAGGGGGTTTTGTTGGGTTTTGTGACATTGGGGACCACGGGGGTCACATCTCCAAACCTTGTGGCTGAAGGGGCTGGGGGTGCTCGGGGGATCCCTGAGATCTGGAATGGATTTGGCATGAGCCAAACCCAGAGCCTGGTCCTGGAACTGCGCCCCAAAAACTCCATCTCAGCCCGGCCTGAACCCCGGAGTGAGGGCTCAGCATCATCCGGGACCCCAAAAACTTCACCCCAATTCCAGCCCCCAAAGTCCCACAAACTCATCTGGGTCCTTCTCCCCAAATCCCCCATTCCAGCCCCCCAATCTCCTCATCCTCACCCCAATTCCAGCCCCCAAATTCCCACAAACTCATCTGTGTCCTCCCCTCCAAATTCCCCATCCCAACCCCCAATCTCCAGCCCAATTCCCCTGAGCCCCTCAACCTCACCCCAATTCCTGCCCCCAAATTCCCACAAACTCATCTGGGTCCTTTCTTCCAAATCCCCCATCCCAGCCCCCCAATTTCATCATATTCACCCAAATTCCTGCCCCCAAATTCCCACAAACTCATCTGTGTCCTCCCCTCCAAATCACCCATCCCAGCCCCCCAATCTCATCGTATTCACCCCAATTCCAGCCCCCAAATTCCCACAAACTCCTCTCCAAATCCCCAATTCCCCCGGGCCCCTCAACCTCACCCCAATTCCTGTCCCCAAATTCCTACAAACTCCTCTGTGTCCTCCCCTCCTCCAAATCCTCCATCCCAGTCCCCCATTCTCCCCATCCTCACCCCAATTCCAGCCCCCCAAATTCCCACAAACTCATCTGTGTCCTTCCCTCCAAATCCCCCATCCCAGCTCCCCAATCTCCTCATCCTCACCCCTATTCCTGCCCCCAAATTCCTACAAACTCCCCTCCAAATCTCCCACCCCAATTCCCCTGAGCCCCCAGCCTCATCCCAATTCCATCTCCCACATTCCCACAAACCCATCTGTGTCCTCTCCTGCCAAATCCCCCATCCCAACTCCCCAATCTCCCCATCCTCACCCCAATTCCAGGCCCCCCAAATTCCCACAAACTCATCTGGGTCCTTCTCCCCAAATCCCCCATCCCAGCCCCCCAATCTCCTCATATTCACCCCTGTTCCAGCACCCAAATTTTCACAAACTCATCCCTTCCAATTCCCCCACCCCAATTCCCCCTGGGCCCCCATCCTCACCCCTATTCCTGCCCCTAAATTCCCACAAACTCATCTGGGTCCTTCTCCCCAAATCCCCCATCCCAGCTCCCCAATCTCCCCATCCTCACCCCTATTCCAGCCCCCAAATTCCCACAAACTCATCCCCTCCAAATCCCCCACCCCAATTCCCCTGAGCCCCTCAGCCTCATCCCAATTCCATCCCCCAAATTCCCACAAACTCATCTGTGTCCTCCCCTCCAAATCCCTCATCCTAGCCCCACATTCTCCCCATTCTCACCCCTATTCCAGCCCTCAAATTCCCACAAACTCATCTACATCCCCTCCTCCAAATCACCCTTCCCAGCCCCCCAATCTCCTCATCCTCACCCCAATTCCTGCCCCCACATTCCCACAAACTCATCCCCTCCAAATCCCTCACCCCAATTCCCTGGCCCCTCAACCTCACCCCAGTTCCTGCCCCCGAATCCCCACAAACTCCTCTGTGTCCTCCCCTCCAAATCCCTCATCCCAGCCCCCCAGTCTCCCCACCCTCACCCCAATTCCAGCCCCCAAATTCCCACAATCTCATCCCCTCCAAATCCCCCACCCCAATTCCCCCGGGTCCCCCCAGCCTCACCCCAATTCCTGTCCCCCACAAACCCATCCACGCCCTTCCTGGCCACATCCAATCCTCCCCCAGATCCCTTCAGCATGTCCCCCATCCCGATTTCCCCAAATCCCCCCAAAATCCCCCCAAACCCGACCCCAAACCCAACCCCAAACCCGACCCCAAACCCGACCCCAAACCCCCAATGTTCCCCGAAACCGCCCCGGCCACGCCCCTTTCCCTTCGCCCCGCCCCTCACCCTGCCGTGGGCGTGGCTATGCAAATAACCTCAGCATTCAGCCATTGGTGGAGCAGCCCGGCTGCTGTATGCAAATCTCCGGGCGGGATGGGCGGGGTTATGCAAATGCAACCGGCGCTGCTCGGTCAGGCGGCGACAGCGCGCGGTGCGGGGACACGAACGGGACCGGCACCGACACCGGGTCCAGCACCGGGACCAGCACCGGGATCAACCCCGGGATCACCCCCGGCACCTCCCCGGCTCTGCTGCAGCTCCATCCATCCGCTGCCGAGCTGAGGAGGAGGAAGCGCCGCCGTCCAGGTGCGTGTCCCGCGGCGAGCGCGGCGGGTCCCGGGACGCGACCGCGCTCCGGTGTCACCGGCACCGGGCACAAGGGGACAAAACCAGCGCTGTCCGCTCGTTGTGCTCCATCCGCACGCTCCGTCGGGGCAGGGGGAGCGGGGCCGGGCCGGGGAGGGGCCGGTGCGGCCGGGCCGGCGCCCGGCGGGCTGCTCTGGGCACGGCGGAGCCCCGGCCCCCGCCCCGCCGTCTCGGGATGGCGGGCTATAAAAAGCCTGTGGTTTGCGCCGAGCTCGGGGCGGTTATTTTTACTCGTGTCTGCGCAGGGAGGAACGCCCGGCTTTAACCCAAAAGTGCAGCCTGGGTGGCAGCCGCCCTGTCCCGGCCCCGTCGTCACCTCCCCGCCACCCCCCGGGGCCACCGCGGATTTTTGGGGGTTGGGGGGAAACTGAGGCACGGCACCGGAGAGCTGCTGGCCCGACGTGGTTGTGGTGACAGCGGTGACAGCCAGCCCCGATGGCATTGTCACCTCGCTGGGGTGGCGCAGCGGCCTGGCTGCTCCTGGCACGTGCTGGTGGCAGTCTGGTTCCTTCCCGCTCCCAGGAGGGGACAGGACAGGGACACGGCCCCTGCCAGGGGCATCTCCAGGGTGGTGGCACCTCCAGGTGGCATCTTCAGGGTGGTGGCATCTGTGTGTCACATCTCCAGGGTGGTGCCATGTCCATGTGGCATCTCCAGGGTGGTGGCATCTGTGTGTGGCATCTCCAGGGTGGTGGCATCTGTGTGCGACATCTTCAGGGTGGTGGCACCTCCAGGTGACATCTTCAGGGTGGTGGCACCTCCATGTGGCATCTCCAGGGTGGTGGCACCTCCAGGTGACATCTTCAGGGTGGTGGCACCTCCATGTGGCATCTTCAGGGTGGTGGAACCTCCATGTGGCATCTCCAGGGTGGTGGCACCTCCAGGTGACATTTCCAGGGTGGTGGCACGTCCAGGAGACATCTTCATGGTGGTGGCACCTCCATGTGGCATCTCCAGGGTGGTGGCATCTGTATGTGGCATCTCCAGGGTGGTGGCATCTGTGTGTGGCATCTTCAGGGTGGTGGCACGTCCATGTGGCATGTCCAAGGTGGTGGCACCTCCAGGCGACATCTCCAGGGTGGTGGCACCTCCATGTTGCATATCCAGGGTGGTGGCACCTCCATGTGACATATCCAGGGTGGTGGAACCTCCAGGTGGCATATCCAGGGTGGTGGCACCTCCATGTGACATTTCCAGGGTGGTGGCATGTCTGTGTGGCATGTCCAGGGTGGTGGCACCTCTAGGTGACATCTCCAGTGTTGTGGCACGTCCAGGAGACATCTTCATGGTGGTGGCACCTCCATGTGACATCTCCAGGCTGTCCCAGTGCACCTGGGTCCCTCTGTCACCCGTGGAAGGTGATGTGGATCCTCTGCCAGATCCTTCTGCCCACTGCCAGCGTGTCCCTGTCCCTGTCCCCATTCCTGTCCCTGTCCCTGTCCCTGTCCCTGTCCCTGTCCCCATCCCTGTCCCTGTCCCCATCCTCAGGCTTTTTTCTCTTTCAATGACAGAAACTTTCCCAGCACTGCCGCTCTGGCGTTTCCCAGGGAATGAATTCCCAGGAAAGCAGGGACAGGACCCAGGGCTGTGCCCCCTGGGGACCCCCCCTGGGCACCCCTGGGGACATGGGCTGGGAAAGGAGCGTGGGTGACATCCCGGTGCTGGCCCTGCTCCATGTCCCCGCTGCCAGCTGGACACGTCAGCGTGACGTGTGGGGAGATCTGGGGGTCGGGAGGGAGGGAGGGGGGCGCAGATTTCAGGTCTGGTTCAGGATTTCCCGGTCACCTCCAAGCCCAGAGCGCCCACGACATCCCAAAAATAAAAGTGAATTTGGGAAATTTTGGGGAGTTTCAAGGGGACAGGGATGTGAGAGAGCTGGAAAGGTTGACACGCTGCAGTGGGAGCACCCAAAATGATTTTGGGATGAATTTGGATGATTTTAAACCCCTTGAATTTCCCTCCTCTTCCCAAAAATCCCAGCAGGATTATCAGGAACAAACCAGATCTGCGAACCAGGCAGCCCCAAAACCACCGGGGTCAGCTCTGAGAGCACCAACCGGGCATCACTTCCCGAATTAATTCACAATTCTGCCCAATCCCACGGGAATCGCGAGTCCCTTCCCCTGGAGGTGGCACCCACCGAGCTCTGGGAGGGTCCCCGTGTCCATTCATCCATTTTTTGGGGGGAGCTTTTTCAATCCTTCCTCCTTCCACACACTCATTTTGGAACCGAAAAACCTCCGCCCATCGGGACTTTCGCTCTGTGTCACCCGCGGGGTGACAGCGACAGCGAGGTGACAACGAGGTGACAACGGGGATGGCAGTGTCCCCCCGAGCCCGGCCATAAAATCTGAAGGGTTTTGCGGGTGCCGGGTGATATTTTGGAGGTCCCAAAAATCCTTCTGAGCCTGACCATAAAAATCTGAAGGGTTTTATGGGTGCCGGGTGATATTTTGGAGGTCCTAAAAACCCCTCCGAGCCCGGCTATAAAATCTGAGAGGTTTTGCGGGTGCCGGGTGATATTTTGGAGGTCCTAAAAACCCCTCCGAGCCCCGCTATAAAATCTGAGGGGTTTTATGGGTGCCAGGTGATATTTTGGAGGTCCCAAAAATCCTTCTGAGCCTGACCATAAAAATCTGAAGGGTTTTGTGGGTGCCGGGTGATATTTTGGAGGTCCCAAAAATCGCTCCGAGCCCCGCTATAAAATCTGAAGGGTTTTGTGGGTACCGGGTGATATTTTGGAGGTCCCAAAAATCCCCCCCAGCCCCTTCCCCACCTTTCCCCTACTTCCCAGCCGGCTCCTCCTGCCTCTCCAGCCCCCTCCCAGCCCTGCCAGCCCCGCGCTGGTTTGTACTGGTCTCTTGTTTAAACAACCTATAAAAAGCAGAAGGGCCCGGCAGAAAACTCCGCGCTCAACTTTGACTTTTCCCCGTGCTGGGGGATGCTGCTCGCACCAGCTCAGCCGTTCCCAGGGGATCTCCGGGATCCAAAATCTCAGGGGCCAGGGTTGGATTTTTTGTCCCTCTGATCCCAGCGCTCCTTAAATCCCCCCTTTAAAATCCCGGTCCCCGCATCATTCTCGCCCTCCTGGGGGATTTCGCTGCTCCTGGCTCAGATTTTCCCCCTTCTCTCGCTCTAAAAGATGGGATGGAAACTCTTTCTCCTGTTTTAATCGGTTTTTTCCTCCACCAAAACGCTTTTTTTGGGAGCTGCCAAGTGCCACCAGCGGGTATTTGATAACCACTCCCCTCCCGGTCCTGCCCAATCACCTCCAGCTCCCAGATTCGCAGCAAAACCCCCGAAATTTGGTAAAACCAACATTTTCCTCCACTTTCCGTGCCCCATAAATCCCTGGGGAGCCCCGAGACCCCATAAAGCAGCTTTTTCCTGCTGGGATTTTTAGGATCAATCCCACAGATTTGAGGTTTCTGGGATCACCCGGTGCCGGGAATCCCACAGCAGCTCACGGAAAAACCACGCGGCTCTCCTGGGATTCACTTGGTCTCAGCTCACTAATTAAGAGCTGAAATTAGGAATTCACACCCCTGGAACTATGCAAATACCCCCAAAATCCAGGGTGGGGTTGGTTATAAACCCGATCCAAGCCCCGGGGGGTCGCGGTGAGACCCCGCTGTGGGTGCTGGATCCCACCGGGAATGTTCGGGATCCAAATCCCGGTGCTAAAGATCAACCAAGAGCACCGGATCCTCCCCCTGAGCAGGGAAAAGGGAAAAAAAATTCACCAGTCTGGAAGGTTTGGAATCTCCCGAGCGCTGGGATTTGTGCTCAGGGGACATCCAGCGTGTCCCCGTGGTGGGGACAATGCCAGGAGTGGCTCTGGGGGTTCCATCCTGCCCTGGAGGTGACAATGACCTGTGATCACTTCATCCCAATTAAAACCCAGTGGGAAAAATTCCCCCTCCCCTCCCAGCCCTTCTCACCTGCCCAGGTGACCGAGTGACGCGTTCCTGGTGCCACCTCAGCCCTGGTGGCAGCTCTGGTGTCCCCAGGGCTGCAGGAGGAGCAGAGCCCTGAGCAGCAGCGCCAAGAGCCAGAGCCTGGAGGGTCCCTGGATACCCTGGAGGGTCCCTGGATCCCCTGGAGCGATGGGGATGCGACTCTGCTTCCTCTGGGCTTCCTCTCGCACCTTCCAGGACCTTCTCAGTATGGTCCTGGGGGGCTGGAACCTTCCAGGACCTTCTCAGCATCATCCCATGGGTGCTGGAACCTTCCAGGACCTTATGAGTATGGGCCTGTGGGGCTGGAACCTTCCAGGACCCAGCATCATCCCAAGGGTACCGGAACCTTCAAGGACCCCCTCATATTCACTCTGTGGGGGCTGGAACCTTCCAGAACCCTCTCAGAGTCACTCTGTGGGTGCTGGAACCTTCCATCCATCATTGATCATCCATCCATCATCCATCCATCCATCCATCCATCCATCCATCCATCCATCCATCCATCATCCATCCATCCATCATCCATCCATCATCCATCCATCCATCATCCATCCATCCATCATCCATCCATCATCCATCATCCATCATCCATCATCCATCATCCATCCATCCATCCATCCATCCATCCATCCATCCATCATCCATCCATCCATCATCCATCCATCCATCCATCCATCCATCCATCCATCCATCCATCATCCATCCATCATCCATCCATCATCCATCCATCATCCATCCATCATCCATCCATCATCCATCCATCCATCATGCATCATCCATCCATCATCCATCCATCCATCCATCATCCATCATCCATCATCCATCATCCATCCATCCATCATCCATCCATCATCCATCCATCATCCGTCCATCATCCATCCATCATCCATCCATCCATCCATCCATCATCCATCCATCCATCCATCATCCATCATCCATCATCCATCATCCATCCATCCATCATCCATCCATCATCCATCCATCATCCATCCATCCATCATCCATCCATCATCCATCCATCCATCCATCCATCTATCCATCATCCATCCATCATCCATCCATCCATCCGTCCATCATCCATCCATCCATCCATCCATCATCCATCCATCATCCATCCATCATCCATCCATCATCCATCCATCCATCATCCATCCATCCATCATCCATCATCCATCCATCCATCATCCATCCATCATCCATCCATCATCCATCCATCCATCCATCCATCATCCATCCATCATCCATCCATCATCCATCCATCATCCATCCATCATCCATCCATCATCCATCCATCCATCATCCATCCATCCATCCATCATCCATCCATCCATCCATCATCCATCCATCCATCATCCATCCATCCATCATCCATCCATCCATCCATCCATCAATCCATCCATCCATCATCCATCCATCCATCCATCATCCATCCATCATCCATCCATCATCCATCATCCATCCATCATCCATCCATCCATCCATCATCCATCCATCATCCATCCATCATCCATCATCCATCCATCATCCATCCATCCATCCATCATCCATCATCCATCCATCCATCCATCATCCATCCATCATCCATCCATCATCCATCCATCCATCCATCCATCATCCATCCATCATCCATCCATCATCCATCCATCATCCATCATCCATCCATCCATCATCCATCCATCCATCATCCATCCATCCATCCATCATCCATCCATCCATCCATCATCCATCCATCATCCATCCATCCATCATCCATCATCCATCCATCCATCATCGATCCATCCATCCATCCATCATCCATCCATCCATCATCCATCATCCATCCATCCATCATCCATCCATCATCCATCATCCATCCATCCATCCATCCATCCATCCATCATCCATCATCCATCCATCATCCATCATCCATCATCCATCCATCATCCATCATCCATCCATCATCCATCCATCATCCATCCATCCATCATCCATCCATCCATCATCCATCATCCATCATCCATCCATCCATCCATCCATCCATCATCCATCCATCCATCCATCATCCATCATCCATCCATCATCCATCCATCATCCATCATCCATCATCAATCCATCCATCATCCATCATCCATCCATCATCCATCCATCATCCATCCATCATCCATCCATCATCCATCCATCATCCATCCATCCATCATGCATCATCCATCCATCATCCATCCATCATCCATCCATCCATCATCCATCCATCATCCATCCATCATCCATTCATCATCCATCCATCATCCATCCATCATCCATCCATCATCCATCATCCATCCATCCATCCATCCATCCATCCATCCATCCATCCATCATCCATCCATCATCCATCCATCATCCATCCATCATCCATCCATCATCCATCCATCATCCATCCATCCATCATCCATCATCCATCCATCATCCATCCATCATCCATCATCCATCATCCATCATCCATCATCCATCCATCCATCATCCATCCATCATCCATCCATCATCCGTCCATCATCCATCCATCATCCATCCATCCATCCATCCATCATCCATCCATCCATCCATCATCCATCATCCATCATCCATCATCCATCCATCCATCATCCATCCATCATCCATCCATCATCCATCCATCCATCATCCATCCATCATCCATCCATCATCCATCCATCATCCATCATCCATCCATCATCCATCCATCATCCATCCATCATCCATCCATCCATCATCCATCATCCATCATCCATCCATCCATCATCCATTGTTGATCATCCATCCATCCATCATCCATCCATCCATCAATCATCCATCATCCATCCATCCATCATCCATCCATCCATCATCCATCCATCCATCAATCATCCATCCATCATCCATCATCCATCCATCCATCCATCATCCATCCATCCATCATCCATCCATTCATCCATCCATCCATCCATCATCCATCATCCATCCATCCATCCATCATCCATCCATCATCCATCCATCCATCCATCATCCATCATCCATCCATCATCCATCCATCCATCATCCATCATCCATCATCCATCCATCCATCCATCATCCATCATCCATCCATCCATCATCCATCCATCCATCATCCATCCATCCATCAATCATCCATCCATCATCCATCATCCATCCATCCATCCATCATCCATCCATCCATCATCCATCCATCATCCATCCATCCATCATCCATCCATCCATCATCCATCATCCATCCATCATCCATCCTCCATCCATCCATCATCCATCCATCCATCATCCATCATCCATCCATCATCCATCATCCATCATCCATCATCCATCCATCCATCATCCATCATCCATCCATCATCCATCCATCCATCATCCATCATCCATCATCCATCCATCCATCCATCATCCATCATCCATCCATCCATCATCCATCCATCCATCATCCATCCATCCATCAATCATCCATCCATCATCCATCATCCATCCATCCATCCATCATCCATCCATCCATCATCCATCCATCATCCATCCATCCATCATCCATCCATCCATCATCCATCATCCATCCATCATCCATCCTCCATCCATCCATCATCCATCCATCCATCATCCATCATCCATCCATCATCCATCATCCATCATCCATCATCCATCCATCCATCATCCATCATCCATCATCCATCATCCATCATCCATCCATCCATCCATCCATCCATCCATCCATTCATCATCCATCCATCATCCATCATCCATCCATCATCCATCCATCATCCATCCATCACCCATCCATTCCCAACTCCAAATCCCCAAAAATCCCCTCAGGCCGCGTCTCTGCGGGGCCACCTTGATGTCACAGCCGTGCCACCACCCCCTACCCCAAACCAGCCACCCCAACCCTGAATTCCCACCCCCAAAATTCCCCATTTTGAACTTTTCACCCCCAGGATGTGCTGCAGGTGTCGGAGCTGTGAGAATTGAGCAAAACCCCCGGGGATGTTTGGGAACGGGAAAAACTTTGGCTTTTCCACCTGGGAATTTTTGGCTTTTTCCGGCAGGGCCGGGGTGGTCTGGGCACCCCCCTGGATCTCGGGGGGGCACGGGAGGGGGTCGTGCGTGGGCCTGGGGACACAGGGTGGCAGCGAGGCCGTGGGAACGGCAGCGCAATTTCCTTCCATAAATTAAAATTAGTTTTGATCAGCTAAAAATAGCAGCCGAGCACGATGGTAAAATGGCAGCGTGCTCGAGGGGGGGAAGGGGGACACACCGGGGGCATCAGGGGACCCAAAGGTCCCCAAGTGCACCCCTGGCATCCAGCCTGGCATTGAGGGGGGCTGCTGGCCGAGCTGGGGGGTCCCAAAATTGTCCCCAACACGGAGCTGCCACCCCAGCCCCGCTCCTGCCTCCTGGCCGTGGTTTGGGGACAGCAGGGACAGAGCCAGGCCGGGTCTGTCCCTAGATCGGGGTGGGCACCAGGGTCCTGTTGGGGACATCTCGGGGTCACCCCGTGGTTCTGCCCCATTTGGGGATTTTGGGGTGGCTTTTGTGGGGGTGACACAGGAGCGGGAATTTGGGGTGGGGGTGACACCGAGGGGTGACAGAGGAGCGGGAATTTGGGGTGGGGGTGACACCGGGGGTGTCCCAAACTCGGAGGGGGTGACAGAGGAGCAGGAATTTGGGGTGGGGGACAGCAGGGGGTGTCCCGGGCTCGGAGGGGGTAACACAGGACCAGGAATTTGGGGTGAGGGTGACACTGGGGGGTGTCCCAGGCTCGGAGGGGGTGACAGAGGAGCAGGAATTTGGGGTGGGGGACAGCAGGGGGTGTCCCAAACTCGGAGGGGTGACACAGGAGCAGGAATTTGGGGTGGGGGTGACACCGGGGGTGTCCCAAACCCGGAGGGGTGACACAGGAGCAGGAATTTGGGGTGGGGGTGACATCGAGTGGGTGTCTCAGCCTCGGAGGGGCTGTGGGGGTGACACAGGAGCAGGAATTTGGGGGGTGACACCGAGGGGTGACAGAGGAGCAGGAATTTGGGGTGGGGGTGACACTGGAGGTGTCCCGGGCTAGAAGGGAGTGACAGAGGAGCAGGAATTTGGGTTGGGAGTGACACCGAGGGGTGACAGAGGAGCAGGAATTTGGGGTGGGGGTGACCCCGGGGGTGTCCCATGCTCGGAGGGGGTGACACAGGACCAGGAATTTGAGGTGGGGGACAGCAGGGAGGTGTCCCAAACTCGGAGAGGGTGACAAAGGAGCAGGAATTTGGGTTGGGGGTGACACCGAGGGGTGTCCCAAACTCGGAGAGGGCTGTGGGGGTGACACAGGAGCAGGAATTTGGGGGGTGACACCGAGGGGTGACAGAGGAGCAGGAATTTGGGGTGGGGGTGACACTGGAGGTGTCCCGGGCTAGAAGGGAGTGACAGAGGAGCAGGAATTTGGGTTGGGAGTGACACCGGGGGGTGACAGAGGAGCAGGAATTTGGGGTGGGAGACAGCAGGGGGGTGTCCCAGGCTCGGATGGGGTGACACAGGAGCAGGAATTTGGGGTGGGGGTGACACTGGGACTGTCCCAAACTCGGAGAGGGTGACAGAGGAGCAGGAGTTTGGGGTGGGGGTGACACCGGGGGGTGACAGAGGAGCGGGAATTTGGGATGAGGGACAGCAGGGGGGTGTCCCAGGCTCGGAGGGGGGTGACAGAGGAGCAGGAATTTGGGGAGGGGGTGACACCGGGGGGTGTCCCAAACTCTGATGGGGTGACACAGGAGCGGGAATTTGGGTTGGGGGTGACACCGGGGGGTGTCCCGGGCTCGGATGGAGACAGCCAGGGTGGCTCGGGGGGGTGACCACCCCCGTGTCCCTGCCCGGAGCTGCCTCACGAGCCGCAGCAGTGGGTGGGTGGTTTCACTTTGCTGTCTCCTCGTGCAGCCACTTCCTGGCCCTGCGAGTGGCGAGGTCAAATTTAGTCTGGTGGAGCTTAAAAAAAAAAAAAAAAATTTAAAAAAATCCCCAAATTTGAACCTAAAACCAACCCTTTTGTTGGAGGGAGCCTCCCCTCTGCCAGCCCTGCCCTTTTTTAAACGCCCTCCCCATCCCTCGGAGCAGCTTCAGGAGCAGCCTCGGAGCGGCCCCCTGGGTTTGGGATGAAAACTCTGATCCCAAAATCCTCCTGAAGGGTTGGGGTGAAAACTCTGATCCCAAAATTCCTCCTGAAGGGTTTGGGATCAGGGCAGCGCTGCTCTCCAGCTCACACCACCCCAAGGTGCTCGGGGTGTCCTGGGGGTGATGGATTGGGGTGCCTGGGCAAGGCCAAGGGGATTTTTCTCCTCTAACCCCACAGAATTTCCCCTTTTCCCCCCATTTTCCGCTTGGTCACCATCATCACGGAAGAAGAAATGACCGAACTTCCTCCGAAAATTGATTTTTTTTCGGTGGCCAAATTTATTTTTGGCCCCGAGGGCTTTGGGGCTCAGGCGTTTCTCGCTCTCTTCCAGTCACAAACCCAACAGAGGAGGCGAAAATGGGCCGGAAAAAAATCCAGATCAGCCGAATTTTGGATCAGCGGAACCGGCAGGTAGGCGACGAGGTGGGGACAAATTGGGGACAGAGAGGATGGGAGGTAAAACCACCCCGCCACCACTTTTTGAGGATGATTTTTTGGGGGGTTTTTGGGGTGTTTATCGACTCAGGTCACCTTCACCAAGCGGAAATTCGGGCTGATGAAGAAGGCGTACGAGCTGAGCGTGCTGTGCGACTGCGAGATCGCTCTGATCATCTTCAACAGCACCAACCGCCTGTTCCAGTACGCCAGCACCGACATGGACAAGGTGCTGCTCAAGTACACCGAGTACAGCGAGCCCCACGAGAGCCGCACCAACTCCGACATCCTCGAGGTAGCGCCCTGGGGTGGCCCCCGGGACCCCGCGCTGGCCGCAGGGACACGCTCATTGTCACCTCCCGCAGACGCTGAAGCGCAAAGGGTTGGGGCTGGAGAGCCACGAGCTGGAGCTGGAGGAGGGGCCGGAGCCGCCCGGGGACAGGGGGAGAAGGAGCGGGGAGGGAGTGGATCTGTCGCTGGCGAGGCCGAGGTTTTATGTGAGTCGTTGGTGGGGGGGCCCGAGGGTCCTTGTTTTCGGGTGTTGGTTTGTCCCTAAGGGTCACCATCACCTCCTTGTCCTTGTCTTGAGGGGTCCTGAGGGTCCCCAAGGGTCACCATCCCGTCCTTGTCCTTGTCTTGAGGGGTCCTGAGAGTCCCCAAGGGTCCCCAAGGGTCCTGTCCCATCCCTGTTCATGGGTTTCTGGTTTGTTCTGAGTCCTGAGGGTCCCCATCCCGTCCTTGTCCTTGTCCTGAAGGGTCCTGAGGGTCCTGTCCCATCCCTGTCCGTGGGTTCTGGTTTGTTCTGAGGGTCCCCAAGGGTCACCATCCCCTCCTTGTCCTTGTCTTGAGGGGTCCTGGGGGTCCCCAAGGGTCCCCATCCCATCCCTGGCTGTGGGTTCTGGTTTGTCCTGAGTCCTGAGAGTCCCCATCCCATCCTTGTCCTTGTCCTGAAGGGTCCCCAAGGGTCCTGTCCCATCCCTGTCTGTGGGTTCTGGTTTGTTCTGAGGGTCCCCAAGGGTCCCCATCCTGTCCCTGTCCTCGTCCTGAAGGGTCCAGAGGGTCCCCAAGGGTCGCCAAGAATCCTTGTCCCCTCCCTGTCCGTGGGTTCTGGTTTGTTCTGAGTCCTGAGGGTCCCCCAAGGGTCCCCAAGTGTCCCCAGCCCGTCCTTGTCCTTGTCCTGAAGGGCCCTGAGGGTCCCCAAGGGTCCCTGTCCACTCCTTGTCCTTCATCTCTGCTTTACCCTGAAGAGGCCTAAGTGTCCCCAAGCGTCCCCATCCCTCCTTGTCCTTGACCTCTCCTTGTCCCTGACCCCAAAGGCCCCAAGGTCGCTGTCCCTGACCCCTGTGTGTCCCCACAGAGCCCCGAGGGTCCCTGTCCCTGACCCCTGTGTGTCCCCAAGGGTCCCTGTCCCTGTCCCTGACCCCTGTGTATCCCCACAGAGCCCCAAGGGTCCCTGTCCCTGTCCCTGACCCCCATGTGTCCCCAAGGGTCCCTGTCCCTGTCCTTGACCCCTGTGTGTCCCCAAGGGTCCCTGTCCCTGTCCTTGACCCCTGTATGTCCCCAAGGGTCCCCAAGGGTCCCTGTCCCTGACCCCTGTGTGTCCCCACAGAGCCCGGTGCCGCTGCCCGAGGCCGCCTATGGCAGCTCCCCCCCGGGCACCGACACGTCCCTGGGCAGTGCCAGCAGCTCCCCCCAGGCCCAGGGCCGCTCTCCTGCCTTCAGACCCACAGCTGCAAAGCCACCAGGACGGTCCCCAGGGCCACTGCCCCCAGGTAGGCTCGGGCCCCTCAGCTGGGGACACTGCAGGGAGTGGGGACAAGGGAAAGGGACGCGGCCATGGGTGTCCTGTCACCACCATGGGCACGCTGTCCTTGCTATAGGAGCCTCATCCTGACCATGGACACCCTTCCATGGCCATCCTGTCCTGTCCATGGCCACCCTGTCCCCTCCATGGCCACCCTGTCCCCTCTGTGACCACTCTTCCATGGCCATCCCATTCCCACCATGACCACCCCATCCCTTCCATGCCCACCCCGTCCCCTCCATGGCCACCCTTCCATGGCCATCCCATTCCACCATGACCACCCTGTCCTACCCATGCCCACCCCGTCCCCTCCATGGTCACCCTTCCATGGCCTCCCCATTTCCACACTGCCCACCCTGTCCCCTCCACGGCCACCCTGTCCTGTCCATGGTCACCCTGTCCCCTCCATGCCCACCCTGTCCCCTCCATGCCCACCCTGTCCTGCCCATGCCCACCCTGTCCCCTCCATGGCCACCCTTCCATGCCCACCCCATCCCCTCCATGCCAACCCTGTCCTGTTCATGGCCACCCCTCCATGCCCACCCTGTCCTGTCCATGGTCACCCTGTCCCTTCCATGCCCACCCTGTCCCCTCCATAGCCACCCCTCCATGGCCACTCCATTTCCACAGTGCCCACCTTGTCCCCTCCACGGCCACCCTGTCCCCTCCATGCCCATCCTGTCCCCTCCATGCCCGTCCTGTCCCCTCCACGTTCACCCTCTCGTGCCCACCCCATCCCCTCCACGCCCACCCCGTCCTCTCCATGCCCACCCTGTCCCTTCCACGCCCACCCTGTCCCTCCACGGCCACCCTGGTCCCCTCCATGCCCACCCTCTCCTGTCAATGCCCACCCTGCTCCCCTCCATCCTCATCCTGTCCTCTCCATGCCCACCCTGTCCCCTCCACGCCCATCCCGTCCCCTCCACGCCCACCCTGTCCCCTCCATGCCCACTCTGTCCCCTCCATGCCCACCCTGTCCCCTCCATGCCCACCCTGTCCCCTCCATGGCCCACTCTGTCCCCTCCATGCCCACCCTGTCCCCTCCATGCCCACCCCATCCCCTCCATACTCACCCCATCCCCTCCATGCCCACCCTCCCGTGCCCACCCCATCCCCACCACGAGCCCCGAAGCCCGCGGGGATTTTCCCGGCCCGGCCCCGCATGCAAAGCTCCTCTCCCGGGGATTTACCGGGAGCGGGGCCGGGGCGGCTGCGTGGGCAGGAGGCGGAGCCGCAGCTGTGGAAACACCGGCCCCGATCTCCCTCCAGCTGCTTCCTGTGCCCTGCCAGCAGCGGTGCCCAGCTGTCCCCTCACCCTGTGCCCGCATGTCCCTGCTGGGTGGCACTGCTCATCCGCGGGAGGGGACAGGGTGACAGGAAGGCAGCTGGAAACCCCCAAAAAGCTCAGGGTTTGAGCAGTGGAAAACTTTAAAAAGTCGGGGTTTGATCAATGGAAACCCTAAATAAACGCGGGGTTTGATTGGTGGAAATGCCAAAAAAACTCGGGGTTTGATCAGTGGAAATGCCAAAAAAGTTGGGGTTTGATCAATGGGAATGCCAAAAATGCGGGGGTTGATCATGGAAAACCCTAAAAAGCTCAGGTTTTTGAGCAGTGGAAATGCCAAAAAACTCGGGTTTGATCAATGGAAATGCCAAATAATTGGGGTTTGATCAGTGGAAACCCTAAAAGCTCAGGGTTTGATCAATGGAAACCCTAAAAACTCGGGGTTTGATCAGTGGAAATGACAAAAAAGTTGGGGTTTGATCAGTGGAAATGCC
Source organism: Catharus ustulatus (assembly GCF_009819885.2). Lineage (NCBI taxonomy): Eukaryota > Metazoa > Chordata > Aves > Passeriformes > Turdidae > Catharus > Catharus ustulatus. The sequence goes on along the minus strand of NC_046249.1, from coordinate 2,059,244 downwards.
AAAAAAGTTGGGGTTTGATCAGTGGAAACCCTAAAAAATACTCGGGGTTTGATCAATGGAAACCCTAAAAAAATTGGGGTTTTGATCAGTGGAAACGCCAAAAAATGCGGGTTTGATTAATGGAAACCCTAAAAAAACTCGGGGTTTGACCAATGGAAACCCCCCGGGTGGGTGGGAGGTGACACGGGATGGGCACAGTCAGAATCCCAAATCCTGGGGGTGGGGACATTCCCACGGCACATCCCATCCCCTCCGACCCCAGCAGGACCCCCCAGGCGGGAGTTTTGCACCCCCTGTCACCTCTCTGTGTCCCCAGAGCCACATCCAGCCGCTGTCACCTCGTGTCACACACGCAGCCCAGGTGGCCCTGGAGGAAGTGGCTTTGCCGGAGCGCGGCACCGTGCAGGCACACACGGCTGCCCACGGCTCGGGGCCACCGCGGCCACCGCGGCCACCTCCCCGGGGATCCCCCGAGCATCATCCGTGCGTCCTGCTGTCCGTCTGTCCCGCAGGTCTCAGCTACCCCCTGTTCCCCACCGCCAGCCTGAGCCGCGCTTTGGCCACCAAAACGCCACCACCGCTGTTCTTGGGGACCGAGGGTCGCCGTGGCGAGTCCCAGGGCGGAGTGGCGAGCGGCCGGAGCGGTGGCAGCGCCGAGCGGTGAGTCTGCCTGTCCCAAAGCCACGCGGGTGTCCCCAAATCCCTGTTCCGGGAGGGGTCCCCCCGGGGGTTTTTGGGGTACAAATTTTATTGGGGTTCCCTCATTTCGCAGCGGCCGCTGTACCCCGCCCTGCAGACCCTGAGCCCGGTGCTCAGCCCGGGCAGCTCCGCTCTCGCCGGGTTCCCGTTCCTCAGCCCGGCCCAGGCGGGTGAGTCGCGGTCCCTCCGCCTCGCGACAGCGTTGTCGCCTCTGTTTGTCGCCGTCCCCGCTCACTGTCGTGTCCTCAACCCCCGCAGATTTTGGGGCTGGCGAGGTCCCGCCGCCCCCCGGATTCCTGCAGCCCCCGGCGTGGGGGAACCCCCGCGACATGGCAGCGCTGGGGTGAGGATGGGGGACAGGGCTGGGGACAGGGAGGGACAGGGATGGGGACGCGAGGGGACAGGGCTGGGGACACGAGGGGACAGGGAGGGACAGGGATGGGGACACGAGGGGACAGGGCTGGGGACAAGGGGACGGAGGGGGAAACAGGGCTGGGGACACGACGGGACAGGGGGGACAAGGCAGGGGTGACAGGGCAGCGCTGGGGTGAGGATGGGGGACAGGGCTGGGACAGGGGTGGGGGGACAGGGCTGGGGACACAAGGGGACAGGGCAGGGGACAGGGGTGGGGACACGAGGGGACACGAGCGGACAGTGGGAGACAAGGGAGGACAGGACTGAGGACACGAGGGGACAGGAGGGGACAGGGCAGGGGACAGTGGGGGACAGGGTGGGACAAGGCTGGGGACAGGAGGGGACGGGACAGGGGACAGGGCAGGGAACAGTGGGGGACAGGGTGGGACAAGGCTGGGGACAGGAGGGGACGGGACAGGGGACAGGGCAGGGAACAGGGGTGGGGACAGGGCTGGGGACAGGACAAGGGTGACATGGCAGCGCTGGGGTGAAGACGGGGAGGACAGGGCTGGGGACACGTGGGGACCGGGCAGGGGACGTGGGGGGAACAGGGGCTACAGGGGTGGGGACACGAGGGGACGGTGGGACAGGGCAGGGGTGACATGGCAGCACTGGGGTGAGGACAAGGGGGGGACAGGGGTGGGGACACGAGGGGACAGGGCAGGGGACAGGGAGGGACATGAGGGGACAGGAATGGGGACAGGAATGGGGACACGAGGGGACAGGGCAGGGGACAGTGGGGGACAGGGGGGGACAGGGCTGGGGACACGAGGGGACGAGGGGGACAGGGCAGGGGACGGGGGGGAACAGAGCAGGGGTGAGATGGCACCACTGGGGATGAGGACAAGGCGGGGACAGGGGTGAGGACAGGGGTGGGGACAGAGATGTCATGTCAGCACTGAGGTGAGGACAGGAGCGACCCTGTTGTGGGGACAAAGGGGGACAGGGCGGGGATGAGCCCATTCTGCTGCACCCACGGGTGTCACCTCCCAGCCACGGGCACTGCTGCCACCAGGGTGGCCTTGAGGGTCACCCCCGAAGCCCCCCCGCTTATTTCCAGCCACAAATCTTGTCCCCGTGTCCCCTCTCCAATCTCCCAACATCCCAACCGGGCCAGAACCAGCCCAGGACAGGAATTTGGGGGGGGGGGGGTCTCAACCTCTCTGGGGGACCCCCAGTAGAGAATTTGGGGTCCCTCCCTCACCCCCTCCCCTCTCCCCCCAGTGCCAGCAGCCGGATCGTCCCCTCGGAGGAGCCACCCGCTGTCCCCGGCGCGTTCCCCGCAGCACCAGGCCATCAGCATCAAATCGGAGCGGGTGTCCCCAGGGCTGGGCTGTCCCCCGGGCACCCCCCAAACCCTCCCTGGCCACCTTGGCGGTCCCTCAGCGAAGCCCCCCGAGCTCCCGGAGACCTCCAGCCCCGCGATGATTTCTCCAAGGGTTTCCCTCCCTACGCGCTGGGGGCCACCGCGGCCGCTGGGGGACGAGCAGAGGGTCCCTGTCCCCATGAGGAGGGGACAGCCCGTGACGTTTGGCAGAGATAGCGAGGCCGGAGGGGTGCGGGGAGGGGGGGAAATCCCTGCTTGGGGGAGCAGCCCCCCCGCTTTTTTCCCCATTTTCATCCCCTCGGGAATCCCCCCCCCCATCCCGGTGCGGTGACAGTGTCACTGTCCCCAACCCTGGGGCTGCAGCTCCTCCCTGGAGCCCCCCAAATGTCGCCAAGTCCCCTCCTCCCACCCTCAGCGCTGTGGCCGTGTCCTGCCCGGTGGCTTGGGGACACTGTCCCCGCGCTTGTCCCCGCGCCACCAGCGTGTCCCCAAGGCAGCGGGAGTGGCTGGGAAGTGCCACGCGGTGGCAGCAGGACTGAGAGCACCGGCAGCGGCTCCAAACCTGCGGCCCCCGGCCCAGGGGGACAGGGGACAGCGGAGGGGACAGGGGACAGGCGGGTGGGGGGTGCTGCGCCCCCCAGCCAGGGTTTTTTTTTTTTATTTATTATCTTCGCACCAATAAAGAGCTGCGGGTCTCGAGGTGTCTGCTGTGAGATTTTTTTGGGCCCAGACCCAAAATGGGTGTGAATGTCCCCAAGGGGAGAGGTGGCACATGCCACCACCCCCCTCGGGCTCGGCGTCGCTGTCCCCCGGGCTCAGAGCCACCCTCTCAGGGGTCAGGGGTCAGCGGGGTGGGTGACAGCTGGGTCACCCCTGCTCTGATCAGCTCCTTGGGGTTCAGTCGTGTGTGCCCCACCCCTTGGTGACCCCAAAAAAAACCTCTCGGGGGTCTCAGAGAAAAAAAAACAAAAAAAAAACCCAAAAAACCCCCCAAAAAAACCCTTAAAATCGGGATTTGGGGTGCAAGGCGGGGTTTAAGGCCCGGCCCAGCTGAACTGAGCCTGTTTTAGCTCAGGGCTGGGCTGGGATTGGGGGTTCTGCCGCTTTTTGGGGTGGGGGATCACCCCTGAAGTCTTGAGGGGTGTCACAGCCACGGTCACAGCCACGGCCACGCTGCTGGGAGGTGACAATGAGGGGACACCAGAATCCATCCCCCCACAGCGACATTTTTGGGGGGTTTGGATCCTCCCCCCAGCACCTTTTGGGCACCCCCAGCTCAGGATCAGGACTGGGGGGATCCCCCCACACCAGAGCTGGGCCCCCTTCCCTCGCCTGGGGAGGGGGAATTAGAGCCCCGAGATTAAAACCTGGGCGGGAGATTAATCCTGGGAAGAGTTTTAATAAAACACCACAAATACCAAGGCGGGATTAGGGGGCTGTGCCGAGTCCAGGGCCACCACCCCCCACCCCCTAAAGGGTGGCAGGTCCCCTCCAGGGGCCACCTTTGGGAGCGGGCAGGGGCTCCAGGCTGGCAAAGAAGAGGCGAGGCAAGAGTGGGGGTTGGGGTAAGAGGACACTGATTGAATAGCAATGACTGCATGATTTATGGTTTTTGCATTATGGCACGGCTCATTTGAATATATGCTAATCAGGGCTTTTTCTTTCTCCCCTGGTTTTGTTTGTAAGATTTAGATTTGCTATGGCAAACCCGCTGGCATGGAAGGAGCGCCAGGAAATGTCAGGGCGAGGTGAGCCCCGGGGAGGGGCTGGGGGGCTGCTGGGGTGGGGGGTGGCAGGAAAAAAAATAAAAAAGGAGGTGGGGGGGACACGGAGGGACATCCCAGCAGAGGGACACGGGAAAGGCCGGAGGGGCAGCGCTGGAGCCGCTGATCCCAGCCCTGCCCGCAGGTCCGGTACCGCCCATTGCGACACGTCCCAAACTGGGCTCGGGAGGTGCCCTGGGGGTGTCCCCAACCCCTTCTTGTCCCCTCAGAGCAGCTTTGCTGTCCCCTCTGTCCCCCCCAAGCTCGCTGCTGGTGTCCCCAGCTCGGATGTCCCCCAGAGGGGCACCCAGGGACCCCCAAAATCTCTCGAGGTGACAAAGCTGCTGCCACCCCCTCCACGGCCCAGCGTGGCCACCTCTGGCGCTGCGTGACCCCTTCCCAGCTGGCCGGGGAGGTGGCCCAGTAAATCCCAGTAAATCCCAGTTACCTGCAGGCCCAGCCGGGGGGGCTGCGCTGCTCTGGGGGGTTCCGAGCTCCGGAGGAGCCGCCGGGGCTTTGTCTCCGCTCGGAGCCGGCGCCTCTCCCTGCGCTGCGGGCGGGATGCTCCGGGGGGATCCACACCCCAATTTGGGGTCCCTCACCTTCCCACCAGGCTGGGATTATTTATTGGGGAGGGTTATTTCCCTGTCACCGCAGCGCTTGTCCCCGTTCCGAGGGGACATCCCGGCTGTCCCCCCGCTGTCCCCGCACTGGGGAGCACCGGGACCACCCCGGATTGTCACGGTAGCCCCGGGACCGTGCAGGGTCGCCCTCCTCACAAGCGTGGCCGTTTCACGCTTAAAACGGGCAGCACCGAGCCCCCGTGGCACCACGGTGGCCCCGACGGAGCGGAGGTGACCGGTCCCTCCTGGTGTCCCCACCGCCTCAAAAAGGGACCGAGACGGTTCATCCCCGCCCCCCACCCCACCTCAAACACCCACTTTGTTGTTTTGCAAAAGCCCTGAAATATTCATGGCGCCGCGCCGAGCGCCTCTTAATGAATTTTTGATCAAAACTCCATCAAGGAACCAAAATAACGCCACCCACTCCCCTAAATCCTCCCCGTCGGGGGTGGGGGGCAGCGGGAGGAACCGGGCCCGGTCCGAGCCCCTTTTACCGGTAATTACGAGTTTAGCCTCAATATTTGGGGTGTCCCACAGGCAAGCCAGGCCTTCTGCTTCTCTCGGAGCTGCCAGGGAGCTGCCGAGCCCCCGGGAAGCCCCGGTTGGACGGGACGGGAGTTGGGCGAGCGGGGATGCGCATCCCGGTGCGCGCCAGCTCGGCCGTGAGAAATATTCGTTAATTAGGGAATGAATAAACGGAGATCATTAGGGAGAGCGGGGAGCTCGAGGTTTATCCAGCAGCACCGAGCAGGGGGATGCTCGTCCCAGAATCGGGCAGGGTTTGGGAGGGAAGCGGGGAGGCACCGGGGAGGTCCCGGTTCGGTGCATTCCGGGGATTGGCGCATCCCGGGGTTCAGAGCCAGGCCTCGCTCAGGGTCTGCAGGGGTTGGGTGTTCTTGGGTGTCCTCCCTTCCCCGGGTTGAATTTGGGGTGTAAAGCTCTCCCGGAGCTGCGTGGAGCTCCCTTTTTTTTGTTTTTTTGGGTTTTTTTTTTAGCGCTCCCAAAATTGCGGCGCGGCCGGAGGGGCGGGGGGAGGTGGGGATTCATTCCCGCGGAGCAGGGAGGGGTTTGGGGTGCGATTCAACCTAAAAATATCCAATTTCGGCTTCATTTCCACGCAGCAATCCTGGGGGAAAGGGGAGCGCCTTCCCCCAGCCGCAGCGCCGGGATTTTGGGGGGAAAAGGGAAGGGGGAGCCCCCAACCCTCCCTCAGCACCCCCTGGGTGCCCCAAATCCCGGGGGTCCCCTGGGAAGGCGAGGGGGGGTCCCCGCTGCCCGTTCAGGGCCGCATCGGCGGGGTCAGCGGATTACTGCTATTATTATTATTATTATTATTATTATTATTATATTACGATACTCTTTTTTTTTTTTTAATAATAAAATCCTCGTTATTTTTAGGTCCTGCCGCTGCCAGCAGAGCCTCCCCCCGCCCCCGCGACCCCCCCCAGCCTGGTTTTTTCCCCCTCCCTCTCCAAGCTCCGGGCTAACCTATCCCGCTCCCGACGCCAGCGCGTCATTCCTTACGTAGTAAAATATGGAGAAAGCAAGGAAAAAAAAAAAAAAAAAAAAAAAGAAGGACGCCTTTTTTTTTTTTTTTTTTTTTTTTTCTCCCCTCCTCTCTCCCATCTCCATTTCCAAAAGGGACAAAATGGATGTTTAGGCGGAATCCACTCCCCCTCCTTCTCCCCGCTGGAATCTCAACCCCCGGCTCGGGGCTGCCCCGGTGCGCTCGGCTCGGGGGTTTCTCCCAACCCCGAGCAGACGTTCCCTGTTTAACCCCACGTAAAGAACAACGTGATCGCGGGGGGCTCCGCTTCCCGCAGCTCCGGCCGGGGCTCTCCGGGAGCCGCAGCGCCTGGATCGGCCCCGGGCTCCGCGTCCTGCCCGTTCCCCCCCACAGCCCCACGGCCCGGAGGTTGCCGCTGTCCCGGCGGCTCCCGCTAAGTCATTAATGGATGCAGAGGTGCGGAGGGAGGTAAATAATCCCCTCCCCGCTTCCCTCTTTTTTTTTTTTTTTTTTGCCGTATTTTTTAATTTATTTTTTTTTCCCTCCCTCTTTCTCTCTGTTTGCCCCGCACTGAACTCCCCGCTCCGGTGCTGCCGGTGCCTCCGGTACCTCCGGTGCTGCCGGAGGGGCAGGGCTGGGCGGGCATCGCTCCCCCCCCTCCCGCTTCTCCCAACTTGGAGCAAGTCGGCGAGGGGGGGAACTCCGCGCCTCCCCTTTTCTCACCTTCTATTTCTTATTTATTTATTTATTATTTTTATTTATTTATTTATTTATTTATTTATTTTTTTTTTTTTTTTTCGGGGAGGAGGGGTGGGTGGGGTGTTCTTTCTCCCCTCCTCCTCCTCTCCCCACCATCCCCATCCCGGATTAGGGTCCCCGGTGCGAGTGTTTCGGGCTTGGGGGTGAGATGGCGGAGCGCGGGGAAAGGGGGGAGGCGTGGAAAGCTGCCCTCCCTCCGGCTCCCGCAGCGCCGGGAACAATGGCCACGGGCTCCGTGGGGACAATGCCCGGCGGAGCCGAGCTGCTTGGGTTGCAGGACACGTCCACCACCGCCTCGGCCACCCCGGGCCCCGTCCCGTCCCCCCCCACCCGGGGGGCCCGCACCCCCCGTTCTGTGGGAAACACCAAACTTAGGGAAAAGTGTCCCCTCGCATTTTTTGGGGTTCCTCCACACCCCTTCCTTATCCTTGTCGCCTTGCTGGCTCCAACTCCAGCGGGTTCTGCCATCCCCGAAGCTCAACAGGTCCCGGTACCGGGCAGCGCCCAGGTGCGCTCGGGCTCCTCTCCCCCCCTTTTTTCCCATCGCCGCCGCCCTTTCCCACCCTCCCAACCCTCCCGGAGCCCCCCTCCCCTCATTATTCCTGTTATCCCAAGGCAGCCTCCGTGCCCAAACGCCGGCATGTGCGAGGCAAACAGAGCGCGATTGTTCCGAGCCTGGGAACGCGCGGAGGGGGCGCGGGGGCCGCCGCTCGCCGCCCCCCGCCCGGCCCCCGCTCAGACGCGATTGTGATGGAAATCGGCCCTTTCCCCGCATGCTGTTGAACTTGATGTTGACTCCTTTTCTTTGGAGTTTTCACATCTCCTCGCTCACTTGTTTTGTGGGAAAATTTTCTCCCGAGCTTTCGGTGTGAAATTAATTAATCGGGGCCTCTAGATGGCAATGGGACACAAAAGGGGACAGCCCGGGGAAAGTCCGGCAAACTCACAAAAGGCACCCCCGGGGTTTATAGCCCCCGAGGATGGTCGGATGGACTGCCCTGCCATGCCCGGTGCCCGAGGTAAGGGGCTGCCGGAGCGAAGTTTCGGTGTGTGCAGCTATTTTTAATTTTTTTAATTTTTTTTTAATTTTACGGGGAAAGATTTGGGGTTAAAAAAAAAAAAAAAAAAAAGAGCAGGGAGAAAGGGGTGTGGGGGTGCTGCGTGCGGTTGAGGTGTTGTGTGGGCATCCCCTTCCGTTGGTGCGAGGTTGTAAAAACAAAACCAAAAAAAAGGAAAAAAAAGGGGAAAAAAAATCCCCACGCAAAAGGCCGCGGTTGAATTCGGCATTTCTGAGGAAAATGGGAAAAAAAATTAATTTTTTTTTTGGTTTATTGCTATTTTAAAAAAATTAAAATGTATCTGGGGTTGCTTCCGTGCCCGGCTGTGCCCGAGCGGGCACGACGGGGAATTCCAGGAATTGGGAAATCTCAGGATGGAGGAAAAGCGTTCTGCTCCCAGTTTGGACTGGGAATGGCTGTTGGATTCCCAGTTCCTTCTCCTCGCTCGCAGTTTTCGGCGCGTGTGCGTTCTCCGGCGGGATCGGCGGCGGCGGGGGGGTGGGATAAATGGAAAATCAGATTTTCCTCGGAAGCACTTTGCAGGGCAGGATGTGATGGTTTTGAGGCGCGTCAATCTCCCGCAAAGCGCTCGGGGCTTTGGGGGAATATTTTTGCAAATATTTAGGCCAAAAAAACGAGCGTCAAATGCAATCCCCCTCTTTGTTGCCACAAACACCTTTGGGTGACAGCGGCCGCGGGAAGAAAATGATTAAAATCTGTTAAATCTTTAGTTTTCCTCCACATCGATATTTTCAGCTGGGCAGGAATTTGGGGGGATTTTCCTTGGGGTTTGGGATCCCCTTTTCCTTGGGATCTCTCCCCCACCTCTCCCGAGCTGGTGGAATCGAGCTGCGAAGCGACGTGGAGGGAAACGAGTCGTTGTATTTTAAATGCAAATAATTCCCAGCACGTTGGAGTCAAACGAGGAGGGGATAAAAAAACAAAAATTAGAGCAAAAGGAAAAAAAAAATTGGGGCGGGAAAAGGAAAAGAAAAAGATGAGGAGGAAAAAAAAAGATCTCGGTGGGGAGGGAAATAAACAGCAGAAAAAATACACTTTGGAGCGGAGCCGGGCCGGGATGGAGAGCGGGGTGCCCGGTGCCAGGCTGGGGTGCCCGGGGAGGCTCCGGTGGTCACGGCAGGGAACAGCCGGTCCATCCAGACAGACAGACGGACAAACCCCGACCGTGGGACTGCCCCAAACCCGGGCTGTCCCCGCTGTCCCCTGCAGCAGAGGCCGTGTCCCAGCGCGGCCCTGAGCTCCGGGTGCGTTTCCCCCATCCCTGGCACCGCTTTTTGGGGCACCCCACACCCTGCCCACCACCGGGACCGACCCCGCCGGACCGGGCAGGGGCTCCGGGCCGCCCACCCCCCTCCCCCGCCGCCGGCCTCGCCGGGAAAGTTGCTCCAAGTTGGAGCGATGGCAGCGGCTCCTCCTGACGCATCTTCTCTCTTTCCCTCCCCAGGTGAGCCCCGAGCGGCGTGACGGGCACCGAACACCGGGCGAGGCCGAGCTAACGGCGGCTCTCCCCCATCCTCCTCCCCGGGAGCACCGGAGGGATGCGGGGCAGTGCGTGCGGGACCCTCACTTGGTGGCGTTACCGGCGACCGTGGCAACTTCGGAGCGACCCCCGGAGGCATCGCTGGGTGCGCTGGGACAGGGAGCCGAGCTCGGCCTGGCTCCGGTGCTCCGGGGGGAAGCGGGGCCGCCCAGCCGAGCCCCGCCGCGCTGCCTCCCGCCGAGGCGGCCGCCGGTTCCTGCGGCGAGCGCCGTGCTCGCACCGGAGCCCAACATGGCTGCTGTAGTGAAGGTATTTGATTCACACGGGGGTGTCGGCTCCCTCAGCCACCGGGGAACCGGGTACAGGCGGGCAGAGAGGCGGTGAGTGCCGGGAGGAACGGGCCCGGTGCAGCCCTCGGCGGGGACACGCGTGGAGCGGCCGCTTCCCCCGTGTCGGTGATGCCAAGCTCGCCTCGAGCCTCTCGGGGATGGCGAGCGGTGGGCAGCGGGCACCGGGGACCGGCGGGGGCGAACCGGGCCTGACCGGGCTCTGGGCCGTGCCAACGGGGCCCTGGGCGGTGAGAGAGGCACCGGAGGGCGAGCTGCGAGCGGCACCCACGGTGCCCGGAGCGGAGCGGGTTCCCGGGGAGGCGGAGAAGCTCCGTTCGTTCCCTCCTTGTTGGGGTTTCACCCTTCGGGCCGGTAGCACCGGAGGAGCGGGGTCGGTCCCTGTTGGATGCCAGCGGGGACGGAATTTTGGAGCCCCGGTTCGGGAGGGAACGGAGGCGACTCGGCCCACGCGTGGTGCGGATGGCGGGGCGGCAGCACCGGGGGCACGATCCGGTCATTTGGCTCTCAGCGCACGGTAAACGATAATTATTAATAGCCCTAATAATGATAATCAATTAGCGGCAGCTCGGTGAGAGGAGGACGGAGGAGGAACGACCCCGCACGGCCCCGGGGCGCGGCGCGGCCGCCGTTCAGCACCACGGAGAGCGGCGGCGCCGGTGCCCGGTTCCCGGTGCCCGGTGGCGGCGGGAGGAGGCTCCGCTCGCTCCCCGCGATGCTGCGGCAGCCGCTGGCATTTTGGGGGGCTCCGACCATGGTTTGTCCATGGCTGGGGGTGCCCGGTGAGGGGCAGAGAGGCGCGCTGCTCCCGGGGTGCTCCCGGTGTTGGTGGGTTGGCATTTCCGCAAGGGCCGCCATGGCTTGCAGCGCGGGTATTCCGTTTATTCTATATATTCTAGATATATTCCATATATTCTATATATTCTGTATGGAATATATATTCCGGATATTCTATATCTTCCATATTTTCCTTATATTCCGTATATTCCAGATATTTCAATACATTCCAGATATTCCATATATTCTATATATGGAATATATTCCGTATACTCTATATATTCTATATATGCTACATATTCTATATATTCTATATAGAATTCTATATAGAATACATAGAATATATAGAATATATAGAATATACAGAATATATAGAATTCTATATAGAAGATATAGAATATATAGCATACATAGAATATATAGAACATATAGAATATATAGAACATATAGAATATATAGAATATACAGAATATATAGAATATATAGAATATACAGAATATACAGAATATATAGAATATATAGAATATATAGAATATACAGAATATACAGAATATACAGAATATATAGAATATGTAGAATATATTGAATATGCAGAATATATAGAATATACAGAATATATATTCCGTGTATTCTCTGTATAGGTGTTGGCTCTATAACAGGGCAGCTGCGGGCAGCGGGGGCTCGGTCGGATTTGTGCCTCCCTCCCGAAATTAGAGCACCGGGAGGGGAACCGGGCCCTGCTTCGGCCCGACGCTGTGCCCGGGGCCGGGGTTGTGCCCGGGGCCGCCGCTTGGTTTCGTTTTCCGCCGGTTCCACCGGAGCCAGGTGCCACGGGGATACCCCGGGAGGGATGCGGTGCCCGCCGGGACAGGGCCAGGCCGCGGAACCGGGGTTGTGAAGAGGTTGGGGACATCCATAGGGGACATTCGGGGGTCCTGCGTGGCTGTGCGGGGATGTGTGAGCGGTTACCGGGGGTCAGTGCCCGAGGTCACGGCTGTGCCCCTCGCTGAGCTCCGGGTGAGAGCCGGGGAAAGGCTCCTGTGCCCCCCGTCCGGTCCGGTGCTGCCCCGGGACAGCGGAGCGGGGTCCCCACACCGGGCAGCGCCACCGGGACCGGCCCCGCGTGGCCGCACGGGGGGGACGTGGAGCCGGAGCTCGGCCCCGTGCCCCGGGCGCTGCCCCTCCGCCCCTTCTGCCCGGCCAGGGGGGTTTGTCCGCTGTCGCTCCGTGTCCCCGTTACACCGGGACAAGGAGTGGGGTTCGAACCCCTCCCCGATTCCTGAGCATCACCCAAATTTCCCTTTGGCAAGCGGCGCTCGGGAGCGCATCCCCGACGGGAAGGACCAGCCCAGCCTCTCCCCCCACCACCACCGCCCCCCGCAGCCGCTCCTCCTCCTCCAGCACGGGAGTTTAACCCCAGCCTGGGCCGGGGGGGCGGCTCCGGCATCGCCCTGCCCCACCGGGGTTACCCCGGGGCACCCGACGGGGCGGGCCGGCGGCGGCCACCGGGGGGGCCCGGGCCGAGCAGACGGAGCGGCCCCTGGGGACAGCGGCGGCCGTGGCGAATGGCACAGCCCCTCCCGAGGGGGTGACCCCTGCCCCGGCCCCACGCCCCGGCTGTCCCAGCCCCGCCACTCGGGCTTTGTCCCCGCCGGCCGCCCCGTCCCTCGTCCCGCCCTCCCCCGCCCTCCAGGCAGAGCGAGTCTGGCTCAACTTTAGAGCCACGTCCCGGAGACGCCGGGCAGCGGGAGAGGCACCGGGAGAAGCACTGAGTGGGGTGTCCATCCTCATCCTCATCCTCATCCTCATCCTCATCCTCACCCCCATCCCCATGCCCGGGCTGAGCCTCCCCCGCTCCCCGCCAGCCTGGGGAAGAAGCGGTGACCCGGAGCCGACGGTGACCGCGGGATGAGCAGGTACCCCCCGCCCCGGGACCCCTCTCCGGGAGCCTTCCCGGGATTCTCCCGTCCTTCCCCGGCTCCCGTTGGGTACCGGAGCAGCCGGGAGCTCCCGGAGCTCCCCGGGAACCTCCCGGGTGGGGCGCGGAGTCCCGGTGGGGACGGGGCCGTCCCGGGGGTCTCAGGGTGATCCCCGCAATGGGAAATTCTCGGGAGGTGCGGGGTCCCTGCCGGGTTTGCAGCGATGTGGGAGGAAGGGGAGGAAGAGGAGGAAGAGCACGGGGGAACCCCCGGGGCGGCCCTTTCGGGGCCACCCTCCTGACTCAGCAGCTCCAGTAATTCCCAGGAATTATCAAGCGGGAGGGGGCTCCTGGCTGAGTCTGGGGGCGAATTTGGGGCTGGCAAGGACGCAGCTCCCCTGACCCGCGTGCGGTGGGGACACCCTGTGACATCCCTGCCCTGTGACATCCCCCAGGCCGCGGGGGCTGCGCTGGGCTCAGCCCAATTTTGGGGTCCGGCTGCTTTTTTGGGGGGCTCTGGGGTGGGCACGGGGGTCGTTGTGTCACATTCCAAGGCACCGGAGCCCATCCCTGCTGTCCCGCCCACGGGGGGGTTCCATCCTTGTCGGGACAAAACTCTCGGGGGGCTCCGGTGTGCCCCGTTTTCTGCGTGGGTTTTTCTCTTTGGTTATCTAGCTGTATGAGTGTATGTGATATCATAAAGCTAGAGAACCGAATGTAAAAACCTTCTCGCCATCCTCCGGGACCGAGGGGCTCGCTGCCCACCGGGCTCCCCGAGCCACCGCTGCCTTCACCGGGGACAGAGCCGGGAAACCGGGAATTTTGCCTTCCATCGTTTTTTTAACCGAGGCCAGAGCTGGTGACTGTGCCTGGGTGATGATTTCTCTTCCAACCTCCAACCCTGGCTCTTTAATTTTATTAATTTTTCCTCTTTTTTTTTTTTTAATTTTTTTTTTTTTCCCCCGCTGTGGTTTTAATTTCCACCCCGACAATTAACGCTGCCTCGCGCCGGAGATAAATGAAACGGGGCCAGCTCCGAAATAACCCCTGAGAAACGCTGTTTATAACGAAGTGCAAGGAAAGTTGCTTAAATATATTACCGCATGCAAATTTTAATTTAGCGCAAACCCCGTTCCCGAGGCCGATTTATCTGCCAGGGAAGGGAAATAAATCATCGCCGCTTGTCGCTTCCTCGGCGTCTGCAGAGATCGCAGCTTTGTTCTGCTGAGAGAGGGATTTGGGAGCATCCGAAGGGCTCAGATCCCTCCAGGATCCCTCAGTGGATTTGGGATCCCTTCCCTCTTTTCCTCAGTGAATTTGGGATCCTTCTCCCTCCTTCCCTCAGTGGATTCGGAATCCCCCTCCCTCCTTCCCTCAGAGAATTGGAGATCCCTTCCCTCTTTTCCTCAGTGGATTCGGGATCTCTCTCCCTCCTTCCCTCAGTGGATTTGGGCTCCCGGTCCCTCCAGGATCCCTCAGTAAATTTGGGATCCCACCCCTTCCAGGATCCCTCAGTGGATTTGGGATCCCTCTCCCTCCTTCCCTCAGAGAATTTGGGATCCTTTCCCTCTTTTCCTCAGTGGATTTGGGATCCCGTTCCCTCCAGGATCCCTCCATGGATTTGGGATCCCGCTCCCTCCTTCCCTCAGTAAATTTGGGACCCCACTCCCTCCTTCCCTCAGTGGATTTGGGATCCCTTCCCTCTTTTCCTCAGTGGATTCAGGATCCCGTTCCCTCCTTTCCTCAGAGAATTTGGGATCCCCCTCCCTCTTTTCCTCAGTGGATTTGGGATCCCGCTCCCTCCAGGATCACTCCGTGAATTTGGGATCCCGCTCCCTCCTTCCCTCAGTGAATCTGGGATCCCTCTCCCTCTTTCCCTCAGTGAATCTGGGATCTCTCCTTCCCTCAGTGCATTTGGGATCTCACTCCCTCCAGAATCACTCCATGAATTTGGGATCCCTCTCCCTCCTTCCCTCAGAAAATTCGGGATCCCTCTCCCTCCTTCCCTCAGAGAATTTGGGATCCCTTCCCTCCTTCCCTCAGAGAATTTGGGATCCCTTCCCTCTTTCCTCAGTAAATTTGGGATCCCGCTCCCTCCTTCTCTCAGTGGATTTGGGATCCCTCTCCCTCCTTCCCTCTGTGGATTTGGGATCCCACTCCCTCCTTCCTCAGTAAATTTGGGATCCCTCTCCCTCCTTTCCTCAGTGGTGGATTCAGGATTCCACTCCCTTCTTCCTTCACTAAATTTGGGATCCCACTCCTTCCAGGATCCCTCTGTGAATTCGGGATCCCTCTCCCTCCTTCCCTCAGAGAATTTGGGATCCCTTCCCTTTTCCTCAGTAAATTTGGGATCCCTCTCCCTCCTTCCTCTGTGGATTTGGGATCCCACTCCCTCCTTCCCTCAGTAAATTTGGGATCCCGCTCCTTCCAGGATCCCTCACTGGATTTGGGATCCCTTCCCTCTTTTCCTCAGTAGATTCAGGATCCGTTCCCTCCTTCCCTCTGTGGATTTGGGATCCCACTCCCTCCTTCCCTCAGTAAATTTGGGATCCCTCTCTCTCCGGGATCCCTCTCCCTCCAGAATCCCTCAGCGGATTTGGGATCTCACTCCCTCCAGGATCACTCCATGAATTTGGGATCCCTCTCCTTCCTTCTCTCAGTAAATTTGGGATCCCTCTCCCTCCTTCCCTCAATGGATTTGGGATCCCACTTTCTCCAGGATCCCCCTGTGAATTCGGGATCCCTCTCCCTCCAGGATCTCTCAGTAAATTTGGGATCCTGCTCCCTCTTTTCCTCAGTGGATTTGGGATCCCGCTCTGCTTCCCTGAGTAAATTCGGGATCCTTTCCCTCCGGATCCCTCAGCGGATTTGGGATCCCTCTCCCTCCTTCCCTCAGTGGATTTGGGATCCCTCTCCCTCCTTCCCTCCACCTCCAGGCAGTGTCCGGAGCCAGGATCGCTGTGGGATCAGCCCCAGGGGCGGAGCTGGGACAGGGGAAATCTCTCAGTGGTGACCCCAAAGGTTGAGCCTGCCCGGTTATTCCAGGCAATCCCAGGAAGGCGTTTCCAGGTGGATTTTTTTTTTTATTTTGGGAGATGATCCAGGCAAATCCACGTGCTGGAAACATTTCAGGATCAGGAAGGGAGGCAGGGACAGCGCCAGGGCTGTGCCAGCTTCACCCCTCCCTCACCCTTTGGAGCAGCAATTCCCAGGCTGGGATGGAGAAACGAGGAAATGAAAAAGCTCAAGGCTCCAACCCCTCTCTCCATCCTCCTCTCCCCGGCTTCCCCTGCCGGATTTTATCTCCTTTTCCACCCGGAGGTTGCAGCAGAGGAGGAATTTGGGGACAAATCAACAGGTCCGGGTAGGGGAGGAGCAGATTCCCTGTCCTGGATCCCTGGATCCATCCCTGGATTGATCCTGAACCCCCAGGACACGCTGGGCTCGCCCAGCCTGGGACCTTTTTTGGGGCAGGGAGGATCTGGGGTGTGTTTGTGGCAGGCACAGCCCCCTGGACACCCCAAAAAGTGCAGTGGGATAACGAGGAAGGGATTCCCAGTCCCCTCTGTGCCCCCTGGAGATTCCAGAGGGGTTGGGACCGGGAATTCCGTGGTGGAGACACCCGGAGCGATGCCAGGGGAAATGTGCCACCCCTGGGAGGGCACAAAAAACCTTCCAGGCTCCCCAGCTCTCCCCTGAGCTCCTCCAGGGGATGTCGGAGCAGTTTTTGCCCATCCCAATCCTCCGTGTGAGTTCTCTGCCTGAGAATTCCCGAATTCCCGGAGCTGGAAGGAGCCTCGGGGTGATGGGGACAGCTGGGGACAGCTGGGGACAACCAGGATGTGGCTGTGCCACACCAGCTCTCAGAGCATCAATCCCACCCTCACCTCTCCCACTCCCAATCCCAAAAAATAAAACCCAAACCCAAAACGTTCCCCCCCAAATCGCAGCTCCAGAAACCTTCCCCTCCCTCCCGACTACTTGTAAACCATTTAGCAGGAATTTCTTAAAATAGGCTCCACTTTAAGGACTTATCTGCTGAATACCATTAATTTTCTGGGGTTCGTTAAAAGCAAACTTGGTCTCATAGCAACGGAATCTATTCCAGGGAAGCAGCCAATTGCAGGGTGTGCAACCCAAGGCGAGAGAAAAGGAGCCTTTCAGGTTTATTCCAGGGCTCGGTGCTTTTTAAAAATATTTTTAATTTTTTTTCCCCCAGAGAAGTTTTAATTTCCAGCGGTTTCAATTCCCCGGTGGAATAATTCAGAATTTCTCGCCGCAAAGGGAAAAAAAAAAAAGCAAAATACGGTGTTTGTGTGAGGGAATCGCGGTGTTTGTGTGCAGGGAGAGGAGGGATGGAGCCTGTCCGGGACAGGCGTGTCCCCTCAGGGGGTGGCACTGCCGATGTCACCCTCGGCTCCGGGGTTTGGGAAAAGCGAGGCCGTTAATCCCCGGCTCATTCCCCGGCCTGGCTGAAGGAATTGTCATTATTTCCCTTTAATCCCATCGCTCCTAAACTGCAATCTCGTTCCCGGGGGATGTTCCAGGGATAATCCCGGCAGCTCCTGGGGTGCCCAGCCCCGCTTTTGGGGTGGGGTGGTTGGGGAGGGGGAGTCCCATCCTCGGATTTGGGATAAACTGGGAATGTCCATTTTGAGTTGTCAATGGATTGGGATAAACTGGGAATTTCCATCCTGAGCTGTCAATGGATTGGGATAAACTGGGAATGTCCATCCTGGGGTGTCAATGGATTTGGATAAACTGGGAATTTCCATCCTGAACTGTCAATGGATTGGGATAAACTGGGAATTTCCATACTGAGATGTCAATGGATTGGGATAAACTGGGAATTTCCATACTGAGATGTCAATGGATTGGGATAAACTGGGAATGTCCATCCTGAGCTGTCAATGGATTGGGATAAAACTGGGAATTTCCAGTTCTGGCTGTCAATGGATTTGGATAAACTGGGAATCTCCAGTCAATGGATTGGGATAAACTGGGAATGTCCATCCTGAGTTGTCAATGGATTGGGATAAACTGGGAATTTCCATCCTGAACTGTCAATGGATTGGGAACTGGGAATTTCCAGTCTTGATTTGCATCCCTGGGCTGTTGATGGATTTGGGATAAACTGGGAATCTCCATACTGAGATGTCAATGGTTTGGGATAAACTGGGAATCTCCATGCTGGACTGTTAGTGGATTGGGATAAACTGGGAATGTCCATCCTGGGGTGTCAATGGATTGAGATAAACTGGGAATTTCCAGTTCTGGCTGCCAATGGATTTGGATAAACTGGGAATTTCCATCCTGAGCTCTCAATGGATTGGGATAAACTGGGAATCTCCACCCTGATTCCCATCCCTGAGAGAGGATTTGGATGATCTGGGAATTCCCAGTCCTGATTTCCAGCACTGGGAGAGGATTTGGGATGAGCTGGGAATTTCCAGTTCTGGGCTGTCAATGGATTTGGATAAACTGGGAATCTCCATCCTGAGCTGTCAATGGATTGAGATAAACTGGGAATTTCCATCCTGGGGTGTCAATGGATTGGGATAAACTGGGAATCTCCATGCTGGACTGTTAGTGGATTGGGATAAACTGGGAATTTCCAGTTCTGGGGTGTCAATGGATTGGGATAAACTGGGAATTTCCATCCTGGGGTGTCAATGGATTGGGATAAACTGGGAATCTCCATCCTGATTCCCATCCCTGAGAGAGGATTTTGGATGATCTGGGAATTTCCCAGTGAGCTGATTTCCAGCACGGGAGAGATCCTGGGCTCTCAATGGAGCTGGGAATTTCAGTTCTGGGCTGTCAATGGATTGGGATAAACTGGGAATCTCCATCCTGGGCTCTCAATGGATTGGGATAAACTGGGAATTTCCATCCTGAGCTCTCAATGGATTGGGATAAACTGGGAATTTCCATCCTGGGGTGTCAATGGATTGGGATAAACTGGGAATCTCCATGCTGGACTGGCAGTGGATTGGGATAAACTGGGAATTTCCATCCTGAGCTGCTGATGGATTTTGGATGATCTGGAATTCCCAGTCCTGATTTCCAGCACTGGGAGAGGATTCGGGATGAGCTGGGAATTTCCAGTTCTGGGGTGTCAATGGATTGAGATAAAATGGGAATCTCCATCCTGAGCTGCTGATGGATTGGGAGCTGGGAATTTCCAGTCTCGATTTTCAGCCCTGGGTTGCCGATGGATTTGGGATGAGCTGGGAATCTCCATACTGAGCTGCTGATGGATTTTGGATGATCTGGGAATTTCCATCCTGATTTGCATCCCTGGGTTGCCAATGTGTTTGGGATAAACTGGGAATCTCCATCCTTGTGTTGCCGATGGATTTGGGATGAGCTGGGAATTTCCAGTCTCAATTTTCAACCCTGGGTTACTGATGGATTTGGGATGAGCAGGGAATCTTCACCCTGATTCCCATCTCTGGGAGAGGATTTGGGATTAGCTGGAATTTCCAGTCCTGATTTCCAGTCCTGGGTTGCCAATGGATTTGGGATTGGCATTTGGATTTTGGGATGGGCTGGGAATCTCCACCCTAATTCCAGCACTGGGAGTGGATTTGGGATTAGCTGGAATTTCCAGTCCTGGGTTGCTGATGGATTTGGGATTGGGATTTGGGTTTTGGGATGGGCTGCGAATCTCCATTCTGATTTCTACCCCTGGGTTGCCGATGGATTTGTGATAATTTGGGAATTTCCAGTCCTGACTCCCACCCCTGGGAGGGGATCTGGGATGAACATCCCCAAACCAGAGCGAGGAGGGGACCAGGGGATGCTCCCAAACCCCTTTGGGGATGGGACCAGCTCGTGGTGGCTCCTTTTTTTGGGATGCTGGGATGGCCTCGGGATTGGATTTGGGATAAAAAGGAATCTGTGGGATGAGCAGGTGCCGGATTTGGGGGGTGACAGGAGCCAGGACCCAGCTCCACCCAGCTGGGATCAGCCCAAACCCCAAAATGCCCTTCCCTCCCAGCCCAAAATCCAGGTTTTTGCTGAGAATGGGAGGTGGGAATTGAGTTTGGAGCACCAGCAGCGTTATTCCAAAGCTCAAATCCCAATTTTCCCCATCCCTGAGCGAGGAGTTTGTGCCACCTCCAGCCCTGACATTTCCCACCCTGAACTGACGAATTTCCAACCTGACAGCGGCGAGGGAGGGGAAAAAAAAATCATTTGTGATAAAAACTCCCACTTAAAGAGACACAGAGGGTGGAAATCTCAGACAGAACCATTTTCTGGGATGCAGGGAATGGAAAACCAGGGTGGGTTAAGTTTAGGGCATTTAGGAACAGCCAGAGCCCGTGATAAAAAAAATATCAGGAATGTCAGGATCTGTTCCCAAAGATTTTGGGATTTTATTGGAATTATTTATTCTTGGAATTTATTCCCAACCCCACATGTTGGAGCCGTGCGTTCTCTCCCTGTTGGTTTTTTTTTTAATTTATTTATTTTAATTTTTTATGGAGAAATTATTATTTACAGTTTAATATCTCAACGTTTCTATGGAAAACTGGGATGGAAAAATGGGAATTTTGGGACAGGGAGCAGGGCCAGGAATGTGGGAAAAGCAGCAGAGCAGGAGCTTGGCCTGGGGTGGGGACAGGGCCTGGGGGTTGGGGACACTCAGGGTGTGGCTTTGGGGTGGCTGTGCTTGGTCCTTCCCTCCAAATGCAAACCCAAATTTATATCCAAACCTAAATCAAAACACAAACTGAAAGCAAAATCCAAATCCAAACCGAAATCCAAACCCAAACTGAAATCCAAACCCAGACCCAAACTCAAATCCAAAACCCAAAACCAAACCCAAATCCACACCTAACCTAAATCCAAACCAAAGCTTAAATCCAAATGAAAACCAAAACCTAATCTAATCTAAACCCAAACCTAAATCCAAACCAAACCCAAACTTAAATCTGAATCCAAACCCAAACCTAAATCCACACCCAACCCCAAACTTAAATCCAATCCAAATTCAAACTCAAACCCAAACCCAAATCCAAATCCAAATCCAAATCCAAATCCAAATCCAAATCCAAATCCAAATCCAAATCCAAATCCAAATCCAAATCCAAACCCAAACCCAAACCCAAACCCAAACCTTAATCTAAACCTAAATCCAACCCCAAATTTAAACCCAAACCCAAGCTCAAATCTAATTCCAAACCTAAACCCAAACCCCTATCCAAACCTAAATCCAAATCCAAACCCAAACCAAAACTAAATCCAAACCATCCAAACCTAAACACAAATCCAAACCCAAATCCAAATCAACCCAAACCCAAACTCAAACTCAAACCCAAATCTAAATCCTGACCTAAATGCAAACCAAGTTTAAACCCAAACCCAAAATCAAACCTAATTCCAAACCTAAACCCAAACCCAAACTCAAATCCAAACCAAACCCCAGGATGGGTTCCTGGACCCTCCCCCATTCCCAGGCCGGGAACGCTCCTGGCAGAGCCCCCCGTGTCCCTTGTCACATCCCAAAGGTGGCACCAGCAGCAGGGCCCTCCCTGCTGTCCCCATTCCCAATAAAATTCCCAAATTCCCATCAGTGCCACCCCAGTGGTGTCACCATCTCCAGGGCCCATCCCTGCTGTCCCCATCCTGATAAAATTCCCAAAATCCCATCAGTGCCATCATAGTGGTGTCACCAGCACTGGTGTCCATCCCTGCTGTCCCCATTCCCAATAAAATTCCCAAATTCCCATCAGTGCCACCCTGCCTGGCACCAGTGTCCATCCCTGCTATCCCCATTCCCAATAAAATTCCCAAATTCCCATCAGTGCCACTCCAACAGTGTCACCAGCACTGGTGCCCATCCCAGCTGTCCCCATTCCCAGTAAAATTCCCAAAATTCCCATCAGTACCACTCCAACAGTGTCACCATCTCCGGGGCCCATCCCTGCTGTCCCCATTCCCAGTAAAATTCCCGAATTCCCATCAGTGCCACCCTGCCTGGCACCAGCGCCGGTGCTCAAGCGGAAGGAGCGCGGTGGCACCGGGCCGCGCGTGTCCCTAATCGCCGGTGACAGGGACTCGCCCGTGGCCGCCAGCGCCGTGTCCCCGCTTTTGTCACAAAGGATCTGATCACAACTGCGGGGAAAGGGCAGCTGGGAAAAACACCCCGGGCGCCGCCGCGACCGCGGAGTCAGAGATGGGAAAATAAAAATAAAAATGTAATAATGATGATAATAATAATATTAATGATAATAATGATAATAATGATAATAATTATGATGATAATGATGATGATGATGATGATGATGATGGGGGTTGTGCTGACGAGGTTTGGGTTTATTGAAATGGGTTTATTTATTTTTAATGAAAAGCAACGGCTCTGAGGATGTTGGGAATGGGGATGATGGGAATGGGGGAAACGGGATGGGATAATGGGAATGGGGGGAATGGGGAAAAGGGGAATGGCAATAATGGGAACAGGAATAACAGGAATGGGGATAACAGGAGTGGGAATAATGGGAATAATGGGAATAGGAATAATGGGATTGGGGATAAGGGGAATGGGGAGAAGGGGAATGGGAATAATGGGAATAGGGATAACAGGAATGGGGATAACAGGAGTGGGAATAATGGGAATAATGGGAATAGGAATAACAGGAATGGGGATAACAGGAATGGGGATAACAGGAGTGGGAATAATGGGAATGGGAATAATGGGATTGGGGATAAGGGGAGTGAGGATAACAGGGATGGGGAAAACAAGGATGGGGATGAGGGAATGGGATAACGGGAACAGGAATGACATAAATGGAAATAAACAGGAATAACATGAACAGGAATAACTGGCACAGGAATAATGGGAATGAGGGTAACAGGAACAGGAATAACGGGAATGGAAATAACAGCAACAGGAATAATGGAAATAGGAACAATGGGAACAGGGATAACTGGCACAGGCATAACTGGCACAGGACTAACGGGAATAGGGATAACTGGAGCAGGAATAACAGGAACAGGAATAATGGGAACAGGAATTACAGGAATGGAAAAAACTGGCACAGGAATAAGGGGAATGGGGATAACAGGAACAGGAATAACAGGAATGGGGTAACAGGAACAGAGTAACAGGAATGGAAATAACTGGAACAGGGATAACTGGCAAGGAATAACTGGCACAGGACTAACGGGAATAGGGATAACTGGATCAGAAATAACAGGAACAGGAATAATAGGAACAGGAATAACAGGAATGGAAATAACTGGAACAGGAATAACAGGAACAGGAATAACTGGCACAGGAATAACAGGGATAACTGAGCAGGAATAACAGGAACAGGGATAATGGGAACAGGAATATTGGGAACAGGAATAACAGAAAGAGGAATAATGGGAATGGGGATTACAGGAACAGGAATAACAGGAATGGAAATAACTGGCACAGGAACGACTGGCACAGGGATAAAAGGAACAGGAATAACAGGAATGGGGATAACAGGAATGGAAATAACTGGCACAGGAATAACGGGGGTTGTGTCGCCGCCCCCGGCTCTGCCAGGCCCAGCCCAGCCTTTCTCTGCCCTAATTCCCTGGGAATCCAGGCGAGGGTTGATCCTGGCTGCTGCTTTGCAGAAATCTTGGGATTCTCGCAACTCCAGAGGGGTTTGGGGTGACCTGTGGGGGTCCAGGTGTGATGTCCCTGTGATGTTCCCGTCCCTTGGGAATTCTGTTGGGATTTAAGCGGGATAAAAAAATCCTGGAGGATCAAACACGGGGTGTGGGGCACCAGTAGGGCTGGGGTGGGGAGTGAAGGGGGATTTTGGGGTTCCATGGTTGAGATGTAGAGGAAGATGGGGATTTTGGGGTTCCCATGGTTGAGATATGGAGTAATGGAGATTTTTGGGGTTCCCATGGTTGATATGTAGAAGGACGGGGATTTTTGGGGTCCCCACGGTCATGGTGTGGAAGAAGGACAGGGATTTTTGGGGTTCCCCAAATAGCTGCAGTGTGGGATGAAGGATGGGATTTTTAGGGTCCCCATGTCTGAGATGGGAATAATGAGGATTTTTGGGTTCCCTATGTCTGCATGTGGGATGAAACACAGGGATTTTTGGGGTCCCCATGGCTGTGGTGTGGTTAATGAGGATTTTTGGGGTCGCTATGGCTGCAGTGTGGGATGAAGGATGGGGATTTTTGGGGTCCCATGTCCGAGATGTGGATAATGAGGATTTTTGGGGTGCCTATGGCTGCAGTGTGAGATGAAGGACCTTAAACCTCGTTTTTAACCCCAACCCCAAACATCTCACACATCAGCACCGGGAAACTCCCCATTCCCTGAGCCCCAGCCCGAATTTTGGGGTTAAAATCCTTATTTCCCATCCTCACTTTGGGTTAAAATCTTCATTTCCCATCCCTCACTTTGGGGCTAAAATCCTCATTTCCCATCCCTCACTTTGGGATTAAAATCCTAATTTCTCGTTCCTCACTTTGGGGCTAAAATTCTCATTTCCTGTCCCTCACGTTGGGGTTGAAATCCTCATTTCCTCAGGCTGCACTTTGGGGTGAAAATCCGCTGGATTTTATCACTTTAGGCCTAAAATCCTCATTTCCCATCCCGCACTTTGGGCCTAAAATCTGCATTTCCCCAAACCCAAACCCTCCTAACCTTTAAGGTTAAAATCCTCATTTCCCCATAACTCATTTTAGGACTAAAATCCTCATTTCCCATCCCTCACTTTGGGCCTAAAATCCTCATTTCACCATCCTGCATTTTGGGAATAAATCCTCATTTCCCATCCATCCCTCACTTTGGGGTTTAAATCCTCATTTCCCACCAAGCACTTTGGGCCTAAAATCTGCATTTCCCCAGCCCAAAACCTGCACTTTAAGGTTAAAATCCTAATTTCCCAGCCCTCACTTTGGGGTTATAATCCACATTTCCCATCCCTCACTTTGGGCCTAAATCCTCATTTCCCATCCTGCACTTTGGGGTTAAAATCCTCTACATTTCATCCCTTTGGGCCTAAAATCCTGCACATTTTATCCTTTGGGGTTAAAATCTCCTTCCCCAAGCCCTGATTTTCCCCACACGTGCCCCCCCTCTCCTCCCGGCATCATTTCCATGTGAACAATGCCTTGTGTTCTCACCCGACTTCTGAAAGCCTTTTTTTTTTTTTTTGTGTGTGTGTGTGCCTTTTTTTTGTGTGTGTGTGCCTCTTCTATTTTTTTTTTGTGTGTGTGTATGCCTCTTTCTTTTTCTTTTTTTTTTTTGTGCATGTCTCTCTCTCTCTTTTTTTTTAACTTTTTTTTTGTATATGTAGATTTTTTTTAACATTCAGTTTAATTTTTGTGTGTGTGCAGCCCTTTTTTTTTTAACATTCAGTTTGGGGATTTTTTTGTGTGTGTAGCTCTTTTTGTGTGTGTGTATGTATAGCTCTTTTTTTTAAACATTCAGTTTGTTTTTTGTGTATGTGTAGCTCTTTTTTATTTGTGTATGTATGGCTCTTTTTTTCTTTTTTTAAACATTCAGTCTATTTATTTGTGTGTGTAGCTCTTCTTTTGTGTGTGTGTATAGCTCTTTCTTTTGTTTTTTTATTTTTT
This sequence comes from Catharus ustulatus, assembly GCF_009819885.2. Classification (NCBI taxonomy): domain Eukaryota; kingdom Metazoa; phylum Chordata; class Aves; order Passeriformes; family Turdidae; genus Catharus; species Catharus ustulatus. The sequence continues at coordinate 2,033,966 of NC_046249.1, read as the reverse complement.
AACATTTGTTTTTTTTGTGTGTGTGTATAACTCCTTTTTTCTTTTTCTTTTTTTTTTCTTTTTTCTTTTTTTCATTTTTTTTAATATTCGATTTATTTTTGTGTGTGTGTGTGTGCATGTGTATCTTCCTTTTTTTATTCTTTTTTTTTAACATTCGCTTTTTTTTTTTTTTCTGTGTGTGTATAGCTCTTTCTTTTCTTTCTTTTTTTTTTTTAAACATTCTGTTCGGTTTTTTTTTTTTTTTTTTTTTTCTCTGAAAAGGCGGCTGGGCGAGCAAAGGAGGGAGCCCCTCCATCCATCCATCCATTAGCTCAGTGCGGCTGCGAGCACAGCTGTGAAAGGAGCCCGGGCCCTTTTCCCACGGCCGGAGGAGCCGAGCGGGGAACGAGCGGGGTCAGAGCCCGGCGCTGGGAGCTGGAACAGCCCGGGCTGTGAAACAACAACCCTGGGCTGTGAAACAACAACCCTGGGCCGTGAAACAACCCCGGGCTGTGAAACAAAACCCTGGGCCGTGAAACAACCCCGGGCTGTGAAACAACAACCCGGGCTGTGAAACAACAACCCCGGGCTGTGAAACAACCCCGGGCTGTGAAACAACAACCCTGGGCTGTGCCCCTCCATCCCATCCCCGGACTGTGAAACAACAACCCTGGGCCGTGAAACAACCCCGGGCTGTGAAACAACAACCCCGGACTGTGAAACAACATCTCTGGCTGTGAAACAACCCCGGGCTGTGAAACAACAACCCTGGGCTGTGCCCCTGCTCCCCATCCCATCCCCGTCGTGCAAAAAACCCGGGCTGTGCCCCCAACAATATCTCTGGGCTGTGAAACAACAACCTCATCCCTGGGCTGTGAAAAAACCCCCAGCTGGCCCCAAACAACATCCCCATCCTTGGGATGTGCCCCCAAAAACATCCTTGGGCTGTGAAAAAACATCCCTGGGCTGTGCCCCCTCCATCCCCATCCCCATCCCTGAGCTGTGAAAACATCCCCATCCCCGGGCTGTGCCCCCTTCATCCTTGGGCTGTGAAACAACAACCTCATCCCCGGGCTGTGCCCCCTTAATTCTTGGGTTGTGCCCCCAACAACATCCTTGGGCTGTGAAAAAACCCCGGGATATGCCCCCAACATCCTTGGGCTGTGAAAAAACATCCCTGGGCTGTGCCCCCTCCATCCCCATCCCCATCCCCATCCCCGGGCAGTGAAAAAACCCCGGGCTGTGCCCCCAACAACATCTCTGGGCTGTGAAACAACAACCTCATCCCTGGGAGGTGCCCCCAACAACATCCCCATTCCCCGGGCTGTGAAAACACCCCAGGCTGTGCCCCCTCCATCCTTGGGCTTTGAAACAACATTCCTGGGCTGTGCCCCCTCGATCTCCATCCCCATCCCGGGTTGTGCCCCCAACAACATCCCTGGGCTGTGAAAAAACCCCGGGCTGTGAAACAACATCTCTGGGCTGTGCCCCCAACAACATCACCGGGCTGTGAAAAAAAACCCAGGCTGTGAAACAACCCCGGGCTGTTAAACAACATCCCCGGGCTGTGCCCCCTCCATTCCCATCCCTGGGCTGTGAAATAACATCCCTGGGCTGTGCTCCCAACAACATCCCCATCCTTGGACTGTGCCCTCGCTGTGCCCTCGGGCTGTGCCCCCTCCATCCCCGGGCTGTGAAAAAAACATCCCCGAGTGGTGCCCCCTCCATCCCCATCCTCGGGCTGTGAAAAAAACGTCCCCGGGCGGTGCCCCCTCCATGCCAGGGCTGTGAAACCTCCCCAGGCTGTGCCCTCTCCATCCCCATCCCGGGCTGTGCCCTCGAAACATCCTCGGGCTGTGAAAACAACATCCCCGGGCGGTGCCCCTCGGTGTGTCCCCGCTATCCCCGGTACCCCCGGGTTGTGCCCCCTCTGTGCCCTCTCTGTCCCGGGCTGTGCCCTCGCTCACGTCACCCCTCACGTTTGTTTAAGGCGCACACACAAACTCTGACACTCGTTGCTGCTCGCCCTTTTCTCCCCCCAGCTGGCCCCATTTTGGGCCCGATGAGTTAAAATCCTCCCCATAACTCTGTTTTTATTTTGTTTTGCTTCATTTTATTTTATTTTATTTTATTTATTTTATTTTATTTTATTTTATTTTATTTATTTTATTTTATTTTATTTTATTTTATTTTTTATATTTTATTATTTTATTTTTAAATTTATATTTTAATTTACTTTATTTTATTTTATTCTATTATTTATTTTATTTTATTAATTTCCTTATTTCATTTAATTTTGTTCTATTTTATTTTACTTTTTTTTTGTGGATCTTTTTTTTTTCTTTGATTTTCCATCCCTCCCCATGCTACCGTTTTTATTCTATTTTGAAAAATTTTTTGTGTATTTTTTTAAAATTTATTTTTGGTGGATTTATTTATTTATTTATGGTGGAAATATTTATTTTGTGGATTTGTTCATTTATTTATTTATAAATTCATTGTGGAAATTTTTTTGGTGGATTTTTTTTTTTTTGTGGCATTTTGGTGGATTTTTTGGCGGATTTTTTATTTTGGTAGATTTTTCTCTTCTGGATCTATTTATTTATTTATTTATTTATTTACTGTGGAAATTTTTTTGGTGGATTTTTGTTTTTTGGTGGATTTATTTTTTTTGTGGATTATTTTTTTTGGTGGATTTTTTGTGTGGATTTTTTTTTTTTGATGGATTTTTTTTTTGTGGATTTTTTTTTTTTTTTGGTGGATTTTTTTTTGGGTGGATTTTTTTTCGGTAATTTTTTTTTTAATTTTTTTTTTCTTTCCCATGCCTAAATTTCTTTTTTCTCCTTCCATTTTCCATCCCTCCCCTCCCTGTCCCCTTCCCCAACACCTGACCCACAAGGTCAAGACGAGCCGGGCGCGACGGCGGCGCTCGAGGTTGTGGCGAGCAGCTGCTGCTCCGGGGCCACCGCGCAGGAATGCGGCCAGCGCAGCTGGGACCGGGGGCGACAGCGGGGGGGGCTTGGGGACAACGGGGGGTGGGGACAACGGGGGGATGGGATGGGATGGGATGGGATGGGATGGGGGACAGCCCGGGGGGTGGGAATGGGGGAGGAGAGAGGGTGGGGGACACCCGGGGGGGGCTTGGGGACAGATGGGGGGGGCTGGGGACAAGGGGAGGGTGGGGACAAGGGGGGGGGGGGGCTTGGGGACAGCCAGAGGGGGGCTTGGGGACAACCAGGGTGGGTGGGGGGACAAGAGGAAGGGGATGGGGGACAGACAGGAGGGATGAGGGACACCCGGGGGGGGTTGGGGACAAGGGGAGGGTGGGGACAAGGTGGGGGGGGGGCTTGGGGACAGTCAGGGGGGGTTGGGGACAGAGAGGGGATGAGGGACACCCAGAGGGGGGGCTTGGGGACAACGGGGGGGGATGGAGGATGGATGGGATGGGATGGGGGACAGCCAGAGGGGGGCTTGGGGACAGTCAGGGGGGCTTGGGACAAGGGGGGGTGGGGACAAGAGAGGGGATGAGGGGACAGACAGGATGGGGGGGGACAGCCAGGAGGGGTTTGGGGACAACCGGGGGGTGCGGGACAACGAGGGGGTGTGGGGGACAGAGAGGGGATGGGGGACAGTCGGGGGGGTTGGGGACAGAGAGAGAGGATGGGGGACAACGGGGGGGGGGGCAGGTCGGGGACAGCCAGGATGGGGGGGACAGTCAGGGGGGGCTGGGGACAGACGACGTGGTGGGGACACCCGGGGGGGGTTTGGGGACAGTCAGGGGTGGATTGGGGACAGTCGCGGGGGCGTGGGGACAGAGAGGGGGGGATGGGGGACAGAGAGAGGGCTGGGGACAACGGAGAGGGATGGGGACAGTCAGGATGGGGGGCTTGGGGACAGTCGGGGGCAGGGATGGGATGGGGGACAGAGAGAGGGATGGGGGACACCCGGGGGGACTTGGGGACACCCGGGGGTTTGGGGACAGAGAGAGGGGATGGGGACAACGGGGGGGAGGTTGGGGACAGCTGGGATGGGGGGGACAGTCTGGGGGGCTTGGGGACAATGAGGGGGGGTGGGAATGGGATCGGGGGACAGAGAGAGGGGATGGGGACACCCAGGAGGGATGGGGGACAGTCGGGGGGGGACTTGGGGACAGCCGGGGAGGGGGACACTAGTGGGGTGGGGTGGGGGCAGATGGAAATTCTGGAAATTTCTCCCTTGGAGATTTGGCCTCGCTGCCACCGTCCCCACCAGGAATCAAAGATCCCTCTGTGGGGGTTGGAAAGGGCCAGGGGGCAAATCCCAAATCCCAAATCCCAAATCCCAAACCCCAAATCCCAAACCCCGAACATCCCAACCCCCAAACACCCCAAATCCCAAACCCCAAACCCCAAATCCCAAATCCCAAACCCCAAATCCCTGGCACAACCAGGACAGGTGAGACCGGTCTGAGGGACACGTGTGGGGCTGGGGGACACGGGGATGGTCACAATTTGTGGGATTTGTGGGTTTGTGGACAAAGATCCATAGGGATGGCCAGAATTTATGGGATTTGTGGGGTTTGTGGGGCAGAGATTCATGGGAACGGCCAGGATTTGTGGAGGTTCCGGGATTTTGTGACATTTGTGGCTCAGAAATCCATGCGGATGGTCACAGTTTGTGGGATTTGTGGGATCTGTGGGATTTATGGGACAGAGATCCATAGGGATGGCCAGAATTTATGGATTTTTGGGTTTGTGGGGCAGAGATTCACGGGATACTCAGAATTTGTAGGATTTGTGGCTCAGATATCCACGGGGATGGTCAGGATTTGTGGTTCTGTGGGACAGAGATCTATGGGCATGGTCACAATTTGTGGGATTTGTGGGATCTGTGGCCCAGATATCCTTGGAGATGGTCAAGGTTTGTAGGATTTGTGGGATTTGTGGCTCAGAGATCCATAGGAATGGTCGAGATTTGTGGGATTTGTGGATTTGTGGCTCAGAGATCCATGAGGATGGTCACAATTTGTGGCATTTTTGGGATTTGTGGGATTTGTGAGCTCCTGGCCCAGCCATCCATGGGACAGCCAGGACACGGGGACATGGCAGTGACATTCAATGTCCCAGCTCTGCACGGCTCAGGGGACACAGGGCAGGTGTGGGACCCCAACAACCCCAAAAATGGGTTTGGGGGAACCTCAGATCCAATCCCATCCCCTTTTATCCCCCAAAAATGGGTTTAGGGCAGCCCCAGATCCCATCCCAGCCCTTTATTCCCCCAAAGTGGGTCCCCACCTCCCCCCCACTCCCCCCTGCCCCATTTCTCCATCATTTCCCTTCCCTCACACCCCAACCCCTCCGATTTACCCAGGTCTCCTCTCGCGGCCACCCCACTCTTTATAGGGCCGAGAAACCTCCCCGGACCCCGGGGCTCCTCCCTCCTCATCCTCCGGGAGCATTCACCGGGCACGGCCAGCGCTGCTCGGGTCTCCGTTCAGCCCGCTCCTCCGCGCTCGGGGCCCGACTGCCCAATTGCCCAATTTCCCAATTTCCCAATTTCCCATTTCCCAATTGCCCAATTGCCCAATTGCCCAATTTCCCAATTTCCTAATTTCCCTCTTTTCCTCTTTCCATCTTTTCCTCTTTTTTTCCTTTTCCCCTTTTTTTCCTCTTTCCATCTTTCCCTCTTTCCCCTTTCCCTCTTTTCTCTTTTTTCCCTCTTTCCCTCTTTTCCTTTCCTTTCCTTTTTCCTTTCTTCCCCTTTCCCTCTTTCTTTTCCCTTTCCTCTCTTCTCTCTTTTCCTCTTTTTGTCTTTCCCTCTTTCCCTCTTTTTTCCTCTTTTTTTCTCTTTCCCCTTTCTTTCCCTTTCCCTTTTCCCCCTTTCCCTCTTTTTTTCTCTTTCCCTCTTCCCTCTTTTCTCTTTTTTCCTCTTCTCCTCTTCCCCTCTTTCCCAGTTTTCTCTTATTCCCTATTTTTTTCTTTCCCTCTTTTTTCCCTCTTTCTCCTTTCCCTTTTTCCCTCTTTCCCTCTTTTCCTTTTCCCCTTTCCCTCTTTCCCTCTTTTCCTTTTTCCCCTTTCCCTCTTTCCCTCTTTTCCTTTTTTCTCCCTTTCCCTCTTTCCCTCTTTTCCCCCCTTTCCCTCTTTTCCTGTTTTCCTCTTTTTTCCTCTTCTCCTCTTTCCCTTTTTCCCTCTTTCCCTCTTTCCATCTTTCCCTCTTTTTCCCTCTTTTCCTTTTTTTCCTCTTCCCCTCTTTCCCAGTTTTCTCTTATTCCCTATTTTCTTCTTTCCCTCTTTTTTTCCCTCTTTCTCCTTTCCCTTTTTCCCTCTTTCCCTCTTTTACTCTTTCCCCTTTTCCTCTTTCCCTCTTTTTCCCTCTTTTCCTCTTCCTCTCTTTCCCTCTTTTCTTTTTTTTCTCTTTCCCTCTTTTGCTCTTTCCCCTTTACCTCTTTCTTTCCTCTCCCCTTTTTCCCCCTTTCCCCTTTCCCTCTTTTCCTATTTTCCTATTTTCCTTTTCCCCTTTCCCTCTTTCTCTCTTTCCCCTTTTCCTCTTTCCCTCTTTTCCTCTTTTGTCTTTCCCTCTTTCCCTCTTTTCTTCTTTTTTCCTCTTTCTCTCTTTCCCTCTTTTCCCTTTCCCTCTTTTCCCCTTCCCTCTTTCCCCTTTTTTCCCCCTTTCCATCTTCCCCTCTTTTCCTCTTTCCCTCTTTTACTCTTTCCCCTTTCCCCCTTTTACTCTTCTTTCCCTCTTTCCTTCTTTCCCTCTTTTCCTCTTTCCCTCTTCCCCTCTTTTTTCCTCTTTCCCTCTTTTCCTTTTTTTTCTCTTTCCCTCTTTTTGTCTTTCCCTCTTTTCCCTTTCGCTCTTTCCCTCTTCTCCTCCTTCCCTTTTTCCCTCTTTTCCTTTTTTCCTCTTCCCCTCTTTTCCTCTTTCCCCTCTTTTCCTCTTTCCTTTTTTTCTTCTTTCCCTTTTTCCCCCTTTCCCTCTTTTTTCCTCTTCCCCTCTTTCCCTCCCTCCCTCTCCCTCCCCCCAGCCCCTTCCACTCCTCCATCCCATTCAAAATGCATGGGCTGCCCCTTTTTCCCGAGCTCCTTTTGAACTAAAAGGATTTTCTCAGAGGCGAAGTTCAAATGTGCGGGGCCGTTATTTATTTATCAGCCCCGCCATGTATTATTCATTTATTTAAAAATGTATGGCAGCTGGGAGCCCGTGTTCCGCCACCCCCACCCAGCCCCAGGGCCAGGTGGGCCCTGGCGTGGTGGCCTCACGCCTGAGTGGCCACGGAGCCACCCCAGAGTGGCACCAGGTCCTGCTGGGGACACTGGGGACCCAGCCCAGCACGGGGACAGCGGGGTGGGAGGGGGAAAAAAAGGGAAAAAACAAGGTTGGGTTTTGATATTTTCCACCCAAATGAGGATGGGACACATCCAGCCATGGTGGCATCTCTGTCCCCAACCCAGCATGAGGATAACAGGGTGGAAGGGCAGAAAAAAAGGCAGAAAAGTGAAAAAAAACAAGGCTGGATTTTCATTTTTTCCACTAAAATTAGGAGGGGACACATCCAGCCCTGGTGGCATCTCTGTCCCCCCCAATGTAACGATGAAAGGGTGGAAGTGGATAAAAAAAGGTAGAAAAAGGAAAAAAACAAGGTTGGATTTTCATTTTTTCCATTAAAATGGGGGTACCCTGGTGGCATCTCTGTCCCCAACCCAATGTAAGAACAACAGGGTGGAAGTGGATAAAAAAAGAGGCAGAAAAGGAAAAAACAACGCTGGATTTCATTTTTTCCACTAAAATTAGGAGGGGACACATCCAGCCATGGTGGCATCTCTGTCCCCAACCCAATGTAAGGATAACAGGGTGGAAATGGATTTAAAAAGGCAGAAAAATAAAAAAACGAGGCTGGATTTCAATATTTTCCACTAAAACGGGCATAGGATGAGGGGACACATCCAGTCCTGGTGACATCTCTGTCCCAAAGCATATATAAGGACAAGAGAGTGGCATTGAGGGGGAAAAAGGGCAGAAAAAGGAGAAAAACAGGGTCAGGATTTTGATATTTTCCACCCAAATGAGGATGGGAAACATCCAGTCCTGATGGCATCTCTGTCCCCAACTCAGGGTAAGGATAACAGGGTGACATTGAGGGGAAAAAAAGGTAGAAAAAGGAAAAAACCAAGGTTGGATTTTCCTTTTTTCCACCCCAATGAGGATGGGACACATCCAGCCCTGGTGGCATCTCTGTCCCCAACCCAGCATGAGGATAACAGGGTGGAAGGGCAGAAAAAAGGTAGAAAAGGAAAAAAAAACAAGGCTGGATTTTCCTTTTTTCCACCCAAATGAGGATGGGATGAGGGGACACATCCAACCCTGGTGGCATCTTTGTCCCCAAATCATTGTAGGGATAACAGGGTGGCATTGAGGGGAAAAAAAAGGCAGAAAAAGAAAAAAACAAGGCTGGATTTTAATATTTTCCACCCAAATGAGGATGGGATGAGGGACACATACAGCTCTGGTGGCATCTCTGTCCTCAACCAAATGTGAGTAGAAGAGGTGGAAGGGGGTAAAAAAAGGCAGAAAAAGGAAAAAAACAAGGTTGGATTTTCATTTTTTCCATTAAAATTAGGAGGGGACACATCCAGCCCTGGTGGCATCTCTGTCCCCAACGCAATGTAAAAACAACAGGGTGGAAATGGATTTAAAAAGGCAGAAAAGGAAAAAAACAAGGTTGGATTTTCATTTTTTCCACTAAAATGGGGGTGCCCTGGTGGCATCTCTGTCCCCAACCCAATGTAAGAACAACAGGGTGGAAGTGGAGTAAAAAAAGGCAGAAAAAGGAAAAAAAACAAGGCTGAATTTTAATATTTTCCACCAAAATGAGGATGGAATGAGGGGACACATCCAGTCCTGGTGGCATCTCAGTGTCCTCAACTCAGAGTGAGGATAACAGGCTGGAAATGGATTTTTAAAAAGGCAGAAAAAGGAAAAACAAGGCTGAGAGTCCCTTCCCCACACCAAACAAAAATGGGATGAGGGGACACATCCAGTCCTGGTGGCATCTCTGTCCTCAACCCAATGTAATGATGAAAGGGTGGAAGTGGATAAAAAAGGCAGAAAAGGAAAAAAAACAAGGCTGGATTTTCCTTTTTTCCACCCAAATGAGGATGGGACACATCCAGCCCTGGTGGCATCTCTGTCCCCAACCCAATGTAAGAACAACAGGGGGAAATGGATTTAAAAAGCCAGAAAAGGAGAAAAAACAAGATCAGGATTTCGATATTTTCCACCCAAATGAAGATGGGACACATCCAGCCATGGTGGTATCTCTGTCCCCAATCAAATGTGAGGATAACAGGGTGGAAATGGATTTAAAAAGGCAGAAAAATAAAAAAATGAGGCTGGATTTCAATATTTTCTGCTAAAACGGGCATGGGATGAGGGGACACATCCAGCCATGGTGACAACTCTGTCCCCAACTCAGTTAAGGATAACAGGGTGGCATTGAGGGAAAAAAAGGCAGAAAAGGAAAAAAAACGAGGCTGGATTTTAATATTTTCCACCCAAACGAGGAGGGGACACATCCAGCCCTGGTGGCATCTCTGTCCCAAAGATATATAAGGACAAGAGGGTGACATTGAGCGGAAAAAAAGGCAGAAAAAGGAAAAAAACAAGGCAGAATTTTCATTTTTTCCACTAAAATGAGGATGGGACACACCCAGTCTTGGTGGCATCTCTGTCCCCAACTCAGTTAAGGATAACAGGGTGGAAATGGATTTTTAAAAAGGCCGAAAAAGGGAAAAACAAGGTCAAGATTTTAATATTTTCCACCAAAATGAGGGTGGAATGAGGGGACACATCCCGCCCTGGTGGCATCTCTGTCCCCTGGCAGGGCTCAGGACACCGCAGGACCCCCCCAAACCCCCCCAGGAGCCGCCACCACCCTCGGTGGGACCGCGGCTGATTGAGACAGCTCGGGCTGCGGCTGTCCCCACCCAGCTGTCCCCTCTGTCCCTCCCTCTGTCCCCTTCTGTCCCTCCCCTGTGTCTGTGTCCTCTGTCCATTCTGTCCCTCCCCGCTGTCCCTCCCTCTGTCCCTCTGTCCCTCCCCCTGTCCCCTCTGTCCCTGCCCGCTGTCCCCGTTGTCCCCTCCCCGCTGCTCCCCTGTCCCTCCCTCTGTCCCTCCCTCTGTCCTCTCCCCGCTGTCCCCCCCAAGTCCTCTCCTCTGACCCTCCCTCTGTCCCTTCTGTCCCTCCCTCTGTCCCTTTTTTCCCTCCCCCCGCTGTCCCCGCTATCCCCTCCCTCTGTCCCGCCTGCGTCCCTCCCTCTGTCCCTTCCCTCTGTCCCCTTCCCTCTATCCATTCTGTCCCTCTTCTCTGTCCCCCCCCTGTCCCCTCTGTCCCTCCCCACTGTCCCCTCTGTCCCTCTGTCCCTCTTCCCTTCCCTGTGTCCCCTTCCCTCTATCCCTCCTTCTGTCCCTCCCTCTGTCCTTCCCCCTGTCCCCTCTGTCCCTCCCTCCCCTCTCTCTCCCCTCTCTCCCTCCCCTCTGTCCCTCCCCCTGTCCCCTCTCTCCCTCCCCCCTCCCCACTGTCCCTCCCCTCCTCCCCTCTCTCCCTCCCCTCTGTCCCACCCCCTCTCCCTCCCCCCGTCCCCCTGTCCCCTCCCCACTGTCCTCCCCTCCCTCCCCTCTCTCCCCGCTCTCCCCTCTGTCCCTCCCGCTGTCCCCGTGTCCCCGCTGTCCCCCCGTGTCCCGGGCCGGGCTGGCCGTGCCCGGGGGGAGCTCATTGTGTGTTCTCTGTAATCCCCGGCCCCGAACAAAGCCGCCCCTCCCCGCTCCGCCTCAAAGGGAATTAATCGCCCAATGAGATAATTACCGGCCGGGCCACCCCGAGCATCCCCGAGGTGGCCGCGGGTCCTGCCCGGGGTGGAGCCATCGAGCACGGGAACCCCAAAAACGTTCTGGGGGAGAGGGGTTTGGGGTCGGGATGGAACCTGCTGGAGGGATCATCCTACACGGGAACCCCAAAAATGTTCTGGGGAGAGGGATTTGGGTCGGGATGGAACCTGCTGGAGGGATCATCCTACACGGGAACCCAAAAATGTTCTGGGGGAGAGGGATTTGGGGTCGGGATGGATCCCTGCTGGAGGCATCATCCTACACGGGAACCCCAAAAATGTTCTGGGGAGAGGGGTTTGGGGATTTGGGGTCGGGATGGAACCCGCTGAGAGGCTCGTCCTGCACAGGAGCCCTAAAAATCATCCGGGAATGACAGAGGAACATAGACCCTAAATATCGGGTAAATGACAGAGGAACCTGGACCCTAAGAAGCATCAGGGAAATGTTCTGGGGGAGAGGGATTTGGGGATTTGGGTCGGGATGAATCCCTGCTGGAGGGATCATCGTGCACGGGAACCCTAAAAATGTTCTGGGGTTTTGGGGATTTGGGGTAGGGATGAAACCCGCTGAGGGGCTCATCTGCACGGGAACCCGAAAAATCATCGGGGAAATGATAGAGGCATCAGGAAAATGTTCTGGGAAAGAGGGATTTGGGAATTTGGGGTTTGGGTGGAATCTGCTGGAGGGTTCATCCCACAGGGGAACCCGAAAAATCATCAGGGAAATGATAGAGAAAACTGAACCCTAAAAAGCATCAGGAAAATGTTCTGGGATCGAGGGATTTGGGATTTTGGGGTCGGGATAGAACACATGAGGGTCATCGTGCACGGGAACCCGAAAAATCATCGGGGAAATGACAGAGGAACCTGGACCCTAAAAATCATCAGGGAAATGACAGAAGCATCAGGAAAATGTTCTGGAATAGAAGGATTTGGGGATTTGGGGTCGGGATGGAACCGACTGGAGGGTTCATCGTACACAGGAACCCGAAAATTCATCAGGGAAATGACAGAGGAACCTGAACCCTAAAAATCATCGGGGAAATATTCTGGGGGAGAGGGATTTGGGGTTTTGGGGTCGGGATAGAACACACTGAGGGGTCATCGTGCACGGGAACCCGAAAAAATCATCGGGAAATGACAGAGGAACCTGAACCCTAAAAAGCATCGGGGAAATTTCCTGTCCCTGAGGCGTCACCTCCGGGCTCGTGGCTGTTGTCACCTGGAAATGTCACTCGGTGTGCAGGGCGGGACAAAGCCGCTCCTGCAGCGCTGGGAATTGCTGTCCTGGAACTGGGAATTGCTGTTCTGGGAACTGGGAATTGGTGTTCTGGGAACTGGGAATTGCTGTTCTGGAACTGGGAATTGCTGCTCTGGAATTGGGAATTGTGTTCTGGGACTGGGAATTGCAGTTCTGGAACTGGGAATTGTGTTCTGGAACTGGGAATTGCTGTTCTGGGAACTGGGAATTGTGTTCTGGAACTGGGAATTGCTGTTCTGGGACTGGGAATTGCTGTCCTGGAACTGGGAATTCCTGTTCTGGGAACTGGGAATTGCTGTTCTGGGAACTGGGAATTGCTGTTCTGGAACTGGGAATTGCAATTCTGTAACTGGGAATTGCAATTCTGGAATTGGGAATTGCTGTTCTGGGAACTGGGAATTGCTGTTCTGGAATTGGGAATTGCTGTTCTGGAACTGGGAATTGCTGTTCTGGGAACTGGGAATTGCTGTTCTGGAACTGGGAATTGCTGTTCTGGGAACTGGGAATTCCTTCTTCTGGAACTGGGAATTGCTGCTCTGGAACTGGGAATTGCTGTGCTGGGAACTGGGAATTGCTGTTCTGGAACTGGGAATTGCTGTTCTGGGAACTGGGAATTCCTTCTTCTGGGACTGGGAATTGCTGTGCTGGGAACTGGGAATTGCTGTTCTGGAAACTGGGAATTCCTGTTCTGGAACTGGGAATTGCTGTTCTGGAACTGGGAGTTCCTCATCATCCTCATCCTCATCCTCTTGCTTTTCTTCCTCCTCTTCTTCCTCCTCCTCCTTCTTCTTCTGCTTTTCCTCCTCTTCCTCCTCCTCATCCTCCTGCTTTCTTCCTCCTCCTCCTTTTCCTCCTCCTGTTCTTCCTCCTCATCCTTCTTCTTCTGCTTTTCCTCCTCTTCATTCTCCTCCAGCTTTTCATCCTCTTCCTCATCCTCTTCATCCTCCTCCTTTTCCTCTTCTCCCCTCTTCCTCCTTCTTCTTTTCCTCCTCATCCTCCTCATCCTCCTTATCCTCCTCCCGCTTTTCATCCCCTTTTCCCCTCTCTTCCTCCTCATCCTTTTTTTCCTCATCCTCCCCATCCTCCTCTTTCTCCTGCTTTTCCTCATCCTCCTCCTTCCTCTTTTCCTCCTCCTCTTCTCCTCCTCATCCTCCTCCTTTTCATTTCCTTTTCCTTTTCCGTTTCCTTTCCTCTCCTCCTCCTCCTCCTCCTCCTCTCCCTCCTCCTCTCCTCCTCCTCCTCCTCCTCCTCCTCTCCCCTTTCCCTGAGATTCCATCTGCGAGGCCGCTCCCACGCCCGGCCGTGGCCCCTTTATGCAAAGGGAATTAATTAGATTTGATTTGAATATGGTAATTAATCCATCACCCCCTCCCCCTCCGCCTGCTCAGCAGAGCTTCCCTTTTTTCTCCCGCCCTTTCTTTTCTCTCCTTCCCTTTTTTTCTGCTTTTTTCCCCAATTTTCCCCAGTTTTCACCAATTTCACTCAATTTTCCCCATTTTTCCACCAGTTTCACCAATTTTTCCACCAATTTTCACCCAATTTTCCCCAATTTCCCCAATTTCCCCAATTTCACCCCAAATTTCTCTTTTTTTCCCCAAATTTTCCCCAATTTCCCTCAATTTCCCCCTGATTTTTCCCCAATTTCTCCCAAATTCTCCCCAATAATCCCAAAATTAAATTCCCAACCCTTTTAGCGCTGCTTCCATCCTTGGCCTCCAAAAAAAAATCCAAATATCCGCAGGGATTGCAGCCAAAAATTTGGGTTTTCATCCCAAAGCAATACTGGAAATGGATCCCGAATTAATTCCCTTTTTAATTAAAAAAATGAAATGAAAATTTAATTTTTTGCGATATCTCCAAGGGTGTTGTATTTATTTTTTTTAATTTCTCCAGGGGTTTTTTGGGATTTCCCCCAGGGTTTTTGGGATTTCTGCAGGGTGGTTTGAGTTTTTTTTTTTTGTTTGTTTGTTTCTTTTTTTTTCCCGCAGGATTTTTATTTTTCCAGGATTTTTTCCCAAAAATGGGAAATGGGTTTTTTTCGGGACTTTTCTAGGGATTTTGGGGATTTCGGGGATTTCTCCAGGATTTTTGGGGATTTTTTGGGGGGTTTTTGGGGGGATTTTTTCCAGGATTTTTCCAGGATTTTTTGGGGGGATTTTTCCAGGATTTTTTGGGGAATTTTCCAAGGCTTTTTTTAGGATTTCCCCCAGGGATTTTGGGATTTCTCTCAGTGGTTTTTTAGGATTTTTTGGGATTTCTCCAGGGGTGTTTTTCTGGGGATTTCTGCAAGAGTTTTTTGGGATTTCCCAATAATATTTCCCCAATTAATTTATTTCTTTTTATATAAAATATATATTTTTAAATGGTATATATATATATATATATATATATATATATATATATAAACTGGGGATTTGTGTATTTGTGTCCTGGCACTGGGATTTGTGTCCTGGCACTGGGATTTGTGTCCTGGCACTGATATTTCCTTTCATTCCTCATTATCCTGCTAATAAATAAAATTAATTTCCCCGAGTCGAGCGTGGTTTGTGCGGGTCAGCCGAGCACGGGCAGTGCCGGAGCTGCTTTGGTGGCTCCCTGGGGTTCTCCAGGGTTTACCCCACGGCGGGGGGGTGAGGGAAGACACGCGGCTATGATTTATTACCGATATTATATTATCGATATTTTATTATCGATATTTTATTATCGATATTTTATTATCGATATCCCGTTTGGCGCAGCCGGGACTCGAACCCGCGGCCCCGCCGCTCCCGCGAGGCCGCGCCCGCGGAACCACGCGCCGCGCAGAGCCCGCCCCCCTCCCACAGCCGCATTTTCATTGGTCAATAAGCTGCCAATCAAATGAAACACAGCAGCGGATTGGTTGTGGTGGTGGGGCGTGGTTTAGGGGCGTGGCTTAGAGCAGGCTTCCTGCGGGCGCCTTTGCGCTGACCCCGGCATGGTGGGCACGGGCGGGGGCTGAACCGGGGATGGAGCGGGGATGGAGCGGGGGTTCCGAGCGGGGCTGGACCGGGGATGGAGCGGGGCCGGACCGGGGCAGGACTGGGGGTTCCGAGCAGGGGGTGCATGGCCGGGCTGCCCGGGGCGTGCGGGGCTCGGGGGTCCCAGCCCGGCGGTCTCGGGGTTCGGCACGGGAAGGGGGTCCCGGATGTGACCAGGGGGTCCCAAGGTGACCATGGCCAGGGGGTTACAGGGTGACCATGGGCAGAGGGTCACTGCCCGGGGTGACCATGGCGAGGGGGTCACTGTGCAGAGTGACCATGGTCAGGGGGTCACAGGGTGGGGTGACCATGGGCAGGGGTCACTGTGCCGGGGTTCTGGGGTCACCATGGCCCAGGGGGTCACTGTGCAGAAATCCCGGGGTGACCATGGCCAAGGGGTCATTGTGCAGGGTGACCATGGCCAGGGGGTCCCAGGGTCACCATAGCCAGAGGGTCACTGTGCAGGGTGACCATGGCCAGGGGGTCACTGTGCCGGGGTTCTGGGGGTCACCATGACCAGGGTCACTGCCCGGGGTGAGCATGGTCAGGGGGTCACTGCGGGGTGATCATGGCGAGGGGGGTCACTGTGCAGGGGTGACCATGGTCAGGGGTCACAGGGTGGAGTGGACCATGGGCAGGGGTCACTGTGCAGAAATCCCGGGGTGACCATGGCCAGGGGTCACTGTGCAGGGGTCCCAGCCCGGCCGGAGGGTCCCTGCAGTGCCACCCTGCGCAGGGTCCCTGCCAGAGGGACACAGGCGGTGATGAGGGGTGTCCCCATGTCCTCCGTGACCCCTGGGTGTCCCCCCCAGGCTGTGATGGGCGTGCAGTTGCTGGGCGGGGATGTCCCCATGTCCCCCTGTGGACCCCTCAGTGACCCCTGAGTGACCCCCTCAGTGTCCCCCCAGGCTGTGATGGGTGTGCAGGTGATGAGGGGATGTCCCCATGTCCCCCTGGGTGACCCCTGGGTGTCCCACACAGGCGGTGATGGGGGTGCAGGCTGTGGGGGGTGTGTCCCCATGTCCCCCCCTGTACCCCTGTTGACCCCTGGTGTCCCCTGGTGTCCCACCCAGGCTGTGATGGGTGTGCAGGTTCTGGGGGGGGTGTCCCCATGTCCCCATGTCCCCCTGTGACCCCTGGGTGTCCCCCTGGTGTCCCACCCAGGCCGTGATGGGTGTGCAGGTGATGAGGGGGTGTCCCCATGTCCCCCCCATGACCCCTGGGTGTCCCCTGAGTGTCCCCACAGGCGGTGATGGGCGTGCAGGTGCTGGGGAGTGTGTCCCCATGTCCCCCCATGTCCCCATGTGACCCCTCAGTGACCCCTCAGTGTCCCCCCCAGGCCGTGATGGGCGTGCAGGTGATGAGGGGGTGTCCCCATGTCCCCCCATGTACCCATGTCCCCCTGTTGACCCCTCAGTGACCCCTCAGTGACTCCTGTGTGTCCCCCCCCAGGCAGTGCTGGGGGTGCAAGTGCTGGGGGATGTGTCCCCATGTCCCCCCTGTGACCCCTGGGTGACCCCCTGGGTGTCCCCCACAAGCAGTGATGGGGGTGCAGGTGCTGGGGGATGTGTCCCCATGTCCCCCCCTGTCCCCCTGTGACCCCTGGGTGTCCCCTGGGTGTCCCCTCAGTGTCCCCCACAGGCCGTGATGGGGGTGCAGGTGCTGGGGGTGTGTCCCCATGTCCCCCTGTGACCCCTCAGTGACTCCTGGGTGTCCCCACAGGCAGTGCTGGGGGTGCAAGTGCTGGGGGATGTGTCCCCATGTCCCCCCATGTCCCCATGTCCCCCTTGTGACCCCTCAGTGACCCCTCATTGTCCCCAACAGGCCGTGGATGGGCGTGCAGGTCGTGGTCACCCTGCTGGCCGCCAGCCTGATGCACAAGCTGGCCCCTCACTGCTCCTTCGCCCGCTGGCTGCTCTGCAACGGCAGGTACAGCTCTGTCCCTGTCCCCCTGGGGGCTCTGGGGACATCCAGCCCCCCGTGACCCCCCTGTCCCCACAGCCTGTACAGGTACAAGCACCCCACGGACGAGGAGCTGTGCGCCCTGGCCGGCAAGCAGCGCCCCAAGAACAAGAGGGACAGGTTCAGCATCACCCAGGGTGGTGAGAATGGGAAATATTTGGGGTTGGGGGACAGCAGGAGCGACCCCAGAGTGACACAGGGGACAAGCCAGCTGTTGATTGGTGTTCCCCTGGCAGGAGGATGAACGGGGTGAGCGAGGACAAACCCCTGTGGGTGCCCCGCGGACATCGAGCTGCGCTTGGACACCGCCCCCATCACCGCGCTGGGACACGCTGGGTGAGCCCCCAGGACACCCTCAGTGACCTTCCAGGGATGTCCCCATCCTGGTGACACTGTCCCACGTCCCCTCAGTGCTCAGGTATTTCCTGGAGTACCAGTGGTTCGTGGATTTTGCCGTCTACGCCAGCGCCGTGTACGTTTTCAGCGAGGGTTATTTCTGCCTGGTCAGCCCCGCCAGGGAAACGAACCTGGGAGTGCTCTGGTGCCTGCTCAGCGTCGTGTTCTGCGTGTATCCTGATTTTTTTGGGGGGCAGGTAAAGAGGGAACAGCCCCAGTGTTGATTTTCCTCCATTTTGGGGTGTTTAAAGTGAATTTTATGGGG
This sequence comes from Catharus ustulatus, assembly GCF_009819885.2. NCBI lineage: Eukaryota > Metazoa > Chordata > Aves > Passeriformes > Turdidae > Catharus > Catharus ustulatus. Next base: position 2,016,242 of record NC_046249.1, on the reverse strand, counting down.
TTTTTTGTGGAGTAAATTGAATTTTTTGGGTTTTTTTTAATGGGTTTTTTGTGGAGTAAATTGAATTTTGTGGGGTTTTTTTAAGGGGTTTTTGTGGAGTAAATTGAATTTTTTGGGGTTTTTTTAATGGGTTTTTTATGGAGTAAACTGAATTTTATGGGGTTTTTTTTTAAGGGGTTTTTTATGGAGTAAATTGAATTTTGTGGGTTTTTTTTAATGGGTTTTTGGCCAGGTAAAGAGGGAACAGCCCCAGTGTTGTTTTTCCTACCTGTTGGGGTGTTAAACTGAATTTTATGGGGTTTTTGTGGAATAAACTGAATTTTATGGGGTTTTTTTTAAATGGTTTTTGTGGAGTAAACCGAATTTTGTGGGGTTTTTTAAATGGGTTTTTATGGAGTAAACTGGGTTTTATGGGGTTTTTTTAAGGGTTTTTCATGGAGTAAACTGAATTTTATGGGGTTTTTATGGAGTAAACTGAATTTTATGGGGTTTTTTAATGGGTTTTTGTGGAGTAAACCGAATTTTATGGGGTTTTTTTTTAATGGGTTTTTTGGCCAGGTAAAGAGGGAACCACCCCAGTGTTGTTCTTCCTCCCTTTTGGGGTGTTAAACTGAATTTTGTGGGGTTTTTGTGGAGTAAATTGAATTTTATGGGTTTTTTTAAATGGGTTTTTATGGAGTAAACTGAAATTTATGGGGGTTTTTTTAAGGGGTTTTTGGCCAGGTAAAGAGGGAATCATCCCCAGTGTTGTTCTTCCTCCCTTTTGGGGTGTTAAAGTGAATTTTATGGGGTTTTTATGGAGTAAACTGGATTTTGTGGGATTTTTTAAAATGGGTTTTTGTGGAGTAAACTGAATTTTATGGGGTTTTTTTAAAATGGTTTTTATGGAGTAAACTGAATTTTATGGGGTTTTTTTTAATGGGTTTTTGGTCAGGTAAAGAGGGAACCACCCCAGTGTTGTTCTTCCTCCATTTTGGGGTGTTAAACTGAATTTTGTGGGGTTTATTTAAAGGGTTTTTATGGAGTAAACTGAATTTTACGGGGTTTTTTTTAATGGGTTTTTCATGGAGTAAACTGAATTTTATGGGTCTTTTTTAAGGGGTTTTATGAAGTAAACTGAATTTTTTGGGGTTTTTTTTAATGGGTTTTTGGCCAGGTAAAGAGGGAACCACCCCAGTGTTGTTTTTTCCTCCGATTTGGGGTGTTAAACTGAATTTTGTGGGGTTTTTTTAAGGGTTTTAATGGAGTAAACTGAGTTTTATGGGGTTTTTTTAATGGGTTTTTATGGAGTAAAATGAATTTTATGGGTTTTTTTTAAAGGGTTTTTATGGAGTAAACTGAATTGTATGGGGTTTTTTAATGGGTTTTTATGGAGTAAACTGGGTTTTATGGGGTTTTTGTAAATGGTTTTTGTGGAGTAAACTGAATTTTATGGGGTTTTTTTTAATGGGTTTTTGGCCAGGTAAAGAGGGAACCACCCCAGTGTTGTTTTCCTACCTGTTGGGGTGTTAAAGTGAATTTTATGGGGTTTTTGTGGAGTAAATTGAATTTTTTTGGGTTTTTTAATGGGTTTTTTTATGGAGTAAACTGAATTTTATGGGGTTTTTATGGAGTAAACTGGATTTTGTGGGATTTTTTAAAATGGGTTTTCATGGAGTAAACTGAATTTTATGGGGGTTTTTTTTAAGGGTTTTTGTGGAGTAAACTGAATTTTATGGGGTTTTTTTTAAAGGGTTTTTAGGAGTAAACTGAATTTTGTGGGGTTTTTTTTAATGGGGTTTTATGGAGGTAAACTGATTTTTATGGGTTTTTTTTTTTAATGGGTTTTTGGCCAGGTAAAGAGGGAACCACCCCAGTGTTGTTTTTCCTACCTGTTGGGTGTTAAAGTGAATTTTATGGGGTTTTTGTGGAGTAAACTGAATTTTATGGGGTTTTTTCTTAAGGGTTTTTTAGGAGTAAACTGAATTGTCTGGGGTTTTTTTAAGGGTTTTTATGGAGTAAACTGGGTTTTATGGGGTTTTTTAAAATGGGTTTATATGGAGTAAGCTGAATTTTATGGGGTTTTTTTAATGGGTTTTTATGGAGTAAATTGAATTTTGGGGGGTTTTTTTAAATGGGTTTTTATGGAGTAAACTGAATTTTATGGGGTTTTTTTTAAGGGTTTTTGTGGAGTAAACTGAATTTTATGGGGTTTTTTTAAGGGTTTTTGTGGAGTAAACCGAATTTTATGGGGTTTTTTTTAATGGGTTTTTGGCCAGGTAAAGAGGGAACCACCCCAGTGTTGTTCTTCCTCCCTTTTGGGGTGTTAAACTGAATTTTATGGGGTTTTTTTAAGGGTTTTTATGGAGTAAACTGAATTTTGTGGGTTTTTTTTTTAAGGGTTTTTGTGGAGTAAACTGAATTTTATGGGTTTTTTTTTAATGGTTTTTGGCCAGGTAAAGAGGGAACCACCCCAGTGTTGTTTTTCCTCCCTTTTGGGGTGTTAAAGTGAATTTTATGGGGTTTTTATGGAGTAAATTGAATTTTTTGGGTTTTTAATGGGTTTTTATGGAGTAAACCGAATTTTGTGGGATTTTTTATGGAGTAAACTGAATTTTTTATGGAGTAAACTGAATTTTTTGGTTTTTTTTTAATGGGTTTTTATGGAGTAAACTGATTTTTATGGGGTTTTTTTAAAGGGTTTTTGTGGAGTAAACTGAATTTTATGGGGTTTTTTTAAATGGGTTTTTAGGAGTAAACTGAATTTTATGGAGGTTTTTTTAATGGGTTTTTGGCCAGGTAAAGAGGGAACCACCCCAGTGTTGTTCTTCCTCCCTTTTGGGGTGTTAAAGTGAATTTTGTGGGGTTTTTGTGGAGTAAATTGAATTTTTTGGGTTTTTTTAATGGGTTTTTGTGGAGTAAACTGGATTTTGTGGGGTTTTTTTTTAATGGGTTTTTGGCCAGGTAAAGAGGGAACCACCCCAGTGTTGTTTTTCCTACCTGTTGGGGTGTTAAAGTGAATTTTATGGGGTTTTGTGGAGTAAACTGAATTTTATGGGTTTTTTTAATGGGTTTTTATGGAGTAAACTGAAATTTATGGGGGTTTTTTTGAGGGTTTTTATGGAGAAAACCGAATTTTGTGGGGTTTTTTAAAATGGGTTTTTAGGAGTAAACTGAATTTTATGGGGTTTTTTAAAGGGTTTTTCATGGAGTAAACTGAATGGTATGGGGTTTTTCTAATGGGTTTTTATGGAGTAAAGTGAATTTTGTGGGGTTTTTTTTAATGGGTTTTTGTGGAGTAAACTGAATTTTCTGGGTTTTTTTTTAATGGGTTTTTGGCCAGGTAAAGAGGGAACCACCCCAGTGTTGTTCTTCCTCCCTTTTGGGGTGTTAAACTGAATTTTATGGGGTTTTTATGGAGTAAACTGAATTTTTTGGGTTTTTTTAGTGGGTTTTTATGGAGTAAACTGAATTTTGTGGGGTTTTTTATAAGGGTTTTTATGGAGTAAACTGGATTTTATGGGGTTTTTTTAAGGGGTTTTTATGGAGTAAACTGAATTTTATGGGGTTTTTTTAATGGGTTTTTGTGTAGTAAACTGAATTTTATGGGGATTTTTTTAATGGGTTTTTGTGTAGTAAACTGGGTTTTATGGGGTTTTTTTTAAATGGGTTTTTGTGGAGTAAACTGGGTTTTATGGGGTTTTTTTTAATGGGTTTTTAGGAGTAAATTGAATTGTATGGGGTTTTTTTTAATGGGTTTTTGTGGGGTTTTTTAAAATGGGTTTTGGGGTGTTAAACTGAATTTTGTGGGGTTTTTTTTAAATGGGTTTTTATGGAGTAAACTGAATTTTATGGGGGTTTTTTTTAAGGGTTTTTATGGAGTAAACTGAATTTTATGGGTTTTTTTTTAATGGGTTTTTATGGAGTAAACTGAATTTTGTGGGGTTTTTTTAACGGTTTTTCATGGAGTAAACTGAATTTTATGGGGTTTTTTTTAAAGGGTTTTTATGGAGTAAACTGAATTTTATGGCGTTTTTTTTTAGTGGGTTTTTTAGGAGTAAACTGAATTTTATGGGGGTTTTTTTAAAGGGTTTTTTATGGAGTAAAATGAGTTTTATGGGGTTTTTATGGAGTAAACTGAATTTTTTGGGTTTTTTTAATGGGTTTTTATGGAGTAAACCGAATTTTGTGGGGTTTTTTTAATGGGTTTTTATGGAGTAAACTGAATTTTACAGGGTTTTTTTAAATGGGTTTTTAGGAGTAAACTGAATTTTATGGGGTTTTTTTAAATGGGTTTTTAGGAGTAAACTGAATTTTACGGGTTTTTTTAAGGGGTTTTCATGGAGTAAACTGAATTTTATGGGGTTTTTTTTAGTGGGTTTTTAGGAGTAAACTGAATTTTATTGGATTTTTTGTGGGTTTTTATGTTGGTGTTGGTTTCATGGTGGTGTTTGGGGTCTCAGTGGGATCTGGGGTCCCCTCAGTGTCCCCAGTTTCCTTGACCGCCGTGCCCCCCTGCAGCAAGGTGTTCTCCACGGTGATGCGGCACTATTTCCGCTCGCAGGAGGGCGGGGAGCGCTCCGTGTGCCTCAGCTTCGCCTTCTTCTTCCTCCTGCTGGCCATGGGCGCCCTGGTGCTGCGGGAGGAGCTCCTGGAGTTCGGCCTGGAGCCCGGTGCGTGCCGGACGGGGACGGGGTGGGGAGGGGACAGCGGTCAGGGGTGGTGGGGACAGCGGTCAGGGGGTCACAGCGCGCGTGGGGGTCACTGCCTGCTCACTGGTCACTGCTCATTGGTCACTGGTCACTCACTGCTCACTCCTCTCTCAGTGGTCACTGCCCGCTCACTGGTCACTCACTGGTCACTGCATGCTCATGGAGGTCACTCCTCACTCACTGGTCATTGCTCACTCACTGCTCACTCTCTGGTCACTGCTCACTGGTCACTCTCCACTCACTGGTCACTGCTCACTGGTCACTCCTCATTCCTTGGTCACTCCTGATGCCTTGGTCACTCCTTACTCACTGGTCACTCCTCACTCCTTTCTCACTCCTCACCCACTGGTCACTCCTCACTCACTGCTCACTCACTGCTCACTCCTCTCTCAGTGGTCACTGCCTGCTCACTGGTCACTCACTGGCCACTGCATGCTCATGGAGGTCACTCCTCACTCACTGGTCATTGCTCACTCACTGCTCACTCTCTGGTCACTGCTCACTGGTCACTGCTCATTCCTTGGTCACTGCTCACTCACTGCTGACTCACTGGTCACTGCTCACTCACTACTCACTGCCTGCTCACTGGTTACTCCATGCTTATGGGGATCACTACTTACTCGCTGGTCACTCCTCACTCACTGGTCACTCCTCATTCCTTGGTCATCCTCATTTCTTGGTCACTCCTCACTCACTGGTCACTCCTTACTGGTCACTCATTCCTTGGTCATTCCTTGCTCACTGGTCACTACTCACTCACTGCTCACTGCCTGCTCACTGGTCACTCCATACTCATGGGGATCACTCCGTACTCAGTGGTCACTCCTCATTCCTTGGTCACTCCTCATTGGTCACTCCTCACTGGTCACTCTTCATTCCTTGGTCACCCCTCACTCACTGGTCATTGTTCACTCACTGGTCACTGCATGCTCATGGAGGTCACTCCTCACTCACTGGTCACTCCTCACTGGTCACTCCTCACTGGTCATTCCTCATTGGTCACTGCTCACTGGTCACTCCTCACTCACTGGTCACTCCATGCTCATGGAGGTCACTCCTCACTGGTCACTCCTCACGCGCTGGTCACTCCTCATTGGTCACTGCTCACTCATTGGTCACTCCTCACCCACTGATCACTCCTCACTGGTCACTCCTCACTGGTCACTTCTCATTCCTTGGTCACTCCTCACTCACTGCTCACTCACTGGTCACTGCTTACTCACTGGTCACTCCTCACTAGCTGGTCATTCCTCATTCCCTCATTCCTTGGTCACTGCTCACTCATTGGTCACTCTCTACTCACTGGTCACTCCATGCTCATGGGGGTCACTACTTACTGGTCACTCCTCACTAACTGGTCACTCCTCATTCCTTGGTCACTGCTCACTGGTCACTCCTCATTGGTCACTGGTCACTCCTCATTCCTTGGTCACTGCTCATTCACTGGTCACTCCTCACTCAGTGGTCACACCTCACTCTCAGTGGTCACTTCACACTGATGGGGGTCACTCGCCACTCACAGGGGTCACTCCTCACTCACTGGTCACTCCAGAATTGTGGGGGTCACTTTCTACTCACTGGTCACTCCCCACTCCCAGTGGTCACTCCCCTTTCCCAGTGGTCACTCCCCACTCCCAGTGGTCACTCCCCATTCCCAGTGGTCACTCCTCTCCCTGGTCACTCCCTCAGGGCTGGCCGCAGTGACCGCTAACCTGGAGCCCATCCTGAAGCCGCGGGGCTGGGAGTGGACGTGAGTCGGGGTCACCAATCCCCTTTTTGGTGTCACCAATCCCTTTTCTGGGGTCACCAATCCTTTTTGGGGTCACAGATCCCTTTTGGTGTCCCCAATCCCCCTTTTGGGGTCACAGATCCCTTTTTGGTGTCACAGATCCCTTTTTTGGGGCCGTTCCCGGGAGGTTCGGGGCGGGGGCGGGGCCAGCCCCGTGTCACTGTCCCTGTCCCTGTCCCTGTGTCCCCAGGCTGCCGCTGGCCAGGCTGGCCTTCAAGCTGGGGCTGGTGGCCCTGAGCTCCTTCCTGGGAGCGTGCCTGACCTTCCCGGGGCTGCGGCTGGCACAGACACACCTGGACGCGCTCAGGATGGCACAGGACAGACCCCTGACACAGTGGGTGGCACTTGGGGACATTGGGGACAATGGGGACACACCTGGACGCGCTCAGGATGGCACAGGACAGACCCCTGACACAGTGGGTGGCACTTGGGGACATTGGGGACAGTGGGGACACACCTGGACGCGCTCAGGATGGCACAGGACAGACCCCTGACACAGTGGGTGGCACCTGGGGACATTGGGGACACTGGGGACACACCTGGACGCGCTCAGGATGGCACAGGACAGACCCCTGACACAGTGGGTGGCACCTGGGGACATTGGGGACAGTGGGGACACACCTGGACACGCTCAGCATGGCACAGGACAGACCCCTGACACAGTGGGTGGCACTGGGGACAGCTGGGGACATTGGGGACACACCTGGACGCGCTCAGGATGGCACAGGACAGACCCCTGACACAGTGGGTGGCACTTGGGGACAGTGGGGACACACCTGGACATGCTCAGCATGGCACAGGACAGACCCCTGACACAGTGGGTGGGACATTGGGGACAGTGGGGACACACCTGGATGTGCTCAGGATGGCACAGGACAGACCCCTGACACAGTGGGTGGCACTGGGGACAGTGGGGACAGTGGGGACACACCTGGACACGCTCAGGATGGCACAGGACAGACCCCTGACACAGTGGGTGGGATTTGGGGACAGTGGGGACACACCTGGACATGCTCAGGATGGCACAGGACAGACCCCTGACACAGTGGGTGGCACTGGGGACAGTGGGGGGGACCTGGGGACACTGAGGGACACTGGGGACAGTGGGGACACACCTGGGGGGACCATGGTGGGACAGCAGAGGACACTGGAGAGGGACAGTGGGGACCACTCTGGGGGGACAGTAGGGGACATCTGGGGACACTGAGGGGGACCTGGGGAGGGAGGGCTCGGTGCTGGGACCCCCTGGCTCTGGGGGAGGTTTGGGGTGGGAGGGGAGGGGCTGGGGGGTCTCTGAGGGGTCTCTGGTGTCCCTGGGGTGGTGACAGGCCTGTCCCCGCAGGCTCCTGCTGCACGTGGGGTCTCTGGGGTCCCTGTGGGCTCTGGGGGGGTCCCTGTGGTGTCCCTGGGGTGTCTCTGGGGTCCCTGTGGTGTCCCTGGGGTGGTGACAGGCCTGTCCCCGCAGGCTCCTGCTGCACGTGGTGTCCCTGGGGTCCCTGTGGTGTCCCTGGGGTGGTGACAGGCCTGTCCCCACAGGCTCCTGCTGCACGTGGGGTCCCTGTGGTGTCTCTGGGGTCCCTGTGGTGTCCCTGTGGTGTCCCTGGGGTGGTGACAGGCCTGTCCCCGCAGGCTCCTGCTGCACGTGGGGTCCCTGTGGTGTCCCTGTGGGGTCCCTGTGGTGTCCCTGTGGGGTCTGTGGGGTCCCTGTGGGGTCTGTGGGGTCCCTGTGGGGTCTCTCTGGTGTCCCTGGGGTGGTGACAGGCCTGTCCCCGCAGGCTCCTGCTGCACGTGGGGTTCGTGGCCCCCCTGCTGGTGGTGCTGCTCTGGGTCCGGCCCCTGGCCCGCGATTTCCTGCTGCAGGCCCCGCTGGGCAAGCACAGGGTGCAGCTGTGAGTGGGGCCTGGGACGGGGGGACCTCTGTGTGACCTCTGTGTGACCTCTGTGTGACCGCTGTGACCTCTGTGTGACCTCTGTGTGACCTCTGTGTGACCCCTGGGACCTGTGTGACCTCTGTGTGACCTCTGTGTGACCCCTGTGTGACCCCTGTGTGACCTCTGTGTGACCCGTGTGACCTCTGTGTCACCCCTGTGTGACCCCTGTGTGACCCCTGTGTGACCCCTGTGACCCCTGTGTGACCCCTCTGTGACCCTCTGTGTACCCTGTGTGACCCCTGTGTGACCTCTGTGTGACCTCTGTGACCTCTGTGTCACCCCTGTGTCACCCCTGTGTAACCCCATGACCTCTGTGTGACCTCTGTGTGACCCCTGTGACCTCTGTGTGACTCCTGGGACCTGTGTGACCCCTGTGTCACCCCTGTGACCCCTGTGACTCCCAGTGTCCCCCCATAAATCCCCCAATGTCCCCGAATAACCCCTGTGACCCCTCCAGTGTCCCCTGTGACCCTCTGGGTGACCCCTGTGTGACCCCTGTGTGACCTCCATGACCCCTCCGATGTCCCCTGTGACCCTCAGTGTCCCCCAGCCCTGTCCCCTGTGTCCCCTCTGGAGCAGGTCCCATAGCCAGTGCCAGCCCCTGCTATGTCCCCTGTCACATGTCCCCTGTCACATGTCACATGTCACTGTCCCATGTCACAGCCTGTCGGACGCGTCCTTTGACTCCCTGCAGCTCTGGGCCGTGGTGGCGCTGTCACTGCTGCGCCTGTCACATGTCACATATCACCTGTCACATGTCACATATCACATATCTCATGTTTCTGTCCCATGTCCCAGCCTGTCGGACTCATCCTTTGACACCCTCCGGCTGTGGGCGGTGGTGTGGCTGTCACTGCTGCACCTGTCCCCTGTCACATATCCCATATCCCATGTCCCCTGTCACCTGTCACCTGTCCCATGTTTCTGTCCCATGTCCCAGCCTGTCGGACTCCTCGTTTGACACGTTCCGGCTGTGGGCGGTGGTGGCGCTGTCGCTGCTGTGCCTGTCCCCTGTCACATATCCCATGTCCCCTGTCACATATCACATGTCCCCTGTCACATATCCCATGTCCCCTGTCACATATCACATGTCCCCTGTCACATATCCCATGTTTCTCTCACATGTCGCCTGTCCCAGCCTGTCGGACTCGTCCTTTGACACGTTCCGGCTGTGGGTGGTGGTGTGGCTGTCGCTGCTGCGGCTGTCACATGTCACATATCACCTGTCACGTGTCCCATGTTTCTGTCCCATGTCACAGCCTGTCGGATGCATCCTTTGACACGTTCCGGCTCTGGGCCGCGGTGTGGCTGTCGCTGCTGTGCCTGTCACATGTTCCCTGTCACATATCACATGTTTCTCTCACGTGTCCCATGTCACAGCCTGTCGGACTCGTCCTTTGACACATTCCGGCTGTGGGTCGTGGTGTGGCTGTCGCTGCTGCGCCTGTCACATGTCACATATCACCTGTCACATGTCCCATGTTTCTGTCCCATGTCCCAGCCTGTCGGACTCGTCCTTTGACACGTTCCGGCTCTGGGCCGCGGTGTGGCTGTCGCTGCTGTGCCTGTCACATATCACATATCCCATATCCCATGTCCCCTGTCCCATGTCACATATCACATATCCCATGTTTCTCTCACATGTCCCATGTCCCATGTTTCTGTCCCCTGTCCCAGCCTGTCGGACTCGTCCTTTGACACGTTCCGGCTGTGGGCGGTGGTGGCGCTGTCGCTGCTGTGCCTGTCACATGTCACATATCCCATGTTTCTCTCACATGTCCCATGTTTCTGTCCCCTGTCCCAGCCTGTCGGACTCCTCGTTTGACACGTTCCGGCTGTGGGCGGTGGTGGCGCTGTCGCTGCTGCGGCTCCTGGGCACGCGGCCGCACCTGCAGGCGTACCTGGCGCTGGCCGAGCGCTGGGTGCAGCGGATGCGCCGCGGGGCCGGGAGGGTCCCAGCGCTGGAGATCCAGCAGCAGGTGGGGAACGGGAATGGGGGTGGGAATGGGAAAAGGGAATGGGGATGGGGATGGGAATGGGAAAAGGGAAAAGGGAAAGGGAATGGGAATGGGAATGGGAATGGGGGTGGGGATGGGGATGGGAATGGGGAAAGGGATGGGGATGGGAATGGGAAAAGGGAAAAGGGAAAGGGAATGGGAATGGGAATGGGGGTGGGGATGGGGATGGGAATGGGAATGGGGATGGGGATGGGAATGGGAATGGGAATGGGAATGGGAATGGGAAAAGGGAATGGGAAAAGAAAAGGGGCTGGGCAAAGGGCTGGGAAAAGGAACGGGGCTGGGAAAAGGGAATGGGAACAGGGAACGGGGCTGGGCAAAGGGAACAGGGACAGGGGCTGGGAATGGGAAAGGGAGTGGGAAAAGGGAAAGGGGCTGGGAAAAGGAACAGGAAAAGGGAAAGGGGCTGGGAAAAGGGGATGGAAAAGGGAATGGGGCTGGGAAAGGGAACGGGGCAGGGAAAGGGAATGGGAAAAGGGGGTGGGAAAGGGAATGGGGCTGGGAAAAGGGCTGGAGAAAGGGAAGGGGGCTTGGGAAAGGAAAAGGGGTCGGGAACAGGGGCTGGGAAAAGGAAAAGGGGCTGGGAAAAGGGGCTGGGGTCGGGAAATGGGGTTGGGATCGGGGAAGGGGGGTTGGGATTGAGAATGGGGCTGGAAAAGGGAAAGGGGCTGGGAAAATGGGGTTGGGGTTGGGAAAAGGGGGTCGGGAAAGGGGCTGGGGTCGGGAACAGCAGGGTTGGGGTCAGGGCGTGGCTGCTCCATCCCAGGGTTCCCACTGAGTGTTCCCAAATTCCCCCTGATCATTCCCAAATTCGCGCTGTGCATTCCCAAATTCCCACTGATCATTCCCAAATTCTCACATTCTCACTGAGAATTCCCAATTCCCCCCTGCTCATCCCAATCCCCAGATCACCAGGATTTACTGCTACGTGTCTGTGGTGAGCCTGCAGTACCTGGGGCCCGTGATCCTCACCCTGCACAGCGCCCTGCTGCTCAAAACGCTGGGTCAGGAGCGGCTCAGGGGGGTTGGGGGGTGGGCACGAGGGGCTCGAGGGTTTTTGGGGGGTTTGGGGTGGGCAGGGGGGTCTCTGGGGTTTTTGGGGTGGTCAGGAGGGGCTCTGGGGTTTTTGGGGTGGGCAGGGGGGGCTCTGGGGTTTGGGATTTTGGGGTGGGCAGGAGGGCCTGGAAGGTGTCAGGGACCCCAAACTGTCCCCAGCTCTCAGGGCCCCCCCAGATCGGATTCTGTGGTTCTGTTCTGGTTTGTATGGGGACAGACTTGGGGCTGGGGACAGGGACACCCCAGACCTGTCCCATCTGTTCCACAGAGACCCCAAAACCTGTCCCTCAGGGACCCCAAAACCTGTCCCACGGGGACACCCCACAGCTGTCCCCTTTGTCCCACAGGGACACCCCAGACCTGTCCCCTGTCCCACAGAGACACTCCAGACCTGTCCCCTCTCTCCCAGACCTGGCCCCTCTGTCCCACACCTGTCCCCCCTGTCCCACACCTGTCCCACATCTGTCCCCTCTGTCCCACACCTGTTCCCCCTGTCCCTTCTGTCCCAGCCCCCCACACCTGTCCCCCTGTCCCAGATCTGTCCCACACCTGTCCCCTCTGTCCCACACAGATCCTGTCCCTTCTGTCCCACAGGGACACCCCAGACCTGTCCCCTCTGTCCCAATCCCCCCAGATCTGTCCCCTCTGTCCCACACCTGTCCCCCTGTCCCAGACCTGTCCCCTCTGTCCCCGCCCCCCAGACCTGTCCCCCCATCCCACAGAAATCCTGTCCCCTCTGTCCCACAGGGACACCCCACACCTGTCCCCTATGTCCCAGACCTGTCCCCCTGTCCCACAGAGATCCTGTCCCTTCTGTCCCAATCCCCCCACACCTGTCCCCCCTGTCCCACACCTGTCCCCCCCATCCCACAGAAATCCTGTCCCCTCTGTCCCACAGGGACACCCCAGACCTGTCCCAGCCCCCCACACCTGTCCCCCTGTCCCAGACCTGTCCCCTCTGTCCCACAGGGACATCCCACACCTGTCCCCCTGTCCCAGGGCCCCCGTCCCCACTGTCCCACAGAGACACCCCAGACCTGTCCCCTCTGTCCAACCCCCCCAGACCTGTCCCCCCTGTCCCACACCTGTCCCTCTGTGTCCCACAGGGACACCCCAAACCTGTCCCAGCCCCCCACACCTGTCCCCCTGTCCCACACCCGTCCCCCCTGTCCCACACAGATCCTGTCCCCTCTGTCCCACACAGATCCTGTCCCCCCTGTCCCAGACCTGTCCCCTCTGTCCCACAGGGACATCCCACACCTGTCCCCCCTGTCCCAGGGCCCCCGTCCCCACTGTCCCACAGAGACACCCCAGACCTGTCCCCTTTGTCCAACCCCCCCACACCTGTCCCCCTGTCCCACACCTGTCCCTCTGTCCCACAGGGACACCCCACACTTGTCCCCCTTGTCCCAGACCTGTCCCCCCATCCCACAGAGATCCTGTCCCTTCTGTCCCAATCCCCCCAGACCTGTCCCCTGTCCCACAGAGACACTCCAGACCTGTCCCCTCTGTCCCATAGAGATCCTGTCCCTCCTGTCCCAGACCTGTCCCCTCTGTCCCACAGGGACACCCCAGACCTGTCCCTCCTGTCCCACACCTGTCCCAGCCCCCCACACCTGTCCCCCCCGTCCCACACGTGTCCCTCCGTGTCCCACAGGTCACCACTCGTGGGGGCTGTACCCCGAGCCCCCCCCCGTGTCCCCAGCAGCCGCGGTGTCCCCGGTGTCCCCCGCGGGTGGCCCCGGTGGGGACGCGCAGGCGGCGGCGCAGGAGATCTCGGCGCTGCTGGGCTGCATCTTCACCCCCCTCCTGTTCCGAGGCTTCTTCTCCTTCCTCACCTGGTGGGTGGCCACCTGCCAGCTGGTCACCAGCCTCTTCGGCCTCTACTTCCACCAGTACCTGGCGGCCTCCTGACTGGGAGGGACTGGGAGGGACTGGGAGGGACTGGGAGGGACTGGGCTCTGCTGCTGGTCCCGCTTTGAGGACACTCGTGGGGATATCGGTGCCACCAGGGTGGGTTTGTGCCTGCTCCTCGTGGGGACACTGGGCCAGCAGTGTTGGGGACACTGTGGGGACGTCCTGGAGTGGCACCTGCACAGATTTTGGGGTGTTCCCCCAAGGGGGGATTTTGTAGGGTCTTGGTGTCGAGCTCTGTGTGACCCCTCAGGGGTGGCTGCTGCACAAATAAACGAGTGACACCAGCGTGGTTGTCACACAAAAGCTGCTCTTGGTGTCCCCAAAATCCCAAAAGCTGCTCTTGGTGTCCCCAAGTCCCAAAAGCTGCTCTTGGTGTCCTCAAAATCCCAAAAGCTGCTCTTGGTGTCCCCAAAATCCCAGAAGCTGCTCTTGTCCCCAAATCCCAAAAGCTGCTCTTGGTGTCCCCAAAATCCCAAAAGCTGCTCTTGGTGTCCCCAAAATCCCAAAAGCTGCTCTTGGTGTCTCCAGATCCCAAAAGCTGCTCTGGGTGTCCCCAAATCCCAGAAGCTGCTCTTGGTGTCCCCAAAATCCCCCCTGAGCTGCAGGAGGGAGCTCAGCTCAGCCCATCCCTGTCCCTGGGGTCACCTGGGGATGGTGGCACTGACAGGGGGGGACAGGGACAGGGTCCCCTGAGGTGGGAAAGGGAAGGAAAGGGAAAGGAAAGGGAAAGGAAAGGGAAAGGAAAGGAAAGGAAAGGAAAGGAAAGGAAAGGAAAGGAAAGGAAAGGAAAGGAAAGGAAAGGAAAGGAAAGGAAAGGAAAGGAAAGGAAAGGAAAGGAAAGGAAAGGAAAGGAAAGGAAAGGAAAGGAAAGGAAAGGAAAGGAAAGGAAAGGAAAGGAAGAAGGAAAGGAAGAAGGAAAGGAAGAAGGAAAGGAAGAAGGAAAGGAAGAAGGAAAGGAAGAAGGAAAGGAAGAAGGAAAGGAAGAAGGAAAGGAAGAAGAAGGAAAGAGAGGTGGGAAGGTGGCAGGAGGGAGTGATCCCCGCAGGATTTTGGGGACCCATCCCAGAAGGATTTTGGGGACCCGGGGACCTGTCTGTCCCCGCAGGATTTTGGGGGACCCGGGGACCTGTCTGTCCCCGCAGGATTTTGGGGACCTGTCTGTCCCCGCAGGATTTTGGGGACCTGTCTGTCCCCACAGGATTTGGGGACCTGTCTGTCCCCGCAGGATTTGGGGACCTGTCTGTCCCCGCAGGATTTTGGGGACCCGGGCCAGCCCGTGCCGAGGCGGTGGCGCTGCCCTGACGGCTCATTTGTCGCGTTTGTCGCATTTGTGGCCGTGTCCCCGCGGGGCCGTTGCCAAGGCCGGGCTCAGACACGCAGACGGAGCCTCCCCCGGGAGCTGCCCAGACGGGTGACCCTGCCCGGCGGCGACAGTGACAGATCGGGCGGCGACAGTGACAGACACGGCCGGGGCCCGGGGAGAGCTCCCTGCCCCGGCTGGGATTTGGGGTTTGGGATTTGGGATTTGAGGGGTTTGGGGTTTGAGGGGACCCCCTGGAGGTTTTGGGGAGTCGCTTTGGGGTCTGGAGATCGCGGGGGGATCTCAGAGCTGGGGGGGGGGAGGCAGGGAATCCTTTCCCACCCCACTTTATCCCAAATTAAATCTCTGACATAGAATCCTTTCCAATCCCACTTTATTCCAAATTAAATCCCCGACAGGGAATCCTTTCCAATCCCATTCCCATTCCAAATTAAATCCATGGTAGGGAATCCTTTCCCACTCCACTTTATCCCAAATTAAATCCCTGACAGGGAATCCTTTCCTGCCCCATTTGGATCCTCACAGGGAATCCTTTCCCACCCCATTTCCATCCCAAATTAAATCCTTGACAGGCAGGGAGGGATGCAGGGAATCCTTTCCCACCCCATTTCTGTCCCAAATTATATCCCTGACAGGCAGGAATGCAGGGAATCCTTTCCCACCCCATCTCTATCCCAAATTAAATCCCTGACAGGCAGGGAGGGATGCAGGGAATCCTTTCCCACCCCACTTTATCCTAAATGAAACCCCTAGCAGGGATTCAGGGAATCCTTTCCAACCCCATTTCCATCCCAAATTAAATCCCTGACACGGAATCCTTTCCCACCCCACTTTATCCCAAATTAAATCCTTGCCAGGCAGGCAGGGATGCAGGGAATCCTTTCCCACCCTGTTTCCATCCCAAATTAAATCCCTGACAGGGAATCCTTTCCCACCCCATTTCCACCCCGAATTAAATCCCTGAGAGACAGGCAGGAATGCAGGGAATCCTTTCCAATCCCATTTCAATCCCAAACAGGATCCCTGACAGGGAATCCTTTCCTGCCCCATTTGGATCCTGGCAGGGAATCCTTTCCAATCCCACTTTATCCCAAATGAAATGTCAGGGAATTCTTTCCAACCCCATTCGCATTCCAAATTAAATCCCTGACAGGAAGGGATGCAGGGAATCATTCCCAACCCCATTTCCATCCCAAATGGGATCCTGTCAGAGAATCCTTTCCCATCCCACTTTATCCCAAATTAAATCCCTGTCAGGGAATCCTTTCCCACCCCATTTCCACCCCAAACAGATCCCCTGAGCTGTTCCTGTTTGCAGCAGAGGGAATTTTGGGGCGCACACACCGGGGCTGGGGGATCCCCAAACGCAGGGAAGGGGAAATTCCCTGGGCCGGGGACAGGGAGCGGCTGTGTCCCCAAATCCCAGCCGGGTTTAACCCAGTCCCGAATCCCTCCGGGGCCACCCGGGGTGCAGGGAGTGACTGGGGTTGGCCCTGCTGTCCCCTCGCTGTCACCTCGGTGTCACCTCGGTGTCTGGAATGGGGTCGGGACCCCCAAAATCGGGAGCAGCCCCAGCCGGGGGTCCCCGAGGCGGGGGAGGCGGCGGCAGAGCCTGAGCCGGCAGTGGCTGAACCCACAGTGCCTGAGCACACAGAGCCTGAGCACACAGAGCCTGAGCACACAGAGCCTGAGCACACAGTGCCACCTGGTGCCACCAGCCTGGGGACAGCCACGGCCGCGGGGAGGGGATGGAGATGGGATGGGGATGGGGACAGGACAGGGACGCGGAGGGGATGGTGACAGGGATGGGGATGAGATGGGGACAGGGATAGGGATGGGATGGGACAGGGATGGGAACAAGGACAGGGACAGGACAAGGACAAAGACAGGGATGGGACAGGGAGGGGATGGGACAGGGATGAGATGGGGACAAGGACAGAGACAGGGATGGGGACAGGGACGGGGACAGGACAAGGACAAAGACAGGGACGGGACAGGGATGGGACAGGGATGGGACAGGGATGGGACAGGGACAGGAATGGGGACGTGGATGGGGACAGGACAGGGACAGGGACACAGGGAAAGGGATGGGGACAGGGACGGGGATGGGGACAGGACAAGGACAAAGACAGGAACGGGACAGGGATGGGACAGGGATGGGACAGGGACAGGAATGGGGACGTGGATGGGGACAGGACAGGGTCAGGGACAGGACAGGGACGGGGACAGGGATGGGACAAGGACAGAGAAGGGACAGGGACAAAGACAGGGACAGGGATGAGGACACAGGGACAGGGACAAGGACAAAGGGATGGGACAGGGATGGGGACAGGGACAGGACAGGGATAGGGACACAGGGACAGGGACAGGGAGGGGCACAGGGGAGGGACAGGACAGGGTCAGGGACAGGGACAGGGACAAGGATGGGGACAGGGATGGGACAAGGACAGGGAAGGGATGGGGACACAGGGACAGGGATGGGGACAGGGACAGGGACAAGGACAAGATGGGGACAGGGATGGGACTCATAACCTCACAAATCCTTAAAAATCCCCTCCCAAAAAACCCCTAAAACCTTCCAAACAAACCCCTCAAAAATCTCTTTACAAGCCCCTCACAACCTCCCCAAAAATCTCCTCAAAAACCCTCCAAAAATCCCCAAAATCTCCTAAAAAACCCCAAAAATCTCCTCAGAAACCCCCAAATCTCCTCAAAACCCCCCAAAAAATCAGCAAAAACTCTTAACCCCCCCCAAAAAAATCCCTCAAAAATCTCTTTACAAACCCCTCAAAATCCCCCCAAAATCTCCTCAACCCCCCCACAAAAATCTCCAAAAACCCCCAAAATCTCCTCAAAACCCCCCAAAAATCTCCAAAAAACCCCCAAAAATCTCCCAAAACCCCCCCAAAATTTTCTCAAAAACTCCCAAAAATCTCCTCCAAAAACCCCAAAAAATCTCCTAAAAAACCCCCCAAATCTCCTAAAAAACCCCAAAATCTCCTCAAAAAACCCAAAAAAATCTCCTCAAAACCCTTCAAAAAAACCCTCAAAAATCTCTTTACAAATCCCTCACAGTCCTCCAAAAAACCCCAAAAAATCTCCTAAAAAAACCCCAAAAACCTCCCAAAAAACCCCAAAAATCTCCCAAAATCCCCCCCAAAATCTCCCAAAAACCCCAAAATTCCCCCAAATTTCCAGGCCCCAGAGTCAATCATATTTTTTATTAAATATACATCCTCTCTTGGCACAAATCTTAAAATATATAAACATTATATAACAAAGTGTCTTCACTGCAATAAAATAGAATCCAGATCCCAAAATCCACCCAGGGGGGCCATGGGGAGGGCAGGGAAAGGCAATTAACAGTTTGTGCTAATTAATTGTTGATTATTAATTATTAATTATTAATTAATTAATGCATAGAGCACAGGGCAGGGGGGAAAAAGGGGGAAAAAGGGGGAAAAATGAGAAAAAAAGAAAAAAAAAAGAAAAAAAAGAAAAAAAAAAGAAAAAAAGGGAAAAAAAAGAAAAAAAAAAGAAAAAAAAAAGAAAAAAGTGAAAGTGAAATTTGTTTTTTTTTTTCCTTGCATTATGGACTCTCTGAAAACTGAACAGAATAATCAGGTTTGAAGTAAAATTTGGGTTTTTTTTCTTGCATTATGGAATCTCTAGAAAATACAGAATAATCAGGTTTGAAGTGAAAATTTGGTTTTTGCTTTTTTTTTTCTTGCATTATGGACTGTCTGGAAATTGAAAAAAATAATCAGGGTTGAAGAGAAATTTGTTTTTTTTTTCCTTGCATTATGGACTCTCTGAAAACTGAACAGAATAATCAGGTTTGAAGTAAAATTTGGTTTTTTTTTCTTGCATTATGGAATCTCTAGAAAATACAGAATAATCAGGTTTGAAGTGAAAATTTGGTTTTTGCTTTTTTTTTTCTTGCATTATGGACTCTCTGGAAATTGAACAGAATAATCATTGCTGAAGAGAAATTTGGATTTTTTTTTTGCATTCTGGACTCCCTGTAAAGGGATTTTCCCACCTTGGTTTGTGTGAGCTGATCATTGGAGGAGTCTGAAATCTGAATTTAACAGAGGGATGGATCATCCACCCAAAAAAAAAAAAAAAAAATAAAATAAAATAAAAAAGAAAATCTCCATTTCCCTGACAAGTGATTTGAAAGAGGAACACTGAGAGGTGCTGGAGCATTTCTGCTGAATCCCAGCAGGAATTGATTGGCACTGTGGGGTCAGGAGGAATTTTAGGGATAAATCAGCTGAGGGTTGAGTTATGAACACACCTACACAGCAGGTACCAAAAAGGGACAACAGGAGCTGGGCTCAGCTTTTCTTTTTCTTTTTTTTGTGGTTTTTTTTGTGTTTTTCTTTTGAGGATTTGTTCTCACACGGTGCATAGAGCAGGAGGTTAATACTGAATGAAATAAAAATGGGATTTTGAAGGATGGAACTGCTCCTTCCTCCTGGAAAATGCTGATTTCTCCAGAAGGAAAACACCAATCCAGGACACACAGAGGGGAATTTGGGTTCTGGAAGGGCTCCAGAGTGGCCTCTGCTGCCTCCAGTCTTTGGTCATGTCACAAAGCAGGGCTGAGGGAGCAGCTCCAGCCAAACCTGGGGGATCCTGGAGAGAGGGGAAATGTTCTTGTGTAGTGTCCTGGGGCTGTCCTGCTGCACAGGCCAGGGGAGCTGGGATCCCTGCAGGGAGCTGGGGATCCATCCAGGGAGCTGGGGATCCCTGCAGGGAGCTGGGGATCCATCCAGGGAGCTGGGATTCCATCCAGGGAGGTGGGATTCCATCCAGGGAGCTGGGAATCCAT
Organism: Catharus ustulatus; assembly: GCF_009819885.2. NCBI lineage: Eukaryota > Metazoa > Chordata > Aves > Passeriformes > Turdidae > Catharus > Catharus ustulatus. The sequence goes on along the minus strand of NC_046249.1, from coordinate 1,996,682 downwards.
CCAGGGAGCTGGGGATCCCTGCAGGGAGCTGGGAATCCATCCAGGGAGCTGGGGATCCATTCAGGGAGCTGGGAATCCATTCAGGGAGCTGGGGATCCCTGCAGGGAGCTGGGAATCCATCCAGGGAGCTGGGGATCCCTGCAGGGATCAGGAATTCCCCAAGGGATCTGGGAATCCATCCAGGGGAGCTGGGATTCCATCCAGGGATCTGGAATTCCATTCAGGGAGCTGGGAATCCCTGCAGGGAGCTGGGATTCCATCCAGGGAGGTGGGAATTCATCCAGGGAGCTGGGGATCCCTGCAGGGAGGTGGGAATCCATCCAGGGATCTGGGAATCCCTGCAGGGAGCTGGGAATTCATCCAGGGATCTGGGAATCCCCCAAGGGATCAGGAATTCCCCAAGGGATCTGAGAATTCCCCCCAGGGATCTGAGATTCCATCCAGGGATCTGGGAATCCCTGCAGGGATGAGGAATTCCCTCCAGGGATCTGGGATTTCCTCCAAGGACCTGGGAATCCATCCAGGGAGCTGGGAATCCCTGCAGGGATGAGGAATTCTCCCCAGGGATCTGGGATTTCCTCCAGGGATCTGGAATTGCCTCTAGGAACCTGAAAATCCCCCCAGGGATCAGGAATTCCCCCAGGGATCAGGAATTCCCCCAGGGATCAGGGATTCCCCCCAGGAATCAGGAATCCCCCCAGGGATCAGGAATCCCTCCAGGAATCAGATTCCCTGCAGGAATCCCCCCAGGGATCAGGAATCTCTCCAGGGATCAGGAATCCCCTGCAGGAATCCCCCCAGGGATCAGGAATCTCTCCAGGGATCAGGAATCCCCTGCAGGGATCCCCCCAGGGATCAGGAATCTCTCCAGGGATCAGGAATCTCTCCAGGGATCAGGAATCCCCTGCAGGAATCCCCCCAGGGATCAGGAATCCCCCCAGGAATCAGGAATTCCCTGCAGGAATCCCCCCAGGGATCAGGAATCCCCCCAGGGATCAGGAATCCCTCCAGGAATCAGGAATTCCCTGCAGGAATCCCCCCAGGGATCAGGAATCCCCCCAGGGATCAGGAATCCCTCCAGAGATCAGGAATTCCCTGCAGGAATCCCCCCAGGGATCAGGGATCCCCTCCCTGCCCTGGGATATTGCACTTGGCCGCAGGGAGCTCCAGCACTGCCCCTTCCCAGGCGCCAGGCTCCTTCCCACGAGCTCTGAGCCCTCAGTTCCATCATGCAGCACTTCCATCTGCCCAGCTGAGCCAGGTGAGGAGCCAGGAGCAGCACAGGGGGGTGGGGAGGCTCCACTCCTGGGGGCAGAGTCCATCACAGCTGCTCTGGAGCACTCAGCTCTGCACGACCGCGAAATTCTTTTCGCTTACGCGTCCAAATTATAAAGGGGGGAAAAAAAAATCTGACAACAACAGGAGAAGAAAAAACCCCCAAAATGGGTGAGTTCCCAGCTGCAGGAGGACGTGGGAGAGCAGGGAAGAAGGAATTCTCCTGGCACACACAGCCACTACCTGTCCAGGCCGGGGCTGTGCTGCAGCTTGCGGAGCAGGATCTGCGTCAGGTCGAAGGTGGTGAAGCTGATGCCCACGGCGATGGGGCCCTTGACCCAGTTCATGCTGAGCCCTTTGTAGAGCCCCCTGATGAGTCCCTCCTCCCTGACGATGTCCTGCATGGTGAGCAGGATGGAGCTGTAGGTGTGGCCCAGCACTCCGGCCGTCTGCATGCGGCGCCGCACCACGTCCAGCGGGTACGAGGCCGATTGGCCGATGAGGCCGGCGCACGCCCCGAACAGCAGGCGCTCGGGGGGCGAGGGCTGCGCCTTCCCGCTGTGCTCTGGGGGGTAGAACTTGCAATTAACACTCAATTAATGGGGAAAGCTGAATTAAGGTGCAGGGTTTGTTAGTCAGGTGGTGCTCGCGAGGTTTTGTTCCACAGCGTTTGTTCCCTAAGATTTTGTTTCCTGAGGTTTCGTTCCCCAGGTTTTGTTCCCCAGGTTTTGTTCACCAAGGTTTTGTTCACCAAGGTTTTGTTCCCTAGGTTTTATTTCCCAGGTTCCTCTCCCAAGGTTTTGTTCACCAATGTTTTGTTCCTCAGGTTTTGTTTCCCAAGGTTTTGTTCCCAAGGTTTTGCTCCCCATGGTTTTGTTCCCAAGGTTTTGCTCCCCATGGTTTTGTTCCCCAGGTTGAGCTACCAAGGTTTTGTCCCTGAGGTTTTGCTCCCCAGGTTTTGTTTCCCAGGTTTTGTTTTCTACAGGTTGCTCTCCCAAGGTTTTGATCCCAAGATTTTGTTCTCCAGGTTGCACTCCCAAGGTTTTGCTCCCCAAGATTTTGTTCTCCAGGTTGAGTTCCCCAGGTTTTGTTTCCCAGGTTCCTCTCCCAAGGTTTTGCTCCCCAAGATTTTGTTCCCCAAGATTTTGTTCCCCAGGTTTTGTTTCCCAGGTTCCTCTCCCAAGGTTTTGATCCCAAGATTTTGCTCCCCAGGTTTTGTTCCTCAGGTTGCTCTTCCAAGGTTCTGTCCCTGAGGTTTTGTTCCTGAAGGTTTTGCTCCCAAGATTTTGTTTTCCTCAGGTTGCACTCCCAAGGTTTTCTTCCCCCAGTTTTGTTCCCAAGGTTGCAGTCCCAAGCAAAATCATTAAAAATGCTCTCCCAATCACACAAAAAGCTGCCACAAACCCAAGCCCTGAGCGGGTACGAGGCCGACTGGCCGATGAGGCCGGCGCACGCCCCGAACAGCAGCGCTCGGGGATCGAGGGCTGCGCCTTCCCGCTGTGCTCTGGGGGGACACAGGGGGGAAACTCCTGGAGTTTATGTTGAATTAATGGGGAGAGGGTGGAGGGTTTGTTACTGGGGTGGTTGCTCGCGAGGTTTTGTTTCCCAGGTTGTTCTCCCAAGGTTTTGTTCCACACGGTTTGTTTCCTAAGATTTTGTTCACCAAGGTTTTGTTTCCTGAGGTTTTGTTCCCTAGGTTTTGTTCCCCAGGATTTTGTTCACCAAGGTTTTGTTCCCCAGGTTGAGCTCCCAAGGTTTTGTTCTCTGAGGTTTTGCTCCCTAGGTTTTGTTTCCCAGGTTTTGCTCCCCAAGGTTTTGTTCCCCAGGCTGAGTTCCCCAGGTTTTGCTCCACAGGGTTCGTTCCCTGAGGTTTTGTTCCCCAGGTTCCTCTCCCAAGGTTTTGTTCCCCAGGGTTTGTTCCCCAAGATTTTGTTCACCAAGGTTTTGTTCACCAAGGTTTTGTTCCCCAGGCTGTTCTCCTGAGGTTTTGTTTCCTGAGGTTTTGCTCCCTAGGTTTGGTTTCCCAGGTTCCTCTCCCAAGGTTTTGTTTCCCAAGATGTTGTTCCCCAAGGTTTTGTTTCCCAGGTTGTTCTCCCAAGGTTTTGTTCACCAAGATTTTGTCTCCTGAGGTTTTGTTCCCCAGGTTGTGTTCCCCAAGATTTTGCTCACCAAGGTTGTTCTCCCAAGGTTTTGCTTCCCAGGTTGCACTCCCCAAGGTTTCGTTTTCCACAGGTTGCTCTCCCAAGACTTTGTTTCCCAGGTTGCTCTCACAAGGCTTTGTTCCCCAAGATTTTGTTCACCAAGGTTTTGTTCCCCAGGTTGTTCTCCCAAGTTTTTGTTCCCCAAGGTTTTGCTCCCCAAGGTTTTGTTCCCCAGGTTGCTCTCCCCAGGTTTTGTTTTCCATAGGTTGCACCCCTAAGATTTTGTTTCCTAGGTTGCACTCCCAAGGTTTTCCTCCCCAGGTTTTGTTCCTCAGGTTGCTCTTCCAAGGTTCTGTCCCTGAGGTTTTGTTCCCCAAGGTTTTGCTCCCAAGGTTTTGTTTTCCTCACGTTGCAGTCCCGAGGTTTGGTTCCCCAAGTCTTTGTTCCACAGGGTTTGTTCCCCGAGGTTTTGTTTCCTGAGGTTTTGTTCACCAGGTTGAGCTCCCCCCAGGTTTTGTTCCCCAGGGTTTGTTCTCCAAGGTTTTGTTCCACAGGTTTTGTTCCTAAGATTTTGTTCACCAAGGTTTTCTTCCCAAGGTTGTTTTCCCCAGGTTGCATTCCTGAGGTTTTGCTCCCCAAGTTTTTGCTTCCCAGGTTTTGCTTCCCAGGTTGAGCCCCCAAGTTTTGTTTTCCTCAGGTTGCTCTCATGAGGTTTTGTTCCCCAGGGTTTGTTCTCCAAGGTTTTGTTCCCAAGGTTGTTTCCCCCAGGTTGCATTCCTGAGGTTTTGCTCCCCAAGTTTTTGCTCCCCAGGTTTTGCTCCCCAAGGTTTTGTTCCCCAGGTTGAGCTCCCAAGTTTTGTTTTCCTCAGGTTGCTCTCATGAGGTTTTGTTCCCCAGGGTTTGCTCCTCAAGTTTTATTCCCAACATTTTGTTCCCCACATTTTGTTTTCCCCAGCTTGCACCCCCTAAGGTTCTGTTCCTCAGGTAGCTCTCCCAAGGTTTTGTTCCCCAAATTTTGCTCTACCCAGGTTGCCCTCATGATGTTTTGTTCCCAGATTTTGCTCCCCAAGTTTTCCTCTCCCCAGGCCTCCTGAGGTTTTATTCCCCAGGTTTTGCTCCTGAGCTTTTGTTCCCCAAGTTGAGCTTTCAAGATTTTGCTCCCCAGCTTGCTCTCCCATGGCTTCACTGCTCAGGTTTTATTCCCCAGGTTTTGCTCCTGAGCTTTTGTTCCCCAAGTTGAGCTTTCAGGATTTTGCTCCCCCAGTTTTGCTCCCCAGGTTGCTCTCCCATGGCTTCACTGCTCAAGTTTTGTTCTTCAGGTAGCACTGCCAAGCAAAATCATTAGAAATGCTCCCCAAAATCATTAGAAATGCTCCCCAAAATCACAAGAAGAGATCCCCAAACCACAAGAAAAGGTCCCAACAATCCCTACAAAACAAACCCCGAGTGATCTCACACTCACTGACACATCACAGCCACAACACCCAAAATTTTACTCCCAACTCAGCCACAACCAAACCCCTCTCCACCTTTTATCCTCCACAAACCTCATTTTTCCTCCTTGTGACCCTTTCCTCAGAGCCCCCAGAACCCCCAAAATTTCCCCAAACCCCCAGAACTCCCCCAGATTTACCTGCATGCACTTTCTTCAGCGTCTCATAGGTGAAGAAGCTGAGGCCAGCGTAGGGGATGACGCCCAGGATGGTGGGGGTGAAGCCCCTGTACAAGGTTTTCAGCCCCTCCTCTCGGGATATCCGGATGAAAACGTGCACAATGCTGCTGTACCTGGCGTGGGGACACGGGGAGGGCAGACCTGCGCTGGTCAGAGGCTGGGGTGTTGATTAACGAGGGGTTAATTGGTAATTAATTCGGTTCTGAGCTCGTCAGGCAGCTCAGAAGGGGTTCCAGATGGGTTTTGGGGCTTCCTTGAGTAATTGTTTTGAATTTTGGGGGGTTTTTTAAAGGAGTAAAAGCACCTTGATAAACAGCAAAGGTTTTTTCCTTTTAAAAAAGGGGATTTTTCCCTTTTTGACACAGGGAAATGTATTGGACGGTGAGATGGTTTGGGAAACTCATCCAGTTCCACAATCCTGAGTTTCCAACTCAAGTCATCACTTTGGAGATCCAAAGGTGTTTTCCTTCCTCACACACAGGGAATAAACCCTAAACTGACTCTAATATAAACAGCAAAGGTTTTCTTCCTTTAAAAAAGGAAATTTTTTCTCTCTGCCACACGGAAATGTATGGAATACTGGGATGGTTTGGGCTGGGAAAGCTCATCCAGTTCCACAATCCTCAATTTCCAACTCAAGGCATCACTTTGGTGATCCAAAGATGTTTTCCTTCATCAGACAGGGAATAAAACCCTGAACTGACCTCTATAATAAACAGTGAAGGTTCTTTTCCTTTTAAAAAGGTTTTTTTTTTTCCTCTCTGCCACAGGGAAATGTATTGAATGCTGGGATGGTTTGGGAAGGCTCATCCAGTTCCACATCCCAAGCCCCATTCCTGAGTTTCTAACTCAAGGCATCTTACCCAACTGACCTCTAATATAAACAGTGAAGGTTTTCTTCCTTTAAAAAAGGAGATTTTTCCCTTTTTGCCACCTTTTTGAATGGTGGGATGGTTTGGGCTGGGAAAGCTCATCCAGTTCCACAATCCTGAGTTTCCAACTCAAGGCATCACTTTGGTGATCCAAAGTTGTTTTCCTTCCTCTCAGACAGGGAATAAACCCCTGAACTGACTCTATAATAAACAGTGAAGGTTCTTTTCCTTTTAAAAAGGTGTTTTTTTCCTCTCTGCCACAGTGAAATTTATTAAATGGTGGGATGGTTTGGGAAAGCTCATCCAGTTCCACATCCCAAGCCCAAATCCTGAGTTTCCAACTCAAGGCATCACTTTGGTGATCCAAAGGTGTTTTCCTTCCTCACACACAGGGAATAAACCCTGAACTGACCTCTGTAATAAACAGTGAAGGTTTTGTTCCTTTTTAAAAATGAGGTTTTTTTCTCTCTCTGCCACAGGGAAATGTATGGAATGCTGGGATGGTTTGGGAAAGCTCGTCCAGCTCCACATCCCAAGCCCAAATCCTGAATTTCCAACTCAAGGCATCACTTTGATGATCCAAAGATGTTTTCTCTCCTCACAGACAGGGAATAAAACCCTGAACTGACCTCTACAATAAACAGTGAAGGTTTTTTTCTTTTAAAAAAATGGGTTTTTTCTCTCTTTGCCACAGGGAAATGTATGGAATGCTGGGATGGTTTGGGAAAGCTCATCCAGTTCCACATCCCAAGCCCTATTCCTCATTTTCCAACTCAAAGCATCACTTTGGTGATCCAAAGGCGTTTTCCTTCCTCACAGACACAGAATAAACCCTGAACTGACCTCTATAATAAACAGTGAAGGTTTTGTTCCTTTAAAAAAGGAGATTTTTCTCTTTTTGCCACAGGGAAATGTATTAAATGCTGGGATGGTTTGGGAAGGCTCATCCAGTTCCACATCCCAAGCCCCAATCCTGAGTTTCTAACTCAAGGCATCTGACCTCTAACATAAACAGCAAAGGTTTTCTTCCTTTAAAAAAGGAATTTTTTTCTCTCTGCCACAGGGAAATGTATGGAATTGTGGGATGGTTTGGGCTGGGAAAGCTCATCCAGTTCCACAATCCTCAATTTCCAACTCAAGGCATCACTTTGATGATCCAAAGTTGTTTTCCTTCCTCACAGACAGGGAATAAAACCCTGAACTGACCTCTAATATAAACAGTGAAGGTTTTCTTCCTTTAAAAAAGGATTTTTGTTCTCTCTGCCACAGTGAAATGTATTGAATGGTGGGATGGGTAGGGAAAGCTCATCCAGTTCCACATCCCAAGCCCAAATCCTGAATTTCCAACTCAAGGCATCCCTTTGGAGATCCAAAGATGTTTTCTCTCCTCTCAGACACAGAATAACCCCCTGAACTCTCCCAGCATCCATCTCCACCCACACCCAAACCGCTGCTCACAGCTTTATCCCACCAAAGGCTCCACGTAAGAAACAACCCCCAAACCAACAATAAAAACAAATAAAACCCCCCAAAAGCTGTTCATGAGGCACTTACATCTCCTTGGGCGTGACAGCCATGCGGGCACGCACCATGTCCAGCGGGTAGGTGACCATGGCAGCCGTGGTGCCAGCCAGGGAGCCGGCGATGAAGCGAGGGAACGGCGTCAGTGCCCTGCAGGGAGGGGAGGAGAGAGCAAAATGGCACCAATCCCACCTGGAGTGGAAATCCCAGCCCTCCCACTGATGGCTGGAGGAGATGGGAGGGAGTTCAGAGGAATTAAACTGATATTTATGTGTTTATTTATTTATTTATTCGTGGCCTGGTAGTGGCAATGCCACTGTCTGGATGGCTCCAAGATGGAAGCATGGTCAGGAGATCTCACGTTTTTATACAAATTTTGTCCAGTTAAAAGCCTCAAATCATCAAGATTCATCCTCCTTGCTTGCCTGCCCTCCTCATGGTTTCCTCTGCCTCAGAGCTTCCCCTCACAGTTCCCTCCTAGAGCTCTCCCCTCGCAGCTCCCATCTGGGCAGCTCTCCCTGCACAGCTTCCATCTCAAACTTCCCCTCAGAGCTTCCATCTCAGAGCTCTCCCCTCACAGCTTCCATCTTGGAGTTTTCCCTCACAGCTTCCATCTCAGAGCTTCCTCCTCAGAACTTTCATATTGGAGCTCTCCCTTACACCTCCCATCTTGCAGCTCTCCCCTCACAGTTCCATCCTCGAGCTCTCCCCTCAGAGCTTCCATCCTGGAGCTTCCTCCCTAGAGCTTCCCCTCGCAGCTTCCATCTCAGAGCTCTCCCCTCACAGTTCCATCCTGGAGCTCCCCTCACATTTTCCATGCTGGAGCTCTCCCCTCACAGCTTCCCCCTTCCCCTCACAGTTCCATCCTCGAGCTTCCCCTCAGAGCTTCCATCTCAGAGCTCTCCCCTCACAGTTTCCATCTCAGAGCTCTCCCCTCACAGTTCCCTTCTGGAGCTTCCCCCTCACAGCTTCCATCTTGGAGCTTCCTTCCCAGAGCTTCCCCTCACAGCTTCGCCCTTCCCCTCAGAGCTTCCATCTCAGAGCTCTCCCCTCACAGCTCCCTTCTGGAGCTCTCCCCTTGGAGCTCTCCCCTCACAGTTCCCTCCTGGAGCTCTCCCCTCACAGCTTCCATCTTGGAGTTTTCCCTCACAGCTTCCCCCTTCCCCTCACAGCTTCCATCCTGGAGCTCTCCCCTCACAGCTCTCCCCTCTCATTTCCCTCCTGTAGCCCCCTGCAGGATCCCAGCCCCACAGGCCCCAGCCCTGCTGCCCCTGGAGCTCTCCCCTCACAGCTTTCATCTCAAACTTCCCCTCAGAGCTTCCATCTTGGAGCTCTCCCCTCACAGCTCTCCCCTCATATTTCCCTCCTGGAGCTCTCCCCTCTGAGTTCCCTCCTGGAGCACTCCCCTCACAACTTCCCCCTCACAGCTCCCATCCCAGAGCTCTCCCATCACAGCTCCCATCTTGGAGCTTCCATCTTGAAGCTCTCCCCTCACAGCTTCCATCTTGGAACTTCCCCCTCACAGTTCCATCTTGGAGTGTCCCTCAAATTTCCCTCCTGGAGCTCTCCCCTCTCAGTTCCCTCCTGGAGCTCCCTGCAGGAGCCCAGCCCTACAGGCCCCAGCCCTGCTGCCCCTGGAGCTCTCCCCTCACAGCTTCCATCCTGTAGCTCTCCCCTCACAGCTCTCCCCTCACATTTCCCTCCAGGAGCTCTCTGCAGGAGCCCGGCCCAGCAGGCCCCAGCCCTGCCATCCCTGGAGCTTCCCCTCACAGCTTCCATCTTGGAGCTCTCCCCTCACATTTCCCTCCAGGAGCCCCCTGCAGGATCCCAGCCCCACAGGCCCCAGCCCTGGCGCCCTCACAGCTCTCCCCTCACAGCTTTCCCCTTCCCCTCACATTTCCCTCCTGGAGCTCCCCCCTCACATTTCCCTCCTGTAGCCCCTGCAGGACCCCAGGCCCCAGCCCTGCTGCCCCTGGAGCTCTCCCCTCACAGCTCCATCTCACAGCTCTCCCCTCTCAGTTCCCTCCTGTAGCCCCTGCAGGATCCCAGCCCCAGCCCTGCTGCCCTTACTTTCCCTGGAAGCCGTAGTAGCTGCCCAGGAGCTGCTTGTACTCCTCGTGGGCACAGAACTGGATGGCGGCGTAGGGGATCACCCGCACCATGGTGGCTGAGTTCCCCCTCCACAGGCTCCAGAAACCCTCCTTGAGGTAGGTGTGGTAGATCAGCCTGTATGCTTCCTGCAGGGATAAATAATCATTATTTTAAAATTATTATTATTATTATTTTTATAAGCACCATGGTGGCCCAGTTCCCCCTCCACAGGCTCCAGAAGCCCTCCTTGAGGTAGGTGTGGTAGATCAGCCTGTATGCTTCCTGCAGGAATAAATAATCATTATTTTTTAAATTATTATTATTATTATTATTAACACCATGGTGGCTGAATTCCCCCTCCACAGGCTCCAGAAACCCTCCTTGAGGTAGGTGCGATAGATCAGCCTGTATGCTTCCTGTAGGGATTAAATCATCATTATTTTTTAAATTTTTATTATCTTTATTAGCACCATGGTGGCCCAGTTCCCCCGCCACAAGCTCCAGAAGCCCTCCTTGAGGTAGGTGTGATAGATCAGCCTGTATAATAAATCATCATTATTTTAAAAATTATTATTATTATTATTGTTATTAGCACCATGGTGGCTGAATTCCCCCTCCACAGGCTCCAGAAGCCCTCCTTGAGGTAGGTGGGATAGATCAGCCTGTATGCTTCCTGCAGGGATAAATAATCATTATTTTAAAATTATTATCATTTTTATTAGCACCATGGTGGCTGAATTCCCCCCCTCCACAGGCTCCAGAAACCCTCCTTGAGGTAGGTGTGGTAGATCAGCCTGTATGCTTCCTGCAGGAATAAATAATCATTATTTTAAAAATTATTATTATTATTATTATTAGCACCATGGTGGCCCAGTTCCCCCTCCACAGGCTCCAGAAGCCCTCCTTGAGGTAGGTGTGATAGATCAGCCTGTAAAATAAATCATCATTATTTTTAAAGTTATTATTATTATTATTTTTATTATTATTATTATTATTATTATTAGCACCATGGTGGCCAAATTCCCTCCCTCCACAGGCTCCAGAAACCCTCCTTGAGGTAGGTGTGATAGATCAGCCTGTATAATAAATCATCATTATTTTTAAAATTATTATTATTATTATTATTATTATTAGCACCATGGTGGCTGAATTCCCCCTCCACAGGCTCCAGAAGCCCTCCTTGAGGTAGGTGTGATAGATCAGCCTGTATGCTTCCTGTAGGGAATAAATCATCAATATTTTAAAATTATTATTAACATCATCATTATCATAATTATCACAATTAATTTTAATGAATGTATTGATCTATTACATATATATTCATTATTATAGATAAGGAAAAGCTGGAATGCACAAAAAGCACTCAAAGAGCATTATCATCATTGTTATCATTGATTTTAATGCATGTATTGATCTATTATATATATATTCATTATTATAGATAAGGAAAAGCTGGAATGCACAAAAAGCACTCAGATCCCAAATTTAATTCATTATAAATTCTGGAAAATACTCCTGTGTGGTTGAGGGAAGGAAACAAGCACTGGAAATGGTCCCAAAATCACAAGGAATCATCAAAAAAATCACAAAAAAGGTCCCAAAACCACCAGGAAAGGTTCCAAAATCACCAGGAAAGGTCCCAAAACCACCAAAAAAGGTCTCAAAAATCAGTTAAAAACGTCCCAAAAACCACAAAAAAGGTCCCAAACCACAGCCCTGAGTGATGTCACATTTATTGTCACATCACCACCATTCCCTGTCCTTCCCTCTATATTTTCATGGAATGCTGCTGATAAATGCCCCAAAAAAAGCGAAATAAAGAAACAAAAAGATGAATCAAACACTTCAGGATAACAGCAGACATCACCTCACCTTGGCAGAAAATCTTTTTGAAGACACTAAAAAAGAAAAAAAAAGAAGATTAGGGCTTGCAAGACATAAAAATCAATATTTGAATCCCTAAAGAAGGGATAAATAAACAGGTGTTTTGGCTAAAATTAAAAATTTTATTTTGATTTTTTTTTTTACTCTGTGCAATTCAATACTTTTATGTTTTTTTACTCTGTGCAATTCAATGTTTTTATTTTGATTTTTTTTTACTCTGTGCAATTCAATGCTTTTATTTTGATTTTTTTTACTCTCTGCAATTCAATGCTTTTATTTTGATTTTTTTAACTGTGCAATTCAATGTTTTTATTTTGATTTTTTTTTACTATGCAATTCAATGTTTTTATTTTTAATTTTTTTACTCTGTGCAATTCAAAGTTTTTATTTTGATTTTTTTTTACTCTGCAATTCAATGCTTTTGATTTTTTTCACTCTGTGCAATTCAATGTTTTTATTTTGATTTTTTTCACTCTGTGCAATTCAATACTTTTATTTTTTTTTACTCTGTGCAATTCAATGCTTTTATTTTGATTTTTTTTTACTGTGCAATTAAATGTTTTTAGTTTGATTTTTTTTTACTCTGTGCAATTCAATACTTTTATTTTTTTTCACTCTGTGCAATTCAATGCTTTTATTTTGATTTTTTTCACTGTGCAATTCAATGCTTTTATTTTGCTCTGTGCAATTCAATACTTTTATTTTTTTTACTCTGTGCAATTCAATGCTTTTATTTTGATTTTTTTTTACTGTGCAATTAAATGTTTTTAGTTTGATTTTTTTTTACTCTGTGCAATTCAATACTTTTATTTTTTTTCACTCTGTGCAATTCAATGTTTTATTTTGATTTTTTTCACTCTGTGCAATTCAATGCTTTTATTTTGATTTTTTTCACTGTGCAATTCAATGCTTTTATTTTGCTCTGTGCAATTCAATACTTTTATTTTTTTTCACTCTGTGCAATTCAATGCTTTCATTTTGATATTTTTTTACTCTGTGCAATTCAATGCTTTAATTTTGATTTTTTTTTTACTCTGTGCAATTCAATGCTTTAATTTTGATTTTTTTCACTCTGTGCAATTCAATGCTTTTATTTTGATTTTTTTCACTCTGTGCAATTCAATGCTTTTATTTTGATTTTATTTTCACTCTGTGCAATTCAATACTTTTATTTTTTTTTACTCTGTGCAATTCAATGCTTTAATTTTGATTTTTTTTTTCTCTGTGCCATTCAATGCTTTTATTTTGATTTTTAAAAATTTATTTATTTTTTTTAATAAAACCACTAAACCTGGGTGTGTGTTTTTGGTGGGAAAACCCCAAAAATTCAGGTGCTGGGACAATCCCAACCTCCCTGATCCACATCCCAGCAATTCCAGAGCTCCCTGCTGTGCCCAGAATGAAAAATCACGAGAGGAAAAATCAATTCTAAATGAAATGTCAGCCAGGGATTAAACTGAGCCCAATTCAGCTCATCTGGGACGTCAGCAGATTTGAAATTCTTGGCTTTCCTAAATGCTCACAGAATTAAAAGCTGTGCTGTTCCCTTTGGGATAATTGAGGATCCCAAAAATCCCCAAATCCTGCTGACCACAGGGAAATTCTGCATTCCAGCCAGAGGAATTTCATTTTCTGTCTCAATTCAGGGACACAAATGCAGAAATGGAGCAGCCCCAGTGAATTTTGTCTCACATTTTGGGGAGAATTGACACAATTTGGGCATCCAGGGAACTCCCACAGCCCAAATTCCTCCTCCCAGAGGTTCTACATCTCTAATAAAAGGAGCTGGATGGATTCCAGGTTCAAAAATAAATTGGGAAAAGCTCAGTTCTCACCTTGGAACATGATTTTTGTCCTGTCCAGAGGAGCCACTGCAGTTTTAGCCACAGCCCCAGCCAGTGCTCCAGACATCAGGGAGTTCAGCACTTTCTTCTTGTCCTGGTTATCCTGAAATTAAAAAAAAAACAAACAAAAAACCATTGGATAATAGGAAAAAAAATTAAAAATCAAATCAATCCCACAAACAAAAAAATAAAATTAAAAAAAAATCAAATCAATCCCACAAAGAAAAAAATAAAATTAAAAAAATATTAAAATCAATCCCACAAAGAAAAAAATAAAATTAAAAAAATCTAAAATCAATCCCACAAAGAAAAAAATAAAATTAAAAAAATATTAAAATCAATCCCACAAAGAAAAAAATAAAATTTAAAAAAAATCAAATCAATCCCACAAAGAAAAAAATAAAATTAAAAAAACCTGAAATCAATCCCACAAAGAAAAAAATAAAATTAAAAAAATCAAATCAATCCCACAAAGAAAAAAATAAAATTAAAAAAAAATCAAATCAATCCCACAAACAAAAAAATAAAATTAAAAAAAATCAAATCAATCCCACAAAGAAAAAAATAAAATTAAAAAAAAATCAAATCAATCCCACAAAGAAAAAAAATAAAATTAAAATAAAATCAAATCAATCCCACAAAGAAAAAAAAATTTTAAAAAAAATCAAATCAATCCCACAAAGAAAAAAATAAAATAAAAGAAACCTAAAATCAATCCCACAAAGAAAAAAATAAAATTTAAAAAAAATCAAATCAATCCCACAAAGAAAAAAAATAAAATAAAAAAAATCAAATCAATCCCACAAAGAAAAAAATAAAATTAAAAAAAATCAAATCAATCCCACAAAGAAAAAAAAAATTAAAAAAAAAATCAAATCAATCCCACAAAGAAAAAAATAAAATAAAAAAAAATCAAATCAATCCCACAAAGAAAAAAAATCAAATCAATCCCACAAAGAAAAAAATAAAATTAAAAAAAAATCAAATCAATCCCACAAAGAATATTTCACTTTTTTCTGCAGCATTTGCCCCAGGGCCAGGATTTGGGTCAAAATATTTCACAGTGAATTCCTGGTTGGATCATGAGGCAAAATTCCAATAATTCCTCTTGCATGTGCTGTTTTCTCCCTGGTTTTTTATTCTCTTTTTTTTTTTTCCTCCCCAGGATTTAGGCAGGGAAAGAAGGGAACTTTCTGGAATTCTATTCCCACATCCAGAGGATAAATCCAGGCAGTTTTCCCCCCTCTCATGGGTGCAATCAGAGGGATTTTGCTCTGAGCATTCCCTGCCACAGCTCAGATTTATAAAATCAGCATTTTTCCTCACACAGAACAACAACAAAAAAAAAAGCCACAAAATCCAACCCTGCAGTGAGAACAAGCCCAGGCTCGATGCCTTTGATGTGTGAACTTTTGACACTTGGTGGGTGAGAGCAGTTCACATTTTCCTTCTTTCCAGGCCATTTCCCCAGCCCAGAGTTAATGTTTATTCCCCCAAAGCCCTGGATCAGCTCAATTCCCCTCCCAAGCTCAGCCTGGGGGTGAGGGCAGCCCAGCAAAGCTGAACTTCAGCCCCAGACCTGGCCTAAACCACAGCTAAAGAGGCACCAGCTCCTTTTTTTTTGCAGGGATTTTAAGCAGCCCAGGAGCAGGGAAATCCTGGATTGGTGAGCCTGGTGCAGCTCTGGGTTGGGAATTTTTTGGGAATGGGAATTGGATCCTCTCAGAGGGACACATCCCATGGATTGCACAAATCCTGCAGATTTTGGGAGTCCCACAGCTCAAATCCCAGCCTGGTTTGGGTTGGAAGGGGTTAAAATTCATCCCATTCCATGGGCAGGGAGATCTTCCACCATCCCAGGCTGCTCCAGGCCTGGGACATTCCAGGGAATTCTGTCCTAAACAGGAATTCCTTCCCAAAATTCCATCCAGATTCCCCTTTTCCAGTTTAAAACCATTCCCTGTGTCCTGGAATTCCCATTCCAAATCCATTCCTGTGTCCTGGAATTCCCATCCCAAATCCATTCCCTGTGTCCTGGAATTCCCATCCCAAATCCATTCCCTGTGTCCTGGAATTCCCATCCCAAATCCATTCCTGTGTCCTGTCCCTCCATCCCTCATCCCAAATCCTCTCCAGCTCTCCAAGGTTTCTCTGGAGCTTCCCTTCTCCAGCCTTGGACACTTCCAGGGATCCAGGAGCTCTGGGAATTCCAGCCCAGCCAAGAATTCCTTCCCAAAATCCCTCCCAGATTCTCCTTTTCCAGTTTTCCTGTGCCCTGGAATTCCCATCCTTTATCCCAAAGTCCCTTTTAGGCTCTGGAATCAGCTCCAAGGTTTTTCTGGAATTTCCCTTCTCCAGCCTGGCCTTGAATCCTCCCAGGCAGGAATTCCTTCCCAAAATCCCACCCAGATTCCCATCCCAAATCCACTCCCTGTGTCCTGCAATCCCAATCCTTATCTCAAATCCTTTCCAGGTCTCTTGGAGTCACTTTAGGATCGGGAAGCAGCTCCAAGGTTTTTCTGGATCCTTCTCCCACTTTCCTTGGACATTCCAGGGATGGAGCAGCCCCAGCTGCTCTGGGAATTCCACCCCAAAATCCCTCCCAAATTCCCTTTTCCCAGTTTAAATCCATTCCCTGTGTCCTGTCCCTTATCCAAAATCTGTCCCCACATTTCCTGTGGCTCCCTCAGGCACTGAAAAGTCACAATTGGGTGACCCTGGAGCTTTCCCAGGTTGGACAATCCCAATTTTCCCAGCTTTTCCCATTGTTCTGCTCATCCTGGAGCCTCCTCCAACATCTCCACAGGTGGGATCTCACCTGAGCAGGGCAGAATTCCCAGCCCAGCTCCTGCTCTCACCTCTGCTGGAATTTGGGCTGTGATGGGCTCCACATCCCTCTGGAATTCCACTGGACATTCTCTCACACCATTACCCATACCAGTCACACTTCCACGGGGGCAGGAGAGCTACAGCTCCTGGAAGGAACCCAAAAAACAAAGGAAAAGTGTCAAAAGTGGGGAATATTCCAGTGATGAAGCACGGGGAGGGGGAGTCAGTAGGAAAAGCCTCTCCCAGTTCCCAGAAAAAAAGGAATTTCCAGGATCCTGGGAGGTATAAATGGATTTTTAGGGGTGCTGCTTCGGTGCCAGATAAAAACTGTGCCATTCACATCCACCCTTCTCACCCCACAGAGAACTCAGCTGCAATAAAACACCAAAACATCCCAAATTTACAGAAAATTGAGCAGATCCTGCCCTCTCCCAGCGAGGATTTTGGCACTGCTGAACAACAAGACACTGCAGGGGGAAGGTGGAAATTTAAAACCTTTTGGGAAAGGGGGGAAAAATAGAGCCAGGAATGAGTCCCCAAGGGTGGCCATGAACAAGTGCAGGTTATTTTTGGGAACAGAGGGATCCAGTGCCTCACACGTGCCACAGAGGCCGTTCTGGGATTTCAGCTGGTGCCATTCAGGATTCCCTTTTCACCCAGGGTGGTTTGCACAGGATTTTCCTGCTCTGGAATATCCCAGACTCACCCTCCAAGAGAGGAAAGGTCAGCCTGACCTTGGCTGCAGAGTGTGGCTGAAGAAATAATTCTATTTAAATGGAATAATTTGCTTTTTTTTTTAGCTCTTTCTGATATTTCTGCTGCAGGTTTTTCAGCCTGGAACTGAAAAGCCTGAGGTGGCCCAGGGAGGTGCTCAAAGATGGGCAAGGACAAAAATCAACTTTCCTAAGCCACAAAGCTGCTGCACTTTGGAAGGCCAGATTTTTCAAGGATTGTTTTATTAGGAAATGAGAATTCCTGAATCCAGGCACTTTTTTCTCCCAGTTCTTCCCTCCCTCCTGCTCTGACACCTGCGAAACCTCAGGCACAACATTTCGCTTATGTGGGAAAAAAAATAACATTTCCAGCCTCTTTTTTGCTCCTTTTTTGAACAATCTCAGGTGCTTTATGCTTGTCAGCACCTCTCAGACTTGCTGATTTGGTTTTTTTCCCCTCACAAATTAATGCCAGCCCTCATTTCCCAGCCTGGCTGGCAGATTTTAAACACAAAGCAGAGACAGCTCAGCCTGGGCTGAACTCAGGTGTGACCAATTTGGGATGAAGGAGCCTCATCCTCACTCCAAAAGGGGGGAAAAAAACACACCTGGAGGTTTTTAATCATCCCAAATTAACAATGGGTTGGGAAGGATTTTTAGGAGCATTTCATCCCATCCCACACCTTCCACCATCTTCTGTGGCCCCAGGCCTTGGGCACTGCCAGGGATGGAGCTTCTCTGGGAATTCCAAAACCACCAAAATTCCTTCCCACAACCCAAAATTCCTTCCTAAAATCCAACACACATTCCCATTTTTCCAGCATGAAGCCATTCCCCCTTTCCCTGCCACTCCAGGTCCTTGGAAATTTGGAAATTCCCTCCCTCCATCTCTTTTTTTGCCCTCAGGCCCTCAAGGCCTCAATTCCCACTCCCAAAGCCTCTCCAAAGTTTTCTCCAAAATATTGGGAAAACACAAATCCACAAATCCAAAAGTTCAGTAAAACATAAATCCATAACTTTGAGAAAACACAAATCCAATCCCTGAGGGCATTTTGGAAACTTAGGGAGGGATAAATCCAGATTTTATTGGGATATAACACTTGACACGAGCTGAACAAAGTTCCCTCCCAAGAGAACAAAAAACTCTCACAAGCATCAAGAGCAGATCTAAAATTATCCTGCACTTGAAGAAAACACTTAATTATGATTTTTAATTATTTCTAATAATGACCTGCACTCATTTCATTCCCTTCTCATTCCTCTTTATCTCCCAGGCCTGAAAAAATTGCATTGTAAAATTTAAATTTCTATTTTCCTTTCAGCCAAAGAGTGAAGGAAATCACAGGTGGAGAAATTGTCCCTGCCTGGAATAAAGGAATGTAGGTCACAATATCAGATTTATCACTGCCAAAAATATCCCCCCCAAAAATAGAAATCGTGCTAAAGGGCTCAGGAATGCAAAATGCAACTTTCTTTTTAAATAGAATGATTGAGGAAGAGAGATATAAAAGGAAAATTGCCAAATTAAAGAGATGTTATTAAGGCTGGACTTTTTTTTTTTTTTTTTTTTTGCCTAAAGATGAGATCCATTTACTCCACAATATTCCCTTTTATCCTGTTTAGACAAATTCCTTTTTTTTATTTTTAGTGCCTACAAACACCTGTTCATAAACTCAATTTTACACATCAATTCTGTCCTCAACATGCACAGGCTCAAACACAAAAATAGCATTTATTTATTATTTTTATTCCCTTCTGCTGGCCTCAAAGCTGGATTTTATTTTGGACTCAGGCTGGATTCTGATGTCAGGGAGTTGTTTTGACCAACAGAGCCACAGAAAACAAAAAAAAAATCTTAAAATTGAGTCTGAATTTCAAGTTTTGGTGTCAATCTGCAGATTAAAAACCAGATTATTTTGCATCTACACCAACCTGACTTATTAAAAAGCCACGTGGAGCAGCTGGATATTTTTGTTAAATTATTAAATAAATCTGTATTTTGGATCTCTTCCCCACACAAACATCCTTGTGTTTACAAAGCCAGAAAAAATAAAAAATACATAAAAAACAACAACAAAACTGGGGATTAAATGTGGTTTTTTTTTCCTAACCCACTGCTGGGTTATTTTTAATCACAAGTCCCTGTGACACATCTGGATCCTGAACTGCTCAGGGCTCTGTGTTTTCACACCAAAATTCAAATTACAAAGCATTTATTCCACCCTCAGATCCAGGATGGAACCCAGCCATGGATTAAAGATTATTCCCCAAATTGGGGAAAAAAAAGGGAATTTCCCTCTTTGGAATAGCTGAAATCATTAATTAAATGATAAATTATTATTAATTAAAATTATTAATTGCTCAGCAGAAGGGCCAAGGAGTTCAACAAAAAAATCAACACAAATTGGGGTGGGAATAATTAAACAAAATTTAAAGAGTTTTTAAATGGTGCTGAAGGTTTGGGGATTATCCAGCAATTGCATAAATCCAAATTAAATTTTATGGGGAAGTTTGGCAAACAGAGTGAATATTCTGATTATTCTGATAATTCCCATTATTCCCAGGGAGCTGGGAGGGAGCAGAGGGAATTTTGGAAAGGGAAAACAGTGAATATTCAGATTATTCCATTTATTCCCATCATTCTGAGGGAGCAGAGGGAATTCTGGAAAGGGAAAACAGAGCAAATATTCCAATTATTCTCATTTTTCCCATTATTTTGAGGGAGCTGGGAGGAAGCAGAGGGAATTTTTACATGGGAAACAGGGAATATTCAGATTATTCCATTTATTCCCATTACTCTGAGGGAGCAGAGGGAATTTTGGAAAGGGAAAACAGAATGAATATTCAGATTATTCTGATTATTCCCATTAATCTGAAGGAGCTGGGAGGGAGCAAAGGGAATTTTGGCAAAGGAACACATTGACTATTCAGATTATTCCATTTATTCCCATTACTCTGAGGGAGCAGAGGGAATTCTGGAAAGGGAAAACAGAGCAAATATTCCAATTATTCTGATTTTTCCCATTAATCTGAGGGAGCAAAGGGAATTTTTACAAAGGAAACAGGGAATATTCAGATTATTCCATTTATTCCCATTACTCTAAGGGAGCAAAGAGAATTTTTGCAAGGGAAAGCAGGGAATATTCAGATTATTCCATTTATTCCCATTACTCTGATGGAGCAAAGGGAATTTTTACAAGGGAAAACATGGAATATTCAGATTATTCCATTTATTCCATTACTCTGAGGGAGCAAAGGGAATTTTGGCAAGAGAAAACAGATCAAATATTCCAATTATTCTGATTTTTCCCATTAATCTGAGGGAGCAAAGGGAATTTTTACAAGGGAATACACTGAATATTCAGATTATTCCATTTATTCCCATTACTCTAAGGGAGCAGAGGGAATTTTTGCAAGGGAAAGCAGGGAATATTCAGATTATTCAGATTATTTCCATTACTCAGAGGGAGCAAAGGGAATTTTGGCAAGGAAAAACAGAGCAAATATTCCAATTATTCTGATTTTTCCCATTATTCTGAGGGAGCAAAGGGAATTTTTACAAGGGGAACATGGAATATTCAGATTATTGTGATTATTCCCATTAATCTGAGGGAGCAAAGGGAATTTTTGCAAGGGAAAACAGTGAATATTCAGATTATTCCCATCATTCTGAGGGAGCAGAGGGAATTTTGGCAAGGAAAAACAGAGTAAATATTCCAATTATTCTGATTTTTTCCATTAATCTGAGGGAGCAAAGGGAATTTTTACAAGGGAACACATTGAATATTCAGATTATTCCATTTATTCCATTATTCTGATGGAGCAGAGGGAATTTTGGCAAGAGAAAACAGAGCAAATATTCCAATTATTCTCATTTTTCCCATCATTCAGAGGGAGCAAAGGGAATTTTGCCCAAGGATTTTCAGGCACAAACTGCAGAGCTGCTCTTATCTGCAGCAGTTTTATCTCAGGCAGGCACAGCTCCTCCAGCAGGGAACAACAAAAACTTTTTCTTTTTCCAAGAATTAAAAAAAAAACAACAAAAAAAAACCACCTCAACCCCTCCCTGAGCTCCAAGAAGTTTTTTTTTTCCCCCCTAGGAAATATCCTAAAGAAATTATTATTTTATTAAAAATATATTTATTAAATATATTCTTAAATTAAATATATTCTTAAATGAAATATATTCTTATATTCCTATATAAATAAGAATATAAAAACATATTATATATTATATAAATATATTTTTAAATGAAATATATTCTTATAAAAGTATTCTTAAATGAAAATATTATTCTTTTTGGAGGTTCCCAAAGGGCCAAATCCCAGCAGAGGAGGGTTTAAAAATGGGATTATTTGGAATTTAAACAAAAAAAAAACCCACCTCAACCCCTCCCTGAGCTCCAAAAAGTTTTTTTTTTCCCCTAGGAAATATCCTAAAGAAATTATTATTATATAAAAATATATATTTATTAAATATATTTTTAAATTAAATATAAATATATTCTTATATTCTTATATAAATGTATTCTTAAAATATATTCTTAAATATATTCTTAAATGAAATATATTCTTATATTCCTATATAAATAAGAAAATATAAATATATTATATATTATATTACATAAATATATTCTTAAAATATATTCTTAAATATATTCTTAAATATATTCTTATATAAATAAGAATATATAAATATATTATATATTATATAAATATGTTCTTAAAATATATTCTTAAATTAAATCTATTCTTATAAGAATATATATTATATATTATATTATATAAATACATTCTTAAATAAAATATATTTTTATGAAAGTATTCTTAAATGAAAATATAATTTTTTTTGGAGGTTCCCAAAGGGCCAAATCCCAGCAGAGGGGGTTTAAAAATGAGATTATTTGGAATTTAAGCAGCCCTGAGTGCACAGAACTTTGCCAGCAGCTCAGCAGTTTAAATCCCCTCTGAAAAACAAAATAAAAACCACAAAAAAACCCCCCAAGAAAAGCAGAATTCAAAGCTGCCATGGTGAAGGTGCCAAGGAAATGGAATTTCCACATTTCCCCTGCCTGGAGCCCTGCCCAGCCCCTCTGCATTCATTGGGGTTTAATTCATGAATTCAATCAACATTCACAGCCCTGCCTGGGCCCTTGCACAATTTGGGTTAGATCTGATCAGTTTTGAATAAATAAATCAATAAAATTTCCTTCTACAAAAATTTCCTTCCACTAAAAATAAAAATTTCCTTCCACCAAAAATTTCTTTCTATAATTAAAAAATTTCTTTCCACAGAAAAATTTCCTTCTATAATTAAAAAATTTCCTTCTATAACTAAAAAATTTCCTTCCACACAAACATTTCCTTCCACTAAAATAAAAATTTCCTTCCACTTAAAATTTCCTTCTATAATTAAAAATTTTCCTTCTATAATTTAAAAATTTTCCTTCTACAATTTAAAAATTTCCTTCTTTCTATAATTAAAAAATTTCTTTCCACACAAAAATTTCCTTCCCCACTAAAAATTTCCTTCTATAATTAAAAAATTTCCTTCCACACAAACATTTCCTTCCACTAAAAATAAAAATTTCCTTCCACTTAAAATTTCCTTCTATAATTAAAAAATTTCCTTCTATAATTTAAAAAATTTCCTTCTATAATGTAAAAATTTCCTTCTTTCTATAATTAAAAAATTTCTTTCCACACAAAAATTTCCTTCCACCAAAAATTTCCTTCTATAATTCCAAAATTTCCTTCCACACAAAAATTTCCTTCTATAATTATAAAATTCCTTTCTACAAAAATTTCCTTCCACTCAAAATTTCCTTCCATAATTAAAAAATTCTTTCTACAGAAATTTCCTTCCACACAAAATAAAAATTTCCTTCCACCAAAAATTTCCTTCCATAATTAAAAAAATTCTTTCTACAAAAATTTCTTTCCCCACCAAAATTTCCTTCCACTAAAAATTTATTTCTATAATTAAAAAATTCCTTTCTATAATTTAAAAATTTCTTTCTACAAAAATTTCTTTCTACAAAAAAATTCCCTTTCCACTAAAATTTTAAATTTATTTAAGTTTATTTTTCACAGCACACAGAGCTTCACCTCTGACCCTGCAGCAACAACAAAAAATTGGATTTAAAGGTTTAAATAATTTAAATAAATTAAATTGATTTGAAAAGTGATCAACTGGAAAATCCAGAGTGAAGAATTTGTGTTATTTTCACACATAAAAAAAAAGAATAAATCTGAATAAATTTTAAAAAAAAATTAAATAATTATAAATTACTCCTGGTTCCTGAGGGTTTTTATTTATTTTTTTTTCTTACAGCAAACCTGTCTGACCTGTCCCACGGTTTTGAGTTTTATGCAACCTCCTAAAGCAAAAAAAAATAAAAAATAAAAATAAAAAACCACCTGGAGCTGTGCAGGGCAGGTCAAGCAAAGAGAAATTCCTGCAGCTCCAGAAGATTCCAGCTGAAATCCAAGCCCAAAAAATCCAAATTCCTCCTTTTCCTCAGCCCAAAAATCACCTGGGGTTGGGAAATAAACTGAATATTCCATAAAATAAATCCCAAAAATAAACTGAATATCCCATATAATAAATCCCAAAAATAAACTGAATATCCTCAGCACAAAAATCACCTGGAATTGGGAAAATAAACTGAATATTTCATATAATAAATCCCAAAAATAAACTGAATATTCCATATAATAAATCCCAAAAATAAACTGAATATTCCATATAATAAATCCCAAAAATAAACTGAAAATTCCATATAATAAATCCCAAAAATAAACTGAAAATCCCAGCACAAAAATCACCTGGAATTGGGGAAATAAACTGAATATTCCATATAATAAATCCTAAAAATAAACTGAATATCCCATATAATAAATCCTAAAAATAAACTGAATATCCCATATAATAAATCCCAAAAATAAACTGAATATCCCATATAATAAATCCCAAAAATAAACTGAATATCCCATATAATAAATCCCAAAAACAAACTGAAAATT
The DNA here is from genome assembly GCF_009819885.2 of Catharus ustulatus. Lineage (NCBI taxonomy): Eukaryota > Metazoa > Chordata > Aves > Passeriformes > Turdidae > Catharus > Catharus ustulatus. The sequence continues at coordinate 1,972,814 of NC_046249.1, read as the reverse complement.
CCATATAATAAATCCTAAAAATAAATTGAATATCCCATATAATAAATCCCAAAAATAAACTGAATATTCCATATAATAAATCCCAAAAATAAACTGAAAATTCCATATAATAAATCCCAAAAACAAACTGAATATTCCATATAATAAATCCCAAAAATAAACTGAATATCCCCAGCTCTGGGAGAGCTGGAATTTTATTTTTGTTGATTTTAAATGTTATTTTTAAATGTTATTTTTAAATCTCTTCACCCACAGGTTGTTGGGTGGGATTAAAAATCAACTTTTATTGCAGCTTCTCTTTCCTCAGGTGGTTTTGGGTTTTTTTTTTCTGCTCTGGTGCAAGTTGGAGTTATTTAAAAAGGCAGAGTGTTTTCAAAATAGTCCAAAAATTCAGCTAAACCACAGGAAAAAAAAAAAATGGGAGGAGCAGCCAAACCTGCAGAGAGGATAAGTGACAGCAGAGGGAAAACAGAGAAAAAAATCATCAAGAGATTAAAAAAGGGAAAAAAATTATCAATACACACACAAAAAATGGGGAAAAAAATTCATCAATGTACACAAAAAAATGAGAAAAAAAATCCATTAATGTACACAAAAAATGGGGAAAAAAATCCATTAATGTATAGAAAAAAGGGGGGAAAAATTATCAATATACACAGAAAAAAAAGGGGAAAAAAATCAACATTACACAGGAAAAAAAATTCAACAATATACAGGAAAAAGGGGGAAAAATTTATCAATATACAGGAAAAAAGGGGGAAAATTTATCAATACACACAAAAAAGGGGAGATAATTCATCAATACACATAAAAGGGAAGGAAAATTATCAATATACACACAAAAAAGGAAAAAAATTCTATCAATACACAGGAAAAAAAGGGGAAAAAATCCATCAATACACAGGAAAAAAGGGAAAATAATTAATCAATACACAGAAAAAAAAAAGAGAAAAAATTCATCAATACACACAAAAAAAGTGGAAAAATATTCTATCAATACACAGGGGAAAAAAAAAGAAATAATTAATCAATACATAGGAAAAAGGGGAAATAATTCATCAATATACACAAAAAAAGTGAAATAATTAATCAATACACACCAAAAAAAAGGGAAATAATTCATCAATACACAGAAAAAAAGGGGAAAATAATTCATCAATACACACCAAAAAAAGGGAAATAATTCATCAATACACACAAATAAAAAGAGGAAAAAATTCTATCAATACACAGAAAAAAAGGAAAAATAATTCATGAATACACACCAAAAAAAAGGGAAATAATCCATCAATACACACCAAAAAAAGGGAAATAATTCATCAATACACACAAAAAAAAAGGGAAATAATCCTTGTGGAAGTTTGTGTGGTGGCAGATGTGTCCCCGTGTCCCCTGGCATTGTCCCTCAGCACACAAATGTCACTTTGCTCCCTTTTTTCAGTTTTTTCAAGGTTTAAATCAAGGCGGTAAAAATGGGATTTCGTGGCTGGGAATGGTTGGGTGGGGAGGGGCTGGGGTGGGGACAGGAGCAGAGACAGCAGGGGACAGGGAGGGGAAAGGGACAGGGGACAGGGAGGGGAAAGGGACAGGGGACAGGGTGGGAAAAAGGGACAGGGGACAGGCAGGGAGGGAAAAGGGACAGGGGACAGGCTGGAAAGGTGACAACAGGGACACTGGGACAGGGGAGACAGGGAGGGGAAAGGGACAGGGGACAGGGAGGGGAAAGGGAAAAGGGACAGGGGACAGGGTGGGGAAAAGGGACAGAGGGACAGGGTGGAAAGGTGACAACAGGGACAGTGGGGACAGGGAGGGGAAAAGGGACAGGGGACAGGGTGGGGAAAAGGGACAGGGGACAGGGAGGGAAAAAAGGGACAGGGGACAGGGTGGGGAAAGGGACAGGGGACAGGGAGGGAAAAAAGGGACAGGGGACAGGGAGGGGAAAAAGGGACAGGGGACAGGGAGGGGAAAGGGACAGGGGACAGGGGACAGGGAGGGGAAAGGGACAGGGGACAGGGAGGGGAAAGGGACAGGGGACAGGGAGGGGAAAGGGACAGGGGACAGGGTGGAAAGGGAAAAGGGACAGGGGACAGGGTGGGAAGGGACAAGGGACAGTGGGGACAGGGGACAGACTGGAAAGGGAAAAGGGACAGGGGGACAGACTGGAAAGATGGCAGGAAAAGGGACAGGGGGACAGGCTGGAGAGATGGCAGGGAAAAGAGGGACAGGGGGACAGGCTGGAAAGCGAAAAGGGACAGTGGGGACAGGTTGGAAAGGTGGCAACAGGGACACTTGACAGGCTGGAAAGGGAAGGAAATAAAGGGACACTGGACAGGCTGGAAAGGTGGCAGGGAAGGAAAAAGGGACAGGGGGACAGGCTGGAAAGGTGACAACAGGTACACTGTGTCAGGGGGACAGCTGGAAAGGGAAAAGGGACACTGGGACAGACTGGAAAGGTGGCAGGGAGGGAAAAGGGACGGGGGACAGCTGGAAAAGTGGCAGGGAAAAAAGGGACAGGAGGACAGGCTGGAAAGGGAAAAGGGACAGGGGACAGACTGGAAAGGTGGCAACAGGCTGGAAAGATGTCAGGGAAGGAAAAATGACAGTAGGAGAAGCTAAAAAGGTGGCAAGAGGAACACTGGACAGGCTGGAAAGGTGGCAGGGAGGGAAATAAGGGGACAGTGGGACAGGTTGGAAAGCTGGCAGGGAAGGAAATAAAGGGACAGTGGGACAGGCTGGAAAGGTGGCAGGGCACGGAGAGGGCAGCAGGGTAGCGCAGAATTCCTGTAAAGGGTGGGAACCAGGGGGCTGGAAAGGCAGGGGAAACAGGCAGGGAGGACAGCGAGGAAACAGGGGGGAAAAAAGAGCGAGGGGACGGGAAAAGCGGCGAGGGTACGGGAGAAGCAGCAGCGAAGGCGGCGATGCCGGACGGAGCGCAGCCCTGTCCAGCCCGGGCACTGCGGGCCGGGCCGGGCCCTCCCGCTCGGAGCCGCACCCGGCCCCGACCCCGCCAAGGCCGGCCCGGCTCCCCCTCAGCTCCGCCCGGCCCCGCACCCGCCGCTCCCCCGCATTCCCGAGCCACAGCCCCGCGGGCCCGGCCAGCACGGGGTGACCCCTCGGGAGGCCGCGGCAATGTCAGCCGGTGCCTGACGCCGCCGCAAGGCGCGCGGCCGTGCGGGCCTCGGCAGCCGGGTCAGGGCGCGGAGGGCTCGGCGCTGGGGCCGCGGCGGGGCCGCCCCGGGCCGGTCCCGCACTCACCGGCTCCGCTGCGCGTCCGCCCCGGCCGCGTCCGCCGCCGCCAGGCCGCCCCCGCTGCGCCGCGGGAGGCGGGGCCCGCCACGGGGCGCGGCCAATCGGGGAGGGCGGGGGCAGGAAGGTGCGCGGGGATTGGCTGGGCGGGGTGGATTGACAAGAGAGCCGGCCAATCGAGTGATGAGGAGGCGGGATAATAGGTGAGGGGCGGGGCGGCAGTAGCGGTGAGGGGCGGGCGGCAGCGTGAGGGGAGGAGAGAGAGAGCGGGCGGGCCCGGCGGGACGGAGCGGGGAGAGCGGACAGACTGACAGTGGAGTGTGGACAGAGTGACCGGAGTGTAGACAGAGTGACCGGAGAGTGCGGACAGAGTGACCGGGCAGCGCGGACAGAGTGACCGGAGTGCTCAAAGAGCTGGACCGGGGAGCCCAAAGAGCCCCGGTCCCGGTTCGAGGAGCGACGATCCCGCCCGGTCACACCTCAGGATCCCACACCCCGCGGATGATCCCACACCTCAGGATCTCACCCGGTCACACCTCAGGATCCCACACCCCGGGGATGATCCCACACCTCAGGGATGATCCCACACCTCAGGATCCCACAACCCGGCCCGGCCGCGGCTCTGCCCAGTCCCTGCAGCCCTTCAGGCCTCAAACCCAGGGACTGGAAAGTGGGAGCTCAACTCTTGGTTAAAGAGGAAATAAATTAAATCCCGTTTATTCTCCCCCCATCCTAAACCCAGCAGAAAGGCAAAGCCTGGGAACGCGCTGCCCTCAGCAATGCGCTTCTCCCCACAGTGTAATTCTGCACCTTTTCAGCAGCTCTGGTGCTCTCTGTGGGGATCCTGTGGGGCAGCCCGGGGTCAGGGCAGTGCAAAAACCCCTCCAGCTCTTCCCCCGGCAGGCAGAGAGCAGCCAGGCAGGCTCTGCTCCTGCACAGGGCTCTGAAGAACACACTGACCTTTGCAATGTGCTGGCAGACAGCAGCAGGGCTCAGGGAGCTCGTACTCACTAACCCTGCATTTCACACCACTTTGCTTTTCCTGCCACACACACACCAAAAAAAATTTAAAAAATAAAGCTCCACAAAGAGCGAAGCAGCCCTGGAAGGTTTGTATGTTTTATAAGGTCACCATTTCTACAGAGAATATCACATTAAAAACATCCACTCACAAAAACAGCGGCGGCAGCGGCGCAGGAGGAGGAGGAGGAAGGCTCAGCACCAGAGCAGGGCTGGCACAAAAACCTTGAGCTGAGACTTCAGAGCCTTTCTGGGCCTTGCTTTGCCCACAAATCCAGAGTTTTGCCTCAAGTCCGTGAGGTTCTCGGCCTCTTCACTACAATGGAAGCGTTCCTGGATCCAGGGCTGGGATTCCTGCAGCCACTCTGGAATTCCCACCCCCACTGCCAGTCCCTGCCCTGCTCCTCGCTCTGAAGAACAACATGAACTTTCCTCCTGGATTCCAGCAGTTCCTTTGGATATCATCCCAAATCCTTACTTTGTTTTTTTTTCTGTTGTTGGTTTTTTTATGCTGGCGGAAAAAAATCCCAGACAAAGCGGCGACACAAGAGTAAAAGAAGAGGGGAATGGGACAGGGACAGCACATCCACAAACTGGGGGATTCCTCCTCATCCAGCCCCTGACAAACGGGAGCCAGCAGCCAAACTGTGCGAGGAGAGAGCCACTCCTGCTGTCACCACGGGGAGCAGAGCAGCACAAACAGCCCTGGGGGGAGCAGAGCACCTTCAGCCATGAGATGACCCAAGGAATGATCACTACACACAGTTGGTTTTGCAGCCTGTGAATGCAGAAAAGCCATTTCAGCTGTAGCTCCCGAGGGGGGAAAAAAAGAAAAAAAAATTCCCTGCAGGCTCTCCCATTTCCAGCTGGGCAGCAATGCTGTTGTTTGTAGGTTCCAGAGGTGGCTCAGATCGGTGAGAGGAGGAGTCACTGAGCCAGGCTCCCCTTGTGGCCGGTCCAGAGCTCCCGCAGCTCCACCTTGCAGCCCAGGTCCCTGAGGGCAGCCCTGGCCACGTCGTCGCAGTCCCTGTGAGCAGCTCGGGCCTCGCTGATGAGCGGCTCGGCCCCCATGGCCAGGATGGGCTGGGACAGGTCCCGGCTGCGCGACACCAGGTTCCGGATCAGCATGCAGGCCTGCTTCTGGGGAGGGGACACGGGGTCAGGGGGTGGCACTGCTTCTGGGGAGGGGACACGGGGTCAGGGGGTGGCACTGCTTCTGGGGAGGGGACACCGGGTCAGGGGGTGCCACTGGGTCAGCAGGGACAGCAGGGTCAGGGGAGGGGACAGCAGGGTCAGGGGAGGGGACAGCAGGGTCAGGGGGTGGCACTGCTTCTGGGGAGGGGACACGGGGTCAGGGGATGGCACTGCTTCTGGGGAGGGGACACGGGGTCAGGGGATGGCACTGCTTCTGGGGAGGGGACACGGGGTCAGGGGGTGGCACTGCTTCTGGGGAGGGGACACGGGGTCAGGGCGTGGCACTGCTTCTGGGGAGGGGACACCGGGTCAGGGGGTGGCACTGCTTCTGGGGAGGGGACACCGGGTCAGGGGGTGGCACTGCTTCTGGGGAGGGGACACCGGGTCAGGGGGTGGCACTGCTTCTGGGGAGGGGACACCGGGTCAGGGGGTGGCACTGCTTCTGGGGAGGGGACACCGGGTCAGGGGGTGGCACTGCTTCTGGGGAGGGGACACCGGGTCAGAGGGTGGCACTGCTTCTGGGGAGGGGACACGGGGTCAGGGGGTGGCACTGCTTCTGGGGAGGGGACACGGGGTCAGAGGGTGCCACTGCTTCTGGGGAGGGGACACGGGGTCAGGGGATGGCACTGGGTCAGGGGAGGGTGGCACTGGGTCAGGGGGGTGGCACTGGGTCAGGGGAGAGGACAGCAGGGTCAGGGGAGGGGACACAGGGTCAGGGGCTGGCACTGCTTCTGGGGAGGGGACACGGGGTCAGGGGGTGCCACTGGGTCAGGGGAGGGGACAGCAGGGTCAGGGGGTGGCACTGGGTCAGGGGAGGGTGGCACTGGATCAGGGGGGACAGCAGGGTCAGGGGGTGGCGCTGGGTCCGGGGGGACAGCAGGGTCAGGGGGTGGCACTGGGTCAGGGGGGGTGGCACAGGGTCAGGCGGTGGCACTGGGTCAGGGGGGTGGCAGAGGGTCAGGGAGTGCCACTGGGTCAGCAGGGACAGCAGGGTCAGGGGGTGGCACTGCTTCTGGGGAGGGGACATGGGGTCAGAGGGTGGCACTGCTTCTGGGGAGGGGACACGGGGTCAGGGGGTGGCACTGCTTCTGGGGAGGGGACACGGGGTCAGGGGGTGGCACTGCTTCTGGGGAGGGGACACGGGGTCAGGGCGTGCCACTGGGTCGGGGGGGGACACAGAGTCAGGGGGTGGCACAGGGTCAGGGGAGGGGACATGGGGTCAGGGGGTGGCACTGCTTCTGGGGAGGGGACACGGGGTCAGGGGGATGGCACAGGGGTCAGGGGGGTGGTACAGGGTCAGGGGAGGGGACAGTAGGGTCAGGGGAGGGGACAGCAGGGTCAGGAGAGGGGACAGCAGGGTCAGGGGGTGCCACTGAGTCAGGGGAGGGGACAGCAGGGTCAGGGGGTGCCACTGTGTCAGCAGGGACAGCAGGGTCGGGGGGTGGCACGGGTTAGGGGAGGGGACAGCAGGGTCAGGGTGGGGGGCACAGGGTCAGGGGAGGGGACACAGGGTCGGGGAGGGATGGCACAGGGTCAGGGGGTGGCACTGGGTCGGGGGGGTGGTGGCACAAGGTCAGGGGGTTTGTGGGGTTTTGCAGGGAATCACAGGGTCAGGGGGTTTGTGAGGGGCACAGGGTCAGGAGGGGTGGGGGAAATGGGTCAGGGGCCACAGGGATCAGGGCTGTAGGGGGAAAGGGGTCAGGGGGTTTGTGGGGTTTTGTAAGGAATCACAGGGTCAGGGGGTTTGTGGTGTTTTGCAGAGAATCACAGGGTCAGGGGGTTTGTGGTGTTTTGCAGAGAATCACAGGGTCAGGGGGGTTTGTGGGGTTTTGTAGGGAATCACAGGGTCAGGGGGTTTATGGGTGGCACAGGGTCAGGGGGTTTGTGGAGTTTTGTAGGGAATCACAGGGTCAGGGGGTTGTGGGGGGTACAGGGTCAGGGGTGTGGGGGTAAAGGGGTCGGGATTTGTGAGGGGCACAGGGTCAGGAGGGGTGGGGGGAAATGGGTCAGGGGGCACAGGGTTCAGGGGTGTGGGGGAAAGGGGTCAAGGGGTTTGTGAGGGGCACAGGGTTGCTGGTTTGGAGGGGGACACAGGGTCAGGGTTTTTTGAGAGACACGGGGTCATTGGTTTGGAGGGAAGCTCAGGGGTCAGTGGTTTGGAGGGAAGCTCAGGGGTCAGTGGTTTGTAGGATAGCACAGGGGTCAGTGGTTTGGAGGGAAGCTCAGGGGTCAGTGGTTTGTAGGATAGCACAGGGGTCAGTGGTTTGGAGGGAAGCTCAGGGGTTAGGGGTTTGGAGGGAGGCACTGGGGTCAGTGGTTTTTATAGGGTAGCAGAGGGGTCAGTGGTTTTGGAGGGAAGTTCAGGGGTCTGGTTTTATAGGGTAGCACTGGGGTCAGGGGTTTTGTAGGGTAGCACAGGGAACAGTGGTTTTTAGTAGGGAAGCTCAGAGGTCAGTGGTTTGGAGGGAAGCACAGGGTCAGTGATTTGTAGGGTAGCACTGGGGTCAGGGGTTTTGTAGGGAAGCTCAAGGGTCAGTGGTTTGGAGGGAATCACAGAGGTCAGTGATTTGTAGGGTAGCTCAGGGGTCAGTGGTTTGGAGGGAAGCTCAGGGGTCAGTGGTTTGGAGGGGGACACAGGATCAGAGGTTTTTTAGAGACACGGGGTCAGGGGTTTGGAGGCAATGACTGAGGTCAGTGGTTTGTAGGGTAGCACAGGGTCAGTGATTTGGAGGGAAGCTCAGAGGTCAATGGTTTGGAGGGAATCACAGAGGTCAGTGATTTGTAGGGTAGCACAGGGATCAGTGGTTTTGTAGGGAAGCTCAGGGGTCAGTGGTTTGGAGGCAAGCACTGGGGTCAGTGGATTTGTAGGGAAGCACAGAGTCAGTGGTTTGGAGGGAAGCTCAGGGGTTAGTGGTTTTATAGGGCAGCACAGGGGTCAGTGGTTTTATAGGGCAGCTCAGGGGTCAGTGGTTTTTATAGGGAAGCTCAGGGGTCAGGGATTTGGACAGAACCACAGAAATTTTTTCAGGCAAGCCCAGACTTTGATGAGTAAAGCAGCAACAACCCCAAAGCAGGAGGAGCAGAGCCCCCAGCCCACGGGGGCCATACCTGCACAGCCACCTCTCGGGGATGAGCCTTCATGGCCTGCAGAGCCGCCAGGGCCCCGCCGCCCTCCATGATGACGCTGCAGTTCTCGGGTTTGCGCAGGGCCAGCATGCACAGGGCAGCACAGCCCTGCTCACAGATCTGCAACACAAGGGCAGCACCCTCAGCACCTGCACAGCACCCTCAGCACCTGCAGAGCACCCTCAGCACCTGCCCAGCACCCTCAGCACCTGCACAGCCACACAGAAATGGGGATCTGCTCTTTTAGGGCAGCACAGCCCTGCTCACAGATCTGCAACACACAGGGCAGCACCCTCAGCACCTGCACAGAACCTGCACAGCACCTGCACAGCACCCTCAGCACCTGCACAGCACCCTCAGCACCTGCCAGGCACACACAAATGGGGATCTGCTCTTTTAGGGCAGCACAGCCCTGCTCACAGATCTGCAACACACAGGGCAGCACCCTCAACACCTGCCAGGCACACAGAAATGGGGATCTGCTCTTTTAGGGCAGCACAGCCCTGCAACACACAGGGCAGCACCCTCAGCACCTGCACAGCACCCTCAGCACCTGCACAGCACCTGCCAGGCACACAGAAATGGGGAGTTCTGCTCTTTTAGGGCAGCACAGCCCTGCAACACACAGGGCAGCACCCTCAGCACCTGCACAGCACCCTCAGCACCTGAACAGAACCTGCACAGCACCTGCACAGCCACACAGAAATGGGAGTTCTGCTCCTTTAGGGCAGCACAGCTCTGCTCACAGATCTGCAACACAAGGGCAGCACCCTCAGCACCTGCACAGCACCCTCAGCACCTGCACAGCACCCTCAGCACCTGCACAGCCACACAGAAATGGTTCTGCTCTTTTAGGGCAGCACAGATCTGCAACACACAGGGCAGCACACTCAGCACCTGCACAGCACCCTCAGCACCTGCACAGCACCCTCAGCACCTGCCAGGCACACAGAAATGGTTCTGCTCTTTTAGAGCAGCACAACTCTGCTCACAGATCTGCAACACACAGGGCAGCACCCTCAGCACCTGGCAGGCACAGAGAAATGGTTCTGCTCTTTTAGAGCAGGCTGGGAGATGTTTTTTTGTGTCCCCGCTGCTCTGGTATATAAACCTAAGTGAGGGTTGGAATAATGATCTTAGCGGTGTTCCCAAACCAAAGTGAGGGCTGGAATTATGATCTTAGAGGTGTTCCCAAACCAAAGTGAGGGCTGGAATTATGATCTTAGAGGTGTTCCCAACCTTCCTGACTCCAGAGGTGTCAAACACCATCCTCACTGCCCATCTGATTCAGGAATAAGAAACACAAAACCATTTTTAGGGTGGAAATTCCCTATAATCACACCCGAGCGCATTCAAGGCTCACCCACTGCCAACACCCATCCTGCAGCTCGAGCTGAGCTCCAGCCCCATCCCAGAGGGACTCCCCAAGGCCTGCAGGTTACCTGAGGGTTGCCCAGGTGGTGGCTGATGGCCAGCACGATCAGCTCGGTGGCCCCGGCGGCCACGATGGCGTCTTTGACGTTGTCATTGCCGGCCACGGCGCGGAGGGCGCTGAGCACCTGCTTCACCACGTCCTGCCCGGGGACAGAGCACAAAACTCAGCTCAGAGAGCAGCACAGAGGGGCTGGGGGGGTGGAGAACAAAGCAGAATGTCCCCCAGCATTGTCAGGGAATGGGTGTCCTCAGCATTAATGGGTGAGCAGAATTGTCACCCAACCATGGCATTGTTTTTGGCAATTATCAGTTCCTGGCAATTTCAACTCTGGGGACAAAACTCAGCTCAGAGAGCAGCACAGAGGGGCTGGGGAGTTGGAAAACAAAGCAGAATGTCCCCCAAGATTGTCAGGGAATGGGTGTCCCCAGCATTGTTGGGTGAGCAGAATTGTCACCCAACCATGGCATCGTTTTTGGCAATTATCAGTTCCTGGTAATTTCAACTCTGGGGACAAAACTCAGCTCAGAGAGCAGCACAGAGGGGTTGGGGGGAGTGCAAAACAAAGCAGAATGTCCCCCAGCATTGTCAGGGAATTGGTGTCCCCAGCATTGTTGGGTGAGCAGAATTGTCACATTGTTGGGCGAGCAGAATTGTCACCCAACCATGGCAGTGGCTGGGGCAATTATCAGCCCTGGGGACAAAAACAAGCTTCAAAAAGCAGCAGAGAGAGTCTGGGGGATTGGCAAACAAATTAGAATGTCCCACAGAATTGTCAGGGAATGGGTGTCCTCAGCATTAATGGGTGAGCAGAATTGTCACCCAACCATGGCATTGTTTTTTGTAATTATCAGTTCCTGGTAATTTCAACTCTGGGGACAAAACTCAGCTCAGAGAGCAGCACAGAGGGGCTGGGGGGTGGAGAACAAAGCAGAATGTCCCCCAAGATTGTAGGGGAATGGGTGTCCCCAACATTGTTGGGTGAGCAGAATTGTCACCCAACCACGGCAGTGGCAATTATCAGGAGGGTTGTACATTAGAGGGGAATCTGAAGTTTGGACCTCTCAAGAAACTGGGGAAAGAGAGAGGGAAATTGGGATAAAAAAGGAAAATAAAAATCTGGGAGACCCCAGGGCCTCTCCCTTTATTCCAATAAAGTTCAGGACTCCCCTGTCCCCTTTTTAAATAAACCATGAATTCTGTAGGGAGGGTTGTACATTAGAGGGGAATCTGAGGAAGTCTGGATCTCTCAAGAAACTGGGGAAAGAGTCAGGGATAAAAAAGAGAATAAAATCTGAGAGACCCCTGGACCTCTCCCTCTATTCCAATAAAGCTCCAGGACTCCCCTGTCTCTTTTTTAAATAAACCATGAATTCTGTAAGAATTAAAAACAAAAGGGAGGGTTGTACATTAGAAGGGAATCTGAAGTTTGGACCTCTCAAGAAACCAGGGAAAGAGAGAGGGAAATTGGGATAAAAAAAGTAAAATAAAAATCTGAGAGACCCCAAGGCCTCTCCCTTTATTCCAACACAGTCCCAGGACTCCCCTGTCCCTTTTTTTGAAAAACCATGAATTCTGTAAGAATTAAAAACTAAAAGAGAGGGTTGTACAGTAGAGGGGAATCTGAGGTGCTCTGGGAAGTCTGGATCTCTCAAGAAACTGGGGAAAGAAACAGGGACAAAAAAGAGAATAAAAATCTGAGAGACCCCAGGGCCTTTCCCTTTATTCCAACACAGTCCAGGACTCCCCTGTCCCTTTTTTGAAAAACCATGAATTCTGTAAGAATTACAAATTTAAAGGGAAAGTTGTACATTAGAGGGGAATCTGAAGTGTTCTGGAAGCAAGAGACTGGGGAAAGAGAGAGGGAAATTGGGATAAAAAAGTAAAATAAAAATCTGAGTGACCCAGGACCTCTCCCTTTATTCCAACAAACTTCCAGGACTCCCCTGTCCCATTTTTAAATAAACCATGAATTCTGTAGGGAAGGTTGTACATTAGAGGGGAATCTGAGGAAGTCTGGATCTCTCAAGAAACTGGGGAAAGAAACAGGGATAAAAAAGGAGAATAAAAATCTGAGAGAACCCAGGGCCTTTCCCTTTATTCCAACAAAGTTCCAGGACTCCCCTTTTTGAAAAACCATTAATTCTATGAGAATCAAAAATTAAAAACTAAAAGGGAGGGTTGTACATCAGAGGGCAATCTGAGGTGTTCTGGAAGCAAGAGACTGGGAAAAAAGAGAGGGAAATTGGGATAAAAAAGAGAATAAAAATCTGGGAAACCCCAGGGCCTCTCCCTTTATTCCAACACAATTCCAGGACTCCCCTGTCTCCTTTTTAAATAAACTATGAATTCTGTAAGAATTAAAAACTAAAAGGGAGGGCTGTACATTAGAAGAGAATCTGAAGTTTGGACCTCTCAAGAAACTGGGGAAAGAGAGAGGGAAATTGGGATAAAAAAAGGAGAATAAAAATCTGAGAGACCCCAGGGTCTCTCCCATTATTCCAACACAGTCCCAGGACTCCCCTGTCTCATTTTTAAATAAACTATGAATTCAAAATTAAAAGGAAGGGTTGTACATTAGAGGGGAATCTGAGGAAGTCTGGATCTCTCAAGAAACTGGGGAAAGAGACAGGGATAAAAAAAGAGAATAAAATCTGAGTGACCCCAGGGGAGAATAAAAATCTGAGAGACCCCAGGGGAGAATAAAAATCCGAGTGACCCCAGGGCCTCTCCCTTTATTCCAGCACAGTCCCAGGACTCCCCTGTCCCCTTTCTGCACCTCTGCTGCTGGTGGATGAGTTTTGCTGGCTCTCCCCAGCCCTGCTGCCCCCAGCCCTGCCCCACAGCCCCCCCCTCACCGGGTGCTCCATGCAGTCAGCCAGCAGGGTCACCATGAGGCTCAGACCCCCCAGGTCCACAATCTCCTGGCAGAACTCATTCCTGACTGAGAGACGGGCCAGGGTGGCACAGAGCTCGCTGAGAACTCCTGAGTTACCCCTGAAGGCTGAGGAGAGAGGAGAGAGGGATTACTGCAGGATTCATTTGGTTAATTGTGGTTAATTAAACAGGAAACAGGGTCTTGTCTGGGTGAGAATTTCCTCAGCAGAGACAACCTAAAGGTGTAAAAACTTCCTAAACAGAGTGAAAAACTGCTGTGACAGCTCCACAGGGGACCAGCAGCACCAGGTGGCACTTTGTGGCTCTCTCAGGGCACATTTTACAATAGAGTTAAACCCCATTTGAGTGACAAATTCCTGAATCACCTCTGAGGAGCTTCGAGGTATGGCAGTGAGAAGGAATCAGACAAGGAGAGAGGGAATCAGATAAATGAGAAAAGGAATCAGATAAATGAGAGATGGAATCAGATAAATGAGAGAGGGAATCAGATAAATGAGAGAGGGAATCAGATAAATGAGAGAGGGAATCAGAAGTTATTCCAGAGACAGTGAGAGAAGAAATCAGACAAGGAGAGAAGAAATCACAAATGATTCCCAAGACAATGAGAGAAAAAAATCATAAGTGACTCCTGAGAGAGTAAGAGAAGAAATCCTGAGTGATTCTTGTAATAATGAGAGAAGAAGTCATAAGTGATTCCTGAGACAATGAGAGAAGAAATCAGACAATGAGAGAAGGAATCCTGGGTGATTCTTGTAATAATGAGAGGAGAAATCACAAGTGATTCCTGAGACAATGAGAGAAGAAATCATAAGAGATTCCTGTAATAATGAAAGAAGAAAACACAAGTGACTCCCAAGGCAGTGACAGAAGAAATCAGACAATGAGAGAAGAAATCACAAATTATTCCCAAGACAATGAGAGAAAAAAATCCTAAGTGACAATGACAGAAGAAATCCTGGTGATGCTTGTAATAATGAGAGGAGAAAACACAAGTGATTGCTGAGACAGTAAGGGAAGAAATCAGACAATGAGAGAAGAAATCCTGGATGATTCTTGCAATAATGAGAGAAGAAATCACAAGTTATTCCAGAGACAATGAGAAAAGAAATCAGACAATGAGAGAAGAAATCACAAATGATTCCTGTAATACTGAAAGAAGAAACCACAAGTGACTCCTAAGACAGTGAGGGAAGAAATCAGACAGTGAGAGAAGAAATCCCAGGTGATTCCTGTAATACTGAAAGAAGAAACCACAAGTGACTCCTGAGACAGTGAGGGAAGAAATCAGACAAGGAGAGAAGAAACCCAAGGTGATTCCCATGACAATGACAGAAGAAACCCCAGGTGATTCCCCATTAGCACCTACATCCCAGGGTGAATTTTACCTTTAGCAGCCTCGATGAGCACTCTCAAGCCATCGTTCTCCAGCACGATCATCTTGGCGTGGTCGTGGGCGTGCCCGAAGGGCACTCGGATGTCATCGTCGAACGTCATGACCCTGAGCGCCGAGGCCGCCGTCCTGACCACGTCAGCGCTGTCCCCGTGCCGGGTGATGGCCCCGGTGAGGACAGGGAGGATGCCACCCTTGACAAAGTCCTGCCTGTTGTGCTCGTGCTTGAGGCAGGCGTGCCTGACACAGCGGATCCCGGCCAGCGCCAGCTCCGCGTCCTCGCCGCGCTCCCGCAGGCTCTGCAGCAGCAGCTCCTGCCCAGCAGCATCCAGCAGGTCGGGCTGTCCATCCAGCAGGGCAGACAGCGTGGAGAAGGCTTGCAGCAGTAAATTCCTGTCTCCTGCAGCCAGCTGGCAGGCTGAGAGCAGCACGGGGTAGGCGCCGTTCTGGCCGGCCAGGTGGCGGAAGGCGAGCTGCTCCTTGCACTGCGCCGCCAGGGCCGAGAGCAGCCGGGGCAGCTCGGCCTCATCCAGCTCTGCCACGGCTCTGCTCAGCGAGTCCAGGGTCTGGGGACACACCGAGGGTTAGTGCTGCACCTGGGCTGCCACACTGAGCTGCACCTGCTTGCTCTGAAGGCTAAGATGGGTTGGGTGTTATGGTTGTGAGCAAGAGGAGCTCGGTGCATGGAGGGCTTGGAGGGGCAGGGGGTTCCCTCTGCCACCCCTGGCACAGAATTCACAAAACTCACAGAATTCACAAAGAGACCTCCAAGATCATCCATGCCCCAACACCTCAACTAACCCACAGCACAGAGTGCCACATCCAGTTTTGTTTTAAACACATCCACACCACCCCTCCAGGCAAAGCATTGCAACACTTCACTGTTCTTTCTGTGAAAAACTTTCTCCCAATATCCAACCTCTATCTCCCCTGGCACAGCTTGAGCTGTGTGCTCTGGTTCTGTCAGTGCTGCCTGGGGATAGAGACCAAGCCCAGCTGAGCCAGCCACCTTTCAGGGGGGTGTACAGAGTGATAAGGGCACCCCTGAGTCTCCTTTTCTCCAGGATAACAACCCCAGTTGCCTCAGCTGTTCCTCACAGGGTCTGTACTCCAGCCCCTCACAGGTCTGAGTTCCAAGCCCCTCCCCAGCCTCGTTGCCTCCTCTGGACACACTCAAGTGTCTCAAGGTCCTTCCTAAACTGAGGGGACAGAACTGGACACAGCACTGCAGCTGTGGCCTCACCTGTGCCAGGTACAGAGGAGGAATGACCTCCCTGCTCCTGCTGGCCACTCCTGATCCAGGCCAGGAGCCATCGGTCTCTTGGCCACCACGGCACACTGCTGGCCCTTTCAGCTGTCACTCAGTGCCCCCAGGTCCCTTCCTGCCTGACCTCTGTCCAGCCACACCGTCTCTAACACTGCAGGGGATCATTGTGGTCACACCTCCACTGGGCACCAGGCTGGCCAGCACCACCTGAACTGGGTCCAACCAGCTCAGCCCAGCTCTGGGAGTGTCCACATAAATGGATAAATGGAGCTGATCCCCACCTTGTCCCCACCCTGTCACTCCTTGGATGGACACCCCAAACCTCCCTGGGCAGCTCCTGCCCCACCCTTCCCACAAGGAAATCCCACCCTGAGGCTGCTCCCTCCTGTCCTGCCCCTGGGAGCAGAACCCTCACACAAATCCTCCCCTGAAAAGCGCAAGGAGCTCCTGGAATTTTTTATATTTGCACAAGAAATGGGATTAACTGCTTGAAGAGCTCCCACAGAAATGGGGCAGAGGCAGGAGTTGGCCTAGTACTGATAATATTATTCTGATATAACCCTGATCTTTAGGAGACAGCAGCAATTTGGGCTCCTACCTGCAGGATTTGATGCTTTTGCCTCTGTCCGTTCTCAGAGGCAGGAGGTCGCACAGCTTTCACAATATTGCTCAGGTCCACACCTAAAAGGGGAAATAAAACCAAGTTTAATGTTAGTTCCAGGATAATCAGAGTCAAATAAACAGTGTTAGTTCCAGTTCTAGGCAAAAGCTGCCAAGGTAACCACAGGGAACAAAGAGGAACTTGTTGTAAAGATGCTGAAATGTTCAATTCTGACTGGAAGGTCAAATTCAGCCTGGAACAAAGCTAGATGTCAGTTGAGGAGGGGAAGAAAAAAGGAATTTATTTCACTGACCAAATTTTGCCCTCCAGCTTCCCTCTAAGCAGTTTTGCAGTCATAATTAATCCACAAAACCAGGTCAGCATTAATGGTGTCTCTGTTCCACTTCACAAAGGCTCCTTCCCAACGCTCATAATCCATCTTTGCCTGCAGGATTCTTTCAAACCTTCAGATTTGTGAAAAGCCCAGCCTGTCCCAAGCCAAGCTGCAATACCTTGGGACTCAAACTGCTGCACAGCTTCTCTCACAGCCTCCTCGGGGTCCATCTCAAACTCGGTGATGTTCTCCTGCACGGCATCGTCGAACGTCTCCTGGGCGATCTGCTTGGAGCCCATTTTGCTGTGCTGGGGTGGATCCAGCTCCGTGTCCTGCTGCTGGGAGACACCACAGCAAATTTCAGTGTGACACTGTGGGTGTGGATTCCTCCAAAGCCATCTTCCCCTGGAACTTGCTAGAATAGATGAGGTATCCTAGATACCAAGGCTGAGCCAAATTCTTTAAGAATTTGGTCACTCTCTGACACTTTGGAAGATAATTGGTTAGAAATTAGTTTGTGTATTTGGTCAGTTCACCTTTAGAACTTCTCACTTAGATTGGATGCTGTTCTTTGGATAAACTTTTATTGGTTGTAGTTTGAATCCTCCCTGAACCTATAAATATGATTGTCTGCCCTTTGTTCTGAGAGATCCCTGCTTGATCATCCTTTGCATGAAATAAAGATTCTTGTGGAACTCGTCAAGTAAGGCCTCAGGTCTTTCTTTACTGGCTAAATGTGATCTTTCTGAGAGACTGCTAAATCATATTAGCACTCTCTGGTCCTGGCAAATACCACGAGAGACCAAAAAACAGAAAAGCCAATAATACTTTCTAATGCCAACAGCGAACAAAGCAAGGGGCTTGTTCTTCCTCGAGACAAAAGCTCAGAAATCTGGATCTAAAATACACAAAGGCACGGCCGGTTTTTTATTTAAGGGCGAACATACGGCAGTTTAAAGGGATAAAGAGATATTTTCAGCAGCATTTAGATGGGGTTTTAGCATCTGTCACCGTGACAGCGCTCTCGCTGCAGCACCGTGCCCGGTGACATTCCCGGGCCCTCAGCCCATCCCCCGGGCATCCCACACCCCTCAGCAGGCCCCTTCCTTCCCAGAAGGAAGAGAGACACAGCGAGACAGCCCCGAAGGAAGGATGGCGGTGCTGGAGAAGCTCCGGGCCGCACCCCCAGCCCCGCTCCCCCTCACGACCCACCTGGGCTCCGGCCGCCGCCGGACAAAAGGCGAGCGCGGAACGGCCCCGCTCGGCCACCGTACACCGGCCCTGCCCCTCTGCGCATGCGCCGAGGCCCAGATTGGCGCCGCTCGCCCTCGCGCCGAGCCAAAAAGAGCGCGGGGCGCCACAGCGCGCATGCGCAGCGCTCCCGCACCCGGCCGCTCCCACGCACGCGCCCGCAGCGCAGTGGCCGCTCCCTTGGAGCGGGACAGCCGCGGCCGCTCCCCTCGCTCCCGTCCCGCTTACCGGCAGCGCGCCCGCACCGCCTGCACCGCCTGCAGGGGATGAGGCGGCTCCGCGCGGCGCAGGCGCGGCGGGAGGGGGCGGTGCTCGGGGGCGTGGTCGGTGTGAGGGAGAGGGCGCGGTTTTACCGGTTTGGGGGCGTGGCTTAGCATGGGGTGTGGCCAACCGTGCGCTCGGTGAGGCCCGGTAGCGGCAGAGCGGGCGTGGCCAGATGCAAAAGGGGCGTGGTCAATATTGGTCTCGGTGAGAGCCGGGAGCGACGGAGGGGGCGTGGTCAGAGGCAAAAGGGGCGTGGTCAATATTTGTCTCGGTGAGGCCCGGGCGCGGCGGAGGGGGCGTGGCCAGCGGAGGCCGCGGCCTCGCTGAGGGCGGGCCCGGTGAGGGCGGGGCGGGCTCGGTGAGGGCGGACCCGGGTGAGGGAGGCCTCGGTGAGGGCGGACCTGGTGAGGGCGGGGCGGGCTCGGTGAGGGCGGGCAGCAGCCTCGATCAGGGCGGGGCGGGCTCGCTGAGGGCCGGCGGCCTCGGTGAGGGCGGAACCCGGTGAGGGCAGGGCCGGGCCCGGTGAGGGCGGGCCCGGTGAGGGCGGGCAGCAGCCTCGGTGAGGGAGGGCCGGGCTCGCTGAGGGCGGGCCGGGCTCGGGCTCCGCTCCCGCTCCGGTTCCTCCTCCCGGCGCTGCTCTGGGGGCGGCGGGGAAACGTGAGGGGAGCTGAGGCTGCGCCTCCCCTCAGGCCGCGGCGGGACCCCGCGCCAGGCCGTGCCGTGCCGTGCCGTGCCGTGCCGTGCCGTGCCGTGCCGTGCCGTGCCCGGGCGGGGGCCGTGCCGTGAGGGGAAAATGGCCTCTCGCAGAATCACCCGTGAGACGTTCGAGGCCGTGGTGCAGGATAAAGTTAAACGGTACCGCATGGAGCGGAGCGATGCCGCCGGAGACTCCTCCATGCATCGTTTCAAAGGTAAAGGAAAAAAATAAATTAAAAAAAAAAAAAAAAAAGCGGGATGACGGGAGCAGCTTTCGTCGCCTGCCATTTATTTGCCTGGTGCTGGTGTTTTTCCACATCCGTTTTTATGGATGTGGAACAGCTGGGTGAGGACTGACAGCGTAAAGGGGGTGAAAAAAATGGGAATTCAGACAAAGGAATTCTCTTCAGCATCACAGAGTGGGTCCGATTTCAGCCAGGTCTCCAGGGACGTTGCTGCAGGATGGAATTCTGGTGATGGCTGATAAGTTAAATAAATGTAGCAGTGTGCTGGATGGGTCTTTGTGTTTGGTGTTATTTTTGGGGATAAAAGCTCAAAGCAGGGCATTGACCTCATGAACATAGCGCAAAACGTCATCCCCAAATTATTTTACCTCCTAAATCTGAGATCTAGAATGTCCAGCAAGACATTTGGATTACATTCACAGGGATGGATGTAGAAGAGCTTTGAAATGAAATGTTATTTTTAGAGTGGTATGAGCCCTGAAGAAATAATTTATATTAAACACTTCCATTTTTTCTTTACTTTCTGAATTGAACTTCTGGGATTGGGGAACAAGGATGTTGGATAATGAGAAATACCAGAATTCCCTGCAAGAATGGGATAATTGTGGTTGGGTTTTTGGAAGATCCAAGTTTCTGTCCAGCTGTGGAATTCATTTTGGGAATTCTCTGGGTGAACAAGGTGGGGATTGGCCAAAGCTTGGAGTTATGGTCTTGGACATCAACAATTTGAATTCTGGGAGAGCTGAAATTCAGGGGTTTGATGGGTTTTATACCAGTAGAAGATCAAGATTTGAGAAAAATTTGAATTAGAGAAGTTGAGCTCCTGTAGAAAATCAAGACTTGAGAAAGCAATTAAAAATTTGAATTAGAGGAGAACTTGAACTGTAAAAAATCAAGACTTGAGAAGGCGATGGGCAAAAAAAATTTTGGTTTGGAGGAGAATTTGAACTCCTATAGAAAATCAAGACTTGAGAAAGCAATGCACAAAAAAAATTTGAATTAGAGGAGAAGTTGAACTCCTGTAGAAAATCAAAACTTGAGAGAACGATGAAAAATTTAAATTAGAGGAGAACTTGAGCTCCTGTAGAAAATCAAAACTTGAGAGAACGATGAAAAATTTAAATTAGAGGAGAACTTGAGCTCCTGTAGAAAATCAGAACTTGAGAGAACGATGAAAAATTTAAATTAGAGGAGAACTTGAGCTCCTGTAAAAAATCAAAACTTAAGAAAACGATGAAAAATTTAAATTAGAGGAGAAGTTGAGCTCCTGTAAAAAATCAAAACTTGAGAGAAACGATGAAAAATTTAAATTAGAGGAGAAGTTGAGCTCCTGTAGAAAATCAAAACTTCAGAAAGTGATGAAAAATTTGAATTAGAGGATTCAAATCCAAATCGAATCGAGCTCCTCAGTGTGTAGGGATTGGAATATGGAATGGGAATATCCTCAATCAGGTTTCCTTCAGAAATTTTGACATTTTAACTCTTTTAAACCTGTTTTGACTCTCTGAACCCTCTGACCATTCCCTTTGCCCAGCTCACTCCCGGCCGCTGCCCCGGCCCCGCTACGACGACGACGGGCGCTTCCCTCCCGCCAACTCCCAGCACGAGGACTGGAGCGAGGATCCCAGGGAAGATTATCCCATGGAAGAATATCCTGGAGAAAACTACCCTGGCCCTTCCTACCGCCCCAGCAGCCCCCTGCTCCGCAAGGAGAATTATTTCCACGGACAGTTCGCCCGCCCCGCGCCCCGCGAGCGGGAATTCGGCTGCGATTACGGGCGCCCCGCTCCCCAAAACCGGGAATTTGGGCGTGGGGGTGGCCCCAGCAGGGAGTATGGGCAGCACCCCGCTCCTCACAGCCGGGAGTACGGACAGCAAAACCGGGAATACGGGCAGCAAAACCGGGAATACGGGCGGGACAGGGAGTACGGGCAGGATTACGGCCCCTCGGATTGCTGGGAAGCGCCGCACGAAGCCGAGTTCGGCTCCTCGGATGTTCTGGGGGATTTCAGGTCGCCTGGCTTGGTGGAGGAGGAGTTTGGCAGCGTGGAAAATCAGGAATACGAGGAGGAGTTCGGGGCGGCCGACGCAGAGTTCCGGCCGCCGCCGCACAGGGGGGGCGTGGGCAGGGGGAGAGTGCTGAGGGGGGAAACGCCTCAGCAGGGGGGTGGTGAAACCCAAAGTGTTCAAAGGAGACCTCAAAAGCCCCCTCAAGAAGTGGAACATGAAGAAAGCACAGCCAGGCCTGGACGCCAAAGCTCTGGAGCAGCCTCTGGAAGTCGCCAACCAGAGGCCGGTGCCCCTCCAGCAGCACCCCAAGCTACCCCCCTCACACCCTCTGGCAGCACAGAGACCCATCCTGAGGCTGCCAAAACCCACCCACGTCTTCAGGAACCTCAACTTCGACCTGGTGGATAAATCTGACATTTTCTCCACCTTCGGTATCGAGATCATCAAGTGGGCCGGGTTCCACGCCATCAAGAACGACGCCGAGTTCTCGCGCCTCTTCGGGGCCCTCTTCGAGCTGGAGACTGAGACCTGTGCCAAAATGTTGGCGTCCTTCAAGTGCTCCCTGAGGCCAGAGCACAGAGATTATTGCTTCTTCACCATCAAGAGCCTGCAGCACGCCGCCCTGAAAACCCCCAAGGTGGACAACGAGTTTTTGAACATGCTGCTGGACAAGGGGGCCGTGAAACCAAGAATTGCTTCTTTGAGATCATCAAACCTTTTGATAAATACATCATGAGGCTCCAGGACCGTCTCCTCAAGGGGTGACCCCTCTGCTCATGGCCTGCAACGCCTACGAGCTGAGCATCAAGACCAACGGCTTTGGCAACCCCAGGGAAATGGCCAACGCCTTCGAGACCACCGTGTCGCTATGCCGAAAATCCCTGGCTCTGCTGGGCCAGACCTTTGCTCTGGCCTCTGTTTTCAGGCAGGAGAAAATCCTGGAGGCCGTGGGGCTGCAGGAGATGGCCCCGGCGCCGACGGCGTTCCCCAATTTCGACGACTCCACGCTGTTCGGGAGGGAGTACATCGAGAATTTGAAGGCTTGGTTGGAGAAGAGTGGATATCCCATCAGATGAAAAGGGCTGGGGCAGAATCCACTGAGCAGCTCAAAGCAAGCTTCCCCTGACGCCAAAGGTAACGGGGAGGGAGATGGGTTTCATTTTTATGGTTTTGTTAGGTCAGGAATTCCTGAATGTGGGAATTCCAGGTGAATCCCAATAATTGATGGGACAGGGAGGGAATTCCAGGTGATTCCCAGTTAGGGCAGGGAGGGAATTCCAGGTGAATCCCAGTCAGGACTGGGACAGGGAGGGAATTCCAGGTGAATCCCAACAATTGATGGAGTAGGGAGGGAATTCCAGGTGAATCCCAAGGAGGGCAGGGAGGGAATTCCAGGTGATTCCCAGCAAAGGAAGGGAGGGAATTCCAGGTGAATCCCAATGATTGATGGGGACAGGGAGGGAATTCCAGGTGAATTCCAATCAGGGATGGGACAGGGATGGGAATTCCAGGTGATTCCCATCAAAGGAAGGAGGAGAATTCCAGGTGAATCCCAATAATTGATGGGCAGGGAGGGAATTCCAGGTGAATCCCAAGGAGGGCAGGGAGGGAATTCCAGGTGAATTCCGTTAGAGCAGGGAGGGAGTTCCAGGTGAATCCCAACAATTGATGGGACAGGGAGGGAATTCCAGGTGAATCCCAACAATTGATGGGACAGGGAGGGAATTCCAGGTGAATCCCAATAATTGATGGGACAGGGAGGGAATTCCAGGTGAATCCCAATAATTGATGGGACAGGGAGGGAATTCCAGGTGAATCCCAATCAGGAATGAGGCAAGGAGGGAATTCCAGGTGAATCCCAAAGAGGGATGGGCCTGGGAGGTAATTCCAGGTGAATCCCAATGATTGATGGGGCAGGGAGGGAAATCCAGGTGAATCCTGGTTAGGGCAGGGAGGGAATGCCAGGTGAATCCCAATAATTGATGGGACAGGGAGGGAATTCCAGGTGAGTCCCAGCAAAGGAAGGGAGGGAATTCCAGGTGAATCCCAATAATTGATGGGATAGGGAGGGAATTCCAGGTGAACCCCAGTTAGAGCAAGGAGGGAATTCCAGGTGAATTCCAATAATTGATGGGCAGGGAAGGAATTCCAGGTGATTCCCAGTTAGAGCAAGGAGGGAATTCCAGGTGAATCCCAGTAACTGATGGGGCAGGGAGGGAATTCCAGGTGAAACCCCCGGAATGTTGGAGTTTTTTTTGGTGAAATCATCTCCTTCCTTCTCTTCCTTCCACCTGTTCAGACCTTAAATCCAAGATTTTCACCACCTCAAAGCCAGGGAGGCCAGGACCAACCTGGAAATGACTTAATTACAGAGGGAATATTTGCATATATGCAAATGTGGAGGTGTCACCATCACTGCTTTAATCAGATCCAGGTGCATTCCTTTGGAGCTGTTCATATCCCTGGGTTTATTCCTAATTATCTTGGGGTTTTTTTCCTAATTCATCCTGGTTTTTTTCCTTAATTCTTCCTGGGTTTTTTTTCCTAATTAATCCTGATTTTTTTCCCTAATTTATGCTTCTGTTGGTTTTTTTTTTTTCCTATTCTTTCCTGGTTTTTTCCCTAATTCTTCCTGTTTTTTTGCCTCTAATTCTTCCTGTTTTTTTCCCCCTAATCCATCCTGGTTTTTTTCCCTAATTCATCTTGCTTTTTTCCTAATTTTTCTTGTTTTGTTTTTTTTTTTTTCCTAATTCTTCCTGTTTTTTTTCCCTAATCCATCCTGTTTTTTTTCCCTAATCCATCCTGGTTTTTTTCCCTAATCCATCCTGGTTTTTTTTCCCTAATTCATCTTGGTTTTCCCCTGATTCTTCCTGTTTTTTTTCCCTAATTCTTCCTGGTTTTTTCCCTACTTCATCCTGTTTTTTTTCCCTAATTAATCCTGGTTCTTTCCCCAATTCTTCCTGATTTTTCCCTAATTAATCCCAATTTTTTCCCCTAATTCCTGATTTCCTGATTGAGCCTCAGGTCCTTTCTCAGGGAGATTTTGCAGCACTGACACAGAAGGGCTGGAAATTTATCACCCAGCCCTTCAAACAAACTGAATTTCCACAAATCCTTTTGCTGCATCCAGAAAATTCCCTTTTTAAGGATGATTCCCCTCTCCCAGGGTGCCCATGGATCTGTTTTTTTTTTACACCAGGATGTTTTTAATAACAAAACAGTGCAGAATCTCTGTTGAAATGTGGATTTTCCCTGATTTATTTCAGTTTGGGATGGATGCTCTGGGCCAGTTTGGGTGAAACAACAAAATGTGAAATTCCAAAATGTGAAAACACCAAAAAAAAAAAATCCCCAAAATCCACCTGAATTTGGGATCCCCAAATGTCCCAACCACCCTGAGATTCCATTTCCTGTAAACACCTGCAAAAATTACAAATATCAATGTGTGAAAACACCAAAAAACCCCAAAATTACAAATTCTAATTATGTGAAAACACAAAAAACCCAAAAATTACAAAAATTATAAATACCAATTATGTGAAAACACCAAAAATCCCCAAAATCCCCCTGAATTTGGGATCCCCAAATATCCCTCCCCATCCCAACCACTCTGAAATTCCATTTCCTATAAACACTTGGAAAAATTAAAAGTATCAATTATGTGAAAACAACCAAAAAAAACCCCAAAATTACAAATTCTAATTATGTGAAAACACAAAAAACCCAAAAATTACAAAAATTACAAATACCAATTGTGTGAAAACTCCAAAAAACCCCAAAATTACAAAAATCAGTTATGTGAAAACACCAAAAAAACCCCAAAATTACCAAAATTACAAATACTAATTATGTGAAAACACCAAAAAAAACCCCAAAATTACAAAAATGACAAACACCAATTATGTGAAAACACCAAAGAACCCAAAATTACAAAAATCAGTTATGTGAAAACACTAAAAAACCCCCAAAACTAAAACTTACCAACACCAATTGTGTGAAGACACAAAAAAAACCCAAAATTACAAAATGACAAATACCAATGGTGTGAAAACACCAAAAAAAACCCCAAAAATGACAAATATCAATGGTCTGAAAACACAAAAAAAACCCCAAAAATTACAAATACCAGTAGTGTGAAAACACCAAAAAACCCAAAAATTACAAAATTACCAACACCAATTATATAAAGGACACCAAAGAAACCCCAAATCCTCTTCTTTCCACCATGCTGAAGAGCATAAATCACTGATTATTTAATTTTAATCAGATTTTCGTTTCCCTCCAGCCCCCCGAGGAGCCGACAGGAAAGTTCTGGCCACGATCGAGGAGCTGGTGAGCAGTGTGGTGTCGGGAACTTTGTCAGCCAAGGCCAGGAGCTCTCCTGAGTATTGGTGAGTGTGGGGATATTGAGAGCACATTTACACTTTGGGTACCGGATAAATTCCTGAAGTTTGTCTGTATATAAGACGCACCAGACTATGAGACGCGCTTTTTATTCTGCACGCGGTAAAGTAATGAAATTGGTAATGGAATCGCGCGATCGCGGGGTTTGCTGGCAGGTTCTCAATTTGCAAATGTTTTTCGTGGATTGGTGAAACCTTTAAATACAGCCCCAGGTGTCATCCCTGTGCTGTGGGCTCCAGCGCTCCTGCCCGATGCCGGTGCTGGCTCTCACGGCTCGGCTCTCACGGCTCTCTCGGCTCACGGTTCTCGTGGCTCTCACGGCTCGCAGCTCTCAAAGCACATGGCTCTCATGGCTCTTGTGACTCTCATGACTGGCATGGCTCTCGTGGCTCTTGTGGCTCTCATGGCTCTTGTGGCTCTCACAGCTGGCACAACTCTCATGGCTATTGTGGCTCTCGCGGCTCGCGGCTCTCATGGCTCATGGCTCTCATGGCTCATGGGTCTCATGGCTCACGGCTCTCGTGGCTCTCATGGCGCACGGCTCTCATGGCTCTTGTGGCTCTCAGAGCTGGTGCGGCTCTCGCTGCTGGCGCAGCTCTCATGGCTCTCGTGGCGCACAGCTCTCGTGGCTGGTGCGGCTCTCGCAACTCTCACGGCCAACCGCAGCACTCGCGGCTCTTGCGCCTATCACAACTCCCACAGCTGGCGCAGCTGGCGTGGCTCTCATGGCACTTGTGGCTCTCGTGGCTGGTGCAGCTCTCAGGCCTATCGCGGCTCTCACAGCTGGAGTGACTCTTGCAGCTGGCACAGCTCTCGTGGCTGTGTGGCTCTCGGGTTCATGCACCTGTCGCAGCTCTCGCACCTATCGCAGCTCTCACGGCCGACGCAGCACTCGTGGCTCTTGTACCTATCACAGCTCCCACAGCTGGCGCAGCCGGCGTGGCTCTCATGGCACTTGTGACTGTCGTGGCTGGCACAGCTCTCACACCTATCGTGGCTCTCACCAGCTGGCGTGGCTCTTGCGGCTGGCACAGCTCTCGTGGCTCTTGTGACTCTTGGTTCATGAACCTATCGCAGCTCTCGCACCTATCGCAGCTCTCACGGCCGACCGCAGCACTCGTGGCTCTTGCGCCTATCACAGCTCCCACAGCTGGCGCAGCTGGCGTGGCTCTCATGGCACTTGTGGCTCTCGTGGCTGGCGCAGCTCTCCCGCCTATCGCGGCTCTCACAGCTGGTGCGGCTGGCATGGCTCTCATGGCACTTGTGGCTCTGACAGCTCTTGTGACTGGCACAGCTCTCACTCGCCTATCGCAAGCTCTCTCAACTGGAGTGGCTCTTGTGGCTGGCACAGCTCTCGTGGCTCATGTGGCTCTTGGGTTCATGCACCTATCGCAGTTCTTGCACCTATCGCAGCTTTTGCAACTCGTGCAACTCTTGCGGCTGTCGCGGCTCGTGCGGCTGTCGTGGCTCTTGCAGCTCTTGCAGCTCTTGCGACTCTCACAGCTCATGCAGGTGTTGTGGCTCTCCGCGGCTCTCTCAACTCTTGGGGCTCTTTCATCTCTCGTGACTCTTGCAGCTCTCGTGACTCTTGCGGCTCCTCGTGACTCTCACGGCTCTTGCGACTCTTGCAGCTCTCGCAACTCACGGCTCTCACGACTCTCAGCTCTCGTGACTCTTGAGGCTCTCACGACTCTTGAGGCTCTCACGACTCTTGCAGCTCTTGCAACTCACGACTCTCGCAACTATCGCTCTCACGGCTCATGCAGTTGTTGCGGCTCTCACGGCTCTCTCAGCTCTCGTGACTGTTGCGGCTCTCGTGGTTGGCGCAGCTCTTGCAGTCCGTGGCTCACGTGGCTTGCGCGGCTCTTGTGGCTCTCGCGCATGGCTTGGCTCAGCTCATGGCTCGCGCTTCCAGGTTGGCCAATTTCCCAACTTTGTCCCTATATAGGGCGCTCCGGACTGTAAGGCGCACTTCCAGGTTTCGATCAAAATTTCAGTCAAAAGGTGTGTGACTTTCTTTTTGCTCCCTGATGGTATTTGCCAGCACCAGAGAGTGCTAATAACATTTCTGTCTCTCAGAAAAGCTCACATTTAGCCAGCAGAGAAAGACCGGAGGCCTTACTTGACGAGTTCCACAAGTCTTTATTTCATGGGAAGGGAGTCAAGCAGGATTCTCTCAGAATCATATTTATAGGTTCAGGGGGATTCAAACTACAGCCAATAAAAGTTTATCCAAAGAACAGCATCCAATCTAAGTGAGAAGTTCTAAAGCTGAACTGACCAATCACACAGACTAATTTCTAACCAATTATCTTCCAAAGTGTCAGAGAGTGATCAAATTCTTCAGGAATTTGGCTCAACCTTGGTATCTAGGATGCCTTATCTATTCTAGCAAGTTCCAGGGGAAGATGGCTTTGGAGGAATTGGATCATCCACAATAAAAGGGTGCACCTTTTAGTGGTGAAATTACTGTAATTAAAATTTAATGTTTCTCTCCATGGAAAGATCAAAGCCTGTTTGTATTTAATCAGATTTTTGGGAGATTTCTTGGGGTTTTTTTTTTGTTTTTTTTGGGAGGGGAGATGTTTTCCTGCTGTTAATTATCCCTGGTTTTGTTTTTGATGTGTCAATAATGGCTCCTGGTGGCCCAAATTCAAGGTGTTAAAAAGAATTTGTGTTTTAGGAGGGAAGTGACAGAGACACCCAGCAAAGGTAACAGGGTTTAGAATTCCAGGAAAAAAATGTTGGAGCTGAGGCAGCACCTGTGGTGTGTGAGAGCTGGTTAATGACCCAAATTCCTGTCAAATTTTTTTTATTATTTATTATTATATTTATTATATTATTACTTATTATTATATTTATTATATTATTGGGGAACTGATTAATGACCCAAATTCCTGGCAAATTTATTTGTTTATTTATTTAAATTTTATTATTATATTTGTTATATTATTGGGAAGATGATTAATGACCCAAATTCCTGGCAAATTTATTTATTATTATATTTATTATATTATTGTTTATTATTATATTTATTATATTATTGAAGAGCTGATTAATTAGCCAAATGCCTGTAAAATTTATTAAATTATTTATTTTAATTATTTATTATTATTTATTATTGTATTTATTGTATTCTTAGATTTGTTGTATTTACTATATTATGATATATTATTATCTTTATTATATTATTATATAGTACTATATTTATTGTTAATAATAATAGTACATTATTACTTATTTATTTACCCAGTATTTATTATATTATTATCTTTATTATATTCTTATGTATTACTATATTGGTTATACTATTTTTAATTTTAATTTTAATTTTAATTTTTTATCCATTATTACTTATTTATTTATCCAGTACTTATTATATTATTATTTTCATTATATTGTTATATATTACTATATTAATAATATTTTAATTTTCATTTTTCCATTATTACTTATTTATTTATCCAGTATTTATTATATTATTATCTTTATTATATTGTTATATATTACTATATTAATTATATTATTTTTTTAAATTTTATTTTTCCATTATTATTATTTATTTATCCAGTATTTGTTTATTATTATCTTTATTACGTTCTTATGTATTACTATACTAGTTATACTAGTATTTTTTTATTTTAATTTTTATTTTTATTTTTCTATTATTACTTATTTATTTATCCAGTACTTATTATATTATTATCTTTATTATATTGTTATATATTATTATACTAATAATATTTTTATTTTTATTTTTATTTATCCATTTTTACTTATTTATCCAGTATTTTATATTATTATCTTTTATATTCTTATGTATTACTATACTAGTTATACTATTAGTATTTTTTTTAAATTGTAATTTTTATTTTTCTATTATTATTTATTTATCCAGTATTTATTATATTATTATTTTTATTATAATGTTATATATTACTATATTAATTATATTTTTTAATTTTTTTTATTTCTATTTTTATTTATTTATCCAGTATTTATTTCCTTACTTGTCATTCCCAGAAAATCCTGCTCAGCCTCACGCTGAACACCTGGAGGATAAAATAAAACCAAACAACAAAAAGTTGAATTGCTGAGGGGTTTATCCTTTAAAAATTCTGATTTTTCAGCTGCTCTCTCCTTTATTTCTGTGCTGCTCAGGTTCCTGGCGGACGAGGAGAGCCTGGAGTACAAATATTACAAACTGAGGCTGGCAGAGGTGCAGAGGAGCAGCCTGGCACAGGAGGGAGCAGCCCCAGAGTCCCTCCGGGCCCTGCTCTACGCCAGGAGAGTGGCCAGCATCAAAAGGAGACTTTTCAAAAGGAAAAAAAAACCTGCAATTGTCACCTGCAGGGCCACCAGGGCCAGGAGGGGCAGGAGGGCCAGCACAGGGACCCAGAGCGTGCCCTCGGCTGGCACCGGGCTCAGGAACCGCCACAGAAACGCGCCAGGTGCCAGGGGATCCCTGCCAGGACCTGGCCTGGGTGGCACCTGTGTCCCTGGGAGTGTCACCTCAACCTCTGCAGGTGTCACCTGTGTCCCTGGGAGTGTCACCTCAACCTCTGCAGGTGTCACCTGTGTCCCTGGGAGTGTCACCTCAACCTCTGCAGGTGTCACCTGTGTCCCTGGAGGTGTCACCTCAACGTCTGCAGGTGTCACCTCAACCTCTGCAGGTGTCACCTGTGTCCCTGGGAGTGTCACCTCAACCTCTGCAGGTGTCACCTGTGCTGCTGGAGGTGCCATCTCAACCCCTGGAGGTGTCACCTGTGCTCCTGGAGATGTCACCTCAACACCTGGAGGTGTCACCTGTGCTGCTGGAGGTGCCACCTCAATCCCTGGAGGTGCCACCTCAACCTCTGGAGGTGTCACTTGTGCTGCTGGAGGTGTCACTTGTGTCCCTGGAGATGTCACTTGTGCTGCTGGAGGTGCCACCTGTGCTGCTGGAGGTGTCACCTCGACCCCTGGAGGTGTCACCTGTGCCCCTGGAAGTGTCACCTGTGCTGCTGGAGGTGACACCTCGACCTCTGGAGGGGTCTCCTCAACACCTGCAGGTGTCGCTTGTGCCCCTGGAGGTGCCACCTCAACCCCTGGAAGTGTCACCTGTGCTCCTGGAGGTGTCACTTGTGTCCCTGGAAGTGTCACCTGTGCTCCTGGAAGTGTCACCTGTGCTCCTGGAGGTGCCACCCCAGCCTCTGGAGGTGCCACCTCAACCCCTGGAGGTGCCACCTCAACCCCTGGAGATGTCACTTCAACCCATGGAGGTGTCACTTCAACCCCTGGAGGTGCCACCTGTAGCCCTGAAGATGTCACCTGTGTCCCTGGAAGTGCCACCCCAGCCCCTGGAGGTGCCACCCCAGCCCCTGGAGGTGTCACCTGTGTCCCTGGAGGTGCCACCAGCTGTGAGGTCCCCGAGGCAGCAGAGCACAGAGCAGCCCCTGAGCAGCTCCCAGCACCAGCAGAGCCGCTCCTGCCTTTGGCCTCTCAGTTTCCTGAGGGTGAGTGAGGGTTTGGAATTTGAAATTAAATGTGAAAATTGAAAATTAAATGTTGATGTAAAGATCTAAAATTAAATGTTACTGTGAAAATTGAAAATGAAATGTTAATGTGAAAATTTAAAATGAAAAGTTAATGTGAAAATTGAAAATTAAATGTTGATGTGAAAATTGAAAATTAAATGTTAATGTAAAAATTTAAAATTAAATGTTAAAGATTTAAAATTAAGTGTTAATGTAAAAATTTAAAATTAAATGTTAATGTGAAAATTTAAAATTAAATGTTAATGTGAAAATTTAAAATTAAATGTTAATGTGAGCTATTTCCATTTTTATTTACATAATATATTTTATATTTTATTTTATTTATATTTTATTTATATTTCTATTTTATTTATATTTCATTGTATTTTATTTAAATTTTATTTAAATTTTATTTTATTTATATTTCTATTTTATTTATATTTCATTATATTTTATTTAAATTTTATTCAAATTTTATTTTATTTTTATTTTATATTTTCATTATATTTTATTTAAATTTATTTAAATTTTATTTTATTTATATTTCTATTTTATTTCTATTTCATTATATTTTATTAAATTTTATTTAAATTTTATTTTAATTTTATTTTATTTATATTTCTATTTTATTTATATTTCATTATATTTTATTTAAATTTTGTTCAAATTTTATTTTATTTTTATTTTTATTTTATTTATATTTCATTGTATTTTATTTAAATTTTATTTAAATTTTATTTTATTTTTATTTTTATTTTATTTATATTTCGTTGTATTTTATTTAAATTTTCTTTAAATTTTATTTTATTTCTGTTTTTATTTTATTTATGTTTCATTGTATTTTATTTAAATTTATTTAAATTTTATTTTATTTCTATTTCTATTTTATTATATTTCATTGTATTTTATTTAAATTTTATTCAAATTTTATTTTATTTTTATTTTTATTTTATTTATATTTCATTATATTTATTTAAATTTTATTTAAATTTTATTTAAATTTTATTTCTATTTCATTTATATTTCATTATATTTATTAAATTTTATTTAAATTTTATTTAAATTTTATTTAATTTTTATTTAAATTTTATTTAATTTTTATTTAATTTTTTTAATTCTCTATTTATAAATTGAATACTTCTCAGCTCCCCTGACCTCTCCAATAAAGACAAAATAATTTAAATTTTTTTTTGCAGTGGATGCCAAAACGATGGAAACTGCAGAGAAACTGGCCAGGTTTGTGGCTCAGGTAGGACCAGAAATTGAGCAGTTCAGCATTGACAACAGTGCAGACAACCCTGACCTCTGGTGAGTCCCAAATCCTCAAATTTCCTGAATTTTTTACTGAAAATCTCTGATTTTTTTGGGTGTGCTGGAACAGAGAATTTGAGTCAATTCTCCCCAGTTCTTCAGCACTCCCATTAATGGGGAAAAATCTGAATTATTTCAGAAATAAAGCAACAAAAAAAACCAAATTTATGCAAAAATATATTGATTTTTTTTTATTTTAACAATCAAACTAAATCCTGAAATTCAGGATTTTTGAGGTGATTCCACTGAATTAATTCTTTCCAGTTAATTAATTAATTCTCCTCACTGAATTAATTAATTAATTCCTCCCAGAAAAATTTTGGGAAGTGCTCAGCTGAGGGGGAAAATTTTCAGTTTTTAGGAATCCTGCAGAGATCTCTCCAAAATCAACCTGAGATTATTCCTGATCTCTTGAAAATTAAAGGAAAATCTATTTTTATTCTCATTTCCTTGGATTTTTAATCTTAATTATTTTGAATTTTGACCTTTTATTCTGGATTTTTGATCTTAATTTTTATGGATTTTTGACCTTAATTTCCTTGGATTTTTGACCTCATTTTTATGGATTTTTTTTACCTAATTTCCTTGAATTTTGGACTTTGTTTTTCCTGGATTTTTGACCTTGTTTCCTTGGATTTCTGACCTTAATTTTCTGGACTTTTGACCTTAATTTCTCGGGATTTTTGACCTTAATTTCCCTGAATTTTTCATCTTGTTTTTCCTGGATTTCTCACTTTATATTCCCTGGATTTCTGATCATATTTCCCTTGGATTTTTTACCATAAATTCCTGGATTATTTACCTTAATTTCCCTGGATTTTTTCACTTTAATTTCCCTGCATTTCTGACCTTATTTTCCTCGGATTTTTGTCCTTAAATTCCTGGATTTTTTACCTGAAATTCCTGGATTTTTCTACCTTATTTCTCTGGATTTCTGACTTTACTTCCCTTGGATTTTTGGTACTTAAATTCCTGAATTTTTGACCTTAATTTCCCTGTTTTGTTTTACCTTAATTTCCCTGGATTTTTTTACCTTAAATTCCTGGATTTTTACCTTAAATTCCTGGATTTTTCTACCTTATTTCTCTGGATTTCTGACCTTATTTCCCTTGGATTTTTGACCTTAAATTCCCGGACTTTTGTCCTTAAATTCCTGAATTTTTGTCCTTAAATTCCTGGATCTTTTTACCTTATTTCCCTGGATTTCTGATCTTATTTCCCTTGGAATTTTTAACCTTAATTTCCTTGGATTTCTGACTTTATTTCCCTTGGATTTTTGACATTAAATTCCCTGGATTTTGGTCCTTAAATTCCTGAATTTTTGTCCTTAAATTCCTGAATTTTTTACCTTACTTCCCTGGATTTCTGACCTTATTTCCCTTGGATTTTTTACCTCATTTCCTGGATTTCTGAGTTTGTTTTTCCTTGAACTTTTTACCTTAATTTCCTGGATTTTTTTACCTTATTTTTCTGGATTTTTGACCTTATTTCCCTTGGATTTTTGACCTTAAATTCCCGGACTTTTGTCCTTAAATTCTGAATTTTTTTCCTTAAATTCTGGACTTTTTACCTTAAATTCCTGGATTTTTTAAATCTTAAATTCCTGGACTTTTTACCTTAAATTCCTGGATTTTTTTTACCTTAAATTCGTGGATTTTTTAAATCTGAAATTCCTGGATTTTTTAACCTTATTTCCCTGTATTTTTTACCTGATTTTCCCTGATTTTTTACCTTATTTCCCTGTATTTTTTACCTTATTTTCCCTGATTTTTTACCTTATTTCCCTGGATTTTTTAACCTTATTTCCCTGGATTTTTGACTTTATTTCCCTTGGATTTTTGACCTTAAATTCCTGGATTTTTGACCTTAAATTCCCCGACTTTTGTCCTTAAATTCCTGAATTTTTGTCCTTAAATTCCTGGACTTTTTACCTTAAATTCCTCAATTTTTTACCTTAAATTCCTGGATTTTTTAACCTTATTTCCCTGTATTTTTTACCTTATTTCCCTGGATTTTTTACCTTATTTCCCTGTATTTTTTACCTGATTTTCCCTGATTTTTTGTCTTATTTCCCTGGATTTTTTACCTTATTTCCCTGGATTTCTAACCTTATTTCTCTTGGATTTTTACCTTAAATTCCTGGATTTTTTTACCTTATTTCCCTTGAATTTCTAACCTTAATCCCCTACATCTCTACCCTTAATCCCCCTTCCCTTTCCCCCTCACCCCATTAATTCCACCTCGTTAATTTTAACCCATTAATTCCACCTCACCAACCTCAACCCCACTCACTTCCCACCCCACCCCCCTCCACCCCAGGTTCCTCCAGGACCAAACCAGCCCTGCCTTCCAATTTTACCGCATGAAAGTCTTGGAGCTCTGCCCCTCCATCACCTTCACCCCCAAAACCCCCCCGAGAACCCCGGAGCTCTCCGAGGACGACGACGACGACGACGAAGACGAAGAATCCGAACCCTCCCAACCCGCGGGGGACGAGGATGAGGATGATGAGGACGTGGCAGCAGGTAGAAGGGTGGCCCAGCTGGAGGAAGATCTCTCCAGGGCAGCAGAGGAGGTGTCTGGAGGTGAAGGGCGGCCCTGCAGCCCCTCTGACGGCGCTGTCCCAAATCTGTCGACACAGGCACCCAGCCCGGCCCCCGGCGCGCCCTTCCCTCGAAAAAGGGTCAGCAGCAAATCCCTCAAAGTGGGCATGATCCCGGCCTCCAAAAGGATCTGCCTCATTGAGGAGCCCAAAGGTCAGTTTGGTACAGAAAAAAGGGAAATTTGGGCAAAAAATCAAAATTTTTATGTGTCTGTCGCTCAAAAATTTCATATTTCTGTAATGCGAAATTCAGCATTTTGTCACTTTACAAAATGACATCTCTGATAGAAAATTCAACAGCAAATCCCTCAAAGTGGGGATGGTCCTGGTCTTCAAAAGGATCTGAACTCCTTGAGGAGCCCAAGGTCAGTTTGGTACAGAAAAAAGAGGAATTCAGGAAAAAAATCCAAATTTTTATGTGTCTGACGTTCAAAAATACCATATTCTGTAATGTAAAAGTCATCATAAAATTCATCAGGAAATGCCTCCAAGTGGGGATGGTCCCACCTCCAAAAGGATCTGCCTCATTGAGGAGCCCAAAGGTCAGTTTGGTATGGAAAAATTGAGAATTTGGGTAAAAAATCCAAATTTTTCGGTGTCTGTCGCTCGAAAATGTCACATTTCTCTGACGCAAAATCGCGATTTTGTCACTTTACAAAATGACATCTCTGATAGAAAGTTCAGCAGGAAATCCCTCAAAGTGGGGATGGTCATGGTCTTCAAAAGGATCTGAGCACAAAGGTCAGTTTTATACAGAAAAAAGAGGAATTTGAGAAAAAAAATCCAAATTTTTAGGTGTTTTGTCACTTAAAAATTGCATTTTTCATATAAAAAATGAGCGCAAAATTGACTTTAAATCTTCATTGAAGTGGTGAAGGAGAAGCTGAATTGAGGAGCCCAAAGGTGGGTGGCCATTGAAATATTTCACTTTTATACAGAAATAACAAAGGGTTTGGGTAAAAATCCCAATTTTTTAGGTGTCTGTCGCTCAAAAATGTCGCATTTCTGTGACGCAAAATCTCAATTTTGTCGCTTTACAAAATGACATCTCTGATAGAAAATTCATCAGGAAATCCCTCAAAGTGGGGATGGTCCTGGTCTTCAAAAGGATTTGAGCACAAAGGTCAGTTTGGTATGGAAAAAAGAGGAATTTGAGAAAAAAATCAAAATTTTTGCGTCTCTCTCGCTCGAAAATGTCGCATTTCTCTGATGCAAAATCGCGATTTTGTCACTTTACAAAATGACATCTCTGATAGAAAATTCAGCAGCAAATCTCTCAAAGTGGGAATGGTCATGGTCTTCAAAAGGATCTGAGCACAAAGGTCAGTTTTATACAGAAAAAAGGGAAATTTGAGAAAAAAATCCAAATTTTTAGGTGTTTCATTTCTTAAAAATTGCGTTTTTCATGTAAAAAATGAGCGCAAAATTGACTTTAAATCTTCATCAAGTGGTGAAGCAGATGCTGAATTGAGGAGCCCAAAGGTGGGTGGCCATTGAAATATTTCACTTTTATACAGAAATAACAGAGGGTTTGGGTAAAAATCCCAATTTTTTAGGTGTCTGTTGTTCAAAAATTTCGTATTTCTGTAATGCGAAATTCAGCATTTTGTCACTTTACAAAATGACATCTCTGATAGAAAGTTCAGCAGCAAATCTCTCAAAGTGGGCATGATCCCGGCCTCCAAAAGGATCTGCCTCATTGAGGAGCCCAAAGGTCAGTTTGGTACAGAAAAAAGAAGAATTTGAGAAAAAAAATCCAAATTTTTTGGTGTCTTTCGTTCAAAAATATCATATTCTGTAATGTAAAAGTCATCATAAAAGTCATCAGGAAATCCCTCCAAGTGGGGATGGTCCTGGTCTTCAAAAGGATCTGCCTCATTGAGGAGCCCAAAGGTGGGTGGAGATCACAATAGTTCAGTTTTATATGGAAAAATGGAGAATTTGAGAAAAAAAATCCAAATTTTTAGGGGTTTTGTCGCTTAAAAATTGCGTTTTTTCGTATAAGAAATGAGCGCAAAATTGACTTTAAATCTTCATTGAAGTGGTGAAGGAGAAGCTGAATTGAGGAGCCCAAAGGTGGGTGGCCATTGAAATATTTCACTTTTCTACACAAATAACAGAGGGTTTGGGTAAAAATCCCAATTTTTTAGGTGTCTGTGGCTCAAAAATGTCGTATTTCTGTGATGCAAAATCACGATTTTGTCACTTTACAAAATGACATCTCTGATAGAAAATTCATCAGGAAATCCCTCAAGGTGGAGATGATCATGGTCTCCAAAAGGATCTGCCTCATTGAGGAGCCCATAGGTCAGTTTGGTATGGAAAAATGGAGAATTTGGGCAAAAATCCAAATTTTTGCGTCTCTGTCGCTCGAAAATGTCGCATTTCTCTGATGCAAAATCGCGATTTTGTCGCTTTACAAAATGACATCTCTGATAGAAAATTCAGCAGCAAATCCCTCAAAGTGGGGATGGTCCTGGTCTTCAAAAGGATCTGCCTCATTGAGGAGCCCAAAGGTCAGTTTGGTACAGAAAAAAGGGAAATTTGAGAAAAAAATCCAAATTTTTAGGTGTTTTTCATCACTTTAAAATCACATTTTTTCGTATAAGAAATGAGCGCAAAATTGACTTTAAATCTTCATCAAGTGGTGAAGCAGAAGCTGAATTGAGGAGCCCAAAGGTGGGTGGCCATTGAAATATTTCACTTTTCTACAGAAATAACAAAGGGTTTGGGTAAAAATCCCAATTTTTTAGGTGTCTGTCGCTCAAAAATTTCGTATTTCTGTGATGCGAAATTCGGCATTTTGTCACTTTACAAAATGAGATCTCTGATAGAAAATTCAGTAGGAAATCCCTCAAAATGGGGATGGTCCCGGCCTCCAAAAGGATCTGAGCACAAAGGTCAGTTTTGTATGGAAAAATGGAGAATTTGGGTAAAAAATCCAAATTTTTGTGTGTCTGACGCTCAAAATCGTCGCATTTCTCTGATGCAAAATCGCGATTTTGTCGCTTTACAAAATGACATCTCTGATAGAAAATTCAGCAGGAAATCCCTCCAAGTGGGAATGGTCCTGGTCTTCAAAAGGATCTGAACCCAAAAGTCAGTTTTATAGAAAAAAAATGGAGAATTTGGGCAAAAAATCCAAATTTTTAGGTGTTTCGTCACTTAAAAATTGCGGTTTTTTCGTATATAAAAATGAGCGGTAAAAAATTGAATTTAAATCTTCATCAAGTGGTGAAGGAGAAGCTGAATTGAGGAGCCCAAAGGTGGGTGACCATTGAAATATTTCACTTTTATACAGAAATAACAAAGGGTTTGGGTAAAAATCCCAATTTTTTAGGTGTCTGTCGCTCAAAAATGTCGCATTTCTCTGACGCAAAATCGCGATTTTGTCGCTTTACAAAATGCCATCTCTGATAGAAAATTCAGCAGCAAATCCCTCAAAGTGGGGATGGTCATGGTCTTCAAAAGGATCTGAACTCCTTGAGGAGCCCAAAGGTCAGTTTGGTACAGAAAAAAGAGGAATTCAGGAAAAAAATCCAAATTTTTATGTGTCTGACGTTCAAAAATACCATATTCTGTAATGTAAAAGTCATCATAAAATTCATCAGGAAATGCCTCCAAGTGGGGATGGTCCCACCTCCAAAAGGATCTGCCTCATTGAGGAGCCCAAAGGTCAGTTTGGTACGGAAAAATTGAGAATTTGGGTAAAAAATCCAAATTTTTATGTGTCTGTCGCTCAAAATCGTCGCATTTCTCTGATGCAAAATCGCGATTTTGTCACTTTACAAAATGACATCTCTGATAGAAAGTTCAGCAGCAAATCCCTCAAAGTGGGGATGGTCCCACCTCCAAAAGGATCTGCTCATTGAGGAGCCCAAAGGTCAGTTTGGTACAGAAAAAAGGGAAATTTGGGCAAAAAAATCCAAATTGTTGCGTGTCTGTTGCTCGAAAACATCGCATTTCTCTGATGCAAAAATTGTCAGGAATCCCTCAAAGTGGGGATGGTCCCACCTCCAAAAGGATCTGAACTCATTGAGGAGCCCAAAGGTCAGTTTGGTATGGAAAAATGGGAAATTTGGGAAAAAAATCTAAATTTTTACTTGTCTGACACTCAAAATTATCATATTTCTGTGATGCGAAATTCAGCATTTTGTCACTTTACAAAATGACATCTCTGATAGAAAATTCAGCAGCAAATCCCTCAAAGTGGGGATGGTCCTGGTCTCCAAAAGGATCTGTGCCCAAAGGTCAGTTTTGTATGCAAAAATGGAGAATTTGAGAAAAAAATCCAAATTTTTAGGTGTTTCATTTCTTAAAAATTGCGTTTTTTCATATAAAAAATGAGCGCAAAATTGAATTAAAATCTTCATTGAAGTGGTGAAGGAGAAGCTGAATTGAGGAGCCCAAAGGTGGGTGGCCATTGAAATATTTCACTTTTATACACAAGGAACAAAGGGTTTGGGTAAAAATCCCAATTTTTTAGGTGTCTGTCACTCAAAAATGTCGCATTTCTCTGATGCAAAATCGCGATTTTGTCGCTTTACAAAATGCCATCTCTGATAGAAAATTCAGCAGCAAATCCCTCAAAGGGGAGATGATCATGGTCTCCAAAAGGATCTGCTCATTGAGGAGCCCAAAGGTCAGTTTGGTATGGAAAAATGGAGATTTTGGGTAAAAAATCCAAGTTTTATGTGTCTGACGCTCAAAATCGTCACATTTCTCTGATGCAAAATCGCGATTTTGTCACTTTACAAAATGCCATCTCTGATAGAAAATTCAGCAGCAAATCCCTCAAAGTGGGGATGGTCCTGGTCTTCAAAGGATCTGCCTCATTGAGGAGCCCAAAGGTCAGTTTTATGTAGAAAAATGGAGAATTTGGGTAAAAAATCCAAATTTTTCGGTGTCTCTCGCTCAAAAATGTTGCATTTCTCTGATGCAAAATCGTGATTTTGTCACTTTACAAAATGACATCTCTGATAGAAAATTCATCAGGAAATCCCTCAAATGGGGATGGTCCTGGTCTTCAAAAGGATCTGCCTCCTTGAGGAGCCCAAAGGTCAGTTTGGTACAGAAAAAAGGGAAATTCAGGAAAAAAATCCAAATTTTATGTGTCTGACGTTCAAAAATACCATATTCTGTAATGTAAAAGTCATCATAAAATTCATCAGGAAATCCCTCAAAGTGGGGATGGTCCCACCTCCAAAAGGATCTGAGCACAAAGGTCAGTTTTATACAGAAAAAAGGGAAATTTGAGAAAAAAATCCAAATTTTTAGGTGGTTTTGGTCACTTAAAAATCACTTTTTTCGTATAAGAAATGAGCGCAAAATTGACTTCAAATCTTCATTGAAGTGGTGAAGGAGAAGCTGAATTGAAGAGCCCAAAGGTGGGTGGCCATTGAAATATTTCACTTTATACACAAGGAACAAAGGGTTTGGGTAAAAATCCCAATTTTTTAGGTGTCTGTCGCTCAAAAATGTCGCGTTTCTGTGACGCAAAATCGCGATTTTGTCACTTTACAAAATGCCATCTCTGATAGAAAATTCATCAGCAAATCCTCAAAGTGGGGATGATCCCAACCTCCAAAAGAATCTGAGCACAAAGGTCAGTTTTATAGAAAAAAAATGGAGAATTTGAGAAAAAAAATCCAAATTTTTAGGTGTTTCATCACTTAAAAATTGTATTTTTTCGTATATAAAAATGAGCAGAAAATTCACTTAAAATTTTCATTCAAGTGGTGAAGGAAAAGCTGAATTTAAGAGGTCAAAAGACATCAAAATATTTAAATTTTATACTGAAATAAAAGAGGATATGGGCAAAAATCCTGATTTTTTTGGGGCAAAAATTCTGATTTTTTGGTGATTTCTTGCTTAAAAAATCGCATTTTTCATCCAAAAATGAGCACAAAATTCACTTAAAATCTTCATTGAAGTGGGGAAGGAAAAGCTGAATTTAAGAGGTCAATGAGCATCAAAATATTTAATTTTTATACTGAAATAAAAAGAATTTGGGCAAAAATCCTGATTTTTTAATGTGCTTTATTGCTTAAAAAAATCTTTTTAAGAAAATAAAATTAAATAAATTTTATGAAAATAATGAATTTTTGTGGGAATTTTTTGAATTTTTTTTACCTGTGGTTTGGAGTTTTTTACTGAAATAAAATTAAAATTTTATAAAAATAATTCAATTTTTGGAGGTTTTCTTGCTATGGTTTAGAGTTGTTTACTGAAATAAAATTAATCAATAAATTTTATTTAAAAATTCAATTTTTGGAGGTTTTTTCCTGTGCTTTGGAGTTTTTACTGAAATAAAATTAAATAAAAATTTTATAAAAATAATTCAATTTTTGGAGGTTTTTTACCTGTAGTTTGGAAGTTTTTCTAATAAAATAAAACAATAAATTTTATTAAAATAATTTTTTTGGAGGTTTTTTAGCTGTGGTTTGGAGGATTTTTTTAATAAAATAAAATTAAATAAAAATTTTACAAAAATAATTCAATTTTTGGAGTTTTTTTCCTGTGGTTTGGAATTTTTTACTGAAATAAAATTAAATAAAAATTTTACAAAAATAATTCAATTTTTGGAGGTTTTTTCCTGTGCTTTGGAGTTTTTTACTGAAATAAAATTAAATAAAAATGTTATTAAAATAATTCAATTTTTGGAGGTTTTTTTAGCTGTGGTTTTGAGGTTTTTTTGCTACAATAATTTGAATTTCCAGGTGAATTTTTTGTTTTTTGCCTTGCAGTTCATGAACCTGTCAGGATTGCCTATGACAGACCCCGGGGCTGCCCTGCCACAAAGAAAAAAAGGTAAAAAATTCAATTTTCTACCCCAAAACCAAAAAAAAAAAGAGAAATTTTGGGGAAAAAAAATCAGAATTTTCTGGAAAAAATTTGGTTAAAGCTGAAATTTTCCTTTTTTTTTTGGTTTTCTCCAGCAGTGCAAAAATTAAATTTTTATTTTCTAATAATTTTATTATTTTAATTCTAATTTTAAAATTTTTTAATTATTTTTTAAATTATTTTAAATTATTTTTAAATTATTTTAAAATTATTTTAAAAGTGATTTTTAACTGATTTTTAAGGATTTTTAAAGAGTTTTTAAAAAATATTTTTTAAGGATTTTTAAAAATATTTTTAAAGGATTTTTAAAGGATTTAAAAAAGGATTTTAAAAACTCTTCTAAAAAAAGGAAATTTCTTTTAAAAAATTCATTTAAAAGAAAGGAAATTCCTTTAAAAAAATCCTTCAAAAATTGATTTAAAAGAAGGAAATTCCTTTGAAAAATTCATTTTGAATTCATTTTAATAAGGAAAATAATTTTTTTAAAAAGTAATTGGAAAAAAAAAAAATCGCATTTAAAAGAACAAAATTCCTCTAAAAAATTCATTTAAAATGGAATTTCCTGTTTAAAAAAATCAATTTACAGCCGTTCCGGATGGGAATTTCACCCATAATTTTTTTTTAAAATAATAAAATTAATTTTATTTATTTATAATTTTTTTTTTCAGAAATGCAAGGATGTGGAGGTGCCCCAGGAGAGGCTGAGCCCCAGGAATTGGGGTTTTCCTTTGTAAAAAATCCTTTAAAAAAAAAGTAAATTCCTTTTAAAAATCCTTTAAAAAATGGAAATCCCTTAAAAAAAAAAGGAAATTCCTTTTAAAAAATTAAGGAAATTTCCTTTAAAAAAACTCATTTAAAAGAACAAAATTCCTCTAAAAAAATTCATTTAAAAATGGAATTTCCTGTAGAAAAAATTCAATTTTCAGCCGTTCCGGATGGGAATTTCACCCATAATTTTTTTTTAAAAATAATAAAATTAATTTTATTTATTTCTAATTTTTTTTCAGAAGTGCAAGGATGTGGAGGTGCCCCAGAAGAGGCTGAGCCCCAGGAATTTGGGTTTCAGATGCTGCAGAGGATGGGCTGGCAGGAGGGGCACGGGCTGGGCTCCAGGGGCCGCGGCATCCGGGAACCCGTGCACGTGTAAGGGGAAAAGGGGGAAAAATGGGATTTTAGTGGGGAAATAAAGGGGGGAAAATGGGGGAAATTATGGGGGGAAAATGAGATTTTAATGGGTAAAATATGGGGGAAAATGAGATTTTAATGGGGAAATTATGGAGAAAGTATGGGAAAAATAGGGAGAAATAAAGAGGAAATTATGGAGGGAAAATGAGATTTTCATGGGGAAATTATGGGAAAAATATGGGGGGAAATGAGATTTTAATTGGGGAATAAAGGGGAAATTTGAGGGGGAAAATGAGATTTTAATGGGGAATTTATGGAGAAATTATGGGAAAAATGTGGGGAAAAAATGAGATTTTCATGGGGAAATAATGGAGAAATTATGGGAAAAAATATGGGGAAATAAAGAGGAAATTATGGAGGGAAAATGAGATTTTAATGGGGAAATTGTGGGGAATAATGGGGAAATTATGGGGGAAATTGAGATTTTAATGGGGAAATCATGGAGAAACCATGGGGGAAAAATGGGGGAAATTATGAGGAGATAATGGGAAAATTATGGAGGAAAAATGAGATTTTAATGGGGAAATTATGGAGGAAAAAATTAGATTTTAATGGGTAAAATATGGGGAAAATGAGATTTTAATGGGGAAATTATGGAGAAATTATGGGAAAAATGTGGGGAAAGAAAGAGGAAATTATGGAGGGAAAATGAGATTTTCATGGGGAAATAAAGGGGAAAAATGAGATTTTAATGGGAAATGTTGGGGGAAAATGAGATTTTAATGGGGAAATAATGAGGAAATTATGGGGGAAAAATGAGATTTTTTATGGGGAAATTATGGGGAATAATGGGGGAATTGTGGGGAAATTATTGGGGAAATTGAGATTTTCATGGGGAAATAAAGGGGAAAAATGAGGTTTTAATGGGGAAATTATGGGGGAAAAATGGGGGAATTATGGGGAAAAATGAGATTTTTTTATGGGGAAATTGTGGGGAATAATGGGGGAATTGTGGGGAAATTATTGGGGAAATTAAGATTTTAATGGGGAAATTATGGGGGAAAAATGGGGGAAATTATGGGGGAAAAAAGAGATTTTCATGAGGAAATTATGGGGAAAATGAGATTTAGTGGGGAAATTATGGGGGAAAAATGGGGAAATAACGGGGGAAAAATGAGATTTTAATGGGGAAATCATGGGGAAAAATGAGATTTTAACGGGGAAATTATGGAAAAAATATGGGGAAAGAAAGAGGAAATTATGGAGAGAAAATGAGATTTTCATGGGGAAATTATGGGGATTTTAATGGGGAAATTATGGGGGAAAAATGGGGAAATAAAGAGGAAATTATGGGGGAAAAAGATTTTAATGGGGAAATAATGGGGGAAAATGAGATTATAATGGGGAAATTATGGAGAAATTAGGGAAATATGGGGAATAAAGAGGAAATTATGGGGGAAAATGAGATTTTAGTGGGGAAATTATGGGGAAAAATGAGATTTTAGTGGGGAAATAAAGGGGGAAAATGGGGGAAATATTGGGGGAAAATGAGATTTTAATGGGGAAATTATGGGGGAAAATATGGGGGGGAAATGAGATTTTAATTGGGGAATAAAGGGGAAATTTGAGGGGAAAATGAGATTTTAATGGGGAAATTATGGGGAAAAATGAGATTTTAATGGGGAAATATGAAGAAATTATGGCAAAATTGTGGGAG
Source organism: Catharus ustulatus (assembly GCF_009819885.2). Taxonomy (NCBI): domain Eukaryota; kingdom Metazoa; phylum Chordata; class Aves; order Passeriformes; family Turdidae; genus Catharus; species Catharus ustulatus. The sequence continues at coordinate 1,928,322 of NC_046249.1, read as the reverse complement.
AAAAATGGGAGAAATTATGGGGAATCATGGGAACATTATGGGGAAATAAAGGGGAAAATATGGGGGAAAAATGAGATTTTTCATGGGGAAATTATGGGGAAATAATGAGATTTTCATGGGGAAATTATGGAGAAATTATGGGAAAAATATGGGAAATAAAGAGGAAATTATGGGGGAAAAATGATATTTTAACAGGGAAATTATGGGGGAAAAAAGATTTTAATGGGTAAAATATGGGTGAAAATGAGATTTTCATGGGGAAATTATGGAGAAATTAGGGAAAAATGTGGGGAAAAAATGAGATTTTAATGGGGAAATCATGGGGGAAAAGGAGATCTTCATGGGGAAATTATGGAGAAATTATGGGAAAAATATGGGGAAATAAAGAGGAAATTATGGGGGAAAATGAGATTATAATGGGGAAATTATGGAGAAATTATGGGAAAAAATACGGGGAAATAAAGAGGAAATTATGGGGAAAAAGAGATTTTCATGGGGAAAATATGGGGGGAAATGAGATTTTCGTGGGGAAATTATGGGGGAAAAATGGGGGAAATAATGGGGGAAAAATGAGATTTTAATGGGAAATTGGGGGGAAAATGAGATTTTAATGGGGAAATAGTGAGGAAATTATGGGGGAAAAATGAGATTTTAATGGAGAAATTATGGGAAAAATATGAGGAAAAAATGAGATTTTCATGGGGAAATAAAGGGGAAAAATGAGATTTTCATGGGTAAAATATGGGGGAAAATGAGATTTTCATGGGAAATTGTGGGGGAAAAATGAGATTTTAGTGGGGAAATAAAGGGGGAAAAATGGGGGAAATTATGGGGAAAAATGAGATTTTCATGGGGAAATTATGGGGGAAAATATGGGGAAATTATGGGGGAAAAATGAGATTTTAATAGGGAAATTATGGGGGAAAAAATGAGATTTTCATGGGGAAAAATGAGATTTTCATGGGGAAATTATGGGAAAATTATGGGGAAAAATGAGATTTTAATGGGGAAATAAAGGGGAAAAACGAGATTTTTCATGGGGGAATAATGGAGAAATTATGGGAAAAATATGGGGAATTAAAGAGGAAATTATGGAGGAAAATGAGATTTTAATGGAGAAATTATGGGGAAAAATGAGATTTTCATAGGGAAATAATGGGGGAAAAATGGGGAAAATTCAGTTTTTAATGGGAAATAATGGGAAAATTATGGAGAAAAAATGAGATTTTAATGCAAAAATTATGGGGAATTGTGGAGAAATAATGAGGAAATTATGGGGGGAAAATGGGGTAAATTTTGGGGGGAAAATGAGATTTTTGTGGGGAAATTATGGGGTAAAAACGGGGGAAATTATGGGGAAAAAATGAGATTTTAATGGGGAAATTATGGAGAAATTACGGGAAAAATATGGGGAAATAAAGAGGAAATTATGGGGAAAAAAGAGATTTTAATGGGGAAATTATGGAGGAAAAATGAGATTTTCATGGGGAAATTATGGGGGAAAAATGAGATTTTAGTGGGGAAATTATGGGGAAACATGGGGGAAATTATGGGGGAAAAATGAGAATTTTATGGGGAAATTGTGGAGAAATTATGGGGAAAAATATGGGGAACTAAAGAGGAAATTATGGGGGAAAATGAGATTTTTCATGGGGAAATTATGGGGGAAAAATGGGGGAAATTATGGGGAAAAAATGAGACTTTATTGGGGAAATTATAGGGGAAAATATGGGGGGGAAATGAGATTTTCATGGGGAAATAATGGGGAAATTATGGAGAAATTATGGAAAAATATGGGGAAATAAAGAGGAAATTATGGAGGGAAAATGAGATTTTAGTGGGGAAATTATGGGGAAAAATTGTGGGAATAATGGGAAAATTATGGAGAAAAAATGAGATTTTAATGGGGAAATTATGGGGGAAAAACAGATTTTAATGGGGAAATAATGGGGAAAATTCAGTTTATAATGGGGGAATAATGGGGAAATAAGGGGGGAATTATGGGGGAAATTGAGATTTAATGTGGAAACAATGGGGATTTTAATGGGGAAATAATGGGGGAAATAATGAGGTAAATTGAGTTTTTTATGGGGGAATTATGGGGAAATAATGGGAAAATAAGAGATTTTAATGGGAGAAATAATGGCTTTTAATGGGGGAAATAATGAGGAAAAAAAGGGATTTTAATGAGGGAAATAATGGCTTTTAATGGGGGAATTTTGGGAGAAATAATGAATTTTTAATAGGAAAAAAAAGGGATTTTAATGAAGAAAAAGAGAAATTTTAATTGAATTAATTAATACATTTCCCATTAAAAAATCCTCTTTTATTTCACTCCTTAAACACCAAAATTCTGATTTTTTGGGTGCCAATTTCCCCCAAAAATCCCCATTTTTTCCTCTTTTATTTCACATTTTCCTCATTTATTTCACATTTTAATCATTTATTTCACATTTTCCACATTTATTTCACAATTCCCTGATTTTCCCACCCAAAAAATCCCATTTTTAATAGGAAAAAATAGGGAAAAAATTGAAAAAAATTGAAAATAATTTTAAAATAATTAAAAATAATTTTAAAATATTTTTTAAAAATCAGATTTTTTATTTCTAATAAATTTTTTTAATTTTTATTTTTCTCCAGGGGTGCCACCTCAGCAGGGGAAGGGTTGGGAGTGGCAGGGGAGGAGAATCAAGAAGATGCTTTTGATATTTTCAGACAGAGAATGATCCAAATGTACCGACAGAAAAGGGCAAACAAATGAGGTGAGTGCCCCAAATTCAATTTAAAACCAAAAAAAAATTCAATTTTGGGGCCATTTCTGAAAATATTTTATTTTTTTCTGAGCACCCACAGGTGCTGAGAGACCCCAAAAATTTGATTTTTTTATAAATTTTTCTGATTTTTGAGAATTTGGAGGTTCTGAGTGGCCTCAAAATTTTAATTTTTAAAGTTTTTCTGATTTTTCTGAATTTGGAATTTCTGAGTGGCCCCAAAATTGGAATTTTTTTTTATTTATTCTGATTTCTGACAATCTGGATGTGCTGAGTGATCCCAAAATCTTCTTTTTTTTCTCTTTTTTTCTCCATTTTTCTTCCCTTTTTCCTCTTTTTTCTCTCTTTTATTTTCTATTTTTATTTTCCTTTTCCCTCTCCATTTTTCCTCTTTATTCCTCCTTTTTTATTCATTTCTTTTATTCCTCTCTTTTTTCTCCTCTCTCATTTTTGGTCTTTTTTCCTCCTTTTTTCCCTCTATTATTTCTTTTTTAAATTGTTTTTATTTCTCTTTTTTTCCTCCCTTTTCCCTCTTTTATTTCTCTTTTTTTCTTCTCTCCTCTCTCCTTTTCCTCTCCATTTTCTCTCCTTTTTCTCCATTTTCTCTCAATTTTCTCTCTTTTTTCTCCCCATTTTCCTCTCAATTTTCTCCCTATTTCTCCATTTTTTCTCTTTTTTTCCCCCCCATTTTATCTCAATTTTCTCCCATTTCCTCCCCTTTTTCCTCCCCATTTTCTCTCAATTTTCTCTGTTTATTCTTCCCATTCCTCTCCATTTTCTCTCATTTTTCTGCCCATTTTCCTCCCCATTTTCTCTCAATTTTCTCTCAATTTTCTCTCAATTTTCCCCCCCATTTTCTCTCTCTTTCTCCCTTTTCTCTCCATTTTCCTCTCAATTTTCTCCTCATTTCCTCTCTATTTTCTCTCTTTTTTCTCCCCATTTTCCTCTCCCATTTTCTCCCCATTTTCTCTTTTTTCTCCCCATTTTCCCCCCATTTCCTCTCATTTTCCTCTCATTTTCCCTCAATTTTCTCTAATTTTTCTCCCCCTTTTCTTCCCTTTTCTCCCTCTTTTCTCCCCTCTTTCTTTCAATTTTCTCCCCATTTTCTCTCCTTTTCCTCCCCATTTCCCCCATTTTCTCTTAATTTTCCTCTCCATTTTCTCTCTTTTTTCTCCCCATTTTCTCTTCTCTTTCTCCCCATTTCTTCTCCCATTTTCTCCCCCATTTTCTCTCTATTGTCTCTCTTTTTCTTCTCATTTTCCCATTTCCTCCCCATTTCTTTCCTCTTTCTCCCCTTTTCCTCTCCCATTTTCTCCCTTTTCTCTCTTTTTTCTCCCCATTTTCTCCCCATTTTTCTCTCCATTTAATTCTCTCTATTCCTCCCTGTTTTCTCCCCATTTTTCTCCACTTTTCTCTCCATTTTCTTTCCTCTTTCTCCCATGTTCTCCCCATTTTTCTCCCCATTTTCTCTCTATTTTCTCCCCTTTTCCTCTCCCATTTCTCCCCATTCTCTCTCAATTTTCTCTCAATTTCCTCTGCATTTTCTCCCTTTTCTTTCCTCCACTTTTCCCTCCTTTTCCTCTCATTTTCCTCTCATTTTTCTCCCCTTCTTCTCTCCACTTTCTCTCCATTTCCTCCCCATTTCTCCCCATTTCCTCTCTATTTTCTCCCCTTTTCCTCTCCCATTTTCTCTCCTCTTTCTCCCCATTTTCCTCTCAATTTTCTCCCCATTTCCTCTCCACTTTCTTTTTTCTCCGTTTTTTCTCCACATTTTCTCCATTTTCTCTCTTTTTTTCTCCCCATTTCCCCTCCTTTTCCCCACCATTTTCTCCCCATTTTCCCTCAATTTTCTCTATTTTTTCTCCCCATTTTCTCCCTCTTTTCTCCCCTCTTTCTTCCCACTTTCTCTCTATTTTCCCTCATTTTTCTCCCCATTTTCTCCCCATTTTCTCTCAATTTTCTCTCAATTTTCTCTATTTTTTCTCCTCATTTTCTCCCCATTTTCTCTCAATTTTCTCTCAATTTTCTCTATTTTTTCTCCCCATTTTCTCCCCATTTTCTCCCCATTTTCTCCCCATTTTCTCCCCATTTTCTCTCAATTTTCTCTCTTTTTTCTCCCCATTTTCTCCCTCTTTTCTCCCCTCTTTCTCTCATTTTCTTCCCATTTCCTCCCCATTTTCTCCCCATTTTCTCTCCATTTTTCCTCATTTTTCTCCCCATTTCCTCCCATTTTCTCCCCATTTTCTCTCTTTTTCTCCCCATTTTCTCCCCATTTCCTCCCCATTTTCTCTCTTTTTCTCCCCATTTCCTCCCATTTTCTCTCTTTTTTCTCCCCATTTTCTCCCCATTTCCTCTCCATTTTCCCTCATTTTTCTCCCCATTTTCTCCCCATTTCCTCTCTATTTTCCCTCATTTTCTCTATTTTTTCTCCCCATTTTCTCTCAATTTTCTCCCCATTCCCCCCTATTTTCCCCTCCAGGCTCTCCAGGACCCTGCCCTGCTCCCTGTGCTCTCTCTGCTTTTTCCTCGGATTTTTCCTCCTCCCTGCAGGAATTTTCCCTCCAAGGAGCAACAAAAACGAAAAATTCCCATTTAGTGTAAGTAACTTGGCTAGAAATGTCCAAACCTCTGCTGAAAATCAAAAATCAATTCCAAAAATTCATCCATAAATGTCCAGCTGGGCAATCTCTGCTTCCTGTGACCTTGGAATTTTTCTTTTTTTTTTGTCACTTTGGCCATTTGGAGGAGATATGCATTTTTATTTCCATTAAATTCACGTCATTTAAATTTATTTTTTTAAATTCCTGTGGGTGCAGAGAAGAATTTTGGAGTCAAAATTGAATTTTTAGGATGGGATTCCTCCCCAAAAATTTGAATTTTTGCCCCTGCTCCTTTCTCCAACCAACAATCTGCTCCAGTTCCCATTTTTTGGACAAAATTCTGATTTTTTTAGGGGAAATCTTCCATCTCCTGCATTTTTTTCCTTCCCTCCACCAAATTTCCTGAGGGAAAGGAGCTCAAAATTCACGTCCTGACTTTTCTTTTTCATGCACTAAGACCTGGTGCATTTTTCTTTTTTTTTTCCTTTTTTCCCAATTTTTCTCCTTTTTCCCCTTTTTTTCTTTTTCCCCCTTTTTTTTTTTTCCTTTTTTTTTCCCTTTTTTGCACCAAAATTATGTTTTTTTTTTGTTGCCTCAATGCCCAGAGCTCCCCTTTTATCCCCAGGAATAAATTTCAATTTTATTTTCAATTCCTCCCTCAAAACAACAAAACTTTACATTTCCCATCCTCTGTGATTTTTTAAAATCCAAATTATTTTGGATTTTTATTTTGTTTTGTTCTCTTTGATGTGAAATAATTTTTTCCTATTTATTTTGGGGATTTTTGCTGTGATTTTTTTCTTGTTAAATTTTTTAGAAGACACTACATCATCCTTAATATAAAAATTTAATTATTTCCCAAAAATCAATGTACAATATTTTTTTCTCTCTTTCCCTGCTCTACTTTCAGATTATAAAACTTTAAAGGCCTTTATTATAAATTATAAAATTTATAAAGGCCTCAAAAATCCAAATATTCTCCTTTTGGATCATTTCTTATCAACAACAATTAATTAAAATTTAAAATAAAATCAGAATTTTTTTAATCCTGCATATCTCACATCTGAGTGGCCAAACAAACCTGATGTAAAAAAAAACTGAAAATGAGAATATGCTCAAAAAACCAACGGGGTCCTTCTGAAATAAATCAAATTTGGTTTTTTTTATTTAATTTTATTTATTATTTTTGGTGAACTTTGTGAAGTGGGAGCCTTGGCTGGGAACTGTTGGCAATAAATTCTGGCTGTTCGAGGAATTTGGGGGCGTTTTCCTTTGGGGTTTGAGGGGGAAAGATCCCAAAATTTATTTGGGGACACCCTGGGGACACCCTGGGACACCTTGGGGACACTTTTGGCCATCCCAGCCTGGCCTGGGACATTCCAGGGATGGAGCAGCCACAGCAAATCTGGGAATTCCACCCCAAAATCCCTCCCAAAATCCCCTTTCCCAGTTTTAAATCCATTCCCCATATCCTGGAATTCCCATCCTTGATCCCAAATCCTTTATCCCAAATCCTTTATCCCAAATCCTTTATCCCAAAATCCTTTTAGGCTCTGGAAGCAGCTCCAAGGTTTTTCTGGATTTCCCTTCTCCAATTTTGGACATTCCAGGGATCCAGGGGCAGCCACAGCAAATCTGGGAATTCCATCCCACCAGGAATTCCTTCCAAATCCCTTTTTCCAAATTTTTTAAATCCATTCTCCCATCCTAAATCCATCCCCATATCCTGGAATTCCCAAATCCTTTATCCCAAAGTCCCTTTTAGGCTCTGCAAGCAGCTCCAAGGTTTTTCTGGAATTTCCCTTCTCCAGCCTGGCCTTGAATCCTCCGGCAGGAATTCCTTCCCAAAATCCCACCCAGATTCCCATCCCAAATCCATTCCCTGTGTCCTGCAATCCCAATCCTTATCCCAAATCCCTCTCCAGGTCTCTTGGAGTCACTTTAGGATCTGGAATCAGCTCCAAGGTTTTTCTGGATCCTTCTCCCACTTTCCTTGGACATTCCAGGGATGGAGCAGCACAGCTGCTCTGGAATTCCTTCCCAAAATCCCTCCCAAATTCCCTTTTTCCAGTTTAAATCCATTCTCCATATCCTGGAATTCCCATCCCTTATCCCAAATCCTTTATCCCAAAATCCTTTATCCCAAAGTCCCTTTTAGGCTCTGGAAGCAGCTCCAAGGTTTTTCTGGAATTTCCCTGTCCCTGTTCCTGTCCCTGCTCTTCCCAGGTCCCCTCTAAGGACAATTCTGTAATCCAGCTGGGCCCAGCTCAGGGCTGGACTCAATAAAAAATAAAAAGAAAATAATCAAATAAAATCCAGAATAACAAAAACCCAAAAAAACCCAAATAAAATAACAAAAACAACAGAAAAAAAACAGAAATAAAAGAATGAAATAACCAGAACAACTTAAATAAAAATAACCAAAATTACCAAAACAACCAAAATAAAAATAACCACAATAAAATAACCAAATAAAATAACCAAAATAACAAAAACCCCAACAAAGTAACCAAAATAACCAAAATAAAGATAACCAAAATAAAATAACCAAGTAACAAAACCCCAACAAAATAGCCAAAATAACCAAAATAAATAACCAAATAATAAAATACCCCAAAAAACCCAAATAAAAATAACAAAAAACCCAAAAAAACCCAAAATAAAATAACCACAATAACCAAAATAAATAACCAAAATAAAAACACCAAAACAAAATAACCAAAGTAACAAAAAACCCCAACAAAATAACCAAAGTAACAAAATAGCCAAAATAACCAAAATAAAATAACCAAAATAACAAACCCCCAAAAACCCAAAATAAAATAACAAAAAACCAAAAAAACCTAAATAAAAATACCACAATAACCAAAATAAATAACCAAAATAAAATAACCAAAATAAATAACCCAAATTTTAAAAAATCCCCAACAAATAAAATAACCCAAATAACCAAACCACCCCTGCCCCATTTCCAGGAACACACAATGCTCTTATTTCAGACAAAATAAATCAGGAATTTGCTATTTAGGAAAAGCCACTGCTTGTTTGGGTGCATTTCCTTCAAAAGCTTTTCTTACTTTGTTTTTTGCTTTTTTTTTTTTTTTTTATTCCCCTGAGACTTCAAACAACAAGGACAAAAAAAAGATTCCTGAGCTTTGTTTGAAGTGTCTGCCTTCACAAACAGGAATATTTCCAGCTGAGCTGGATCACATTGGGCTTGTTGGACATGAAAAGATTCCCTTCAGAAATTTCCAACATCAAAGGGGGAAAATTTGCAAATTCTTGGAGTTTTGGAAACGCCTCTGCCATCCCCTCTGGCCTGGTTTGGAGGAGAGTGTGTGCTGAGAAAGGCAGAAATGGAAATATAAACCCTCCAAATTATTGTAATTCTGAAATTAAGGAACTCTCAGGAAATGTGGGAATAGGAATAACAGTTCTTTACTGGGGAAATTAAAATAGAAATACAGAATTACAAGAACAAACCCCAAACCCTGCCTCTGTTTGAAATGGAGAATGGAAACCCCCTCCCTCCAATTATCAGAATTTTGAAATCAAGGGGCTCTCAGGAAATATGGGAATAGGAATAAAGTTCTTTACCAGGAAAATTACAATAGAAATACAGAATTACTGTCTTGTTTTGGAGGAGAGGTGTGTGCTAAGAAAGGCAGAAATGGAGAATTTAAACCCCCTCCCTCTAAATTATTAGAATTTTGAAATCAAGGGGCTCTCAGGCAAAGAAATGAGAATAGGAATAACAGGTTTTTACTAGGGAAATTAAAATAAAAATACAATACTACAAAACACAAACCCCAAACCCTGCCTCTGTTTGAAATGGAGAATGGAAACCCCCTCCCTCCAAATTATTAGAATTTTGAAATTAAGGAGCTCTCAGGAAATATGAGGATAGGAATAACAGTTCTTTACTAGGGAAATTAAAATAGAAATACAGTAGTACAAAACACAAACCCCAAATCCTGCCTGTGTTTGGAATGGAGAATGGAAACCCACTCCTTCCAAATTATTGTAATTTTGAAATTAAGGAGCTCTCAGGCAAAGATATGGGAATAGGAATAACAGTTCTTTACTGGGGAAATTAAAATGGAAATACAGAATTACTGTCCTGGTTTGGAGGGCAGGTGTGTGCTGAGAAAGGGAGAAATGGAGAATGGAAACCCCCTCCTTCCAAATTATGGGAATTTTGAAATTAAGGAACTCTCAGGAAATGTGGGAATAGGAAATAACAGTTCTTTACTAGTAAAATTAAAATAGAGATACAGAATTACAAATAACAAACCCTGCCTCTGTTTGAAATGGAGAATGGAAACCCCCTCCCTCCAAATTATTGTAATTTTGAAATCAAGGATCTCTCAGGAAATATGGGAATAGGAATAACAGTTCTTTATTAGGGAAATTAAAATAGAAATACAGAATTACTGTCCTGGTTTGGAGGAGAGGTGAGTGCTGAGAAAGGCAGAAATGGAGAATGGAAACCCCCTCCCTCTAAATTATTGTAATTTTGAAATCAAGGGGCTCTCAGGCAAAGATATGGGGAATAGGAATAACAGTTCTTTACTAGAGAAAATAAAATAGAAATACAGCACTGCTGTCCTGATTTGGAGGAGAGGTGTCTGCTGAGAAAGGCAGGAGCTTCTCTGTGAATGGAGAATGGAAACCCCCTCCCTCCAAATTATTGTAATTTTGAAATTAAGGAACTGTCGGGAAATGTGTGAATAGGAATAACAGTTCTTTACTAGGGAAATTAAAATAGAAATAACAGAATTATAAAGGAACAACCCTGCCTCTGTTTGAAATGGATAATGGAAACCCCCTCCCTCCAAATCATTATAATTTTGAAATCAAGGGGCTCTCAGGCAAAGAAATGGGAATAGGAATAACAGGTTTTTATTAGGAAAATCAAAATAAAAATACAGCTCTACTGTCCTGGTTTGGAGGAGAGGTGTCTGCTAAGAAAGGCAGGAATGGAGAATGGAAACCCCCTCCCTCCAAATTATTGTAATTTTGAAATCAAGGGCTCTCAGGAAATGTGAGAATAGGAATAACAGTTCTTTATTAGGGAAATTAAAATAGAAATACAGAATTACAGAGAACAAACCCCAAAACCCTGACACAGTCAGAGTACAACCTGACACCCATCAGTCAGGCAGGGTGTTGGCAGCAGTCCCATCCCATGGTGGCTGCATCCTCCTGCAGTGACAGATGTGGCTCAGCTGGAGCAGTGCTCCTGGACAAGGTGCAGTTTCCCTCTGGAGTCCAGTGGAGAAAGGGGCTCCCTTAGTGTCCCAAAACCTCTGTTTTTTATCTTGGTAAGAAATGTTGGGCTCTTCCCCCTGGCTGGAGCAGCTCCCAATGGGATGCAGTAAGTTTATCAGTGCCACAGTGGGACTCAATGGCCATGAGCAGAAAAATGACTGGCTGAGGAAGGATGGGCTGTGAAAAGATAAAATAAAGAACACTGCCCCAGCTGGTTTATAAAATATGAGCCATTAACAGGAGATATCTCCTGGAGGAAGGATGGGTATGAAAAAGATAAAGAACACTGCTTCACCTGATTTATAAAACCTGACCCATTATCAGAATATCTCCCCCAGAGATCAGGATCACTGCCCCACCTCAACAGATGCTGACAGAACAGCCACCTCTGATCACATTTATCGTAACCCCATCGAGAAAATCTCAATTTACTGAATTTCCTCTTTTCTGCTGCTTTAAAAACTCCAAAATCTCCTCCCAGAGCAGAAAAAAAAAACTCCAAAAATGGCCCAGAAGTGTCTCCAGCTGCTGCTTTTCAACCCCAAACTTTTCTGGGTTTTTTTTTTTTTTTTTTTTCACACAAATTCTTTGCCTGCTCCACTTTCCTGCAACTCTGGGCTTGCCCAATACAGCAATTAATCCTTCAGCAGCTAAAAATAATCCCAATTTGGCACCCTCACCTTCAGATTTTCTGTTTAAAAGCAACTCATTAAGTCTCCCCATACCCCAGAGGCTGCTGCTACCCTAATTTTTAAAATTATTATATTTTTTAATTATTATATTATTAAATTATCAAATTATTTCTCCCTTATTAATTATTTCTGCCTGGCCAGATCTATTTTTTCCCCCATTTTCTTCTCTTTCCCCCTTTTTATTAAACAATTTTCCCCACTTTTTTTTCCCCCCTCCTAATTTGACTTTTCTCCCTCTGCCCAAAAAAAAAAGTCAAAAATCAACTTTTAAAAAGCCTGAATTTATTCCTGAGGCCAGGAATAACAGGAATAACAGGTCCTGTTCCTGTGTCCCCCCAAAAAAAGGGGAAAAATTAGGAAAATAGGCAAAAAAAAAAGAAGGGGAGAAATTTAGGAAAATAGATCAAAAAAAGGGGGGAAATGAGGAAAATAGGCAAATAAAAAGGGGAAATGAGGAAAATAGGCCAAAAAAAGGGGAAAATTAGGAAAATAGACCCAAAAAAGGGAAAATTTAGGAAATAGGTAAATAAAAAAATAAAAAAGGGGAAAATGAGGGAATGGGTAAAAGGGGATGAGGAGAGTTTGGTGCTGGCCCAGCTCAGTCCCTGCCCCTGCACAATTAACATGTCACTCATTAATCAGGTGGCTGTCCTGGATTGTGTGGGTGTGCTGCAGCCATGGCCCTGTCCTGTGTCCTGTGTCCCCTCTGTCCCTTCTATCCCTCTGTCTGTCCCCTCTGTGTCCTGTGGCCCCTGTGTCCCTCTGTCTGTCCCCTGTGTCCCTTCTGTCCCTCTGTCCCTGTCCCCTCTGTCCCTTCTGTCCCTCTGTCCTCTTCTGTCCCCTCTGTCTTCTCTGTCCCATGTCCCTCTGTCCATCTATCCCCTGTGTCCCCTCTGTCCTGTGTCCCCTGTGTCCCTTCTGTCCCTCTGTCCTGTGTCCTGTGTGTCCCCTGTGTCCCCTCTATCCCTGTATCCCCGCTGTCCATCTGTCCCCATGTCCCCTCTGTCGTCCATCCATCCCCACTGTCCCATGTCCCTTTGTCCCTCTGTCCCCTCTGTCCCATGTCCATCTGTCCCTTCTGTCCATCTGTCCTTTCTGTCCCCTCTGTCCTATGTTCCTGTGTCCTTTGTCCCTCTGTCCCCTCTATCCCTGTATCTTTCTGTCCCCTCTGTCCCTGTATCCATCTGTCCCCTCTGTCCCTGTATCCCTCTGTCCCTTCTGTCCCTCTGTCCCTCTGTCCATCTGTCCCCTCTGTCCCTGTATCCCTCTGTCCTCTCTGTCCCTCTGTCCATTTGTCCCCTCAGTCCATCTGTCCCCTCTGTCCATCTGTCCCATGTTCCTGTGTCCTTTGTCCCTCTGTCCCCTCTATCCCTGTATCCCTCTGTCCCCTCTGTCCCTCTGTCCGTCTGTCCCATGTCCCTGTGTCCCTGTGGCCTGGGGGCTCCCGAGGATTTCCTGCTCGTGGCAGGCTTGGGGTTGGATTTGGGGTTTGGGGTTTGGGGTTTGGGTGTTGGGGTTGGGGTTTGGGTTTGGGTTTGGGTTGGGTTTGGTTTGGGTTTGGGTTTGGGGTTGGGGTTTGGGTTGGGGTTGGGTTTCAGGTTGGGGTTGGGTTTTGGGGTTTGCGTTTAGGTTTGGGTTGGGTCTGGGATTGGGGTTGGGGTTTGATTTGGGTTTGGATTTAGGTTTGGGGTTAGGTTGGGTCTGGGTTTAGAGTTGGGGTTTGGGTTTGGGTTTAGGTTTGTGTTGGGTTTGGGTCTGGGTTGGGTTTGGGTTGGTTTGGGTCTGGGTTGGGTTTGGGGTTTGGTTTTGGGGTTGGGTTTGGGTTTGTGTTTGGGTTTGGGGTTGGGGTTGGGGTTTGGGGTTGTGTTTAGGTTTGGGTTGGGTTTGGGTTGGGTTTGGGGTTGGGGTTGGGTTTGGGGTTGAGTTGGGGCTGGGTTTGGGTTTGGAGCGTGCCCCAAAAAACCAGGAGAGCACAAAAGTGCCAAAAACTGCTCTGTGCTGGCAGCTGCTGTCCTGGTGGCACACTGAGTGTCACCTCAGTCCTTGGGACACACACACACAGACACACACACAGACACGGTGTTACCTCAGTCCTTGGGGACACACAGACAGTGTCACCACAGTCCTGGTGACACACACACAGGTGTCACCTCATTCCTTGAGTCACACAGACAGTGTCACCTCACTCCTGGTGACACACACAGACAGTGTCACCTCAGTCTTTGGGACACACAGACAGTGTCACCTCAGTCCTGGTGACACACACACACACACACAGTGTCACCTCACATCCTGGGGACACACAGACAGTGTCACCTCACTCCAGGTGTACACTGAGTGTCACCTCACACCTCGGGGTAACACAGACACCTGAGTGTCACCTCACTCCTGGTCACCACACAGACAGTGTCACCTCAGTCCTTGGGGACACCAGAAAGTGTCACCTCACACCCTGGGGACACACAGACAGTGTCACCTCAGTCTTTGGGGACACAAGACAGTGTCACCTCACACCTTGGGGACACACACACAGAGTGCCACCTCATTCCTTGGAGTCACACAGACAGTGTCACCTCAGTCCTTGGGGACACACAGCAGGACCCCAAACATGGGGGCAGCACTGGAGGGGACACTGCAGAGCAGATTTGGGGACACTGGAGAGAACAGAAGATCTCAGGGCTGAGATGATTTGGGAGCAAAGGGTTCCAGGGCACAGAGGGTTCCAGGGGTTTGATGATTTCACGGAACAGAGGGTTCCAGAGGTTAAATGAGGATTTTGGGGAACAGAAGATCCCAGGTAAAATTTTAAATTTGAGAGGAGTAAATTTGAGAAATAGAAAAAGCAAAATCTGAAGGCAGCAAAAAGCAGCTTTTGAGGATTTTTTTTTTGAGGAAAAGGAGTATTTGAGAAATACTCAAGGTAACATTTTGAGGCACCAGCAGCAGTAAATTTGGGGAATACCAAGATAACAATTTGAGGAATACCCAAGGTAACATTTTGAGGAATACAAAAATAACATTTTGAGGAATACAAAGATAAGATTTGGAGGAATACAAAGATAACAATTGGAGGAATACCCAAGGAAACATTTTGAGGAATATCCAAGGTAAAATTTTGAGGAATACCCAAGATAACACTTTGAGGAATACCAAAAATAACATTTTGAGGAATACAAAGATAAGATTTGCAGGAATACAAAGATAAGATTTGCAGGAATACCCAAGGAAACATTTTGAGGAATATCCAAGGTAAAATTTTGAGGAATACCCAAGATAACACTTTGAGGAATACCAAAAATAACATTTTGAGGAATACAAAGATAACAATTTGAGGAACACAGAGATATCATTTGGAGGAATACAAAGATAATTTGAGGAATATAGAGATAACATTTTGAGGAATACAGAGATATCATTTGGAGGAATACAGGGATAACAGTTTGAGGAACACAGAGATAAAATTTGAGGAATAAAGAGATATCATTTGGAGGAATACACAGATAATTTGAGGAATACAAAGATAAGAATTTGAGGAATACAAAGATAATTCGAGGAACACAGAGATATCAGTTTGAGGAATACAGAGATAATTTAAGGAATACAGAGATAATTTGAGGAATACAAAGATAATTTGGAGGAATATAAAGATAAAAATTTGAGGAATACAGAGATAACATTTTGAGGAATACAGAGATATCAATTTGAGGAATACAGAGATAATTTGAGGAACACAGAGATAATCTGAGGAATACAAAGATAATTTCAGGAACACAGAGATATCAATTTGAGGAATACAAAGATAATTTAAGGAACACAGATATCCTTTGGAGGCGCCGCGCCCCAGCCCCGCTGTCCTGCAGGTGGAGCTGCCGCCGCTGCCGGAATAAAGTCGGGAGGAGAAAAGCGACAAACGGGAGCGGGATGGGGCGGCTGGAGCGGGGAAGGAGCGGGTAAGGAACGGGGACAGAACCGGGACAGGAACGGGGACAGAAACCGGGAAAGGAGAGGGGAGGGAACGGGGACACAGCAGGGAGGGAACGGGGAAAGAACCGGGAAGGAAACGAGGAAAGGGCGGGGAAGGAACGGGAAAGAACCGGGAAATGAGAGGGGAAGGAACGGACACGGAGCGGGGAAGAACCGGGAAATGAGAGGGGAAGGAACGGGGAGGGAACGTGGGAAGAACCGGGCACAGATCGGGCACGGATCTGGCACGGGTCAGGCACGGATCTGGCACACATTGGGGCACGGATCTGGCACAGATCAGGCATGGATCTGGCACAGATCGGGGTATGGATCAGGTGTGGCACAGATCGGGCTCACATCAGGCACGGATCCGGCACGGTTCAGTTGTGCACGGTTCAGGTGTGGCACGGATCGGGCACAAAGAGCTCGGGGCAACGCTCGGTCCGGGAGGACAAAAAGAAAGAAAGAAAGGGGGAAAAAAAAAAGGCTCGGAAAGACAGCAAGGAAAATAAATAAATAAATAAATAGCGTGGAAAGGAAGAAAGGGGAAAAAAAAAAAAGGCAGAAAGGCAGAAAGGCAGCACCTCCATCCGTCCCTCCATCCGCCGTGCTGCGAGGGGAGGAGGCGGCCGGGTCCCGGTACCGGTCCTGGTACCGGTGCTGCTCCTGCTCCCGGTGCCGGTACCGGTCCCTCCCTGCCCTGCCCTGTCCCCGGTCTCGGTTCCGGTCCTGATCCTGGTCCCGGTCCCGGTGCTGCTCCGGGTCCCGGTCCTGGTACCGGTCTCGCCCTGCCCTGCTCGGTCCCGGTCCCCTGTCCCGGTGCTGCTCCCGCCTTTCCCTGCCCTGCCCCGGTCTCGGTGATTCTCCCGGTGCCGGTACCGGTTCCGTCCTGCCCTGCCCTGTCCCCATCCTTGTCCCCGTCCCATCCCTGTCCCTGTCCCATCCCATCCCTGTCCCCATTATCCCTGTCCCCACTCTCCCTGTCCCTGTGTCCCTGTCCCATTCCTGTCCCTGTGTCCCATCCTGTCCCATCCTTGTCTCTGTCCCTGTGTCCCTGTCCTATTGCCTGTCCCCACTGTCCCCATCCCTGTCCCCTCTATCCCTGTCCCTGTGTCCCATTCCTGTCCCTGTCCCCTTCCCTGTCCCCGTCCTTGTCCCCACTGTCCCCATCCCTGTGTCCCCGTCCCATCCCTGTCCCATCCCCATCCCCATCCCTGTCCCTGTCCCCATTATCCCTGTCCCCACTGTCCTGTGTCCCATCCCTGTCCCATCCCTGTCGCTGTGCCCCATCCCTATCCCTGTGTCCCTGTCCCATCCCTGTCCCCTCTATCCCTGTCCCCTGTCCCCTGTCCCTGTCCCTGTCCTATCCCTGTCCCTGTCCCCACTGTCCCATCCCTGTCTCCACTGTCCCTTTCCCTGTGTCCGATCCCTGTGTCCCATCCCTGTTCTGTCCCCACTGTCCCCTGTCCCATCCCTGTCCCTGTCCCCTCTATCCCTGTCCCCTCTATCCCTGTCCCTGTCCCTGTCCCTGTCCCTGTCCCCGTCCCCGTTCCCGCTCCCGCACCCTCGGCGGTTCCCGGTGAATTCCGGAGGAAATTTAGCGAGCGAGCATCCGGATCCGGAGAGAGAGGGAGAGAAAGAGGAAGGGAGAGGAGAGGAGAGGAGAGGGAGGATCCGAGCGCGGCACTGGTGAGACCTCCGGGGCTCTAATTCTTCCTCTTTTTTATTTTAAATTTTTTATTATTATTTAAATTTGAATTTTTTCTCTATTATTCCTTCCCTTCCCCACCCTGAGCGCGTTTAAAACGCGGCGCGGAAAGGAAACGAAAGGTTAAATGGCGCCTCTTTTTTTTATTCTTTATTTTTTTTTTTTTTTTCTATGGGAAGTTCAAACTCAATTTTTTATTTTTGGGGTGAGGAAACGAAAATCGCGACCTCGCTGCAACTTCTTTAAATTCGCTTTAAATTCTCGGTGGGAGCAGCAAAAGTTTTTAAAAGTTTGAAAATTGCGAATTTGGTGGCGTTTGTTGTGGTTGTGGAAAATGGATCCCGCTGGGCTTTCCACCACGGAAATTCGGATTTTCCCCAAAAAAGGAAATTATTCTGCAGGGTTGGAAGGGAGCTCGGGTGTAATCATTGATTTATTGCGTTTAATTTGTGTTTAATTGAGGGCTCGGAACTTTGGGGGTTTGGTTGGGAGTTTTTTGTGTTGGGAGTTTTTTTGTTGGGAATTTTTTGTGTTGGGAATTTTTTATTTTTTGTGCTTTGGGGCTGCAGATCCTGGCAGAGAATCCCCCAGACAGGAGGGAATAAATGACATTCCTGGGGGATCGAATTTCCTTTTTTTTTTTAAAAAAAATTCCACTTAGAAAAAAAATTCCTCTTTTTTTTTTAAAAAAAACTTTCCTCCTTTTAAAATTTTTCTTATAATTTTCCTCTCTTTTTTAAAAAAAGTTTTCTCTTTTTTAAACAAAATTTCCTCTCATTTTAAAAATTCTCTCTTGTTTTCAATTTTCCCTTTTTACAAAAAGTTTTACTTTTAAAAAAATTCCTTTTAAAATTTTTTTCTTCTCTTTTAAAATATTTTTCTTCTCTTTTAAAATGTTTCCTCTCTTTTTATTTTTATTTTTCCTCTATTTTTATTTTTTCCTCTATTTTTATTTTTTCCTCTATTTTTATTTTTAATTTTTCCTCTCTTTTAACTTTTAATGTTTCCCCTCTTTAATTTTTGTTTTTTCCTCTCTTTTTATTTTTACTGTTTTCCTCTCTTTTTATTTTTTCCTTTCTTTTTGTTTTTAATGTTTCCTCTCTTTTTATTTTTAATGTTTCCTTCTTTTTATTTTTTCCTTTCTTTTTATTTTTACTGTTTCCTCTCTTTTTATTTTTACTGTTTCCTGTCTTTTTATTTTTAATTTTTCCTTTCTTTTGTATTTTACTTTCCCTCTCTTTCATATTTTTACGTTTTCTCTTTTTTTCCTTTTTTTTTAATTTTTCCCTTTTTAAAAAAATTTTCCCCTCATTTCACCCCAAAATTCCTCATTTCCACCACCAAATTCCCTCATTTCCAGCCCCTAATAGCACAAAAAGTTTGGGTGACTTTTCCCAGGGAATAGAATAATTTAGTTTATTATAGAATAATAAATTTGTTAGACTAGAATTGAATAACAGAATGGAATAACAGAATTGAGTGATAATAAAATAAAATATTTATAAAAATAGCAGAAAATGTCTGAAGGACTTTCCCCATGGAATAAAATAATTGAGTTTATTATAGAATTATAAACTTGGTAAAATAGAATAATAGAATTAAATAATAATATAATACAGTAATAATGTAAAAAAATACTTATTAAAGTAGCAAAAAAAGTCTGAGGGACTTTCTCCATGGAATAAAATAATTGAGTTTATTACAGAATAATAAACTTGGTTAAATAGAATAATAGAATTAAATAATGATATAATACAGTAATAATATAATAAAATATTTATTTAAAATAGCAGAAAAAGTCTGAGGGACTTTCCCCATAGAATAAAATAATTGAGTTTATTATAGAATAATAAATTTGTTAGACTAGAATTGAACAACAGAACTGAATAACAGAATGAAATAACAGAATTGAGTAATAAATAAAATATATAAAATTAAAAAAAGACTTTGCAGAGAGGGGCACAGAGTGTTGGGTGAATATTTTTAATCTCCATTTCTCCCATGACTGGAGGGATTTGCTGGGATGTTTAAAATTCCTGAGCTTGATTTGATTTTTTTTTTTTTTTTTTTAACTTTTAATTGCTGCCCAGATTTCCAGCAGTGTTTGTGTCCTTGTGGCAGGAAAGGATTGTCCATAATTCCCAAAAAAAAAGGGAATTTTGGGGTTGGGAGGCCCTGGGTGACCTTGCAGGGTTTTGTTTCTCTGGAGCAGCTGCTGCTCCTCCCTGGCTGGGGAATTTGGGAGCAGCAGGATCCTGTTCCTGGGAGGAGGGGACAGGAGAGAAATCTGTGCTGGGAGGGGAAAAGGAGAATTCCCAGAGCCTGGGAGGGGAAAAAAATCCAAATTCACAAAGTATGGGAGGGGAAAAAATCCAAATTCCTGAACTTTGGGAAAGGAAAAAATCAAAATTCACAAAATCTGGGATGGGGAAAAATCCAAATTCCCAAAGTCTGGGAGGGGAAAAATCCAAATTCACAAAGTTTGGGATGGGGAAAACCTGAGTTCCCAAAGTCTGGGAGGGGAAAATCTGAGTTCCTAAAGTCTGGGATGGGAAAAAAATCCAAATTCACAAAGTTTGGGAGGGGAAAAATCCAAATTCACAAAGTCTGGGACAGCAAAAATCCAAATTCCCAAAGTCTGGGAAAGGGAAAAATCCAAATTCACAAAGTCTGGGAGGGGAAAAACCCAAATTCCTGAACTTTGGGCTGGGAAAAATGCGAGTTCCTAAAATCTGGAATGGCAAAAATCTGATTTCCCAAAGTCTGGGATGGGGAAATCCTGAGTTCCCAAAACTTTGTGGTTTTTGGTTTCTCCCAGGGAGAGCAGGGAGAGCCTGGCTGGGCCTGGGCTGGGATCAGAGCTGAGCCAGAGTGGCCAGAACCAGAGGAGGGGAGGGGGCTCATTTCTGTTCTCATGTTCATTCTCATTTAATTCCTGTGCTGCTCACACTCATTTATCCTGCTCACACTCATTTCTGTTCTTATATTCACTCTCATTTCTGTTTCTCACTCATTCCTGTCCTGCTCACACTCACTCTCATTTCTGTGCTGCTTACACTCGTTTCTGTCCCACTCACTCTCATTTTTCCTGCTCACACTCATTTCATTCCTGTGCTGCTCACACTCATTTATCCTGCTCACACTCATTCCTGTTCTCATATTCACTCTCATTTCTCCTGCTCACACTCATTTCTGTCCTATTCTCACTCTCATTTCATTCCTGTGCTGCTGTCACTCATTTCTGTCCTGTTCTCACTCTCATTTAATTCCTGTGCTGCTCATTCCTTCCTGTCCTACTCTCACTCATTTCTGTTCTTATATTCACACTCATTTCTGTGCTGCTCACACTCATTTATCCTGCTCACACTCATTTCTGTCCTGTTCTCATTCTCATTTAATTTCTGTGCTGCTCATTCCTATCTGGGCTGCTCACACTCATTTCTGTTTTCACATCACTCTCATTTCACTCCTGTGCTGCTCACACTCATTTCATTTCTGTCCTTCTCACTCATTTCCGTGCTGCTCTCACTAATTTCTGTTTTCTCATATTCACTCTCACTTCATTCCTGTGCTACTCACACTCATTTCTGTCCTATTCTCACACTCATTTAATTCCTGTGCTGCTCATTCCTGCCTGGGCTGCTCACACTCATTTCTGTTCTCATACTCACTCTCATTTCTGTCCTGCTCACACTCATTTCTGTCCTGTCCTGCTCACTCATTTCTCCTGCTCACACTCATTCCTGTGCTGCTCACACTAATTTATCCTGCTCACACTCATTTCTGTTCCTATATTCACACTCATTTCTGTGCTTCTCTCACTTCATTTCTGTGCTGCTGTCATTATTCCTGTCCTGCTCACACTCATTTCTGTCCTCACATTCACTCTCATTTAATTTCTGTGCTGCTCATTCCTGTCCTGTCCTGCTCACTCATTGCTCCTGCTCACACTCATTTCTGTGCTGCTCACACTAATTTATCATGCTCACATTCATTTCTGTTCCTATATTCACACTCATTTCTCTTTCTCTCACTCATTCCTGTCCTGCTCTCACTCATTTCATTCCTGTCCTGCTCACTCATTTTTCCTGCTCACACTCATTTCTGTTCTCACATTCACTCTCATTTCTCCTGCTCACTCATTTCTGTCCTGTTCTCATTCTCATTTAATTTCTGTGCTGCCCATTCCTTCCTGGGCTACTCTCACTCATTTCTGTTCTTATATTCACATTAATTTCATTCCTGTGCTGCTCACACTCATTTCATTTTTGTCCTGCTCTCACTCACACTCATTTCTGCTGCTCACTCTCATTTCATTTCTGTCCTTCTCACTAATTTCTGCTCTGCTCACACTCATTTCTGTTCTCATACTCACTCTCATTTCTGTCCTGCTCACACTCATTTCTGTCCTGTCCTGCTCACTCATTTCTCCTGCTCACACTCATCTCTGTGCTGCTCACACTAATTTATCCTGCTCACACTCATTTCTGTTCCTGTATTCACACTCATTTCTGTGCTTCTCTCACTTCATTCCTGTCCTGCTCTCACTCATTTCTGTTCTCACATTCACTCTTATTTAATTCCTGTCCTGCTCTCACTCATTTCTATCCTGTCCTGCTCACATTCACTCTCATTTCTGTGCTGCTCACTCATTTCTCCTGCTCACACTCATTTCATTTCTGTGCTGCTCACACTAATTTATCCTGCTCACATTCATTTCTGTTCCTATATTCACACTCATTTCTGTTTCTCTCACTCATTTCTGTGCTGCTCACACTCATTTCTGTTCTCACATTCACTCTCATTTCTCCTGCTCACACTCATTTCTGTCCTGTTCTCATTCTCATTTAATTTCTGTGCTGCCCATTCCTTCCTAGGCTGCTCTCACTCATTTCTGTTCTTATATTCACATTAATTTCATTTCTGTGCTGCTCTCACTCATTTCATTTTGTCCTACTCTCACTCACACTCATTTCTGCTGCTCACTCTCATTTCATTTCTGTCCTTCTCACTCATTTCTGCTCTGCTCACACTCATTTCTGTTCTCATACTCACTCTCATTTCTGTCCTGCTCACACTCATTTCTGTCCTGTCCTGCTCACTCATTTCTCCTGCTCACACTCATCTCTGTGCTGCTCACACTAATTTATCCTGCTCACACTCATTTCTGTTCCTATATTCACACTCATTTCTGTGCTTCTCTCACTTCATTTCTGTGCTGCTGTCATTCATTCCTGTCCTGCTCACATTCATTTCTGTTCTCATATTCACTCTCATTTCATTCCTGTGCTTCTCTCACTCATTCCTGTCCTGCTCACACTCATTCCTGTTCTTATATTCACTCTCATTTCTGTTTCTCTCACTCATTGATGTTCTCATATTCACTCTCATTTAATTCCTGTCCTGCTCTCACTCATTCCTGTCCTGTCCTGCTCACATTCACACTCATTCCTGTGCTGCTCACTCTCATTTTTGTCCTGCTCTCACTCACACTCATTTCTGCTGCTCACTCTCATTTCATTTCTGTCCTTCTCACTCATTTCTGTGCTTCTCTCACTTCATTCCTGTGCTATTCACACTCATTTCTGTCCTGTTCTCACTCTCATTTCATTTCTATCCTGCTCACTCCTTCCTGGGCTGCTCACACTCATTTCTATTCTCATACTCACAATAATTTCTGTGCTGCTCTCATTCATTCCTGTCCTGCTCACTCTCATTTCATTTCTGCCCTGCTCACACTCACTTCTGTTCTCACATTCACTCTCATTTAATTTCTGTGCTGCTCTCACTCATTTCTCCTGCTCACACTCATTTCTGTTCTTATATTCTCACTCATTTCTGTGCTGCTCTCTCTCAGTTTTGTCCTGCTCTCATTTCATTTCTGTGCTGCTCTCCCTCATTCCTGCCGTGCTCACATCATTTTTTTCCTGCTCTCACTCATTTCTGTCCTGCTGGTTTCACTCTAATTTTTGTCCTACTTTCTCTCATTGCCATCATGCTCGCTCTCATTTCTGGGCTGCTCACTCTCATTTCATTTCTGGGCTGCTCACTCTCATTTCATTTCTGGGCTGCTCACTCTCATTTCATTTCTGGGCTGCTCACTCTCATTTCATTTCTGGGCTGCTCACTCTCATTTCATTTCTGGGCTGCTCACTCTCATTTCATTTCTGGGCTGCTCACTCTCATTTCATTTCTTTCTGTCCTGCTCACACTCAGCTCTCCTTCCTGTCCTGCTTTCACTCCATTTCTGTGCTGCTCTCACTCATTTCATTCCTGTCCTGCTCACATCATTTTTTTCCTGCTCTCACTCATTTCATTCCCATCCTGCTCACTCTCATTTAATTTCTCTCCTGCTCACTCTCATTTCTCCTGCTCTGTCACTTCATTCCTGTCCTGTTCTCACTCATTTTTGTCCTGCTCACATCATTTTTTCCTGCTCACTTTCATTTTTCCTGCTCACTCTCATTTCATTCCTGTCCTCCTCTCACTCATTTAATTTCTCTCCTGCTCTCTCTCATTTCATTTCTGTCCTGTTCTCACTCATTTTTTGTCCTGCTCACATAATTCCTGTTCTGCTCTCACTCATTTAATTTCTCTCCTGTTCTCTCTCATTTCATTCCCATCCTGCTCTCTCTCATTTAATTCCTGTCCTGTTCTCACTCATTTTTGTCCTGCTCACATAATTTCTCTCCTGCTCTCTCTCATTTCATTTCTCTCCTCTCTCTCACTTCATTCCCATCCTGCTCTCTCTCATTTCATTTCTCTCCTCTCTCTCATTTCATTTCTCCTGTTCTCTCTCACTTCATTCCCATCCTGCTCTCATTCATTTCATTTCTGTCCTTTCTCTCTCATTTCATTCCCATCCTGCTCTCTCATTCCTGTGCTCTGGGGCTCCCCTGGGCTGTCCCTGCTGTCCCAGCCCCTCTCAGGTGTCCCCTCTGGCACAGGCAGAGCTCAGAGAGGGAGGGCAGAGCCCTGGGGACACTTGGGGACAGCTGGTGTGACATCAGTGTTCACATTCCACAGGCAGGGGGGCTTAGTGCCGGTTTCAGTGCTGGTTTTAGTGCTGGTTTGAGTGCCAGGTTCAGTGTTGGGCTCAGTTCTGGGTTCAATGATGGTTCCACTCTGGGTTCAGGGCCAGGTTCAGGTCTGGGTTCAGTTCTGAGTTTGGTTCTGGGCTCAGTGCCTGCTGGTTCAGTGCCTGGTTCAATGTTGGGTTCAGTTCTGGGTTCAGCTCTGGGTTCAGTGATGGTTCCACTCTGGGTTCAGGGCCAGGTTCATTTCTAGGCTCAGTGCTTGGTTGAATTCTGGGCTCAGCTCTGAGTTTGGTTCTGGGCTCAGTGCCTGGTTCAGTGCCTGGTTCAGCTCTGGGCTCAGCTCTGGGCTCAGTTCTGGGTTCAGCACCAGGTTCAGCTCTGGGTTCAGTTCTGGGCTCAACTCTGGGTTCAGTTCTGGGTTCAGTTCTGGGTTCAGTGCCTGGTTCAGCTCTGGGCTCAGCTCTGGGTTCAGCACCAGGCTCAGCTCTGGGCTCAGTTCTGGATTTAGTGCTGGGTTCGGTTCTGGTATCAGTACCTGGTTCAGTTTTGGGCTCAGCTCTGGGCTCAGCTCTGGGTTCAGTTCTGGGTTCAGCTCTGGGCTCAGTTCTGGTCTCAGCTCTGGGCTCAGTTCTGGTCTCAGCTCTGGGCTCAGTACCTGGTTCAGTGCCTGGTTCAGCTCTGGGCTCAGCACCAGGCTCAGCTCTGGGTTCAGCTCTGGACTCAGTTTTGGGTTCAGCACCAGGCTCAGCTCTGGGCTCAGCACCAGGCTCAGCTCTGGGCTCAGCTCTGGGCTCAGTTCTCAGCTCAGCTCTGGGCTCAGTTCTGGATTTAGTGCTGAGTTCAGTTCTGGTATCAGTACCTGGTTCAGCTCTGGGCTCAGCTCTGGGTTCAGCTCTGGGCTCAGCTCTGAGCTCAGTTCTCAGCTCAACTCTGGGCTCAGTTCTGGATTTAGTGCTGAGCTCAGACCCTGGCACCCCCAGGCAGAGCCTGCTGCTGGTGCAGACCCTGCTGCTGCTGCCATCTGTCCCTGCCTGGCTCAGGGGCTGCTGTCCCCACCTGTGCCACCTCAGGTGTCCCCACCTGTGCCACCGTGTCCCCACCTCCCCTGGCCCTGCTCAGCCCCTGAGACTGAGAATTCAGGGCACAGATCACGATTTGCCCTTGTGAGTGAGTGAGAAGTGAAAAGCTTTTCCTGAGGGATGGATCTGGGGAGGAGAGCTGGAAATGAGAGCAGGGAGCAGCTCTGCATCCTCCTGCTGACAGACTCAGGGCAGGGAGTGAATCAGGAATGATTGATCCACTCCTGAGTGTCCCCCAAACCTTCCCTGGCTCCCCAGATCCTCCCAAACCTTCCCTGGGTCCCCAGATCCTCCCAAACCTTCCCTGGGTCCCCAGATCCTCCCAAACCTTCCCTGGGTCCCCAGATCCTCCCAAACCTTCCCTGGGTCCCTGGGTCCTCCCAAACCTTCCCTGGGTCCCCAGATCCTCCCAAACCTTCACTGGCTCCCCAGATCCTCCCAAACCTTCACTGGCTCCCCAGATCCTCCCAAACCTTCACTGGCTCCCCAGATCCTCCCAAACCTTCACTGGCTCCCCAGATCCTCCCAAACCTTCCCTGGGTCCCTGGGTCCTCCCTAGATATTCCCTGATCCATCCCTGGGTCCCTGGATCCTCCCCAAACCTTCCCTGGCTCCCCAGATCCTCCCAAACCTTCCCTGTGTCGTCTCCAAACCTTCACTGGGTCTTCCCTAAATATTCCCTGATCCATCCCTGTGTCCCTGGATCCTCCCCAAACATTCCCTGGTCCCCATATCCTCCCCAAATCTTTCCTGGATCCTCCCCAAACCTTCCCTGTCACCTTCTCTGGATCCCTGGATCCTCCCCAAACATTCTCTGGGTCTCCAAATCCTCCCCAAATATTCTCTGATCCATCCCTGGATCCCTGTGTCCTCCCCAAACCTTTCTTGGATCCTCACCAAACATTCCCTGGATCCTCCCCAAACCTTTACTGAGACTTCCCTGGATCCCTGGATCCTCCCCAAACCTTCCCTGGGTCCCCAGATCCTCCCCAAATATTCCCTGATCCATCCCTGGATCCTCCCCAGAAATTCCCTGGATCCTCCCCAAACATTCCTTGCCACCTTCCCTGGATCCCTGTGTCATCCCTAAAAATTCTCTGGGATCTTCTTTGGAAAGGTTTGGGTCAGAAAAGGAGGGTTTGGGTCACAAAATGGAAAATTTGGGTCACAAAAGGAGGAGTTTGGGTCACAAAAGGAAGGGTTTGGGTCCCAGGAGGGGACACAAGGACAGGGACAGGATCTGGATGGGACACAGGGACACGGGGACACAGGGACACAGGGATGGGATTCCTGGACAAACAGAAAATCTGCAATTCTCCATTCCCAGGGTTCAGCAGGCACTAACCCCCGGGTTTTTGGGTTTTTTCCATGTCCAGGGAATGAATCCCTGCAGGGGCAGTGCCTGGAAGGAGCCTGAGAGCAGCTGAGAGAGCCTCGAGGAGGAGGGGACCCCAAAACCTGCACCAGGATCTGCACCCCAAAATCTGCACCAGGATCTGAACCCCCAAAACCTGCACCAGAATCTGAACCCTCAAAATCTGCACCAAGATCTGCACCCCCAGGATCTGCATCCCCAGAATCTGCAGCCCAGGATCTGCTCCAGGATCTGCACCCCAAAATCTGCACCCCCAAAATCTGCACCTCAAAATCTGCACCAGGATCTGCACTCCAAAATCTGCACCCTCAGAATCTGCACCCCAAAATCTGCACCCCCAGAATCTGCATCTCAAAATCTGCACCAGGATCTGCACTCCAGGATCTGCACCCCAGAATCTGAACCCCAAATCTGCACCCCCAAAATCTGAACCAGGATCTGCACCCCAGAATCTGCACCCCAAAATCTGCATCTCAAAATCTGCTCCCCAGAATCTGCATACCAAAATCTGCACCAGGATCTGAACCCCCAAGATCTGCACCCCAAAATCTCCGCCTCAAAATCTGCACCAGGATCTGCACTCCAGGATCTGCACCCCAGAATCTGCACCCCAGAATCTGCATCCCAAAATCTGCACCAGAATCTGCACCCCAAAACCTGCACCCCCAGAATCCTTACCAGAATCTGCACCCCAAAACCTGTACCCCCAAAATCTGCATCTCAAAACCTGCACCAGGATCTGAACCCCCAGGATCTGCACCAGAATCTGCACCTCAAAATCTGCACCCCTGAATCTGCACCCCAAAATTTGCACCAGAATCTGCACCCCAAAATCTGCACCCCTGAATCTGCACCCCAAAATTTGCACCAGAATCTGCACCCCAAAATCTTCACCTCCAGGATCTGCACCCACAGAATCTGCACCTGAAAATCTTCACCTCAAAATCTGCACCAGGATCTGCACCTCAAAATCTGAACCCCCAGGACCTGCACCCCCAAAATCTGAACCCCCAGGA
The DNA here is from genome assembly GCF_009819885.2 of Catharus ustulatus. Classification (NCBI taxonomy): domain Eukaryota; kingdom Metazoa; phylum Chordata; class Aves; order Passeriformes; family Turdidae; genus Catharus; species Catharus ustulatus. Next base: position 1,900,807 of record NC_046249.1, on the reverse strand, counting down.
TCTGCACCCCAGATCTGCACCCTGGGGACAAATGTCAACAGCTCGGTAAAGCTCTGCCCAAAACCTGCTCAGGGTGGGGGTGAGGGGCAGGAAAATCCCAAATTTTAAATCATGATCCATGGGAAATTGGGAAATTTAAATCAGGGGGTTCAGGGGCAGGAAAATCCCAAATTTCTGAGAGAAATCATCCATGGGAAATTGGGGAATTGGGAAATTTAAATCTGAGGGATGAGGGGCAGGAAAATCCCAAATTTCTGAGAGAAATCATCCATGGGAAATTGGGAAATTGGGAAATTTGAATCTGGGGGTTCAGGGGCAGGAAAATCCCAAATTACTGAGAGAAATCAGATCCACGTGGAAATGAAGAAATTTTCCTTTTCCTGCCCCTCTTACCCTGTGTTTTTTGGGATTTTTGGATTTCCTTTTCCCTCTCCCCTTTGGGTTTTTTTTTTTTTATTTCCCTCCCTTCTCACCCCCTGTTTTTTTTGGGGGGGATTTCTCTGCCCCTCTGACCCCTGTTTTTGTTGGGTTTTTTTAAAATTTTTTGGGATTTACCTCCCCTCTCCCCCCTGTTTTTTTTTTCATTTTTTTAATTTCCTTCCCCTCTGCCCCTTGGTTTTTGTGATTTCCCTGCCCCTCTCCCCTCTGTTTTTTGGGGGGAATTTTTAAAATTTCCCTCCCCTCTCCTCTGTTTTTTTGAGGGGGATTTCCCTCCCCTCTCCCCCTGATTTTTTTGTTATTTTTTGGATTTCCCTCCCCTCTCCCCCTGATTTTTTTTGTCATTTTTTTACTCTCCCTCCCTTCTCCCCCCTAATTTTTTTAATAAATTTTATTTTTTTTAATTTCCCTCCTCTCCCCCCTGTTTTTTTGAGGGGGATTTCCCTCCCCTCTCACCCTGATTTTTTCTTTTATTTTTTTAATTTCCCTCCCCTCTCCCCCCTGATTTTTTTGTTATTTTTTTGCTCTTCCCTCCCCTCTCCCCCCTGATTTTTTTTGTTATTTTTTGCTCTCCCTCCCCTCTCCCCCCTAATTTTTTTTTAAATTTTATTTTTTTAATTTCCCTCCTCTCCCCCCTGTTTTTTTGGGGGGGATTTCCCTCTCCTCTCCCCCTGATTTTTTTTTGTTATATTTTTGTTCTCCCTCCCCTCTCCCCCTGATTTTTTCTTTTATTTTTTTAATTTCCCTCCCCTCTCCCCCCTGATTTTTTCTTTTATTTTTTTTAATTTCCTTCCCCTCTGCCCCTTGGTTTTTGTGATTTCCCTCCCCTCTCTCCCCTGATTTTTTTATTTTTATTTTTTTATCTCTCTCCCCTTTCCCCCCTGGTTTTTGTGATTTCCCTCTCCTCTCCCCCCTGATTTTTTTTGTCATTTTTTTGCTCTTCCTTCCCCTCTCCCCCCTGATTTTTTTGTTATTTTTTTACTCTCCCTCCCCTCTCCCCCTGATTTTTTTTGCCATTTTTTTGCTCTCCCTCCCCTCTCCCCCCCGATTTTTTTTTTATAAATTTTATTTTTCAAACTTCCCTCCTCTCCCCCTGTTTTTATCTCCATCCCCACAGGGAGCAGCCCATTTTCAGCACCCGGGCTCACGTGTTCCAGATCGACCCGGCCACCAAGCGCAGCTGGATCCCGGCCAGCAAACACGCCCTGGGCGTCTCCTACTTCTACGATGCCACGAGGGGCGTGTACAGGATCATCAGCGTGGGGGGAGCCAAGGTGGGGCTGCAACAAAAACAACATTTTACACCTTAAAAATAAGTTTTTCCACCCAAAAATGAGGTTTTTTCCATTAAAAAATAAGTTTTTCGCTGTAAAAAATTAAGTTTTTCCACCCAAAAAATAAGTTTGTTTCCATAAAAATAAGTTTTCCCCCAAAAAATCATTTTCCCCCCAAAAATGACTTTTTTCCCATAAAAAATTAGTTTTTCCCCCACAAAAATGAGTTTTTCCCCCCACAAAAGGGCTTTTCTCCCCACAAACAGCCGTTCCCACACACAGAAACAGCTGTTCTGTCCTGTACCCTGATTGATCCCCTGATCAATGCCCTGATCAATCCCCTGATTGATCCCCTGTATCAATGCCCTGATCAATGCTCTGATCAATGCCCTGATCAATCCCAACTGATCTTCCAATTGACACCCTGACTGATCCCCTCACTCCCTGATCAATGCCCTGATCCCCTGATCAATTCCCTGATCAATGCCCTGATTGATTCCCTGATTGATCCCCTGATCAATGCCCTGATCCCCTGTATCAATTCCCTGATCGATTCCCTGATCAATGCCCTGATCAATGCCTTGATCAATGCCCTGATTGATTCCCTGATCAATCCCAATTGATCTCCCAGTTGATGCCCTGACTGATCCACTCACTCCCTGATCAATGCTCTGATCCCCTGACTGACTGTCCGTCTGTCCCCTGTCCCTTTGTCCGTCTGTCCGTCTGTCCCCTGACTGTCTGTGTGTCCCCTGTGTGTCTGTCTGTCCCGTGTCTGTCCCCTGACTGTCCCCTGTGTCCGTGTGTCCCTTGTCTGTCTGTGTGTCCCCTGTCTGTGTGTCCGTGTGTCCCCTGTGTCCGTGTGTCCCCTGTCTGTCCGTCTGTTCCTGTGTGTCCCCTGACCCTGTCCGTGTGTCCCCTGACTGTCCCCTGTCCATGTATCCCCTGTGTCCATGTGTCCCCTGTCCATCTGTCCCCTGTCCCCTGACCCTGTCTGTGTGTCCCCTGACCTGTCTGTATGTCCCCTGACCCTGTCTGTCTGTCCCCTGTGTCCATGTGTCCCCTGTCCCTGTGTGTCCCCTGTCTGTCTGTCTGTGTGTCCCCTGTCTGTGTGTCCCCTGACCTGTCCATGTGTCACCTGACCCTGTCCGTCTGTCCCCTGTCTGTTCGTGTGTCCCCTGGCTGTCCGTGTGTCCCCTGTCTGTCTGTCCATCTGTCCTCTGACTGTCTGTGTGTCCGTGTGTCCCCTGTGTCCATGTGTCCCCTGTGTCCGTGTGTCCCCTGTGTCCGTGTGTCCCCTGTCTGTGTGTCCCCTGTCTGTCTGTCTGTCCCCTGACTGTCTGTGTGTCCGTGTGTCCCCTGTCCGTCTGTCCCCTGTCTATCCGTGTGTCCCCTGTGTCCGTGTGTCCCCTGTCTGTCCGTCTGTCCCTGACTGTCCCTGTGTCCCCAGGCCATCATTAACAGCACCATCACCCCCAACATGACGTTCACCAAAACCTCGCAGAAGTTCGGGCAGTGGGCGGACAGCAGAGCCAACACGGTCTATGGGCTGGGCTTCGCCTCCGAGCAGCACCTGGCGCAGGTGAGACAGCTGAGACACACCTGAGACACAGGTGACACACACCTGAGACACAGGGGACACACCTGGCACAGGTGAGACACACCTGGAACAGCTCAGACACACCTGAGACACACCTGGAACAGGTGAGACACACCTGAGACACACCTGAGACAGGTGAGACACACCTGAGACACACCTGAGATACACCTGAAACAGAACATTCCAGAACATTCCAGAACATTCCCAGAACACCTCAGAACATTCCAGGGATTTTTCCGAACAATCCAGAACATCCCACAACATCCCAGAACATTCCCATAACACCCCGGAACATTCCAGAAAACCCCAGAACATTCTAGAACATTCAGAACACCCCAGGGATTTTTCAGAACACCCCAGAACACCCCAGAACATTCCCAGAACACCCCAGAACCCCCCAGAACATCCCAGAACTTTCCAGAACACCCTGGAACATTCCAGAGCACCCCAGGGACTTTTCTGATCACCCCAGAACATCCCACAGCACCCCAGAACATTCCAGAACATTCTAGAACATTCCCAGAACACCCTAGGATTTTTTCTGAACACCCCAGAACTTTCTAGAACACCCCAGAACATTTCAGGGCATCCCAGAACACCCCAGGGATTTTTCTGAACATCCTAGAACCCCCCAGAACATTCCAGAACATCTGAGAACATTCCAGAACACCCCAGGGATTTTTCTGAACACCCCAGAACATTCTAGAACATCCCAGGGATTTTTTTTTCTGAGCATCCCAGAACCCCCAGAACACCCCAGAACATTCCAGAACATCCCAGAACCCCCCAGAACATTCTAGAACATTCCCAGAACACCCCAGGGATTTTTCTGAACATCATAGAACATTCTAGAACACCCCAGAACATTCCAGAACATTCCCAGAACCCCCCAGAACATTCTAGAACACCCCAGGGACTTTTCTGAACACCCCAGAACACCCTAGGACTTTCCAGAACACCCCAGAACATTCCAGAACAGCCCTGAACGCCCCAGAACATTCCAGAACACCCCAGGGATTTTTCTGAACATCCCAGAAAACCCCAGAACATTCTAGAACACCCCAGAACTTTCCCAGAACACCCCAGGGATTTTTCTGAACATCCCAGAACATCCCAGAACATTCTAGAACTTTCTAGAACATCCCAGTACACCCCAGAACATTCCAGAACACCCCAGGGACTTTGTGAACATCCCAGAACACTCCAGCACATTTCAGAACATTCTACAGCATTCCAGAACCCCCCAGAGCATCCTAGAACACCCCAGAACATTCCAGAACATCCCAGAACACCCCAGCACATTTCAGAACATTCTACAACATTCCAGAACCCCCCAGAGCATCCTAGAACATCCCAGAACATTCCAGAACATCCCAGAACACCCCAGGGATTTTTTTGAACATCCCAGAACCCCCCAGAACATTCCAGAACACCCCAGAACATTCCAGAACATTCCCAGAACATCCCAGAACACCCCAGGGATTTTTCTGAAGATCCCAGAACATTTTAGAACTTTCTAGAACACCCCAGAAAACCCCAGAACATTCCAGAACCTTCCAGAACACCCCAGACCATTCCAGAACACCCCAGAACACCCTAGAACACCCCAGAACTTTCCAGAACAATCCCAGAACACCCCAGGGATTTTTCTGAAGATCCAAGAACATTTTAGAACTTTCTAGAACACCCCAGAACATTCCAGAACCTTCCAGAACACCCCAGAACATTCCAGAACAATCCCAGAACATCTCAGAACACCCCAGAACATCGCAGAACATTCACAGAGCACCCCAGAACATTCCAGGGCATCCCAGAATATTCCAGAACATTCTAGAACATTCCCAGAACACCCCAGGGTTTCTTCTGAACACCCCAGAACATTCTAGATCTTTCTAGAACACCCCAGAGCTTTCTAGAACACCTCAGAACACCCTAGAACCTTCCAGAACACCCCAGAACATTCCCAGAACTCCCCAGAACTTTCTAGAACACCCCAGAACTCCCCAGAACATCCCAGAACATTCCCAGAACCCCCCAGAACATTCCAGCACATTCCAGAACACCCCAGGGACTTTTCTGAACACCCCAGAACCTTCCAGAACATCCCAGACCATTCCAGAACACCCCAGAACATTCCAGAACATTCCCAGAACATCCCAGAATACCCCAGGGATTTTTCTGAAGATCCCAGAACATTTTAGAACTTTCTAGAACACCCCAGAACATTCCCAGAACCCCCCAGAAAACCCCAGAACCCCCCAGAAAATTCCAGAACCCCCCAGCACTTTCCCCCCCCGCAGTTTGCAGAGAAGTTCCAGGAGGTGAAGGAGGCCGCTCGCGTGGCCCGGGACAAGAGCCAGGACAAAACTGAGCTGAGCAACCCCGCAGTGAGCATCACGGGCCAGCAGGTGAGAGGGAAAATGGGGAAAAATGGGGAAAAATGTGAGGGAAAAGGGGAGAAAAATGTGAGGGGAAAATGGGCAGGAAAAAGGGAAAAAATTGTGAGGAGGCGGGAAGAAAAATGTGAGGGGAAAAGGGCGAGAAATGGGGGGAAAATGGCGGAGAAAAGGGGGAAAATGTGAGGAGAAATTCTGCGGAGAAGGGGAGAAAAATGTGAGGGGAAAATGGGGGGGAAAAAGGGAAAAAATTGTGAGGAGACGGGGAGAAAAATATGAGGGGAAAAGGGCGGGAAATGGGAAAATGGCAGAGAAAAGGGGGAAAATGTGAGAAGGGGAGAAAAATGTGAGGGGAAAGAGGGGGAAATGGGGGGAAAAATGGGGGGAAAGGGGGGAGAAAGGGAAAAAAAATGTGAGGACAAGGGAAAAAATGTGGGGAGAAGGGGAGAAAAATGTGGGGAAAAAAAGGGGGGAAAATGGAGGGAAAAGGGGGGAAATGGGGGGAAAATTCTGAGGAGAAGGGGAGAAAAATATGAGGGGAAAATGGGGGGGAAAAAGGGATAAAATTGTGAGGAGAAGGGAAAATAAATGTGGGGAGAAAAATGTGAGGGGAAAAGGGGGAAAATGTGGGGGGAAAATGGGAGAAATAGGGGGGAAAATGGAAGGGGAAAGGGAAAAAATGGGGGAAAAAGGGGAAAATGTGAGGAAAAGGGAAAAAAATGTGAGGAGAAGGGGAGAAAAATGGGGGGGAAAAGGGGAGAAAAATGTGAGGGGAAAATGGGTGGGAAATGGGGGGAAAATGGCGGAGAAAAGCGGGAAAATGTGAGAAGGGGAGAAAAATGTGAGGGAAAAGGGGGGGAAATGGGGGGAAAAATGGGGGGAAAGGGGGGAGAAAGGGAAAAAAATGTGAGGACAAGGGAAAAAAATGTGGGGAGAAGGGGAGAAAAATGTGGGGAAAAAAAGGGGGAAATGGAGGGGAAATGGGGGGAAAATTATGAGGAGAAGGGGAGAAAAATGTGAGGGGAAAATGGGGGGGAAAAGGAAAAAATTCTGAGGGGACGGGGAGAAAAATGTGAGGGGAAAGAGTGGGAAAAGGAAAAAAAATGACGGGAAAAGGGGGAAAATGTGAGGAGAAGGGGGGAAATGTGGGGAAAAGGGGAGAAAGATGTGGGGAAAAAGGGAAAAACATTGTGAGGAGATGGGGAGAAAAATGTGGGGAAAAAAAGGGGGGGGAATGGAGGGAAAAGAGGGGAAATGGGGGAAAAATTCTGAGGAGAAGGGGAGAAAAATGTGAGGGGAAAACTGGCGGGAAAGAGAAAAAAATGGGGGGAAGGAGGGAAAATGTGGGGGGGAAAATTGTGAGGGGAAGGGGAGAAAAATGTGAGGGAAAAGGGCAGGAAAAGGAAAAAAATGGGGGGAAAAGGGGGAAAATGTGAGAAGGGGGGAAAATGTGGGGGAAAAGGGAAAAAAATTGTGAGGAGAAGGGAAAATAAATGTGGGAAAAAGGGTGAAAAATGGGGAGGGAAAAAGGGAAAAAATTATGAAGAGAAGGGGGAAAAATGTGGGAAAATCCCCTCAGGAAATCCCTTCTGGGTTGGTGGCCCCAGGGCCAGTGCAGGGAGGGTTGATGGTCACACAGCAGTGTTGGTGGCCACATGACAGGGTTGGTAGCCCCAGGAGCAGCACTGGCAGGGTTGGTAGCCCCAGGGCAGGGTTGGTAGCCCCAGGAGCAGCACTGGCAGGGTTGGTAGCCCCAGGGCAGTGTTGGTAGCCCCAGGGCAGTGTTGGTAGCCCCAGGGCAGTGCAGGCAGGGGTGGTAGCCACACAGCAGTGTTGGTAGCCCCAGGGCAGGGTTGGTAGCCCCAGGGCAGTGTTGGTAGCCACACAGCAGTGTTGGTAGCCCCAGGGCAGGGTTGGTAGCCCCAGGGCAGTGTTGGTAGCCACACAGCAGTGTTGGTAGCCCCAGGGCAGGGTTGGTAGCCCCAGGGCAGGGTTGGTAGCCCCAGAGTAGTGTTGGTAGCCCCAGGGTAGTGTTGGTAGCCCCAGGGCAGGGTTGGTAGCCCCAGGGCAGTGTTGGTAGCCCCAGGGCAGAGTTGGTAGCCCCAGGGCAGTGTTGGTAGCCACACAGCAATGTTGGTAGCCCCAGGGCAGTGTTGGTAGCCCCAGGGTAGTGTTGGTAGCCCCAGGGCAGGGTTGGTAGCCCCAGGGCAGGGTTGGTAGCCCCAGGGCAGTGTTGGTAGCCACACAGCAGTGTTGGTAGCCCCAGGGCAGTGTTGGTAGCCCCAGGGCAGTGTTGGTAGCCACACAGCAGTGTTGGTAGCCCCAGGGCAGGGTTGGTAGCCCCAGGGCAGTGTTGGTAGCCACACAGCAGTGTTGGTAGCCCCAGGGCCAGCACTGGCAGTGTTGGTAGCCCCAGGGCAGTGTTGGTAGCCACACAGCAATGTTGGTAGCCCCAGGGCAGAGTTGGTAGCCCCAGGGCAGTGTTGGTAGCCACACAGCAATGTTGGTAGCCCCAGGGCAGAGTTGGTAGCCCCAGGGCAGTGTTGGTAGCCACACAGCAATGTTGGTAGCCCCAGGGCAGTGTTGGTAGCCCCAGGGCAGTGTTGGTAGCCCCAGGGCAGGGTTGGTAGCCCCAGGGCAGTGTTGATAGCCCCAGGGCAGGGTTGGTAGCCCCAGGGCAGGGTTGGTAGCCCCAGGGCAGGGTTGGTAGCCCCAGGGCAGTGTTGGTAGCCCCACAGCAGTGTCGGTAGCCCCAGGGCAATGTTGGTAGCCCCAGGGCAGTGTTGGTAGCCCCAGGGCAGTGTTGGTAGCCCCAGGGCAGTGTTGGTAGCCACACAGCAGTGTTGGTAGCCACACAGCAGTGTTGGTAGCCCCAGAGCAGGGTTGGTAGCCCCAGGGCAGGGTTGGTAGCCCCAGGGCAGTGCAGGTAGCCCCAGGGCCACCATCCCTCTCTCCCCCAGGCCCTGCCCAGCCCCCTGCTGGGCTCCAACGGGCCCGAGGAGCGCCTGTTCCGCAGCCAGAGCGCCGACGTGGAGAGCAGCAGCGACAAGGAGCGCCTCAAGAAGATGCTGTCCGAGGGGTGAGGCTGCTGGGCCACCAAACCCGGCCCTTGGCTACCTGGGACCTGCCAGCCCTGATCGTTCTGGGCCCCTCTGATCTGAAAATTGTCCTGGGGAACCCCTGGGTTCGCTGCTCAAACCTTCCAGGGGATTAAGTTCCCAGCAGGGATTATTCCGGATTGCAAATCTGCTGCTCAGACCTTCCACTGGATGAATTTTCCCCTTTTCCCAGCAGGGAAATTATTCCAACTTTGAAATCTGCTCAAACCTTTTATTGGATTCATCTCCCCTTTCCCAGCAGGGAATTTAATCCAGATTGCAAATCTGCTGCTCAAACTTTCCACTGGACTAATTTTCCCCTTTTCCCAGCAGGGAAATTATTCCAGTTTGGAAATCTGCAGCTCAAACTCTCCATTGGATTCATCTCCTCTTTTCCCAGCAGAGAATTTAGTCCAGATTGCAAATCTGCTGCTCAATTCTTCTCAATCCCTCCCCAGATTAATTTTCCCCCTTTTTCCAGCAGGGAAATTATTCCAACTTTTAAATCTGCTCAAACCCTTCATTGGGTTCATCTCCCCTTTTCCCAGCAGAAGTTTAATTCAGATTGGAAATTTGCTGCTCAAATCTGCTGCTCAAACCTTCCACTGGATTAATTTCCCCCTTTTTCCAGCAGGGAAATTATTCCAACTTCGAAATCTGCTCAAACCCTCCATTGGATTCATCTCCCCTTTTCCCAGCAGAGAATTTAGTCCAGACTGCAAATCTGCTGCTCAATTCTTCTCAATCCCTCCCTTGGATTAGTTTTCCCCCTTTTCCCATCTGGGAAAATATTCCAGTTTGGAAATCTACAGCTCAAACCCTCCCCAGATTAATTTTCCCTCTTTTTCCAGCAGGGAAAATAATCCAGATTAGAAATCTACTCAAACCCTTCATTGGACTCATCTCCCCTTTTCCCAGCAGGAATTATTCCAGATTGTAAATCTAATCAAACCTTCCACTGGATTAACATCCCCCTTTGCCCAGAAGGAATTTAATCCAGATTGCAAATCTACAGCTCAAACTCTCCACTGCATTATTTCCCAGCAGGAATTATTTCAGATTGCAAATCTTCTCAAACCCTTCATTGGATTCATCTCCCCTTTTCCCAGCAGGAATTATTCCAGATTGGAAATCTGCTCAAAACTTCCACTGCATTAATTTCCCCCTTTTCCCAGAATTGTGAAGCTCCCACCCCTCCCTGACCTGTCCCTGCTGTCCCTGCTCCGTCCCTGCTCTGTCCCCTCCCTGTCCTGTCCCTGCTGTCCCCAGCTCTGTCCCTGCTGTCCCCAGCCCTGTCCCTGCTCTGTCCCCTCCCTGACGTGTCCCTGCTGTCCCCAGCCCTGTCCCCTCCCTGACCCTGTCCTGCTGTCCCCAGCTCTGTCACCGAGGTGCATTGGGAAGCAGAGTTTTTCAGCCTCCAGGACAGCAACACTCGCCTGGCGGCCGCGCTGCACGAGGCCAACGCCAGCGTGGAGCAGTGGAAGAAGCAGCTGGCGGCGTACCAGGAGGAGACAGAGTCCCTGAGGCACAGGGTGAGCCCCAAAAATACCTGGGATTGTTGGGGTGAGCCCCAAAATACAGCTGAGCTGATTGGGGTGAGCCCCAAAATATACCTGAGACACAGGGTGAGCCCCAAAATACACCTGAGATTATTGGGGTGAGCCCCAAAATACACCTGAACTGATTGGGGTGAGCCCCAAAATATACCTGAGGCACAGGGTGAGCCCCAAAACACACCTGAGCTGGTTGGGGTGAGCCCCAAAATACACCTGAGATTATTGGGGTGAGCTCCAAAACACACCTGAGACACAGGGTGAGCCCCAAAATACACCTGAGATTATTGGGGTGAGCTCCAAAATACACCTGAGAGACAGGGGGAGCCCCAAAATACATCTGAGATTATTGGGGGGAGCCCCAAAATACACCTGAGATGCAGAGTGAGCCCCAAAATGAAATCCCCCTGTCTGTGGGGTGGCCCCCATCCTGTGACACTGACAGTTCCAGATCTGGATCTGTCCTGGTCCTGATCCTGATCCTTATCCTGGCACATCCAGAGTCAGGGTCTCCCCTGTCCCAGATCAGGATCTCTGCTGTTCCAGATCAGGACCAGGATCAGGATTTGTGCTGTCCCAGATCAGGATCAAGACAGGATCAGGATCAGGATCAGGATCAGGACAGGATCAGGATCAGGGCAGGATCAGGATCTGTGCTGTCCCGGGTCAGGATCAGGACCAGGATCAGGATCTCCTGTTCCAGACCAGGATCAGGATCAGGATCTGTGCTGTCCCAGATCAGGATCTGTGCTGTCCCAGATCAGGATCAGGGTCAGAGCCAGGACCAGGATCAAGATCAGGATCTCTCTTGTCCTGGAACAGGATCAGGATCAGGACCAGGACAAGATCAGGATCTCTCCTATCCCAGACCAGGATCTCTCCCATCCCAGACCGGGATCAGGATCAGGCTCTCTCCTGTCCCAGATCAGGATCAGGATCAGGATCAGGATCTGTGCTGTCCCAGCCCAGGCTCTCTCCTGTCCCAGATCAGTATCAGGACCAGGATCAGGATGGGATCAGGATCAGGACCAGGATCAGGCTCTCTCCTGTCCCAGATCAGGATCAGGACCAGGATCAGGATGGGATCAGGATCAGGACCAGGATCAGGATCTCTCCTGTCCCAGATCAGGATCAGGACCAGGATCAGGATGGGATCAGGATCAGGACCAGGATCAGGATCTCTCCTGTCCCAGACCAGGAGCAGGATCAGGAGCAGGATCAGGATCAGGATCAGGATCTGTGCTCTCCCAGTCCAGGATCTCTCCTGTCCCAGACCAGGATCAGGATCAGGATCAGGATGGGATCAGGATCAGGATCAGGATCTGTGCTGTCCCAGACCAGGACCAGGATGGGATCAGGATCTGTGCTGTCCCAGCCCAGGCTCTCTCCTGTCCCAGACCAGGATCAGGATCAGGATCTGTGCTGTCCCAGATCAGGATCAGGCTCTCTCCTGTCCCAGATCTCAGGATCAGGACCAGGATCAGGCTCTCTCCTGTCCCAGATCTCAGGATCTCTCCTGTCCCAGCCCAGTCTCTCTGCTGTCCCAGGCTCTGCTCCCAGTCTGGGTTAATCCTCATCCCTGGAATTCTTTGCAGAGCTCAGAGCAGCCCCAGTTACAAAACCCCAAACCTGCAGCCTGTAAAAGCCTGTTCTGTTCTGCCAGGCTTTTAACCCAAATCCTCCTCATCAATAATCCAAACCTGCTCAATTTTTCATTTGCAATTTTTCAGGGCAAACCCTCCCAGCTCAGCTGCTCCAGAGATGTTTTTTGGAGATCTGTGCCCAGAGATGAAAATGCAGCTTTGGAGTTAAAAAAAAAGGAGGGAAAAGGGGGAAAAGGGGGGGAAAAGAAAGAAAAAAAAATGCACCAGGTCTTTGGTGCATGAAAAGAAAAGTCAGGAGTGAATTTTGAGCTCCTTTCCCTCAGGAAATTTGGTGGAGGGAAGGAAAAAAATGCAGGAGATTGGAAGATTTCCCCTAAAAAAATCTGAATTTTGTCAAAAAAATGGGAACTGGAGCAGATTGTTGGTTGGAGAAAGGAGCAGGGGTAGAAAAGCACAGACAGAACCCATGGAATGTTTTATTCTAACCACAAATGATTCAGGCACAGCAGGAGAAATTTTTATTTTTATTGTTTTTATTTTTTCTCCTTTTTTCAAGTGGGAGCTGTTGTGAAGCCAGGTGGGTTCCCAGGGAATTCCAGAAAATTCCAGAGAATTCCACAGAACTGCAGTGGGTGATGAGGAGCCAGGAGATTCCAGAAAATTCCAGGGAATTCCAGGAAATTCCACAGAAAACTTAGTTGGAAGTGCTGCAGAACTCAAAATAGATTAGTGATAAATTGGTGATAAATTAATGATAAATTGCAGATAAATTGGTGATAAATCGTTGATAGATTGGTAATAAATTGGTGATAGATTTGTGATAAATTAGTGATAGATTTTTGATCAATATTGGTGATAGATTGACACCCTAATCAGTGATTAGATACAGAATTTACTATAAATAAGAATTAATAAACAACCAAGTCCCAACACAAAAATTCCATCTCTTGTCCTTCAATCCCAACTCTGAGTGAAACCAGGAGCAAAACTAGAAAAGCAACCAATAATAATAACAATATTAATAGTTTAAAAAATAAAAATAAAATTAAAATAAAAATATAATGATAATAATAATAATTTAAAAATAAAAATAATTTAAAAATAATAATAATCACCCTGCAGGTGGCAGAGCTGGAGTCCCAGGGCACCCAGGATTCCTCCAGTGACAACAACAAGGAGGAGCTGAGCCAAAGCCTGGAGGAGCTGGAGCTGCTGCTCAAGGCCAAGGACGAGGTGAGTGAAACCTGCAGGAATCAACAGCAGTGCAGGATTTGAAAAATAAAAAAGGTAAAGTCTGAAGGAATCAACATCAGGCAGGAATTGAGAAATAGAAAAACTGAAGTCTGAAAGAATCAACAGCAAGTAGAGGATTCAAAAAATGGAAAATCTGAAGGAATCAACAGCAGTCAGGAATTGAAAAATAGGAAAAAACTAAAATCTTAATGTGCCACCAGCAGTGCAGGAATTGAGAAATAGAAGAAATGAAATCTGAAAGAATCAGGAGCAGTAGAGGATTTGAAAAATGGAAAATGTAAAATCTGAAGGAATCACCAGCAGTGCAGGAATTGAGAAACAGGAAAACTAAAATCATAAGGAATCAACATCAGTACAGGAATTGAGAAATAGAAAAACTGAAATCTCAAAGAATCAACAGCAAGTAGAGGAATTGAAAAATGGAAAATGTAAAACCTGAAGGAACCAGCAGTAGCCAGGAATTGAAAAATAGGAAAAAACGAAAATCTTAATGCACCACCAGCAGTGCAGGAATTGAGAAACACCAAAGTTAAAATCTGAAAGAATCAGGAGCAGTACAGGAATTGAAAAATGGAAAATGGAAAATCTTAAGGAATCAACATCAGTACAGAAATTGAGAAATAGGAAAAAACTAAAATCTTAATGTGCCACCAGCAGTGCAGGAATTGAGAAATAGAAAAACTGAAATTTGAAGGCAGCAACAGCAGTAGAGGAGTTGAAAAATGGAAAATGGAAAATCTGAAGGAACCAACAACAGTCAGGAATTTAAGAATGAGAAAACTAAAATCTTAATGCACCACCAGCAGTGCAGGAATTGAGAAACAGGAAAACCAAAATCTTAAGGAATCAACATCAGTACAGGAATTGACAAATAAAAAAGCTGAAATTTGAAGGAATCAACAGCAGTGCAGGAATTGAGAAATAGAAAATTAAAAACTGAAGGCCCCAAGGGGCAGAGGGTGTGAAACACAGACACAGAGGGGGTGAGACACAGACACAGAGGGGGTGAGAAGCAGACACAGAGGGGGTCAGACACAGACACAGAGGATTTGATCTCTGAAGCTCCATCCCATCCCCTCCCCAGGAGCTGCAGCTGCTCAAGGGTCAGAGGTGCGGCCGCTGGGAGGCCGAGGGCGAGCGCGAGGAGACGCTGCAGAGGCTGCAGGTGAGGGCTGAGGGGACACCTGGGGACACCTGGGGACATTGGGGTGGAATTTGGGGTGTGCTGGCACCTCCCAGCCTCGGCATTCCTGAGTTCCTGCTGCTGGTGGGCAGGGAGCAGAGCTGGGCTGGAGCAGGAGGAGCCTCTGGGGAGATAAAACCGAGCTCAGCTCAGAGCTCTGCAGGGATCCCACGGCAGGAGCAGCTCTGGGCCAGGCCAGAACCAGTCTGGGGTGATCCAGAACCAGTCCCACCAGTCTGGGGTGATCCAGAACCAGTGCCACCAGTCTGGGGTGATCCAGAACCAGTCCCACCAGTCTGGGCCAGTCCAGAGCCAGTCCCACCAGTCTGGAGAGGGTCCAGAACCAGTCCCACCAGTCTGGGCCAGTCCAGAACCAGTCCCACCAGTCTGGGGTGATCCAGAACCAGTCCCACCAGTCTGGGATGATCCAGAACCAGTCCCACCAGTCTGGGGTGATCCAGAACCAGTCCCAGCAGTCTGGGGTGATCCAGAACCAGTCCCACCAGTCTGGGGTGATCCAGAACCAGTCCCAGCAGTCTGGGGTGATCCAGAACCAGTCCCACCAGTCTGGGGTGATCCAGAACCAGTCCCACCAGTCTGGGGTGATCCAGAACCAATCCCACCAGTCTGGGGTGATCCAGAACCAATCCCACCAGGCTGGGGTGATCCAGAACCAGTCCCAGCAGCCCAGAAGGATCTAGAACAGCTCCAATCCCCGTGGGCAGCGCTGCCATTGCCACCCCCACAGCACAGGGCTGGGTTGGGGACAGAGCTGGCACTGAAGGACACAGGGTGGGGACACCCCTGAGGGGACAGCAGGGGGGCTCTGGGCAGTCTGTCTGTCCTGGGGACAGTGTGGGGGCCGTCTGTCTGTCCTGGGGGTTGGCTCTGATCCGTCCGTCTGTCCTGGGGGGCTCTGGGCAGTCCATCTGTCCTGGGAGGGGCTCTGAGCTGGCTGTTTGTCCTGGGAGGGGGGCTGTGAGCCGTCCATGTGTCCTGGGGGGGCTCTGAGCAGTCTGTCTGTCCTGGGGACAGTATGGAGGCAGTCTGTCTGTCCTGGGGCTGGCTGTGATCTGTCCATGTGTCCTGGGGGGGCTCTGAGCAGTCTGTCTGTCCTGGGGACAGTATGGAGGCATTCTGTCTGTCCTGGGGCAGTCTGTCTGTCCTGGGGCTGGCTGTGATCTGTCCATGTGTCCTGGGGGTGGCTCAGGGCAGTCTGTCTGTCCTGTGGCTCTGACTCGTCCGTGTGTCCTGGGGGCAGTGTGAGGGCAGTCTGTCTGTCCTGGGGCTCTGATCCGACCGCGTGTCCTGGGACTGGCTCTGATCCATCAGTCTGTCCTGTGGCTCTGATGTGTCTGTCTGTCTGTCAGTGCTGTGGCTCTCACCCGTCCGTGTGCCCGTCCCCAGGAGCTGGAGGCGCGGAACGCGGAGCTGCAGCAGCGCCTGGGGCTGGCTCTGATCTGTCTGTCTGTCCTGGGGGCAGTGTGTGGGCAGTCTGTCTGTCTGTCCTGTGGCTCTGATGTGTCTGTCTGTCTGTCCCGTGTCTCTGACCCGTCCCCATGTCCCTCCCAGGAGCTGGAGGCGCGGAACGCGGAGCTGCAGCAGCGCCTGGGGTGGCTCTGATGTGTCTGTGTGTCCTGGGGGGTGGTGCTGAGCTGTCTGTCAGTCTGTCTGTCTGTCCCATGGCTCTGACCTGTCCCCATGTCCCTCTCAGGATCTGGAGGCGCGGAACGCGGAGCTGCAGCAGTGCCTGGGGCTGGCTCTGATCTGTCTGTCTGTCTGTCCTGGGGTGGTGCTGAGCTGTCTGTCAGTCTGTCTGTCTGTCCCATGGCTCTGACGTGTCCCTGTGTCCCTCCCAGGACCTGGAGGCGCAGAACGCGGAGCTGCAGCAGCGCCTGGGGCTGGCGGAGCAGGGCCTGGCCGAGAGCCGCGCGCAGCAGCAGCGCCTGCAGCTCGAGCTGGCCCGGGCGGCCGAGGCCATGGACACCAAAATCCTGGAGCTCAGCGAGCTCAGGCAGGGCCTGGCCAAGCTGCTGGAGGGCAACTAGCCCAGGGACACCAGGGAGCCCCCAGAGAGCCCCCAGGGAGCCTCAGGAGCCCCCAAGGAGGCCAGGGACACCCAGGGAGAGCCCAGGGAGCCCCAAGGAGCCTCAGGGAGCCCAGGGACACCAGGGAGAGCCCAGAGAGCCCCCAAGGAGCCCAGGGACACCAGGGAGCCCCCAAGGAGCCCCAGGGAGAGCCCAGGGAGCCTCAGGAGCCCCCAAGGAGCCCAGGGACACCCAGGGAGCCCAGAGAGAGCCCAGGGAGCCCCCAAGGAGCCTCAGGAGCCCCAGGGAGAGCCCATGTAGCCTCAGGAGCCTAGAGAGGCCCCAGGGAGTCCCAGGGAGAGCCCAAGGAGCCTCAGGAGCCCCCAAGTAGCCCAGGGACACCCAGGGAGCTCCTAAGGAGCCTCAGGAGCCAAGAGAGGCCCCAAGGAGCCCAGGGAGAGCCCAGGGAGAGCCCAGGGAGCCCCCAGAGCACCCAGGGAGCCTCAGGAGCCAAGAAAGGCCCCAGGGAGCCCCAAGGGAGAGCCCAGGGAGCCCTCAAGGAGCCTCAGGGAGCCCAGGAAGCCTCAGGAGCCCAGGGAGCCCCAAGGAGCCCCCAGAGAGCCCCAAGGGAGTCCAGGGAGAGCCCAGGGAGCCCCTGGAGAGCCCCCAAGGAGCCAAGAGAGGCCCCAGGGAGCCCCCAGGGAGTCCAAGGAGCCTCCAGGGAAACCAGGGAGCCAAGGGAGAGCCCAAGGAGCACCCAGGGAGCCCCAGGAGCCAAGAGAGGCCCCAGGGAGCCCCCAAGGAACCCAAGGAGTGCCCAGGGAGCCCCAGGGAAAGCCCAGAGAGCCCCCAGGGAGTCCAAGGAGCCCCCAGGAAAACCAGGGAGCCTCAGAAGCCAAAAGAGGCCCAAGGAGCCCCCAGAGAGCCTCAGGAGCCCAAGTAGCCCCAGGGAGCCCCCAGGTAGCCCCCAGAGCTCAGGCACCCCGAGCTCCTGCACAGCAGCACAAACCCAGGCTGGGGTTGGCAGCACCAGCAGCGCCCGGCACAGGGGCCAGAGACAGCATGGATGGGGCTACTGAACTGCTGAGGGGGCCACTGAACTGCTGAGGGGGGCTACTGAACTGCTGAGGGGGCTACTGAACTGCTGAGGGGGCTACTGAACTGCTGAGGGGCTACTGAACTGCTGAGGGGGCTACTGAACTGCTGCAGGGGGCTACTGAACTGCTGAGGGGGCTACTGAACTGCTGAGGGGCTACTGAACTGCTGCAGGGGGCCACTGCACCTCAGATCACCTCCAGGGAGCTCCTGAACCCCAAAATCACCTCCAGGGAGATCCTGGACCCCAAAATCACCTCCAGGGAGATCCTGAGCACCAAACCCTGTCCAGGGAGCTCCTGAACTCCTGCAGGGAGTGCCTGAACCCCAAACTCATCTCCTGGACCCCAAACTCGTCTCCTGGACCCCAAAATCGCCTCCAGGGAGCTCCTGAACCCCTGAATCCTCTGCAGGGAGCACTTGAACCCCCAAATCACCTCCAGGGAGCACCTGGACCCTGAAATCATCTGCAGGGAACACCTGAGCTCCTGAACCCTCTGCAGGGAGCACCTGGACCCCCAAACCCCATCCAGGGAGCACTTGAACCCCCCAAATTCTCTCCTGAGCCCCCAGATCCTCTCCTGAACCCCCAAATCCTCTGCAGGGAACTCCTGAAACCCCAAATCCTCTCCTGAACTCCAAATCGCCTCCAGGGAGCTCCAGAACCCTCTGCAGGGAGCACCTGGACCCCCAAATTCTCTCCTGAGCCTCCAAATCCTTTGCAGGGAACTCCTGAACCCCTAAATCATTTCCTGAACTCCCAAATCCTCTTCAGGGAGCTCCTGAACCCCCAAATTCTCTGCAGGGACCTCCTGAAACCCCAGATTCTCTCCTGAACCCCAAATTGCCTCCAGGGAGTTCCTGAAGTCCCCAAATCCTCTCCTGAAACCCCAAATCCTCTCCTGAACTCCCAAATCTTCTTCAGGGAGCTCCTGAACCCCCCAAATCCTCTCCTGAACCCCCAAATTCTCTGCAGGGAGCTCCTGCAGTCCCTCCCTTGCCATGGCACTGCCCAGCTGTGCCCATGCTGCCCTGTCCCCTCCCTGTCCCCGAGGTTTTTACATTTTCTAAGGGGAAGGGGCTGAATGGGAGGGGGTGACACAACCACAAAAAATAATAAAATAATTTTTTTTCTGTAGATTTTTTAGGAAAACCACTTGGCCTTTTGCAAAGCTGAGGGAGGGGGGAGAGAGGTCGGCACAGCCAGGAGAGAAAATTCCGGATTTCCCTGAAATCCTGGGGGTGTCCCTGGGGATCCAGCCCTGGGACAGGATCCATCCCTGGGACAGGATCCAGGATCCACCCCTGGGGATCCAACCCTGGGACAGAACCCAGCCCTGGGACAGAATCCAGGACCCAGCCCTGGGACAGGATCCAGGATCCAACCCTGGGACAGGATCCATCCCTGGGACAGGATCAATCTCTGGGACAGGATCAATCTCTGGGACAGGATCCAGGATCCACCCCTAGGACAGGATTCATCCTGGGACAGATCCACCCCTGGGACAGGATCCAAGATCCATTTCTGGGACAGGATCCATCCCTGGGGATCCATTTTGGGACAGGATCCAGGATCCAGCCCTGGGGATCCATCCCTGGGACAGGATCCAAGATCCATTTCTGGGACAGGATCCATCCCTGGGGATCCATCTCTGGGACAGGATCCAGGATCAATCTCTGGGGATCCATCTCTGGGACAGGATCCAGGATTCATCTCTGGGACAGGATCCATCCCTGGGGATCCATTTTGGGACAGGATCCAGGATCCATTTCTGGGGATCCAACCCTGAGACAGAATCCAGGATCCATTTCTGGGACAGGACCAGGATCCATCCTGGGAATCCAGCCCTGGGACAGGACCAGGATCCATCCTGGGAATCCATCCCTGGGACAGGATCCAGCCCTGGGAATCCATCCCTGGGACAGGATCCACTCCTGGGACAGGATCCAGGATCCATTTCTGGGACAGGATCCAGGATCTATCCCTGGGGCAGGATCCAGGATCCATCCCTGGGACAGGATCCATCTCTGGGACAGGATCCAGGATCCATCCCTGGGAATCCACCCCTGGGACAGGATCCATCCTTGGGAATCGATCCCTGGGACAGGATCCAGGATCCACCCTTGGGAATCCATCTCTGGGACAGAATCCAGGATCCATCTCTGGGAATCCACCCCTGGGACAGGATCCAACCCTGGGACAGGATCCAGGATCCATCTCTGGATCAATCCCTGCATCAATCCCTGGATCCAGCCCTGATCCCGAGGTCACTCCCCAGGTCCTTCCAGAGGGAAAATTCAAGATTTAAACCTGGCTGAGCTGAGCACAGAGGGGTGGGTTTGGTGCTGAATTTGGGATTGATTTGGTGCCAAATTTGGGGCTGGGGAGGGTGGATTTGGGGCACCCCTCAGGGCACAGCGGGGCTGATTCGGTGCAGACTTTGGGGTGGATTTGGTGCCGGTTTTGGGGCTGGGGAGGGTGGATTTGGTTGATTTTGGGGTGGATTTGGTGCTGATTTTGGGGTTGGGTTCAGGGTGGATTTGGTTGATTTTGGGGTGGATTTGGTTGATTTGGGGGTGGATTTGGTTGATTTTGGGGTGGATTTGGTTGATTTTGGGGTGGATTTGATGCTGATTTTGGGGTGGATTTGGTTGATTTTGGTGTTGATTTGGTTGATTTTGGTGTTGATTTGGTGCTGATTTTGGGGTTGGGTTCAGGGTGGATTTGGGGGTGGATTTGGTTGCTTTTGGGGTGGATTTGGTGCCGATTTGGGGTGGATTTGGTTGATTTTGGGGTGGATTTGGTTGATTTTGGTGTTGATTTGGTGGCAGTTTTGGGGCTGGGGAGGGCATTTGGGGTCCCCTCAGGGTTTTGGGCATTAAAGAGCAAATCCCAGCTCCAGGCTCCTGCAGTTTTTGTTCTTTGGGGGTTTTGGTGCCCAAGGGTGGCACCAAGGATGTCCTGCTCCTGTCCCCAGGGCTGTCCTGCTCTGTCCTGCTCCATGTGACAGGGATGGCCCCATTAAATAATGCCTTTAAATAATATAAATAATAATGCCATTAAATAATGCCATTAAATAATGTAATTAATGTCATTAAATAATGTCATTAAATACCATTAAATAATGCAATTAAATAATGGCATTAAATAATGCAATTAAATACTGTCATTAAATAATGCAATTGAATAATGCCATTAAATAATACAATTAAATAATGGCATTAAATAATATAATTAAATAAGTAAATAATGGCATTAAATAATATAATTAAATAATGTAAATAAATAATGGCATTAAATAATATAATTAAATAATGCCATTGAATAAGTAAATAATGTCATTAAATAATGCCATTAATAATGTAAATAATAATGCAATTAAATAATGGCATTAAATAATATCATTAAATAATGGCATTAAATAATGCAATTAAATAATGTAAATAAATAATGCAATTAAACAAAGCAATTAAATAATGTCATTAAATAATGCTATTAAATAATGTAAATAAATAAAGCAATTAAATAATGGCATTAAATAATATAATTAAATAATGCAATTAAATAATGCCAATAAATAATGCCATTAAATAATAACATTAAATAATATCATTAAATAATGGCATTAAATAATATAATTAAATAAGTAAATAATGTCATTAAATTATGCCATTAAATAATGCAATTAAATAATGTAAATAAATAATGACATTAAATAATGTCATTAAATAATGCCATTAAATAATATAATTAAATAATGACATTAAATAATGCAATTAAATAATGTAAATAAATAATGCAATTAAAAAAGCAATTAAATAATTTCATTAATTACTGAAGAAATCAGGGAGCTGCCCCCTGGCTGCAGGAGCAGCTGCTCCTTCCCAGAGCTCGGGTTATTTTTGGTTTTTTGGGTTATTTTTAGTGCAGAAATGCTCAGGTTCCACTCCAGAGCACAGGGCAGCACAGGACAGGCACGTCCTGCACGGCTCTGCTGGGGGGGAAACAACAAAAAAATCTAAAAAAAAATTCCAAAAAATACCCCAAAAATCTCCCAAAACACCCCCCCAAAAAATCCCCAAATATACCCCCAAAAATCCTCCAAAAATCCAAAAATACCCCCTAAAAATGCAAAAAAACCCCCAAAAATCTCAAAAACAATACCCAAAAATCCCCTGCAAACCCCCCCAAAAAATCCCAAAAAAAACCCCCAAAAAATCCCCAAAACCCCAAAAATACCCCCTAAAAATGCAAAAAAACCCCCAAAATCTCAAAAACTCCCCAAAAATCCCTTGCAAACCCCCCAAAAAAAATGCAAAAATAAAACCCCCCAAAAATTCCCAAAACAATACCCAAAAAATCCCCCCAAACCCCAAAAATACCCCCCAAAAAAACCCCAAACCCCCCCAAAAATGCAAAAAATACCCCAAAAAACCCCAAAAACAACCCCCCAAAAATACCCCCAAAAAAACCCCAAAAAAATCCCAAAACCCCCACAAAAAATGCCCCAAAAGAAACCCTAAAAATAAAAAAAAAACCCACCAAAAAATCCCCAAAAATCCCAAATAAATAAAATTAAACAACAAAACAAAAATCCCACTGCCCTGCCCCAGAGTAATTTATAATTATATTTTTAATTGTTAATTATTGTCATTATTTCAGTGTTTGGCACCTCCCAAACTCACACAGGCCCTGCCTGACAATTGTGGGAGGTAGAAAACAACCCCAAAAATCCCAAAAAAATCCCAAAAATAAAATAAACTAAACCCAAACAAATCCCAGTGCCCTGCCCCAGAATAATCCATAATTAAGTTTATAAATTATAATTGATAATTGATAATTATTGTCATTATTTCATGGTTGACACCCCCCAAAAAACACAAAAAAATTCCAAAAATAAAATAAACTAAACCCAAAAAAATCCCCAAAAATAAAATAAAACAAACTCCAACAAATCCCAGTGCCCTGCCCCAGAATAATCCATAATTAAGTTTATAAATTACAATTTATAATTGATAATTATTGTCATTATTTCATGGTTGACACCCCCCAACAAACCACAAAAAAATCCCAAAAATAAAAGAAACTAAACCCAAAAAAATCCCAAAAAAATCCCCAAAAATAAAATAAAATAAACTCCAACAAATTCCAGTGCCCTGCCCCAGAATAATCCATAATTAAGTTTATAATTTATAATTGATAATTTATAATTATTGTCATTATTTCACGGTTGACACCCCCCAAACAATCCGGGTGTGGGGCTCCCCCTGGCGGCCTTGGGGAAAAGCGAGAAGAATTTCTGGGTAAAATTCGGATTTTTTGGGGTAAAATTTGGGGTTTTTTGGGGCCTTCAGAGCAGCACAGTTTGGTTTTGGAAAGAGGAGAAGCAGCAGAGAGGCTCCAAACTTGGCCCTAAAATTTCCCTTTTTTTTTTTTTAATTAAAAAAAAATTTAATTGGGAAAAGGGATTTTGGGCAGGAATTCCTGGCTGGGCTGAATTCCCAGATTTGCTGGGGCTGCTCCATCCCTGGAATGTCCAAGGAAAGGTGGAAGAAGAGAAATTCCAGAAAAACCTCGGAGCTGCTTCCAGTCCCTAAAAGGATTTGGGATCAAGGATGGGAATTCCAGGACACAGGGAATGGATTTGGGATGGGAATCTGGGTGGGATTTTGGGAAGGAATTCCTGCCTGGGAGGATTCAAGGCCAGGCTGGAGAAGGGAAATTCCAGAAAAACCTTGGAGCTGCTTCCAGAGCCTAAAAGGGACTTTGGGATAAAGGATTTGGGATAAGGGATGGGAATTCCAGGACACAGGGAATGGATTCAAACTGGGAAAGGGGATTTTGGGCAGGGATTCCTGGCTGGGATGAATTTTCAGATTTCCTGTGGCTGCTCCATCCCTGGAATATCCCAGGAAAGTGGGAAAAGGGAAATTCCAGAAAAACCTTGGAGCTGCTTCCAGTCCCTAAAAGGATTTGGGATGAAGGATTTGGGATTCCAGGATATGGGGAATAGATTTAAACTTTTGGAAAAGGGGATTTTGGGAAGGAATTCCTGCCTGGGAGGATTCAAGGCCAGGCTGGAGAAGGATCCAGAAAAATCCTGGAGCTGCTTCCAATCCCTAAAAGGCACTTTGGGATAAAGGATTTGGGATAAAGGATGGGAATTCCAGGATATGGGAAATGGATTAAACTGGAAAAGGGGAATTTGGGAAGGAATTCCTGGCTGGGCTGAATTCCCAGATTTGCTGTGGCTGCCCCTGGATCTCTGGAATGTCCCAGGAAAGTGGGAAAAGAGAAATTCCACAAAAACTTTGGAGCAGCTTCCAATCCCTAAAAGGATTTGGGATTGCAGGACACAGGGAATGGATTTAACTGGGAAAAGGAATTTTGGGCAGGGATTCCTGGCTGGGCTGAATTCCCAGATTTCCTGTGGCTGCTCCATCCCTGGAATGTTCCAGACCTGGCTCAGTTTGAGCTCTGAGCTCCCCCCCAGGATTTTGGATCCATTCCTGATCTCAGCTCCCGTTACCCCAAATGTCCAACCCCAATTTTCCCCAGCAGCCATTCCAGGGGTGTCACTGCTCTTCCTCCAGGGGTGTCACTGCTCTTCCTCCAGGGGTGTCACTGCTCTTCCTCCCCCTTCTCCTCCCTCTTCCTCCTCCTCCTCTCCAGGCTCCTGTGCAGTTTCCTGCTGAGCTGCAGCTCCTTCCTCCTGTGCAGCTGCTGCTGCAGCCGCTGCCGGCACTGCCGGTTCCTGCTGCGGATCTTGGCCAGCTCGGCCTTCCTGTGGGCCTCCAGCTCGGGGTCCTGGGGGGACAGGGACATGGGGACATGGGGACAGGGCATGGGGACAGGGACAGCGCCTCTGGGCCTCCAGCTCGGGGTCCTGGGGGGACAGGGACGGGGACATGGGGACAGGGGACAGGGACAGGGAATGGGGACAGGGACAGGGACATGGGGACAGGGACACACCCAGAACATGGGGACAGGGCATGGGGACAGGGCATGGGGACAGGGGACAGGGACATGGGGACAGGGACAGCGTCTCTGGGCCTCCAGCTCGGGGTCCTGGGGGGACAGGGACATGGGGACAGGGACGGGGACAGGGCATGGGGACACACTCAGGGCATGGGGACAGGGCATGAGGAGAGGGGACAGGGACATGGGGACACACCCAGAGTATGGGGACAGGGGCAGGGCATGGGGACAGGGAATGGGGACAGCACTGCTGGGGACAGGGCATGGGGACAGGGACACGGGGACAGGGACAGGGACATGGACTGCTGCGGACAAGGGACGGGAACAGGACACTGGGGACAGGGGATGGGGACGGGGACAGGGCATAGAGACAGGGGACAGGGACACACCCAGAGCACGGGGACAGGGACTGCTGGGGACAGGGAGGGGGAACAGGGACAGGGACAAGGGACAGGGCATGGGGACAGGGCATGAGGACACACCCAGGGCATGGGGACAGGGACAGGACATGGGGACAGGGCATGGGGACACACCCAGACCATGGGGACAGGGACTGCTGGGGACAGGGACATGGCACTGGGGACAGGGACAGGGACTGCTGGGGACAGGGACAGGGACTGCTGGGGACAGGGCACTGGGGACAGGGAGGGGGAATGGGGACAGGGACAGGGGACAGGGACTGCTGGGGACAGGAGACAGGAGACAGGGACCACTGGGGACAGGGACAGGGCACTAGGGACAGGGAAAGGGCATGGGGAGAGGGGACAGGGACAGGGCATTGGGGACACACCCAGGATATTGGGGACAGGACACTGGGGACAGGGCATAGGGACAAGGACAGGGGACAGGGTATGGGGACAGGGACTGCTAGGGACAGGGGACACACCCAGGGCATGGGGACAGGGACAAGGCACTCGGGACAAGGCACTGGGGACACACCTTTCCTTTTCCCCTTTTCCATTCCCCATTCCCATTCCCAGTTCCCCACTCCCCATTCCATTCCCATCCCAATTTCCCTTTCCCCAGCAGCTCCCCCAGCTGCTCTCTCTCTCTCTCCCTCTCTCTCTCTCTCTCTCTCTCTCACCTTCCCCTCCAGGATCATTTGTTTCCTTTTATTGATTTCCTTCTTCTCATCAAAGTCCATCCCCTCCAGCTCCTGCCAGGGGAAAACAGAGCAGGACTCAGAAAACCCCAAAAAAGAGAAAAAAAAAAACAGAAAAAAACCCCAAAACCGAGAAAAAACAGAAAAAAACCCACGAAAAATGGGGAAAAAATACAAAAAAAACCCCAAAAACGAGGAAAAAAACAGGAAAAAAAACCCCAAAAACAGGGAAAAAACCACAAAAAAACCCAAAAACGAGGAGAAAACAGAAAAAAATCCAAAATGATGAGGTAAGAAAAGGGCACTGACGATCTCACACTCCCTCCTGGTGACGTTCACTTGGGTCAGGATGTTCAGCACCTGCTGCTCCTCCACAGAGAACTCCTGCAGCTTCAGCTCTGAGCAAAAGCAGGGGAGAAATGGAAAATTCAGGGGGTGAAATGGAAAATTCAGGGGAGAAATGGAAAAATTCAGGGGAGAAATAAAAAATTCAGGGGGAGAAATGGAAATAACAGGGGGAGAAATGGAAAATTCAGGGGGAGAAATGGAAAATTCAGGGGGAGAAATGGAAATAACAGGGGAGAAATGGAAATAACAGGGGAGAAATGGAAATAACAGGGGAGAAATGCAAAATTCAGGGGGAGAAATAAAAAATTCAGGGGGGGAAATGGAAATAACAGGGGAGAGAAATGGAAAATTCAGGGAGAGAAATGGAAAATTCAGGGGGAGAAATGGAAAATTCAGGGAAGAAATGGAAATATCAGGGGAGAAATGGAAATATCAGGGGAGAAATGGAAAATTCAGGGGGAGAAATGGAAATTCAGGGGGAGAAATGGAAATTCAGGGGGAGAAATGGAAAATTCAGGGGGAGAAATGGAAATAACAGGGAAAGAAATGGAAATATCAGGGGGAGAAATGCAAAATTCAGGGAAGAAATGCAAATATCAGGGGAGAAATGGAAATATCAGGGGAGGGAGAAATGGGAAAATCAGGGGGAGAAATGCAAAATTCAGGGGGAGAAATGGAAAAATCAGGGGAGAAATGGAAAATTCAGGGGGAGAAATGGAAATATCAGGGGAGAAATGGAAAATTCAGGGGGAGAAATGGAAATATCAGGGGGAGAAATGGAAAATTCAGGGGGAGAAATTCAAATATCAGGGGAGGGAAATGTAAAATTCAGGGGGTGAAATGGAAATAACAGGGGTGAAATGCAAAAATCAGGGGGAGAAATTCAAATAACAGGGGGAGAAATAAAAAATTCAGGGGAGAAATAAAAAATTCAGGGGGAGAAATGTCCAAAAATCAGGGGGAAATGGGGAGGGAAAATCCAAAATCCAGGGGAGAAATAAAAAATTCACGGGGTGAAATGGAAATAACAGGGGGGGAAGTTCAAATATTGGGGAGAGAAAAATCCAAAATCAGGGAGAGAAATGGAAAGGGAAAATCCAAAAATCAGGGGAGAAGGGAGGGGGAAAAGAAAATGGGGAATGGAATGGGAAGGGGAAAAGGGGAAAAAAGGGGGAAAAAAAGGGGAAAAAAGGGGAAAAAAGGGGAAAAAAAGGGAAAAAAAAAGGGGAAAAAAAGGGGAAAAAAAGGGGAAAAAAAGGGGAAAAAAAGGGGAAAAAAAGGGGAAAAAAAGGGGAAAAAAAGGGGAAAAAAAAGGGGAAAAAAAGGGGAAAAAAAGGGGAAAAAAATGGGGAAAAAAAGGGGAAAATGGAAAAAACTGCTGGCCCAGCAGACACTCACTGATGTGCTCCTCGATGGCGTGCACCAGGTGGATGTCATACTGTGTCACCAGGGTGATGGCCCTGCCACTCCTGCCTGGGACAGGGACAGGGATTGGGGACAGGGGGGACACAGGGACAGCCCCAAACACCCACAGCACATTGCCACCCCTGCCTGCTGGCTGTCACCCCATGGTGTCACTGTCACCTCCATGGTGTCCTTGTCACCCACCATGGTGGCTGTCACCCCTCCCTGCTGGTGCTGTCCCCTTCCTGCTGGCTGTCACCCCCCCACGGTGGTCCTGTCCCCATGGTGTCCCTGTCCCCACAGTGTCCCTGTCCCCTCTCTGAAGTCCCTGTCCCCTCCCTGCTGGCTGTCACCCCCCAACAGTGTCCCTGTCCCCTCCCTGCTGTCCCCACAGTGTCCCTGTCCCCATGGTGTCCCTGTCCCCTCCCAGTGTCCCTGTCCCCTCCCAGTGTCCCTGTCCCCACAATGTCCCTGTCCCCCCTGCTGTCCCTGTCCCCTGCTGTCCCTGTCCCCTCTCCCAGTGTCCCTGTCCCCCCACAGTGTCCCTGTCCCCCCACAGTGTCCCTATCCCCACGGTGTCCCTGTCCCCTCTCTCTGTGTCCCTGTCCCCCCACAGTGTCCCTGTCCCCACGGTGTCCCTGTCCCCTGGTGTCCCTGTCCCCTCCCAGTGTCCCTGTCCCCTCTCCCTGGTGTCCCCTCCCAGTGTCCCTGTCCCCTGGTGTCCCTGTCCCCTCCCAGTGTCCCTGTCCCCTCTCCCTGGTGTCCCCTCCCAGTGTCCCTGTCCCCCCACAGTGTCCCTGTCCCCTCCCTGCTGTCCCTGTCCCCCCTGCTGTCCCTGTCCCCACAGTGTCCCTGTCCCCTCCCAGTGTCCCTGTCCCCATGGCGTCCCTGTCCCCCCACAGTGTCCCTGTCCCCTCCCCACAGTGTCCCTGTCCCCTCTCCCTGCTGTCCCCTCCCTGTGTCCCTGTCCCCTCCCTGGTGTCCCTGTCCCCTCCCTGCTGTCCCTGTCCCCTCCCAGTGTCCCTGTCCCCTCCCAGTGTCCCTGTCCCCTCCCTGCTGTCCGTCCCCATGGTGGCCCTGTCCCCACAGTGTCCCCGTCCCCTCTCCCTGGTGTCCCCCCCTGGTGTCCCTGTCCCCATGGTGTCCCTGTCCCCTCAGTGTCCCTGTCCCCCCCCCGGTGTCCCTGTCCCCTCTCACCAGCCCGCGCCGTCCGCCCCACGCGGTGGATGTAGATTTTGGGCAGCCCTGGGGTGTTGTGGTTGATGACAACCTGCACTGCTGGGATGTCCAAACCTCTGCAGTGCAGGGGAGAAAAAAAAAAATCACTCAGTTGTGGGGAAAAAAAAAGTTTAAATAATATAGAATATTAAAATGTTCTGTTAAATATAAAATTCTGAAATTACAGAACAGCCTGGGTGGGAGCTGAGCTCTGTTCAGTGCTGGGACAATTCCACAGGACAGGGATCCCAGCTCAGCCCTGCTTCCTCCAGAGGGACAAAACTTTATTGGGGGTTGGAGCACAAATCCCTTCCTCAGAGTCCAACAATTCCCAAAATCCTTCCTCAGAGTCCAACAATTCCCAAAATCCTTTCTCTGAGTTCAGCAATTCCCTGACTCAGTTCTCAGAGTTCAATTCCCAAACTCATTCACAGAGTTCAGCAATTCCCAAACCTGTTCCTGAAGGAGTCCAGCAATTCCCAAAATCCTTCCTCAGAGTCCAACAATTCCCTGACTCTGTTCTCAGAGTTCAATTCCCAAACTCATTCCTCAAGGACTTCAATAATTCCCAAACTCATTGACAGAATTCAACAGTTGCCAAACTCATTATCAGAGTTCAGCAATTCCCAAAATTCTCCCTCACAGTTCAATAATTCCAAACTCTTTTCCTTGTCAGGTTCAACAATTCCCAAACCCATTCAGAGTTCAAAAATTCCCAAACCCTTTCCTCACAGAGTTCAGCAATTCCCTCACTCATTCCTCAAAGACTTCAGCAATTCCCAAACCCATTCTCAGAGTTCAACAATTCCCAAAATCTTTTTTCCCAGAGTTCAACAATTCCCAAACTCCATTTTCTCTGAGTTCAGCAATTCCCAAACCCATTCCTGAAGGAGTTCAGCAATTCCCAAATTCCATTCCTCACAAAGTTCAGCAATTCCCAAACTCCTTCAGAGTTCAAAAATTCCCAAACTCCTTTCTCTCCGAGTTCAGCAATTCCCAAACCCATTCCTGAAGGAATTCAACAATTCCCAAACCCATTCTCCACAAAGTTCAGCAATTCCCAAACTCATTCTCAGAGTTCAACAATTCCAACTCTCTCAGGTTCAGCAATTCCCAAACTCATTCCTGAAGGAATTCAGTAATTCCCTGACTCATTCCTCAAGGACTTCAGCAATTCCCAAACTCCTTTCTCTCTGAGTTCAGCAATTCCCAAACTCACTCCCAGAGTTCAGCAATTTCCAAACCCATTCCTCACACAGTTCAACAATTCCCAAATTCATTCAGAGTTCAAAAATTCCCAAAATCCTTTCTCTCTGAGTTCAACAATTCCCAAACTCATTCTCAGGTTCAACAATTCCCTGACTTTGTTCTCAGAGTTCAACAATTCCCAAACTCCATCCTGAAGGAGTTTAACAATTCCCAAACTCCTTTCTCTCAGGTTCAACAATTCCCAACTCATTTTCAGAGTTCAACAATTCCCAAATTCCTTTCCTTCTCAGGTTCAGCAATTCCCAAACCCGTTCCTGAAGGAGTTCAACAATTCCCAAACTCATTCAGAGTTCAAAAATTCCCAAACTCCTTCCTCTCTGAGTTCAGCAATTCCCAAACCCATTCTCAGAGTTCAAGAATTCCCTGACTTTGTTCTCAGAGTTCAGCAATTCCCAAACTCATTCCTCACAAAGTTCAGCAATTCCCAAACTCCTTTCTCTCCGAGTTCAGCAATTCCCAAACCCATTCCTGAAGGAATTCAACAATTCCCTGACTCATTCCTCAAGGACTTCAACAATTCCCAAACTCCTTTCTCTCAGGTTCAACAATTCCCAACTCATTTTCAGAGTTCAGCAATTCCCAAACCCATTCCTGAAGGAGTTCAGCAATTCCCAAACCCTTCCTCTCCTGCTAAGCTCAGCCTAACTGAGCTCTGCCCAGCAGGCCCAGCTGTGAGCTCTGGTTTTACCTGGCAGCCACGTCAGTGGCGATGAGGATCCTGAAGATGCTGGACTTGAACTTGGCCAGAGCTGCAAATCTCTGTTTCTGGGAGGAGAAAATTCCAGTGAGGGGTGAGGGAAGCACCTGGAGAAATTCCAGATGTGGGAAACACCTGGAGAAAATTCCAGATGTGGGAAGAACTTGGAGACAATTCCAGGTGAGGGATGCACCTGGAGAAAATTCCAGGTGTGGGAAGCACCTGGAGCAACCCCTGGAGAAAATTCCAGGTGTGGGATGCACCTGGAGAAAATTCCAGGTGTGGAATGCATTTCACCCCTGGAGAAATTCCAGGTGAGGGAAGCACCTGGAGAAATTCCAGGAGAAAATTCCAGGTGAGGGAAGCACCTGAAGCAATCCCTGGAGAAAATTCCAGGTGTGGGATGCACCTGGAGAAAATTCCAGGAGAAATTCCAGGTGAGGGATGCACCTGGAGAAATTCCAGGTGTGGGATGCACGTGGAGCAACCCCTGGACAAATTCCAGGTGAGGGAAGCCCCTGGAGAAATTCCAGGACAAATTCCAGGTGAGGGATGCACCTGGAGAAATTCCAGGAGAAATTCCAGGTGTGGGAAGCACCTGGAGAAAATTCCAGGAGAAATTCCAGGTGTGGGAAGCCCCTGGAGAAAATTCCAGGACAAATTCCAGGTGTGGGAAGCCCCTGGAGAAAATTCCAGGACAAATTCCAGGTGTGGGAAGCCCCTGGAGAAAATTCCAGGAGAAATTCCAGGTGTGGGAAGCCCCTGGAGAAAATTCCAGGAGAAATTCCAGGTGTGGAAGCCCCTGGAGCAGCCCTGGAGCCCTCACCTGTTTCATCATGGAGTGCAGAGCCACGGAAGGGAATTTGAATTTCCTCAGCATCATGTTCAGCACCTGGCAGTCCCTGCAAGGGAGGGGAAAAAAAAACCAGGAAAATCCTCAGGATGGAGCAGGAGAGAGCTGGGACAGGCAGGGATGGGACAGGGAGATCCCAAAGGGGCTGGGAGAATTCCAGGGGTGGGAAAAATGGGACAGGGACAATTCCAGGGGTGGAAAACTGAGACAGGGACAATTCCAGGGGTAGGAAAACTGAGACAGGGACATTTCCAGGGTGGGAGAACTGTCCCAGGATGATCCAGCACAGTCTGGGACAATTCCAAGGATGGGAAAATTGGAATTCCCCTGTCCCAGGGTGATCCAACATGGCCAGGGACAATTCCAGGATGGGAAAAGCTGTCCCAGGGACAATTCCAGGGTGGGAAAAGCTGTCCCAGGGACAATTCCAGGGGTGGGAAAACTGGAATTTTCAGAGGCAGGGACTGTGCCACTGTCCCAGAATGATCCAGCACAGTCTGGGACAATTCCAAGGATGGGAAAACTGGGACAGGGACAATTCCAGGAGTGGGAAAACTGGAATAGGGACAATTCCAGGGTGGGAAAACTGGGACAGGGACAATTCCAGGGTGGGAAAACTGTCCCAGGGACAATTCCAGGGTGGGAAAATTGGGACAGGGACAAATCCAGGGTGGGAAAATTGGAATTTTCACAGGCAGGGACTGTGTCACTGTCCCAGGATGATCCAGCACAGTCTGGGACAATTCCAGGGTGGGAAAACTGAGACAGGGACAATTCCAGGAGTGGGAAAACTGGGACAGGGACAATTCCAGGGTGGGAAAACTGGGACAGGGACAATTCCAGGGTGGGAAAACTGTGCCAGGGACAATTCCAGGGTGGGAAAACTGTCCCAGGATGATCCAGCACAGTCTGGGACAATTCCAAGAGTGGGAAAACTGGGACAGGATGATCCAACATGGGCAGGGACAATTCCAAGGGTGAGAAAAATGGGACAGGCAGGGATTCTGTCACTGTCCCAGGATGATCCAGCACAGTCTGGGACAATTCCAGAGTGGGAAAACTGTCCCAGGGACAATTCCAGGGTGGGAAAACTGTCCCAGGGACAATTCCAGGGTGGGAAAACTGTCCCAGGGACAATTCCAGGGTGGGAAAACTGGGACAGGGACAATTCCAGGGTGGGAAAACTGGGACAGGGACAATTCCAGGGTGGGAAAACTGGGACAGGGACAATTCCAGGGGTGGGAAAACTATCCCAGGGACAATTCCAGGGTGGGAAAACTGTCCCAGGATGATCCAGCACAGTCTAGGACAATTCCAGGGTGGGAAAACTGTGCCAGGGACAATTCCAAGGTGGGAAAGCTGTCCCAGGGACAATTCCAGGGGTGGGAAAACTGGGACAGGGACAATTCCAGGGGGTGAAAAAACTGGAATTTTCACAGGCAGGGACTGTGTCACTGTCCCAGGATGATCCAAAATGGTCTGGGACAATTCCAGGGGTGGGAAAACTGGGACAGGGACAATTCCAGGGGTGGGAAAGCTGGGACAGGGACAATTCCAGGGGTGGGAAAAATTTGAATTTTCACAGGCAGGGACTGTGTCACTGTCCCAGAATGATCCAGCACAGTCTGGGACCATTCCAGGGGTGGGAAAACTGTCCCAGGGACAATTCCAGGGTGGGAAAACTGGGACAGGGACAATTCCAGGGTGGGAAAACTGGGACAGGGACAATTCCAGGGTGGGGAAACTGGGACAGGGACAATTCCAGGGGTGGGAAAAATTGGAATTTTCACAGGCAGGGACTGTGCCACTGTCCCAGAATGATCCAGCACAGTCTGGGACAATTCCAAGGATGGGAAAACTGGGACAGGGACAATTCCAGGAGTGGGAAAACTGGAATAGGGACAATTCCAGGGTGGGAAAACTGTCCCAGGGACAATTCCAGGGTGGGAAAATTGGGACAGGGACAAATCCAGGGTGGGAAAATTGGAATTTTCACAGGCAGGGACTGTGTCACTGTCCCAGGATGATCCAGCACAGTCTGGGACAATTCCAGGGTGGGAAAACTGAGACAGGGACAATTCCAGGAGTGGGAAAACTGTCCCAGGGACAATTCCAGGGTGGGAAAACTGTCCCAGGGACAATTCCAGGGTGGGAAAACTGGGACAGGGACAATTCCAGGGGTAGGAAAACTGAGACAGGGACAATTCCAGGGTGGGAAAACTGGGACAGGGACAATTCCAGGTGTAGGAAAACTGTCCCAGGGACAATTCCAGGGGTGGGAAAAACTGGAATTTTCACAGGCAGGGACTGTGCCACTGTCCCAGGATGATCCAGCAGAGTCTGGGACAAATCCAGGGGTGGGAAAACTGGGACAGGGACAATTCCAGGGTGGGAAAACTGGGACAGGGACAATTCCAGGGTGGGAAAAGCTGTGCCAGGGACAATTCCAGGTTGGGAAAACTGTCCCAGGGACAATTCCAGGGTGGGAGAACTGTCCCAGGATGATCCAGCACAGTTTGGGACAATTCCAGGAGTGGGAAAACTGTGCCAGGGACAATTCCAAGGATGGGAAAACTGGAATCCTCCTGTCCCAGGGTGATCCAACATGGCCAGGGACAATTCCAGGGGTGGGAAAACTGGGACAGGGACAATTCCAGGGCAGGAAAACTGTCCCAGGATGATCCAGCACAGTCTAGGACAATTCCAGGGTGGGAAAAGCTGTCCCAGGGACAATTCCAGGGTGGGAAAAGCTGTGCCAGGGACAATTGCAGGCTCACTTGCAGGTTTTGGTGAAGATGATGATGGCCCAGTCCTCGTGCTGCTCCTGGAAGCTCTGCACCAGGTGCACCAGGTAAGCGTCCTTGAGAGCCTCAGGCACCAGCAGGTACCTCTGCTCCAGCCCCTCCACTGTCCTCACCCTGCAGGGGAAGGGGAAATGGGAAATGGGAAAGGGAAGGGGAAATCTCCACTGTCCTCACCCTGCAGGGGAAGGGGAAAATGGGAAATTCCAGGGTTAGGGAAAGGGGAAATCACAGGGTTAGGGAAAGGGAAATCCCAGGGTTAGGAAGGGGAAATGGGAAATCCCAGGGTTAGGGATAGGGGAAATCTTAGGGAAAGGGAAGGGGAAATTCCAGGGTCAGGGAAAGGGAAAATGGGAAATCACAGGGAAAGGGAAATGGCAAATGGGAAATGCCAGGGTTAGGGAAGGGGAAATGGGAAAATGGAAATCCCAGGGTCAGGGAAGGGGAAATCCCAGGGTCAGGAAAAGGGGGAAATTCCAAGATTAGGGAAAGGGGAAATGAGAAATCCCAGGGTTATGGAAATGGGAAATCCCAGGGTTAGAGAAGGGGGAAATGGGAAATCCCAGGGTCAGGGAGGCTGGAAAAGCCCTCCAGGCTCATGGAGCCCATCCCACACCACGTCCCTGGACACCTCCTTCCTTCCTGGCCACCTTTTCCCATGAGGAAATTCCTGCTCTTGTCCCACCTGGACACTCTGGGGCTGTTCCCTCCTGTCCTGGTGTCCCCTGGGGCCCTCCTGGCTGTCCCCTGCCCTTGGGGACTTGTGGGCGTTGGGAATGTCCCCAGTGATGCTGCTTCTCTCCAGGCTGAGCCCCTCCCCAGCTCCCTCAGGAATTCTCCAGCTCCTTCCAGGAATTCTCCAGCCCCTTCCCAGCTCCCTCAGGAATTCTCCAGCCCTTTCCAGGAATTTTCCAGCCCTTACCCAGCTCCCTCAGAATTTTGTCAGCTCTTTCCAAACTCCCTCAGGAATTCTCCAGCCCTTTCCAAGAATTCTCCAGCTCTCTCAGGAATTCTCCAGCCCTTTCCAGGGCATTCTCCAGCCCTTTCCTAGATCCCTCAGGAATTCCCCAGCCCCTTCCCACCTCCCCCAGGAATTCTCCAGCCCCTCCCCAGCTCCCTCAGAATTTTCTCAGCTCTTTCCAAACTCCCTCAGGAATTCTTTATCCCTTTTCCAGGAATTTTCCAGCCCTTTCCCAGCTTCCCCAGGAATTCTTCAGTCCTTTCCCAGCCCCTTCCAGAAATTCTCCAGCTCCCTTCCCAGCCCCCTCAGGAATTCTCCAGCCCTTTCCCAGCTCCCTCAGAATTTTCTCAGCTCTTTCCAAACTCCCTCAGGAATTCTCCAGCCCTTTCCAGAAATTCTCCAGCCCTTTCCTAGATCCCTCAGGAATTCTCCAGCCCCTTCCAGGAATTCTCCAGCCCCTCCCTGCCCTTATCCCAACACCCCCAAACTCCCGGAGCTGCCGCCAGCACAGGAAAAAAAAAAAAATCCGGAAAAGGAATAAAAAGGCCAAGGCAGGAGGGGAGCTGTGGCACTCACGGGGACACAGCCTCCCAGAAGAAGGGTTTGTTGGCAGCCAGGGCCTGCAGCTGGCTCAGGGTGGCCGTGAGGGTGGCACTGAAGAGCAGGGTCTGGCGGCGCGCGGGCACGGCCCCCAGGATCAGCTCCAGGTCAGCGCTGAAATCCGCACAGCCCTGCTCCAGCAGGCGGTCAGCCTCGTCCAGCACCTGGGAGAGAGAGCCCTGAGCTCAGCCAGGACCTGGGAGAGAGCCCTGAGCTCAGCCAGCACCTGGGAGAGAGAGCCCTGAGCTCAGCCCTGAGCTGGGACAGAGCTCCTGAGCTCAGCCAGGACCTGGGACACAGCCCTGAGCTCAGCCAGGACCTGGGAGAGAGAGCCCTGAGCTGGGACAGAGCCCTGAGCTCAGCCAGGACCTGGGAGAGAGAGCCCTGAGCTCAGCCAGGACCTGGGACACAGCCCTGAGCTCAGCCAGGACCTGGGACACAGCCCTGAGCTCAGCCAGGACCTGGGAGAGAGCTCTGAGCTCAGCCAGGACCTGGGAGAGAGAGCTCTGAGCTCAGCCAGGACCTGGGAGAGAGAGCTCTGAGCTCAGCCAGGACCTGGGAGAGAGAGCTCTGAGCTCAGCCAGGACCTGGGACACAGCCCTGAGCTCAGCCAGGACCTGGGAGAGAGCTCTGAGCTCAGCCAGCACCTGGGAGAGAGAGCTCTGAGCTCAGCCAGGACCTGGGACACAGCCCTGAGCTCAGCCAGGACCTGGGAGAGAGAGCTCTGAGCTCAGCCAGGACCTGGGAGAGAGAGCTCTGAGCTCAGCCAGGACCTGGGACACAGCCCTGAGCTCAGCCAGGACCTGGGAGAGAGCTCTGAGCTCAGCCAGCACCTGGGAGAGAGCTCTGAGCTCAGCCAGGACCTGGGAGAGAGATCCTGAGCTCAGCCAGGACCTGGGAGAGAGAGCTCTGAGCTCAGCCAGGACCTGGGAGAGAGCTCCTGAGCTCAGCCAGGACCTGGGACACAGCCCTGAGCTCAGCCAGCACCTGGGACACAGCCCTGAGCTCAGCCAGGACCTGGGAGAGAGCTCCTGAGCTCAGCCAGGACCTGGGACACAGCCCTGAGCTGGGACACAGCCCCTGAGCTCAGCCAGGACCTGGGAGAAAGCCCTGAGCTCAGCCCTGAGCTGGGACAGAGCCCCTGAGCTCAGCCAGGACCTGGGAGAGAGCTCTGAGCTCAGCCAGGACCTGGGAGAGAGCTCTGAGCTCAGCCCTGAGCTGGGAGAGAGCTCTGAGCTCAGCCAGGACCTGGGAGAGCAGCTGGGGCACTGGGGGTGCAGCCAGGGATGGAGGGGACCCAGCTGGGGCACTGGGAAACCAGCAGGGTAACTGGGAATGTACCCAGGGATAGAGGGAAACCCAGCAGGGATGGAGGGAAAGCAGAAGGATCACTGGGAATGCATCCAGGGATGGAGGAGACAAATCAGGGATGGAGGAAACCCATCCAGGGAATGAGCAAAACCAGCAGGGATGGAGGGAAAGCAGCAGGATTCTCAGGAATCCATCCAGAAATGGAAAAAACCCAGCAGGATTCCCAGAAATCCTCCCAGGGATGGAGGAAACTCAGCAGGATTCCCAGGAATCCACCCAAGGAATGAGGAAATCCCACAGAATTCCCAAAAATCCATCCAAGGAATGAGGAAATCCTACAGAATTCCACCCAGGGATGGAGGAAACCCCCCAAAATTCCCAGGAATGCTCCCAGGGATGGAGGAAATTCCCCAAATTCCCCCCCAGATTCCCAGGAATGCTCCCAGGGATGGAGGAAATTCCCCCCAAAATTCCCAGGAGTGCCCCCAGGCTGTACCAGGAACTTGATCTTGCTGAGGCTGAAGGTGCTGGAGCTCCTCAGGTGGTCGGCGAGGCGCCCGGGGGTGGCGATGACAACGTGGGGCCTGCGGGCCAGCTCCAGGGCCTGGGCCACCATGTCTGCAAAAACAGCCAAGAATGTTCTGGAATGTTCTGGAATGGGGCTGGGAATGGGGCTGGGCCACCAGGGAACAGCCTGGAATGTTCTGGAACTGCCAGCTCCAGGGCCTGGGCCACCATGTCTGCAAAAACAGCCAAGAATGTTCTGGAACTGCCAGGGAATGGGGCTGGGCCACCGTGTCTGCAAAGAACAAACTGGGAATGTTCTGGAACTGTCAGCTCCAGGGCCTGGGCCACCATGTCTGCAGGGAACAAACTGGGAATGTTCTGGAATGAAATGGGAATGGGGTTGGGAATGAACTGGGCCACCATGTCTGCAGGGAACAAAACACTGGGAATGTTCTGGAACTGCCAGCTCCAGGGCCTGGGCCACCATGTCTGCAGGGAACAAACTGGGAATGTTCTGGAATGAAATGGGAATGGGGTTGGGAATGAACTGGGCCACCATGTCTGCAGGGAACAAAACACTGGGAATGTTCTGGAACTGCCAGCTCCAGGGCCTGGGCCACCATGTTTGCAGGGAACAAACTGGGAATGTTCTGGAACTGCCAGGGAATGGGGCTGGGCCACCATGTCTGCAGGGAACAAACTGGGAATGCTCTGGAATGAACTGGGAATGAACTGGGAATGAACTGGGAATGGGCTGGGCCACCAGGGAACAACCTGGAATGTTCTGGAATGAACTGGGAATGGGGCTGGGCCACCATGTCTGCAGGGAACAAACTGGGATGAACTGGGAATGGACTGGGAATGAACTGGGAATGGACTGGGAATGAACTGGGAATGGGGCTGGGCCACCATGTCTGCAGGGAACAGCCTGGAATGTTCTGGAATGTGGGATCT
This sequence comes from Catharus ustulatus, assembly GCF_009819885.2. Taxonomy (NCBI): domain Eukaryota; kingdom Metazoa; phylum Chordata; class Aves; order Passeriformes; family Turdidae; genus Catharus; species Catharus ustulatus. The sequence continues at coordinate 1,862,281 of NC_046249.1, read as the reverse complement.
GGAGAGTCTCAAACTGGGCTGGGAATGTGGGATCTGGAGCAGGGAAGGGATGGAGAGCAGGGAAAGGCTCAGGGATTTGGGATGGGGAGCAAAGAAAAATTCAGGAAATTTGGAATGGAGATCAGGAAAAGTTCAGGAAATTTGGGATGGATTTCAAGGAAAGGTTCAGGGATTATCAGGAGGCTCTGGGGAGAGGCAGAATTTTGGGATTTTTAGGACTCACCCAGCTCTCCTACACCCCCATCCTGGGATTTTGGGATTTTGGGATTTTTTTAGGACTCACCCAAAGCTCCCACACCCCAGGCTGGGATTTTGGGCTGGGGTTTTGGGATTTTGGGGTTTTCAGGACTCACCCAGCCCTCCCACACCCCCAGGCTAGGATTTTGGGATTTTGAGCTGGGATTTTGGGATTTTGGGGTTTCAGGACTCACCCAGCCCTCCCACCACCACGCAGTCCTTCAGCCCCAGGGGTTTGCCCAGCACCCGGAACTGCTCGGCGATCTGAGACGCCAGCTCCCTGTAGGACACACAAAATGCAAAATTTTCAATAAATAACTTTAAAATCTTCAATAAATAACTGCAAAATTTTCAATAAATAACTGTAAAATCTTCAATAAATAACTGCAAAATCTCAAATAAACAACTGCAAACTTTCCAATAAACAACTGCAAACTTTTCAATAAATAAAATGCAAAATTTTCAATAAATAACTGTAAACTTTTCAGTAAATAGCTGTAAACTTTTCAATAAACAGCTGCAACATTTTCAATAAATAACTGTAAACTTTTCAATAAATAACTACAAAATCTTCAATAAATAAAATGCAAAATTTTCAATGAACAACTGTAAACTTTTCAATAAACAACTGCAAACTTTTCAATAAACACCTGCAAACTTTTCAATAAACAACTGCAAACTTTTCAATAAACAACTGCAAAATCTTCAATAAATAACTGCAGAATTTCCAATAAATAACTGCAAACTTTCCAATAAATAACTGCAAACTTTCCAATAAATAACTGCAAGTTTTTCAATAAACAACTGCAAACTTTTCAATAAATAAACCACAAACTTTTCAATAAACAAACCATAAACACTTCAATAAATAAAATGCAAACTTTTCAATAACTAACTGCAAGATCTTCAACAAATAAAATGCAAACTTTTCAATAAACAACTGCAAATTTTTCAATAAATAAACCATAAACTTTTCAATAAATAAAACGAAAATTTTTCAACAAATAAACCATAAACTTTTCAATAAACAACTGCAAACTTTCCAATAAATATCTGCAGCCCCTCGGGCTCTGGCTCTGCCCAAGCTGCACCAATCCCAGGCCTCACAATCAATAAATTTTGTCCTTTAGCCCAGCCCTGGTACCTGGTGGGGGTGAGCACGAGGCAGAAGATGCCGAAGGGATCCTCGGAGAGCACCTGCAGCACCGGCAGCACGAACGCCGCGGTCTTACCGGAGCCGGTGTGGGCACAGCCCAGGCAGTCCTGGCCTGGGGAGAGGGAAATGGGATTGGGATTGGGAAATGGATTGGGAATGGGGACTGGGAATGGGAAATGGGATTGGGAAATGGGATTGGGAAATGGGGATTGGGATTGGGAATGGGAAATGGGATTGGGAAATGGGAATGGGAAATGGGAATGGGAAATGGGATTGGGAAATGGGAAATGGGATTGGGAAATGGGGACTGGGAATGGCACAGCCCAGGCAGTCCTGGCCTGGGGAGAGAGAGTGGGGGGGATTGGGAAATGGGATTGGGAATGGGAAATGGAGAATGGGATTGGGAATGGGAAATGGGATTGGGAATGTGGATTGGGAATGGGGATGGCACAGCCCAGGCAGTCCCGGCCTGGGGAGAGAGACTGGGATTGGGGATTGGGAAATGGAGAATGGAGAATGGGATTGGGAATGGGAAATGGGACTGGGGACGGCACAGCCCAGGCAGTCCCGGCCTGGGGAGAGGGAAATGGGATTGGGAAATGAGAATAGGATTGGGAATAGGAAATGGGAATGGGATTGGGAATGGGGATGGGAATGGGATTGGGAATGGGGCTTGGGAATGGAGAATGGGATTGAGAATGGGAAATGGGAATGGGATTGGGAAATGGGGATTGGGAATGGCACAGCCCAGGTAGTCCCGGCCTGGGGAGAGAGAGAGGGGGATTGGGAAATGAGAAACGGGATTGGGAATAGGAAATGGGAATGGGATTGGGAATGGGGAATGGAGAATGGGAATGGGATTGGGAATGGGGATGGCACAGCCCAGGCAGTCCCGGCCTGGGGAGAGGGAATGGGAATAGGAAATGGGAATGGGGAATGGGATTGGGAATGGAAATAGGGATGGGGAATGGGGATTGGGATATGGAGAATGGGATTGGGAATGGGGATTGGGAAATGAGAAATGGGATTGGGAATGGAAATGGCACAGCCCAGGCAGTCCCAGCCTGGGGAGGGATTGGGAATGGAGAATGAGAAATGGGACTGGGAAATGAGAATGGGATTGGGAATGGGGATGGCACAGCCCAGGCAGTCCCGGCCTGGGGAGAGGGATTGGGAAATGAGAAATGGGATTGGGAATAGGAAATGGGAATGGGATTGGGAATGGGGACTGGGAATGAGGATTGGGAATGGCACAGCCCAGGCAGTCCCGGTCTGGGGGGAGGGAATGGGAAATGGGATTGGGAATGGGATTGGGAATGGGGACTGGGGAATGGAGATTGGGATATGGAGAATGGGACTGGGAATGGGGATTGGGAAATGGGGATGGCACAGCCCAGGCAGTCCCAGCCTGGGGGAAGGAAAGGGAATAGGAAATAGAGATGGGGAATCGGATTGCGAATGGGGAATGGGATTGGGAAATGGAGAATGGCACAGCCCAGGCAGTCCCGGCCTGGGGAGAGGGAAAGGGATTGGGAATGGGGAATGGGAATGGTACAGCCCAGGCAGTTCCGGCCTGGGGCAGAGGGAAAGGGATTGGCACTGGGGATGGAACCGGGGATGTAAGGGGCCGTTCCGGGAACGGAACCGGGCGCATACGCAGCCCCTCCCGGGTGCGGCAGTGCCCCGCGATGCTCACCCTGCAGTATGGCCGGGATGCAGGCCGCCTGCACGGGCGTGGGCCGCACCAGCCCCACCTGCCGCGCCTGCTCCGCCAGCCACGGCGCCAGCCCGAGCGCCCGGAACTCCGCCATGCCCGCCGCTCCGCGTGCGCACCGCGCGCCCTGATTGCGTCAGAGCCACGCGCTCCGCTGATTGGCTGGCTCGCTCTAGCCCCGCCCACACGCCGCACCACGCGTCGCTTTGATGACGTCACCACCTCCTCGCGTTGCTATTGGCTGTTTCCATGGAGACGGCGGCTCCCGGCGGCCCGCGCGGCGCGGGCGCTTCCGGGGACGTGGCTGAGGGCAATGGCGGGCACGGCGCCGGCCGGGGAGCCGGACGAGCTCTTCGACCTCCGCAACAACTTCTACATCGGCGCCTACCAGGCCGCCATCAATGAGGCGCAGCGGGCTAAGGTCGGGCACGGGCGGGCGGCGCTGCCCGGGCCCCACCGCGGCTCTGAAGGGGTTGGGGATCCCTGAGGGCCGGGCGGGTGTTGGTGGCTCCGGGAGGGTTCGTGTGGGGCTGGTTCCTGCGGGCTCCTGCTGGGATGGTTTCTGTGGGGTTGGTTCTATGGGGCTGTTCCTGTAGGGATGATTCCTGTGGGGTTGGTTCGTGCAGGGATGATTTCTGTGGGGTTGGTTCCTGTGGGGCTGTTTCTGTAGGACTGGTTCCTGTGGGGCTGTTCCTGTGGGGATGTTCCTGCTGGGATGGTTCCTGTGGGGTTGGTTCCTACAGAGATGATTCCTGTGGGGTTGGTTCGTGCAGGGATGATTTCTGTGGGGTTGGTTCCTGTGGGGATGTTTCTGTAGGGCTGGTTCCTGTGGGGTTGTTCCTGTGGGGTTGGTTCTGTGGGGTCGGTTTGTGTAGGGATGGTTCCTTCAGGGATGATTTCTGTGGGGTTGGTTCCTGCAGGGATTGTTGCTGTGGGGCTGGTTTGTGTGGGGTTGATTCTGTGGGGTTGTTCCTGTAGGGATGGTTCCTGTGGGGCTCTTTCTGTGGGGTCGGTTCCTGCAGGGATGATTTGGTAGGGCAGGGCTGTTCCTGCAGGGTCTGTTCCTTCAGGAATGATTTCTGTGGGGTTGTTCCTGCAGGGATGTTCCTGCAGGGATGGTTTCTGTGGAGTTATTCCTGTGGGGTTGTTCCTGTGGGGTTGGTTCTTTCAGGGATGATTTGGTAGGTCAGGGATGTTCCTGAGGGGCTGTTCCTGAGGGGCTGGTTTGTGTGGGGTTGGTTCCTGCAGGGATGATTCCTGTGGCCCCGTTTCTGTGGGTTCTGTTCCTGAGGGCCCTGCTGGGTGCCAGAGCCCTCAGAGCTCGCTGTCCTCCCTCCCACAGCCGGGCAGCCCCGAGAAGGAGCTGGAGCGCGACGTGTTCCTGTTCCGCGCCTACCTGGCCCAGGTCAGGAGGGGCTGGGGGGCTGTGGGGGTGCTGGGGGTGCAGCCCAGGGTGTCACTGCACTGCTCCCTTCCAGGGTGTCATTGCACTGTTCTCGTTCCTTTATTTTATTCCACTATTCCCATTCTATCATTTTATTCCAGTGTTCCCTCTAGGATGTCATCCCACTGTTCCCTTCCAGGGTGTCATTGCACTGTTCCCTTCCAGGATATTATTCCACTATTCCCATTCCATTCTTTTATTCCACTGTTCCCATTCTTTTATTTTATCAGTCTATTCCCATTCCTTTATTTTATTCCACTATTCCACTCCATTATTTTACTCCACTATTCCCACTCCATAATTTTATCACACTATTCCCATTCCTTCATTTTAGTTCTCTATTCCCATTACTTTATTTTATCAAACTATTCTCTTTCCTTTATTTTATTCCACTATTCCCATTTCATCATTTTATTCACTATTTCCATTCCTTTATTTCATTCCTCTATTCCCCTTCCTTCATTTTACTCCACTATTCCATTCCATCATTTTATTCATCTATTCCACTCCATTATTTTATTCCTCTATTCCCATTCCTTTATTTTATTCCTCTGTTCCATTCCACCATTTTATTCCACTATTCCATTCCATTATTTTATTTCTCTATTCTCATTGCTTTATTTTATCCCTCTATTCCCATTCCTTTGTTTTATTCCACTATTCCATTCCATCATTTTATTCCACTATTCCATTCCATTATTTTATTCCTCTATTCCCATTCCTTTATTTTATCCAGCTATTCCCATTCCTTTGTTTTATTCTTTTATTCCCATTCCATCATTTTATTCCTCTATTCCCTTTCCTTTATTTTATCCAATTATTCCCATTCCATTATTTTATTCCACTCTTCCATTCCATCATTTTAATCCACTATTCCCTTTCCTTTATTTTATTCCATTATTCCCATTCCATCATTTTATTCCACTATTCCACTTCATGATTTTATTCCTCTATTCCCATTCCTTTATTTTATTCCTCTATTCCACTCCATTATTTTATCCTTCTATTCCCATTCCTTTATTTTACTTCACTATTCCCATTCCATTATTTTATTCCTCTATTCCCATTCCTTTATTTCATTCCTCTATTCCATTCCATCATTTTATTCCACTATTCCCATTCCTTTATTGTATCCCTCTATTCCCATTCCATCATTTTATTTCTCTATTCCCATTCCATCATTTTATTCCTCTATTTCCATTCTATTATTTTATTCCTGTATTCCATTCCATCATTTTACTGCACTATTCCCATTCCATTATTTTACTCCTCTATTCCATTCCATTCCATCATTTTATTCCATTATTTCACATCAATCTTTATTTTTAAATCTATTTTTAAACCTCATTTAATCCCACCATTCTGTGTTGCTGTTTTATTGCCTCTCTTTATTATTTTATTCCCTTTATTCCCTTTGCTCCCTTGTCCCTGCAGAGGAAGTTTGGGGTGGTGCTGGAGGAGATCAGGCCCAGTGCCAGCCCCGAGCTGCAGGCTGTCAGGATGTTTGCAGAGTTCCTGGCCAACGAGAGCCACAGGTGAGGGGGACATCAGGGGCTGGGGGGGGCTCAGGCAGCCTGGGGAGGGCAGAATTCCTGACATTCCTGAAATTCCTGAAATTCCTGAAATTCCTGGGCTCTGGGGCTGCAGGGGGTTAAAGGCTCTGCAGGGACACTTTGCACTGCTCAGGATGCTCCAGCCTGGCTCTGCACACTCCCAGGCTGGAGCAGACACAGATTTTCTGGTTTTTTTATCTCATTTTTTTCACTCTCCCATCATTTCTCTCTCCCATTTTTTTCTCCCTTTTTTTTTCTCCCTTTTTTTTTCTCCCATTTTTTTTCCTCACATTTTTTTATCTCTCCCATTTTCTCTCTCCCACCTTTTCTCTCTCCCATTTTTTTCTCTCTCCCATTTTTTTCTCTCTCCCATTTTTTTCTCCCATTTTTTTCTCTCTCCCATTTTTTTTCTCTCTTCCATCTTTTCTCTCTCCCATTTTTTTTCTCTCTCCCATTTTTTTCTCTCATTTTTTTCTCCCATCTTTTCTCTCTCCCATTTTGTTCTCCCATTTTTTTTCTGCCATTTTTTTCTCTCTCTCATTTTTTCTCTCTCCCATCTTTTCTCTCCCATTTTCCCCCCATTTCCCCCCCTATTTTTTCCTTCAATTTTCCCCTCCCTTTTCTCCTCCTTTTGTCTTTCCCATCTTTTCTCTGCCCCATTTTATCCCAATTTTATCCCATTTCCCCTTGTTTTCTCCCATTTGTTCTGCCATTTATTCTCCCATTTTCTCCCCTATTTCTCCCCCATTTTCTCCCCATGTCCCCCATTTTTTCTCCCATTTTATCCCCAATTTTCTCCTGTTTTCTCCCCCATTTCTCCCCCATTTCTCCCTCATTTTCTCCCATTTTCCCCCTATTTTTCCCCACCCCTCAGGGACTCCATCGTGGCAGAGCTGGACAAGAAGATGGCCAAGAGTGTGGATGTGGCCAACTGCACCTTCCTGCTGATGGCAGCCTCCATCTACCTGCACTCCCAGAACCCTGAGGCTGCCCTCAGGGCCCTGCACCAGGGGGAGAGCCTGGAGTGGTGAGGGAGCCCCAGCAGTTCCTGCTGGGCAAGTCTGGAAGATTCCAGAGCTTCCTCTGGGGGATTTGGGGTTTTTCCTGTGAGAGTTTGGGGTTGATCCATGTGGGGTCTGAGACAGGGGGCAGCTCCAGGGGTTGGAGTTGGGGTTGGGAGGGACCCTAAGGGTGATTCCAGAGTCAGGAGGGACCCTCAGGGTGATCCCAGGTGGGGTTGGGGTCAGGAGGGACCCTCAGGGTGATCCCAGATCAGGAGGGACCCTCAGGGTGGTCCCAGATCAGGTTTGGGGTCAGGAGGGACCCTCAGGGTGATCCCAGGGGTCAGGGGGGATCCTCAGGGTGATCCCAGGGCTGGGAATTTTCTGGAATCTGTGGATCCATCCTCTGGAATCTGTGGATCCATGCTCTGGAATCTGTGGATCCATTCTCTGGAATCTCTGGAGCTGCCTCAGGCTCTCTGCTCTTGTCCCTGCAGCTTGGCCATGACCATCCAGATCCTGCTGAAACTCGACAGGCTCGACCTGGCCAGGTGGGACTGGGGCCTTGCCCTTTTCCTTTTCCCTTTTCCCTTTTCCTTTTCCCTTTTCCCTTTTCCTTTTCCCTTTTCCTTTTCCCTTTTCCTTTTCCCTTTTCCTTTTCCCTTTTCCTTTTCCCTTTTCCTTTTTCCTTTTCCCTTTTCCTTTTCCCTTTTCCCTTTTCCCTTTTCCTTTTCCCTTTTCCTTTTCCCTTTTCCTTTTCCCTTTTCCTTTTCCCTTTTCCTTTTCCCTTTTCCTTTTCCCTTTTCCTTTTCCCTTTTCCTTTTCCCTTTTCCTTTTCCCTTTTCCTTTTCCCTTTTCCTTTTCCCTTTTCCTTTTCCCTTTTCCTTTTCCCTTTCCCTTTTCCCTTTCCCTTTTCCCTTTTCCTTTGCATTTTTCCTTTTTCCCTTTCATTTTGCTCTTTTTTTTCCCTTTTTTTTGTTTCCTTTTCCTTTTCTTTTCCTTTTCTTTTCCTTTTCTTTTCCTTTTCTTTTCCTTTTCTTTTCCTTTTCTTTTCCTTTTCTTTTCCTTTTCTTTTCCTTTTCTTTTCCTTTTCTTTTCCTTTTCTTTTCCTTTTCTTTTCCTTTTCTTTTCCTTTTCTTTTCTTTTCCTTTCCTTTTCCTTTCCTTTTCCTTTTCCTTTTTTTTCTCCTTCCCTTTCCTTCCCTTTCCTTCCCTTTCCTTCCCTTTCCCTTTTCCTTTCCTTTCCTTTCTTTTCCCTTCCCCTTTTCCCTTCCCCTTTTCCCTTCCCCTTTTCTTTCTCCTCTCCCTGGAATCAAATCATGGAAAATTCGAGGGGAACCCCCCCAAGTTTTTGGTTCTATGCTGAAATCCCCTTTCCTTTGTCATTCCCACTTTTCCTGCAGGAAGGAGCTGAAGAAAATGCAGGAGCAGGATGAGGATGCAACCCTGACCCAGCTGGCCACAGCCTGGGTGAACCTGGCCTTGGTGGGTACCAAACATTCCCAGAACATTCCCAAAACATTCCCAAAACATCCCAGAGGACCAGGGGGAGCTGCTCTTGCAAAATGTCCTTGAGGATGTTTGGGAATGAGGTGAAACTGCTCAGTTTGGGAGGGCAGGAGGGATTGGAATCAGCTCCCAACATTCCAGGGGATCCAGGGTCTCACAGTTTGGTTTTCCATTAAATAAATTCTTCAAATTCCATGGGATCCAGGGTCCCACAGTTTGATTTTCCATTAAATCAATTCTCAAAATTCCATGGGGATCCATGGTCACACAGCTTGGTTTTCCATTCAATCAACTCCCAAAATTCCAGGGGATCCATGGTCACACAGTTTGGTTTTTCATTCAATCAACTCCCAAAATTCCAGGGGATCCAGGGTCCCACAGTTTGGTTTTCCATTAAATAAATTCCCAAAATTCCATGGAGTGACCCTGAGGATGGAAATCAGGAATTCCCTGCTCAGGGAGTGACCTGAGGATGGAAATTGGGAATTCCCAGAGGATGGAAATGAGGAATTCCCAGAGGATGGAAGTTGGGAATTACCAGAGGATGGAAATTGGGAATTCCCAGAGGATGGAAGTTGGGAAGTACCTGAGGATGGAAATGAAGAATTCCAGCTCAGGGAATCCCCAGAGGATGGAAATGAGGAATTCCCAGAGGATGGAAATTGGGAATTACCTGAGGATGGAAATGAGGAATTCCCAGTGGAGTTCCCAGTGTCTGGAAATGGGAATTCCCTGTCCCTGATGTCTGTCCCTGTCCTGTCCTTGTGTCCCTGTGTCCCTGTCCCTGATCTCTGTTACTGTGTCCCTGATGTCTGTCCCTGATGTCTATCCCTGTCCTGTCCCTGTCCCTGTGTCCCTGCCCTGTCCCAGCACTGTCCCTGTCCCTGTGTCCTGATCCAGCACTGTCCCTGTGTCCCTGATCTGTGTGCCTGTCCCTGTGTCCCTGTCCCTGTGTCCCTGAGCTCTGTCCCTGTCCCTGCCCTGTCCCTGATGTGTGTCCCTGTCTCTGTCCCTGTCCCTGAGCTCTGTCTCTGTCCCTGATGTGTGTCCCTGTCCCTGATGAGTGTCCCTGTCCCTTGCAGGGTGGGGACAAGCTGCAGGACGCGTTTTACACGTTCCAGGAGCGGGCAGAGCGCTGCTCCCCCTCACTGTCCCTGTGTCCCTGTCCCTGTGTCCCTGTCCCTGTGTCCCTGTCCCTGTGTCCCTGTGTCCCTGTCCCTGTGTCCCTGTGTGCCTGTCCCTGTGTCCCTGTGTCCCTGTCCCTGTGTCCCTGATCTCTGTCCCTGTCCCTGATGACTGTCCCTGTCCCCTGCAGGGTGGGGACAAGCTGCAGGACGCGTTTTACACGTTCCAGGAGCTGGCAGAGCGCTGCTCCCCCTGTGTCCCTGTGTCCCTGATGTGTGTCCCTGTCCCTGATGTGTGTCCCTGTCCCTGATGACTGTCCCTGTCCCTTTGCAGGGTGGGGACAAGCTGCAGGACGCGTTTTACACGTTCCAGGAGCTGGCAGAGCGCTGCTCCCCCTCGCTGCCCCTGTGTCCCTGTCCCTGTGTCCCTGAGCTCTGTCCCTGTCCCTGATGTGTGTCCCTGTCCCTGTGTCCCTGATGTGTGTCCCTGTCCTGTCCCTGTGTCCCTGAGCTCTGTCCCTGTGTCCCTGTCCCTGCCCTGTCCCTGATGAGTGTCTCTGTCCCCTGCAGGGTGGGGACAAGCTGCAGGACGCGTTTTACACGTTCCAGGAGCTGGCAGAGCGCTGCTCCCCCTCGCTGCCCCTGTGTCCCTGTCCCTGTGTCCCTGTCCCTGTGTCCCTGAGCTCTGTCTCTGTCCCTGATGACTGTCCCTGTCCCTGATGACTGTCCCTGTCCCTGATGTGTGTCTCTGTCCCTTGCAGGGTGGGGACAAGCTGCAGGACGCGTTTTACACGTTCCAGGAGCTGGCAGAGCGCTGCTCCCCCTCGCTGCCCCTGTGTCCCTGTCCCTGTCCCTGTGTCCCTGAGCTCTGTCCCTGTCCCTGATGAGTGTCTCTGTCCCCTGCAGGGTGGGGACAAGCTGCAGGACGCGTTTTACACGTTCCAGGAGCTGGCAGAGCGCTGCTCCCCCTCGCTGCCCCTGCTCAATGGCCAGGCCGCGGCTGCCATGGGCCAGGGCCGCTGGGACGAGGCCGAGGGGCTGCTGCAGGAGGCCCTGGACAAGGTAGGGCAGGGCTCTGGGAATGGCATGGGAATGGCCCTAATCCCAGATCATGGCATGGGAATGGCCATAATCCTGGATCATGGCATGGGGATGGCCTTAATCCCAGATCATGGCATGGGAATGGCCATAATCCCAGATCATGGCATGGGAATGGCCCCAGTTCCAGATCATGGCATGGGAACAGCTCCAATCCTGGATCATGGCATGGGAATGGCCCTAATCCCAGATCATGGCATGGGAATGGCCATAATTCCAGATCATGGCATGGGAATGGCCCCAGTTCCAGATCATGGCAGGGGAATGGCCCCAGTTCCAGATCATGGCATGGGAATGGCCCCAGTTCCAGCTGGGAATGGCCCCAGTTCCAGCTCACATCCATGGGACCAGCAATCCCATCCCATATTCCCATCAATCCCATAAATCAAATCCCATCCCATCCCATACTCCTATCCCATCCCATCAATCCCATCCCATATTCCTATCAATCCCATAAATCAAATCCCATCCCATCTCATCCCATCAATCCCATCCCATATTCCCATCAGTCCCATCCATCCCATCCCGTGGATCCCATCCCATATTCCCGTCAATCCCATAAATCAAATCCCATCAATCCCATCCATCCCATCCAATCCCATCAATCCCATCCCATATTCCCATCAATCCCATCCATCCCATCCCATATTCCCATCCATCCCATAAATCAAATCCCATCAATCCCATCCCATCAATCCCATCCCATATTCCCATCAATCTCATAAATCAAATCCCATCCATCCCATCCATCCCATCCCATATTCCCATCAATCCCATAAATCAAATCCCATCAATCCCATCCCATAAATCCCATCCCATCCCATCCCATCAATCCCATAAATCAAATCCCGTCCCATCCCATACTCCCATCCCATCAATCCCATAAATCCCATCCCATATTCCCATCCATCCCATAAATCAAATCCCATCAATCCCATCCCATCAATCCCATCCCATATTCCCATCAATCTCATAAATCAAATCCCATCCATCCCATCCATCCCATCCCATATTCCCATCAATCCCATAAATCAAATCCCATCAATCCCATCCCATAAATCCCATCCCATCCCATCCCATCAATCCCATAAATCAAATCCCGTCCCATCCCATACTCCCATCCCATCAATCCCATAAATCCCATCCCATATTCCCATCAATCCCATAAATCAAATCCCATCCATCCCATCCCATCCCCACAACCCCCACAGCTCCCAGCTGACCTGAGGCACTTCCAGGGCTGCCCCACCCCTGGATTTCTGTGGGAATGCCATCCCAGCTCCCCCTGGCAGCCCCCCCTGTGTGTCCCTGTCCCTGTTCCCAGCTGATCCCAGGCTGATCCCAGCTGATCCCGCTCTTTTCCAGGACAGCAGCCACCCTGAGACGCTGCTGAACCTCGTGGTGCTGTCCCAGCACCTGGGCAAGGCCCCCGAGGTGAGCTGGGGCTGCAGGGAGGGAGAGGCCCAAAATTCCTGGGATACCTGGGGTGGGGATGGGGATTCCTGAGGGTGGAGATCAGGAATTCCTGGGGTGGGGATGGGAATTCCTGGGGTGGGAATCAGAAATTCCCTGGAGTGGGAATGGGGATCCCTGAGAATGGAAATTGGGAATTCCCTGAGGATGGAAATAAGTAATTCCTCAAGATGGAAATCAGGAGTTTCCTGAGGATGGAAATCAGGAATTCCCTGAGAATGGAAATTAGGAATTCCCTGGGGTGGGAATCAGGAATTCCTGAGGATGGAAATCAGGAATTCCTGGGGTGGGGATGGGGAATTCCCTGACAATGGAAATCAGGAATTCCCTGAGAATGGAGATCAGGAATTCCTGGGGTGGGGATGGGGAATTCCTGGGGGTGGGGATGGGGAATTCCCGAGAATGGAAATCAAGAATTTCCTGAGGATGGAAAAGAGGAATTCCTGGGGTGGGAATGGGGAGTTCCTGAGGTGGGAATGGGGAATCCCTGACAATGGAAATTAGGAATTCCCTGGGAATGGAAATCAGGAATTCCCTGGGGTGGGAATGGAAATCAGGAATTCCCTGGGGTGGGAATCAGGAATTCCCTGGTGTGGGGATGGGGAATCCCTGACAATGGAAATTAGGAATTCCCTGAGGATGGAAGTCAGGAATTCCCAGATCAGGGAATTCCTGGGGTGGGGATGGGGAATTCCCTGAGAATGGAAATCAGGAATTCCCTGAGGATGGAAATCAGGAATTCCTGGGGTAGGAATGGGGAATTACCAGTGGATGGGGATCAGGAATTCCCAGATCAGGGAATTCCCTGTGGATGGAAGTTGGGAATTCCCTGAGAATGGAAATTAGGAATTCCCTCAGGATGGAAATCAGGAATTCCCTTGGGTGGGAATCAGGAATTCCTGGGGTGGGGATGGCAATTCCTGAGGATGGAAATCAGGAATTCCTCAGAGTGGGAATGGGGAAATCCCTGAGAATGGAAATCAGGAATTCCCTGAGAATGGAAATCAGGAATTCCCTGAGAGTGGGAATCAGGAATTCCCTGGGGTGGGGATGGGAATTCCTGAGGGTGGGAATCAGGAATTCCTGGGGTGGGAATGGGGAATTACCAGTGGATGGGGATCAGGAATTCCCAGATCAGGGAATTCCCTGTGGATGGAAGTTGGGAATTCCCTGACAATGGAAATTAGGAATTCCCTGGGGTGGGAATCAGGAATTCCTGAGAGTGGGAATGGGGAAATCCCTGAGGATGGAAATCAGGAATTCCTGAGGATGGAAATCAGGAATTCCCAGTGGATGGAAATCAGGAATTCCCTGAGGGTGGGGATGGGGAATTCTGTGGGGGTGGAAATCAGGAATTTCCTGGGGGTGGAAAAGAAGAATTCCCAGCTCAGGGAATGACCCTGAGGATGGAAATCAGGAAATCCCAGTAGATGGAAATTGGGAATTCCCAGAGGATGGAAATTGGGAATTCCCAATAGATGGAAATCAGGAATTCCCAGCTCAGAGAATTCCCAGTGGATGGAAATTGGGAATTCCCTAAAGATGGAAATTGAGAATTCCCTGAGGATGGAAAAGAGGAATTCCCAACTCAGGGAATGACCCTGAAGATGGAAATTGGGAATTCTCAGTGGATGGAAATCAGGAATTCCCTGAGGATGGAGATCAGGAATTCCCAGCTCAGGGAATTCAGATGGAAATTGGGAATTTCCTGAGGATGGAAATTGGGAATTTCCTGAGGATGGAAATTGGGAATTCCCTAAAGATGGAAATTGAGAATTCCCAGTGGATGGAAATTGGGAATTTCCTGAGGATGGAAATTGGGAATTCCCAGCTCAGAGAATTCCCTGAAGATGGAAATTGTGAATTTGGCTCTTGCAGGGTCCCCAGCAGGATTTGGGGACAAATGGGAATATTTTGGGAATGGGAAGCTCCAGCAGGAATTCTCCTTTCCCATTGGAATTTCCTGATCCTTCCAACCCACAATTCCAGACAAAAAAACTGGGCAGGAAAAACATTTGGAGCTCTGAGTTCATCAATTCCTGATTATTTTTTTTAAACTCAAAACCACCACTGCAACTTTATTTTGAATTTTAATTTTTATTCCAAGCGTGTGTGTGGATCCTGCTGGTTTGAAATGGGACAGTGAGGGAAAAAATCAGGATTTGAGGTGTAAAAAAAATTAATTTAGGAGGGATTTGTTCTCCAAATTTCCATTTTTTGTCCCTGCCAGGTCACCAATCGTTACCTGTCCCAGCTGAAAGATGCTCACAAAAATCATCCCTTCATCAAGGAGTACCAGGCCAAGGTAGGGAGGGGAAAAAATATAAATAATAACAGAAATAAATGAAATAAATTGAATTTATTACGTTCTGATGGAGCCACAAACAAACCCCAGGGGCAGCTCCTTCCCCTTCAGATTTTTCAGCATTTTTGGGCATCTCAAACCTGGGAAAATTTAAAAAAAATTCTTGAGATGAAGATTTTTAATTTAAAAATTAAAATTTTGGTGTAATTAAAATCCAGGTGGAAATTTGTGCTCAAAAAACTGGGAGAGGGAAAAAACAGCAAATTAAAATAAAAAATGGGATTTGCTGCTGGAATCCCTTCAGTTCTGGGGAGCTGAGGTGATAATGTGGATGTGAGGATGATTGATGGGTGATAATTCATTAATAATTCATTGATAATTCATTGATAATTCATTGATAATTCATTGATTAATGTGTTTATTTTTGGCTGTGGTTGTAGGAGAACGACTTTGACCGCCTGGCCCTGCAGTATGCACCCAGTGCCTGAGCTGGGGCACAAAAATTTCCTCTGGGACACAAAAAAATCAGCCTGGGACACAGAAATTCCATCTGGAACACAAAAAATCTTCTCTGGGACACAAAAAATTCCCTCTGGAACATTAAAAAATCACCCTGGGACACAGAAAAATCACCCTGGGACATAAAAAAATAATTCTAGAACCCAGAAATTTCTTCTGGAACACAAAAAATTTCCTCTGGAACCCAGAAATTCTTTCTGGAACATAAAAAATTCCTTCTGGAACCCAAAAAAATCACCCTGGGGCACAAAAAAATCACCCTGGGACATAAAAAATTCCCTCTGGAACCCCAAAAATTCCATCTGGGACACAAAAAAATCACTCTAGAACCCAGAAATTCCATCTGGAACACTAAAAATCCTCCCTGGAACACAAAAAATCTTCTCTGGGACACAGAAAAATCACCCTGGGACACAGAAATTCCATCTGGAACCCCAAAAATTCCATCTAGGACACAAAAAAATTCCTCTGGAACTCAGAAATATTCTCTGGAACCCCAAAAATTCCTTCTAGGACACAAAAAAAATTCGTCTGGAACCCAGAAATTCTTTCTGGAACCTAGAAATTCCCTCTGGAACATAAAAAATTCCTTCTGGGACACAAAAAATCCTCCCTGGGACACAAAAAATCACCCTGGGACACAAAAAAATCCCTCTGGAAGTCAGACATTCTCTCTGGAACCCCAAAAATTCCATCTGGAACCCAAAAAATCCTCCCTGGGACATAAAAAATTCCCTCTGGAACCCAGAAATTCCACCTGGAACACTAAAAATCCTCTCTGGGACACAAAAAAATCACACTGGGACACAGAAATTCCATCTGGAACCCAAAAAAATATCTCTGGAACACAAAAAAATCGCTCTGGAACTCAGAAATATTCTCTGGAACCCCAAAAATTCCTTCTAGGACACAAAAAAATCACTCTAGAACCCAGAAATTCCATCTGGAACACTAAAAATCCTCCCTGGAACCCAAAAAATCTTCTCTGAGACACAGAAAAATCACCCTGGGACACAGAAATTCCACCTGGAACCCCAGAAATTCCATCTGGAACCCAGAAAAATTCCTCTGGAACCCAGAAATTCCTTCTGGAACTTAGAAATTCCCTCTGGAACATAAAAAATTCCTTCTGGGACACAAAAAATCACCCTGGGACACAAAAAAATTCCTCTGGAACTCAGAAATTCTCTCTGGAACCCCAAAAATTCACTCTGGAACCCCAAAAAATCACCCTGGGACACAAAAATTCCCCTCTGGAACTCAGAAATTCTCTCTGGAACACAAAAAATTCCCTCTGGAACCCCAAAACTTCCATCTGGGACACAAAAAAATCACTCTAGAACCCAGAAATTCCATCTGGAACACTAAAAATCCTCCCTGGAACACAAAAAATCTTCTCTGGGACACAGAAAAATCACCCTGGGACACAGAAATTCCATCTTGAACCCCAAAAATTCCATCTAGGACACAAAAAAATTCCTCTGGAACCCAGAAATTCCCTCTGGAACATAAAAAATTCCTTCTGGGACACAAAAAATTTCCTCTGGAACTCAGAAATTCTTTCTGGAACCCAGAAATTCCATCTGGAACACAAAAAATCTTCTCTGAGACACAAAAAATTTCCTCTGGAACACAAAAAATCCCCTCTGGAACTGGAAAAATTCCCTCTGGAACCCAGAAAATGAAATAAATAAAAATTAAAAATTAAAAATAAAAATATAAATAATAAAAAAATAATTCTCTTGGATTTTCCTGAATTTTCCCCCAAATTTTGGGATTTTTTAGGAATTCTCAGCTGTTCATTGTCCCCCAAATTTTGGATATTTTTTTTTAACTCTCAGCTGTGCAATGTCCCCACAAATTTGGGATTTTTAAAAAATTCTCTGCTGTGCAATTTCCTCCTAAATTTGGGATTTTTTTAGGAATTCTCAGCTGTTCATCCCCCCCCCAAATTTGGATTTTTAAATTTTTTTAGGAACTTCAGCTGTTCATTCTCCCAAAATTTTGGATTTTTTGGAGCTCTCAGCTGTTCATTCCCCCCAAATTTGGATTTTTTTGGAGCTCTCAGCTGTTCATCCCCCCCAAATTTGGATTTTTTAGGAACTCTCAGCTGTGCACTGTCCCCACAAATTTGGGATTTTAAAAAAATTCTCTGCTGTGCAATTTCCTCCTAAATTTGGGATTTTTTAGGAATTCTCAGCTGTTCATTCTCCCCAAATTTGAATTTTTTAAACTCTCATCTCTGCATTCCCTCTGGCACTCAAAGCTCCCTTTGTGCCCAGCCTTGGCTCTGGGGTTTTTTTTGGTTTTTTTTTTTTTTTTTTTGGGATCAATGTTCCCTTTGTGCAGCTCTGAAAGGCTCCAGTGTGCCCAGAAATTCCCTGGGAACACCAAAACAATCCCAGGGGACACGGGGGGGGACAGGCAGGGATTGGGAGACAGCCCCAAAAAGGGGCACCTGGACCCCAAAAAGGGGAACCTGGACCCCAAAAAGGGGAACCTGGACCCCAAAATGTGCACTTGGACCCCCAAAAAGGGCACCTGAACCCCAAAATTTGTACATGAACCCCCCAAAAAGGGGAACCTGGACCCCAAAATAAACACTCAAACCCCTCAATCAGCACCTGAACCCCCCAAAAAGCAGCACATGGACCCCAAAATAAACACTCAAACCCCAAAAGGGGCACCTGAGATCCCCAAAAGGGGCACCTGAGACCCCAAAATTTGCACATGGATCCCCAAAATAAACACTCAAACCCCAAAAAGGGGCACATGAACCCCAAAATTTGCACATGAACCCCCAAAATAAACACTCAAACCTCAAAAGGGCACCTGGACCCCAAAATTTGCACATGAACCCACCCAAGTGGCATCTGAGACCCCAAAAGAGGCACCTGAACCCCCAAATTTGCACTCAAACCCCCTCAATCAGCACCTGAGACCCCCAAAAAGGGGAACCTGAACGCCAAAATTGGCACATGAACCCCCAAAATTGGCACTTGAACCCCAAAATAAATGCTCAAATACCCAAAAAGGGCACCTGGACCCCCAAATTTGCACTTGAATCCCCTCAATCAGCACCTGAGACCCCAAAAGGGGCACCTGAGACCCCAAAATAAAGACTCAAACCCCCTCGGGGTAGCAGAACCCCAAAACCTCGGGGTACCGAGAACTCGGAGTGCCGGAACTTCGGGGTACGGAAATTTCGGGGTACAGAGAACTCGGTGTACTGAAATTTTGGAGTACCGAGAACTCAGGGTACCGAAATTTTGGGGTACCGAGAACTCGGGATATCGAAACCCCAAAACCTCGGGGTACCGAGAACTCAGGGTACCGAAATTTTTGGGTAGCGAGAACTCAGGGTACTGAAATCTTGGGTTACTGAAACCTCGGGGTACCGAAATTTTGGGGTACCGAGAACTCGGGATACCGGAACTTCGGGGTACCGAAACCTCGGGGTACCCAAACCCCGAAATCTCGGGGTAGCGGAACCCCAAAACCGCGGGGTACCGAGAACTCGGGGTACCGAAATTTTGGGGTAACGAAACCTCGGGGTAACGAAACCTCGGGATATTGAAACCCCAAAACCTCGGGCTACCGAGAACTCGGGGTACTGGAACCCCAAAACCTCGGGGTACCGAAACCTCGGGGTACCCAAACCCCGAAACTTCGGGGTACCGGAACCCCAAAACCTTAGGCTACCGAAACCTCGGGGTACCCAAACCCCGAAACTTCGGGGTACCGGAACCCCAAAACCTTAGGCTACCGAAACCTCGGGGTACAGAAATTTTGGGGTACCGAAATTTCGGGGTAGCGGAACCCCAAAACCCCGTGTTACCGGAACCCCGCCGCTCTCTCACCTCCTCCCCCGCGTTCCTTCCCCTCCTCCCCTCCCGTCCCCTCCCGCTCCCCCTCCGGGAGCCCCGGCCGAGCCCGAGGGGGCCGGGCCGTGCCAGGGGGCGGCTCCAGCCCGGTACCGGCGCGGGGGGAGCTCCGAGCCCGCCCCGCCGGAGCCTGCGCGGGGCCGCGGCCGTGGCAGCTCCGCGATGCCGCCTCCGGAGCCCATGCCCGGCTACGGGGAGCTGCTCCGCCGGGCTTTCGGCAGCTTGGTGGGGGCAGCTCGGGGCTGTGAGGATTGCGGTTGGGAGCTGGCTCGCCGTACCTGGGCGGAGAACGCGCACCTGGGCTGGGCGGAGGTGCTGCTGTGCGGGATCTGCGCGCTGGGCTGGACCGCGCTGCGCCGCGCCTGCTCCCGCCGCCTCTTTCGGGTCAGTGCGGGGTGTGGGGTGTGGGTGGGGGTGATGGGGGCAGAGCTGAGGGCAGTCCCTGCCCCCCCGTTATGGGGGGATGAGGTTTGAGTGGGGTTTGGGGTGAGGGATGCGCCCCCCCGTTCTGGGCATCGCTCGGTGTGACGGTACCGAGAGCCCCCCCGGTGCTTTCCGCCCCCTCCCTCCCTCCCTCTCCGCCGCCTTCCCGGCGCTGCATCCCCTCAAGGTTGAGGGGTTTTTCTTCCAGGTTATTCCCAGGTTATTCCGTGCCTTCCTCTGGCGCTGCATCCCTGAGGATGGAGCGTCCCTGCTCCATTTCCCACCCACATTTCCATCTCCTCATCCCCTCAAGGCTGAGGGGTTTTTCTTCCTGGTTATTCTGTGCCTTTTACCGGGGGCTGCATCCTGCAGGATTTGAGCATCCCTGAGCATCAGCACAGCCCCCTCTGCTCCACTTCCCCCACATTTCCATCTCTGCATCCCCTCAAGGCTGAGGGATTTTTCTTCCCGGTTATTCCCAGTTTATTCTGTGCCTTTTACTGGGAGCTGCATCCTGCAGGATTTGAGCATCCCTGAGCACCGGCAGAGCTCCCCCTGCTCCATTTCCCCCCCACACTTCCATCTCTGCATCCCCTCAAGGCTGAGGGGTTTTTCTTCCAGGTTATTCCCAGGTTATTCCGTGCCTTCCTCCGGCGCTGCATCCCTGAGGATGGAGCATCCCTGCTCCATTTCCCACCCACATTTCCATCTCCTCATCCCCTCAAGGCTGAGGGATTTTTCTTCCTGGTTGTTCCGTGTTTTTACTGGGGGCTGCATCCTGCAGGATTTGAGCATCCCTGAGCACCAGCACAGCCCCCTCTGCTCCATTTCCCCCTCATTTCCATCTCCTCATCCCCTTAAGGCTGAGGGATTTTTCTTCCCGGTTATTCCCAGTTTGTTCTGTGCCTTTTACTGGGAGCTGCATCCTGTAAGACTTGAGCACCCCTGAGCACCGCCAGAGCTCCCCCTGCTCCATTTCCCCCCCACATTTCCATCTCTGGGTCCCCTTAAGGCTGAGGGATTTTTCTTCCCGGTTATTCCCAGTTTATTCTGTGCCTTTTACTGGGAGCTGCATCCTGCAGGATTTGAGCATCCCTGAGCACCGGCAGAACTCCCCTTGCTCCATTTCCCACCCACATTTCCATCTCTGCATCCCCTCAAGGCTGAGGGGTTTTTCTTCCAGGTTATTCCCAGGTTATTCCGTGCCTTCCTCCGGCGCTGCATCCCTGAGGATGGAGCATCCCTGCTCCATTTCCCACCCACATTTCCATCCCCGCATCCCCTTAAGGCTGAGGGATTTTTCTTCCTGGTTGTTCCGTGTTTTTCCTGGTGCTGCATCCTGCAGGATTTGAGCATCCCTGAGCACCGGCAGAACTCCCCCTGCTCCATTTCCCCCCGACATTTCCATCTCTGCATCCCTCAGTGCTCAGGATTTTTTCTTCCTGGTTATTCCCAGGGTTTTGTGCCTTTTCTTGGGCTGCATCCTGTAGGATTTGAGCATCCCTGAGCACCACCAGAACTCCCCCTGCTCCATTTCCCCCCCACATTTCCATCTCTGCATCCCCTCAAGGTTGAGGGGTTTTTCTTCCAGGTTATTCCCAGGTTATTCCGTGCCTTCCTCCGGCGCTGCATCCCTTGAGGATGGAGCATCCCTGCTCCATTTCCCACCCACATTTCCATCTCTGCGTCCCCTCAAGGCTGAGGGGTTTTTCTTCCTGGTTGTTCCGTGTTTTTACTGGGGGCTGCATCCTGCAGGATTTGAGCATCCTTGAGCACCGGCAGAGCTCCCCCTGCCCCATTTCCCCCCCACATTTCCATCTCTGCATCCCTCAAGGCTGAGGGGTTTTTTTTCCATGTTTTTCCGTCCCTTTTACCGGGGATGGTGTCCTGTAGGATTTGCACATCACTGAGCACCGGCACAGCCCCCCTGCTCCATTTCCCCACATTTCCATCTCCGCATCCCTCAAGGCTCAGGGATTTTTATTCCTGGTTATTCCCAGGTTTTTGTGCCTTTCCTGGTGCTGCATCCTGTAGGATCTGAGATCCCTGAGCGCCGGCACAGCTCCCCCTGCCCCATTTCCACCCCACATTTCCATCCCCGCATCCCTCAAGGCTCAGGATTTTTTTTTCCTGGTTATTCCCAGGTTTTTGTGCCTTTCCTGGTGCTGCATCCTGTAGGATTTGAGCATCCCCGAGCACCGACAGAGCTCCCCAACCCCATTTCCCCCCACATTTCCATCCCTGCGTCCCCTCAAGGTTGAGGAGTTTTTCCTCCCGCTTATCCCCAGGTTATTCCATCCCTTTTACCGGGGATTGTGTCCTGTAGGATTTCAGCATCCCTGAGCTCTTTTTCCCTCCCCCACATTTCCATCCCCGCATCCCCTCAAGGTTGAGCGCTTTTTCTTCCAGGTTATTCCCAGGTTGTTCTGCGCCTTCCTCCGGCGCTGCGTTCTTCAGGGATTTCAGCATCTCCGAGCGCCGGCACAGCTCCCCCTGCTCCATTTTTCCTCCACGTTTCCATCTCTGCATCCCTCAAGGCTCAGGGATTTTTCTTCCTGATTATTCCCAGGGTTTTGTGCCTTTTCTTGAGCTGCATCCTGTAGGATCTGAGATCCCCGAGCACCGGCAGAGCTCCCCCTGCTCCATTTTTCCTCCACGTTTCCATCACCGCAAGGCTCAGGGATTTTTCTTCCCGGTTATTCCCGGGTTATTCCATCCCTTTTACCGGGGGCTGCATCCTGTAGGATTTCAGCATCCCTGAGCGCCGGCAGAGCCCCCCCTGCTCCGTTTTCCCTCTACAGGGGATGCAGAGATGTCCCCAAACCCCCGGGGCTCAGGGAGTGATGTCCCCAGACCCCACAGAGCTCAGGGGATGCAGAGATGTCCCCAAAACCCCCAAGGCTCGGGGAGCAATGTCCCCACAGTCCCACAGAGCTCAGGGATGCAGAGATGTCCCCAAAACTCCACAGAGCTCAGGGAGCGATGTTCCCAGACCCTCAGGGCTCAGGGGATGCCGCGATGCTCCCGCAGCCCCCGGGGCGTTTCCCGGCTCTGTCCCCTCTGCTGTCACCACCCCCAGGGCTCTTCCCCAGCGCTGTCCCCTCTGCTGTCACCGCCGGGGTGGGGACAGGGCGGGCAGGATGTCCCCGAGCAGCAGGGGCAGCTCTGGCCGGGCAGGGGACAGCAGAGCTCGCCTCCCTCCCTCCCCTCTGTCCCGGCCTCCCCAGGACTGAAGTGGGAATTTGGATGATTTTGGGGGTCAGGGCACAGCATTTTGTCACACCCAGTGCCACCAGGCCTCGTTCCTCATTTCCTCGTGGATCCCCGTGGGTGTCACCACAGCCCCCCTGTCCCAAAGGAGCCCCCTCGGCTTTTTTGGGGTGCTGAGCTGGTGCAAGGTCCAGCCTGAGCCCCCAGGGCTGCTGAGGGGGCTGGGGGTGAGAATCTGCTGGGAATTTGTGCCAGGCTGGATTTCCCTTGTTCCTGGTCTGTCCATAATGCACTGAATGGGTTGTGGGTGAGGAATCTGTTGGGAATTTGCACCAAACTGAATTTCCCTCATTCCTGCTCTGGTCATGATGCACTGAAGGGGCTGTGGGTGAGGAATCTGTTGGGAATTTGTTTCAAACTGAATTTCCCCTCATTCCCTGTTTGTCCATAATGCACTGAATGGGTTGTGGGTGAGGATTTTGAGGGGAATTTGTTCCAGACTGAATTTCCCCTCATTCCCTGTTTGTCCATGATGCTTTGGAAGGGTCTGTGAGTGAGGAATCTGCTGGGA
Organism: Catharus ustulatus; assembly: GCF_009819885.2. Lineage (NCBI taxonomy): Eukaryota > Metazoa > Chordata > Aves > Passeriformes > Turdidae > Catharus > Catharus ustulatus. The sequence goes on along the minus strand of NC_046249.1, from coordinate 1,839,061 downwards.
ATTTGTGGCAAATTGAATTTCCCCTCATTCCTTGTCCATCCATGATTCACTGAAGGGGCTGTGGGTGAGGAATCTGCTGGGAATTTGTGCCAAACTGAATTTCCCTCATTCCCTGTTTGTCCACAATGCACTGAATGGGCTGTGGGTGAGGATTTTAAGGGGGAATTTGCACCAAACTGGATTTTCCCCTCATTCCCTGTTTGTCCATGATGCTTTGGAAGGGTCTGTGAGTGAGGAATCTGCTGGGAATTTGTGGCAAATTGAATTTCCCCTCATTCCTTGTCCATCCATGATTCACTGAAGGGTCTGTGGGTGAGGGATCTGCTGGGAATTTGTTCCAGACTGAATTTCCCTCATTCTCTATCCATCCACGATGCACTGACGGGTCTGTGGGTGAGGATTTTGAGGGGAATTTTTTCCAGGCTGAATTTCCCTCATTCTCTGCCTGGCTGTGATGGATCAAAGGGGCTGTAGATCAGGAATCTGCTGGGAATTTGTTCCAGACTGGATTCCCTTGTTCCTGGTCCATCCATGATGCACTGAAGAGGTTGTGAGTGAGGAATCTGTTGGGAATTTGTTCCAAACTGAATTTCCCTCATTCCTTGTCCATCCATGATGCTTTGGAAGGGTCTGTGGGTGAGGAATCTACTGGGAATTTGTTCCAGATTGGATTTTCCTCATTCCCTGCCTGTCCATGATGCACTGAAGAGTGTGTGGGTGAGGAATCTGTTGGGAATTTGTCCCAGACTGGATTTCCCTCATTCCCTCATTCCTGGTCTGGTCATGATGCTTTGGAAGGGGCTGTGGGTGAGGAATCTGTTGAGAATTTGTACAAACTGAATTTCCCTCATTCCCTGTTTGTCCATAATGCACTGAAGGGGCTGTGGGTGAGGATTTTAAGGGGAATTTGCACCAAACTGAATTTCCCTCATTCCCTGTCTCTCCATGATGCTTTGGAAGGGTCTGTGAGTGAGGAATCTGCTGGGAATTTGTTCCAAACTGGATTTTCCCCTCATTCCCTGCCTGTCCATGATGCACTGAAGAGGTTGTGGGTGACAAATCTGCTGGGAATTTGTTTCAGACTGGATTTCCCTCATTCTCTATCCATCCATGATGCACTGAAGGGTCTGTGAGTGAGGGATCTGCTGGGAATTTGTGCCAAACAAAATTTCCTCCTCATTCCCTGCCTGTCCATTGAAGGGGCTGTGGGTGAGGATTTTGAGGGGAATTTATTCCAGACTGAATTTCCTCCTCATTCCCTGCCTGGCTGTGAGGGGTGAAAGGGGCTGTAGATCAGGAATCTGCTGGGAATTTGTGCCAGACTGGATTTCCCTTGTTCCTGGTCTGTCCATGATGCACTGAAGGGTCTGTGGGTGAGGGATCTGCTGGGAATTTGTTCCAGGCTGAATTTCCCTCATTCCCTGTTTGTCCGTGATGCACTGAATGGGCTGTGGGTGAGGATTTTATGGGGAATTTGCACCAAACTGAATTTCCCTCATTCCCTGTCTCTCCATGATGCTTTGGAAGGGTCTGTGAGTGAGGAATCTGCTGGGAATTTGTGGCAAATTGAATTTCCCCTCATTCCTTGTCCATCCATGATTCACTGAAGGGTCTGTGGGTGAGGGATCTTCTGGGAATTTGTTCCAGACTGAATTTCTCTCATTCCCTGCCTGGCTGTGATGGGTCAAAGGGGCTGTAGATCAGGAATCTGCTGGGAATTTGTGCCAGATTGGATTTCCCTCATTCCCTGTCCATCCATGATGCACTGAATGGGTCTGTGGGTGAGGAATCTGCTGGGAATTTGTGGCAAATTGAATTTCCCCTCATTCCTTGTCCATCCATGATTCACTGAATGGGCTGTGGGTGAGGAATCTGTTGGGAATTTGTCCCAGACTGGATTTCCCTCATTCCCTCATTCCTGGTCTGGTCATGATGCTCTGAAGGGTCTGTGGGTGAGGAATCTGCTGGGAATTTTTTCCAGACTAATTTTCCCTCATTCTCTATCCATCCGTGATGCACTGAAGGGTCTGTGGGTGAGGATTTTGAGGGGAATTTTTTCCAGGCTGAATTTCCCTCATTCCTGGTCTGTCCATGATGCACTGAAGGGTTTGTGAGTGAGGAATCTGTTGGGAATTTGTACAAACTGAATTTCCCTCATTCCTGGTCTGTCCATGATGCACTGAATGGGTTGTGGGTGAGGAATCTGCTGGGAATTTGTGCCAGGCTGGATTTCCCTCATTCCTGGTCTGGTCATGATGCGCTGAAGGGTCTGTGGGTGAGGATTTTGAGGGGAATTTATTCCAGACTGAATTTCCCTCATTCTCTGCCTGTCTGAGATGGGTCAAAGGGGCTGTAGATCAGGAATCTGCTGGGAATTTGTGCCAGACTGGATTTCCCTTGTTCCTGGTCTGTCCATGATGCACTGAAGAGGTTGTGAGTGAGGAATCTGTTGGGAATTTTTTCCAGACTGAATTTCCCTCATTCTCTGGTTGTGAGGGGTTGAAGGGGCTGTGAGTGAGTAATCTCTTGAGAATTTGTACAAACTGAATTTCCCCTCATGCCCTGCCCATCCATGATGCATTGAAGGGGCTGTGGGTGAGGGATCTGTTGGGAATTTGTACAAACTGAATTTCCCTCATTCCCTGCCTGTCCATTGAAGGGGTCTGTGGGTGAGGATTTTGAGGGAAATTTGTGCCAAACTGAATTTCCTCCTCATTCCCTGCCTGTCCATTGAAGGGTCTGTGGGTGAGGATTTTTAGGGGAATTTGCAACAACCTGAATTCCCCTCATCCCCTGCCCAAGGGAGGGCTCAGGGATGCTCTGGGAGGATCTGGGAGAGTTCAGGGATGCTCTGGGATGCTCTAGAAGGGCTCTGGGATGCTCTGGGAGGCTCTGGGAGGCTCTGGAAGGATCTGAGAGGGATCTGGAAGGGCTCAGGGATGCTCTAGGAGGGCTCAGGGATGCTCTGGAAGGGCTCTGGGATGCTCTGAGATGCTCTAGGAGGGCACTGGGAGGCTCTGGGATGCTCTAGGAGGGCTCTAGCATTCTCAGGAATGCTCTGGGAAGCTCAGGGATGCTCTGGGAGGGCTCTAGGAGGGATCTGAGAGGCTCAGGGATGATCTGGGAAGATCTGGAAGGGCTCAGGGAAGCTCAGGAATGCTCTGGGATGATCTGGGAGGCTCTGAGAGGCTCAGGGATGCTCTGGGAGGCTCTGGAAGGGCTCTGGGAGGCTCTGAGATGATCTGGGATGCTCTGGGAGGGCTCTAGGAGGGATCTGAGAGGCTCAGGGATGATCTGGGAAGCTCTGGAAGGACTCAGGGAAGCTCTGGGAGAATCTGGGAGGACTCTGGGATGCTCTGGGAAGCTCTGGGATGCTCTAGGAGGGCTCAGGGAAGCTCTAGGAGGGCTCTGGCATTCTCAGGAATGCTCTGGGATGCTCAGGGATGCCCTGGGAGGGCTCAGGCATTCTCAGGGATGCTCAGGGAAGATCTGGGATGGCTCTGGAAGGGCTCAGGAATGCTCAGGGATGCCCTGGGAGGGCTCTGGCATTCTCTGGGATGCTCTGGGAGGGCTCAGGGATGCTCAGGGAAGCTCCTGCTCCGTGCCCTGGGGAACTGGGTCACTGCTGTAACTGCAGAAGGCCCAGGGGGGCCGAGTGGGGCCGGTTCCTGTGGCTGCATCTGCATCAGCCTGACCTGAGGGGAGCTCAGCTCAGCTCAGCAGCATCAGCTTTCCTCAGGAGAGGGGGGAATTCCAGATCCAGGGTTGGGGTTAAAAAAAAAATAAAAATAAAAATAAAAATAAAAATAAAAATGGGGAGTTTTTCCTTGCTGGAATTGCTGTGGGCAAAAATGGGAATTTTCTGTAAAGCTGGTTTGGGTCACAGAGTGGTTTGAAACTCTCAGGGCAGGGGCTGAGTGTCCCCCAAGTTTGGGGATTTTTAGGAATTCTGAGCTGTGAAGTTTCCCCCCAAATTTTGTGATTTTTCAGGAATTCTCAGCTGTGCATTGCCCCCCAAATTTGGGATTTTTGAGAAATTGTGAGCTGTGCAGTGTCCCCCCAAATTTGGGATTTTTTAGGAATTGTGAGCTGTGCATTCCCCCCAAATTTGGGATTTTTTAAGGAATTCTCAGTGTTCAGTGTCTCCCCAAATCTGGGATTTTAAGGAATGCTCAGCTGTAAAGTTTCCCCCCAAATTTGGGATTTTTTTTAGCAATTCTCAGGCTGTGCAATGTCCCCTAAATTTGGGATTTTTTTTTTAGGAATTCTGAGCTGTGCATTCCCCCCCAAATTTGGGATTTTTAGGAATTCTGAGCTGTGCATTGCCCCCCAAATTTGGGATTTTTAAAGAATTCTGAGCCATGCATTCCCCCCAGATTTTGGGACTATTTTAGGATTTCTCAGACTGTGCTGTGCCCCCAAATTTTATGATTTTTTTTTTAGGAATTCTGAGCTGTGCATTCTCCCCAAATTTGCAATTTTTTAGGAATTCTCAGCTTTGCAGTGTCCCCCAAATTTGGGATTTTTAGGAATTCTGAGCTGTGCAGTGTCCCCCAAAGTTTGTGATTTTTCAGGAATTTTCAGCTGTACATTTTCCCCAAATTTTTTTTTTATTTTATTTTTTTTTAGGAATTCTTATCTGTGCAGGGTCCCCAAATTTTGGGACTATTTTAGGAATTCTCATCTGTGCAGGGTCCCCAAATTTTGGGAATTTTAGGAATTCTCAGCTGTACATTCTCCCCAGATTTTGTTATTTTTTTAGGAATTCTCAGCTGTGCAATGTCACCCAAATTTGGGATTTTTAGGACTTCTGAGTTTTGCAGTGTCCCCCCAAATTTTGGGATTTTAAAAGGAATTCTGAGCTCTGCAGTGTCCCACAAATTTTGTGATTTTTTTTTAGGAATGCTCAGCTGTGCAGTCCCCCAAAATTTGGATTTTTAGGAATTCTGAGCTGTGCATTCCCCCCCAAATTTGGGATTTTTAAAGAATTCTGAGCCATGCATTGCCCCCATATTTGGTTTTTTTTGTTTTTTTGATTTTTTTTAGGAATTCTCATCTGTGCAGGGTCCCCACATTTTGGGATTTTTTAGGAATTCTCATCTGTTCATTCCCCCCAAATTTGGGATTTTTGAGGAACTCTCCTCTATGCAAGGGACGAGCACACCCCATCTTTAAGGGATGATTCAAGGAGAGAGAACAAAAAAGAGAATTCTCCAACCCCAACCACTTCTCCCCCACTCAGAATTTTGCTTTTTTGGGGAATCCTTCCTCATTTGGGGCCTGTTCCTGTGAGAACTGAGAGCTGGGGAAGGGTTTTTGTGTCCTGGCTGCTCAGGAACCCAAAACTCCCCCAGCAGAGGAGGAAATGCTCTGACCACAAAAACTCAGAGAAACCCTGAAGGTGCTGAAGCCTCTTCCTGTGCTCTCTGTGCTCCAACCCCCCAAAAATTCAAATTTAACTCCCAGCACCTCCAGGAGCTTTGGGTTTGGCTCTGAGTGGATTTTTAGCAATTTTGTTTTTTTTTTTTCCCCTCCTTTTTCCAGGCTCAGGTGCCCTCCAAGGGTTTTAATTAATTAATTAATTGATTTAAATGAATGTGCTCTCCATCCACATTTCCATTGGCAGTGAGGGCTCTGTGCAGAAGCAGCAAAAGGGACAAAGTTGGCTCTGAGAATGAGGAAAAAAACCCCAAAATCGCTGAAAAATCCACTCAGAGCCTGCAGCAAAAGGGACCAAATTCAGCTCTGAGTGGATTTTTCAGCAGTTTTGTTTTTTGTTTTTTTGGTTTTTTTTTCCACTCCTTTTTCCAGGCTCAGGTGCCCTCCAATGGTTTTAATTAATTAATTAATTGATTGAAATGAATGTGCTCTCCATCCACATTTCCTTTAGCAGAAAAAGGGACAAAGTTGGCTCTGAGGATGAGGAAAAAAAAACCCAAAATTGCTAAAAATTCCACTCAGAGCCTACAGTAAAAGAGACCAAATTCTGCTCCCAGCAGCTCCAGGAGCTTTGGGTTGGCTCTGATTGGATTTTTCAGCAGTTTTGTTTTTTGTTTGTTTTTTTTTCCACTCCTTTTTCCAGGCTCAGGTGCCCTCCAAGGGGCTTTAATTAATTAATTAATTGATTTAAATGAATGTGCTCTCCATCCACATTTCCATTGGCAGTGAGGGGTTTGTGAAAAAGCAGAAAAAGGGACAAAGTTGGCTCTGAGAATGAGGAAAAAAACCCAAAACTGCTGAAAAATGCACTCAGAACCTGCAGCAAAAGGGCCCAAATTCAGCTCCCAGCACCTCCAGGAGCTCTGGGTTGGCTCTGAGTGCATTTTTCAGCAGTTTGGGGTTTATTTTTTTTTTCCACTCCCTTTTCCAGGTTCAGGTGCCTTCCAAGGAGTTTTAATTAATTAATTAATTGATTTAAATGAATGTGTTCTCCATCCACATTTCCATTTGCAGTGAGGGCTCTGTGCAGAGGCAGAAAAAGGGACAAAGTTGGCTCTGAGAATGAGGAAAAAAAACCAAAAAACTGCTGAAAAATGCACTCAGAGCCTGCAGCAAAAGGGACCAAATTCAGCTCCCAGCACCTCCAGGATCTTTGGGTTTGGCTCTGAGTGGATTTTTAGCAGTTTTGTTTTTTGTTTTTTTGGTTTTTTTTCCACTTCTTTTTCCAGGCTCAGGTGCCCTCCAAGGGGTTTTAATTAATTAATTAATTGATTGAAATGAATGTGCTCTCCATCCACATTTCCATTGGCAGGGAGGGGACAAATTTGGCTCTGAGGATGAGGAAAAAAAAACCAAAACTGCTGAAAAATTCACTCAGATCCTGCAGCAAAAGGGCCCAAATTCAGCTCCCAGCACCTCCAGGAGCTTTGAGTTGGCTCTGAGAGGATTTTTCAGCAGTTTTGGGGTTTTCTTCCTCGTCCTCAGAGCCAACTTTGTCCCTTCTGCTGCTTCTGCACAAACCCCTCCCTGCCAATGGAAAGGTGGAAGGAGAGCACATTCATTTCAATCAATTAATTAATTAATTAAAACCCCTTGGAGGGCACCTGAGCCTGGAAAAAGGAGTGGAAAAAAAAAGAACAACAACCCAAACTGCTGAAAAATTCACTCAGAACCAAACCCAAAACTCCTGGAGGTGCTGGGAGCAGAATTTGGTCCCTTTTGCTGCAGGCTCTGAGTGCATTTTTCAGCAGTTTTGGTTTTTTTTCCTCATTCTCAGAGCCAATTTTGTCCCTTTTGCTGCTTCTGCAAGAGCCCTCTCTGCCAATGCAAATGTGGATTCATTTAAATTATTTAATTAATTAATTATAAACCCTTGGAGGGCACCTGAGCCTGGAAAAAGGAGTGGAAAAAAAACCCAAACAAACCCAAAACTGCTGAAAAATCCACTCAGAACCAAACCCAAAACTCTTGGAGGTGCTGGGAGCAGAATTTGGTCTCTTTTGCTGCAGGTTCTGAGTGGATTTTTCAGCAATTTTGGGGTTTTTTTCCTCATTCTCAGAGCCAACTTTGTCCCTTTTGCTGCTTTTTGGGTTTCAGAGCAGCTCCAGGGCAGGATCCAGCCCTGGAACCCTCGGATTTGCCCCTTGGTGGCTGAGCCCTGCCCTTGGTGTGTGTCTGGGTTAGAAAGGAGCAACCTGAGCACGTTCATTTCAATCAATTAATTAATTAATTAAAACCCTGAGCCTGGAAAAAGGAGTGGAAAAAAAAAACAAACAACCCAAAACTGCTGAAAAATCCACTCAGAGCCAACCCAAAGATCCTGGAGGTGCTGGGAGCTGAATTTGGGCCCTTTTGCTGCTTTTGCACAAACCCCTCACTGCCAATGGAAATGTGGATGGAGAGCACATTCATTTCAATCAATTAATTAATTAATTAAAACCCCTTGGAGGGCACCTGAACCTGGAAAAAAGAGTGGAAAAAAAAAGAACAACAACCCAAACTGCTGAAAAATTCACTCAGAGCCAACCCAAAACTCTTGGAGGTGCTGGGAGCAGAATTTGGTCCCTTTTGCTGCAGGATCTGAGTGCATTTTTCAGCAATTTTGGTTTTTTTCCTCATCCTCAGAGCCAAATTTGTCCCTTTTGGTGCTTCTGCACAAACCCCTTGCTGCAAATGGAAATGTGGATTCATTTAAATTAATTAATTAATTAATTATAAACCCTTGGAGGGCACCTGAGCCTGGAAAAAGGAGTGGAAAAAAAAAACCAAAAAAACCCCCAAAAAACAAAACTGCTGAAAAAACCACTCAGAGCCAACCCAAAGCTCCTGGAGATGCTGGGAGCAGAATTTGGTCCCTTTTGCTGCAGGCTCTGAGTGGATTTTTCAGCAGTTTTGGTTTTTTTTTCCTCATTCTCAGAGCCAACTTTGTCCCTTTTGCTGCCCCTGCACAAACCCCTCACTGCCAATGCAAATGTGGATTCATTTTAATTAATTAATTAATTAATTATAAACCCTTGGAGGGCACCTGAGCCTGGAAAAAGGAGTGGAAAAAAAAAAAAAAACTGAGAGAAGCTCCTGGAGTTCTCTCCTTGTCCTCAGGTGGGTAAATCCAGGGGCACAGCTGGATTGGGGGCACAGCTGGATTGGGGGCACATCTGGATTGGGACACATCTGGATTGGGGGCACAGCTGGATTGGGGCACATCTGGAGCTGCTCTGTCCCAATCCAGGAAAATTCTCTATGTGGAAAAGTTGATTTTGGGGGTTTGGTGGTGTCAATTCTCCCCTCTCCCCCCAAAACCTTCCTCAAAATTCTCCATTTTTGACCCAGCCAGGTGTTTGTCCAAATTTTTTGGGACATCCCAGTGTCCTGCAATAAAAAATTCTGGAAAATTCACTCAGGGCTGGAGGGGACAGAGCCAGAGCAGCCCTGGGAGGATGTGGGGGTTGGAAATTCCGAATTTCTGCAGCGATTCAGGAACTTTCCCCCACCCTGAAGGTTTCATTTTCCAATCCCTCAACACTTGGAGGGAGAAATGTCCTCAAAATGAGCGAGGACACCGAGCTGGGGCCAGGCTCTGCTTTTTTTTCCTCCTGGGAACACAAACCCTGCGAGCTGCAGGAAGGAGAAAAGGCACAACAAAGAGTTCTTTATTCTTTATTCTTTATTCTTTATTCCCCTCGGGGGCTGCTCTGCTGTGTCAGCGTCCTCAGGGCCTCTCCTGCTGCTGCTCTCCCCGCCTGGGACACGGAATCGAGGAAAAAAAAAAAAAAATCAGTATTTTGGTGGGAAAATCGCCTTTTTCACCCCCCCAAAAAAAAAAAAAAAAAAAAAAAAAAGGAAGGGATATGTGCTCAATATTTTGGTGGGAAAATCGCCTTTTTCCCCAAAAAAACTAAAAAAAAATGGGGGACATCTGCTCAGTATTTTGGTGGGAAAATCGCCTTTTCCCTGAAAAAATAAAAAAAAAAAAAATGGGGGGGGGGGGGTACATCCGTTCAATATTTTGGTGGGAAAATTGCTTTTTTCCCTGAAAAAAAAAAAAAAAAAAAGGACATGTGCTCAATATTTTGGTGGGAAAATCGCCTTTTTCCCCCAAAAAAAACTAAAAAAAAAAGGGGGAAATCCGCTCAATATTTTAGTGGGAAAATCGCCTTTTTAACCAAAAAAACTAAAAAAAAAGGGAGGGGACGTGTGCTCAATATTTTGGTGGGAAAATCGCTTTTTCCCCAAAAAAACTAAAAAAAAAGGAGGGGACATCCACTCAATATTTTGGTGGGAAAATCGCCTTTTCCCAAAAAAAAAACTAAAAAAAAAAGGGGGAAATCCGCTCAATATTTTGGTGGGAAAATCGCCTTTTTAAACGAAAAAACTAAAAAAAAAGGGAGGGGACATGTGCTCAATATTTTGGTGGGAAAATCGCTTTTTCCCCAAAAAAACTAAAAAAAAAGGAGGGGACATCCACTCAATATTTTGGTGGGAAAATCGCCTTTTTCCCCAAAAAAAAAACTAAAAAAAAGGGGGACATCCACTCAATATTTTGGTGGGAAAATCGCCTTTTTCCCCGAAAAAAAAAATAATTTAAAAATCAGGAAATGTCGTGCAGGGGAAACTGAGGCACGGGTGGCTCTGGGTGTCCCCAGGGTCCCCAAGCTCCTCTGGCCTCGGGTATCCGGGAGTTTTTGGTGGGAGTTTGGGCAGGAATTGTTCCCTGGGATGGAATTCCCAAAAAGCCGAGGCTGCCCCAGCCCAGGGGGGTCCCGGGCCGGGAGGGGCTGGGGTGGATTTGGGGATGGGAAATTGGGAATTCCTGGGGAGCCTCGTGCGTGGTGGGGAGGGGACAGAGGGGACAAAGGGGACAGGGGACAGAGGGGACAGAGCCCCTTGGGACACCCCCACAGCTCTGGGGACAGGAGGGACAAAGGGGACAGGGGGGACAGGAGGTGACAGAGCCCCTTGGGACTCCCCCTTAGCCCTGGGGACAGAGGGGACAGAGGGGACAGGGGGGACAGAGGACACAGAGCTCTGTCCTGGCTCTCTCCTTGGCCCTGGGGACAGCAGGGACAGAGGGGACTGAAGGGACACCAGGCACTGAAGGGCCAGAGTTCCTTGGGGCACCCCCACAGCTCTGGGGACAGAGGGACAGAGCTCCTTAGGACACAGAAGGGACAGCAGGAACAGAGGGGACAGAGGGGACAAGGAACAGAGTCCCTTGGGACACCCTCAGAGCCCTGGGGACTGAGGGACAGTGGGGACAGAGGGGAACAGCAGGGACAGGGGGGACACCAGGGACAGAGCTCTGTCCTGGCTCTCCCCTTGGCCCTGGGGACAGAGGGGACAGAGGTGACAGAGCCCCCTTGGGACGCCCCCTTAGCACTGGGGACAGAGGGGACAGAGGTGACAGAGCCCCCTTGGGACGCCCCCTTAGCACTGGGGACAGAGGGGACAGAGGGGACAGGAGGTGACAGAGCCCCTTGGGACACCCTCAGAGCCCTGGGGACTGAGGGACAGAGGGGACAGAGGGGACACCAGGGACAGAAGGGGACAGAGGGCATAGAGCTCGGTCCTGGCTCTCCCCTTGGCCCTGGGGACAGCAGGGACAGAGGGGACAAGGGACAGAGTCCCTTGGGACATCCTCAGAGCCCTGGGGACTGAGGGACAGTGGGGACAGACGGGACAGCAGGGACAGGGGGGACAGCAGGGACAGAGGGGACAAAGCCCTTTGGGGCACCCCCAGACCCCTGGGGACAGAGAGGATAGAGGGGAGAGGGGCCTGAAGGGACTGAAGGGACAGAAGGGACAGAGCTCCCTGGGGCACCCCCACAGCCATGGGGACTGAGGGACAGAGGGGACAGAGGACACAGAGCTCTGTCCCGGCTCTCTCCTTGGCCCTGGGGACAGCAGGGACAGAGGGGACTGAAGGGACACCAGGCACTGAAGGGCCAGAGTTCCTTGGGGCACACCCACAGCTCTGGGGACAGAGGGACAGAGCTCCTTAGGACACAGAAGGGACAGCAGGAACAGAGAGGACAGAGGGGACAAGGGACAGAGTCCCTTGGGACACCCGCAGACCCCTGGGGACAGAGAGGACAGAGGGGAGAGGGGACTGAAGGGACAGAAGGGACAGAGCTCCTTGGGGCACCCCCACAGCCATGGGGACAGAGAGGACAGAGGGGACAGTGGGGACAGGGGGGACACCAGGGACAGAGCCCCTTGGGGCACCCCCACAGCTCTGGGGACAGAGGGGACAGAGGGGACAGAACCCCTTGGGACTGCCCCAGAGCCCTGAGGACAGAAGACAGAGGGGACTGAAGGGACAGAGGGGCCAGGGCTCTGTCCTGGCTCTCCCCTTGGCCCTGGGGACAGCAAGGACAGAGGGGACAGAGGGGACAGCAGGAACAGGGGCCAGAGTTCTGTCCCGGCTCGCCCCTGGCCCTGGGGACAGAAGGGACACCAGGGACAGAGGGGACAGCAGGGACAGCAGAGACAGAGGGGACACCAGGGACACAGGACACACAGCTCTGTCCCCGCTCGCCCCTGGGGACAGCAGGGATACAGGACACAGAGCTCTGTCCCGGCTCTCTCCTTTGCCCTGGGGACAGCAGGGACACAAGGGACACAGGGGACAGAGGACACACAGCTCTGTCCTGGCTCTCCCCTTGGCCTTGGGGACAGCAGGGACAGCAGGGACAGGGGGGACACCAGGGACACAGGACACAGAGCTCTGTCCCCGCTCGCCCCTGGCTCTGCCGCTCCCGGGGCCGTTCCGTGCCAGCCGCTCCTTTGTGTCCCGCGCTGGCACCGCCCGGAACAGCTCGGGAAAAAGCGGGACTGAAACCCGGGAGGGGACTGGGGGGTCCATGGAGGAGGATTGAGGGGTCCCTGAGTGTGGATTTAGAGATCCCTGGACACAGACTTAGGGTTCTCTGGAGCTGGGGATGGATTTCGGGATCCCTGGATGTGGATTTAGGGATCTCTGGGTGTTTATGTACGGATCCCTGGATGAGGATTTAGGGATCTCTGGATGCTCCTGTGTCCTGCTGCTGGAGCTGGGGATGGATTTCGGGATCCCTGGGTGTTTATTTAGGGATCCCTGGATGCAGATTTAGGGATCCCCAGAGCTGGGAGTGGATTGAGGGATCCCTGGATGAGGATTTAGGGATTCCTAATTGTGGATTTAGGGATGCCTGGATGAGGATTTAGGGATCCCTGGAGCTGGGGGTGGATTTAGGGATCCATGGGTGTTTATTTAGGGATCCCTGGATGAGGATTTAGGGTTCTCTGGATGCAGGTTTAGGAATTCCTAGTTGTGGATTTAGGGGTCCATGGACACAGATTTAGGGTTCTCTGGAGTTGGATGAGGATTTAGGGATCCCTGGATGTGGATTTAGGGATCCCTGGGTGTTTATTTAGAGATCCCTGGCTGGTTATTTAGGGATCCTTGGATGTGGATTTAAGGATCCCTGGATGGGGATTTAGGGATCTCTGGGTGTTTATTAAGGGATTCCTGGATGAGGCTTTAGGGATTCCTAGTTGTGAATTTAGGGGTCCATGGACACAGATTTAGGGTTCTCTGGAGCTGGATGAGGATTTAGGGGTCCCTGGGTGTTTATTTAGGGATCCCTGGATGAGGATTTAGGGATTCCTGGAGCTGGGGGTGGATTTAGGGATCCCTGGGTGTTTAAATTATTTAGAGATCCCTGGATGCAGGTTTAGGGATCCCTGGGTGTGAATTTTGGGGTCCCCGGAGCCCCCCCTGCCCTGCCCTGCCCTGCCCTGCCCCGCGGGGTGGGGGTGGGGATGTCTGTCCTGCCATCACCCGCTGCCGTTGCCATGGTGACGGAGCAGGGATGCTCTTGTTGCCACGGGCGACGGAGCCGCGTCGGGAGCCGGGGCCGGGCTGGGAGAGCCCAGGGCGGGTGGGGAGAGACGGGAGAGACGTCACGGGGCTGCTTAAAGGGCACCGCGCCTTCCTCCCCTCCCCTCCTCATCCTCCTCCTCCTCTTCCTCATCCTCCTCATCCTCCTCCTTCTCCTCATCCTCTTCGTCCTCCTCCTCCTCCTTTTCCTCCTTTTCCTCCTCCTCTCTGGGTCCCCCCCGTGTCCTTCCCCTCCTTCCCAGCGCCACCCTGGGGTCCCTGGAATAGAGGAGGGGCTGGAATGGGGTGACCCCTGTGGTTCCCCCCACCCCAAACCCTTATGGGGTGAGCAAAGATTTGAGGCTGAGCTCAAATCCCAAAGGTGCCCCTGCTCTACAGACCCCACAAACCCCCACAGCCCCCCCCAGACACCCCCAGACTCCATAAACCCCCCAAAACCCTTATGGGATGAGCAAAGATTTGAGGCTGAGCTCAAATCCCAAAGCTATCCCTGCCCCCCAGACCCCCCAGACCCCCCCAGACCCCCCCAGACCCCTGTGGTCCCCCCACCCCAAACCCTTGTAGGGCAAGCAGGGATTTCAGGCTCAGCATCCCAAAGGTGTCCCTGCCCCCCAAACTCCCCAGACCCCCCAGACCCCTGTGGTCCCCCCACCCCAAACCCTGAGCAGGGCTTTGAGGCCAAGCTCAGCATCCCAAACCCACCCAGGGATCGGGGAAGGACTGGAACTGGATGATCTTTGTGGTCTCCTCCACCCCAAATCTCTGTGGGGTGAGCAGGGGTTTGAGGATTCCCAAATCCATCCTGGAATAGGGGAAGCTGTCCCTGCCCCATGGACCCCACAGACCCCCCCAGACTCCCCAGACACCCCCCAAACCCCCCAGATCCTGTGGTTCCCCAACCCCAAACCCCTGTGGGGTGAGCAGGGATCTGAGTCCTCCAAACCCCCTTTGCTGTCCCCGTGTCCCTGTCCCCGTGTTCCTGTCCCCCTGTCCCCATGGACCCCACAGACCCCCACAGACCCTTGTGTTCCCCCCACCCCAAACCCTTATGGGGTGAGCAGGGATTTGAGACCCCCCAAACTGCCTGAGCTGTCCCCATGTCCCTGTCCCCATGTCCCTGTCCCCATGTCCCTGTCCCCATCCCCGTGTCCATGTCCCTGTCCCCATATCCCAGTCCTTGTCCCTGTCCCATGGACTCCCCAGACCCCCACAGACCCTTGTGGTTCCCCCCACCCCAAACCCTCATGGGGTGAGCAGGGATCTGAACCCCCCAAACCCCCCGAGCTGTCCCCACATCCTTGTCCCCATGTCCCTGTCCCTGTCCCCGTCCCCATGTCCCTGTCCCCGTCCCCATGTCCCTGTCCCCATATCCTTGTCCCTGTCCCCATGTCCCTGTCCCTGTCCCCATATCCTTGTCCCTGTCCCTGTCCCCATGTCCCTTTCCCTGTGTCCCTGTCCCCGTATCTGTGTCCCCATGTCCCCATGTCCCTGTCCCCATCCCTGTCCCCGTGTCCCTATCCCTGTCCCCATGTCCCTGTCCCCATGTCCCTATCCCTGTCCCTATCCCTGTCCCCATATCCCTGTCCCTGTCCCCATATCCCTGTCCCCATGTCCCTGTCTCTGTCCCTGTCCCCGTGTCCATATCCCTGTCCCCATATCCCTCTCCCCGTGTCCCTGTCGCTGTCCCCATGTCCCTGTCCCTGTCCCCGTCCCCATGTCCCTGTCCCTGTCCCCATGTCCCTGTCCCTGTCGCTGTCCCCCTGTCCCCCTGTCCCCATCCCTGTCCCCCTGTCCCCCTGTCCCTGTCCCCATGTCCCTGTCCCTGTCCCCATATCCCTGTCCCCACGTCCCTGTCCCTGTCCCCATGTCCCTGTCTCTGTCCCTGTCCCTGTCCCCATGTCCCTGTCCCCATGTCCCTGTCCCCATATCCCTGTCCCCGTGTCCCTGTCCCTGTCCCCCTGTCCCTGTCCCTGCCCCCTCCCTGCTCTCTGTGCCCAGTTCTCTCTGTCCCTGTCCCCCTGTCCCTGTCCCTGTCCCCGTGTCCCTGTCCCTGTCCCCATGTCCCTGTCCCTGTCCCTCTCCCCGTATCCCTGTCCCTGCCTTGTCCTTGTCCCCGTGTCCCTGTCCCTGCCTTGTCCCTGCCCCCTCCCTGCTCTCTGTGCCCAGCTCTCTCTGTCCCTGCTCCATTCATCCCCTCTGAGCTCCCTCCTCTCTTTCCTGCCCTTGGCAGCGATTCCAGCCCTGGGACGTGCCCAGGAAATCAGAACTTTTGGGGTTGCAGAAAAGCAGAGCAGCCCCAGCGTGGGGACAGCTGGGGCCTTAATTTAGGACACAAAGTGCTGACCTGGGCCAGGGTCCAGTTACTGCCCAGGAATTTTGTTTTCACCTCCAGCTCAGCTTGGAGCTCCCAGGGAGCTTCTGAGGGGGGATTTGGGGTGGGTTTGGTTCCCAAAAAATCCTTTTTTATCCCCTAAAATGAGGCTGTGACTTGCTGGGTCAAATTATTCCCCAAAAAATTGATGCTGTGTCTCATTTTGGGTCCATTTATTTCCCAAAAAAATGAGCCTGTGCCTTTCTGGATCCATTTATTCCCCCCAAAAATGAGGCTGTGCCTTGCTGGGTCAAATTATTCCCCCAAAAAAATGAAGCTGTGTCTCGTTTTGGGTCCATTTATTTCCCAAAAAAAAACGAGCCCATGCTTTGTTGGATCTGTTTATTCTGACCAAAATTCCCTTTTTTTCTGACCAAAATTGCTTTTTTTCTACTCCTTTTCCCTCTTTTCTCACCAAAATTCCTTCTTTTCTGACCAACCAAAATTCCCTTTTTTCTGACCAAAATTCCCTCCTCTTTTCTCACCAAATTTCCCTTTCCTGACCAAAATTCCTTTTTTTTCTGACCAAAATTCCCTTTTTTCTGCCCCTTTTCCCTCTTTTCTGACCAAAATTCCCTTTTCTGACCAGAATTCCCTCTTTTCTCCCCAAAATTCCCTTTTCTCACCAAAATTCCCATTTTTCTCACCAAAATTCCCATTTTTCTGACCAAAATCCCATTTTCCCCCCCAAAATTCTCATTTTTCTCCCCAAAATTCCCATTTTTCTCACCAAAATTCCCCTTTTTCTCACCAAACTCCCTTTTCCCGCAGCCCCTGGGGGAGTGGTGCCGCCTGCAGCCCCGAGATGCTGCCAAGATGCCCGAGAGCGCCTGGAAATTCCTTTTCTACTCCTTGTCCTGGTCCTACGGCGCCTTCCTGCTCTTCTGCACCGAGCACCGCTTCTTCCACGAGCCGGCTGCGGCTTTCCGCGGTGAGGGAATGGAAAACACAAATTCCTGTTTGGATTGTGTAAAATTCCCTGTTTAGATAATGTAAAATTCCCTTTTATATAATGTAAAATTCCCTGTTTATATCATGTAAAATTCCCTTTTTAGATCATGTAAAATTCCCTTTTATATCATGTAAAATTCCCTGTTTAGATAATGTAAAATTTCCTTTTATATAATGTAAAATTCCCTGTTTATATCATGTAAAATTCCCTTTTTAGATCATGTTCTGGGTGTACAGCCCCCAATTCCCTGTTTAGATCATGTAAAATTCCCTTTTAGATCATTTTCTAGGTGTATAGAGGGGTACAGCCCCAATTTCCTTTTTAAATCATGTTATGGGTGTACAGCCCAAAATTCCCTTTTGGATCATGTAAAATTCCCTTTTTAGATCATGTTCTGGGTGTATAGAGGGGTACAGCCCCAAATTCCCTTTTGGATCATGTAAAATTCCCTTTTAGACCATGTAAAATTCTCTTTTTAGATTGTGTTCTGGGTGTACAAAGGGCACAGCCCCAAAATTCCCTTTTTTAATTGGACAAAATTCCCTTTTTTTGACCAATTGTGACTGGTAACAATGAGCCAAACCCAATTAACCAAACCCAATTAACCAAACCCAAATTAGCCAAACCCAACTGGCCAAACCCAATTAACCAAACCAAATCAGCCAAACCCAATTAACCAAACCCAGTCATGAGAAAACCAAACCCAATGAGCCAAACCCAACTGTCCAAACCCGATTAACCAAAATCAAATTAACTAAATCCAATCAACCAACCCAATCAGCCAAACCCAATTAACCAAACCAAATCAGCCAAACCCAATCATGAGAAAACCAAACCAAATTGGCTAAACCCAATTAACTAAACCAAATTAACCAAACCCAATTAACCAAACCCAATCAGCCAAACTCAATGAACCAAACCCAATGAGCCAAACCCAATGAACCAAACCCAATCATGAGAAAACCCATGAGAAACTCAATTGGCCAAACCCAATTAACCAAACCCAAGCCAAACCCAATCAGCAAAACCAATCGGCCAAACCCAGTGAACCAAACCAATTAACCAAACCAAATTAACCAAAACCAATTAACCACACCCAAGCCAAACCAAATGAGCCAAACCCAATCAGGCAAACTCAACTAACCAAACCCAACCAACCAAACCCAATTAACCAAACCCAATTAACCAAACTCAGCTGGTCAAACCCAATTAACCAAACCCAATGAACCAAACCCAATGAACCAAACCCAGTTAATCAAGCCAAACCAAATGAACCAAACCCAATGAACCAAACCCAATCATGAGCAAACCAAACCCAATTAACCAAACCTAATTAACCAAACCCAACGAACCAAACCAAATCAGCCAAACCCAATCAGCCAAACCCAATTAACCAAACCCAATCATGAGAAAACCAAACCCAATTGGCCAAACCCAATGAGGCAAACCCAATCATCAGAAAACCAAACCCAATTGGCCAAAACCAATTAACCAAACCCAATTAACAAAACCCACGCCGATCCAAACCCAACGAGCCTAACCCAATGAACTAAACCCAGTTAACTTAACCCAACAGGCCAAACCCAGTTAACCAACCCCACCCTCGCTGTCCCTTTGCCCAGGCTGGCAGCGGGGCATGGCGGTGCCGCGGGACATCGCCCTGGCCTACCTGCTGCAGGGCAGCTTCTACGGGCACTCGCTCTACGCCACGGCCTACATGGACACGTGGCGCAAGGACTCGCTGGTGATGCTGCTGCACCACGTGGTGGCCCTGGTGCTGATCGCCGCCTCCTACGCCTTCAGGTGAGCCCCGAGCCTGGGGGGGATGTGGGGAATCCCAAAATCCATGGAGGGGCTGTGGGGAACCCCAAAATCCATGGGGGGATGTGGGGAGTCCCAAAATCCTGGAGGGCTGTGGGGAGCCCCAAAATTCACTGGGGGCTGTGGGGAGCAACAAAATCCATGGGGGGAGCCCCAGAATCCTGGGGGGTGCTACAGGGAGCCTCAGAATCCACGGAGAGCCCCAAAATCCTGGGGGGGCTGTGGGGGGCCCCAAATTCCTGTGGGGGCTATGGGGAGCTCCAGAATCCATGGGGGGGCTGTGGGGAGCCCCAGAATCCACTGAGTGCTGTGGGGAGCCCCAAATTCCAGGGGGGGCTATGGGGAGCTCCAAAATCCATGGGGGGCTGAGGGGAACCCCAGAATCCATGGGGGATGTGGGGAGCCACAGAAATCAGGGCAGCTGCAGGGAGCCTTAAAGTCCAGGGGGGTTGTGGGGAGCCCCAAATTTCCATGGGGGCTGTAGGGAGCCCCAAAATCCATGAGAGGCTGAGGGGAGCCCTAAATTCCAGGGGGGGGCTGTGGGGAGTCCCAAAATCCATGGAGGGAGCCCCAAAATCCACTGGGTGCTGTGGGGAGTTCCAAAACCATGGGGTGCTGTGGGGGGCCCCAAATTCCTGTGGGGGTTGTGGGGAGCCCCAAAATCTACAGGGAGCTGTGGGGAGCCCAAAATTCATGGGTGCTGTGGGGAGCCCTTTTTTTCCTCTGCCATTTTTTCTCCCCTTCCCTCCCTTATTTTTTCCCCCTTTTTTCCTCTTTTTTTTCCTCCCTCCCTTTCTTTCCCCACTGTTTTTCCTCATTTCCCCATCCCTTTCCCCCCATTTTCTCTGTTTTTCCCCATTTTCCCCATTTCCATTTCCCCCATTTCCCATTTCCATTCTCCCATTTCCCCATTATTTCCATTTTCCCCATTTCCATTTCCCCCATTCCCCATTTTCCATTTCTCCCATTTCCATTCCCCCATTCCCCATTTCCCCATCTCCCCATTTCCATTTCCCCCGTTTCCATTTTCCCCATTTCCATTTTCCCCATTTCCCCATTTCCATTCCACCCATTTCCCCATTTCCATTTCCCCATTTCCATTTCCCCATTTCCCATTTCTCCCATTTCCATTCCCCCATTTCCCTATTTCCCCATTTCCCATTTCTCCCATTTCCATTCCCCCATTTCCCCATTTCCCCATTTCCCATTTCTCCCATTTCCATTCCCCCATTTCCCATTTCTCCCATTTCCATTCCTCCATTTCAATTTTCCCCATCTCCCCATTTCCATTTCCCCCATTTCCCCCCCATTTCCCCCCCATTTCCCCCCCATTTCCCCCCCATTTCCCCCCCATTTTCCCCCATTCCCATCTCCCAGGTACCACAACGTGGGGATCCTGGTGCTGTTCCTGCACGACATCAATGACGTGCAGCTCGAGTTCACCAAGCTCAACGTTTACTTCAAGCACCGCGGCGGCGCCTTCCACCGGCTCAACGACGCGCTGGCCAACGCGGGCTGCGTGGCCTTCAGCCTCAGCTGGTGAGGGTGCTCCTCATCCTCATCCTGATCCTCATCCTCATCCTGATCCCAATTCCTGATCCTGATCCCCAATCCCAATCCCAACCTGCGTGGCCTTCAGCCTCAGCTGGTGAGAGTGCTCCTCATCCTCATCCTGATCCTCATCCTGATCCCAATTCCTGATCCCAATCCTGATCCCAATTCCTGATCCCAATCCCAACCTGCCTGGCCTTCAGCCTCAGCTGGTGAGGGTGCTCCTCATCCTCATCCCAATTCCTGATCCTCATCCCCAATCCCAATTCCTGATCCCAATCCCAACCTGCCTGGCCTTCAGCCTCAGCTGGTGAGGGTGTCCTTCATCCTCATCCCCATCCCAATTCCTGATCCTGATCCCCAATCCCAGTCCCAACCAGCCTGGCCTTCAACCTCAACTGGTGAGGGTGGTCCTCATCCAATCCTGATCCCAATCCTGATCCTGACCCTGATCCCAATCCTGATCCCAATCCCAACCTGCCTGGCTTTCAGCCTCAGCTGGTGAGGGTGCTCCTCATCCTCATCCCAATTCCTGATCCCAGTCCTGATCCCAATCCTGATCCCAATTCCTGACCCTGATCCTGATCCTGATCTTGATCCCAATTCCTGTCCCTGATCCCAATTCCTGTCCCTGATCCCAATTCCTGATCCCAATCCCAACCTGCGTGGCCTTCAGCCTCAGCTGGTGAGGGTGTCCCTCATCCTCATCCCAATTCCTGATCCTGATCCTGATCCCAATTCCTGATCCTGATCCTGATCCCAATTCCTGTCCCTGATCCTGATCCCAATCCCAACTTACCTGGCCTTCAGCCTCAGCTGGTGAGCCTGTCCTTCATCCTGATCCCCATCCCAATCCCAATTCCTGATCCTGATCGCAATTCCTGATCCTGATCCCAACCCCAGTCCTGATCCTGACCTTCCCTGCTGGCTCCGTGTCCCTCACCCCAATCCCAATCCCAATCCCAATCCCAATCCCGATCCCAATCCCCATCCCGACCTTCCCTGCTGTTTCTGTGTCCCTCACCCTGTGCCAGGGCAGGGGGGGCTGTGCTGGCTCTGTGCCCTGCCAGGGGGACACTGACCCCACCCTGTCCCTGTCCCTGTCCTGTGGCCATGGCTGTGTCCCTGTCCCTGTCCCTGTTCCATGGCTAACGTGTCCCTGTCCCTGTCCCGTGTTCATGGCTGACACGTCCCTGTCCCATCCCTGTCCCATGTCTGACTGTCCCATCCCTGTCCCTGTCTCATCCCTGTCCCATCCCTGTCCCTGACGCATGTTTAACTGTCCCTGTCCCATCCCTGTCCCTATCCCAGGCTGACTGTCCCTGTCCCATGTCTGACTGTCCCTGTCCCCTGTCTGACTGTCCCTGTCCCGTCCCTGTCCATGTCCCTGTCCCTGTCCCCTGTCTAACTGTCCCTCTCCCCTGTCTGACTGTCCCTGTCCCTGTCCCATCTCTGTCCCATCCCTGTCCCTGTCCCATGTCTGACTGTCCCTGTCCTGTCCCTGTCCCTGTCCTGTCCCTGTCCCATCCCTGTCCCTGTCCCTGTCTGACTGTCCCTGTCCCTGTCCCTGTCCCCTGTCTGACTGTCCCTGTCCCTGTCCCTGTCTGACTCTCCCTGTCCCCGTCTGACTGTCCCTGTCCCATCCCTGTCCCATCCCTGTCCCTGTCCCTGTCTGACTGTCCCTGTCCCTGTCCCTGTCTCTGTCCCATCCCTGTCCCTGTCCCTGTCTGACTGTCCCTGTCCCTGTCCCTGTCCCCTGTCTGACTGTCCCTGTCCCTGTCCCTGTCTGACTCTCCCTGTCCCCGTCTGACTGTCCCTGTCCCATCCCTGTCCCATCCCTGTCCCTGTCCCCTGTCTGACTGTCCCTGTCCCTGTCTGACTGTCCCTGTCCCTGTCCTGTCCCCTGTCTGACTGTCCCTGTCCCTGTCTGACTGTCCCATCCCTGTCCCCTCTCTGACTGTCCTGTCCCATGCCTGTCCCATGGCTCTGTCCCTGTCCTGTGGCCATGTCTGACCGTCCCTGTCCCTGTCCCCTGTCTGACTGTCCCTGTCCCTGTCCCATGTCTAACTGTCCCTGTCCCTGTCTGACTGTCCCATCCCTGTCCCTGTCCCCGCAGGTTCTGGTTCCGCCTGTACTGGTTTCCCCTCAAGGTTCTGTACACCACGTGTCACTGCAGCCTGCAGGCCGTGCCCAACATCCCCTTCTACTTCTTCTTCAACGCCCTGCTGCTCCTGCTCACCCTCATGAACATCTACTGGTTCCTGGTGCGTGCCCGGGGGGGCGGGGACACGCGGGGACACACGGGGACACATGGGGACAGCAGGGACAGCAGGGACAGCAGGGACACATGGGGACACAGAGAGACACAGGGACAGCAGGGACACACGGGGCTGCTGGGACACAGAGGGACCCAGGGGGACACACAGGGACACACAGGGACAGCAGGGACAGCAGGGACACTCGGGGACAGCAGGGACACGTGGGGACAGACAAGGACAGCAGGGACAGCAGGGACACATGGGGACAGCAGGGACAGCAGGGACAGCAGGTACACACAGGGACACATGGGGACAGCAGGGACACACAGGGACAGCAGGGACCCATGGGGACACACAGGGACAGCAGGGACACACGGGGACAGCAGGGACACAGAGGGACACATGGGGACAGCAGGGACACAGAGGGACACCCAGGGACAGCAGGGACACAGAGGGACACTCGGGGACAGACAGGGACACACAGGGACAGCAGGGACACACAGGGACACACAGAGACCCTACAGAGACCCTACAGAGACCCCACAGGGACACACAGGGACAGCAGGGACACAGAGGGACCCCACAGGGACCCCAAACTGGCCTTGGGGACAGCAGGCAATGTCCCCTCCCTTGGGGTCACCTCGCTGCTGGCACTGCAGCGCTGGAGGAGGATTTGGGGGATTTGGGGGCGGGGGAGCCTGGGGGGGTTCCTGTGGAATTGCGAGTGTCTGACACCCCTGGGGTGGCCGGGATGGGAGGGCTGGGATTGCAGAGAGGTGACAACGGGCTGAGAACGTCCCTGGGGACATCCCTGGGGACATCACTGTGAATGTTCCTGGGAACATTCCTGTGGAATGTTCCTGTGAATATTCCTGGGGACATCCCTGGGGACATTCCTGTGAATGTTCCTGTGAATGTTCCTGTGAAAATCCCTGGGAACATCCCAGTGAATATTCCTGTGAATATCCCAGTGAAAATCCCAGTGAACGTTCCTGTGAATATTTCTGAGAACATCTCTGGGGACATTCCTGGGAATGCTCCTGTGAATATTCCTGTGAATATTCCTGTGAATATCCCAGTGAACATCCCTGTGAATATTCCTGTGAATATCCCAGTGAACATCCCAGTGAACGTTCCTGTGAATATTCCTGTGAACATCTCTGGGAAAATCCCAGTGAACATTCCAGTGAATATTTCTGTGAAAATCCCTGGGGACATTCCTGTGAATGTTCCTGTGAAAATCCCAGTGAACTTCCCAGTGAACATCCCTGGGGACATTCCTGGGAATGCTCCTGTGAATATTCCTGTGAACATCCCAGTGAACATCCCTGTGAATATTCCTGTGAAAATCCCAGTAAATATTCCTGTGAATATTTCTGTGAACATCTCTGGGAAAATCCCAGTGAATTTTCCTGTGAATGTTCCTGTGAATATTCCAGTGAACATCCCAGTGAACATTCCTGTGAACTTCCCTGCCCTGCGGGTTTGGGGAGGGCAGGGAAGGAGGAAATCCCATGGGACAGGACAGGGCTGATCCCAGGGGACAGGACAGGGAGGATCCCATGGGACAGGGCAGATCCCATGGGACAGGAGGGATCTCAGGGGACAGGAGAGATCCCAGGGGACAGGGCAGGGCTGATCCCAGGGGACAGGACAGGACAGATCCCAGGGGACAGGGCAGGGCTGATCCCATCACCCCTGCCATGAAATCCGGGAGGGGCAGTTCCAGGAATTCTGTTCCGAGTCACAAACCCCATCCTGGGGGGGGCTGCCCCTTGCTGAAGGAAAAACAGAAAATTCCTGTTCCCCTGGGTTGGATTTCCAGGAAAACAGAAAATTCCTGTTCCCCTGGGCTGGATTTCCAGGAAAAACAGAAAATTCCTGTTCCCCTGGGTTGGATTTCCAGGAAAAACAGAAAATTCCTGTTCCCCTGGGTTGGATTTCCAGGAAAAACAAAAAATTCCTGCTCCCCTGGGTTGGATTTCCAGGAAAACAGAGAATTCCTGTTTTCCTCTCTTGCATTCCCAGCTGCTGGGGGAGCTGCCCTGCCCCAGAGGGGGGACACAGCAGGGAGAGTCCCCCTGAGCTGGGGCTGTCCCTGAGGGTCCCTGTCCCCTGTCCCCTGTCCCTGAGTGTCCCTGTCCCCTGTCCCCTGTCCCTGAGTGTCCCTGTCCCCTGTCCCCGCTCTGGGGCTGTGTCCCCCCCTCTCTGGGGCTGTCCCTGAGGTTCCCTGTCCCCTGTGTCCCCAGTACATCGTGCTGTTCGTGGCCAAGGTGCTGCTGGGGCAGGTGCAGGAGGTGAACGACGTGCGCGAGTACGACGTGGCCGAGAGCAGGAGCGCGGGGATCCGGGCCCTCAAGGAGGGGTACGTGCTCAGGGGGGACATTCCAGCCTGGAAAATCCCCAAAACTCATCCAGGCCCATCCCTGGGACACCTCCCACCATCCTTGGGCTGCCCAGCCAGGAATTCCTTCCCCAAAAAATCCCACCCAAATTCACCTTTTCCAGTTTAAATCCATTCCCCACACCCTGGAATTCCATCCCTTATCCCAAATCCTTCTCCAGGTTTCTTGGAGTCACTTTAGGATCTCAAAAAAGCTCCAAGGTTTTCCTGGAATTTTCCTTTTCCCACTTTCCTTGGACATTCCAGGGATGGAGCAGCCCCAGCTGCTCTGGGAATTCCAGCCCAGCCAGGAATTCTTTCCCAAAAAAATCCCACCGAAATTCCTATTTTCTAATTTAAATCAATTTCCCATATGCTGGAATTCCCATCCTTTATCCCAAATCCCTCTCTCAAAGCTCCTTTTGGGGTCTGGAAGCTGCTCCAAGGTTTTTCTGGATCCTTCTCCCACCTTTCCTGGGACATTCCAGAGATCCAGGGCAGCCCCAGCTGCTCTGGGAATTCCATCCCTTCCCAAAATCCCACCCCAATCCCAACCCCAACCCTGTGTCCTGGAATCCCAAATCCTCTCCTGGAGCCCCTTCAGGCTCTGCAAGCAGCTCCAAGGAATTTCTGGAATTTCCCTTCTCCAGCCTGGCCTTGAATCCTCCCAGGCAGGAATTCCTTCCCCAAATCCCACCCAGATTCCCATCCCAAATCCATTCCCTGTGTCCTGCAATCCCAATCCTTATCCCAAATCCCTCCCCAGCTCTCCTGGAGCCCCTTCAGGTCCTGGAAGGGCTCTGAGCTGTCCCTGAGCTCTGGGAGCTGTTCTGGCTCTGTCAGACTGTTCAGAGCTGGGACAGGGAAAGGGGGCAGGGAATTCTGTGGGGCTGATCCCGAGCTCTGCTCCCCCCAGGCTGCACCTCAAGAACGGCCTCGTGAAGGACAAGAGGTTGTGAGAGCTGCCAGGACCTGGCCCTGCCCAGGACCCTGCAGAGGACACTGCAAAGGACAGGCCCAAGGAGAATTCCACCCCTGACCCCTGCCAGGACCCAGCCACAGCCCTACCAGGACCTGGCTCTGCCCAGGACCCAACTACAGCCCTGGGACCCTGCAAAGGACAGGCCCAAGGAGAATTTCACCCCTGACCCAACCACAGCCCTGCCAGGACCCTGCCAGGACTCTGCAAAGGACAGGCCCAAGGAGAGCTTCACCCCTGACCCAACCACAGCCCTGCCAGGACCTGGCCCTGCCCAGGACACAGTCACAGCCCTGCCAGGACCCTGCAAAGGACAGATCCAAGGAGAACTTCACCCCGACCCCTGCCAGGACCCAACACAGCCCTGCCAGGACCTGGCTCTGCCCAGGACCCAACTACAGCCCTGCCAGGACCTGGCCCTGCCCAGGACCCTACCAGGACCCTGCAAAGGACAGGTCCAAGGAGAATTTCACCCCGACCCCTGCCAGGACCCAACCACAGCCCTGCCAGGACCTGGTCCTGCCAGGACACACCACAGCCCTACCAGGACCCAGCCACAGCCCTGCCAGGACCTGGCCCTGCCCAGAACCCTGCCAGGACCCTGCAAAGGACAGGCCCAAGGACAACTTCACCCCTGACCCAACCACAGCCCTGCCAGGACCTGACTCTGCCCAGGACACACCACAGCTCTGCCAGGACCCAACCACGTTCTGTGGTTCCCCCTGTCCCTTCCCAGCTGCTCTGTCCTGCCCTGGGGGGCCCAGATGTGCTCCAGATGTGCTCCAGATGTGCTCCAGCTGCAGAGGTGACCCTGGGGCTGTCACTGTCACCTCTGGGTCACCTCTGGGTCACCTCTGGGTCACCTCTGGGTCACCTCTGGGTCAGATCCACCCCAGGAGCTCCAGGTTTGGTTTGGTTTGTTTGGAAAACCCCGTGGAGGGTTTGGGGTGGCTGGAAAAGGATCCTGCAGGTCCCTGAACCCAGGAGTGAAGGAAAAACAGAAAATTCCTGCTCCTCCAACTGGATTTCCAGGAAAACAGAGAATTCCTTCTCTCCTGGGTTGGATTTTCAGGAAAACAGGGAATATTCCTGCTCCTTCAGTTGGATTTCCAGAAGAACAGAGAATTCCTGTTCTCCTGGATTGGATTCCCAACTGCTCCTCTCTTGGATTTCCAGAGGAACAGAGAATTCCTGTTCCTCCAGTTGGATTTCTAGAAGAACAGAGAATTCCTGTTCCCCTGGATTGGATTCCCAACTGCTCCTCTCTTGGATTTCCAGGAAAACCAGAAAATTCCTTCTTACCTGGACTGGATTTCCCGGAAAAACAGGGAATATTCCTGCTCCTCTCTTGGATTTCCAGGAAAAACAGAGAATTTCTGTTCCTCTCTTGGATTTCCAGAACACAGAATTCCTTCTCCTCTGGGTTGGATTTCCAGGAAAACCAGAAATTTCCTGCTCCTCTCTTGCATTTCCAGGCAGTTTCCCAGCTCCCTGTCCTGGGCAGCTCTGTGGGTTTGGACCCTGCTGTGTCCCCTCGTTGTCCCCTCGTTGTCCCCTCGTTGTCCCCTCGTTGTCCCCTCGTTGTCCCCTCGTTGTCCCCTCGCCGTTCAGGACATTTTTTCCAGGTGTCAGGGTGGGAATTTTTGGGATTTTCCCATTTTTGCTCCTTCCCTGTTTGTGTCTGAGCCCTGAATGGAGCTGCTGGAAATGTCCCCAAGCTGTGACAGGACTTTGTCCCCCCAGAGGAGCATCCCAGGAATCCTTGGGAATTCCGAATTCCTCGGGAATTCTTTGGGATTTGCGGGGCCGGAGCGGAGCTGGGCTGATTTTGGGGGGATAAAACTGAATTTTGTAGAGCTGGCTTTGAGCTGGGTGGGTTTGGGGGGAGGTGACATCCGTGGGGTGGTGACAGCTCTGCTGGGATGGCCTGGAAGGGACTGGGGGACCTGGGGGTTGGGGCATGGATTGGTGATTTTTGGGGCAGAAATTGGTGATTTTTGGGGCAGAAATTGGTGATTTTTGGGGCAGGAACTTGTGATTTTTGGGGCAGAAATTGATGATTTTTGGGGCAAGGACTGGTGATTTTTGGGGCAGAAATTGATGATTTTTGGGGCAAGGACTGGTGATTTTTGGGGCAGAAATTTGTGATTTTTGGGGGCAAGAACTGGTGTTTTTGGGACAGGGACTGGGGGGTTTTGGGACTGGTGATTTTTGGGGCAAGGACTGGTGATTTTGGGGGCAGAAATTTGTGATTTTTTGGGGCAAGGACTGGTGATTTTTGGAGCAGAAATTTGTGATTTTTGGGGCAAGGACTGGTGATTTTTGGGGCAGAAATTTGTGATTTTTGGGGCAGGAACTGATGATTTTTGGGGCAGGGACTGGTATTGTTTGGTACCAGTGATTTTTGGAGCTGTGCAAAGCAGGACTTGCACGGTTCGATGTGCTGGAGGTTGATGCCATTAAGAGAGAAACTTTGCACGCCGTGATTGAATTTAAAAGAAGATTTTTTTTGTGGGAGCAAGAACCGGATTTGAATTTTTGGATTTTCCATCCCCACCCCTGAACCTGCAGAGTGTGCTGGAGCCTGAGTGAGCCCCGAAAGGGTTAAAGGGTTAAAGGTTAAATGTTAAAGGGTTAAAGGGTTAAATGTTAAAGGGTTAAAGGGTTAAATGCTAAAGGGTTCAAGGGTTAAATGTTAAAGGGTTTAAGAGTTAAATGTTAAATGTTAAAGGGCTAAAGGGTTAAATGCTAAAGGGGTAAAGGGTTAAATGTTCAAGGGTTAAAGGGTTTAAGGGTTCAAGGGTTAAATGTTAAATGTTAAAGGGTTAAATGTTGATGGGTTCAAGGGTTAAATTCTAAGGGGTTCATGGGTTAAATGTTCAAGGGTTAAAGGGTAAAATGTTAAATGTTAAAGGGTTAAAGGGTTAAATGTTACAGGGTTCAAGGGTTAAATGTCAAAGGGTTCAAGGGTTAAATATTCAAGGGTTAAAGGGTAAAATGTTAAATGTTAAAGGGTTAAATGTTCAAGGGTTCAAGGGTTAAAGGGTTAAATGCTAAATGCTAAAGGGTTCATGGGTTAAATGTTAAAGGGTTAAATGTTAAATGTTAAGGGGGTAAAGGGTTAAATATTGAATGTTAAAGGGTTCAAGGGTTCAAGGGTTAAAGGGTTAAATGTTAACGGGTTCAAGGGTTAAATGTTAAATGTTAAAGGGTTAAATGTTAACGGGTTCAAGGGTTAAATTCTAAGGGGTTCATGGGTTAAATGTTAAAGGATTCAAGAGTTAAAGGGTTAAATGTTCAAGGGTTAAAGGGTTAAATGTTCAAGGGTTCAAGGGTTAAAGGGTTCAAGTGTTAAAGGGTTAAATGTTAAAGGGTTAAAGGGTTAAATGCTAAATGTTAAATGCTAAAGGGTTCATGGGTTAAATGTTAAAGGGGTAAAGGGTTAAAGGGTTAAATGTTGAATGTTCAAGGGTTCAAGGGTTAAAGGGTTAAATGCTAAAGGGTTCAAGGGTTAAAGGGTTAAATGCTAAAGGGTTCAAGGGTTAAAGGGTTAAATGTTAAATGCTAAAGGGTTAAAGGGTTAAATGCTAAAGGGTTCAAGGGTTAAATCCCGGCCACCCCGCGGTGCTGATTGAGCACCGAGCCCATCAAAGGCTCCGCTCCGTCCCCTTGTCCCCATCCCGGTTCCTTTGTCCCTATCCCGGTTCCTCTGTCCCCATCCCGGTCCCCTTTGTGCCCAGTCCGGTTCCTCTGTCCCCATCCCGGTCCCCTTTGTCCCCATCCCAGTCCCCTCTGTCCCCATCCCAGTCCCCTCTGTCCCCACCCCTGTCCCCTCTGTCCATCCCTGTCCCCTCTGTGCCGATGCTGCTCCAGCGGCTCCTCCGCAGCCTGGGCTGGGCTCTGCTCCTCCCGCTGGTTCTCCCCGAGCTGCGCCGGCCCGGGCGGTCCCTGCGGGGGCTCGGAGCCGATCCCGGCCCCAGGGCAGCGCTGCCGGTGCCCTCCGTGCTCTGGAGGATGTTCCAGCGGAGGAAGGAGCTGCCCCAGCGCGATCCCTGCCGGGTGGAGGAGCTCCACGTGCCCGGGGACATCGTGCGGGTCTTTGCGGACCGAGGTACAGCCACGGGGCGTGCGGGGCTCTGCCTGGGCCGAGCTTTGGCTCCTTGCTGAGGGTCGGAGAGGTCCCGGCGGTGCCGAGTCCCTGCGGGCTCTGGAGGGGAGGGTTTGGGGGTTTGGGAGCTCCGGGAGGGGGGGTGAGGGGGGCAGCGGTGCCAGGTCTGGGCTGGAGAGTCCTGAATCCCT
Organism: Catharus ustulatus; assembly: GCF_009819885.2. Classification (NCBI taxonomy): domain Eukaryota; kingdom Metazoa; phylum Chordata; class Aves; order Passeriformes; family Turdidae; genus Catharus; species Catharus ustulatus. The sequence continues at coordinate 1,809,129 of NC_046249.1, read as the reverse complement.
CCTGAGGGGCTGGTTTGGTCCCAGTCCTGACCCCAATTCTGATCCCAGTCCTGAACCCAATCCTCCAATCCTGACCCCACTCCTGACCCCAGTCCTGATCCCAATCCTGATCCCAGTCCTGAACCCAGTCCTGATCCCAATCCTCCAGTCCTGAACCCAGTCCTGATCCCAATTCTGACCCCAATTTTGATCCTAGTCCTGATCCCAGTCCTGAACCCAGTCCTGATCCCAATCCTCCAGTCCTGAACCCAATCCTGATCCTAGTCCTGATCCCAGTCCTGATCCCAATTCTGATCCTAGTCCTGATCCCAATCCTGATCCCAATCCTGACCCCAATCCTCCAGTCCTGATCCCAGTTCTGATCCTGGTCCTGATCCCAATCCTGATCCCAATCCTGATCCCAGTCCTGATCCTAGTCCTGATCCCAGTCCTGATCCCAATTCTGACCCCAATTTTGATCCTAGTCCTGATTCCACTCCTGATCCCAATTCTGATCCTAGTCCTGAACCCAGTCCTGATCCCAATCCTCCAGTCCTGAACACAATCCTGATCCCACTGTTGATCCTAGTCCTGACCCCAATTTTGACCCCAATCCTGATCTCAATTCTGATCCCAATCCTGATCCCAATTTTGATCCCAATCCCGACTCCAGTCCTCCAATCCTGACCCCAATCTTGACCCCAATCCTGATCCCAGTCCAAATCCCAGTCCCAATTCCAGTCCTGACCCCAATCCTGATCCCAATCCCGATCCCAATCCCGATCCCAGGCTTTGGGGTGAGTGGGAATGTGGGGCAGGAACGGGATCAGCTCAGCTCGGGCAGGGATGGGATGCTCGGCCCTCGGGCTGGATCCTCCCCCCTCACCCCCTCATTGTCCCAACGCCTCTGGCTGCCCCCGGGCACATCTGGCTGCCCCCCAGGCACATCTGGCTGCCCACACAGCACATCTGGCTCTCCCCAGGCACATCTGGCTGCTCTGAGCCGTTCTCACCTCCCCGGGGAGTGTTGGATTGGTGTCCCTGAGGGCTCAAGGCACCGCAGAGCTCTTTGCTCTCGTGGTTCCAGTTTTCCTCGGCCTGGCTGAACCCGGAAATTCCCCAAATTCGCTGCTGCTCCCCCTCATTTCCCCAAACAGCCAGGACCGAGCTCAGCCCTGGAGCTGATCCTGCTCGTCCCAAGGGTTCCCAATCCTGGAGCTGATCCTGCTCATCCCAAGGGCTCCCCAAACCCTGGAGCTGATCCTGCTCATCCTGAGGGTTCCCAATCCTGGAGCTGATCCTGCTCATCCCAAGGGTTCCCAATCCTGGAGCTGATCCTGCTCATCCCAAGGGTTCCCAATCCTGGAGCTGATCCTGCTCATCCCAAGGGTTCCAAACCCCGGAGCTGATCCTGCTCATCCCAAGGATTCCCCAATCCTGGAGCTGATCCTGCTCATCCCAAGGATTCCCAATCCTGGAGCTGATCCTGCTCATCCCAAGGGTTCCCCAAACTCTGGAGCTGATCCTGCTCATCCCAAGGATTCCCAAACCTGGAGCTGATCCTGCTCATCCCAAGGGTTCCCCAAACCCCGGAGCTGATCCTGCTCATCCCAAGGGCTCCCCAAACCCTGGAGCTGATCCTGCTCATCCCAAGGATTCCCAGTCCTAGAGCTGATCCTGCTCATCCCAAGGTTTCCCAATCCTGGAGCTGATCCTGCTCATGCTGAGTGTTCCCCAAACCCTGGAGCTGATCCTGCTCATCCCAAGGGTTCCCCAAACCCCGGAGCTGACCCCGGAGCCTCCAGCCCCCCCCACCGCTGTCTCTCCTTCCTCCAGGCCGTTTCCTCCCCGAGGGAGCAGCCCCAGGCGTGGCTGTGTCTGCGGAAACTCCTGTTCTTCAACCTGTCCCGCGCTGGAGGAGGGCGAGCTCGGTGACCATGGCCCAGCTGGAGCTGCAGTTCCAGCACAGCTCCTACCAGGGCAGCCCGGGACAGCCCCTGGAGCTCCGGCTGTACCAGGTGTCCCCCCGGGGGCCGCCCCAGCCCCAGGCCGGGCCGGCGGCCGCTGCTGGAGCGCTCATTCGTGCAGCTGCACAAATCTCTGCTCTTCGACCTGGGCGCGGCGCTGAAGAGGCCGGGCGGGAGTTTGGCGTTGGTGCTGGAGATTTCGGCGAGCGGCCGCGGCGGCTGCGCCGGCGGCGACTCCTTGGTGGCCACGTCGCTGCTGGTGGTGACTCTGGGCCGGCAGTGCCGAGCTGGGCGCAGCAGGAGGAGCCCCCCGGCGCCGGCGGTGACCCCCAGCCCCCTGTGCAAACCGCAGCGTCTCTACATCAGCTTCAGCGACGTGGGCTGGGAGAACTGGATCATCGCGCCCCAGGGTTACCTGGCCAACTACTGCGGCGGGGACTGTCCCTTCCCGCTGGCGGCCGAGCTCAACAGCACCAACCACGCCGTGCTGCAGACCATGGTGCACTCGCTGGACCCCCAGGGCACCCCCCAGCCCTGCTGCGTCCCCGTGCGCCTCTCGCCCATCTCCATCCTCTACTACGACAACAGCGACAACGTGGTGCTGCGGCACTACGAGGACATGGTGGTGGATGAGTGTGGGTGCAGGTAGAGGGGTTGGGTACATGGGTGGGGGATGGATCCATGGATGGATGATGGATGGATGATGGATGGATGATGGATGGATGATGGATGATGGATGGATGATGGATGGATGATGGATGGATGGATGGATGGATGATGGATGGATGGATGATGGATGGATGATGGATGGATGGATGGATGATGGATGGATGGATGATGGATGATGGATGATGGATGGATGGATGGATGATGGATGGATGGATGGATGGATGGATGGATGATGGATGATGGATGGATGATGGATGGATGATGGATGGATGATGGATGGATGGATGGATGGATGATGGATGGATGGATGATGGATGGATGATGGATGGATGGATGGATGATGGATGGATGATGGATGGATGATGGATGGATGGATGATGGATGGATGGATGGATGGATGATGGATGGATGGATGGATGATGGATGGATGATGGATGATGGATGGATGATGGATGATGATGATGGATGATGATGGATGGATGGATGGATGGATGATGGATGGATGGATGATGGATGGATGATGGATGGATGGATGGATGATGGATGGATGGATGATGGATGATGGATGATGGATGGATGGATGGATGATGGATGGATGGATGATGGATGGATGGATGATGGATGATGGATGATGGATGATGGATGATGGATGGATGGATGGATGATGGATGGATTGTTGATGGATGATGGATGGATGATGGATGATGGATGGATGATGGATGATGGATGGATGATGGATGGATGATGGATGATGGATGGATGGATGATGGATGGATGATGGACGGATGACGGATGATGGATGATGGATGGATGATGGATGGATGGATGGATGATGGATGGATGGATGATGGATGGATGGATGGATGGATGATGGATGGATGATGGATGGATGATGGATGATGGATGGATGGATGATGGATGGATGATGGATGGATGATGGATGATGGATGGATGGATGAATGATTAATGGATCCATGGATGACTGATGGATGATGGATGGATGATGGATCCATGGATGATGGATGGATGATGGATGGATGGATGATGGATCATGGATGGATCATGGATCCATGGATGATTGATGGATTCATGGATGATGGACAGACAGACAGACAAGGTGTGTGTGTGGAATTAACCCCTCTGTGAGAAATCCCCGCTGTGTTTGGGGCGTTCGGGGGCGTCGGGGGCTCCTCTCTGCACTGGGGCTGAGCTGGCACTGAGGGAGCCCTGCTGGAGCTGGTTTAGGATTAGTTAGGATGGGATTTGGGATTTATGGGGTTATGACCAAGCCTGGTGCTCGTTTCCTTCTCTGCAGGGGACGGTGGCACCGGGCTGTGAACCCCAATTTCCCCCCTTGCTCGTGCCAGGCACCCCCAGGGCTGCAGATTTTGGGGTTTTGGTTGAACTCTGCAGATTTTGGGGTTTTGGTTGAACTCTGCAGATTTTGGGATTTTGGCTGAACTCTGCAGGTTTCTCAGGGCATAAAGGATTTTTCTGGGTGAGTCAGGGCTGGGGGGGTCCCTGGGGGCTGATCCAGCTGCAGGGGCTGGGCTGGGCTGCCCAAATCCCCTCCCCAAGAGGGGCAGAGCCAGCCTGGAGCTGCCCTGGGGCTGTGGGAGCAGATTTCAGGCTGTGCTTGGGGATGGGGGGGTTTGGGGACAGGCCTTGTGCTGGCTGGCCAAATGAACTGGAGGTTTTGCCTAAAAAAAAAAAAAAAGATTTTTGCCTAAAAATGGAGATTTTTACCTAAAAAATCCCCTGGGAGTGCCAAGGGCAGGGAATGGGGCTGAGGGAATTCAGGGGTCAGGGGCATCTCCTCCCTCCCAGTCAGTGTTAATTGATTTACCTCATTAGCAAATCAATGAACCCAGGGTGTCCCCTGAGTGTCCCTGAGTGTGGCAGCAGAGACAGAGCCCTGCACACTTTGGCTTTTTGGGGTTTTTATGGGTTCTTTTTGGGGCTCTTTTTGGTTCTTTTTGGGGTTATTTTTGGGGGTTCTTATTGGTTATTTGTTGTTTTTTGTGCTGGCAGCCCCAGACCCTTTGTGGTGTCGCTGAGCTCAGGGCAGGAGGGGCAGCAGGGACCCAAATTTGGGACAGCAGGGACCCAAATTTGGGGCAGGAGGGGCAGCAGGGACCCAAATTTGGGCCATTTCCCCTCTCTCACTCCCCTGGGCTCAGCTTTTCCCCAGGTCTAAAGCCCAGCCCAGCTCCTGAGCTCTCCCCTGAGTGAGGCTCTGCTGCCACTTTGGGGTTTTTGGGGGGAACTGAAAAGGAATCTGAGTTAGACTTGAATTTTTTCTCATTTTTGAACTGTGAACCCTTTGTGCAGCTTTGGTTTTTATTTTATTTTTTTGTTGTTTCATACTGATGTTGTCTCTGATGGAGTTTTCTCACCTCCTCCCCCGGGGAAGCACTGAGGGTTTAACCACTGGGGGTCCCTTTTTGGTGATTTTTTTTTTGTTTTAACACCCAAAATGTGGAGCTGAAGATGGAGCCTGGACTCACATTCCCAAATCCAGGCCAGTGTCCAGCAGGAACCACTGAATTCTCATTTTTCCAAGGGCAGAGGAAGAAAACCTTGCAGTGTTCTGGGTTTGTGACAGGACTTTGGTCAGGCCTAACCCCCCCCTAGGCCCAGCTTTGAGCCCCAGCCCTGAGCCTGGCAGGGCAAAGCCATTTTTGTCATTTTTGTGCTTCCAGGCTGGAAGCTTTTCCCAAATCCTGGGTGTGTGTGGGGGGGAATTCCCAGTTTTCCCAGTTCTCCCAGTTGAGTTGCTCACCCCCTCTGCTATGCACACCCCCACTTTTGTACTAGTCCTGTGTTTAAAAACAAAAAAAAAAGTAATAAACTTGAAGTTTATACAATCAGACTAAAGCTTTAATGAACGTTGCATGGTTTCCTCATTGAAACTTAGGGGCCACCTTGAATGCAAGAGCTGTTTATTCATTTTTTTTTTAAAGTTTTATTGATGACAAACAGGTTTTAAAACAAAACTGATACAAAAAAAAAAATTTAATTAATTAAAAAAAAAAAAGAAAGGAAAAAAAAAAGAGTTTGAACACCGTGCTAGCACTGATGTCTGGATTGGTAAAACTCAAAAATTGAGTTTGAGCTGCTACAAAGGAAAAAAAAACCAGCACGAAGCAGAGGCAAGCATTCCCAGCAGTGAAATAAAGGGTGAGGGGAGAGGAGGGGGTTACATTACTCATGGACAGCTTTGCACAGAGGGGTTCAGCTTAAACCTACCCAAAATTCTAAATGCACTACTCAGCCTAGCAAGGAAAAAAAAAAAAAAATGAAAAAGCCCTTCGGCAATGTGAATAAATAAAACAAGTCCATCTCACGAGGAAGGAAGGTGGCCTGTGTCTCCATTCTCTCACTGGTTTTAAATCTAAACTCTGGAGGCTTTGGATGAGAAAAGAATGGGTTTAGTGAGTTGAGTTTTTGTGGTTTTGCAGTTTGTTTTTTTTGATTTTTGTGGTTTTTGCAGTTTCTCCCCCCGCCAGGCTGGGGGTGGTTCCACGCCAGGGCAGGGATGTCCAGGAAGGAAAAGCTTTCCCCCCTCCCTGGGTGCAAAAATGGGCTTTGAGCTGTTTGAAGTACATTCACATGAGAGGTATTTTGAGTTTTTCCCCCCCAAAAAAGGACTGGAAACACTTGGAGCCCTTTGAGTGTAAAGCTTAACTCCAGCCTAAGAGCCAGGCTCAGCTCAATCTCTGCTGCTGCAATCCAGGGATCTGCTCAAAATGGGGCTGGAGGAATCAATTCCCTCTCTGAGCTGCTCCTCAGGAGGTTTTGGAAATGCAAAGTTCCCAAGGGCTGCCCTGGGATTGGCTCAGCCACAGCTCCAGCTCAGAGCCTGGCTTAGAGCCTGGCTTAGAGCCTGGCTTATCCTCCTGGCCTCAAAACTTCCCCATTTCACAAAGCAAAGTTGGGCCTAACTTTTTTTTTTTCTTTTTTTTTTTTTTTTTTCCCCTTTCCTGCACACTTTGCTCTGTCCCTCTGGTGCTCCATCCCCCAAAGCCTGACCCATCCTCCCCAAATTAAACCCAGCTCAATCTCTCAGAGGCCACCACCTTCCCCCACCTGCCTGCTTTGTCCTTTTTATCCATCCTGCTCCTTTGCACTGGGAGCCTTTTCACTTCCTGACCCAAAATAATCCCCAATTTCCACTATTCCTCCCCAAAAAAAGTGGGGACCAAAGCAGGCCTGGCTGCACCTTCCCTCCAGGGCCGAAGGGCACAGGAACCCGGCCCCTGCCAAGCACAAATTCATCTTTACAGAAAGCTGTTTGTCACAGAGTAGAGTCCAGACAGTTGCCAATTGAAGCAGACAGAAAACAACTTGGAAACCCTCCTGCTCTCACTCCCAACTGCCATCCCATGAAGGAGGAAGAGGCTGATTGCTGCAACTTGGAAATCACACTGAAAGTTTCTCAAGGATGGTGCTCGAATTTTTTTTTGTTTGAAACGTTTTTTTTTTGGGTTTTTTTTTAAAGGTTTTTTTTGGTTTTTTTAAAGTTTTTTTTTTGTAATACAAGCTTCTCAGAACAAGGATCTAAATCTCCCAGGTCCACCACTAAGAATTCAGAGACAAAACTTCTTTTAAAAATTCAGTGCTCTTTTTGAAAGAATCTCTTTTAAAACCACCTCGTTGACAATGTGGGCGACAACGATGACACCAAAATTTCAGAGCCAGTGTTGGACAACAAAACCTGCACCTCAGAGTTGAGCATTTCTGTCACCCAGACAGGGACTTGCTCTATTTTTTTTTCTTTTCTCCTTTTTCTTTCAAGATACTCTGTCCTAAAATATAAACAGCTCCTGCTAAAATATTTTTTCTACCCTCCCAACGAGCCCAACTCTGAGGTGAGGGTTTCCCTCTCCCCACCTGCTCTGAACAAAGCTTTCAGATGCCCTGCTCGCTCAAGAGAAGTATGGAATGAAGTGAAACCTGCTTTGTTTAAGGCCCTTCTCCGGAGCTGGGGGTGCTGGGGGAGCTCAGCTGAGCCCTCCTGGTGAGTTCCTGCAGCCTCCAGGGCTCGCTGTCCTCTCGCAGTCTCCGTGGCTCAGGGAGCTCCAGCAGTGGCTCTCGCGCGCTCCTCGCTCTCCTCTCTCTCCTTTCTCTCTCTCTCTCCTCTCTCCCTTGGTTGGTTTCTCTTTTCTCCTGTTGCTCTCACACAGTGGTGCTTCAGTTTTAGCAGTGGAAAACAGGTATCCATTTTATTTTATTTTTTTATTACCCAGAATAAAATGCTGATGAACTAAGCTCCACGCAAGCTTAGCTCTTCTTCCTCAACCTGGGGGGGAAAGGAGAGCTCAGTCAGGGCTTAACTAAACCAGGGTGAGATTAGGGGGGGACTTAAACCAGAGGGGACAGCTTAAACCAGAGGGGACAGCTTAGATCAGAGGGGACAGCTTAGATCAGAGGGGACAGTTTAATTTAGTGGGGGAGAGTTTAAACCAGAGGGGACAGTTTAAATTAGGGGGGACAGTTTAAAATCAGAGGGGACAGTTTAAACCAGGAGGGGACAGTTTAAATCAGAGGGGACAGTTTTAAATCAGGCAGGGACAGCTTAAACCAGAGGGGACAGGTGAGGAGGGGACAGCTTAGATGAGAGGGGATAGCTTAAACCAGAGGGGACAGTTTAAATTAGGGAGGGACAGTTTAAATCAGGAGGGGACAGTTTAATTTAGTGGGGGAGAGTTTAAATCAGAGGGGACAGTTTAAATCAGGCAGGGACAGTTTAAAGCAAAGGGGACAGTGAGGAGGGGACAGTTTAAATCAAGAGGGAACAGTTTAATTCAGTGGGGGAGAGTTTAAATCAGGGTAGGGACAGTTTAATCCAGGGAGGGAACAGTTTAAATCAAGAAGGGACAGATTAAATCAGGGAGGGGACAGTTTAAAATCAGAGGGGACAGTTTAAATCAGGCAGGGACAGTTTAAAGCAAAGGGGACAGTGAGGAAGGGACAGTTTAAATCAGAGGGGACAGTTTAAACCAGGGAGGGAACAGTTTAAATCAAGGAGGGACAGATTAAATCAGGCAGGGACAGTTTAAAACCAGGAAGGGACAGTTTAAATCAGAGGGGACAGTGAGGAGGGGACAGCTTAAACCAGAGAGGACAGCTTAGATCAGAGAGGACAGCTTAGATCAGAGGGGACAGTGAGGGGGGGACAGTTTAAAGCAGGGCAGGGACAGTTTAAACCAGGCAGGGACAGTTTAAACTAGGCAGGGACAGTTTAAATCAGAGGGGACAGTGAGATGGGGACAGTTTAAACCAGGCAGGGACAGTTCAAACCAGGGAGGGAACAGTTTAAATCAAGGAGGGACAGATTAAACCAGGCAGGGACAGTTTAAAACCAGGGAGGGACAGTTAAAATCAGGGGAGGGGACAGTTCAAACCAGGAGAGGGGACAGTTTAAACCAGGGGAGGGGACAGTTCAAACCAGGGAGGGGACAGTTTAAATCAGGGAAGGACAGTTTAAATCAGGAGAGGGGACAGTTTAAACCATGGAAGGACAGTTCAGACGAGGGGAGGGGACAGATCAAACCAGCCAGGGACAGTTTGAACCAGACAGGGACAGTTCAGACCAGGGGAGGGGACAGTTCAGACCAGGGAGGGGACAGTTCAGACCAGGGAGGGGACAGTTCAAACCAGCCAGACCCAGGTGCTCACACTCTAGTACTGTGACAGTCCCGTCACTCCACCATGTTGATAAGCTCGTTCCCCCTGGTAAGTTGAGTCCTGTGACAGAGCCACGTCAATCTGGGATTTAAACTCATCACCAAGGTAACTGTCCTGCAAGGAGAGGGGAGCCAGGCCCCAAAATCAGTGCACAGCTCGTGGGAAAGCTCAGAACAGTTGGGGTTTTTTTTTGAAATCTGCTTTTCCTGGTGCCAGGGTTGTTTGAGCTGACAGAAGTGACACCTCCCTGCATGTCCCCAGCAGGGCAGGGAGCAAACCTGGCAGCTCAGGCTCAGCAGGGAGGAGCTGCAGGTACAGGGGGCTGGGGGGGTTTTGCCTAAAAATGGAGATTTTAACCTAAAAAATCCCCTGGGGAGTGCCAAGGGGCAGGGAATGGGGCAGTGAGGGAATTCAGGGGTCAAGGGGCATCTCTCCCTCCCAGTCAGTGTTAATTGATTTATCTCATCAGCAGAATCAGTGAGCCCAGGGTGTGCCCTGAGTGTCCCTGAGTGTGGCAGCAGAGACAGAGCCCTGCACACTTTGGTCTTTATAGGGGTTTTTGGGGTTCTTTCTGGGGTTTTTTGTTATTTGTTGTTTTTTGTGCTGGCAGCTCCAGACCCTTTGTGGTGTCGCTGAGCTCGGGTCAGGAGGGGCAGCAGGGACCCAAATTTGGGGCAGGAGGGGCAGCAGGGACCCAAATCGGGGGCAGGAGGGCAGCAGGGACCCAATCTGGGGCAGGGAGGGGCAGCAGGGGACCCAAAATACTGGGCAGGAAAGGACCCAAATTTAGGGCAGGAAGGGCAGCAGGAACCCAAACCTGGGGGCAGGAGGGGGCAGCAGGGAACCAAATTTGGGGCAGGAAGGGGCAGCAAGAAACCCAAATTTAGGGCAGGAGGGCCAGCAGGAACCCAAATTTGGGGCAGAGAGAAGCAGGCAGGGACCCAAATTTTGGGCAGGTGGAGCAGCAGGGACCAAATTTGGGGCAGGAGGGGGCAGGAGGGACCCAAATTTGGGGCCAGGAGGGGCAGCAGGGGACCCAAATTTAGGACAGGAAGGGCAGCAGGAACCCACATTTGGGACAGCAGGGACCCAAATTTAGGCAGCAAGGACCCCACATTTGGGACAGAAGGGGCAAGCAGGGACCCAAACTTGGGGCCAGCAGGAACTGAAATTTGGGTAGGAGGGGCACCAGGGCCCCAAGTCTGGGCTTTCCCCCTCTCTCACTCCCACCCTCTGTGCTCAGCCTTTCCCCAGCCCTGAGCCACATCCCAACCCCCTCCCCAAAACCCCCCTCTCACCTGGGATAACTCGGGCTGGGAGAGCCCAGGCTGGCTCATCTGGGAGGGCTGGCTCATGGAGATGTAGCCCTGGGTCAGGGGGCCCTGGGAGAAGGGCTGGGACACCACATCCTGGCTGGCCTGGCTGTTGGGGAGGTTGGACTGGCTGCTGCCAGGAATCCCAATCGATTTTTCTGCCGCCCGCCGCGCCCGGCCTTGCCCTTGGGAGCCCCACGGCCTGCAGGGAAGCACAGTGATGATTGTGCACCACAAAAAAAAAAACATTTTATAAAAGGTTTGGGTGTTTCCTGGCTCCTCACCTGCAGCAGGGCCGTTGGCCTGGCCGAAGTAGCCCGGGGGAGGCATGGGGGGCATCACCAGGTTGAAGGGGATGGGAATGTTCATGGCAGTGACGTGGCTGGGGGCCAGCACTGATCATCCCAATCTGGTCGTGGGTCTGGAAGTACATGTTGGAATGGGCGGCCTGGGGAGGGAGAACAGAGGGGTTGCACATCTGGGCATTCCTGTAGCAGCTCTGGGGGTTCCAGGATCAATTCTGAGGATTTCAGGATCAATTCTCAAGCCCTGGAGATTCCAGGATCAATTCTGGGCATTCCAGGATCAATTCTGGACATTCCAGGATCAATCCTGAGGATTCAGGATCAATTCCCAGCCCTGGAGGATTCCAGGATCAATTCTCACCCTGGGGATTCCAGGATCAATTCTCAGCCCTGAGATTCCAGGATCAATTCTCAGCCCTGGGGATTCCAGGATCAATTCTGGGCATTCCAGGATCAATTCTGGGGCTTCCAGGATCAATTCTGGCATTCCAGGATCAATTCTCAGCTCTGCATCAATTCTGGACATTCCAGGATCAATTCCCAGCCCTGGAGCAGTTCTTGGGGATTCCAGAATCAATTCCCAGCCAATTCTGGGCATTTCAGGATCAATTCTGGACCTTCCAGGATCAATTCTGGGGATTTCAGGATCAATTCCCAGCCCTGGGGATTCCAGGATCAATTCTGGACATTCCAGGATCAATTCCCAGCCCTGGGGATCTCAGGATCAATTCTGGACATTCCAGGATCAATTCCCAGCCCTGGAGGATTCCAGGATCAATTCTGGAGATTCCAGGATCAATTCTGGAGATTCCAGGATCAATTCTGGACATTCCAGGATCAATTCCCAGCCCTGCAGCAGTTCCTGGGGATCTCAGGATCAATTAAATTCATCCCAAACATATCCAGTTGTTAAATTAAGTCCCGAATATTTTCAGTCCTTAAATAAATTTATCCCATTTTCACTCACTCAAATCCATCCCAAACACTTCCAGCCTCAAATTTTATCCCAATATTTTCAGTCCTTAAATTCACCCCAAACATTTTCAGCCTCAAATTCACCCCAAACATTTTCAGGCCTCAAATTCACCCCAAAAGTTTTCATACTCAACTTTATCCCAAACATTTTCAGCCTCAATTTACCCCTCTCATCTTCACTCCTCAAATTTACCCCAAACATTTTCAGCCCTCAACTTCATCCCCAAACATTTTCACTCCTCAACCCTCTCCCATTTCCCCCCACAAATTTTTCCATCGCTCCGAGTTTAACACCCTTTACCAAACCCAGAACTTGCAGCTTTCAAAGCTTTCAGGACTCTGCCAAGTGTCAGGGTGTGAGATGTGATTTGGAAGGGTGTGAGGTGTGAGCCCTGGAGCAGGGTTTGGGGGTTTTTGGGGATTTTTGGGGATTTTTTTGGGGGTTTACCTTGGCTGCTGCGGTCGTTACACGGAGCCGGGGATGATGGCCTCGCGCGCGTCGTACATGGCCGTGGTCATGAAGCGAGCTCCCTGCAGCAATCAGGGTAATTAACCTTCATTAACCTTCATTGGGGTAATTAACCACTCATCCTCATTCATTCCTGCCCAAAAAAAAACTCTCACTGCAACCCCAGGGGGAGCTGATTTGGGGTAAAGATTGTATAGGAAGTGCACGGGTCCATAGGGAAATGAGGGGAATGGAATCATGTCTAACAGAAAAAATCATAAAACTCCACAGATCACACTCAAATGAGGGAATGGATTAATTCTAACAGAAAAAAATTCATAGAACTCTACAGTTTCCATCAATGTTGGAATGGATCAACTCTAACAGAAAAAATCATAAAATTCCACAGATCACATCAATGTTGAGGGACCCCCAGGATTTAGGACCCCCAGGATTTGGGATCCCCAGGGTTTAAGACCCCAGGATTTGGGATCTCCAGGATTTAGGACCCCAGGGTTTAGGACTCCCAGGACTGAGGATCCCCAGGGTTTAGAACCCCAGGAGTGGGGATCCCAGGATTTGGGATCCCCAGGATTTAGGACCCCAGAATTTGGGACCCCAGGATCATGATCCCAGTATTGGAATCCCCAGGATTTGGGATCCCCAGGATTCAGGACCACCAGGATTTGGGATCCCAGGATTCAGGATCCCCAGGATTGGGACCCCCAGGATTCGGGACCCCCAGAATTCGGGAGCCCAGGATTTGGAATCCCCAGGATTCAGGATCCCCAGGATTTGAGACCTCCAGGATTCAGGATTCAGAACCCCCAGGATTGAGGACCCCCAGGATTCAGGACCCCAGGATTGGGGACCCCCAGGATTCAGGATGCCCAGGATTAGATCCCCAGGACGGAGGATTCCCAGGGTTTAGGATCCCCAGGGTTTGGGATCCCCAGGATTCAGGACCCCCAGGATTTGGAATCCCCAGGATTTAAGACCCCAGAATTCAGGATCCCAGGATTCAGGACCCCCAGGATTCAGGACCCCCAGGATTCAGGACCCCCAGGGTTTAAGACCCCAGGATTTAGGACCCCCAGAATTTAGGACCCCAGGATTCAGGACCCCAGGATTTAGGATCCCCAGGATTTAACACCCCAGGATTCAGGACCCCAGGATTCAGGACCCCCATGGACTCAGGATCCAGGATTCAGGATTCAGGACCCCCAGGATTGGGCCCCCCAATGATTCAGGACCCCAGGGATTTGGAATTCCCAGGATTCAGATCCCCAGGATTCGGGACCCCAGGATTTAAGACCCCAGAATTTGGGCTCCCAGGATTCAGGACCCCAGGGTTTAGACCAACCCCAGGATTGAGGATCCCAGGATCAGGAATCCCAGGATTTAGGATCCCATGACTCAGAGCCCAGGCACTCACGGGGTTGATGGTGTTCACCAGCTTGCGGGGTTTGCTGAACTGCATCAGGCTCTCCCTCAGGTTGTTCAGGGGCCCCTCCACCAGCACCTTCTGCTCCTTGTAGTAATTGAGGAGGTGATTCCAGAGGGGCTGCTTGGACAGGGCCTTGGGGTTCCCCACAATGATCACCCCATACCTGTGACACCAGGGAAACCACAATTAATTTAATTAATTTCATCACAATGCTGATTAAAAGCTGGGATTGTTGGCAGCAATCATTCCAGATGTGGCTCAAACAGCTGGAAGGAGATTCCCAGCAGGAAATTTCCTCCTCCAGGTTTGCTGCAAGTAACTCCTGTCCCTTCCAGGGGCTGTGAGTGCCTCACACTTGTTTGTACCAACAGATTATCCCTGAGAGTCTCAGGGGAATTCCTTCCCAAAATCCAAAATCCCACCCAGCCCTGCCCTCTGGGATCCATCCTCAGTCTGTCCCTCCACCCCTCCATCCCTCATCCCAAATCCTTTTCAGCTCCGCCTGGAGCCCCTTTAGGCTCTGGAAACAGCTACAAGGTTTTCCTGGGATTTGCCCTTCTCCCAATTTTTGGACACTCCCAGGGATCCAGGAGCTCTGGCAATTCCATCCCAAACCCTCCCAGAGAGAAATTCCTTCCCAAAATCCATCCACTCCCTGTGTCCTGTCCCTCCATCCCTCAATCCCAAATCCTCTCCAGCTCTCCAGGAGCCTGGAAACAGCTCCAAGGTTTCCTCTGGAGCTTCTCTTCCAGTCTTGGACACTTCCAGGGATCCAGGAGCTCTGGGAATTCCATCCTAGGGAGGAATTCCTTCCCAAAATCCCATCCATTCCCCTGTGTCCTGTCCCTCCATCCCTTCATCCCAAACCCTCCCCAGCTCTCCTGGAGCCCTTTCAGAGCCTGGAAACAGCTCCAAGGTTTCTCTCTGGAGCTCCTCTTTCCAGCCTTGGACATTCCAGGGATCCAGGAGCTCTGGGAATTCCATCCCAGCCAGGAATTCCTTCCCAAAATCCCAGCCAGCCCTGCCCTCTGGGAATCCATCCCTCATCCCAAACCCTCTCCAGCTCTCTTGGAGCCCCTTCAGGCTCTGCAAACAGCTCCAAGGTTTCCCTGGGATTTGCCTTCTCCAATTTTTGGACATTCCAGGGATCCAGGAGCTCTGGGAATTCCATTCCAGGGAGGAATTCCTTCCCAAAATCCACCCAGCCCTGCCTCTGGGAATCCATCTCTCAGTCCTGTCCCTCCATCCCTCCATCCCTCATCCTAAATCCTTTCCAGCTCTCTTGGAGCCCCTTTAGAGTCTGCAAACAGCTCCAAGCTTTTCCTGGGATTTGCCTTCTCCAATTTTTGGACATTCCAGGGATCCAGGAGCTCTGGGAATTCCAGCCCAAGCCCCAGAGAGCCCTGTCCCTGGGCCCTGTCCCCACCTGGCTCTGGTCAGGGCCACGTTGAGCCTCCTGGGGTCGTTGAGGAAGCCGATGCCCTGGTGCTCGTTGGCCCTGACACAGGACAGGATGATGAAATCCTTCTCCCTGCCCTGGAACGCATCCACACTGGCAATTTCCACTTCCTGCAAGAGAGAAAAACAGCTCTGCCACCCCCAGGCACTGCTGGACCCTCCCTCAGCTGGGAAAATGTTGGGTTTGGAGGGAGGAGAGGTTTGGTGATTGCAATGGGGACAGGGGAACAGGGAGTCTCAGCTCAGGAGAAATTCCCTTCAGGAGAAATTCCTTCCAGGAGAAATTCCCTTCAGGAGAAATTCCCTTTCAGGAGAAATTCCTTCCAGGAGAAATTCCTTTCAGGAGAAATTCCTTCCAGGAGAAATTCCTTCCAGGAGAAATTCCTTCCAGGAGAAATTCCTTTCAGGAGAAATCCCTTTCAGGAGAAATCCCTTTCAGGAGAAATTCCCTTCAGGAGAAATTCCTTCCAGGAGAAATTCCTTCCAGGAGAAATTCCTTTCAGGAGAAATTCCCTTTCAGGAGAAATTCCTTTCAGGAGAAATTCCTTCCAGGAGAAATTCCTTGCAGGAGAAATTCCCTTCCAGGAGAAATTCCTTCCAGGAGAAATTCCTTTCAGGAGAAATTCCTTCCAGGAGAAATTCCTTTCAGGAGAAATTCCTTCCAGGAGAAATTCCTTCCAGGAGAAATTCCTTCCAGGAGAAATTCCTTTCAGGAGAAATCCCTTTCAGGAGAAATCCCTTTCAGGAGAAATTCCCTTCAGGAGAAATTCCTTCCAGGAGAAATTCCTTCCAGGAGAAATTCCTTTCAGGAGAAATTCCCTTTCAGGAGGAATTCCTTCCAGGAGAAATTCCTTTCAGGAGAAATTCCTTTCAGGAGAAATTCCTTTCAGGAGAAATTCCTTTCAGGAGAAATTCCTTTCAGGAGAAATTCCCTTCAGGAGAAATTCCTTCCAGGAGAAATTCCTGCCATGCTCAGAGCTCTGTGGTTCTCCCAGAACTCTGCACAGAAGTTCTCTGCTGAGGGTGTTGCCAAAAAAATTCTGGTTGCTCCAAAATTGAGAAGGATGAGATGAGCTCTGAGAAATCTCAGTGAGATTGAAAATCTCTGACTAAAAATCTCTGACTAAAAAGTTCTGATTAAAATGTTCTGACTGTCCCAAAACTGAGCAGGGTGGGATGAGCTCAGTGCCAGGGACACAGCACTGCTGGCACAGGGAGAAATGGCTTTTGGTTTTTGTTTTTTGGTTTTTATTTTGTTTTTAGTGCTGGAACTCAGCTCTGTGCTGTCTGCTGCAGGATTTGCTCCCAGGTTCATCAATCCAGGATTTGGTTTTGATTTCTTTGGTTTCCTGCACGTCCCTGGGTGTGGGGGCTGAGGAGGGCACAAGGATTTCCACAGGGAGCTTAATAAACTTTAATAAACTTTTCATAAAAATTTAAAAAAAAAATCCATTAATGTTAACCAAAACCAACTCAAAAATTCAGGAAGAAATCCATTGAGATTAACCAAAACCAACTCAAAAATTTAAAAAAACTCCAAATATTGAGATTAACCAAAACCAACTCAAAAATTTAAAAATCAATCTGTATTAACCAAATGCAACTCAAAAATGAAAAAAAAAAACCCCAAACACTGGTATTAACCAAAACTACCTAAAAAATTCAAAATGATATTAACAAAAACCAAGTAAAAAATTAAAAAAAATCCAAACCAACTCAAAAAAATCGATTGATATGAACCGAAACCATTTAAAAATTAAAAAAAATCACTGATATGAACCAAAACCAACTGAAGATTAAAAAAAAAATAATCCATTGATATGAACCAAAACCAACTCAAAAATTTTTAAAAATCCACTGATATCAACCAAAACCAACTTAAAAATTAAAATAAATTCCATTGATATTAACCAAAACCACCTTAAAAATTCAAAAAGAAATCCACTGATATTAACAAAAAGAAGTTAAAAATTAAAAAAAAAAAAATCCAAACCAACTAAAAAAATTCAAAAAAATCGATCGATATGAACCGAAACCATTTAAAAATTCAAAATAAATCACTGATATGAACCAAAACCAACTGAAAAACCCCAAAAAATCACAGCCTGCAGTTGGAATAACCCCCCCAAATTTCAGATTTTTGCCCCCTGGGGTACCTGGTAGAGCTTGGTGTGCAGGGAGCCGCTGAACTGCATGTACTGCACCAGGTAGGAGCGCTGGCCCTCGTAGGGGGTGATGATTCCAATCTGGTCAGGCTTGGCCCCAGCCTTGAGCAGCTTGGTGGTGATCTTCTCCACGTTGGCAGCTTCAGTCCTGCACAGGAAAAAAGGGCAGGGTTGGGTTTTGAACAGTTCATGGGGGTTAAAAGGATCCCAGGGGTGGTAAAAATCAGAATTCTCACAGGTTGAGAGGCAGTGTTTGAATTTTATGGGTTAGATTGTTGGGAAAATTTTAGATAAAATTGTGTATGGGGAGACAGCAGAGCAGAACAAATTCTAGTGAAGGTTCACAAACACTCTGAGGTTTAAAATCTCTTTTTTAGTCACTACTTATACAAAATAGAACTTTGTTGGAGTCAGTGAGACAAGGGCCTGAACCCTCCAGAATGCAGGGATTGAATTAAAGCCCTGGTAATTGAATGAGAGGTTAAGGAGAAGAATGAGCCTGAGTTTAAGTTGAGATGTAAGTTTGAGTTTTAGGATCAATAAATAAATAAATAAATAAATAAATAAACAAACAAACAAACAAATAAATACATAAATAAGATTGAGTTTTAGAATCAATAAGCAAACAAGCAAACAAACAAACAAACTAATAAATAAATAAATAAACAAGTTTGTTTCAGTGAGAGCTGCAGTGTTTTCAGTCTGTAAAATGTGCAGATCCAGAGCAGAAGAACAAGTTCTAGTGAAGGTTCACAAACACTCTGAGCCTTTAAAAGCTCTTTTTTAGACACTTAATAGAAAAAATAAAATTCTGTTGGAGTCAGTGGGACAAGGGCCTGAACCCTCCAGAGTGCAGGGATTGAATTAAAGCCCTGGCAATTGAATGAGAGGTTAAGGAGAAGAATGAGCCTAAGTTTAAGTTGAGATGTAAGTCTGAGTTTTAGGATAAATAAATAAATAAATAAATAAATAAGCAAATAAACAAATAAATAAATAAATAAGATTGAGTTTTAGGATCAATAAGCAAACAAACAAACAAACAAACAAACAAATAAATAAATAAATTTGTTTCAGTGAGAGCTGCAGTGTTTTCAGTCTGTAAAAGGTGCAGATTCAGAGCAGAACAAGTTCTAGTGAAGGTTCACAAACACTCTGAGGTTTTAAAAGCTCTTTTTTAGACACTACTGAGACAAAATAAAACTTTGTTGGAGTCAGGGAGACAAGGGCCTGCCTGAATCCTCCAGAATTAAAGCCCTTGCATGGACTGAAACTCAGAATGAACCTAAGTTTAAGTCTAGATGTAAGTTTGAGTTTTAGAATGGATAAATAAATAAATAAATAAATAAATAAATAAATAAATGCATGAATTAATTAATTAATAAGTTTGTTTCAATGAGTGCTGCAGTGTTTTCAGTCTGTAAAAGGAGCAGACCCGGAGCAGAACCAGCCCTAGTGAAGGTTCACAAACACTCTGATGGTTTCTGTGAGCCTTTAAAAGCTTTTTCAGACACTGCTTGGACACAACAGAGCTGCAGTGAGAGCATTGCTGACATTTCCCAGCCAGAACAGGACAGATCCTGTACGTGGCTCACACAGGAGAAATGTCAGGGTTGGGTTTTTGAACAGTTCATGGTGGTTAAAAGGATCCCAGGTGTGGTAAAAATCAGAATTCTCACAGGTGGAGAGGCAGTGTTTGAATTTTATGGGTCAGATTGTTGGGAAAATTCTGTGTGAGATTGTGTGTGGGGAGAGTTGGTGCTTTCAACATTGCTTTGTGCTTTTAACATTGCTTTGTGCTTTTGCTTTTTGCCAGTTTTTTGCCTTTTGCTTTTTGCCATTGCTTTTTACTTTTAGCCATTGTTTTTTACCATTGCTTTTTGTTTTTGCCATTGTTTTTTGCTTTTCACCATTGCCTTTTGCCATTGCTTTTTGCCTTTGCCATTGCTTTTTATTTTTACCATTGCTTTTGCTTTTAACATTGCTTTTGCTTTTTGCCATTGCTTTTTACCATTGTTTTTTTCTTTTTGCCATTGCTTTTTGCCATTGCTTTTTGCCTTTGCTTTTTGCCATTGCTTTTTTCTTTTTGTCATTGCTTTTTGCCATTGTTTTTTTCTTTTTATCATTGCTTTTTGCTTTTGCCATTGCTTTTTGCTTTTAACATTGCTTGTCGCTTTTAACATTGCTTTTCTCATTGCTTTTTGCTTTTTATCATTGCTTTTTACCATTGTTTTTTGCTTTTTACCATTGCCTTTTGCCATTGCTTTTTGCCAGTTTTTTGCCTTTTGCTTTTTGCCATTGCTTTTTGGTTTTTGCCATTGCTTTTTGCTTTTTGCCATTGTTTTTTACCATTGCTTTTACCATTGTTTTTTGCTTTTTACTTTTAACATTGCTTTTGCTTTTATCATTGTTTTTTGCTTTTACCATTGCTTTTTGCCAGTTTTTTGCCTTTTGCCATTGCTTTTTACCATTATATTTTACCATTACTTTTTGTTTTGCCATTGCTTTTTGCCATTACCATTGCTTTTTGCTTTTTGCCATTGCTTGGGACTTTGTGCTAAAACCTCCATGGATTTCATGTCTGTGCCTGTTTTAAACACTGCTGTGCTGTTACAATAAATAACATTTATAGCAGCCAGGAACTGCTTTAATCATTCAGAAGTAGGGTAACCCCACACTGATGGTGTAAAAAAAAATTATGGAGAAAATCTGAGCAAAGAGTTAAAAAACTTCTCATTTTCCTCAAAATTTGGGCTTCCAAAGGTTTCTCCTCCCTGTTTTTAAGTCAGGATCCAGGTGAAATTCTCAATTTTTAAATGGATTTAAGCCCAGTTTAAATCCATTCCTCTTTTTTTTTTTTATTCCTTCCCCATGGACTCAAGGAGCAGATTTTTCCCTTCACAAACAGCAAAAAAATCTCAATTTCTTGCTGGATTTTTATGTACACATTGAACTTTTCTAATCAACATCATCCCAAGCATCCCCCAGATCCTCTGGCTGTTTTATCTCAAAGCTTTAAATAGAGAATGTTTTGAGCTGTGCTGTTTGTTTGTGCACAATCTGCAGCCAGCCTTGCACATTCTGCTCAGGAAACAGCCTGGATTAAAAATATCTCAGCTGATTTTTGATTTTTTCACAAGTTGGGCTGGTTTCCCTGAACAATCACAACCCAAGAGGAGCAGATTTTAAATTTATTTCTTGAAAAAGAAGGTGGAAAAAAGAAAAAAAACTTGATTTCCATCCTTTTTGGAATAAATTAAATTTGAGATTTTGCTTATTGGGATTGAAAATGTGATTTGGTCCAAATTCATCCACATGAAATAATTTATTTAATATAAATATTTATAAGAATTCTCCACACATCAAGCCCAGCCTTGAGCCTTTTTTTGCTGTAAAAGGAGCCCAAGGAAAACAAATCTGAGCTGCATCCCCTCAATGAAACTTTTATTAATCCAAGGATTTGCTCCCTGAGGGGTCCCTGCACACTTAGGCCAGGCTTAGCTGGCAGAGCTGGGCTCACCTGTTGAGCCAAGGCATGTGAACAATCACAGCCCAAGAGGAGCAGATTTTAAATTTATTTGTTGAAAAAGAAGGTGTAATGTGCAGAAAAAAAAGGAAAAAAGAATTGATTTCCATCCTTTTTGGACTAAATGAAATTTGGGATTTTGCTTATTGGGGTTGGAAATGTGATTTGACCCAAATTTATCCACATGAAATAATTTATAAGAATCCTTTAATATAAGTATTTATAAGAATTCTCCACACACCAAGCCCAGCCCAACCTTGAGCCTTTTTCCCAAGGAAAACAAATCTGAGCTGCACCCCTCAATGAAACTTTTATTAATCCAAGGATTTGCTCCCTGAGGGGTCCCTGCACACTTAGGCCAGGCTTAGCTGGCAGAGCTGGGCTCACCTGTTGAGCCAAGGCATGTGAACAATCACAGCCCAAGAGGAGCAGATTTTAAATTTATTTCTTGAAAAAGAAGGTGGAATGTGCAAAAAAAAGAAAAAAAAAGTTGATTGCCATCCTTTTTGGACTAAATGAAATTTGGGATTTTGCTTATTGGAGTTGAAAATGTGATTTGGCCCAAATTTATCCACATGAAATAATTTATAAGAATCCTCTAATATAAGTATTTCTAAGAATTCTCCACACACCCAGCCCAGCCTTGAGCTCTAAAAGGAGCCCAAGGAAAACAAATCTGAGCTGCACCCCCCAACAGAACTTTTATTAAACCAAGGATTTGCTCCCTGAGGGGTCCCTGCACACTTAGGCCAGGCTTAGCTGGCAGAGCTGGGCTCACCTGTTGAGCCAAGACACTTGAACAATAATGACCTAAGAGGAGCAGATTTTAAATTTATTTGTTGAAAAAGAAGGTGGAATGTGTAGAAAAAAAGGAAAAATAAAACAAAAAATTGATTTCCATCCTTTCTGGATTAAATGAAATTTGGGATTTTGCTTATTGGAGTTGAAAATGTGATTTGGCCCAAATTCATCCACATGAAATAATTTATAAAAATCCTCCAATATAAGTATTTATAAGAATTCTCCACACACCAAGCCCAGCCTTGAGCCTTTTTCCCAAGGAAAACAAATCTGAGCTGCATCCCCCAATGGAAGCTTTTATTAATCCAAGGATTTGTTCCCTGCACACTTAGGCCAGGCTTAGCTGGCAGAGCTGGGCTCACCTGTTGAGGTAGGAGGTGCCTGAGCTGGCAATCTCCTCCTGGCCCTGGGTCACGTAGAAGAACATGGGTTTGTCAGGCTGGGGCCACTGGAAGTCAAATCCTTTCTTCACCCTGTCAGCTGGGAGCAGGGAACAGAACACATCAGCAATTCTGAAATTTCCACATCAAAATAAAGGGTGATGCAATTTATTTTTTTTTAATTAAAACAGTAAATCTAGGTAAGGGAATTTCTGCTGGAGATTTGTAGGATTTGAATTCTCAGCTCTCCCCAAATTTCAGGAACCTTCAGTGCCACTCTGTTCTCTTTGCAGATGATTGTTTTAATATAAAATCTTGGACACTCTGCAGATTGTTCCAAGAGCACCAACAGCTTCCAGGGCATGGAAACAGAAACCAACAGGGATGACCCAAAATGAGAAGGGATAACCCCAAAAAATGAACAGCAATAACCTCACATGAACAGGGCTGACCCCAAGTGAACAGGGCTAACCCCAAACACACAAGGTTGACCCCAAATTAACAGGGCTGACCCCACAAGAACAGGAACAGCCCCAAATGGAACAGGGCTGACCCCAAATGAACAGGAACAGCCTTAAATGAACAGAATTAACCCCAAGATGAACAGGAATAACCCAACATGAACAGGGTTCACCTCAGTGAACAGGACTCACCCTAAACACACAGGGCTGACCCCAAATGAACAGGAACAGCCCAAATGGACAGGAGTAACTCCAAATGAACAGCAATAACCTCACATGAGCAGGGCTCACCCCAAATGAACAGGAACAACCCCAAATGAACAGAACTGACCCCAAACACACAGGGCTGACCTCAAATGAACAGGGCTAACCCCAGTGAACAGGACTCACCATAAACACACAGGGTTGACCCCAAATGAACAGGACTCACCCCAAAACACACAGGGCTGACCCCAAGTGAACAGAACTGACCCCAAACACACAGGGCTGACCCCAAAAGAACAGGACTCACCCTAAATAAACTCAGCAAGCTTTACATGATGGAGAATCAAACATTTGGTGCCCCAACACCGAGAACACAACCCCTCACTGCCCTGTCCACAAACCCCACACCCTGCTGGGGGTGCTGCTCCCAGCCACAAACCCCACACCCTGCTGGGGGTGCTGCTCCAGCCCCTTACCTGCAGTGACCCCATTCTGCAGGGTTGGAGGGGAACCGAGAAAACACGAGAACACAACCCCTCACTGCCCTGCCCTGCCAAACCCACAAACCCCACACCCACAAACCCCACACCCTGCTGGGGGTGCTGCTCCAGCCCCTTACCTGCAGTGACCCCGTTCTGCAGGGAGCCCTCGTAGAAATGTTGGAGGGGAACCGAGAGAACACGAGAACACAACCCCTCACTGCCCTGCCCTGCCAAACCCACAAACCCCACAAACCCCACACCCTGCTGGGGGTGCTGCTCCAGCCACAAACCCCACACCCTGCTGGCCCTGGGGGTGCTGCTCCAGCCACAAACCCCACACTCTGCTGGCCCTGCTGCTCCAGCCCCTTACCTGCAGTGACCCCGTTCTGCAGGGAGCCCTCGTAGAAATGTTGGAGGGGAACCGAGAGAACACGAGAACGCGACCCCTCACTGCCCTGCCCTGCCAAACCCACAAACCCCACACCCTGCTGGCCCTGCTGGCCCTGCCCCTTACCTGCAGTGACCCCATTCTGCAGGGAGCCCTCGTAGAAGATGTTGGAGGGGAAGGCGCTGAGGGCGGGGTGCATGCGGTACTGCACCTGCAGCCGGATGGGCCGGATGCCCAGAACCACCAGGCGCTCAAACAGCGACTGCGACAGCCCCGCCTTGGCTGCCTTCTTACACATCACCACAGGGCCCAGCTGGCAGTGGTCACCCACCAGGATCAGCTGTGGGAGAGAGGGAAACAGCTCAGTTGGGTTGGTGGAGCATGTTTACAATAATAAAAAAATCCTGCTGGAAAATCCAGGAGCGCGATTTGGGTTGGACGAGACAAAATCGCAAATTTCACTTCACTGTTTAGACATTCCAGGGATCCAGGGGCAGCCACAGCTGCTCTGGGAATTCATCCCAGCCAGGAATTCATCCAGTATCCCACCCAGATTGCCCTTTCCCAGTCTTGTCCCTCCATCCTTTATCCCAAATCCCTCCCCAGCTCTCCTGGAGCCCCTCAGGCTCTGGAATCCTGGTTAACACCATTGTGTCACCCTGTCAGTTCTTGCACATCACCACAGGGCCCAGCTGGCAGTGGTCACCCACCAGGATCAGCTGTGGGAGAGAGGGAAACAGCTCAGTTGGGTTGGTGGAGCATGTTTAGAATAATGGAAAAATCCTGCTGGAAAATGTAGGAGCGCGATTTGGGTTTGGACGATCTAAAATCGCAAACTTCACTGTCCCAGGCTGCTCCAGCCTGGCCTTGGACATTCCAGGGATCCAGGGGCAGCCACAGCTGCTCTGGGAATTCATCCCAGCCAGGAATTCATCCCAGTATCCCACCCAGATTCCCCTTTCCCTGTGTCCTGTCCCTCCATCCCTCATCCCAAATCCCTCCCCAGCTCTCCTGGAGCCCCTCAGGCTCTGGAATCCTGGTTAACACCATTGTGTCACCCTGTCAGTTCTTGCACATCACCACAGGGCCCAGCTGGCAGTGGTCACCCACCAGGATCAGCTGTGGGACAGGGGGGAACAGTTCAGTTGGGCTGGTGGAGGTTGTTCAAAGTAACAGAAATTACTGGGAAAAAATGGAAAAGGCAGGAGCGCGATTTGGGTTTGGACGAGATAAAATCGCAAACTTCACTTCACTGCTTGGACATTCCAGGGATCCAGGGGCAGCCACAGCTGCTCTGGGAATTCATCCCAGTCAGGAATTCCTTCCCAGTATCCCACCCAGATTCCCCTATCCCAGTTTGGAGTCATTCCCTGTGTCCTGGAATTCCATCCTTTATCCCAAATCCCTCCCCAGCTCTCCTGGAGCCCCTTCAGGCTCTGGAAATGGCTCCAAGGTTTCCCTGGAGTTTCTCTTTCCATCCTGGCCTTGAATCCTCCCAGGGAACAATTCCCAATTCTCAAATCCCAGCCCCAGTGGCAGTGGGAGCCATTCCCTGTGTCCTGTCCCTCCATCCTTTATCCCAAATCCCTCCCAGCTCTCCTGGATTCCCTTCAGCTCCTGGAAATGGCTCCAAGGTTTCCCTGGAGTTTCTCTTTCCAGCCTGGCTTTGGACACTCCTCAGCTTTTCTGGGAATTCCATCCCAGCTCCTCCCCTCCTTCACAGGTAACAATTTCCCCTAAATTTAAAACCCAACCCCACTCTCTGTCAGTTCAATCCATTCCCTGACACATCAGGAATTAATAATTCTCAGTTCAGCTCTCCCCAAATTTCAGGAACCTTCAGTGCCACTCTGTTTGCAATGATTGTTTTAATATAAAATCTTGGACACTCTGCAGATTGTTCCTAGAGCACCAACAGCTTCCAGGGCATGGAAACAGAAACCAACAGGGATGACCCAAAAAGAGCAGAAATAGTCCCAAAAAGAGCAGGAATGGCCCCAAAAAGAACAGGGATAGCCCCAAAAAGAACAGGGATAGTCCCAAAAAGAACAGGGATAGCCCCAGAAAGAACAGGGATAGTCCCAAAAACAGCAGGAAGAGCCCCAAAAAGAACAGGAACAGCCTCAAAGAGAACTGGAATAGCCCCAAAAAGAGCAGGGATAGCCCCAAAAAGAGCAGGAATGGCCCCAAAAAGAGCAGGAACAGCCCCAAAAACAGCAGGAATAGCCCCAAAAAGAGCAGGGATAGCCAAAAAAGAATAGGAACAGCCCCAAAAAGAGCAGGGAGAGCCCCAAAAGAGCACGAATAGCTCCAAAAGAGCAGGAGTAGTACAAAAAACAACAGAGATAGCCCCAAAAAGAGCAGGAATAGCCAAAAAAGAATAGGAATAGCCACAAAAAGAGAAGGGATAGCCCCAAATGAACAGGGGTAGTCCCAAAAACAGCAGGAACAGCCTCAAATGGACAGAACTGACCCCAAATGAACAGAAAGAACTGACCCCAAATGAACAGAAAGAACTGACCCCAAATGAACAGGGCTGACCCCAAATGAACAGAACAAACCCCAAATGAACAGAACTGACCCCAAATGAACAGAACTGACCCCAAATGAACAGAACTGACTCCAAATGAACAGAACTGACCCCAAATGAACAGAACTGACCCCAAATCAACACGACTCCCCCCAAATGAACAGAGCTCACCCAAACTAAAGCCAGGCTCACCTCATGACACAGGAATCACTGTGTGTGCCTGCCCTGGCCCTGAGCAGCCCCTGGCATCCCCTGGGTGCTCCCCAAGCCCCCCTAGATTTACCTGCTTGGCCCCCAGCACCACGGGCACCATGCACTCGGGCTCCGTGGCCTGCGTGCTCTCGTCGATCAGGATGGAGCGGAACTGCATCTTGGCCAGCCGGGGGTCCCCAGCGCCCACACACGTGCAGCAGATCACATCTGCGTTCTGGGGGGACATGGGGACACTCTGGGGTCACTGGGGACACTCTGGGGACACTCTGGGGACACTGGGGACACTCTGGGGACACTAGGGACAGTCGGGGGTCCCCAGTGCCCACACACGTACAGCAGATCACATCTGCGTTCTGGGGGACAGGGGGACATTGGGGACACTCTGGGGTCATTGGAGACACTCTGGGGACACTGGGGGGGTATCTGGGATTGAGGGGAGGAACTGGGATTGAGGAAGAACTGGGATTTGGGGTGGCAGCTCTGGGATTTGGGGTGGATGTCAGCAGGGATTTGGGGTGGATGGCAGTTCTGGGATTTGGGTGGCAGCTCTGGGATGGGATTTGGATGGCAGTTCTGGGATTTGGGGTGGGTGGCAGTTCTGGGATTTGGGGTGGGTGGCAGCTCTGGGATTTGGGGCCAGCCCCAGGGCTCACCATGAGCAGCTCTCTCTCTGCCGTGCGTTTCAGAGCCCGGTACCGTTTCTCATCAGCTGAGGAAAGTTCTCCAGTCTCATCCTTGAGCTGCTGCAGCTTCTGCAGCTCTGGCATGCTGAAAAAAACACCAGGAATTTTCCTTTAACACCCCAAATCCCACCCCAAACACCGCAGTGCCCACCCCAAACACCGCAAACCTCACCTCAAACCCACAAACCCCACCTCAAACATCCCAAACACTCCAAACCCCACCTCAAACCCCCAAATCCCACCCCAAACCCCACAGTGCCCATTCAGAACACCCCAAACCCCAAAAATCCCACCCTAAACCCCACAAACCCCACCCCAAACACCCCAAATCCCACCCCAAACACCCCAAACCCCATCCCAAATACCAAAATCCCACCCCAAACACCCCAGTGTCCACCCCAAACCCCACAAATCCCACCCCAAACCCCCCAAACCCCACCCCAAACACCCCAAACCCCACCCCAACCCCCCCACGGAGGTTTTTGGGGCTGACCTGTCCATGTTCCTGATCTGGTTGTGCAGGGCCAGGAAGGACACGGGGGAGTCGATGGCCTCGCGGCTCTTGGCGCACAGACGAACGACCTTGAGGCCGGTCTGGTGGATCTTCTCTGTCAGCTGATCCACGGCGATGTTGCTGGGGGCACACACCAGCACAGGTCTGGGAAAAACGGTACAAAAGGAGGGAAATATCAGGTAAACAGCAGGGAAACATCAGGAAAAAAAATTAGCCAATAAACAGCCCAAAATCAGTGAAATATGAGGTAAAAATCAGGAAAAAAAATCAGGCAAAATCCACCCAAAATCAGCAAAACGTCAGAAAAAAAATCAGCCCAAATCAGGTAAACATCAGAAAATAAAAATCAGCCAAAAAACAGCCTAAAAATCAGGTAAACATCAGGTAAACATCAGGAAAAAAAATCAGCCAAAATCCACCCAAAATCAGCTAAACATCAGCAAAACGTCAGAAAAAAAATCAGCCCAAATCAGGTAAACATCAGAAAATAAAAATCAGTCAAAAAACAGCCTAAAAATCAGGTAAATATCAGGTAAACATCAGGAAAAAAAATCAGCCAAAAAAAAGCCTAAAATCAGTTAAACATCAGAAAAAAAACAGCCAAAAACATCCAAAAATCATCTAAACATCAGCAAAAAAAATAAGCCATAAACCACCCCAAAATCAGCGAAACATCAGCAAAAAAAATCAGCCAAAAACCACCCCAAAATCAGCTAAACATCAGGCAAACATCAGGAATAAAATTAGCCAAAAACCAGCCCAAAATCAGCTAAACATCAGCCAAAAAATCAGCCAAAAAATCAGCCAAACACCAGCCAAATACCAGTCAAAAATTCAGGCAAAAAATCAGGTAAATATCAGCCAGAAAGCAGCCAAATAGCAGCCAAAAAATCAGCCAACATCAGCCAAGTATCAGCCAAAAAGAAGTCCAAAAACAGCCAAAAAAAATAACCCTCAAAACCTGTCAAATATTTACCAAATAGCAGCCAAACATCAGCCAGATATCAGCCAAAAAATCAGCCAAAATCAGCAAATTATCAGGCAAAAAATCAGGCAAAAAAATCAGGCAAAAAGAAGCCCAAAAACAGCCAAAAAAACCCCCAAAACCTGTCAAATATTTACCAAATAGCAGCCAAACATCAGCCAGATATCAGCCAAAAAATCAGCCAAACAATCAGCCAAAATCAGCCAAATAATCAGTCAAAATCTCAGCCAAAATCAGCCAGATAATCAGCCAAAATCAGCCAAAAACTCAGCAAAAATCAGCCAAATAATCAGCCAAAATCAGCCAAATAATCAGCAAAAATCAGCCAAAATCTCAGCCAAATAATCAGCCAAAATCAGCCAAAACCTCAGCCAAAACTTCAGCCAAATAATCAGCCAAAATCAGCCAAAATCTCAGCCAGATAATCAGCCAAAATCAGCCAAAAACTCAGCCAAACTCAGTCAAATAATCAGCCAAATAATCAGCAAAAAATCAGCCAAATAATCAGCCAAATAATCAGCCAAAATCAGCCAAATAATCAGCCAAATAATCAGTCAAAATCTGCCAAATAATCAGCAAATAATCAGCCAAAAACAGCAAATAATCAGGTCAAAATCAGCCAAAAACTCAGCAAAAATCAGCCAAAAAATCAGCCAAAATCAGCCAAATAATCAGTCAAAATCTGCACACACTGCATTTCCCCAGCCTGGCACTAAAATGTAAATTATATCCCATCCCCTGCAATGTCTGTCCCAGCACCCAGCCCAGCCCAGGATGATTGATTGATCTCTGCCCTCCCAGCCCAGGATGATTGATTGATTGATTAATTGATTGATCTCTGCCCTCCCAGCCCAGCCCAGGATGATTGATTGATTGATTGATTGATTGATTGATTGATCTCTGCCCTCCCAGCCCAGGATGATTGATTGATTGATTGATCTCTGCCCTCCCAGCCCAGCCCAGGATGATTGATTGATTGATTGATTGATTGATTGATTGATCTCTGCCCTCCAGCCCAGGATGATTGATTGATTGATTGATCTCTGCCCTCCCAGCCCAGCCCAGGATGATTGATTGATTGATTGATTGATTGATTGATTGATCTCTGCCCTCCCAGCACAGGATGATTGATTGATTGATTGATTGATTGATTGATTGATTGATTGATCCATCCCTGCCCTGCCTCACCCGTTGCCCTGCCTGGCCAGGTGATAGACGATGGTGGCCGATGTCACCGTCTTGCCCGTGCCAGGGGGACCCTGGATCAGGCTCAGGGGGCGCTGCAGGACGGTCTTGACGGCATAAACCTAAAAAAAATAGACAGAAAAAAAATATATAGTAAAATAAATACAGTTAAAAAATACAGTGAATGCAGTAAAAAATGCAGTAAAAAATACAGTTAAAAAATACAGTTAAAAAAATGCAGTTAAAAAATGTAGTTAAAAAATACAATTAAAAATACAGTAAGAAAAATACAGTAGAAAATACAGTAAAAAAATACAGTAAAATAATACAGTTAAAAATACGGTAAAAAATACAGTAAAAAAAAATACAGTAAAAAAAAACAGTTAAAAATAGTTTAAAAATACAGTTTAAAAATACAGTTTAAAATACAGTAAAAAATACAATTTAAAAAATACAGTAAAACAATACAGTGAAAAATACAATGAAAAATACAGTGAAAAATACAGTTTAAAAAATACAGTGAAAAATACAGTGAAAAATACAGTGAAAAATACAGTGAAAAATACAGCGAAAAAATACATTTTAAAATGCAGTAAAAAATACAGTTAAAAAAATACAGTAAAATAAATACAGTAAAAAGTACAGTAAAAAATACAGTAAAATACAGCAAAAATACAGTAAAAATACAGTAAAAACAGTAAAAAATACAGTAAAAATACAGCAAAAAATACAGTTAAAAATACAGTTAAAAATACAGTAAAAAATACAGTAAAAATATACAGTAAAAACCAGTAAAAATATACAGTAAAAATACAGTTTAAAAAATACAGTAAAAAAAATACAGTAAAAAAATACAGAAAAATACAGTAAAAATACAGTTTAAAAATACAGTAAAAAAACACAGTAAAATAATACAGTAAAAAAATACAGTAAAAACCCAGTTAAAAATACAGTTTAAAAATACAATTAAAAATACAGTAAAAAATACAGTGTAAAAAATACAGTTTAAAAATACAGTAAAAAATACAATTAAAAATACAGTTAAAAAAATACAGAAAAAAAAATACAGTTTAAAAATCCAGTAAAACTGTCTGTGCAGTGGGAGGAGCTGAGTTACCTGAGAGTGGTTGAGGTCAGGCAGGCCCTGGGCTGTGAAGCGCTTTGGCAGCTGGCATTTGATGATCACATCTTCCACCTCATGGCCCAGCAGCTTGTGGTAGATGTAGCCAGACACTGAGGTCTCATCCACTGCAAATGTTTTCAGAGCACTCTGCATCCTGGCATGAAGGGAAAGAAGGGAAGTTGTTCCTAAAAATCAGTGTGAGGCACCCATGGGTGTCCTGCACCAGGTACCAGACACAAGTGGGAAAGGGAACAACATCCAATGTTTATTAACGGAATTAAAATGACAAAAGTTACACTCTGAGAACACAGATTTTGTTTTTTCCCTGTGTGAACGTTACAAGGGGTTCCCAGGAAAATGTGGAGAGGAACATCAGCCTTTGGGGACAGAACCTGTGAGGGGAATTGGAGGTGACAGAACCTGAGATGGGAATTTAGTGCAAAAATCTGTGACAAGAATTTGAGGTGCAAGAACCTGAGATGGGAATTTGAGGTTCAAGAACCTGTGAGAGGAATTTCAGGTGCAAAAATCTGTGTGGGGAATTTGAGGTGCAAGAATTTGTGAGAGGAATTTGAGGTGCAAGAACCTGTGAGGGGAATTTGAGGTGACAGAACCTGAGATGGGAATTTGAGGTTCAAAAACCTATGATGGGGAATTTGAGATGCAAGAACCTGTGATGGGAATTTGAGGTGACAGAAACCAAGATGGGAATTTGAGGTGTAAGAACCTGTGAGAGGAATTTGAGGTGCAAGAACCTGAGATGAGAATTTAGTGCAAGAACCTGTGATGGGAATTTAGTGCAAGAACCTGTAAGAGGAATTTGAGGTGACAGAACCTGTGAGAGGAATTTGAGGTGCAAGAACCTGAGATGGGAATTTGAGGTGCAAGAACCTGAGATGGGAATTGGAGGTGCAAGAACCTGTGAGAAGAATTTGAGGTGCAAGATTTGAAAATAAATTTGCAGCCACAATGAAGAAAATAATGGGATAAGAGAAGATAATAATAAAAGGACATACCACTGATAGGAAATTCTAATAACAGGATAAGAAGCCAGCTCCTGTCTAACCCAACACAGACTTGGCTGAAGCCTGTGGGCTCCACAGCCAAATTTTGATATTTTAACTGTTTAAAGCAATTTTAGGAAGCTGAAAATTGTTATAAAATTGGGGTTTTTTATGCCATTAATTCCATTTCTCTGAACCACCACACACTGAGATTTCTGATGGGTGGTGCCACAGCAAGACCAATTTGTTTTTGTTCTCAAAAACCACTGAGTGAAGGCAAAGAACACAAATTCCTGCCTCAGTACCTGTCAAAGGAAGTGGATTTCCACACAAAATCCACCTGGAAGTTGTGGGTGACCTCCACAGGAGCTCCCACGCTGCTCCTCAGCTCGATGGCGATCTCATCACCATAATCTGTAGAACCTCGTTAAGTAGTAATTGCCAGCAAAAATTGGGATTTTATTTTCCCCCAATTTTGGTGATTTTTCTTCAGCACAGCTTCCCTCCCTTCACCCCAAACAGGTTAAATTAGCAGAGAATTATTTCTGGGTGTAATGATGGATTTCTGAAGGCTCCAGCTCAGGGTTTGGGGCTCTCTAAGTAAAGGATACTATCAGGAACTTTGATCACGTGCCCAATTCCTTTCCAGAGAGGGGCCAGGTCTCCCTTGTACCTCAGGCAGATCTCATCTCCCTGCATCAGGCGCATGTCTGCA
Organism: Catharus ustulatus; assembly: GCF_009819885.2. NCBI lineage: Eukaryota > Metazoa > Chordata > Aves > Passeriformes > Turdidae > Catharus > Catharus ustulatus. The sequence goes on along the minus strand of NC_046249.1, from coordinate 1,776,522 downwards.
AAGGAAAGGGGAAAAAAAAATCTCAGAGCAAGCACAAAAACCTCCCAGAGCCACCCCAGGCAAGCTCAGAGTGCTGCTGCAATGCTGATTTTATTCAGAGAGCAGAAATAAAACCCTGCCAAGGAGACAGTGCAGGTGTGCTCACCTGAATCAGTCTTTGGCAAAGTGAAATAAGCAATTCTCTTCTTGTTCAAGCCCAGGTCCCACCTGACTGTGATGTTATCTTGGGTCTGAGGGGATAAAAAAATAACATCTGTTATTGTCTGGAGTTGTTTGGCAACCACCACAGTCCTGTGGAGAAATTACAAAACAATGCCACCAAAAATCTGTATGTACTGCTGTGGCTGAGCTCACAGCACCTGCAGGAGGTGAATTCTGTTCTAGGAGTTCATGATGAGAAACAAAATCCTGCTGAGCAGCTGTGGAGTTCTCCCCCAGTTCAAACACCCAACAAATGTTTGCAGAACTCCCAGAGCTCCCTGCCAGGGAACTGCAGCAGCTGGGGGCACCAAAAAGCTGCAGTTCTGGCAGAGGAGGTGGATTTTGGAAAGAAAAATTTTTAACACAGAAAAGGTGAGAAGTTCCCAAGTGTTTCAAGCTCCTCACAGTGAGGATTTTTTGTTCTCCCCTCCCTGCTATCCCTGTGCTGCCACACCCCAGCAATTCAAACCTTTATTTCACTTTATTCACAAAGTTTCCCTCTGTGCTGTGAGCCCAGGACTGACCAGGCAAATCTCCCACATTTTACCTGAGATTCCTTGAGTTTCTTGTCATAATCTGCCTCAAGCTTGACCAGAGGACCAAATATATTTTGGTATTGATAAGCATCTTCATATCTAAGCAGGACATGCTGGGGTTCCTCATCAACACCAGGTTTTTCCAAGTCCTCCAGGGTTGCTGATGGATTTTCCTGGAAATTAAAGCAGAGATGTTTTTGTTTCAAAGCCTGAAGTATTAAAAAAAGACAGCAGGATTGATAAAATTGTGTTTTACTGATACAGGGACAGATATCAAGGTGGAACCATCCTTAAAACCACACCAGGGCATTACAAATCATATTAAACCCAGTTTAAATTTTAAAGGATGAACAAAAACAACTCTCAAAAACCTCCTAACTGAATGAAGCAGCAATTCCCTGCTCTGCTGGGCATCACTTAAAGCAGAAATATTTACAAATTTTGATTTTCAGCTTGGTGAAGCTCCCAACAATTTCCTGAATCCTTTCACCAATTCCCTGAGGCGCTGCAGGATTTAAACCTCATTTCTGCCTTAAAAATCTTCCAAAAAACCCTCAGAATTGAGTAAAATAAACCCCTAAAAAGTGCAGGCTGTACCTTCCAGAGCTCCTCCAGTTTGTTGATCTGCTGGGCTGTGATCTGGCGCGCCCGGAGCTGCTCCTGCTCCGAGGGAATCTTCACCAGCCAGGAGAGGAAGCAGCGGTCCTGGATCAGGGGCTGCCACTGGGAACTGTCCCAGTTGATGTCCTTCAAGCTGCTCTGGCTGGCACATGGCTGCCTGCAGAGCAAAACACAGGCAGCAATCATCAGTTTGGATAAAATGTGAGGAGGAAAAGGTGTGGAGGGTGAAAATGGGGGTGGTGTGTTCCTGAAACTGCTCAAAAAGCAGAAAAAATCCAGGCAAAACCAGCCCAGCCTGCTGGGAAAAGTGAGAAGTGTTGCTTGGGTGTTTGCAGGATTTAAAATTATTTAAAATATTAAAAATTGATATTAAAATATGAATGGATATTTAATATGAAACCTTTGGAGGTGGTTGTAATCCATACTGTGCACACACTGATCAGACAAAGAGGGCATTTCCCAAACTGAAACACAATTTCTACTGCAAGCACACAGTGCCAGCCCTGAATTCAAACACACACCACTGTAAATTTTCAGTTCTGGCTGAGGTTGTCAGAACAAATTTCTGATTTATTGTGACCTCAAACATTGTGAGTGAGAGCTGCTGTTCCATGGCTCCAGAGCCACTTCCTGAACTGAGCTGTAGCTCAAAAAAACAAGAGGGAAAAACATCTAAGAAATGCAGAATTTAGGAAAAACACTTTTTTACAGAATTAAGATGTTCCTACAGAACTAAAAAGAGAATTTCCTTTGCTGCATTATCCATTTGAACCCTGAACTCTGCACAACCACCTGAAGGAATGCAGAACGCGAAACACATTTTTTTATTAATTTAAACAAAATTAAACAATTTTATGGAATGAAATGAGACTGAAAGCAGGAGCTGGAGCAGCAGAGGTGGCAGCAAGGCCTGGGCTCACCTGCACAGCAGAACCACCACGGAGTCAGCCTTGGCTGGGATGAAGCCCAGCAGGAAAACGTTGCGGCAGCCGCAGTTGTAGCACTCCAGCACGGTCTCCCCCAGGGGCCCATCCTTGTGCAGGGTCACCTCCTTGCACTTGGCTCTCACCAGGTGATTCACAATGTGGCTGGGGGCAAACAGGACAGGTTTAGAGCATTTCCAACCCCAAATCACAGCTCTTTGTGGGTTAGTTAATGTTAAGGTTTGATAAATGTGTTTGTGGTGGTGGAAACAGAGGGGTGAGTTCCTCAGAGAGAGAACAAAATACAGGAATTGAATTAAAACCTTCAGAGAAATTCAAAGGTATTAAGCCATGAAACAGAGGTGCAAGCTTTAATTTTAAGTAAATAACAATATGTTTTAAGTGCCTTAAAGAGCAAAAGCCTCAGAATTTGGTATAAAAAAATTTCAAAACCAAACTGCAGTGAGAGCTCAAAAGCAGCTCTAGACAGAATAAAAATGGATAAGAATATTTTTCAGACAGAACAGATAGATGTGGAAATTATACATCAATTTTTGTATTGAGAAACAGAATTGTAAAAGGTTTAGAAGAAACCTTCAGGCTTGTGTTTTTGGCTCATTGAGGAATTTGTAAATAAAAATCTGTGTATCTGCTTTAATTTAAGTTTAAGTAAATAACAATATGTTTTAAGTGCCTTAAAGAGCAAAAGCCTCAGAACTTGGTATAAAAAAATTTCAAAACCAAACTGCAGTGAGAGCTCAAAACACAGCTCTGGACATTAGTGTAGGAAAAAAAGCTTCAAAAAGCAGCTTCAGTGAGAGCTCAAAAGCAGCTCTAGACAGAATAAAAATGGATAAGAATATTTTTCAGATAGAACAGATAGATGTGGAAATTATACATCAATTTTTGTATTAGAGAAGCAGAATTGTAAAAGGTTTAGGAGAAACCTTCAGGTTTGTGTTTTTGGCTCATTGGGGAATTTGTAAATAAAAATCTGTGTATCTGTTTTAATTTAAGTAAATAAGTTTAAGTAAGTAACAATATGTTTTAAGTGCCTTAAAGAGCAAAAGCCTCAGAACTTGGTATAAAAAAATTTCAAAACCAAACTGCAGTGAGAGCTCAAAACACAGCTCTGGACATCAGTGTGGGAAACAAGCTTCAAAAAGCAGTTTCAGTGAGAGCTCAAAAGCAGCTCTAGACAGAATAAAAATGGGTAAGAATATTTTTCAGATAGAACAGATAGATGTGGAAATTATAAATGAATTTTTGTATATTCCAAAAGGTTTAGAAGAAACCTTCAGGTTTGTGGTTTTTGGCTCATTGGGGAATTTGTAAATAAAAATCTGTGTATTGAGAGCTCTCTTCCTTCACCATGATCTTTGAGGAGGAGGAAAAGGAAGAGGAGGAGAAAAAGAAAGAAAAGGAAGAGGAGGAGGAAAAGGAGAAGGAGGAAAAGGAAGAGGAAAAGGAGGAGGAAGAAGGGGAGGAGGAGGAAAAGGAGAAGGAGGAAAAGGAAGAGGAAAAGGAGGAGGAAGAGAAGGAAAAGGATAAGGAAAAAGGAGGAATAAAAGGAGGAAAAGAAGGAGGAGGAAGAAGAGGAGGAGAAAGAGGAGGAGTAAAAGGAGGAGGAAAAGGAGAAGTAAAAGGAGGAGGGGGAGGAGGAAAAGGAGGAAAAAGAGGAAGAAAAGGAGGAGGAGGAAAAGGAGGAGGAAAAGGAGGAGGAAAAGGAGGAGGAGGAAAAGGAGGAGGAAAAGGAGGAATAAAAGGAGGAATAAAAGGAGGAATAAAAGGAGGAATAAAAGGAGGAATAAAAGGAGGAATAAAAGGAGGAAAAGGAGGAGGAAAAGGAGGAAAAAGAGGAGGAGAAGAAGGAGGAAAAGGAGGAGAACAAGAGAAGCCAGAGCAGGGAGCTTGTGCCCCTGCCCAGGACTCTGCCCCAGGCTGCAGCTTCCCCTTCCAGGACCTTGCACCAGGAGCTGCTCCAATCCAGACTCTGCTCCAAGCTCTCAGCACTTTGGACTCTTTTTGAGACTGATGTGCCTTCACAATAAACAACTTCACAGCAGCCAACAACTGCTCTGCTCTTCTGAGGAGCAAAACCATGCAGGGAGCAGCTCCATGCTGAGTGTGAAAGGAGAGGAAATGGGTACAAAAGTGGCGTTTTTATTGAAATCATCCCAGCCTTTACCTGCCAGAGGTGTTGCCACGGCCGTTGCAGAACCATTTCTTGCTGGTGTTGCAGTAAACAACACAGGCAGGGTCGTGGATGCCACAGTAACTGCAATTGCAGAGGGAAAGCAGGACATGAGTGGTTATTGTCTGAGGAAAATCCAAACAGAGCTCTAACTCCATTCACAGAAATAAGGGGAAGTGGAAATTGGGAACAACAGTGCTGGGAGAAGCACCAAAGGAGAAAAATTTCTGTAGGGAGAAGCACCAAAGGAGCCAAATTTCTGTTGTGTGGCACAAATATTTTAGGAGTTGCCATCACTGGCATGGCTGAGCCTGGGATTTATTCCCCAAGCAGGCCAGAAGTGAATGTGGCAGCTCCAAATCTGTACAAAAACTCCAAGAGCAGCACAGGGAGTTGCTTTGAGGAAAATCCAAACACAAGCTCTAACTCCATTTACAGAAATAAGGGGAAGTGGAAACTGGGAGAATCACCAAAGCAGCCAAATTTCTGCAGTGAGGCACAAATATTTTAGGAGTTGCCATCCCTGGTGTGGCTGAACCTGGGATTTACTCCCCAAGCAGCTCCAAATCTGTACAAAAACTCCAAGAGCAGCACAGGGAGTTGCCTTGAGGTTATTTCTTCAAGGAAAATCCAAACAAAGCTCTAACTCCATTTACAGAAATAAAGGGAAGTGGAAATTGGGGAACAACAGTGCTGGGAGAAGCACCAAAGGAGCCAAATTTCTGTTGTGAAGCACAAATAATTTAGAAGCTGCCATCACTGGTGTGGCTGAGCCTGGGATTTATTCCCCAAGCAGGCCAGCAGTGAAGGTGCCACCTCCAAATCTGTATAAAAACTCTGAGAGCAGCACAGGGAGTTGTTGTGAGGTTATTGCTTCAAGGAAAGTCCAAACACAAGCTCTAACTCCATTTACAGAAATAAGGGGAAGTGGAAATTGGGAACAACAGTGCTGGGAGAAGCACCAAAGGAGAAAAATTTCTGTAGTGAGGCACAAATATTTTAGGAGTTGTCATCACTGGTGTGGCTGAACCTGGGATTTATTCCCCAAGCAGGCCAGCAGTGAAGGTGGCAGCTCCAAATCTGTATAGAAATCCCAAGAGCAGCACAGGGAGTTGCTTTGAGGAAAATCCAAACAAAGCTCTAACTCCATTTACAGAAATAAAGGGAAATGGAAACTGGGGAACAACAGTGCTGAGAGAAGCACCAAAGGAGAAAAATTTCTGTTTGGAGGCACAAATATTTTAGGAGTTGCCATCACTGGTGTGGCTGAACCTGGGATTTACTCCCCAAGCAGCTCCAAATCTGTACAGAAACTCTGAGAGCAGCACAGGGAGTTGCTGTGAGGAAAATCCAAACAAAGCTCTAACTCCATTTACAGAAATAAGGGGAAGTGGAAATTGGGAGAATCACCAAAGGAGCCAAATTTCTGTTGTGAAGCACAAATATTTTAGGAGTTGCCATCACTGGCGTGGCTGAACCTGGGATTTATTCCCCAAGCAGGGCAGCAGTGAAGATGCCACCTCCAAATCTGTACAGAAACTCTGAGAGCAGCACAGGGAGTTGCTTTGAGGAAAATCCAAACAAAGCTCTAACTCCATTTACAGAAATAAGGGGAAGTGGAAATTGGGGAACAACAGTGCTGGGAGAAGCACCAAAGGAACCAAATCTCTGTAGGGAGAAGCACCAAAGGAGCCAAATTTCTGTTGTGAAGCACAATAATTTAGAAGCTGCCATCACTGGTGTGGCTGAGCCTGGGATTTATTCCCCAAGCAGGCCAGAAGTGAAGGTGGCAGCTCCAAATCTGCATAAAAACTCTGAGAGCAGCACAGGGAGTTGTTGTGAGGTTATTGTCTGAGGAAAATCCAAACAAAGCTCTAACTCCATTTACAGAAATAAAGGGAAGTGGAAACTGGGAGAATCACCAAAGGAGCCAAATTTCTGTTGTGTGGCACAAATATTTTAGGAGTTGCCATCACTGGTGTGGCTGAACCTGGGATTTACTCCCCAAGCAGCTCCAAATCTGTATAAAAACTCCAAGAGCAGCACAGGGAGCTGCTCTGAGGAAAATCCAAACAAAGCTCTAACTCCATTTACAGAAATAAGGGGAAGTGGAAACTGGGAGAATCACCAAAGGAGCCAAATTTCTGCAGGGAGGCACAAATATTTTAGGAGGCTGAGCCTGGGATTTATTCCCCAAGCAGCTCCAAATCTGTATAAAAACTCCAAAAGCAGCACAGGGAGTTGCTCTGAGCTCCTCCTTCCCCCTGAGCTCTGACCTGCAGGCGTGCACAGGCAGATCCTTGGTGTAGTAAGTGTCCTCCTCATCCTCCTCAAAGTTCAGCTCTGCCAGCAGCTGGCTGGTCTTGGCCACGTTCTCATCCACAGCTCCATTCTGCAGGATCCCATCAGGGCCATTCACCTGCAGTTGGGGGTGCAGAGCCAGAAATCAACACCAAAATCAACCCCAAAATCCTGCCCAGAAAGCTGGAACACAACCAGGATTCTCTCCAGGATTATTCCAGCTCCAATTGATAAACTGCAATCAGGTTCCCAGGAGATTGTTTTGCTGCAGATTGGATTTTTCCATTCCACCCCACAATCAATATTTGCTCCATCACCTCCTGTTTCACAGGATTATTTTGACTCCAACTGATAAGCAGCAAAACAAGGAGATTGTTTTGCTGCACTTACATTTTTTTTCCACTGCCTTACATAACAAAATTCCATTTCAACAATTCCACCAGCTGTTTTCTCACCCTTCCTTTTTTTTTTTTTTTTTTATTCCAGGGATCTACCTGGAAACAGGGATTTTACTGCACAGGGTTTTCCTGGATCCACCACGGAATTCTGCAACATTTGGTGCTGGCTCAGCAACTTTCCCACCCCCAGCCTCTCTCCTGACAAAAATAATTCAATTTTTGGGCACTTTCACCACAGCAGGTGTTGCTCCTTGGTGTCCTGGTTTAATTTGTCCAACCTTGAAGGGCTTGAGCACCTCAATATTGAGTTGGAAAAAAAACCCCAAAATTTGGTTTATTCTCTGCCTTTTTTAGCCAATATTCCACCAAAAACTCAACTAGGATAAGTTAATTTGGAGTGGAAAATGGGGAAAGGGGGTACCAAAGTGTCTGGAATATTCCCAGCACATCTGAGGGGATTAACATCTCCCAATGTTTGTGAAGTTAAGATTTATTTATCAATTTTAACCAAATAGGACAAAAATCACTCAAGGCCTTTGTCTATGAATACAATATTTTAACAAATTGGATTTAATGCAATTTATCTGGGAGGTGCAACTTAATTGTGGCAGAATTAACAACACAAAACCTTTAGTGAAAGGAATTTTAAAATAAATCCAAAGTTGCCCTCTTCAAGCTGTAATGAAACAAGCTGAGTTTATTTCTCATTAAAAATTGAACAGCCAAGTGCAAGAGTTAAACTCCAACCCTGAGCCAGCAGGAGCTGCCCTCAAAGCTCCATTTCCAGCTCTGCAAATGAAATGGGGAGCATTTAAATGAAATAAATGAAATAAATAAATGGGCTGACTTTTTATTGGTGTTATCTGTGAGCTCTGCCTTGAACAGAAACAATCAGGAGATGAATGGGCAAAAGGGAAATGTGAAAAAGGAATTCACTCAAGGAGCAGCAGCACAACCCCAGCAGGGGGAGGAGGGCAAATCCCATCCTCTGCACAGATAAAATCAATAAACATCCATTTCCAATTGATAAAATCATTTTATAAAAGATAAATTAGAGCTGACTGTGGCACAGCCTGGAGTTTATCTCAATTCCTTACAGGCACTTCTATCCCATAGTGAATTATTTAAGATTTAAATACATTTTTAGGTGCTCATAAAAAATTTGCTTCCTGTTTTGTTTTTTTTTTTTTTATTATTTTAAAGTAGCAAAGTTTGGGTTTGTTTGGGGGTTTCTGAAGGCAGAAAAGTCAGAAATGTCAATGCTGTGCTGTCCCAGCCAGTTGATAAATAAATACCCACCTGAAATATCCATTTCCAATTGATAAAACCATCTTATAAAAGATAAATTAGAGCTGATTGTGGCACAGGTGGAATTCCAGAGCCTGGAGTTTATCTCAACTCCTTACAGGAATTCCCAGGCCCTTCTATCCCACAGTGCTTTATTTAAGATTTAAATACATTTTTGGGTGCTCATAAAAAATTGCCTTCCTGTATTTTTTTAAATTTATTTTTAAAGCAGCAAAGTTTGAGTTTGTTTGGGGATTTCTGAAGGCAGAAAAGTCAGAAATGTCAATGCTGTGCTGTCCCAACCAGCTGATAAATAAATACCCACCTCAAACATCCATTTCCAATTGATAAAACCATTTACAAAAGACTGTGGAATTCCAGAGCCTGGAGTTTACCTGAACTCCTTACAGGCACTTCTATCACACTTCATTTTGAGATTTAAATACATTTTTAGGTGCTCATAAAAAATTGGCTTCCTGGTTTTTTTTGTTTATTTTTACAGCAGCAAAGTTTGGGTTTGGTTGGGGGTTTCTGAAGGCAGAAAAGTCAGAAATGTCAATGCTGTGCTGCCCCAGCCAGCTGATAAATAAATACCCACCTCAAACATCCATTTCCAATTGATAAAACCATTTTATAAAAGATAAATTAGAGCTGATTGTGGCACAGGTGGAATTCCAGAGCCTAGAGCTTACCTGAATTCCTTACAGGCCCTTCTATCACACAGTGCATTACTTTAAGATTTAAATACATTTTTGGGTGCTCATAAAAAATTGCCTTCCTGGCTTTTTTTGTTTATTTTTACAGCAGCAAAGTTTGGGTTTGGTTTGGGGTTTCTGGGTTTTTGGGGGGTTTCTGAAGGCAGAAAGGAAGCAGGGGCAGGGCTCTGGGGCTGGTCCAGCCAGCTGATAAATAAATACCCACCTCAAATATCCATTTCCAATTGATAAAACCATTTTATAAAAGATAAATTAGAGCTGATTGTGGCACAGTCTGGAGTTTACCTGAATTCCTCAGAGGCATTCCCAGGCCCTTCTATCCCACAGTGCTTTATTTTGAGATATAAATACATTTTTAGGTGCTCATAAAAATTGTCTTCCTGGTTTTTTTTCTGGTTTATTTTTAAAGTAGCAAAGTTTGGGTTTGTTTGGGGGTTTCTGGGTTTGGTTGGGGGTTTCTGGGTTTATTTGGGGATTTCTGGGTTTCTCTGGGGGTTTCTGAAGCACAAGGGAAGCAGGGCCAGGGCTCTGGGGCTGGCCCAGCCCTCGGGGAGGCAGCACTGATGTCACCTGAGCTGTGAAATGCTGCCCCAGCCCTTGGCAGCTCCCCATGAGGAAGTGATTGTTCCAAACCCTCCTGTGATGTCAGCCTGAGTGCTCTGGATTAAAAAGCTGGCACGGGCAGCTCTGGTGGCAGGGGGGCCACGGCTCTGTTTGAAAAGTGTTGGCTGTGAATTCTGGCACGGCCAGTTTGGCAGCTCTGGGCTGAGGTGCCACAAAAACTACTCCCAAAAAACTCCTGGGGCACTGCTGGGCTCTGAAATATTCACTGGGGACTGAGCTGAAGGGTGGAAATCAGTGGGGACAGGGAAGGTGTGGCTGCTCCAGCCCTGGAAGTGCCCAGGGACAGCCTGGATGGGGTTTGGGACAGGGGGAGGTCCCAGCCCTGGGATGGGATTTGGGATTGGGATTTAAGGTCCTTCCAACCCAAAGCACTCAGGAATTCTCTGATTCCATGGACAGGGTGACAGGATGGTGTTAACCAGGATTCCAGGAGAGCTGGGGAGGGGTTTGGGATAAAGGATGGAATTGCAGGACACAGGGAATGGCTCCCACTGCCACTGGGGCTGGGATTTGGGAATTGGGAATTGTTCCCTGGGAGGAAAGAGAAGCTCCAGGAAAACCTTGGAGCCACCTCCAGAGCCTGAAGGGGCTCCAGGAGAGCTGGGGAGGGATTTGGGATAAAGGATGGAGGGACAGGACTGGGAAAGGGGAATCTGGGGAAGGAATTCCTGGCTGGGATGGATTCCCTGGATCCCTGAAGTGCCCAAGGCCAGGCTGGACAGGGTTTGGAGCACCCTGGAATAGTGGAAAGTGCCTCTCCCTCTGGGATATTTAAGATTTAAGGTTTTCCAACCCAAATCATCCTGGGATTCTGCGACTCTGCTGCCTGTGAGGCCCCAGCTCAGGGCTCCCAGAACATTCCCAGGCAGGCCAGAAGCAGGGCCCCAGGAGTTTTTTGGGGAGCATTTCAAGCTGCAACAAGAACCTGAATTGCACTGCAGCAGGGGTTTGTGCTGGTTCTTCCTGCACTGAGGTTCCAGCCCCATCCTGCTGCATTTCACAATGCCCCCAGCCCAGGGAGCTGCCCCCAAACTCCAAATTTTGGGGCTGAATGGCAGAGGGACCTGCTGCTGGCTTTTTCTGCCCTATCCTGCTGCATTTCACAACACCCCCAGCTCAGGAACTGCCCCTAAACTCCAAATTTTGGGGTTGGATGGCAGAGGGAGCTGCTGCTGGTTTTTCCTGCTGCATTTCACAACACCCCCAGCTCAGTGAATTTCCCCCAAACTCCAAATTTTGGGGCTGGATGGCAGAGGCAGCTGTTGCTGCTTTTTCCTGTCCCATCCTGCTGCACTTCACAACACCCCCAGCTCAGGGAATTGTCCCCAAACTCCCCAAATTTTGGGGCTGAATGGCAGAGACAGTTGCTGCTGGTTTTTCCTGTCCCATCCTGCTGCATTTCACAACACCCCCAGCTCAAGAATTGTCCCCAAACTCCAAATTTTTGTGGCTGGATGGCAGAGGGAGCTGCTGCTGCTGCTGCTGGTTTTTCCTGCCCCATTTCACAACACCCCCAGTTCAAGAATTTCCCCCAAACTCCCCAAATTTTGGGCTGGAAGGCAGAGGGAGCTGCTGCTGGTTTTTCCTGCTGCATTTCACAACGCTCCCAGCTCAGGAATTGCCCCTAAACCCCAAATTCTTGGGCTGGATGGCAGCTGCTGCTGCTGCTGGTTTTTCCTGCCCCATTTCACAACACCCCCAGTTCAAGAATTTCCCCCAAACTCCCCAATTTTTGGGCTGGATGGCAGAGGCAGCTGTTGCTGGTTTTTCCTGCCCCATCCTGCTGCACTTCACAACACCCCCAGCTCAGTGAATTTCCCCCAAACTCCCCAATTTTTGGGCTAGATAGCAGAGGGAGCTGCTGCTGGTTTTTCCTGCCGCATTTCACAACACCCCCAGTTCAAGAATTGTCCCCAAACTCCCAAATTTTTGGGCTGAATGGCAGAGGCAGCTGCTGCTGGTTTTTCCTGCTCCATCCTGCTGCATTTCACAGCACCCCCAGCTCAGGGAACTGCCCCCAAACCCCAAATTTTGGGTTGGATGGCAGAGGAAGCCATCTGGTTGCTGGCTTTCCTACCCCATCCTGCTGCATCTCACAACACCCCCAGCTCAGGAATTGTCCCCAAACTCCCCAAATTTCACATTTCACAGCACCCCAGCTCAAGAATTTTCCCCAAACTCCCCAATTTTTGGGCTGGATGGCAGAGGGAGCTGCTGCTGTTGCTGGTTTTTCCTGCACTGAGGTTCCAGCTCCATCCTGCTTCATTTCACAGCACCCCAGCTCAGGAATTGTCCCCAAACTCCCCAAATTTTGGGCTGGAAGGCAGAGGGAGCTGCTGCTGCTGCTGGTTTTTCCTGCAGGGCTGTGTGGGATCCCAGCTGGGTGAGCTGCTTTCCCTTTCCCAAGGAGGAAGTCGGGGAAAGCCTCGCCCCTGGGAGGGAGCGGCGCTTCCAGATGGGACCTGAGCAACAAGGACTCGTCTGGGCCGCACAAAACAGCCTTTGTTAGGCTGGAAATTAAACCCAGCCTCCCTAGGCTGGGCCTAAGAGCTGAGTTAACCCACAGCAGCAGCACAGTCCTACCCAGAGCAGGGAAAAAAATGAGAATTGCAGAGAATTCCGAGATGGTTTGGGGTGGGAAGGGATCTTAAAACACATCCAGGTTTGTTTTTTTTTAACCCTTCCCACGATCCCAGGGTGTTCCCTGGACACTTCCAGGGATCCAGGGGCAGCCACAGCTGCTCTGAGCAGTTTAAACTCCTCTTAGAATGCTTCAGAAAATCGATTCTGGTGTTTGTTTAGTTCTAGGAAACAATGGAAATGGAATTTTCTGTGGAAAAACCAGCAGGGAATTTGTTTGTGCTCTCCTCCTGCTTCTGTCAATTGACCACTAATCAATTGTAAACTATTAATTAAAAGTTCTTTTAGATTAAATCCATCAAATTGTCCTAAAAAATGAGGTGCCCTGCATTGTTCAACTCATTTTTTTAAAAAGACCCCAGAAAGAGCAGAGCAGAAGTTTCTAACTCCAATATTCCTCAGCTCCAAATAAAATTATGTCTTTAATTAGCTTTAATTATAATCACAGGGCTGATCTTTCATTAAGCAAAACCTGATCAGTTTGAGAAGTTATTATTTGAGATGCCAAAAGGAACAACAAAACTTCAATTATCTGGTGAGGGCAGCAAAACTTTTGCCCAGAACTTTTTTTTTAAAAAAAAACCACCAAATTTCTGATTTTATCAGCCCTGAGAGGGACAGGTCTGAGCAGATCCTGGGTTTTGTTTTATTTCACTCAGGAGGAAACGGTTCCTGCTCCACCTCTGTCCCTCCTCCCCCAAAAATGACATTTCTAACGTCAAAACGAGCACCAGGATCACCACAAAAGTTTGCAGAAACTGAAAACCATTCTGATTTAAAAAAAAAATCAATATAAAATCCTTTCCTTTTAGCCAGGAGACAAAACCAGTACCTGAAGCTGCTCTCCACAGCTTTTATTGCTTTTTTTTAACTTTGACTTCAAAGGTTTTTCAAACATGTTTAGACAAAAAAAAGGGTAATTAATAATCCTCTTGTCTGGACTTTCAGCTTATGAGGCTGATTTTGGGGTGGTTTTTCTTCTCCTTGGCCACAAATTCTCTGCTGGGAGCTCTGGAGTGATCACAGCCCATTAAAGGTTTAAAATTAAATGTGATTAAAATCCTCTCTTTCATGTACAGTCTGAGTGCACACAGACGTTTTACTACTGGTAGAAAATAATTCTGATTTCTCAATGCCCACATTGGATAAATTCTACCTGAAACAAAACAGAAAATAACCCAACAGCTCTGAGCTCTCACACTCAGCGACCTGAGCACATCCCTGCTGTCACTGAGCACTTTGAGAAATAAAAAATAATTCAATTTGTGCGGATAAACCCCAGGACAGGATAAATCCTCTCTCCTGCACACCTGTGGAGCTGGATGTGCTCCTGCTCCCTCTTGCTGGGCTCACAGGAAGGTTTGGAAAATAAAAGGACAAAAAACAAATCCAGAATGTTTGGTTTGGGGGTAAAAAACTCACCTAAAACTCTCAACTCCTCTTTAAACTCATCCCTTAATGCACAAGCATTTAATGGTTAATAAGGGATTTCAGGAGTCTGGGAGGAAATGGAATATTCCACGATCTTTAAACTGGAAAAAGTGTGGATTTTTTAAAAATACAGGAGAGTTCTTGGGTGTTTTTGTTGTTTACTACGGGCACACGGAGATTGTTATCTTCACTCGCAGCACTTCTTGGGAGCTGTAATCCTAATTCCAGCCCTGCCTACGAGTTGGGAATTGCCTCATAAATAGAGTTTCACAGTCTTTTAGGTACCAGCCATCAACTGGAATAATAATAAAAAAAATCCTCAAAAGTTAAACTCGGTTTTAAGGCACGAGGAACGAGAGCTCAGAACTTGTCTCTGCCACACAACCCTCAAACAAACCAGCCCGACAACCGCGCAAGCAAAAAAAAATGGGGAATGAAATTTTTAAAATTAATATTCACAGCAACAACGAGAAGAAATAAAAGCGTAGCAACAGGAAGTAAAAAAGCCGAACTTTCGATAAGCAACCACCACCCAAACCCCGAGTTTGTTTTAAGGAGAAACAACCTGAAATGACTCCTACACTCGGCGGTTTTTTGGGTTTTTTTTTTCTATAAAACAACTATCGCCACTCGGCCGGCCGGCCCTAAGTTTGCTCGCTGCAATAATTCCGCCTCCCGAGGCTCCTCCACACGCGGCTCCCGCCTCGGGAGGGCCCCGAAAACCCCAAACCCCGCCCGTCCCTTCCGGACCCCCCCGTCCCCTTCCCCGCCGCCTCACCAACCCCTCACCTGCGCTTCCAGCGGGCCCGGAGCTCCCTGCCCCGCTCCGGGGGGACCCTGGCCCTGCGCCGGCCCCGCCTGGCCTGGCCCGGGCGGGGTTTGGGTCTGGCTGGGGAGGGTGAAGTCGGTGAACTCGAACTCGGAGCCCTGCGTGTCGGCGCCGAGCAGCTCGGCCTCCTCGGTGTCCAGGAAGGTGAGGGTCTGCGAGCTGGGGCCGTACGCCTCCACGCTCATGGCGGCGGCGTTTGGTCCGACACCCCCCACCCCACCCCGCACACACACGCACACGGACCAGGCCCGGGCCTCCCCCTCAGCGAGCGCCGGGCGGCCGCGCTACGCGAGCGGCGGGATCCGCCGCGCGCACCAGGCCGCGCGCCCCCCCCACACACAAAAACGAACCCTCCGCCGCCGCCGCCGCGCTCGGGCCGGCTCGCCGGGCGGCGCCGGAGCCAACGGGCGGGACGAGGGAGAGGAGCGGGGCCGCGTCCGAGTGTCCGGCCGGGTCCGAGTGTCCGTGCGGCCGCGGCCGCCGCGCGCCAGGCCCGTGAGCGGTGACGCGGAGCGCGCGCGGGGGACGCGCCGACGGCAGCGCGCGCGCGCGGGAGGGGACGGCGGGCGGGGGTGACGCACACGCAGCACGCACGGCGGGCACGGCCGCCAGGGGGCGCGCTAGCCCGCCCGGTAGCGCTGGGGAGGGAGAGGCGGGGCTTGGCGCTGAGTGATGGGTGCCTCAGCCAATAGGAGCTTGAGATGAGGGGAAAGGTGGAGGGGTGCGCGCCCGCCCGGGGTTGCACGCGTGGGAAGGGGCGGGGTTTGGGTGTGAGTGATGGGTGTGGCGGCCAATGGGAGCTTGAGATGAGGGGGAAGGAGGAGGGGTGCGCGCCGCACCCGGTGGTCGCACGCGTGGGAAGGGGCGGGGTTTGAATGTGAGTGATGGGTGTGGCGGCCAATGGGCCATCGAGATAAGGGGTGAGAGCGGGTGGGGCGTGTCCCACGCACACGGACAGGGGCGGTTTGATTCTGAGTGACAGGCGTGGCAGCCAATGAGGGCGAGAGGGGCGCGCCCCACCCACCAGTGCACACGTTGATGGGCTGAGTGACAGCCATTCCTGATATTAAATGGTGGGCGGGGGCTGGCTCTGAGTGACGGCTGTGGCAGCCAGTGGGACAGCGGGAGGAGCAGCGGGGCTGAGTGGCGGAGAGGTCACCGAGATGGATGTGGTGGCTCTGGAGCATTGTGGACTGGTCATTGTGTGGGGCAGTGGTGGCCCTGGACATTCGTGAGGGGCTGAGGTGTGGACAGGTCACTCTGAGTGGGACGGGTCACTCTAAGGGGGAGTGTGGTGGCCTTGGACACTTGTGAGGGAATAGAGGAGCTGAGATGGTGGCCAGGTCACTCTGAGGAGGATGTGGTGGCCCTGGACACTTGTGAGGGGTTAAGGTAGTGGACAGGTCACTCTGAGGGCTATGTGGTGGCCCTGGACACTCATGAGGGGCTGAGGTGGTGGCCAGGTCACTCTGAGGGTGACCAGTCACTCTGAGGGGGATGTGATGGCCCTGGACACTCGTGAGGGGCTGAGATGGTGGACAGGTCACTCTGAGGGGATTGTGGTGGCCCTGGACACTTGGGAGGGCTTAAGGTAGTGGACGGGTCACTCTGAGGGGACAGGTCACTCTGAGGTGTGGACAGGTCACTCTGAGGGGGATGTGGTGGCCCTGGACACTCGTGAGGGAATAGAGCAGCTGAGGTGTGGACAGGTCACTCTGAGGTGTGGACAGGTCACTCTGGGGGGTATGTGGTCACTCTGAGGGGGATGTGGTCACTCTGAGGTGTGGCCAGGTCACTCTGAGGGGTCTGTGGTGGCCCTGGACACTCTGAGGGAGCAGGGGGGCTGTGCTGGGTGACCCTGTGGTGACAATGGTGTCACTTCATCCCCTGTTCCCACCACGAGCTGTTTCGTTGGAACTGCAGGAGGGACACAGGGGGAATTAAGGGTTGGAATTAAATTCCTGCTGCAGCTGTAATTCCTGTTACACCTGTCATAAACACCCACAGCCCCGAGTGAAAGCTGAGCTGCTCTGAGCTGGGGATTCTCTGAGCTCAGAACCACATTTCTACCTTTAAATAAACAAAAAAAAAAAACTTTGGGTTTACCCTCACTCCATCCCTTTTAAATGAACCCCTGCATGTTGGGAAAAGCTGGAGATTCAGTCCCTCTTCCCTACCACGTTAAGATGCAAATATGAATCTTCTCTTATAAATAACTTTGATTTTATATTCTTGCTTTTGCTGTAGGATAAAACCTGGCCTGAAACAACATGTACCACATCTGCAGCTGGTGGCTGAGGAGATGGAGATTGGAAAACATCCTGGGAAAAAACAAATCCAGAGAAGAGCACAGGAGTCACCTCTTCTGCAGAGAGACTGAATTAATCTCATTTTTAAGCTTTGGAGTAGAATAAACTGTTCAGACCAAAGCATAACAGGGAGAAAGCATGAAACAACATTTGAGGATGAAAGTGGAACCAGAGGTGAGGGAAAAAAAAAAGTACAAAAAGTACAAAGCCAGGTGGCTGCTTGCTAAGAACACTTTTTATTTATTCATAAACACAACACACTCCAAAGGTTTGGCTGCTTGACAGAATCCTCAGAAGCCTTGGAAAGGGATCAGAGCTCAGGTTCCTGTCCCTGCCACAGCTCAGGGAGCGTGGAAAAGTCCCCCAGAGCCAGCAGGAGGTGGCTTTGTCCCCTCAGGGTGGCGTTGGGGACACTTGGGTGCTGCTGTCTGAGGTGCTGAAGCTGCAGATTCCTCCCACCTCCTGGAAAAGCAAACTGGTTTAAACTGGGGCTGAAATTCTCTTTATTCACAGAGCAGAGCCACGTGAGCTTTAGGATGATTCCTCTGGGGGCCACTTTGAAGCTTTTGAGGGTAAAATGGATCCACAGCCAGGCTGCAGAGCTCCCAGAGTGGATTTTTTGGGAGTTTTGTTCAAGTTTTCCCCTGAAAACTGGGCTGCTGCAGAGGGAAGGAGCTGGGATTCACTGGGCTTGAGTGCTGAGCTGCTAGTGTGGAATTTAAAGAGGAAATATGGAATTTAAGGAGGGAATATGGAATTTAAGGAGGGAATATGGAATTCAAAGAGGAAATATGGAATTTAAAGAGGAATATGAATTTAAAGAGGGAATATGGAATTTAAGGAGCCAATATGGAATTTAAAGAGGGAATATGGAATTAAAGAGGGAATATGGAATTTAAAGAGGGAATATGGAATTTAAAGGGGGAATATGGAATTTAAGGAGGGAATATGGAATTTAAAGAGGGAATATGGAATTTAAAGAGGCAATATGGAATTTAAAGAGGGAATATGGAATTAAAGAGGGAATATGGAATTTAAAGAGGGAATATGGAATTTAAAGAGGGAATATGGAATTTAAAGAGGGAATATGGGATTTAAAGAAGGAATATGGAATTCAATATGGAATTTAAGGAGGCAATATGGAATTTAAAGAAGCAATATGGAATTTAAGGAGGGAATATGGAATTTAAGGAGGGAATATGGAATTTAAAGAGGAAATATGGAATTAAAGAGGGAATATGGAATTAAAGAGGGAATATGGAATTAAAGAGGGAATATGGAATTTAAGGAGGGAATATGGAATTAAAGAGGGAATATGGAATTTAAGGAGGGAATATGGAATTTAAAGAGGAAATATAGAATTTAAAGAAGTAATATGGAATTTAAAGAGGGAATATGGAATTTAAGGAGAGAATATGGAATTTAAGGAGGGAATATGGAATTTAAAGAGGGAATATGGAATTTAAGGAGGGAATATGGAATTTAAAGAGGCAATATGGAATTTAAAGAGGAAATATGGAATTTAAAGAGGGAATATGGGATTTAAAGAGGGAATATGGGATTTAAAGAGGGAATATGGGATTTAAAAAGGGAATATGGAATTTAAGGAGAGAATATGGAATTTAAGGGGGAATATGGAATTTAAAGAGGGAATATGGAATTTAAAGAGGCAATATGGAATTTAAAGAGGAAATATGGAATTTAAGGAGGCAATATGGGATTTAAAGAGGAAATATGGAATTTAAAGAGGGAATATGGAATTTAAAGAGGGAATATGGGATTCAGAGAGGGAATATGGAATTTAAGGAGGGAATATGGAATTTAAAGAGGGAATATGGAATTAAAGAGGGAATATGGAATTAAAGAGGGAATATGGAATTTAAAGAAGCAATATGGAATTTAAAGAGGGAATATGGAATTTAAGGAGGGAATATGGAATTTAAAGAGGGAATATGGAATTTAAAGAGGGAATATGGAATTTAAAGAGGGAATATGGAATTTAAACAGGCAATATGGAATTTAAAGAGGGAATATGAAATTAAAGAGGGAATATGGAATTTTAAGAGAGAATATGGAATTTAAGGAGGCAGGAACTGGCACCATCCCCTGAAAACACTGCTGATCAGAAGCTGGAATTCACAGCACAGAACCACAAGAAGAGGAAAAACATGAGTGAATTGATTTTTTTCTGCTTCCAGGAGGTGAAAACGCTCCTGAGATGACAAACCCAGAGCTGCTGGGTGAATTCCCAGCCCTGGGAATAAGGAGAGACCTTTCCCTGAAGCTGATTTGAATTCCAAACCCCAGCAGCTCTGGGATTTGCTGCCATCAAATCCTCCTCCACTCGGAGGGGAGGGCAGGGATTGCACTCAGGAATTCCCAGCCATGGAGATAAAGCTGCAGTGACGTGAGGAGAGCACAGCCAATGGAGCCCAGCCTGGCCAAAAATGGGGGAAAATCGGGATATTTTTATCTGGGGATGGAAGAATTTGGGTTGGGGGGAGTGAGGGGGAGCAGGGATCAGTGAAGAGAAGGATAATTGCAATAATTGCACCCATTAAGCAAATTAATCACTTTATTCCCCCCTACACACTGCTCTGTTCATGTTTGGAGTGTTTAAAAATGAGAATTGCAGGGTGGTTTTAAATCCCTGGAATGGCATCCAGTCCCATGGCAGGGACACTCCCACTGTGCCAGGGTGTTCCAGCCCCATCCAGGCTGCCCCTGGATTCCAGGGAATCCACTCCAAACCTGTTTATAATAAAGATTTTCATCTAAATTCTCAATTTCCTTCATTTTTTCCTCTCTCTCTTCTTTTGCCTTTTTCTTCCAACAAATCCTAAATTAAAATCCCTTAAAATCTGATTTATTTCACCACACCTGAATACCAATAAAAAAATCTGTTGTTTTTTATAAATAAAAATTCTCTGTGCTGACAAAATTCCAATAAAACCATTGTATGATCAATATTATGATCAATATTATTTTTAAAGGCTGTTCCCTGGGCACTTCCAGGGCTTGGGAATCCACACCCAATCTGTTTATAATAAAGATTTTCATCTAAATTCTCAATTTCCTTCATTTTCTTCCTCTCTCTCTTCTTTTTCCTTTTTCTTCCAACAAATCCTAAATGAAAATCCCTTAAAATTTGATTTATTTCACCACACCTGAATACCAATCAAAAAAATCTGTTGTTTTTATAAATAAAAAATTCTCTGTGCTGAAAAAATTCCAATAAAACCATTTTATGATCATATTATCATCATTATTATTTTGAAAGGCTGTTCCTGGGCACTTCCAGGGCTTGGGAATCCACACCCAACCTGTTTATAATAAAGATTTTCATCTAAATTCTCAATTTCCTTCATTTTCTTCCTCTCTTCTTTTGCCTTTTTATTCCAACAAATCCTTAATGAAAATCCCTTAAAATTTGATTTATTTCACCACACCTGAATACCAATCAAAAAAATCTGTTGTTTTTTATAAATAAAAAATTCTCTGTGCTGACAAAATTCCAATAAAACCATTTTATGATCAATATTATGATCAATTATTTTTAAAAGGCTGTCCCTGGGCACTTCCAGGGCTGGGGAATCCACTCCCAAATCTGTTTATAATAAAGATTTTCATCTAAATTCTCCATTTCCTTCATTTTCTTCCTCTGTCTCTTTTTTTCCTTTTCTTCCAACAAATCCTAAATGAAAATCCCTTAAAATTTGATTTATTTCACCACACCTGAATGCCAGTACATGAAAGAACAACAAAAAAAAATCTGAATTTTTAAAATAAAAAATTCTCTGTGCTGACACACAATAAAACCATTTTTATGATGATGATTATTTTAAAAAATAAAGAAAAAAAAATAAGACTGAGTTTTTTCCATTGCAACTGGGCCATTTCTCCTGAGTCACCACGAGAGGGACACAAAGGGAAACGAAAGGAGCTGAAAGGAAGAAAAAAAAATCCAAGGAGCAGCTCGAGGTGGGGTCACAGCACCACATTTCCTTTTTGTTTGGGAATTTCTGCATTCCCTCCATCCCAAAAAATCCTGAAATTATTCCCAGCTAATGGGAATATTGTTAAAATTTTTTTCCTCAGATTTTCCTCATTTTCCTTTTTTTTTTTTCCTTTAGGCAACTTCTCTCCATCCCAAAAAATCCCAAAATTATTCCCAGCTAACAGAATGAGAAATGTGAATTGTTAAATTGGGTTTTTTTCCCCAGATTTTCCTCATTTTCCCTTTTTTTTTCCCTTTAGGCATCATTCTCTCCATCCCAGAAAATCCTAAAATTATTCCCAGCTAACAGGATGAGAAATGTGAATTGTTAAAATTTTTTTTCCCCAGATTTTCCTCATTTTTCTTTTTTTTTTCCTTTAAGCATCATTCTCTCCATCCCATAAAATCCTAAAATTATTCCCAGCTAACAGGATGAGAAATGTGAATTGTTAAAATTTTTTTTACCAGATTTTCCTCATTTTCGGTTTTTTTTTTCCTTTAGGCATCATTTCTCCATCCCATAAAATCCCAAAATTATTCCCAGCTAAGGGGATGAGAAATGTGAATTGTTAAAATTTTTTTTACCAGATTTTCCTCATTTTCCTTTTTTTTTTCTTTTAAGCATCATTCTCTCCATCCCATAAAATCCCAAAATTATTCCCAGCTAAGGGGATGAGAAATGTGAATTGTTTTGGGTTTTTTTTCCCCAGATTTTCCTCATTTTCCTTTTTTTTTCCCTTTAGGCATCATTCTCTCCATCCCATAAAATCCTAAAATTATTCCCAGCTAACAGGATGAGAAATGTGAATTGTTAAATTGGGTTTTTTCCCCAGATTTTCCTCATTTTCCCTTTTTTTTCTTTTAAGCATCATTCTCTCCATCCCATAAAATCCCAAAATTATTCCCAGCTAACAGGATGAGAAATGTGAATTTTATTTTTTTTTTCCCCCATATTTTCCTCATTTTCCCTTTTTTTTCCCTTTGGGCTGGCTGGGATTTTGTTCCTGGAGCAGCAAATTTTAAGAATGATTATTTTGTGCTTTTATCCTTCCCCAAACTGGGATAAATCTGATTAATTCTGATTTCCCTGCAGGTTTAATTGGGGGTGAATATTCCAGAACAAATCCCAGGGATGGAATTCCATGAAGGAAAAGGAGAGGAAGGATTGGACCAAAATCCAAGGATTTGGAATGAAGAGAGTTCTTGGAAATTAAAGATAATAAATGACATTAAAGATAATAAATAATAGTAAATGACATATAAAAATAACAGATAAAAAAGGTAACAAATAATAAAAAATAACAAATAACAGCAGGAGGTGAAAAGCAGGAAATGAAACTTGGTGCTCTAAACCAGCTCCAAATGGGCATGGAAAAAAAAGAAATAAAATCAAAATATTCCAATAAATTGGAATTTAATATCAAAATGAGCATTGAAAATGCTGAATTTCAGTAGGAAATTCGAAATTCTTCCCTCCCAAAATGTGTTAAAATTTCCTTTTCTTGGGAAGAGCTGAAACATCAGGGCAGGACCTGGAGCATGGAATTAATAAAAAAAAAACCTTTTTATGGACAGAACTTGGGGGTTTAACTGCAGCATTACCATGGGAAGTTAAAACTGAATTAATAAAATCCAAGGGGGAAAAAAAAAAAATCCTGAATTTTTTCAAGATCTTTGGGAGGATCTGGAATCTTCAATTTCCAAAGGGGCATGGACACCTCTTGGGATTTAAAAAAATAATAAAAAATGAATAAAAAATTAATAAAAAATTAAATAAAAAAAATTTAAAAATAAATAAAAAAAGGGATTTCTCCAAAGCAGATGTTGCTGGAGCTGAAGTTCAAAACAAAAAGTGGAGCTGGGCTCCAGAGTGTCCTGTTTGTTGGGAGTGCTGGCAGCTTTCCTGGGCAGATGGAGGTGATTGTGCACTGATGGAAAATGCAGAAATTCAGCTTCCCACAGGGCTGGGCTGGGGGGAGATGGAAAATGGGAATTTTCTGATTATCCCATGGAATATTGGGGTGGGAGCAGCTCCTGTGGTTTGGGATTTTGGGGGTTTGTGTCTTTAAAGGGAAAATTGATTTGGGGTTAAAGAGAAATGGCTTCATAAATGTACAAAATTCTGGGGGTGGAATAAAATCTCAAACTAAAGGGGAAAGGGAAAAGGCGGAAAAGGGAAAAGAGAAAAAAGGGAAAAAATGGAAAAGGGAAAAAGGGGAAAAAGTGGAAAAAGAGGAAAAGAGAAAAAGGGGAAAAGAGAAAAGGGGGGAAAGGGAAAAAATGGAAAAAGGAAAAAGGGGAAAAAATGGAAAAAGGGAAAAGGGGAAAAATGGAAAAAGGGAAAAAGAGAAAAAAGGTAAAAGGGAAAAGGAAAAAAGAGAAAAAGGGGAAAAAAAAAAAGGGGAAAAAAGAAAAAAATGGGAAAAGGAAAAGAAAAAAAATGGAAAAAGGGAAAAGGGGGAAAAGGAAAAAATGGTAAAAGGGAAAAAGAAAAAAGGGGAAAGGGGGAAATGGGGAAAAAAGGGAAAAGGGGAAAAGAGAAAAAGGGGGAAAGAGAAAAAGGGGAAAAGGGAAAAAATGGAAAAAGGGAAAAAAATTGAAAAGGGAAAAAGGGTAAAAGGAAAAAGAGAAAAAGGGGAAAAGGGAAAAAAATGGAAAAGGGAAAAAGGGAAAAAGGGGAAAAATGGAAAAAGGGGAAAAAATGGAGAAAGGAAAAAGGGGAAAAATGGAAAAAGGCAAAAAGAGGAAAAGGGTAAAAGGGAAAAGGAGAAAAGAGAAAAAGGGGAAAAGAGAAAAAGGGAAAAAGGGGAAAAAATGGGAAAAGGAAAAAAGGGGAAAAAATGGAAAAAGGGAAAAAGATAAAAAGGGGAAAAGAGAAAAAAAGGGGGAAAGGGGAAAAGAGTAAAGGACAAAATAAGGAAAAAGAGAAAAGGGAAAAAGAGAAAAGAGAAAAGGGAAAAAAAAGGGAAAAAAGGAAAAATAATTTGAAAATCAGAGATTTTGGAGTCCCACCCTGTTTGGTTTTCTGTGCCTTTAAGGTAAGGGAATAACAGATTTACAATTTCTGTATAGAAAATGAATCCTCCTGAGGAAATCCTTCTTTCCTGCTGTGGGAGAAATCTTAATTTGCCTCCTAATGATGCAATAATTAAGGAATCACTGATCGGGCTTTGGCTCAGGGGCCTCACCAGGACTTCCAGGAGGGCTCCAGGACCAAAAACCCTCACCCAAAAAAACCTGAAACAGGAAAATTCCATTTCCAGGCCACCATCCCTGAAGAATTTTCCTTTTCACTCCTTTCTGATGTTAAATTTACTCTTGTCCTTCTCTTTCCTTACAAAATTTGGAAAAAAACGAGGATTGCCAATTCATTTCTGCTTCCACAGGAAAAGCTGGTGCTGTTCCATCCAGGTGAAGTTTATTTTTCTTTTTTTTTTTTTACCTGATTAAAAATAAAAAGCAGCATGGAGGGAACCCAGCAGCATTGAAGTTGTTTTGCCATCGTGGAAGGAGCTGTGTTTGTCATGGCTGGGGGTGGTTTCAGGAAGGGGAAGGAATGTTTTCCTTGCAGAAATTTTGTGGATTCCAGGAGGAATGCAGCCAGGGCTGCCCTCAGGCCCTGAATGCTCCCTGTGTAGTTTGTGAGGCCTTCCCAGAAATCAGCAGCTCCTTGGAAATGACCCCAGGAATGTCACCAAACAGCCTGGGACAGGATCAAGGGGCTGTGGCTGCACATCTCCCACATTCCCTTCCATGATGGCATCAACACCCTGGAACAGAGACATCCTTAAAGTGTGCTACGTGGTGTGTTTTAGAGAGATTAAACTGGACTGTGCCTGTTTTAGAGAGAGCCTTAAACTGAGCTGTGCCTGTTTTAGAGAGATCCTTAAACTGAGCTGTGCCTGTTTTAGAGAGAGCCTTAAACTGAGCTGTGCCTGTTTTAGAGAGATTAAACTGAGCTGTGCCTGTTTTAGAGAGATTAAACTGGACTGTGCCTGTTTTAGAGAGATCCTTAAACTGAGCTGTGCCTGTTTTAGAGAGAGCCTTAAACTGGACTGTGCCTGTTTTAGAGAGAGCCTTAAACTGGACTGTGCCTGTTTTAGAGAGATCCCTAAACTGGACTGTGCCTGTTTTAGAGAGAGCCTTAAACTGGACTGTGCCTGTTTTAGAGAGAGCCTTAAACTGAGCTGTGCCTGTTTTAGAGAGATCCCTAAACTGGACTGTGCCTGTTTTAGAGAGAGCCTTAAACTGAGCTGTGCCTGTTTTAGAGAGAGCCTTAAACTGGACTGTGCCTGTTTAGAGAGATCCCTAAACTGGACTGTGCCTGTTTTAGAGAGAGCCTTAAACTGGACTGTGCCTGTTTTAGAGAGATCCCTAAACTGGACTGTGCCTGTTTTAGAGAGATCCCTAAACTGAGCTGTGCCTGTTTTAGAGAGATCCCTAAACTGGACTGTGCCTGTTTTAGAGAGATCCCTAAACTGAGCTGTGCCTCCAGCTACGTGCTGGGATGGGATGGGATGGGGCACAGTGCTGGGATGGGGCACAGTGATGGGAGGGGATGGGGCTGTGCCCCTGCTCAGGGCTCTGCAGCTGCTTCCTCTGCCAAGCAGGAGCACTTCTCCCTTTTCCCCCTTTTTTCCCTTTTCCTTTTCCCCCTTTTTTCCCTTTTCCTTTTTCCCCTTTTTCCCCTTTTCCTTTTTCCCCTTTTTTCCTTTTCCCCTTTTACTTCCCCCCCACATTGTCTCTTTTTCTCTTTTTCCCTTATTTTGCTCTTTACCCTTTTCCCCTTTCCCCTTTTTCCCTTTTCCCTTTTTTTTTTTTTCCTTTTCCTTTTCCCTTTTCCCCTTCTTCCTTTTTTTCCCCTTTTCCCCTTTTTTCTTTTTCTCTTTTTCCCTTTCCCCTTTCCCCCTTTTCCTCTTTTCCTCTTTTCTTTTTCTTTTCCTCTTTTCCTCTTTCCCCTTTTCCCTTTTCCCTTTCCCTTTCCCCTTATCCCCTTTTCCTCTTTTCCTCTTTTCCCTTTTTCCTTTTTTCCCTTTTCCCTTTTTCCCCTTTCCCCTTTTCCCCATCTTCCTTTCCCCCCCCTTTTTCTTTTTCGCTTTTCCCTTTTCTCCTTTTACCTTTTTTCCCCTTTTTCTCTTTTTCTCTTTTTCTCTTTTTCCCTTATTTTGCCCTTTACCCTTACCCTTTTTCCCTTTTCCCTTTTCCCCTCTTTTTTTCACTCCCCTTTTCCCTTTTTCCCTCTCTTTTCCCCTTTCCCCCTTTTCCCCTCTTTTTTCTCCTTTTCCCCTCTTTTTTCCCCCTTTCCCCTCTTTTTCCTTTCCCTCTTTTTTCCCCTTTCCCCATGATTCCAATCCCCAGGAGGATCCCCCAGCCCAAACTGGCTCTGCTGGCAGCTCCCCAGGCTGGGCAGGATCGTGATGGAAACACCTCAGGAGCTCCCTGAGCTGGGCCAGAGCTCTGAGAGCCACCAGAGCCTCTTGTGTGAGCAGGGCAAAAATCCCTGCAAAAATAAACCCCTGCAGAAATCCCTGCAGGAATCCCTGCAAAAAATCCCTGCAGAAATCCCTGCAGAAATCCCTGCAGGAATCCCTGCAAAAAATCCCTGCAGAAATCCCTGCAGAAATCCCTGTAAAAATCCCTGCAAAATCAATCCCTGCAGAAATCAATCCCTGCAGAAATCCCTGCAAAAAATCCCTGCAGAAATCCCTGCAAAAATCAATCCCTGCAGAAATCAATCCCTGCAGAAATCCCTGCAAAAAATCCCTGCAAAAATAAATCCCTGCAGAAATCCATCCCTGCAAAAAAATCCCTGTAAAAATCCCTGCAGAAATCCCTGTAAAAATCCCTGCAGAAATCAATCCTGCAGAAATCCCTGCAGAAATCCCTGCAAAAATCAATCCCTGCAAAAAATCCCTGCAAAAAGTCCCTGCAGAAATCCCTGCTGAAATCAATCCCTGCAGAAATCCCTGTAAAAATCAATCCCTGCAGAAATCAATCCCTGCAGAAATCCCTGCAAAAAATCCCTGCAAAAATCAATCCCTGCAGAAATCCCTGCAAAAAATCCCTGCAGAAATCCCTGCAGAAATCCCTGCAAAAATCAATCCCTGCAAAAATCCCTGTAAAAATCAATCCCTGCAAAAATCCCTGCAAAAATCCCTGTAAAAATCAATCCCTGCAGAAATCCCTGCAAAAATCCCTGCAGAAATCCATGCAGAAATCCCTGCAAAAATCCCTGCAGAAATCAATCCCTGCAAAAATCCCTGCAAAAATCCCTGCAGAAATCCATGCAGAAATCCCTGTAGAAATCAATCCCTGCAAAAATCCCTGCAAAAAATCCCTGCAAAAATCAATCCCCGCAGAAATCCATCCCTGCAGAAATCCCTGCAAAAAAAATCCCTGTAAAAATCCCTACAGAAATCAATCCCTGCAAAAATCAATCCCTGCAAAAAATCCCTGCAGAAATCCCTGCAGAAATCCCTGCAGACTGAGGTGAGGAGCTTCTCCCTCCAGCCTCCCCAGCACACCCAGAATTTTCCCATCCCAGGTGCTCTGCTGGAACTGGAGCCTGCTGGAATTTCTGGGTGCTGAGCAAGGGCAGCACAGCAAACCCAGGGGGAGTCTGGAAATTCTGCTCTGGGGCTGTTTGTACTAAAAACAGCACCATGGCCTTGATTTATGAACAAACAGGAGTTTGCAAATGGCTTTGGGAGCCTGCTCCAGAAATCCATGAGCCTGATGTCATGTGGAGAGGGCCCAGAACACAGAATTATTTTTATGGAGTTGTTAGCAAGTGTTGTTAAAAAATTGAAATGTTCAGTTGGAATTTTTTTTTTTTTTTTTTTTTTTTTTGGCTATAGGACGAGGGCAGAGCAAAAAGTCCTGGAATGGATGTGGACAAGACATTCCAGTTTTAGGCCACCCTTCCTGGCTCCAGATGAGAGCAGGGCTCTGCTGCAAGAGGGGATTGCAAAAGGGGATGTGAGGGAGGTCTGGAGAGCAATAATTTTAAACAGCGTTTCAGCCATGATGTCATTTCAGCTGAAAAAAAATAATGTTCAAGTTTGGGCAAGAGGAGCCTGGGGCCGGCAGCCAGGGTGGGGAGGAACTGCAGCAAGATGGAAAATCCAAAGTGTGGAAGGTCATGGTGGAAAACCAAATCTGAATAACCCTGAGGAAAGGATGAAAAGCTCTGGAATTTTCTGGGAGGATTCCCAGGAGATGCAGGGGGGGAAGATAAAACCCTGGGCAGGGTTTTCACCTTTCTGTCTGCAGGTCAAGGAGCCAAAATTTGGGGGGAGCAGGAGCTCAGGAGCAGCCTGAAGGGTTGTTGTGAGCTCAGACTCTGATCCCAGAGTCATCCTGAGCTTTCTCCTGGGATTTCAACCCAAACCCAGCCAGAATCTGCAGCCAAAGAGCTGAAACGACCAAAGGATGGTGTCCCAGTGGGTTTGGGCATCCAAAACATCAGCTAAAAACTCTTGGTGGGGTTTTGGACATCAGAAATGTCATCTAAAAACTCTTGGTGGGGTTTTGGACATCAGAAATGTCATCTAAAAAATTGCTTGGTGGGGTTTTGGATGTCCAAAACATCATCTGAAAACTGCTTGATGGGGCTTGGACATCAGAAATGTCATCTAAAAACTGCTTGGTGGGGTTTGGGACATCAAAACATCATCTAAAAATTGCTTGGTGGGGTTTTGGATGTCCAAAACATCATCTGAAAACTGCTTGGTGGGGATTTCAATATCAAAACATCATTTAAAATCTGCCTGGTGGGGTTTTGGGCATCAAAACATCATCTAAAATCTGCTTGGTGGGGTTTGGGGCATCCAAAATATCATCTAAAAATTGCTTGGTGGGGATTTAGATATCAAAACATCATCTAAACACTTCTTGGTGGGTTTTTGGACATCCAAAACATCATCTAAAAACTGCTTGATGGGGATTTGGACATCAAAAACTCATCTAAAAACTGTTTTGTGGGGTTTGGGGCATCCAAAACATCCAAAAACTCTTTGTGGGATTTGTCCCTCATGGGCTGGAGTGGAGGATCACCCTCAGGCCAAGCTGTGGGGTTTAAAAATGTAAAACTGTGTGGAGTTTGAAATGAATTCCCTCTAATTCATGTAAAATTCTGTGGAGTTTTAGGTGAATTCCCACTAAATCATGTAAAACCCTGTGGAGTTTGAAATTAATTTCAGCTAAATCATGTAAAATTCTGTGGAGTTTGAAATGAATTCCAACTAAATAATGTAAAATTCTGTGGGGTTTTCAATGAATTCCCACTAAATCATGTAAAATTCTGTGGAGTTTTAAATGAATTCCAACTAAATAATGTAAAATTCTGTGGGGTTTTCAATGAATTCCCACTAAATCATGTAAAACCCTGTGGAGTTTTAGATGAATTCCAATTAAATGATGTAAAACTCTGTGGAGTTTGAAATTAATTCCCACTAATTCATGTAAAATTCTGTGGAGTTTGAAATTAATTCCCTCTAATTCATGTAAAATTTCGTGGAGTTTTAAATAAATTCCCACTAATTCATGTAAAATTCTGTGAAGTTTTAAATAAATCCCCACTAAATTCACCCATAAAAAGCTGAGATCTGCTCACCCTCACATAAAACCTCGCACATTTTGTCCTTTTTTTTTTTTTTTGTTCCTTATTCCACCACAAACCTCACCTAGGGAAAAAAAAAACCAGCAGAGGAAGGGGCACCTGCAGTGGGAATGACAAAAAGCACAAAAATCTGTTCCAGGAGCTCACTGAGCACTTGGAGCCAGCAATGAGCTCAGCACTGAGATCAGGTTTTGCTGAATCCACATCCTTGGGCTCGTTCCTTCCTCTTTTCCAGAAGTTCTCCCCTCCAACCATGCCTGGATATTTGATTTCCTTGGGAACTCTCAGCCCCTCTCTGCAGATTTTTGTGTCTGGGGTGCTCAGCTCTGCCAGCAGCAAAATTGCTTTTGTCATTGCCATTTCTCCACCTGGGCTTCCTGGAATTGGGGGAGTTTTCCCTGGAATTGGGGGAGTTTTTTCCTGGAAGAAGTGCTGCAGGCCAGAATGTCTTGTGCAGAAAGCACTCCAGGGATGAAAAGGTGTCCTGGAATTTAGGGAGAGCTCTTGGAGTTCTGTCTCCTGCCTGTTGATGTCACACCCAACGTGCTCTGGCACTAATTTAATTTAATTTAATTTAATTTAATTTAATTTAATTCAAGGAAGGACCTGAGCCTGTGCTGGCCAAAAGGAATTGGGATTTTATGGAGGGAACACTGCAGAAATGCAGAAATTTCCAGCTGGAATTCCAATTCAGGCAGTTTGGGACCATCACAGGCAGGCCAGAGCAGGGTTTGGGGTGGGAAGAGAAGCTCAGATGGAGCAGGGGCTGCCCCTGGATCTCTCCAGGATCCTGAAATGATTCTGTCCCTGGATCTCTCTGAAATGATTCTGCCCCAGGAGCAGCTGTGGTGGAGCAGGGGCTGCCCCTGGATCTCTCCAAAATCCTGAAATTATTCTGCCCCTGGATCCCCAGGATCCTGAAATGATTCTGCCCCTGGATCTCCCCAGGATCCTGAAATGATTCTGCCCCTGGATCTCCCCAAAATCCTGAAATGATTCTGCCCCTGGATCTCTCCAAGATGCTGAAATGATTCTGCCCCTGGGTCTCCCCAAAATCCTGAAATGATTCTGCCCCAGGAGCAGCTCAGATGGAGCAGGGGCTGCCCCTGGATCTCTCCAAGATCCTGAAATGATTCTGCCCCTGGATCTCCCCAGGATCCTGAAATGATTCTGCCCCTAGATCTCTCCGGGATCCTGAAATTATTCTGGCCCTGGATCTCTCTGAAATGATTCTGCCCCTGGATCTCTCCAAAATAATTCTGCCCCTGGATCTCCCCAAAATCCTGAAATGATTCTGCCCCTGGATCTCTCCAAAATCCTGAAATGATTCTGCCCCTGGATGTCTCCAAAATCCTGAAATTATTCTGCCCCAGGAGCAGCTCTGGTGGAGCAGGGGCTGCCCCTGGATCTCCCCAAGATCCTGAAATGATTCTGCCCCTGGATCTCTCCAGGATCCTGAAATGATTCTGCCCTGGATCTCCCCAAAATCCTGAAATGATTCTGCCCCTGGATCTCTCCAGGATCCTGAAATGATTCTGCCCTGGATCTCTCCAGGATCCTGAAATGATTCTGCTCCTGGATCTCTCCAGGATCCTGAAATGATTCTGCCCCTGGATCTCTCCAGGATCCTGGAATGATTCTGCCCCTGGATCTCTCTGAAATGATTCTGCCCCTGGATCTCTCCAAAATCCTGAAATGATTCTGCCCCTGGATCTCCCCAAAATCCTGAAATGATTCTGCCCCTGGATCTCTCCAAGATCCTGAAATGATTCTGCCCCAGGAGCAGCTCTGGTGGAGCAGGGGCTGCCCCTGGATCTCCCCAGGATCCTGAAATGATTCTGCCCCTGGATCTCCCCAGAATCCTGAAATGATTCTGCCCCTGGATCTCTCCAGGATCCTGAAATGATTCTGCCCATGGATCTCTCCAAAATCCTGAAATGATTCTGCCCCTGGAGCAGCTCAGATGAAGCAGGGGCTGCCCCTGGATCTCTCCAGGATCCTGGAATGATTCTGCCCCTGGATCTCTCTGAAATGATTCTGCCCCTGGATCTCCCCAGAATCCTGAAATGATTCTGCCCCTGGATCTCTCTGAAATGATTCTGCCCCTGGATCTCCCCAGGATCCTGAAATGATTCTGCCCCTGGATCTCCCCAGAATCCTGAAATGATTCTGCCCCAGAGCAGCTCTGTCCTTCAGCCCTGGGTGGGGGCAGCAGAATCCGCTGCCAGCCCCCTCCAGAGCCAGCTCATTCCTGGGACATCTCTGGGGCTGAGACTTTCTGGAAAACTCCAGAGGTTTGGATCAGTCTCCATCCTCCTTTTTTCTGGAGAGCTTCCCACCCCTTGTGAGCCTGCCCACGCCGTTTTTCCACTGCTCTGGAAGTGACAAAAAACCCCAAAACAAGCCCAGAGCTGGGATGATGCTGAATTTTCCTCTGAGCTCATCGAGGATGTCCAAAGCAGCACCATGTACAGATGGGGCCAACAATCTGTAATGTCTCAAACTGAGCAAAATAAAACCTGAGTGAGGGAGAGCTGGGTGATAAGGGGGGGAGGGGGTGGCAGCCAGGACAGAGATGGGCTGGGGAGCCAGGGATGGCCCCAAAGCCATCAGGGGGTGAAGAGAGAATTCTCTTTTTCCTTTTTTTCCCTTTTTCCTTTTTCCCCTTTTTCCCTTTTGCCTTTTTCCCCTTTTTCCCTTTTTCCCATTTTTCCCTTTTTACCTTTTTCCCTTTTCCTCTTTCCCCTTTTTTCCCTTTTCCCCCTTTTCTCCCTTTTCCCTTTTTCCCTTTTCCCCCCTTTTCCCCTTTCCCCTTTTTCCTTTTTCCCCTTTTCCCTTTTTTCCTTTTTTCCCTTTATTCCCTTTTTCCTCTTTTTCCCTTTTCCCCTTTTTCCCTTTTCCCCTTTCCCCTTTTTTTCCTTTTTCCCCTTTTTCCTTTTTCCCCTTTTCCCCCTTTTTCCCTTTTTCCCTTTTCCCCTTTATTCCCTTTATCCATTTCCCCCTTTCCTTTTTTCCCCCCTTTTTCCCCTTTCCCCCATTTCCCCTTTTTCCCCTGTTTATTTGAACCCCTTTAATTAATTATTTTCATTTTTAATTACCCTCAGGAAGGAGCTGCATCTCCAAACCGAGAAGATTCTCCTGCATGGAAACATTTCCCACTGTTCCCCAGGTTTTTATTTCTGCAAATTCCTCTCTTTCAGGAAATCCCTGGGATGGGGCCTCAGGGTGAGGAATTGCTGGAAAATTTCAGGAAAAACCTCAGGAAAATCTCAGGAAATCCCTGGGATGGGATTTCTCTGTGTTCTTCACAAATCTCCTGATTCCACAGAAAACAAAACAAAACAAAACAAAAAAAAAAACACCACAAAACAAACAACAAACAAAAACAAAAACAAAAAAAACCCAAAAAACACACAAAAAACCAAAAAACCCACAAAAAAAACAAACAAAACTAAACAGACAAACAAAAAAAAAACAAAAAAAACCAAACAAAACCAACCTGTCCTGGAGAATTCTCATTGTCATTCAGAAAGGTTTTCTCCCCATTTTCCTAAATAAGAAAAATCCCTTTTTCCTCATACAAATGTTAAATGACTCCTATCAAAACCAAATTTAAGTGAATTTAAGTGAATTTAAATGAATTTAATCTATTTTCTGTATAAGAAAAAACCCTTTTTCCTCATACAAGTGTTAAATGATTCCTGTTAAAACCAAATTTAAGTGAATTTAAGTGAATTTAATCTATTTTCCTGTATAAGAAAAATCCCTTTTTCCTCATACAAGTGTTAAATAACTCCTATTAAAACCAAATTTTAGTGAATTTAAGTGAATTTAAATTAATTTAATCTCTTCCTGAGACAAGACAGAGAATATTCCATCCAATAATCAATTTATTTCCCCCTTTTTCTCTCTCCCACTGCATTTCCAGCTGGGAGAAAAAGGAATTAACCCCCACTGATCAATCCTTTCTTCCTCTCCTTACAACTTAAATCTCATTTCCAGCAGGGAAAAGATTTTTTTTTTCTGTCTCCTGCCAAGAGCTGCTGCAGAATTATTTATACAGAGCCCCTCTTTGATCCCTGGTGTCCTGAAAAGACCTGCCTCAAATCCTAAAATTATCCCAGAGATTTTCCTGCTGGAAATGTTCAGGGGTTTTTCATGAAAAAAAAAAAAAAAGAAAAAAAAAATGAAAAATTGGGAGGGGAATCCATGTTGCAGTCAGTGAGAGGAAGAGTAAAATAAGTTGTTTTAATTTTTATTTTTATTTTTTATTTTTATTTTTATTTTTTAATTTTTAATTTTTAATTTTTAATTTTAATTTTTAATTTTTAATTTTTAATTTTTAATTTTTAATTTTTAATTTTTAATTTTTAATTTTTAATTTTTAATTTTTTATTTTTATTTATTTTATTTTTAATTCATTCATTAGAAGGTGCTTTTTGCTGTGTGTTCAGGAGATTTGGGAAGGTTTGCTTAAGGAAAATATGGAAAATATCCTGAATTCCCATGGGATGGAAAGGGCAGCATAGTCACAATTCCTGGGAAAACAATTCCAAAAATTCATTTATCTGGAGCAGGACAGGCTGAAAAATTCTGATTTTCCCTGGGGATGTGCCCAGCTCTGGGTGCAACATGGGCCACAATTCCTGGGAAAAACAATTCCCAAAAATTCACTTTTCTGGGACAGGCCAGGCTGAAAAATCCTCGTCTGGGTGATCCTTGGGATCCCAGAAATGTCATTTTTCCTACAAAAAAATAAAAATTTTTGTGCAGATCCACCTGAGGCCACCAAATCCTCATCTGGGCCACCACCCAAATTAAAAAAATAATAAAAAATAAAAAAAACCCACTCATGCTGTAAAAAACAACCCCAAAAAATTAACCATACTAAATAGCTCTCAAAAAAAAAAGTTAAACTATAAATAAAAAATAAACTAAAATCAAAACCATAGGCCAAAAAAATCCATGCTCTAAAAAAATGAATCCAAAAAAAAAAAACCATACTAAGCTCTCAAAAAAAATTGGACTACACATAGAAAACTATAAATATGCAACAAGTTAATGTATAATTTAAAAAATATATTTAAAATATATTTAAAAGAGCATTCCCAAAGCTCTTGGCAGCTCACCAAACACCCAACCATTTTTAACCCTTTATTTTATATATATATCTCCTATTATCTTTTGATTAAACATCTTAAATTTTACCAAAACAATTTTTTCACGAGGAGTTTTCAGCACAACCATCAATGGGATGCATCATTTAGTGAGGAAAAGGAAAAAACCAGGCTGCTTTGAGGAGCTTTTTTATTTTTAAGCTCTGCTTGAAAAGAGAGTTTTTGGCAACACAGTAAATCTGTGTTAATGCCATCATGATTCTGGGAGGTGTTTCTCAGGAGAAAATAAAAATATTTTTAAAAATAAATTTTAAAAAATTTAAAAATTTAAAAATTAAAAAAAAATAAAAAATTTAAAAAAAATTTTTAAAAAATTAAAAACTTTAAAAAAAATTTTTAAAAAATTAAAAAAAGGAGATCAGACCCAAAGGGTTTTTAGTGGGAAAATTTAAAAATAAATTAATAAATAAAAGGAGATCAGAGCCAAAGGATTTTTAGTAGGAAAAGCTGAGCAGTGTGAGCAGAACAATCCCAGCAGCCATTCCCGGATCCTTCACTCTCTCCTCACTTCTCATCTCTCACAGACAAAACATCCCCGATGTTTCCAGGGCCATTCCAGTTAATTGTTCCCGGTTTCCTCGGCCTGGCTGAGCCCTGGCTGCTGCAGGGGGAGCAGCTCATTGTTCCAGAACTCGAGATGTTTATTGTCCTGGGAGAGAGAGAGAGAGCCGAGAGCAGCGCAGGGAAAATGTGGGAATGGGACCGGGGCTGTGGGGGGCTCTGGCAGCACTCCCACATCGCTCCCTCTGGGGTTTGGCACCTTTGTCACCCTTTGGTACCCTTTGGGACCCTTGGGCACCCTTTGGGGCCCTTTGGGACCTTCCTTGGGTTACTGAGAGAGTTCTTCCCCATCCCAGCCTCTCATCTGGGATTTGTCACCTTTGTCACCCTTTCACACCCTTTGGGACCTTCCTTGGGTTACTGGGAAGGATGGAACACAGCTCTTCCCCATCCCAATCTCTGCTCTGGGATTTGTCACCCTTTGGGACCCTTTGTCACCCTTTGTCCCCCTGTGGGACCTTCCTTGGGTTACTTGGGAGAGCTCTTCCCCATCCCAAACCCCTTCTGGGATTTGTGATCCTTTGTGACCCTTTGTGACCCTTTGTCACCCTTTGGGACCCTTGGGACCCTTTGGGACCTTCCTTGGGTTACTGGGACACAGCTCTTCCCCATCCCAGCCCCTCTGGGATTGTCACCCTTTGGCACCCTTTGGGACCCTTTGTCACCCTTTGGGACCATCCTTGGATTATTGGGAAGGAAAGGATGAGAGAGCTCTTCTCCAGCCCAGCCTCCCCTCTGGGATTTGTCACCCTTTGGAACCCTTTGGAACCCTTTGGCACCCTTTGTCACCCTTTGTCACCCTTTGGCACCCTTTGGCACCCTGTGGGACCCTTTGGGACCTTCCTTGGGTTACTTGGGAAGGATGGGAGAGCTCTTCCCCATCCCAAACCCCTTCTGGATTTGTGACCCTTTGTCACCCTTTGACACCCTTTGTGACCCTTTGACTCTCTTTGGAACCCTTTGGGGCCCTTTGTCACCCTTTGGCACCCTTTGGCACCCTGTGGAACCCTTTGGGACTCTCCTTGGTTACTGGGAAGGATGGAGAGCTCTTACCCATTCCAAACCCCTTCTGGGATTTGTCACCCTTTGTGACCCTTTGTCACCCTTTGTGACCCTTTGTCACCCTTTGGGACCTTTTGACTCTCTTTGGAACCCTTTGGGACCTTCAGCACCCTTTGGGACCCTTTGGGACCTTCCTTGGGTTACTGGGACACAGCTCTTCCCCATCCCAGCCCCCCTCTGGGATTTGTCACCCTTTGTCACCCTTTGGCACCCTTTGAGACTCGTTTGGCACCTTCCTTGGTTTACTGGGAGAGCTCTTCTCCATCCCAATCCCTCCTCTAGGATTTGTCACCCTTTGGGACCCTCCTTGGGTTACTGGGAAGGACGGGAGAGCTCTTCCCCATCCCAAACCCCTTATGGGATCTGTCACCCTTTGTCACCCTTTGTCCCCTGCCTGGGACCCTCCTTGGGTTACTGGGAAGGATGGGAAGGATGGGACAGAGCTTTTCCCCATCGCAGCCCCTCCTCTGGGATTTGTCACCCTTTGTCATCCTTTGGCATCTTCCTTGAGTTATTGGGAGAGCTCTTCTCCATCCCAAACCCTTTATAAAGGGATTTGTCACCCTTTGTCACCCTTTGTCACCCTTTGTGACCTTCCATGGGTTACTGGGAAGGATGGGAAGGATGGGACACAGCTCCTCCCGATCCCAGTTTCCCCTCTGGGATTTGTCACCCTTTGGCACCCTTTGTCACTTGCCTGGGACCTTCCTTGGGTTACTGGGAGAGCTCTTCCCCATCCCAACCACCCTCTGGGATTTGTCACCTTTGGGATTTAAGTCCCTCCAACCCAACCCAACCCAGGCTGGAATTCTGTGCTCTGAACTGGAACTGGATGGGATTTTAGATCCTTCCAACCCAATCTTGGAATTCCAACCCAGCCTGGAATTCTGTGATGGAACTGGATGGGATTTTAGATTTGTCCAACCCAACCCAGCCTGGAATTCCCATCAAGCCTGGAATTCTGTGATGGAACTGGGTAGGATTTTAGATCCTTCCAACCAAAACCTGGAATTGTGTGCTCTGGGCTGGAACTGGGTGGGATTTCAGATCCTTCCAACCCAACCCAGCTTGGAATTCCAACCCAACCTGGAAATCTGTGATCTGAACTGGAACTGGATGGGATTTTAGATTCTTCCAACCCAAACCTGGAATTCTGTGCTCTGGAATGGAACTGGGTGGGATTTTAGATTCTTCCAACCCAACCCATCCTAGAATTCCAACCCAGGTTGGAATTCTGTGATCTGGGCTGGAACTGGACGGGATTTCAGATCCTTCCAACCCAAACCTGGAATTGTGTGCTCTGGGCTGGAACTGGGTGGGATTTTAGATTCTTCCAACCCAAGCCATCCTAGAATTCCAACCCAACCTGGAATTCTGTGATCTGAACTGGAACTGGGTGAGATTTCAAGTCCTTCCAACCCAACCCAGCCTGGAATTCCAACCCAGGCTGGAATTCTGTGCTCTGAACTGGAACTGGATGGGATTTCAGATCCTTCCAACCCAAACCTGGAATTCTGTGCTCTGGGCTGGAACTGAAAAGGGTTTAAAGTCCTTCCAACCCAGGCTGGAATTCTGTGCTCTGAAGTGGAACCAGCCTGAGCCACTTCACCAGGAGCAAATCCATCAGAAACCCTCCAAATAAATCCAAATTTCCCACTTTGGATGCTCCAGCCTGACAGGATTCCCAAAATCCTCCATGGAAACATCTGGACACTGCAGCTGGAGCAGGATCCTCCTTCTTGTCCCACCTTCCTACCCCAAAAATCCCAAATCCTGCTTCCCAAACCCTGCACAAACAGGATTTTCCACCTTGGACCCGTCCAAACCCCGATTTCCTCCGTTGCTAAAACACAATCCCAACAAACAGATTCCAAAAGGATCCACTTGGAGCAGCTGAGGGAACGACACTGAGGCATTAATTAATCATGGGAAGCAGTAGCTGCAGTGATTATTGAAAATAAACACCCAGAGTGATGCAAAAATGA
Organism: Catharus ustulatus; assembly: GCF_009819885.2. Taxonomy (NCBI): domain Eukaryota; kingdom Metazoa; phylum Chordata; class Aves; order Passeriformes; family Turdidae; genus Catharus; species Catharus ustulatus. Next base: position 1,738,110 of record NC_046249.1, on the reverse strand, counting down.
GAAATAAATCCATTAATGCATGGAATAATCCAAGCAGGGCTGAGTTTGAGCAGTCCCAGGCTGCTGCAGCTCTGCTCTGTGGCTCTACCTCTGCATTCCTCAGGAAATCAAGGCATTAAAAATCTTTTAAAAATCACTTTAATGCTTTATTTTCCATTTAATCAGTGGTAGAGTGAATTAAACCTGGAGGGAAGCTCTGTTGTGCAATTTATCCTGAATTTTTGAACTTCAGCCTTAATTTTTTTGAACTCTATCATTCATTTTTTTTTAACTTCATCCTTACTTTTTGCACTTCATCCTTAATTTTTTAGACTTCATCCTTAATTTTTTGACTTCAGCCTTAATTTTTTAAACTTCACCCTTATTTTTATTAACTTAATCCTTAGTTTTTTAACTTCATCCTTGATTTTTTCATTTCATCCTTAATTTTTTAACTTAATCCTTAATTTTTTTAGTTTATCCGTAAATTTTTTAACTTCACCCTTATTTTTTTCATTTCATTCTTAATTTTTAACTTCACCCTTATTTTTTCACTCTATCCTTTATTTCTCCAGCTGTTTTCTTCCCTGTTTTAGGAATTTCAGCCATGGCAAGGCAGAGGAAACAGGGACTGGAACCTTGGGACCAGGATGGTTCTTGTGTGTAAGGTTGGGCTTCCAAGCACCATTTTTATTGGGATTTATTGCAAAAAGCAATGTTAAAAGCAAAAAGCAATGGCAAAAAGCAATGTTAAAAGCACCAACTCTCCCCATTCACAATCTTATTTAGGATTTTCCCACCAAGCTGACACAGAAATTCAAACACTGCCTCTCAACCTGTGAGAATTCTGATTTTTTAACACACCAGAATCCATGTGAGCCACGTACAGGATCTGTCCTGTTCTGGCTGGGAAATGTCAGCAATGCTCTCACTGCAGCTCTGTTGTGTCCAAGCAGTGTCTGAAAAAGCTTTTAAAGGCTCACAGAAAACATCAGAGTGTTTGTGAACCTTCACTAGGGCTGGTTCTGCTCTGGATCTGCACCTTTTACAGGCTGAAAACACTGCAGCTGTCATTGAAACAAACTTATTTATTTATTTGTTTGTTTATTTATTTATTTATTTATTTATTTATTTACTGATCCTAAAACTCAAATTTACATCTCAACTCAAACTCAGGTTCATTGCTCTCCTTAACCTCCCATTCTGAGTTTCAATGCAAGGGCTTTAATTCAATCCCTGCACTCTGGAGGATTCAGGCCCTTGTCCCACTGACTCCAACAAAGTTTTATTTTGTCTCAGTAGTGTCTGAAAAAAGAGCTTTTAAAGCCTCAGAGTGTTTGTGAACCTTCACTAGGGCTGGTTCTGCTCTGGATCTGCACCTTTTACAGACTGAAAACACTGCAGCTCTCACTGAAACTTTTTTTTTTTTTTTTTTTTATCCTAAAACTCAAACCTACATCTAAACTTAAACTTAAATTTTTCTTTGTCTTGCTTTACAATACAGGATGATCAAAAGCATCTGTTGTGTCACCATCTCTTGATACCAGGTGGGGCAGTGATCCTGATCTCTGTCAGAGATATCTCCTGTTAATGGATCGAGTTTTATAAACCAGGTGGGGCAGTGTTGTTTATCTAATGGGATATCTCCTGTTAATGATCATATTTTATAAACCAGGTGGGGCAGTGATCCTGATCTCTGTCAGAGATATCTCCTGTTAATGAGCCATCCCTTAAAACTAGGCGGGGCAGTGTTCTTTATTTCCATGGGATATCTCCTGTTCATGGCCATGTTTTATAAACCAGGCAGGGCATTGTTCTTCATCTTTTCACACCCATCCTTCCTCCAGGAGATCTCTCCTGTTAAACCAAATGGGGCAGTGTTTTTATCTCTGTCAGAGATATCTCCTGTTAATGAGTCATTTGTTAAAACCAGCTGGAGCAGTGTTCTTTATCTCCATGGGATCTCTCCTGTTCATGGCCATGTTTTATAGCAGTGCACTGTTCTTTATCTTTTCACAGCCCATCCTTCCCCCAGGAGTCATTTTCTGCTCATGGCCATTGAGTCCCACTGTGGCACTGATAAAATTACTGCATCCCATTGGGAGTTGCTCCAGCCAGGGGGAAGAGCCCAACATTTCTTACCAAGATAAAAACAGAGGCTTTGGGACACCAAAGGAACCTTTTCCCACTGGATTTTCACAGGAAAACCGGATTTCTCCACATCCCCACTGGAGCTCCGGAGGGAAACTGCACCTTGTCCAGGAGCACTGCTCCAACTGAGCCACATCTGTCACTGCAGGAGGATGCAGCCACCATGCAATGACACTGCTGCCAATCCCTGCCTGACTGACGGCTGTCAGCTTGGATTCTGACTGTGCCAGGGTTTGGGGTTTGTTCTTTGTAATTCTGTATTTCTATTTTAATTTCCCTAATAAAGAACTGTTATTCCTATTCCCATATTTCCTAAGAGCTCCTTAATTTCAAAATTGTAATAATTTAGAGGGAGGGGGTTTCCATTCTCCATTTCTGCCTTTCTCAGCAGACCCCTGTCCTCCAAACCAGGACATTCTATTTAAACCCCATTTTATGTGTGGATAATTTGATTTTTCAATCCATACAAGGATTTTAATTCCATCCCTGAGCTCTGGAGGGTTCAGACAGGCCTTGTCTCACCACCTCCAGCACATCAGAGCCCCTCTGGAACTCTTCTCACCCCATCTCCGGAGATGTTTTCCATTTATTTTTAGAGCCTGACCTTCCAAGGCTGAAAAATAACATTTTCCTCCTCCTGACTTTTGTCCTTCTCTTGGCAGAGCCCAGTCCAAAACAGAGAAATGGAAAATATTTCCACTTCCAGGCAGCAGGAGCTTCACTTCTTGTTGTTTGTTTGTGAGCTCCTCATTTGTGATGTCAGGCAGGAAAAAAAGGTGGAACAAACCTGGCAGTACCCAAACTAAAAAAAAAATAAAAATAAAACAACCCCAAATAAACATTTTCTGCTCCATATTTTGATTTTTTTTAATTTTTTTTTTTTTTTTTCAGTAGAAATCCTGCTCCAAGCTGGGAGATGTTTCTCCATCAGGTTCTTGGGAATTTGGGTTTTTTTAAACAGGAACAAAAAACCTGATTTTTTGATCCCAAAAATCTGCTGCAGCCTAAAGAAAAATGCCTTGGGGTTTCTGGAAGGATTTTAAAATGGGAAACAAAAAAACCCCAACAACACAACTAAAAAACCACAACAAAACTAAAAAAATCACCAAAAAAAACCCAAAAAACAAAAAAAACCACACAAAAAATCCAAAACCACACAAAAAACCACAATTAAAAATAAAAACAACAAAAGAAAAAACCAAAAAACACAAAATCACAAAAAATCCCTCCCCAAAAAGAAAAAAAATATTAAAATTGCCTTGATATGCAGGATTAATTAATTCCATTTAATGCCAATTATTGGGGTTTCTTTTAGCCTGGAGCAAAAATCCATTAAAAAATTAAAATTAAAATGAAATCCATGAAAAATCCATTAAAATATTTAATAAACCTGACTTGATCTAGAGGTAATTTGATATCTCTAGATGGATTTGTTTGAAAAATCACAAACATTGATCAAAAAATCTATTAAAAATATATCAATAACATTTGATATCTCTAGAAGATTTGTTTGATAAATCAATAAAAATAAATCAAAAAAATCTATTAAAAATACACCAGTAACAGATTTTTGTCAGGAATTTGGGCCCTTTTCTCCCCACAAAAATCAGATTTTTGTGAGGAATTTGGGTCCTTTTCTCCCCCACGAAAATCAGATTTTTGTGAGGAATTTGGGCTGTTTTCTTCCCACAAAAATCTGATTTTTGTCAGGAATTTGGGCTCTTTTCTTCCCACAAAAATCAGATTTTTGTGAGGAATTTGGGCTCTTTTCTCCCTACAAAAATCAGATTTTTGTGAGCAGTTTGGGCTCTTTTCTCCCCCACAAAAATCAGATTTTTGTCAGGAATTTGGGCTCTTTTCTCCCCACAAAAATCTGATTTTTGTGAGGAATTTGGGCTCTTTTCTCCCCACAAAAATCAGATTTTTGTGAGCAGTTTGGGCTCTTTTCTCCCCCCAAAAATCAGATTTTTGCCCAGGTGACTCAGCAGTGACTCTCCATTCCCTGGCAATTCCATCTCTTTTTTTTTTTTCACTTTTATGACTTTTTCACACTTTAAAAAAATCCATTTTTTCAGGAATTCTTGGCCAAAAAACCCATTTTTTATTCATTCCTATCAGGTCTCTGTGTTCTGCCCTGCCATGACAGTGGGAATGGGAAAATTCTGATTTTTTTCTGGATGAATCCCAATTTTCACAGCTCTGGGTGAAAGATTTCACCCCTGAGGGATGGGGGAATTTCATCTTTATTTATTGCTGGAAATGCAGATGATAAATCAGATTTCTCCGATTCTAAATCAGATTTCCCAGGACATCAGGGGGAAAAAATTCTGTCTCTTATCTTTAATAATAATAAAAATAATAAAAATAATAAAATAATAAAAATAATAAAAATAATAAAATAATAAAAATAATAAAAATAATTGGGGAAATTCCAAATTTTTTGGGGATGTGGGAATTTCTTCTTCACTTACTTCTCATTTAATGCTGGAAAATCCAGATAAAAATCTGGATAAAATCCAGATAAAAAATCTGATAAATCAGATTTCCCAGGACATCAGACGGGGAAAAAAAACACAAAACAATAATAATAATAATAATAATAATAATAATAATAATAATAATAATAATAATAATAATAATAATAATAATAATAATAATAATAATAATAATAATAATAATAATAATAATAATAACAATAATAATAATAACAATAATAATAATAACAGAAAATAAAATATAAACTAAATTTAAAAATAAAAAATAAAAATAATATATAAAAATAATATATTAATAATAATGATAATGACATGGGTTGATTTATCCACAAATGGTAAATTTGGGGAAATTCCAAATTTTTGGGGATGTGGGACAGGGAATTTCTCCTTCACTCATTTCTCATTTATTGCTGGAAAATTCAGATTATAAATCAGATTTCTCAGGACATCAGGGGGGAAAAAATCACAAAATCTTATATTTAATAATGATAATAATGATGGTAATGATGATGATAATTATGACGATAATGATAATATATAATAAATAATAATAGTAATAACTATTATAATAAAAATAAATAAATAAAATAAAAATAAAAATATAATAAATAAATAAAATAAAAAAAACAAAAAATAAATAAATAAAAATACTACTACTAATAATAATAATGACAGGGGTTTGATTTGTCCACAAATGCTAAAAATTGGGAAAATTCCAAAGTTTGGATCCCAAATCCTCCAGTCCCTGAGTCCAAATTTCACTGATCCAAATTCCTTCATTTCCAGTGGGAATTTACTAAAAAAAAGAAAAAAAAGTGAAAATCCACCAATAAAAAAGTGAAACTCCACCAATTGCAGCATTCCTGGGCCTCCAAAGTGGGAATATTTTGTTTATTTTGTTTATTTTGGGGCCTGCCTGGGCCCAGGGCTCACCACAAGGAGCATGGGAGGTCTGAGGTAAAAACAGGAAAAAAAAAATTAAATTAAAAAATAAAAAAAATCTCATTTTTCTGGAAATCTCCCAAATTCCTGCTGCTCCCACATTTTCAACACTGAGCTTTTATTCTTTTATTTCCTGGGCTTTCCCAGGTTTTTTTTTTTATTTTTTATTTTTTAATTTCCATTCCCAAACTCTGGGAATGTTCCAGCAGGGATTTGTCTCAAAGCCAAACTCGCACCTGGAATTTTTCTTGGAATTTGGGAGATTCTTGGAAAGTTTTTCCAGTTTTTCCTCAGCTGGTGCAGTGGGAATTTTTCATTTCTTTCTGTGTTTCCTGATAGAGACAAAAACCTGAAATTTTCACTTTTTTCTTCAAAATAAAAAAGAAAAAAGGATTTTGGAGTTTCTTCAAATGGGAAAAATGGAAAAATATGGGAAAAAATGGGGGGAAAATGGAAATAAATGGGAAAAAATGGAAAAAATATTGGAAAAAAATGGGAAAGAAAGGAAAGGAAAGGAAAGGAAAGGAAAGGAAAGGAAAGGAAAGGAAAGGAAAGGAAAGGAAAGGAAAGGAAAGGAAAGGAAAGGAAAGGAAAGGAAAGGAAAGGAAAGGAAGGAAAGGAAAGGAAAGGAAAGGAAAGGAAAAAAAGAAAATAAAAAAAAAGGAAAGGAGAAAAAAAAAAGAAAATAAAAAAAAGAAAGGAGAAAAAAAAAGAAAATAAAAAAAAGAAAAGGGAAAAAAGGAAAGGAAAAAGGAAAAAAAGGAAAAAAAAAATCTGGAATTCCCTCCAAAGTGAAAAAAAAAAATAGAGAGAATTCTGGAATTTCTGCCCTATTTCAGCACCGAAAAAAACGACAAAAAAAGCAATTTGTGCTGCCGTGCTGATGAGTTTCTCACATTGTTTACTTCCAGCTGGCGGTGCAGGGGCAGCCAGCAGTGACGTCCCGGCCCGGAGAGCAGCGAGGGAAGGAATGCGGAGCATAAATAGCAAAGGGTGAATGGGGAGCGGCGGCACGGGCAGCGCCGGAGCCCCCGCGGGAACCGTTGCCCCCCGAGACCCCCGGGAACCCCGGGACCCCTGAGCTTCCAGAGACCCCCGAGCCTGAGAGAACCCCCGGGACCCCCGAGCTTCCAGAGACCCCCGAGCCTGAGAGACCCCCGGGACCCCTGAGCTTCCAGAGCCTGCAGAGACCCCCGAGCCTGCTGAGACCCCAGAGACCCCCGGGAACTCCGATCCTGAGAGACCCCCGGGAGCCCCGAGACCCCTGAACCTGCAGAGACCCCCGACCTTCCAGAGCCTGTAGAGACCCCCGAGCCTTCAGAGACTCCCGAGCCCCCTGAACTTCCAGAGCCCCCAAAGCTTCCAGAGACCCCGGGAACCCCGAGACCCCCGAGCCTGAGAGACTCCCGGGATCCCGAGCTACCAGAGACCCCTGAGCTTCCAGAGCCTGCAGAGACCCCCGAGCCCGCAGAGACCACAGAGACCCCCGAGCTTGCAGAGCCTGCAGAGACCCCAGAGCCTCCAGAGCCCCCTGAACTTCCAGAGCCTCCAGAGACCCCCGAGCTCCCTGAGCCTCCAGAGCCCCCTGAGCTTCCAGAGACCCCAGAGCCCGCAGAGACCCCCGAGCCCCCTGAGCCTGCAGAGACCCCCGAGCTTCCAGAGCTTCCAGAACCTCCAGAGCTTCCAGAGACCCCCGAGCCCCCCAAACTTCCAGAGCTCCCCAAGCTTCCAGAGCCTCCAGAACCGCCAGAGCTTCCAGAGACCCCCGAGCTCCCTGAGCCTGCAGAGACCCCCGAGCCCCCAGGCTTCCAGAGCTTCCAGAGCCTCCAGAATCTCCAGGGCTTCCAGAGACCCCCGAGACCCCCAGGCTTCCAGAGCCCTCCGAGCTTCCAGAGACCCTCGAGCTTCCAGAGCCCCCCTCAAGCTCTCAGAGCCCCCAGAGCACCCCGAGCCCCCAGAGCTCTCAGAGCCCCCCAAGCCCCCCCGAGGTCTCAGAGCCCCACCGAGCTCTCAGAGCCCCCCGGAGCCCCCCGAGCTCTCAGAGCCCCCCAGCCCCGCCATGGTCCCGGCGCTGCTGCTGCTGCTGCTCTGCCCCCTGTGCTGGGGCCAGCAGAGACGCATCGGTAAGGGGGGTGCTGGGCTGACGTGCTTAACTCGGGGTTCATGGTGTTTAACTGGGATTTAACCCTGATTTAATGTGCTTTCACTCTGATTTAACCCTGATTTAATGATGCTTTCACTCTGATTTAACCCTGATTTAATGATGCTTTAACTCTGATTTAACCCTGATTTAATGATGCTTTAACTCGGAATTCATGCTGCTTTCACTCGGATTTAACCCTGATTTAATGATGCTTTAACTCGGATTTAACCCTGATTTAATGATGCTTTAACTCTGATTTAACCCTGATTTAATGCTGCTTTAACTCTGATTTAACCCTGATTTAATGATGCTTTAACTCGAGGTTCATGCTGCTTTCACTCGGATTTCACTCTGATTTCAGTCGGATTTAGTGCTGATTTAACTCTGATTTCATTCAGGTTTAACCCTGATTTAACTCTGATTTCATTCAGATTTAACCCTGATTTAATGTTGATTTAACTTGGAGTTCATGCTGCTTTAACTCTGATTTCACTCTGATTTAATGTTGATTTAACTCGGATTTAACTCTGATTTCATTCAGGTTTAACCCTGGTTTAACCCTGATTTAACTCTGATTTCATTCTGGTTTAACCCTGATTTAATGCTGATTTAACTCGGATTTAACTCTGATTTCATTCAGGTTTAACCCTGATTTAATGCTGATTTAATTCTGATTTAACTCGGATTTAACTCAAAATTCATTCTGATTTAACTCAGATTAATCTCTGATTTAACCCTGATTTAACTCTGATTTAACCCTGATTTAGCTCTGATTTTATTCTGATTTAACTCTGCTAAACCCACAACAAACTCTGATTTAATCCTGATTTATCTCTGATTTAGCCCTGATTTATCTCTAATTTAACCCTGATTTATCTCTGATTTAAACCTGATTTAATCCTGCTTTATCTCCAATTTCTCTCTGATTTAACCCTGATTTATCTCTAATTTAACCCTGATTTATCTCTGATTTAATCCTGCTTTATCTCCAATTTCTCTCTGATTTAACCCTGATTATCTCTGATTTAACCCTGATTTATCTCTGATTTAAACCTGGTTTATCTCTGATTTAACCCTGATTTAATCCTGCTTTATCTCTAATTTATCTCTGATTTAACCCTGATTTATCTCAATTTAGCCCTGATTTAAACCTGGTTTATCTCTGATTTATCTCCAGTTTCTCTCTGATTTAACCCTGATCCAATTCTGATTTTTGGAGGGGTTTTTTTAGGCTGCTCTGAAAATCCTGAGGGGTTCAAGGGGTTAAAGAGGGGGAGGATGTTTCATCTGGAGCCTGAAAATCCTGAGGGGTTTTGTAGGAAAACTCCAAATTCTCCATGGGATTTATTCCCCAATTTTCCTCTTGAAAGATGAAACTTTTTTAAAAGAAAATATTTATTGAAAATCCCCTGGATGAGCTGATCCTCACTCTCCAGAATTCCTGATTTTCCCCTGGAGCTGATGCTGGCCCCCAGAATTCCCAATTTTCCACGGGATGAGCTGATCCTGGTCCCCAGAATTCCTGAATTTCCCTGGATGAGCCCACCCTGCCCCCCAGAATTCCCAATTTTCCCTGGATGAGCTGATCTTCACTCTCTAGAATTCCTGAATTTCCCCTGGAGCTGATCCTCACTCTCCAGAATTCCTGATTTTTCCCTGGATGGGCCCATCCTGATCCTCCAGAATTCCTGATTTTCCCCTGGATGGGCCCATCCTGATCCTCCAGAATTCCTGATTTTCCATTGGAGCTGATCCTCACTCTCCAGCATTCCCAATTTCCCCTGGAGCCCATCCCAATCCTCCAGAATTCTCAATTTTCCCTGGGATGAGCTGATCCTCTCTCCAGAATTCCCAATTTCCCCTGCATGAGCCCCTCCTGCCCTCCAGAATTCCAAATTTTCCCTGGAGCCCATCCCAATCTCCCAGAATTCCCAGTTTTCTGCAGGATGAGCCCATCCCAACCCTCCAGAATTCCCAATTTCCCCTGGAGCCCATCCTGGCCCTCCAGAATTCCCAGTTTTCCCTGGGATGAACTGATCCTGCCCCCAGAATTCCCAATTTTCCCCTGGAGCCCATCCCAACCCTCCAGAATTCCCTGATCCTGCCCCCCTCAGAATTTCTGATTTTCTCCAGGATGAGCCCATCCCAATCCTCCAAAATTCCCAATTTTGCCTGGAGCCCATCCCAACCCTCCAGAATTCCCAATTTTCCCTGGGATGAGTCCACCCTGCTCCCCAGAATTCCAAATTTTCCCCTGCAGCCCATCCTGCCCCTCAGGGTTCCAAATTTTCTCTTGGAGCTGATCCTGCCCCCCAGAATTCCTGAATTTCCCCTGGAGCTGATCCTCACACTCCAGAATTCCTGATTTTTCCCTGGATGGGCCCATCCTGATCCTCCAGAATTCCTGATTTTCCCCTGGATGTGCTCATCCCAACTCCCCAGAATTCCCAATTTCCCCTGGAGCTCATCCCAACCCCCCAGAATTCCCAATTTTCCTTGGGATGAGCCCATCCCAAACCCTCCAGAATTCCCAATTTTCCCCTGGATGAGCTGATCCTCACTCTCTAGAATTCCTGATTTTCCTTTGGAGCTGATCCTCACCCTCCAGAATTCCCAATTTTCCCTGGGATGAGCTGATCCTGGTCCCCAGAATTCCCGATTTAATCCAGGATGAGCCCATCCCAATCCTCCAGAATTCCCAGTTTTCCCCTGGAGCCCATCCTGCCCCCCAGAATTCCCAATTTTCCCTGGAGCCCATCCCAACCCTCCAGAATTCCCAATTTTCCCTGGGATGAGCCCATCCTGCCCCCCAGAATTCCCAATTTCCCCTTGGATGAGCCCATCCCAATCCCCCAGAATTCCTGATTTTTCCCTGGATGGGCCCATCCTAATCCTCCAGAATTCCTGATTTTCCTTTGGAGCTGATTCTCACTCTCCAGAATTCCCAATTTTCCCTGGATGAGCCCACCCTGCCCCCCAGAATTCCCATTTTTCCTTGGATGACCCCATTCCAACCCTCCAGAATTCCCGATTTTCCCTGGGATGAGCCCATCCTAGTCCTCCAGAATTCCCAGTTTTCCCTGGGATGAGCTGATCCTCACACTCCAGAATTTCTGATTTTTCCCCTGAATGAGCCCATCCTGGTTCTCCAGAATTCCTGATTTTCCTTTGGAGCTCATCCTGCCCCCCAGAATTCCCAATTTTTCCTTGGATGACCCCATTCCAACTCCCCAGAATTCCCAATTTTCCCTTGGATGACCCCATTCCAACTCCCCAGAATTCCCAATTTTCCCTTGGATGACCCCATTCCAACTCCCCAGAATTCCCAATTTCCCCTGGAGCTCATCCCAACCCCCCAGAATTCCCATTTCCCGTCCTTTGTCCCCCCAAGATCCCAGCCGGCCGCTCCAAACCTCGTCCCCCCGCAGAGACCCCTCCTCGAGCAGGAGCCCCGGGAATGCCGTGGGAACAGGTGAGAGGAGCTCCCCACTCGGAATTCCAGCCTGGAATTCGGGATTTGCTGCTTTGGGCACCAAAATCCCACCCAAATTCCCGAGTTGGAATTTTAGGGAGCTGCTCCCTGCACAATTCCATCCCCAAAATCCCAGAAAAACTCCGTGGGGTTGGAGGCTGAATCCTGGATGTTCAATCATTTAATTGGGGTCACAAACCTAAAATCCTCTGGGATTTTCCCAACAATTTTGGGGTTTTTTTTAGGAGGAGAAGTCGGGCCTGAAATGCTGCAGGAAATGAGGGAAACCAACCGGGTGCTGCTGGAAGTTCGGGATTTGTTGAAGCAGCAGGTGGGTGAAAAATTCCCAATTCCCGATTTCGTGAGAACTGGGAATTCTCTGGAATTGGGGAATTCCTTCCTGGGATTAATTCCTGATTTCCTGAGCTCTGGGAATTCTGAGGAATTGGGGAATTCCTTCCTGGGATTAATTCCTGATTTTCTGAGAACTGGGAGTTCTCTGGGATTGGGGAATTGCTACCTGGTCCTAATTCTCGATTTCCTGAGCTCTGGGAATTCTCTGGAATTGGGGAATCACTTTCTGGGCTTAATTCCCAATTTTCTGAGGTTTGGGAATTCTCTGGAACTGGGGAATTCCTTCCTGGGATTAATTCCTGATTTCCTGAGCTCTGGGAATGCTCTGATTTTTCTGGAATTGAGGAATCGCTTCCTGGGCCTAATTCCTGATTTTCTGAGGTTTGGGAATTCTCTGGAATTGGGGAATTGCTTTTTGGTAATAATTCCTGAATTTCTGAGGTCTGGGAATTCTCTGGAACTGAGGAATCGCTTCCTGGGTTTAATTCCCAATTTTCTGAAGTCTGGGAATTCTCTGAAATTGGGGAATTGCTTCCTGGGCCTAATTCCTGATTTTCAGATGATTGGGAATTCTCTGGAACTGAGGAATTGCTTCCTGGGTTTAATTCCCAATTTCCTGAGGTTTGGGAATTCCCTGGAATTGGGGAATTCCTTCTTGGGTCTAATTTTCCCGATTTTCTGAGGTCTGGGAATTCTCTGGAATTGAGGAATTGTTTCCTGGGCCTAATTCCCAATTCCCTGATGAAATCCAAACCCCCTGTCCTGCTGTTCCCTGCAGATCAAGGAGATCACGTTCCTGAAGAACACGGTGATGGAGTGCGACGCCTGCGGTGAGTGGGGCTGTGCCGCTGCCCTGGGGTGCAGGGACATTCCAGGTGTGGGATCACAGCTATTCCTGGTTATTCCCAGTATTTGGGATGGGTTTTTTCAGCCCCAGCTGGGGGATCACAGTTATTCCTGATTATTCCCAATATTTGGGATGGGTTTTTCAGCCCCCAGGTTGTTCTCAGCGACATTCCAGCTGGGGGATCACAGTTATCCCTGGTTATTCCCAATATTTGGGTGGCTCTGGGACATCCCATGGTGGCTCTGGGACACCCCATGGTGGCTCTGGGACACTCCAAAGCTGAGCTGGTGGCTCTGGGACACAACAGGTTGTGCTGGTGGCTGTGGGACACCCTGTGGTGGCTCTGGTTGCTTTGGGACACCCCAGGTTGTCCCGGTGGTCCCAGATGGCTCTGGGACACCCCATGGTGACTTGGGGACACGCCAGGTTATTCTGGTGGCTCTGGGACACCCCGTGGTGGCTCTGGGACACCCCAGGTGGCTCTGGTTGCTTTGGGACACCGCAGGTTGTCCCGGTGGCTCTAGACACGCCAGGTGACTCTGGTGGCTTTGGGACACCCTGTGGTGACTCTGGGACACCCCATGGTGGCTTTGGGACACCCCAGGTTGTCCTGGTGGCTCTGTGACATCTCATGGTGGCTCTGGGACACCCCATGGTGGCTCTGGTTGCTTTGGGACACTCCAGGTTGTTCTGGTGGCTCTGGGACACCCCAGGTTGTCCCTCTGGCTCTGTGACACCTCGTGGTGGCTCTGGGACACGCCAGGTTGTCCCGCTGGCCCTGTGACACCGCCCTCACCCGCTGTCCTGTCCCGCAGGGATGCGGCCGGAGGTGACGGGCCCGGTGATCACCATGACCCAGTTCAGTCGCTGCGTGCCCAACCCCTGCTTCCCCGGGGTGCCCTGCACCGAGAGCGGCGGCGGCTTCCGCTGCGGGCCCTGCCCGGCGGGCTACACGGGGAATGGCACCCACTGCAGCGATGTCAATGAGGTAATAACAACCCAAATCATAAACCTTAACCTTAACCCAAATCATAAACCCTAACCCTGACCCCAATCATAAACCCTAACCCTGCCCGGCGGGCTACACGGGCAACGGCACCCACTGCAGCGATGTCAACGAGGTAATAACAACCCAAATCCTAAACCCTGACCCCAATCCTAAACCCTAACTCTAACCCCAATCCTAAACTCTAACCCTGACCCCAATCCTAACCCTAACCCTGCCCCACGGGCTACACTGGGAATGGCACCCACTGCAGTGATGTCAATGAGGTAACAACAACCCAAATCCTAAACCCTGACCCCAATCCTAAACCTTAACCCTGACCTAAATCATAAACCCTAACCCTGACCCTGCCCAGTGGGCTACACCGGCAACGGCACCCACTGCAGCGATGTCAATGAGGTAACACCCCAAATCCTAAACCCTAACCCTGACCCCAATCCTAAACCCTGACCCTGACGCCAATCCTAACCCCTAACCCTGCCCAGCGGGCTACACTGGGAATGGCACCCACTGCAGTGACATCAACGAGGTAATAACAGCTCTGAGACCCCACCCCAAATCATAAACCCTAACCCCAATCCTAAACCCTAACCCTAACCCTGCCCGGTGGGCTACACCGGGAACGGCACTCCCTGCAGCGATGTCAATGAGGTAACAGCCCAAATCCTAAACCCTAACCCAAATCCTAAACCCTAACCCTGACCCCAACCCTACACCGGGAGCAGCACCCACTGCAGTGATGTCAATGAGATAACAGCCCTGAGACCCCACCCTAAATCCTAAACCCTAACCCCAATCCTAAACCCTGACCCTGCCCGGCGGGCTACACCGGGAACAGCACCCACTGCAGTGATGTCAATGAGATAACAGCCTAAATCCCAGCCTGGAACCCTGACCCAAATCCTAAACCCTAACCCTGACCCAAATCATAAACCTTACCCTAACCCTAACCCTGACACCAATCCTAAACCCTAACCCTGACCCCAATCCTAACCCTGCCCAGCGGGCTACACCAGCAACGGCACTCACTGCAGCGATGTCAATGAGATAACAGCCAAAATCCTAAACCCTAACCTAAATCCTAAACCCTAACCTAAATCCTAAACCCTAACCCTGACCCCAACCCTACACCGGCAACAGCACTCACTGCAGCGATGTCAACGAGGTAATAACAACCCAAATCCCAGCCTGGAACCCATCCCAAATCATAAACCCTAACCCTGACCCCAATCCTAACCCTAACCCTGCCCGGCGGGCTACACCGGGAACGGCACCCACTGCAGCGATGTCAATGAGGTAATAACAGCTCTGAGATCCCACCCCAAATCATAAATCCTAACCCTGACCCCAGTCCTAAACCTTAACCTTAACCCCAATCCTAAACCCTGACCCTGCCCCATGGGCTACACCGGGAATGGCACCCACTGCAGCGATGTCAATGAGGTAATAACATCCCAGATCCTAAACCCTAACCCCAATCCTAAACCCTAACCCTGACCCTAATCCTAAACCCTAACCCTGACCCAAATCATAAACCCTAATCCTAACCCTGCCCAGCGGGCTACACCAGGAATGGCACCCACTGCAGTGATGTCAACGGGGTAATAACAACCCAAATCCCAGCCTGGAACTCACCCCAAATCATAAACTCTAACCCTAACCCAAATCCTAAACCCTGACCCCAGTCCTAAACCCTAACTCTGCCCCGCGGGCTACACGGGAACAGCACCCGCTGCAGTGATGTCAACGAGGTAACAACAGCTCTGAGACCCCACCCCAAATCCCAGCCTGAATCCCACCCCAAATCCTAAACACTCTGGGCCAGTTCAGAACCCACCCCAAATCTTAAACCCTAACCCACAGCATGGCCCCAAATCCCAAACACCCCCAGGGCCAGCCTGGAATCCTCAGCACTGGCCCTATTTCCTTGGGATTTGCCTTGTGGCCATCTGGGGAAGCCTTGCAGTCCCTGCAGCTGCTGGAATTCTGTGCCTGGCAGACTGGAATTCCTGCAGATTCTGGAATTCCTGCAGACTCTGGAATTCTGTGCCTGGCAGACTCTGGAATTCCTTCAGATTCTGGAATTCCTGCAGACTCTGGAATTCTATGCCTGGTAGACTCTGGAATTCCTGCAGACTGGAATTCCTGCAGTCTCTGGAATTCCTGCAGACTCAGGAATTCTGTGCCTGACAGACTCTGGAATTCCTACAGTCTCTGGAATTCTGTGCCTGGCAGACTCTGGAATTCCTGCAGACTCTGGAATCCCTTCAAACTCAGGAATTTTGTACCTGGCAGACTCTGAAATTCTGTGCCTGGCAGACTCTGGAATTCCTGCTGTCTCTGGAATTCCTACAGACTCTGGAATTCTGTGCCTGGCAGACCAGAATTCCTGCAGACTCTGGAATTCTGTGCCTGGCAGACTCTGGAATTCCTACAGACTCTGGAATTCCTGCAGACTCTGGAATTCTGTGCCTGGCAGACTCTGGAATTCCTGCAGACTGGAATTCCTGCAGACTCTGGAATCCCTTCAAACTCAGGAATTCTGTGCCTGGCAGACTCGAATTCCTGCAGATTCTGGAACTCCTGCAGACTCTGGAATCCTGTGCCTTTCCCTCCCCCAGGAGGGTTTTTTAGGGCCAGTCCAGTCAGGATTTCTCCCAACAAAATCAGTGCTGAGGTTTGTGCCGCACGGGGAGGGGAGTTTGGAGCAGCAGAGCAGCCTCCTTTGCTGAGGAGTTGTTGGAGATAAGATTTATGAGGTGTGGAATGGGATCAAACACGTCCCAAATAATCCTTGAAACAGCAAATCTTAACCACAGGGCTTTGTTCCTGCCCCTAAATCAAACCTTGCTGGGCAGATAATGTGCATTTTTTAAGGAAATTTTATTTTTTTTTAAGTAAATGTGGCATTCCACCAATTTTAATCTCTGTGTGTGTGCAAAGCTCTGCTCATCCATGGATTTTTTTTTTTTTGTGGGGCTCCTGAGTTCTGTTCTTGTCCTGAACTTGATTATCCCACCCTTGCAGAGCCTCAATTGCATTTCAGTTTAAAAACCTGCTCCGTGGGAGATTTTGGGATTGTCAACCCAAAATCTGGGATCCACTGCATTCCTGTGATTCCTCTGCCAGCACAGAGCACAAAAATCCAGGGGGAATAACCAAGTGCTGGAGGAAGCAAAGCACTGGGAGCGATTTTGGAAGGAGAGTGGTGAACTGAGCGTTGTGTTTCAAGGCCAGGGTGAGGAATTGTCCCATCCCCTGGACTCTGAGGATTCCAGGGAGGAAAAGCAGAATCAGGAGCAGCTCCCTGCTCTTCAGGGCTATCCCAGAGCTGGAAACGCTTTTATTTCACTGTACAAACTGAGGAAACCTCTTTGCTGTTTTAATCTTCCTTTCAAACCCAAACCCCCCAGGAGCTGGCCCAGGGCTGGAGGTGCCCCCTGGCACAGCCCTGAGCTCCCTGTTGTTGTTTCAGTGCAATGCCAACCCCTGCTTCCCCAAAGTCCAGTGCATCAACACCAACCCCGGCTTCCGCTGCGACCCCTGCCCGCCCGGCTTCACGGGCCAGCTGCTGGAGGGGCTGGGACTGGCCTTTGCCAGGGCCAACAAACAGGTGAGAGCAGCTTCTGGAATGTTCTGTGTGCCTCACAGCTGGGGGTTCTGTCCCCTCTGCAGCTGGGAGTCAAAGGGGAAAAAAAAAGGGAGGGGAATGGGAGGTGATGATCTCAAGGGATTCCTGGCTGGGAGGGAATTCCCATCCCTGGAAGGGCTTGGAGCACTCTGGGATTGTGGAAAGTGTCCCTGGGGGTGGGAATGGGATGATTCTCAATCCCTTTTTTGGGGTTCTGTGATTCCATGTGTTGCTGGGAATGGGATGATTCCCAATCCTTTTTTTGGGGGATTCTGTGATTCCATGTGTTGGTGGGAATGGGATGATTCAAGGTCCCTCCTAATCCTTATTTTTTGGGATTCTGTGATTCCAAGTGTTGGTTGGAATGGGATGATTCCAAATCCCTTTTTTTTGGGGTTCTGTGATCCATGTGTTGGTGGGAATGGGATGATTCCCAATCCTTTATTTGGGGTTCTGTGATTCCATGTGTTGGTGGGAATGGGATGATTCCCAATCCCTTTATTTGGGGATTCTGTGATTCCATGTCTTGGTGGGAATGGGATGATTCCCAATCCATTTTTTTGGGATTCTGTGATTCCATGTGTTGGTGGGAATGGGATGATTCCCAATCCCTTTTTTGGGGGGTTCTGTGATTCCATGTGTTGGTGGGAATGGGATGATTCAAGGTCCCTCCCAATCCCTTTTTTTGGGATTCTGTGTTGGTGGGAATGCAGGGAGAGGAGAGTGCCCAGGATGGGAACCTGATCCCCCAAGTGGGGCTGGACAGAGCATCCCAAAAACCTCTGGGGCTGTGGGGCCTTCCAGGGGATGGGAATGGGAAATGGGAATGGGGATGGGAATGGGAATGGGATTGGGAATTGGAATGGGATTGGGAATTGGAATCCTTCCTGCTGGGACACAGAAAAGTTCCTGCAGCTGCTGCCACCCCCTCCTGGCTTCCCTGACAGCTCCAGACAGATTAAAAATCCCAACAGCCCGGCCTGATTGGGGTTTTTAGGGATAATTGTCCCACTCGTGGCTCTGGGAATTTGGGATGCAGCCATGGAGCTCCCAAATCCACGGAGCCCCTTCCACAGCAGGACATCCCAGCAGCTGAGCTCAGCTCTGATCCCAGCTGGAATCCTGCTGGGATCTGCCCCAAGCCTGGCAGCAGGAAAACTTCCCAGTCCTGGCTTTGAGAGAGGTGCCAGGGCTCTGTTCCTGCTCCTGGCCCTGCCCAAATCCTGGGATTTTGGGGCTGGAGTGAAGGTGAAGGTGTGTCCTATTCTCCTGGGCAGGTGTGCACCGACATCAACGAGTGTGAGACTGGAGCTGCCAGGAATTGTGTCCCCAACTCCATCTGCATCAACACCCGGGTAAATCCTGGGGGGTGGGGGTGGATCCAGGGCTGGAGCCCCTCTGGAGCCCGGCTGGGAGAGGGGAGGGAAGGATCCAGGGACAGCTCAGAGCCCCTTCCCGAGCCTGAAGGGGCTCCAGGAGAGCTGGGGAGGGGTTTGGGATAAAGGATGGAATTCCAGGACACAGGGAATGGCTCCCACTGCCACTGGGGCTGGGATTTGGGAATTGGGAATTGTTCCCTGGGAGGAAAGAGAAGCCCCAGGGAAACCTTGGAGCCACTTCCAGGAGTTGAAGGGGCTCCAGGAGAGCTGGGGAGGGATTTGGGATTTGGGATTTGGGATGGAGGGACAGGACACAGGGAATGGCTCCCACTGCCACTGGGGCTGGGATTTGGGAATTGTTCCCTGGGAGGATTCAAAGCCAGGATGGAAAGAGAAGCTCCAGGGAAAGCTTGGAGCTGTTTCCAGAGCTTGAAGGGACTCCAGGAGAGCTGGGGAGGGATTTGGGATGAGGGGTGGAGGGACAGGACACAGGGAATGGCTCCCACTGCCACTGGGGCTGGGATTTGGGAATTGGGAATTGTTCCCTGGGAGGATTCAAAGCCAGGATGGAAAGAGAAGCTCCAGGAAAACCTTGGAGCCACTTCCAGGAGCTAAAGGGGCTCCAGGAGAGCTGGGGAGGGATTTGGGATAAGGATTGGGATTGCAGGACACAGGGAATGGATTTGGGATGGGAATCTGGGTGGGATTTTAGGAAGGAATTCCTGCCTGGGAGGATTCAAGGCCAGGCTGCAAAGAGAAGCTCCAGGAAAACCTTGGAGCCACCTCCAGAGCCTGAAGGGGCTCCAGGAGAGCTGGAGAAGGATTTGGGATGAGGGGTGGAGGGACAGGACACAGGGAATGGATTTAAACTGGAAAAGAGGAATTTGGGTGGGATATTAGGAAGGAATTCCTGGCTGGGATGGAATTCCCAGAGCAGCTGTGGCTGCCCCTGGATCTCTGGAATGTCCAAAAATTGAAGGCAAATCCCAGAGAAACCTTGGAGCTGTTTCCAGAGCCTGAAGGGGCTCCAGGAGAGCTGGGGAGGGATTTGGGATTTGGGATGGAGGGACAGGACACAGGGAATGGATTTAAACTGGAAAAGAGGAATTTGGGTGGGATATTAGGAAGGAATTCCTGGCTGGGATGGAATTCCCAGAGCAGCTGTGGCTGCCCCTGGATCCCTGGAATGTCCAAAAATTGAAGGCAAGTCCCAGAGAAACCTTGGAGCTGTTTCCAGAGCCTGAAGGGGCTCCAGGAGAGCTGGGGAGGGATTTGGGATTTGGGATGGAGGGACAGGACACAGGGAATGGCTCCAAACCGGGAAAGGGGAATCTGGGTGCGATTTTGGGAAGGAATTCCTGGCTGGGATGGATTCCCACAGATTCCCTGGATCCCTGCGATGGTGGGAGGTGTCCCCAGGGAGAGATTTGCCGGGATTTGCCTTCGATTTGCCCTTTTCCCCCGCAGGGATCCTACAAGTGCGGGGCCTGCAAGCCGGGCTTTGTGGGGGATCAGATCAGCGGCTGCAGGAGCCAGGCGGCCCCGGGGACACGGCGCTGCCCCAACGGCGACATCAGCCCGTGCCACGAGAAGGCGGAGTGCATCGTGGAGAGGGACGGCTCGCTGTCCTGCCAGGTGTGCGGCACGGGGATGGCCCCGCCCGGCGACACCGGGGGCTGGTGTCACCCCATAGACACCGGGGGCTGGTGTCACCCCATAGACACTGGGGGCTGGTGTCACCCCATAGAGACTGGGGGCTGGTGTCACCCCATAGACACTGGGGTCTGGTGTCACCACAGCGACACTGAGGGCTGGTGTCACCCTATAGACACTGGGGGCTGGTGTCACCCCATAGACACTGGGGTCTGGTGTCACCACAGCGACACTGAGGGCTGGTGTCACCCCATAGACACTGGGGGCTGGTGTCATCCCATAGACACTGGGGGCTGGTGTCACCAGAGTGACACTGGGGGCTGGTGTCACCCCATAGAGATTGGGGTTTGGTGCCACCCCATAGAGATTGGGGTCTGGTGTCACCACAGCGACACTGGGGGCTGGTGTCACCACAGCGAGACTGGAGTCTGGTGTCACCCTACAGACACTGGGGGCTGGTGTGACCCCATAGAGACTGGGGGCTGGTGTCACCCCATAGACACTGGGGGCTGGTGTCACCCCATAGACACTGGGGGCTGGTGTCACCCCATAGAGACTGGGGTCTGGTGTCACCACAGCGACACTGGGGTCTGGTGTCACCCCATAGACACTGGGGGCTGGTGTCACCCCATATTGATTGGGGTCTGGTGTCACCCCATAGAGATTGGGGTCTGATCCCAGCCCAGTGAGACTGGGGTCTGCTCTGACCCTTCCAAGATTGGGGTGTGGTGCCACCCTCCTGTAATTGGGGTCTGGTCTGACCCTTCCAAGACTGGGGTCTGATCCCCCCGCATCGAGACTGGGGTCTGGTCTGACCCTGCCGAGATTGGGGCCTGGTGCCACCCTATTGACATTGGGATCTGATCCCATCCTGTCAAGATTGGGGTCTGGTCTGACCCTCCAGAGACTGAGGTCTTGTGCCACCCTCCTGTGAGATTTGGGTCGGGTCTGACCCTTCTGTGATTGGGGTCTGGTCCCAAACTCCTGTGATTGGGGTCGGGTCTGACCCTCCTGTGATTGGGGTCTGGTCCCATCCTCCTGTGATTGGGATCTGGTGCCACCGTCCCGAGCCTGGGGTCTGGTGCCACTCTCCTGTGAGATTTGGGTCAGGTCCGACCCCTACCCCGGGATTTGGGTCTGCTCCGACCCCACAACATTTGGGGTCTGCTCCTGTTCCCCCACTTTGGGGTCCGATCCAGCCTCTCCCGCACTTTGGGCTCGGCTCTGATCCGAACTCTCCGGGCTCGGGGTGGCTCTGCCCGCTCCCGGTCCCTCATCCCGGGTGTGCCACTGCCCTCTCCTGGAGATCGCCCATCCCAAACCACATCCCCATCCCCGAGCTCCTCCTGGACCGCTCCCGACCCGCTCCTGCTTTTTGGGGTTTTGCTTTTCCCTGCCAATCTGGGCACGGAATTCCCTGGATCTGAGCGGGGAGAACCCACCGAGCATCCTCAGAGCCAGCAGAGCCACATCGCATCTGTGAAATCCCGAAATATTTCCCTGCGGGGTTTCACATCCCTGCATTTGCAGCGTTTCTCTTGCCAATCCCTTGAATTTTGGGCTGATTTTGTGCCTGTTCCGTGTTCCAGTGCCTCGTGGGCTGGGCAGGGAACGGCTACGTGTGCGGGAAGGACACGGACATCGACGGCGTGCCCGACGAGAAGCAGCGCTGCTCCGACAAGAAATGCCGCAAGGTGAGAGCGGCCCCGGGAAATTCGGGAATTCCGTCCCAGGACGGGCTCCGGGAAATTCGGGAATTCCATCCCAGGAGCCTCGGGAAATTCGGGAATTCCATCCCAGGACGGGCTCTGGGAAATTCGGGAATTCCATCCCAGGACGGGCTGCTCCGGGAAATTCGGGAATTCCATCCCAGGGGGAGCTGCTCCAGGAAATTCGGGAATTCTATCCCAGGACGGGCTGCTCCGGGAAATTCGGGAATTCTATCCCAGGGGGGGCTGCTCCGGGAAATTCGGGAATTCCATCCTAGGGGGAGCTGCTCCAGCCTCGGGAAATTCGGGAATTCCATCCCAGGACGGGCTCTGGGAAATTCGGGAATTCTATCCCAGGACGGGCTCTGGGAAATTCGGGAATTCCATCCCAGGACAGGCGGCTCCTGGAAATTCGGGAATTCCATCCCAGGACGGGCGGTTCCGGGAAATTCGGGAATTCCATCCCAGGACGGGCGGCTCCAGCCTCGGGAAATTCGGGAATTCCATCCCAGGACGGGCTGCTCCGGGAAATTCGGGAATTCCATCCCAGGGGGGGCTCTGGGAAATTCGGGAATTCTATCCCAGGACGGGCTCTGGGAAATTCGGGAATTCCATCCCAGGGGGGGCGGCTCCTGGAAATTCGGGAATTCCATCCCAGGACGGGCTCTGGGAAATTCGGGAATTCCATCCCAGGGGGGGGCGGCTCCTGGAAATTCGGGAATTCCATCCCAGGACGGGCTCTGGGAAATTCGGGAATTCCATCCCAGGGGGGGCGGCTCCTGGAAATTCGGGAATTCCATCCCAGGACGGGCTCTGGGCAATTCGGGAATTCCATCCCAGGACGGGCGGCCCCGGGAAATTCGGGAATTCCATCCCAGGACGGGCTCCGGGAAATTCGGGAATTCCATCCCAGGACGGGCTGCTCCAGCCTCGGGAAATTCGGGAATTCCATCCCAGGACGGCTCCAGGGTGTCCCTCAGCTCCGTGTCTCTGTCCCGGCAGGATAACTGCGTCACTGTCCCCAACTCCGGCCAGGAGGACGCGGACCGGGACGGCATCGGGGACGCCTGCGATGATGATGCCGATGGGGACGGGATCCCGAACGCGGAGGTTCGGGGATGCCGGGGGGGTTCGGGGGTCCCGCTGGGAATTCAGGGGTCCCGGTGGGAATTCAGAGATCTCAGTGAGAATTCAGAAGCCCCAGTGGGAATTCAGGGGTCCCAGTGGGAATTTAGAAATCCCAGTAGGAATTCAGGAGTCTCAGTGGGAATTCAGAGATCCCAGTGAGAGTTCAGCAGTCCCAGTGGAAATTCATAAGCCCCAGTGGGAATTCAAAGATCCCAGCAGGAATTAAGAAACCCCAGTAGGAATTCAGAGGTCCCAGTGGAAATTCAGGAGTCCCAATGGGAATTCAGGAGTCTCAGTGTGAATTCAGAGATCCCAGTAAGAATTCAGAAGCCCCAGCAGGAATTCAGAGATCCCAGTGGGAATTCAGAAGCTCCAGTAGGAATTAAGAAACCCCGGTGGGAATTCAAAGGTCCCAGTGGGAATGTAGAAAAGCCCAGTGAGAATTTAAAGGCCCCAGTGGGAATTCAGAAGCCCCAGTGGGAACTTAGAAAGCCCAGTAGGAATTCAGGAGTCTCAGTGGGAATTCAGAGATCCCAGTAAGAGTTCAGCAGTCCCAGTGGAAATTCAGAAGCCCCAATAGGAATTCAAAGATCCCAATAGGAATTAAGAAACCCCAGTAGGAATTCAGAGGTCCCAGTGGAAATTCAGAAGCCCCAGTGGGAATTCAGAGGTCCCAGTAGGAATTTAGAAAGCCCAGTGAGAATTCAGGGGTCCCAGTGGGAATTCAGGAGTCCCAGTGGGAATTCAGAGATCCCAGTGGGAATTCAGAGGTCCCAGTAGGAATTCAAAGGCCCCAGTAGGAATTCAGAGGTCCCAGTGGAAATTCAGGAGTCCCAATGGGAATTCAGGAGTCTCAGTGTGAATTCAGAGATCCCAGTAAGAATTCAGAAGCCCCAGTAGGAATTCAGAGGTCCCAGTGGGAATTCAGAAGCTCCAGTAGGAATTAAGAAACCCCGGTGGGAATTCAGAGGTCCCAGAGGGAATGTAGAAAGCCCAGTGAGAATTTAAAGGCTCCAGTGGGAATTCAGGAGCCCCAGTGGGAATTTCGAAATCCCAGTAGGAATTCAGAGGTCCCAGTGGGAATTCAGAGATCCCAGTGAGAGTTCAGAAGCCCCAGTGGGAATTCAGGGGTCCCAATAGGAATTCAAAGATCCCAGTAGGAATTAAGAAACCCCAGTAGGAATTCAGAGGTCCCAGTGGAAATTCAGGAGTCCCAATGGGAATTCAGGAGTCTCAGTGGGAATTCAGAGATCCCAGTAAGAATTCAGAGGTCCCAGAGGGAATTCAGGGGTCCCAGTAGGAATTAAGAAACCCCAGTAGGAATTCAGAGGTCCCAATGGGAATTTAGAAAGCCCAGTGAGAATTTAGAGGTTCCAGTGGGAATTCAGGAGCCCCAGTGGGAATTTAGAAATCCCAGTAGGAATTCAGGAGTCTCAGTGAGAATTCAGAAGCACCAGTGTGAATTCAGAAGCCCCAATAAGAATCCAGAAACCCCAGTAGGAATTCAGAAGCCCCTGTGAGAATTCAGAACCCCCAGCACCGCTCTGTTCCGCCTGCTCCGAGGATCCGAACAAAACCCGCCAGACAAACCTCCGGACACCGAGGGCTCCCCACGAGGGCTGGGAGTGAATCCTGGCTGGGGCCACCCCGAGGAGCTGCTGGTGTCCCCAGCGTGTCCCCAGCGTGTCCCCAGCGTGTCCCCAGCGTGTCCCCGTGCCTGCAGGACAACTGTGTGTACACGAGGAACGCGGACCAGCGCAACGCCGACAGGGACAACTTCGGGGACGCGTGTGACAACTGCCGGCAGGTGAAGAACAACGACCAGAAGGACATCGACGGGGACGGCAAGGGCGACGAGTGCGACGATGACATGGACGGCGACGGTGAGAGGCGGGCTGGTCCCTGGCAGCAGCCCCGGGGTGACAAACTGGGACAGTTCAGTGTCCCCAGCAGGGGTGACACTCTCACAGGGTGGTGCTCAATGATTTATTTGATTTATTATCGTTGGGGTCTGGTCTCACCTCTGAGATTTGGGTTTAATCCCAATTAATAATCCCCACACTGTGTCCTGCTGGCATCAATCCCAGGGTGACAAACTGGGACAGTTCGGTGTCCCCAGCAGAGGTGGCACTCTCACAGGGTGATGCTCAATGAAATTTTGGATTTATTATCATTGGGGTCTGGTGTCACCCTCCTGAGATTTGGATCTGGTCTCACCCCTCCTGCAATTTGGGTTTAATCCCAATTAATAATCCCCACACTTTGTCCTGCTGGCATCAATCCCAGGGTGACAAACTGGGACAGTTCAGTGTCCCCAGCAGGGGTGACACTCTCACAGGGTGGTGTTCAATGAAATTTTGGATTTATTATCATTGGGGTCTGGTCTCACCTCTTGTGATTTGGGTTTAATCCCAATTAATAATCCCCACATTGCTTCCTGCTGGCATCAGCCCCGGGGTGACAAACTGGGACAGTTCGGTGTCCCCAGCAGGGGTGGCACTCTCACAGGATGGTGCTCAATGATTTATTTAATTTATTATCGTTGGGGTCTGGTCTCATCCCCTGTGATTTTGGGTTTAATCCCAATTAATAATCCCCACACTGTGTCCTGCTGGCATCAATCCCAGGGTGACAAACTGGGACAGTTCAGTGTCCCCAGCAGGGGTGACACTCTCACAGGGTGGTGCTCAATGAAACTTTATTTTTTATCATTTTTATCATCCACAGTCACCCATTTTAAGGGATAAAATTGGGAATATCCAATCGTGGCTCCAGGCTCTCAGGGCTGTCCCTGGCAGTTTGCAAACTGAACTCATCACAAATTTTACACAAAATCGTTGCTTTATCCATGACTGAAATTTTTTTTTTGTGGATTCCAGGGATCAAAAACTCCATGGACAACTGCAGGAGAGTTCCCAACCCTGACCAGAGGGACGGGGACGGGGACGGCGTGGGGGACGCCTGTGACAGCTGCCCCAGCCTCAGCAACCCCGACCAGGTACAAACCCCAGAGCCCCAAAATTCCTGGGACACTGCCCAGGGGACACTGCCAGCTGCCACCCTAAAAATCCTGGGACACTGCCCAGGGGACACTGCCAGCTGCCACCCCAAAATTCCTGGGACACTGCCCAGGGGACACTGCCAGCTGCGACCCCTGTGCCACTGTCCAGGGGACACTGCCCAAGTGACACTGCCAGATGCCACCCCAAAAATCCTGAGACACTGCCCAGGTGTCACTTCACCACCCCAAAAATCCTGTGACACTGTCCAGGTGACACTGCCAGCTGCCACCCCAAAAATTCAGTGCCACTGTTGAGGTGACACTTCAGCTACCATCCCAAAATTCTTGTGACACTGCCCAGGTGACACTGCCAGCTGCTGCTCCAAAATTCCTGTGCCCCAAAAATCCGGTGACACTGCCAGCTGCCACCTGAAAAATCCTGTGACACTGCCCAGGTGTCACTTCACCACCCCAAAATTCCTGTGACACTGTCCAAGTGTCACTTCAGCTGCCACCCCAAAAATCCTGTGACACTGTCGAGGTGACACTGCCAACTGCCACCCCAAAAATCCTGTGCCGCTGCCCAGGAGTCACTTCAGCTGCCACCTCAGTGACACTGCCCAGGGGACACTGCCAGCTGCTGCTTCAAAATTCCTGTGCCCCAAAAATCCGGTGACATTGCCATCTGCCACCTCAAAAATCCAGTGCCACTGCCCAGGTGTCACTTCACCACCCCAAAAATCCTGTGACCCTGCCCAGGTGACACTGCCAGCTGCCACCCCAGTGCCACTGTCGAGGTGTCACTGCCAGCTGCCTCCCCAAAAATCCTGTGACACTGCCCAGGTGTCACTTCACCACCCCAAAAATCCTGTGACACTGCCCAGGGGACATTTCAGCTGCCGCCCCTGTGCCACTGCCCAGATGACACTGCCCAAGTGACACTGCCAGCTGCCACCCCAAAAATCCAGTGACACTGCCCAGGGGACATTTCAGCTGCCACCTCTGTGCCACTGCCCAGGTGTCACTTCACCACCCCAAAATTCCTGTGCCACTGTCCAGGTGACACTGCCAGCTGCCACCCCAAAAATCCTGTGCCCCAAAATTCCGGTGACATTGCCAGCTACCTTCCCAAAAATCCTGTGACACTGTCCAGGTGTCACTTCACCACCCCAAAAATCCTGTGACACTGCCCAGGGGACACTGCCAGCTGCCACCCCAAAAATTCCTGTGACACTGCCCAGGTGACACTTCAGCTGCCACCCCAAAAATCCAGTGCCACTGCCCAGGTGACACTGCCAGCTGCTGCTCCAAAATTCCTGTGCCCCAAAAATCCGGTGACACTGCCAACTGCCACCTCAAAATTCCTGTGACACTGCCCAGGTGACACTTCAGCCGCCACCTCAAAATTCCTGTGCCACTGCCCAGGTGTCACTTCACCACCCCAAAAATCCTGGGACACTGCCCAGGTGACACTTCAGCTGCCACCCCTGTGCCACTGTCCAGGGGACACTGCCAGCTGCCACCCCAAAATTCCCTGACAAGCTCAGAATTCCCCCCAAACCCCACACAATCTCTGCTGTTGCCTCTCTGTTTCTTTCTTGCCTTTTCCCCTGGAAAATTGAAATTGTTTTTATTTTTATTTTTATTTTTATTTTTTTAGAAAGACACAGACCACGACCTGGTGGGAGATGAGTGTGACACCAACCAGGACAGGTGAGCTGCACAATTCAGAATTGTGATTGTTGGTGTGGAATGCTGGGGATGAGGGGACCAAAGGGGCTGTGACAACCTGGCCTGGCCTTGTCCTGGAAAAAAGGGAAGTTTAGAGGAGGAGTTTTCTTCAGACCTCACAAAAAGTGACCACGGTCTGGTGGCCATGGCTAATGTGTCATTGTCCCTGTCCCTGGCTGGGGGTGGTGGCCATGGCTGTGTCCCTGTATGGTGGCCATGGCTAATGTGTCACATCCCTGTCCCATTCCTGTCCCATGGCCATGGCTGACATGTCCTGTCCTTTGGCCATGGCTAATGTGTCATTGTCCCTGTCCCTGTCTGGGGTTGGTGGCCATGGCTAACTGTCCCTGTCCCATCC
Source organism: Catharus ustulatus (assembly GCF_009819885.2). Lineage (NCBI taxonomy): Eukaryota > Metazoa > Chordata > Aves > Passeriformes > Turdidae > Catharus > Catharus ustulatus. The sequence continues at coordinate 1,710,131 of NC_046249.1, read as the reverse complement.
CTGTCCCATTCCTGTCCCTGTCCCATGGCCATGGCTGTGTCCCTTTCCCTGTCCCATTCCCATCCCAGTCCCACGGCCATGGCTAACATCTCCCTGTCCTGTCCCGTCCCTGTCCCTTTCCCTGTCCCTGTCCTTGTCCCATCCCCGTCCCTGTCCCCATCCCTGTCCTTTTTGCTGTCCCTGTCCCACCCCTGTCCCATCCCTGTCCCTTTCCCTGTCCCTGTCCCATGGCCATGTCTAACGTGTCCTGTCCCGTGTCCTGTCCCGTGTCCTGTCCCATCCCTGTCCCATCCCTGTCCCATCCCTGTCCCATCCCTGTGTCCCTGTCCCTTTCCCTGTCCCCGTCCCTGTCCCCATCCCTGTCCCTGTGTCCCTGTCCCCATCCCTGTCCCTTTCCTTGTCCCCGTCCCTGTCCCATCCCTGTCCCATCCCTGTCCCTGTGTCCCTGTCCCATCCCTGTCCCCATCCCTGTCCCTGTCCCATCCCTGTCCCAGTCCCATGGCCATGTCTAACGTGTCCCATCCCTGTCCCTGTCCCCATCCCTGTCCCATTCCTGTCCCATGGCCATGTCTAACGTGTCCCGTCCCTGTCGCAGTGACGGCGACGGCCACCAGGACTCTCGGGACAATTGTCCCTCAGTGCCCAACAGCTCCCAGGTGGACACGGACGGGGACGGGCTGGGGGACGAGTGTGACGAGGACGATGATGACGATGGCATCCCCGACTTCCGCCCGCCCGGCCCCGACAACTGCCGGCTGGTCCCCAACCCCGGGCAGGAGGACTCGGATGGTGAGGGGGAGATGGGGAGATGGGGGAGCTGGGGGATTTGGGGGATCCCTGGGGGATTTGGGGATTTTGGGGATCTGGGGATCCCTGGGGGATCCTTGGGGGATCCTTGGGGGATTTGGGGATCTGGAGGATCTGGGGGATTGGGGGGATCCCTGGGGGATTGGGGGGATCTGGGGGATCTTGGGATCCCTGGGGGATCTGAGGGATCTGGGGGATTTGGGGGCTCCCTGGGGGATTTGGGAATCTGGGGATCCCTGGGGGATTTGAGGGTCTGGGGGATTTCAGGATCCCTGGGGGATTTGGGGGATCCCTGGGGGATTTGGGGGATTTGGGGATCTGGGGATCCCTGGGGGATTTGGGGAATCTGGGGATCTCTGGGGGATCTGGGGATCCCTGGGGGATTTGGGGGATCTGGGGATCCCTGGGGGATTTGGGGGATGTTGGAATCTCTGGGGGTTTGGGAGGATCTGGGGATTTGGGGATCTCTGGGGGATTTGGAGGATTTGGAGTATTTTTATCTGGGATCAGGTTTGGGATCAGGTTTGGGATCACATTTAGGGTCAGGTTTGGGATCATGTTTTGGGTCAGGTTTGGGATCACATTTAGGATCAGGTTTGGGATCAGGTTTAGGATCATGTTTGGGGTCAGGACCATGTTTGGGATCAGGTTTGGGATCAGGGCTGGGATCAGGGCTGGGTTTAGGTTTGGGATCATGTTTGGAATCACATTTAGGATCAGGTTTGGGATCAGGTTTGGGATCAGGTTTGGGATCAGATTTGGGATCAGATTTGGGATCACATTTAGGGTCAGGTTTGGGATCAGTTGTGGGGTCAGGTTTGGGATCATGTTTGGGATCACATTTAGGATCAGGTTTGGGATCAGGTTTGGGATCACATTTAGGGTCAGTTTTGGGATCAGTTTAGGGTCAGGTTTAGGATCAGGCTCTCTCTCCCAGGGGACGGCGTGGGGAACCTGTGCGAGGACGACTTCGACAGGGACATGGTGATCGACAGGATCGATGTGTGCCCTGAGAACGCCCAGGTGACCCTGACCGACTTCAGGGCCTTCCAGACCGTGGTGCTGGACCCCGAGGGGGACGCCCAGATCGACCCCAACTGGATCGTGCTCAACCAGGTGAGAGGAGAGAGCTGCAGGTGAGAGAGAGGGTGGAGAGAGTGGGGAGAGCTGCAGGTCAGAGAGAGTGGGGAGAGCTGCAGGTGAGGAAAGAGCTGCAGGTGAGAGCTGCAGGTGAGGAGAGTGGGGAGAGAGAGTGGGGAGTGAGGAGAGCTGCAGGTGAGGAGAGCTCCAGCTGAGGACAGATCCAGGTGGAGACAGATCCAGATGGGGACAGCTCCAGGTGAGGACAATTCCAGGTGAGAGAGCTGCAGGTGCTGACAGCTCCAGGTGGGAGCTGCAGGTGAGGAGAGAGTGGGGAGAGCTGCAGGTGAGGACAAGTCCAGGTGGGGAGAGCTCCAGGTGGGGAGAGCTCCAGGTGGGGAGAGCTCCAGGTGAGGGACAGCTCCAGGTGGGGAAAGCTCCAGGTGGGGACAGCTCCAGGTGGGGACAGCTCCAGGTGAGAGCTCCAGGTGGGGAGAGCTCCAGGTGAGGGCAGCTCCAGGTGGGGACAGCTCCAGATGAGAGCTCCAGGTGGGGACAGCTCCAGGTGAGGACAGATCCAGGTGAGAGCTCCAGGTGGGGATAGCTCCAGGTGAGGACAGATCCAGGTGGGGACAGCTCCAGGTGGGGACAGCCCTGCAGGGTTTCCCCTAAAAGGCGCCGCAGCCTCCCTGGTTCTGCAGCCCCAAATCCCCGGGGCAGCCCCAGAGGGGATTTGCTGTGGCTGGAGCTGCACTGCAGAGTCCCCCTCCCTCTTCCCCAGGGCATGGAGATTGTGCAGACCATGAACAGCGACCCTGGCCTGGCTGTAGGTGAGAATTTCCCTCTGGGAAATCACAATCATCACTCAGTGCAGCTTCCATCAGCCACTGCTCCCTGCACCGAGTCCAGAGTGCCCTGAGAGCCCTCCCCAGCTGGGTGCTGCCTGTTTAACCCTTTGTGAAACCTCCCCAGCTGGGTGCTGCCTGTTTAACCCTTTGTGAAACCTCCCCAGCTGGGTGCTGCCTGTTTAACCCTTCAGAGCCCTCCCCAGCTGGATGCTGCCTGTTTTACCCTTTGTGAAACCTCCCCAGCTGGGTGCTGCCTGTTTTACTCCTGCCAAACCTCCCCAGCTGGGTGCTGCCTGTTTTACTCCTGCCAAACCTCCCCAGCTGGGTGCTGCCTGTTTTACCCTTGGTGCTGCCTGTTTTACCCCTGGGTGCAGAGCTGTGTTTCCTCTGGCTCTGTTTTCCCTGGGTGCAGAGCTGTGTTTTGCCCAGCTGGATCCTGGCTGTTTTTTCCATGGGTCCTGGCTGTGTTTTACCCCTGGGTGCAGAGCTGTGTTTTCCCTGGCTCTGTTTTCCCTGGGTGCAAAGCTCTATTTTCCCTGGCTGTGTTCCCCTGGGTGCAGAGTTCTGTTTTCCCCTGGGTGCAGAGCTCTATTTCCCCTCGTTCTGTTTCCCTTGGGTCCTGGCTCTGTTTCCCCTGGGTGCAGAGCTCTATTTCCCCTCGTTCTGTTTCCCTTGGGTCCTGGCTCTGTTTCCCCTGGGTGCAGAGCTCTGTTTCCCCTGGCTCTGTTCTCCCTGGCTGTGTTTCTTCTGGGTGCAGAGCTCTATTTTCCCTGGCTGTGTTCCCCTGGGTGCAGAGCTCTGTTTCCCCTGGGTGCAGGACTCTGTTCTCCCTGCCTCTGTTTCCCCTGGCTCTGTTCCCCTGGGTGCAGAGCTCTGTTTCCCCTGGCTCTGTTTTCCCCTGGGTGCAGGACTCTGTTCTCCCTGGCTGTGTTTTCCCTGCCTCTGTTCTCCCTGGATGCAGAGCTCTGTTCTCCCTGGCTCTGTTTCCCCTGGGTGTAGGACTCTGTTCTCCCTGCCTCTGTTCTCCCTGGCTGTGTTTCTCCTGGGTGCAGAGCTCCATTTTCCCCTGGGTACAGAGCTCTGTTTCCCCTGGCTCTATTTCCCCTGCCTCTGTTCTCCCTGGCTCTGTTCTCCTGGGTGCAGAGCTCTGTTTTTCCCTGGGTGCAGAGTTCTATTTTCCCTGGCTCTATTTTCCCTGGCTGTGTTTTACCCCTGGCTCTGTTCTCCCTGGGTGCAGAGCTCTATTTCCCCTGGCTGTGTTCCCCTGAGTGCAGGCCTCTGTTTCCCCTGCCTCTGTTTCCCCTGGCTCTGTTTTACCCCTGGCTCTGTTCTCCCTGGGTGCAGAGCTCTATTTCCCCTGGCTCTGTTTCTCCTGGGTGCAGAGCTCTTTTCTGTCCCGGCAGGGTACACAGCCTTTAACGGGGTGGATTTCGAGGGCACCTTCCACGTCAACACGGCCACGGACGACGACTACGCCGGCTTCATCTTCGGCTACCAGGACAGCTCCAGCTTCTACGTGGTGATGTGGAAGCAGATGGAGCAAACCTACTGGCAGGCCAACCCCTTCAGGGCCGTGGCAGAGCCGGGCATCCAGCTGAAGGTGAATCCCTGCAGGAATTCCGGGTGCATTCCTGCCCGGGGATGAGCAGCTCTGCAGGATCTCTGTGCAATACTGGCTGTGAGAGTTGGATGGAGATGGAGAATTCAGAGAGCTCTCTTCATTGCACAGATGAGATTCCAGCAGCTGTGCAGGATCTCTGTGCTGGCTGTGAGAGTTGATGGAGAATTCAGAGAGCTCTCAAAGCTGCACAGACAAGGTTTACAGCAGCTCTGCAGAATCTCTGTGCACACTCTGGCTGTGAGAGCTGATGGAGAATTCAGAGCTCTCTTCATTGCACAGATGAGGTTCCAGCAGCTGTGCAGGATCTCTGTGCACACTGTCTGTGAGAGCTGATGGAGAATTCAGAGAGCTCTCTTTATTGCACAGACAAGGTTTACAGCAGCTCTGCAGGATCTCTGTGCAATACTGGCAGTGAGAGCTGGGCAGGGATGGAGAATTCAGAGAGCTCTCAAAGTTGTTCATTGCACAGACAAGATTTACAGCAACACTGGCTGTGAGAGCTGATGGAGATGGAGAATTCAGAGAGCTCTCTTCATTGCACAGATGAGGTTCCAGCAGCTGTGCAGGATCTCTGTGCACACTGGCTGAGAGCTGATGGAGAATTCAGAGCTCTCTTTATTGCACAGGGTCCAGCAGCTGTGCAGGATCTCTGTGCTGGCAGTGAGAGTTGGATGGAGAATTCAGAGAGCTCTCAAAGCTGCACAGATGAGGTTCCAGCAGCTCTGCAGGATCTTTGTGCACACTCTGGCTGTGAGAGCTGTGGCATGGAGAATTCAGAGAGCTCTCTTCATTGCACAGACAAGGTTTACAGCAGCTGTGGGTCGTGGGTGAGCCCAGAGCTGATGTCCTGAAGCTCTGTTTCATTCATGTCACACAGCTTTATATTGATTTCTTTGCTGTGCATCTTATTACAAAACAGCCAATCAATAATTTACTATGACCTGTAACCAATCCTAACTACCAGCATTACCACAGTCCTGTTACTGTTTTCCAATCACAAATGATTAGTGTGTTATAGTTTAAACTAGAAGTTGTTTTTCAGTTTTCTTGCAGTGGAAAATTCTGAGATCTTTACCTGCAGCATTGGTTTTCTTGTTTGCCTGTGAAAATCTTTTTGCTTGGTAAAAAGTTCTTTTGTTTGAAAGTCATGAAAGCCCCTTCCAACCCACTTGCTATTCTTTTCTTCTATATCAAAACTTGCTTTCATTTCTATTCCTCCCTCAGATTCTCCATTCAAAGATCTTTTGTTCTACACAAATATCCGTGAGCCCTTGCTGTCAAATCCTCCTTCCCAACATCTGACCAGGCTCTCCTCTGTCCCAGGCAGTGAAATCCAAAACAGGGCCCGGGGAGTACCTGAGGAACTCCCTGTGGCACACGGGGGACACCACGGACCAGGTGAAGCTGCTCTGGAAGGACCCCAGGAATTCGGGCTGGAAGGACAAGACCTCGTACCGCTGGTTCCTGCAGCACCGGCCCCAGGTGGGCTACATCAGGTGAGCCAGGCCAGGGCAGGGAATGTCTCAGGGCCACACCTGGGAATGTCGGAGCTCCTGTCCCTCCCTGCCTTGTCCCCTCCATGGGATCTCCTGTCTCTCCTTTGTCCCTTCTTGTCCCTCCCTGCCTTGTCCCTTCCATGGCAGCTCCTGTCCCTCCTTTTTCCCGTTTTCTGGGAACCCTTGTCCCTCCTTTTTCCCCTCCATGAGATCTCCTGTTACTCCTTTGTCCCTTCCTGTCCCTCCCTGCCTCATCCCCTCCAGGGAAGCTCCTGTCCCTCCTTTGTCCCTTCTTGTCACTCCCTGCCTTGTTCCCTCCATGGGATCTCCTGTCCCTCCTTTTCCCCCTTCCCTGGGATCTCCTGTCCCTCCTTTGTCCCCTCCAGGGCAGCCCCTGACACTCCTTTGTCCCTTCCTGACCCTCCCTGCCTTGTTCCCTTCCCTTGGAGCTCCTGTCCCTCCATTGTCCCTTCCTGTCCCTCCTTGCCTTGTCCCCTTCCCTGGGATCTCCTGTCCCTCCTTTTTCCCCTCCAGGGCACCTCCTGTCCCTCCTTTGTCCCTTCCTGTCACTCCCTGCCTTGTCCCCTCCATGGGAACCCCTGTCCCTCCTCTGTCCCCTGCTGTCACCCCCTCCTCTGTCCCCTGCAGGGCTCGGTTCTATGAAGGCCCCGAGGTGGTGGCAGACACGGGGGTTGTCCTGGACACCACCATGCGGGGGGGGGCGCCTCGGGGTGTTCTGCTTCTCCCAGGAGAACATCATCTGGTCCAACCTGCGCTACCGCTGCAACGGTGAGTGTCAGCCCCGCAATTCTGCTGCTCCATCCCCACCCTCACCTGCCCAAACAGGACCTGAGCCCCTTTCCCTGCTGTCCTCCCCTGATGTCCCTGTGCTGCCATCCCCAGACACCATCCCAGAGGACTACGAGACGTTCCGGGAGCAGCAGAACTGAGCCCAGCCCGGTGCCTGCAGCCCCTCCTGCTTCCTGCTCCTGCTCTGGACCCTCCCAGCGCTGCCTCACAGCCTCCAGCTCCCCTTCCCCACCAGCACATCCCTGAAATTGTTCCACAAATCCTCTGGGAAGGGCAGAGGTGGACACAGGGAGCCTGAGCTGCTCCCTGCACAGCTGGGATGGTTGGAGTCAGTCTGGGGAGGATTCCCAGGAATCTTCTCCCTGTCCAAGGCTCCTGAGAATCAGTGCTGGTTTCCTTCTCAGGATCTGCTGCAAAGCAAACCCAGCACCAGTCTGAGAAGGGCCAAGTTGCTCATTTTAATAAATGAAAAAAAAAAAAAGCACTTTAAGGAGAGTCTTTGTTCTGGAATGTTGGGTAATAAACACTTGGAATGCTGGATAATAAATTCTGGATTTCTCCTTGGTCATGTGTGTGTTCTCTGAGCTCTTCTGGAGCTTTTCCTTTGCAGATGAGGAGGGAGGAGCCCCCAGGGCTGAGCTCAGTGGGGCTGGGTTGGGAATTCCCTTGGAAATGCCAAAGAATGGAGGGGATGTCTCAGGAGCTCCAGGTGACACCTGTGGAGTTTAAACTCTCTGTGTCCCAGGCTGGGCACTGAAGAAAGAGTCAGGAATCTTCTTCTGTGGTTTCCAGTTATTTATTTTATCTCAGCTAAGAAGTTCTTTCCCTCAGCAGGTCAGCCCCAGACACACTGCCCACCCTGGGACACCATTTTTATACTATAAAATACATTATTGTATACTATTAAAAACATTATTTACAATTATCTCCCACTGTTTATCACTTGTACAGTCCAGTTCTACTCTAAATCAATCCAAAAGTGTCACCCTCATCCAAAGGATGGATGCCAAAAAGAAGAAAGGACAGAATACACCCAAATTCTTCCATCTTGACCCTGAACTTCTATTCTTAAAAAATCTTAAAAATTTCCTTTTTCACCCTGTGATAAACTAATTTAAACTCTGCTGATTTTCTGTGCCTTGTAACTCTTCATGCAAAGGTTGTGATTTTTCCCAGGGGTTGAAATTAAAGGTTCAGGGGTCCTGGGCTCTGTGCTGAGGTCTCTGAACCCCTGGCAGGGTCTGGAACCATCCTGAGGAATTTCCTGGGGTCCCTTTGCCTCTCCTGGGAATTTGGAATTTCCTTGGAAATGCCAATGCAGGGAGGTTCCTTTTCCTCTCCTGGGAATTTGGAATTTCCCTGCCCTGCCTGGTTCTCTCTGGAACAACAAATTCAGGTTTGGTGCTGGGTTTGTGCTCCACAATCTGCTGAGGGGCTGGGAATGCTCCTGGCACTGCCATGGGAAAGGTTTTTCCATCAATCTGGGGAGTTTTAAATCCCTGCCAGGTATCCAAGGGAACATTTTGGGGAAATAAATTCAGACCCCACAAGGTTTTGGAGCAGGTGCAATTTCCCCTTGGAGAAATTTTCAGTTTTCAACTGAAATAATCTGATTTTGCCATTTCTTTATCAACACTGAGCCCCCCAAATCGACAACAAACAAAACTGAAAAAAGCTGAGCAGCCAGAGGCAAAAACTTTATTTCATTTCCTTTACAAAGAATGCAAAGATACAGAGAAGCCTTCACACAAAAAAATCGAGGTGGGAAAGGATCACAGAGCTGAGCTGGGTTTTCACATCAGGTCTGGTTGCAAACATTTAAAGCCAAGGTCGGTTCACCCAGAGAAAAACACAATAAATAAATTTTTGCTGCATTTCTGTGTCCCTGCTGCTGCACTGAGCAGGCTTTGTTTGCATAAATCAATGAAATCACCCACGAATTGTCTGAATAAAAAAGGTTTTGCTTGTCCAGAGCAGCATTTTTAGGCTGAAAATGCATAATTTGGGTTTATTTCCCCCAAATCAACCCCCTCCATGTCAGGCTTGGCTGCCACTGAGGCACTGCAGGGTTGGGTTGGATAAAATCAAAATTTCCTTCAGGAGCACAAACACCTTCAGTTCCCCCAGCAGGGAATAAAGGAAGAGCTCAAAGTTCTGATTCCTGCCCAAAAAAATCCCCTCAGGGTCTCCTGTCCTGTTTTCTCAGGGGTTTTTGGGTGCCCCAGGGTTTGCTGCCACTGCTCCTGCCAGGAATATTCAGGAATATTCAGGAATATTCAGGATCCAACCAGGTTTGGTTTAAGGAGCCTCAAACCCCTCAGAATTTCCCTCTACAAAATCACAGAGCTTGGACACCCAACATCCTGCAAGGATGGAAACACCACCTTTATCTCCTCCTTTAATACCTTAAAAATCCCAAATCTGATCCCAACTGAACCTTTTAAAGAACTGAACCCAGGGTATTTGGGAAGGGCTTTTCCTGCTGGGCAAACATCTGGTTAAATTCCAAAAATTCCCTTTTGTGCCATAATTCAGCTCCATTTCGTTTTTCCTTCAGGAATTTTACAACTCCCCTATTTCAGAAAGGGCAGAAATAATTTTTAGGTTTAGGATGGAGATTTTTCATCCCTTTTTTATCCCCTAAATCACTGAGAGCAGATTGAGGAAGGCCTGGGAGTGCTGGAGCAGCCACAGGAGCAATCCCAGCTCTGGAATTGTGGCTCACAGGAGGTGACACCAGGGTGGCACTGAGCTGGGTGTGTCCCTTGTCCCCTCAGGGAAAGGAAAATCAAGGACCCCAAGGCAGAACCATCCCCGTGTCCATCCCAAATCACCGGCACAGGGGATGAAAACAACAAAAACTTCACCCAAAGGACACAGAAATACTAAAATTTAACAGGTTTAGGTCTGACCCAAAGCCCCCAGCAAGGCCAGGTCCTGTCCCTGTCCCTGTCTCTGTCCCTGTCCCTGTCCCTGTCCCTATCTGGGCCTGGGGACATCCCAAACCCTCCTGGGACACCCCAAACCCACTTGGGGACATCTCAAACCCTCCTGGGACATCCCAAACCGTCTTGGGGACATCCCAAACCCTCCTTGGGACATCCCAAACCCTTCTGGGGACATCCCAAACCCTTCTGGGGACATCCCAAACCCTTCTGGGGACACCTCAAACCCTCCTGGGACATCCCAAACCCTCTTGGGGACATCCCAAACCGACCTGGGACATCCCAAACTCACCTGGGGACACCCTAAACCCTCCTGGGGACATCTCAAACCCTTCTGGGGACACCTCAAACCCTCCTGGGGACATCTCAAACCCTCCTGGGGACATCCCAAACCTTCCTGGGGACATCCCAAATCCTCCTGGGACACCTCAAACCCTCTTGGGGACACCTCAAACCCTTCTGGGGACATCCCAAACCCACCTGGGGACACCCCAAACCCACTTGGGGACATCTCAAACCCTTCTGGGGACACCCCAAACCCACCTGGGGACACCCCAAACCCTCCTGGGGACACCCCAAATCCTCTTGGGGACATCCCAAACCCACCTGGACCCTGCTCTGGGTGGACTGGGGGTCTCCAAGGTCCCCTCCAAGTCCAAACTCTTCTGGGATCCCTGGGTGTCCTGTGAGGATCCCTGGGTGTCCTGTGAGGATCTTTGGGGTCCCTGTGATGATCCCTGGGGTCCCTGTGAGGATCTTTGGGGTCCCTGTGAGGATCCCTGGGGTCCCTGTGAGGATCCCTGGGGTGCCCTGTGAGGATCTTTGGGGTCTCTCCCAGCTCAGGATATTCCAGGATTCCAGGGCTGGGATTTCAGGATTCAAACTCAACTCTCTGCTCTTCCCTCCCAGGAGCAATTCCCACACAGCCCAGCTGTGTTTGGGATTCCTTTTTTTTTTTTTTTTCTCCCATGGGATTTTCTCCCTTTTCCCCATGGGATCCTCTCCCTTTTTTCCAGACATTATCTCCCTTTTTTTTGCAGAGATCCTCTCCCTTTTTTTCCAGACATTCTATTCCTTTTTTGAAGACATTATCTCCCTTTTTTCAATGGGATCCTCTCCCTTTTTTGCAGAGATTCTCTCCCTTTTTTTCCAGACATTATCTCCCTTTTTTCCAGACATTATCTCCCTTTTTTCAATGGGATTTTCTCCCTTTCTTCAATGGGATTTTCTCCCTTTTTCCCATGGGATCCTCCCTTTTTTTGCAGACATCCTCTCCCTTTTCCCCATAGGATTTTCTCCTTTTTTTCAATGGGATCCTCTCCCTTTTTTCCAGACATTTTCTCCCTTTTTTGCAGAGATTCTTTCCCTTTTTCCCATGGGATCCTCTCCCTTTTATTCCAGACATTATCTCCCTTTTTTCTTTTCTTTCCTTTCCCTTTTTTTCCATGGGATCCTCTCCCTTTTTCCATGGGATTTTCTCCCTTTTTCCCATGGGATCCTCTCCCTTTTTTTCCAGACATTATCTCCCTTTTTTGCAGAGATTCTTTCCCTTTTCCCCATGGGATTTTCTCCCTTTTATTCCAGACATTCTCTCCCTTCTTTGCAGAGATTCTTTCCCTTTTTTCCATGGGATGCTCTCCCTTTTTCCATGGGATTTTCTCCCTTTTTCCCATGGGATCCTCTCCCTTTTTCTCCAGACATTATCTCCCTTTTTTTTCTTTTCTTTCCCTTTTTTTCCATGGGATTTTTTCCCATTTCCCCATGGGATCCTCTCCCTTTTTTTCCAGACATTCTCTCCCTTTTTTCAATGGGATTTTTCTCCCTTTTTCCCATGGGATCCTCTCCTTTTTTTCAATGGGATCCTCTCCCTTTTTTCCAGACATTTTCTCCCTTTTTTTCTTTTCTTTCCCTTTTTTTCCCCATGGGATTTTCTCCCTTTTCCCCACAGGATCCTCTCCCTTTCCCCCAACCTTTTCCCCTCCCACCCCCTGAAGACAAGAGCCATTGGATTTTACCCCTTCAGGCCTTTATTTTGATAAAATTGGTCAAGCCCACATAAGGCAACGCACACACGGCTCCGCCCGCCCCCCGCCCGCCCCAACCAGAAAATAAATAACACAAACCAAGAGAGGACTCCATGTAGTGTTTGGCTTTGCAGTATAGAAATTCCACACAATGATTTCTGTTGTGTTGCTGTCAATTATTTTTGTTTAGTTGGTTTTTTTTGTTGTTTTTTTTTTCCCTGTTTAAAAAGGTAAAAATGATTTATAATACACAGTCAGAACGTGGTGCCCGCATAGAAAACCGACATGCAATCCATGCCTACACTGCGCCCTATAAATAAGATGCAACTCAAAATACAAAGGACAGGAACACTACAAAGTTTCAATTCTAAAGGGGAGGGGTGTTTTTTTGTTGTTTTGTTGTTTTTTAAAAAGGACAGACACACGTAACAAAGGCTACCTGCGCTTTCACATTGCCATCACAGTGACGGGGGGGCCGTTGCTCCGAGGAATAAACGCGCTGGTTTTGGGGTTTCTCCAGAAATAAAAACAGCCAAGGTGGGGGGCAGCAGGGGAGGAGGGGATTTCCTGCTTCCTTCAGCTCCAGAAGGTCTTTCCTTAAAGGAACAGCTCAAGATTTAATTGTTGTTTTGACAGAAATTTTTAGGAGGGACGGTTTGGTTTTGCTGTTAGAGAAACTCAGGGAAGGTTTTGATCTTGGAGTTGAGGTTGGGAAAGGGACACAGAATCAGGGTTGGGGAGGAATCACTGAATTAAGGCTGGAAAAGAACCTGAATCGAGTTCAGAAAAAAAAATAATCACCAAATCAGGGTTGGAAAAGAACAAACCAGTCAAGGTGGGAGAAGAAAAACCAAATTAAGGTGGGAAAAAAATTCAGGAATCAGGGTTGGAAAGGAAGAACCCAATCAAGGTGGGAGAAGAAAAACCAAATTAAGGTGGGAAAAGAAAAACCCAATCAAGGTGGGAAAAGAAAAACCAAATCAAGGTGGGAAAAGAACAACCCAGTCAAGGTGGGAGAAGAAAAACCAAATTAAGGTGGGAAAAAAATTCTGGAATCAGGGCTGGAAAGGAAGAACCCAATCAAGGTAGGAGAAGAAAAACCAAATTAAGGTGGGAAAAAAATTCTGGAATCAGGGCTGGAAAGGAAGAACCAAATGAAGGTTGGGAAAGACCTGCAGGACCCCAAGGTCCCTCTGGGCTGAAAGTTCACCCAGGAGCTCTCCCAGAAATGAATTCACCAAACAATGCACAGGGCCAGCAGCTCCTGAGTGATTCCAGAGACTTTTCTGGAAAGGATTTCCCCTCTTGGAAATGAAAGCTCAGCCCAGGGGGGGCAAAGCTCAGCCCAGGCTGGATCTGGGGGCACAGGGGGGGCTGGCAAGCACTCCCTGCCATGCAGAAGCTGTGGGGGAATTTATGTACAGGGAAAGGAGCCTCCCCCAGCCCCCCCAGAGCACCAGGGCTGGGCTGGCTGCTGGAAAAAAAAAATAAAAAATAAAAAATTAAAAATAAAAAAAAAAAATCACAGTTTTGGATGCACCTAGGGTTTATTCCTGTTCTTCCCCATTGTATTGGCAAATGCAACAGTCTAGCTTGGGAGTTTTGGGGTGGTGATAGAAAACACAGAGGGAGGGAGGGAGGGAGGGACAGGCACCCCTGGGGACACCAGACAGCTCCACCAGCACTGGAACCAAACTCAGCAATGACACCAATTAACACCATGTGCTCCTGCAGGTTTTGGTTTTGGGTTTTTTTTCAGTTTTTCCTTGGTGGGAGCCTCTCACACTGAGCACTGTTCCACTGGAAATAAAATGAATTCTTTGTTCTGGGAATGCTTGGGATCCTCTCCACGATTTTTCTCTGGGTTTGCTTCCAGATCAGCCTGATGCCACAAAATCTGGGATTTTAGGGAGTGAGAGGGGGAGTCCCCTGGGGAAGGGGAAGGCAGGAGCTGCTGGAATCCCTGGATCTCACAGGGTCCTGCCCCAATCCCACAGGGACACCCCAGCTCTGCCAGGGGATAAATCCTGGATTTCTCCTGGGAATAAAACTTTGGATTTCTCCAGGGAATAAACCTTGGATTTCTCTCAGGGATAAATCCTGGATTTCCCCAGGGAATAAAACCTTGGATTTCTCACAGGGAATAAATCCTGGATATCTCCTGGAGATAAAGCCTGGATTTCCCCTGGGGATAAAACCTGGATTTATTCAGGGGATAAATCCTGCATTTCTCCCAGGGAATAAAACCTGGATTTCTCCTGGGAATAAACCCTGGATTTCTCCCAAGGGAATAAACCCTGGATTTCCCCAGGGAATAAACCCTGGATTTTTCATAGGGGAATAAACCCTGGATTTCCCCAGGGATAAATCCTGGATTTCTCCTGGGAATAAAACTTTGGATTTCTCCAGGGAATAAACCTTGGATTTCTCTCAGGGATAAATCCTGGATTTCCCCAGGGAATAAAACCTTGGATTTATTCAGGGGATAAATCTTGCATTTCTCCCAGGGAATAAAACCTGGATTTCTCCTGGGAATAAACCCTGGATTTCTCCTGGGAATAAATCCTGGATTTTTCATAGGGGAATAAACTCTGGATTTCTCCCAGGGAATGAATCCTGGATTTCTCCTGGGGATAAACCCTGGATTTCCCCAGGGAATAAACCCTGGATTTCTCCTGGGAATGAATCCTGGATTTCTCTCAGGGATAAATCCTGGATTTCCCCAGGGAATAAACCCTGCATTTCCCCAGGGAATAAACCCTGGATTTCTCCCAGCTGCAGCTCCCTAACTGTGCCACCTGCAGCCAAGGTGGGTCAGTTTGAAATTCAGGCCATTTGCAAGGTCTGCTGCCAAGTCTGAGACACAAAGAGATCTCATTTACACACAGAGTTAAAAATGCAGGAAGGAGCCTCAGTGAGGAGTCTCAGAAACTCTGAATTTCAGGATCTCAGAAATTCAGAATCTCAGAAACTCAAAATCTCAGAAATTCAGAATCTCAGAGACTCTGAATCTCAGAATTTTAGAATCTCAGAACTTCAGAAACTCTGAATTTCAGAATCTCAGAAATTCAGAAACTCAGAAACTCAAAATCTCAGAATTTCAGAATGTCAGAACTTCAGAAACTCGGAATTTCAGAATCTCAGAATTCCAGAATTTCAGAAATTCAGAATTTCAAAATCTCAAAAATTCAGAATCTCAGAAACTCAGAAATTCAAAATCTCAGAAATTCAGAAATTCAGAATCTCAGAAACTCAGAAATTCAGAATCTCAGAAACTCAGGATTTCAGAAACCCAGAAATTCAGAATCTCAGAAATTCAGAATCTCAGAATTTCAGAAACTCAAAATCTCAGAAATTCAGAAACTCAGGATCTCAGAGATTCAGAATCTCAGAATTTCAGAATCTCAGAATTTCAGGTCCTGCTCAGCTGCTTCTCTCTGGAGTGACTCTGGTGTTAAACTTTGGGTTCAAACTCAGTTAAATTCTGGGGCTCAGACTCAGTTAAACTCTGTGTTCAGACTCAAACTCTGGGGTTCAGACTCAGTTAAACTCAGGTTCAGACTCAGTTAAATTTGGGTTCAGACTCAAACTCTGGGGTTCAAATTCTTTTTTTCACCTCCTGACACTGAAAGAGCAGAGGGATCTGAAACAAGCAGCCACAACGTGTCCTACCCAATTCCAACCCTGCCAAAAAAATCCCAAAATATTCCCAAGAGATGAGGGGGAACCTCTGGAGGGCGTGGAGAAAAAAAAAAAAAAAAGAAGAGTGAAAAAAAAAGAGCCAGGGAAGCCAAGAAAAAATTCCACATTTTAAGAAAAAAATTCTACATTTTAAGAAAAAAAATTCCACATTTTAAGAAAAAAAACTCCACATTTTTAGTGCAAATGGTCAACAAATGGCACAGAAGGTGAGGGGAGATCCCAGAGCAGGCAGGAACCCCAGGGATTTCTGGAAGCACACAGAAACTTGGTATAACTCATTAGAGAACTCAGGAGAGCACTGATGAGTCTCAGGAATTGCAGGGAACTCGTTAAGAGCAGCTTTGGGGTTGGGAGGCAAAAATCAAACCCAGGAGGGAGGGAAGGGGGAAAAACCCAACTGGGATGAACTGGGATGAACTGGGATGGGATTTAGGGAATGGGATCCTGCCTCCCTCTGCAGGAGCAGCTCACCCTCATTAATTCATTCATTAAACTCCAAATCCTTTAATTGCTGCTGAATTCCTGGTTTTGTTTTTTTTTGGTTTTTTTGGGTTTTTTTTCCCATCAGGATGTTCCAGCAGGGCCCTTTCAGTTCATTCATTCCCAGGAATTTCCAGGCAGAGCAGTCTGGATGGGATTTTTTTGAACACAGAATATTCACAAGGATCATCAGAAATAATCAATTCTCCATTTAATTGCACAGAATTTTGGAGGATTCAATCCTGGTCATTGTGGAGCAAGAGATTTTTTTTTTTTTTCCCCCTGGGTGAATGAAGGAATTTTTTAGTTCCAACCATCCTATTTTGTCTGTTCCAAAAGAAAATATCTAAACTTGCCTTAGGCTTCCTTATTCCTGCTTAACATCTGTTTAAAATTCCAGTTAGTTTAAAAATACCTACATATATAATATATATAATATATTTCTGGAATAAAACCACAAAAAAAAAATGTACTGTACAAATATTATGTAGAGTGCTTCCATTGGCTGTATGTAGTTGAGCTACTTTCCTAATATCCAAATATTTAAATAAAAAAAAAATGACAACAACAATGACAAAAAAAAAAAATCATAAATAAGTAACAGAATAAGTAATGAATAAGAATAAAAAAATTAAAAAATCATGATTCTACGAGCCTGGCATTGCTATGGAAATGCCCTTCCTGTTACCCAGGAATCTCACAAAGTAAAAATTAGGATTATGCAGGTTAGTCTCTATTTTTTTTTAGCTGCTTTAAGATGTTCTGATCCTCTGTCTAATCAAGTAATGAATTATAGAACTTTCATGTGTGCTCAGAAATGCTCTCTATATATGTAGCCATATATAGAAATAGATATATATTATATATATATATTAAAAAAAAATTAAAAAAACATAAAAAGCTTGGAAAAAATAGTGTTTAAAGTGGATTTTTGGGGCTTGGGGCAGGAGGGAGGGGACACAGCTGGGGACAAGCAGGACACCAGGGCAGAGTCCCAGCTGCAGGGGACGGTGGCAGAGCAGAGGGGACACGAGGGGACACAACCCCCGCAGCCCAGATCCGGGATTGATTGGGGTGCCTGCCCTTCCTCAGCTGCACAGAGCCCTCCCCATGGTGCACAGACACGGACAAGGAGCTGGAAAAGGAGGTGGAGAATCGGGACAAACCGGGGGACAAACCGGGGGACAAACCGGGACAAACCGGGACAAAGCTCCTGGCGGGCGGCTCGGGGGGTGACAGCGCCGGGCGGGGGCAAGCTCAGAACAACAAGCTGTGGGTACTCATTGTACAGGGGGGCACCCCCAGGAGCAGGGGGGGATCCCCCAGGAGCACAGGGAACCCCCAGGAGCACGGGGAGTCCCCAGGAGCAGGTCCTGGCAGGTCACAGCCGGTCCATGCGGAACGTGTCCTCTGTGGCGGGGTCGGTGAGGACCATGTCGGGGTCGTTGAGCATGTGAAGTCCATCCAAGGTCAAAGGGTCAATTTTGAGTTCATCCAGAGGGAACTGGGAATCCGTGTCGAAGCTGACGTCCCCCACTCCTGCCAAGGAGCTGGTCAGTTCTTTTGATAAGCTGGGGGGGGATTCTCCTGTCACTGCAGGGGACAAACACCGGGGGGAAATCAGAAAACAGCTCCCAAAAAACCCTGGAAATATTTTACAGAAATATTTATGACACTTGCACCCTCCTGCAGGTTTCAGGTTCCTCACAGCTCGACCCAAAATTCCTGTTTGGTGTCACTCCAGTCTTTTTTTTTCTCCCTGGCTGCAGCCACAAGCCTGGGCAGGGATTGTTTCCCAAATCCCACCGTGACCAGATTGGCCACCATATGTGACACTCCAGCCCTGTGCTGGCCAGTTTGGCTCCCACAGCTTTTCCTCACTAGCACAGGATCCAGGGAATTCAGAGGCAGGATAAATGCAGAGAGAACTGGAGCTGAGTGTGCACAGGTGAGCACTGGGACATGCACCTGGACAAAGCCCCCAACAGAACAATCCCCAAGGTTGGGATCACGGAATTTCCTGAGCTGGGAGGGACCCACAGGGATCATGAATTCAGCTCCTGGCCCTGCACACACCCCCAAAAATGTCCCAGAGTGCTGTCCTGGAGCTCTGGCAGAAGGGGCAGAGCCTTTCCCTGAGCTCCATCCCAAACCCCTGGCACAGCTCCAGCCATTCCCTGGCTCCTGTCCCTGCTCCCAGAGCTGAGATCAGAGCTGCAGCACCATGGGGTCCCCTCAAACCTTTTCCCATCCCTGTATCCCAACTTGGGACACTCAACACCTTCAGGTGCAGAACCCAGAGTCCCCTTAGACCTTTTCCCACCTCTGTATCTCAACCTGGGACCCTCAACACCTTTAGATCCAGAACCCACAGAGTCCCCTCAGTCCTTTTCCCATCCCTGTATCCCAGTTTGGGACACTGACACCTTCAGCTCCAGAACCCACAGAGTCCCCTCAGACCTTCTCCCACCTCTGTATCCCAGTTTGGGACACTCCAACAGTTTCAAATGCAGAACCCACAGAGTCCCCTCAGTCTCCTCAGACCTTTTCCCAGCCTTGTATCCCAACCTGGGACACTCCAACACCTTCAGGTGCAGAATTCATAGAGTCCCCTCAGATCTTTTCCTATCCCTGTATCCCAATTTGGGACACTCAGGACCTTCAGCTCCAGAACCCACAGAGTCCCCTCAGTCTTCTCTTCACTGCCTTCAGTTCTTTTCCCATTCCTGTATCCCCATTTGAGACACTCAACACCTTCAAATGCAGCACCCAGAGTCACCTCAGTCCCCTCAGACCTTCTACCATCCCTGTATCCCAGTTTGGGACACTCAGCACCTTCAAATGTAGAACCCAGAGTTCCCTCAGACCTTCTCCCACCTCTGTATCCCAACTTGGGACACTCGACACCTTCAGATGCAGAACCCACAGAGTCCCCTCAGTCTTCTCTGCAGTGCCCTCAGTTCTTTTCCCATCCCTGTATCCCAGTCTGGGACACTCAACACCTTCAGAAACAGAACCAGAGTCACCTCAGTGTCCTCTGCAGTGCCCTCAGTTTCCTCACACCTTTGGCCACCCCTGTGTCCCAACTTTGGACACTCAACACCCTCAGCTCCAGAACCCACAGAGTCCCCTCAGTCTCCTCAGACCTTTTTCCATCCCTGTATCCCCATTTGAGACACTCAACACCTTCAGATTCAGAACTCAGAGTCCCCTCAGACCTTCGCCCACCTCTGTATCCCAGTTTGGGACACTCAACACCTTCAAATGCAGAACACAGAGTCCCCTCAGTCTTCTCTGCAGTGCCCTCAGTTCTTTTCCCATTCCTGTATCCCCATTTGGGACACTCAACACCTTCAGAAACAGAACCAGAGTCACCTCAGTGTCCTCTGCAGTGCCCTCAGTTTCCTCACACCTTTGGCCACCCCTGTGTCCCAACTTTGGACACTCAACACCCTCAGATCCAGAACCCACAGAGTCCCCTCAGTCCCCTCAGACCTTTTCCCATCCCTGTATCTCAGTTTGGGACACTCAACACCTTCAGATCCAGAACTCAGAGTCCCCTCAGACCTTCTCCCACCTCTGTATCCCAGCTTGGGACACTCCAACACCTTCAGATGCAGAACCCAGAGTCCCCTCAGTTCTTTTCCTATCCCTGTATCCCATTTTGGGACACTCAATACCTTCAGCTCCAGAACCCACAGAGTCCCCTCAGTCTCCTCAGACCTTTCCCCACCCCTGTATTCCACCTCTGCACCCTCCACCAACCTCCTGAGGTGTCCCAGGTGAGGATCACACCAATCTCCCTCTCCTGTGTCCCCACCAGCCCACCCCTGGTGGTCACAGGGCGAGCCCCCACAGAGCCACTGTCACCTGTCAGGATGGTGTTGGGGCCCCCCCAGGTGTGTCAGGATGATTTTTTTTCCCCCCCAGGTGTGTTCTCACCTGTCAGGATGATGTTGGGGTACCCCAGAATGATGTTGGGGCTCCCCCCAGGTGTGTCAGGATGATGATGCTGCCCCCCAAGGTGTGTCAGGATGACAATGTTGTTCCCCCCTAGGTGTGTCAGGATGGTGGTATCTGTCCCCCTAGGTGTGTTCTCACCTGTCAGGATGATGCTGGGACACCCCAGGATGACAATTTTGCCCTCCCAGTGTGTCAGGATGATGATGTCTGCCCCCCAAGGTGTGTCAGGATGACAATGTTGCCCCCCCAGGTGTGTTGGGGCTCCCCCCAGGCCCACCCTCACCTGTCAGGATGATGTTGGGGCACCCCAGGATGATGATGTTTGCACCCCAGGTGTGTCAGGATGATGATGTTTGCCCCCCCAGGCCCTCCCTCACCTGTCAGGATGATGTTGGGGCACCCCAGGACGATGTTTGCCCCCCTAGCTGTGTTAGGATGATGATGTTTGCCCCCCCCAGGTGTGCCCTCACCTGTCAGGATGATGTTGGGCACCCCAGGATGATGATGTTTGCCCCCCCAGGTGTGCTCTCACCTGTCAGGATGGTGCTGGGGCACCCCAGGATGATGATGTTTGCCCCCCTAGCTGTGTTAGGATGATGATGTTTGCACCCCCAGGTGTGCTCTCACCTGTCAGGATGATGTTGGGCACCCCAGGTGTGTCAGAATGACAATGTTGCCCCCCCAAGTGTGTTGGAGCTCCCCCCAGGTGTGTCAGGATGATGTTGGGGCTCCCCCCAGGTGTGCTCTCACCTGTCAGGATGATGTTTGCTCCTCCAGGTGTATCAGGATGATGTTTGCCCCCCCAGGTGTATCAGGATGATGTTTGCCCCCCCAGGCCCTCCCTCACCTGTCAGGATGATGATGTTTGCCCCCCTAGCTGTGTTAGGATGATAATGTTTGCCCCCCCAGGTGTGTTCTCACCTGTCAGGATGGTGCTGGGGCACCCCAGGATGATGATGTTTGCCCCCCCAGGTGTGCCCTCACCTGTCAGGATGATGTTGAGGCACCCCCAGGTGTTTCAGGATGACAATGTTTGCCCCCCCAGGCCCTCCCTCACCTGTCAGGATGATGTTGGGGATGTTGCTGTGGCTGGAGTAGTTGAGCTGCTGTGCCGAGTCCTGCAGGCTGCCGTGGCTGCCCGTCAGTCCCATCATGGCAGCCTGCGAGTAGTTGAGGGTGGAGCAGGGGCTGTACAGGCTGTTGGAGCTGATGGCGTTCTCGATCATGTTGAACTGCTCCAGCTGCAGGGAAATGTTCATTAGTGAGGGGTTAACGAGCTCATCAACGCCCAGCCCTCGGGGGGGACACGGCACAAGGACAGGACAAGGACAGGCAAACAAATTCATCTTTCCCTGCTCCAAAAGGGGCTCCTGGATCCCCGGGGAGGGGAGGGGAGGCACAAATCAACAAATCAAACGGGCACGGGGACAACCAAAGAAAAGGAGGAGGGAAAGAAAAATAAAGGGAATTGAGGCTCAGCCTGAGGGCTCTGCCCAGCAGGATTCCCTGCAGGACACATCCAGAATTTAATTAATACAGGACACATCCCATAATTTATTTAATCCAGGACACATCCAGAATTTAATTAATACAGGACACATCCCACACTGAATTAATCCAGAATACATCCCATAATTTATTTAATCCAGGCTACATCCCATAATTTATCTAACACAGGACACATCCCACATTGAATTAATCCAGGATACATCCCATAATTTATTTAATCCAGGACAAATCCCATAATTTAATTAATGCAGGATACATCCCATCAGTGAATTAATCCAGGATACATCCCATAATTTATTTATTCCCAAATTAAACCAGCCATGGGTTATTCCCAAATTCTGTTTTTTATTTTTATTTTTATTTTTAATTTTTATTTTTATTACACATTTTGTATTTTGTATTTTTATTTCTTATTATTTTTATTTTTATTTTTCATTATGCATTTTGTATTTTGTATTTTTTTATTTTTTATTATTTATATTTTCATTACGCATTTTGTAATTTTTATTATTTTTATTTTATTATGCATTTTGTATTTTTATTTTTAGAATTTTAATTTTTTATTTTTTATTATGCAGTTTTTATTATTTTATTTTATTTTTTATAATTTATTTTTTTGGCAGAACACCTGCTTGGGATGGGGAACAAAGACTGAAGAGGGGAGGGAGGAGAAACAAAAACAAAACAAGAAACTGCAAAGTAACACAAACAAAAATAAACAAAAAAAAAGGAAAACTCTACATGGACAGAACGGGGACGTGACAGAAAATTAATAAAATTAATCAGGAGTTAATTGGGATTAATTTGAGGCCCCAGATGAATTTGCTCACCTGGTGGGAGAGGGCATTAGCCTGCCTAGCTGTCATCTGCTGCTCATAATAGGAGTCCCCAAAAACACTGCCCAGCATGGAAGAATGCTGAAAACAAAACACAGGCTTTAAAATCCCCTTTAGAATCCACCGCGGGGCCGAGAGGGGAGGCTGCTCCTGAGCAATCCAGGAATTCCTGAGAAAGCTGAATTTATTCCTGAGAAATCTGAATTTATTCCTGAAAAATCTGAATTTATTCCTGAAAAATCCCAGTGAACAGAGAAATCTGAATTATGGAGAAAGCTGAATTTATTCCAGAGAAATTTGAATTTATTCCTGAGAAGTCTGAATTTATTCCTGAGAAATCCCAATTCCTGAGAAATCTGAATTTATTCCTGAGAAATCCCAGTGAACAGAGAAATCTGAATTCTGGAGAAAGCTGAATTTATTCCAGAGAAATCTGAATTAATTCCTGAGGAATCACAGGGAGCAGAGAAATCCAGGAATTCCACAGAGAGGGGAGGCTGCTCCTGAGGAATCCAGGAATTCCTGAGAAAGCTGAATTTATTCCTGAGACATCTGAATTTATTCCTGAGAAATCTGAATTTATTCCTGAGAAATCTGAATTCCAGAGAAATCCCAACTCCTGAGGAATCCAGGAATTCCTGAGACAGGGGAGGCTGTTCCTGAGGAATCCCAGGGAGCAGAGAAATCCAGGAATTCCAGAGAAATCTGAATTTATTCAGAGAAACCCTAGTTCCAGAGGAATCTGAATTCCGAAATCCAAATTCCAGAGAAATCCAGGAATTCCAGAGAAATCGGAGAATTCCAGAGAGATCCAGGAATTCCAGAGAAATCCCAATTCCAGAGAAATCCCAGTTCCAGAGAAATCTGAATTCCAAAAGCCAAATTCCAGAGAAATCCCAATTCCAGAGGAATTTGGGAATTCCAGAGGAATCTGCACAGGGCGGGTGAGAATCGCCCGGAGCCCTCACGGGGCCCTCACAGGGCCCAGGGGATCCACAGGGAATGGGAATGAATCCTAAAGGATCCCATAGGGAATGGGAATGAATCCTAAAGGATCCCACAGGAATGGGAATGAATCCTAAAGGATCCCATAGGGCCATGAGGATCCCACACGATCCCACAGGGAGTGGGAATTAATCCCACAGGGCCCAGAGGATCCCACAGGGCCCAGGGGATCCACAGAGAATGGGAATGAATCCCACAGGATCCACAGGGCCATGGGGATCCCACATGATCCCACAGGATCCCATTGGGCCCAGGGGATCCCACAGGATTCCACAGGGAATGGGAATTAATCCCACAGGATCCCACAGGGCCCAGGGGATCCAAACAGAGGAGGCAGAGTCCCAACAGGGCCCAGAGGATCCCACAGGATCCACAGGGAGCAGGAGGGAATCCCACAGGGCCAGAGGATCCCACAGGATCCCACAGGATCCACAGGGAGTGGGGATTAATCCTAAAGGATCCCATTGGGCCCAGGGGATCCCACAGGATCCACAGGGAATGGGAATTAATCCCACAGGATCCACAGGGCCATGGGGATCCCACATGATCCCACAGGATCCCATTGGGCCCAGGGGATCCCACAGAATTCCACAGGAAATGGGAATGAATCCCACAGGGCCCAGGGGATCCCACAGGATCCACAGGGAATGGGAATGAATCCCACAGGATCCACAGGACCATGGGGATCCCACATGATCCCAAAGGATCCCATTGGGCCCAGGGGATCCCACAGAATTCCACAGGAAATGGGAATGAATCCCACAGGGCCCAGGGGATCCCACAGGATCCACAGGGAATGGGAATGAATCCCACAGGATCCACAGGACCATGGGGATCCCACATGATCCCAAAGGATCCCATTGGGCCCAGAGGATCCACAGGGAGCGGGAATGAATCCTAAAGGATCCCATTGGGCCCAGGGGATCCCACAGAATTCCACAGGGAATGGGAATGAATCCCACGGGGCCCAGGGGATCCCACAGGGCCCAGGGGATCCGAACAGAGCAGGCAGAGTCCCAACAGGGCCCAGAGGATCCCAGAGGATCCACAGGGAGCAGGAGGGAATCCCACAGGGCCCAGGGGATCCCACAGGGAACAGGAATCCCCACAGTGACTCCAAACTCCAAAGGGATCAAACTCCAAAGGGATCAAACTCCACAAGGGATCAAACTCCACAAGGAACCAAATTCCATAAGGGATCAAACTCCAAAAGGATCCAACCCCAAAAATGAATCAAACTCCAAATGAATCAACCTCCAAAGGGATCAAACTCCACAAGAGCCACTGGTAAGATGTTGGTAAGAGAAAAGCACAGCACCACTTAAAGCAATTTAAAGAAAAATTGGGGTTTTTAAACCAACCTAAATCCAGTCCAACCTATGGTTTACAACCATTTCCAAGGAAAACCTGAATTTTGGGATGGCACAGGCTTGCCAGGAAGCAAAACCAGCACTAAAATCCAACGGTTATTGAGAGCTCCAAAGAGGATGGAGATGTTTTGTCCCTTTACCACCTGTGGTTTCATTCCACAGAATGGGACTGAAAGGACAATTCCCAAAATCAGGACAATCCCTCAAATCTTTGTGTTTCACCAAGCACTGTTGCCATCCCAAAAATGTTTGGGGAACAGGAGAAATAATAAACAGGAGAAATGATCAGGAGAGCAGAATGTGCTTGTGCAAGTGCAGGTCAGAGCCTCCTGCCCAAACCCAGCCTGGCTTTGCTCCCCTGTGAGGTGTGCTGGTTCCTACAGCTGCAAGCATGGAAATTCCCAAAGAAAACCCAAAATTCCCACTGGAAATGTCACTCCTTCAACGCTTCAGAGCCTTAGAATAATTTATCAACAACTCCAGGAACAATGTTGTGCAAACAGCATGTCCAGAAATCACCAGAGCGTCTTCTGGGGTTCATGGAGTGACTGTGAGGAAAAAAAATAAACAACCCCCTGGCTGGGATGATCCACCTAAAAATACCTACCAGGTTCTCCAGGTCAGAGGCACCAGAGCAGGAATGTTTGACAGGAATGAGGGGTGGGAGCAGGCACTGGGCTGGAAGCCATGCAAACACAGAGCTGGGGGGGCAGGCACAGCTCTCCCACCCCCGTGGGACTGGGAGCACTGGTGGGACACACACACAGAGCACAGGGCTGGGGAGAGGTGGGGAAGGACCTGGGGGGGATTGGGACACAAATCAAAGCCTGGGGTTGTGGTTTAGGGGGTGTCCTTTGGCACCCTGAGGGTGAAATCCCAAATGAGGGAGGAAGAGGAGCAGGGGTCACTCAGCAGTGGGAATGTTCTGCTCTTGGGAGGGATCTGCCTCCACTCTGGGCAGATTTAAGGATTCTGCTGCCTGGAGCTGCCCCATGACCAATCCCAATTTCCCCTCCAAACTGGTTTTTCTCCTCTTCACCTTTCATGCTTGTGACCATCACCACCTTCATGGCCAATCCCAATTTCCCCTCCAAACTGGTTTTTTCTCCTCTTCACATTCCATGTTTGTGACCATCACCACCTTCATGGCCAATCCCAATTTCCCCTCCAAACTGGTTTTTCTCCTCTTCACCTTTCATGTTTGTGACCATCAGCAGCTTTTGGGTCGTTCCTGGAGGCACCAAATCCACCTCAGTTTAAACTGAGCAAAAACTGAGGAGTTCTGTGGGTGTTTAAGAGGTTAAAACTACAGAGAGCAGAATTAATAAATCCTCTCCCTCCCACTCAGAGCTGTGGTGTCCCTGCCAAACAGAGCAAAACCTGAGGAAGTTTTTACAGGATAAAACCAGCAGGAAAAACCACAGCCCAGTGTGTGCTCTGGTCCTTGGGACTGACCAGGGGGGACAAAACCAAGCCACAGTGATTGAGAAATCAAAGAGGGGGAAAAAAAAAATCAACATAAACCCCAAATCTGGACGTGCTGTCCAGTGAGAACTGAGAGTTTGCAGCATGCTCTGCTCTATTCAGTGCTGGGTTTTTTTTTTTTTGGAGGCACACAGAACACAGCAGAACTCCCAGAAGCAGGAAGAGAGAGAGGTTAAGAAGCAATGAAGGCAGGGGTTAAGGAAATGCAGCCAATTCCTGCCACTCGGATCCAGGGCTGAGCTTACCATGACCTGGCTACTGAAGGAGACCTGGAGCTTCTGCCTGGGAACCAGCAAGGGGCAGCACTTATTTACAAAGGATCCTCCTTTTACAGCCTTCAACGTTCAGTGATGGAACAGAAAATGGATTTTCAGACTCTTGTGATGCTCTGGAAGAATTCCCTGCACTTCTTTTCTCCAGGTGGGATTCTCCAGAGCAGCCAGCTGGGGCTCTTTCAGCAGCATCAGGCACTGAAAATGCATTTTCTTACATTGGGGCACCCTCAAATTTTGCCTGTTTTTAATTTCTTGCTGCTGGCAGGTAAAAATCCTCCTTCAGAGGATCACACACTCCCCCAAGTTGTGATTTCCATCCAGGACATGTGGATGTGTGAGGAGATACAGGCAGAGCAAGGAAAAGCAGCTGGCATGCAAGGGAGTGTGCTGGGAACCCATTCCCTGCCAGCCACAAGCTGCTCATTTTAGGAGCCTTTTCTCCAGTGTTTTCTCTCACTGGCTGTGTTGTCACATCCAAAAAGTCCTGATCTAAATCAGTTTGGGATATCTAGTGTAAATATTTCAATATTGAGTGCCCCAGGAGTTTTCCTGCTGCAGGAAACTGAAATTCCCCCTTTGCTGCCCTCCTAACCTCACACCCATCATCTCCCCTGGGATCCTGGGGAATTGAAAGGTTTGTACCTGCAGCTTCTGCCCCCCAAACAAACACCACCCCAGTGTTGAAGCAGCAGCCTGATCCTCACTAAAAAAAAAGGCAATTCAGCAGCTCCTGAAGCCCTGTGGGAGCAGGGATGGAGATGGGGCGTCGGTGATGCATGAGGCACACACGGAGTCACAGTGACACAACTATGGGGCAGTGATGGAGAAAATCCAGCTCAAAACACACACGAGAAGCAAGGCCTGTGGAAGCACAGAGTCCCTTACTTGAGGGGAGCTGCCAGGAGAGAAGCCTTGATTGGAGACAGGAGAGGTGGGAGACTGGTTGGCTGGGGAGCCAGCATTACTGCGGTACTGCTGGAGTGAGGCCTACAGAATAACACAGAGTTAAACAGCTGCCACGAGGGAAAACACAACTTCTGCACTGCTGGAGCTGGAGAAACCACCCTCTGCAGCTGCTCTGAGGGGAATTCATGGGAATGAGCTCCTGGCTTGGGGTGTCATACAGGATGTGACCAAAAGTGTGTGTTCTATCAGAATCTAAACCAGGTGGGGTAGTGATCCTGATCTCTGTGGGATATCTCCTGATAATGGCTCATATTTTATAAACCAGGTGGGGCAGTGATCCTGATCTCTGTGGGAGATACCTCCTGATAATGGCTCATATTTTATAAACCATGTGGGGCAGTGATCCTGATCTCCATGGGGTATCTCCTGTTAATGGATCAAATTTTATAAACCAGGTGAGGCAGTGATCCTGATCTCTGTCAGAGATATCTCCTGTTAATGGCTCATATTTTATAAACCAGGTGGGGCAGTGATCCTGATATCTGTCAGAGATATCTCCTGTTAATGGATCAAATTTTATAAACCAGGTGGGGCAGTGTTTTTAATCTCTGGGGGAGGTATCTCCTGCTAATGGCTCATCTGTTAAAAACCAGTTGGGCCAGTGATCCTTAGCTCCAAGGGAGAGATCCTCTGTTATTGGGCCAGCTGTCAAAAACCAGGTGGGGCAGTGTTCTTTATCTTTATCTTTATCTTTATCTTTATCTTTATCTTTATCTTTATCTTTACCTTTATCTTTATCTTATCATTAGCTTTATCTTATCTTTATCTTTTCACAACCCCTCCTTCCTCCAGGAGATATCTCCTGTTAATGGCTCATATTTTATAAACCAGGTGGGGCAGTGTTTTTATCTCTGTGGGAGATACTCTTCTGTTAATGGGCCATTTGTTAAAAACCAGCTGGGGCAGTGATCCTGATCTCTGTCAGAGATTATCTCCTGTTCATGGTCATATTTTATAAACCAGGTGGGGCAGTGTTCTTATCTCCAGGAGATCTCTCCTGTTCATGGCCACTGAGTCTCACTGCATGACTGATAAAATTCCATCAGCCTGTTTGAGATGCTCCATCCAGAGGGAGGAGCCAAACCTTTCCTACCCAGATAAAAACTGAGATTTGGAACATCAGAGCAGCCTTTTCCACTGGATCCCAGAGGAAACCAGACCCTTCCACATCATCCCTGGAGCTTGGGAGGGAAACTGCACCTTGTACAGAACCACATCTGTCACTGCAGGAGGATGCAGCCACCATGGGATGGCACTGCTGCCAATCCCTGCCAGGTTGGATTCTGGCTCTGGCAGGGGTTGGGGTTTGTTCTTTGTAATTCTGTATTTCTATTTTAATTTCCCTAGTAAAGAACTGTTATTCCTATTCCCATATTTCCTGAGAGCTCCTTGATTTCAACATTCTAATAATTTGGAGGGAGGGGGTTTCCATTCTCCATTTCAAGGAGAAGCTCCTGCCTTTTTTAGCAGACACCTGTCTTTAAACCAAGACAGATCCCAAAATGGGGAGAGGGGAAAGCTCTGGGACAGCCCCAGGGCTGGGAGAGTTTCCTGCCTGTTCTCACTTATACTCGGTTCAAAATACATTAAAAAAAATCAGGTCAGCCAAGGATTTAGGGCACTAAAGTCTGGGAAGCTGGGAATAATTCAAGAAGAATGTCATTCATGCTTCAGTTGCAGTGCCAGCCCCACATGTGTGCTCCCTGGGATCCTGCTCTGCCTCCAGCTGTTATCAGGTGATAAGACCTGAATGATAAACCTGAGCTCCAAACCTGACCCACAGTGCCCCAAACCCCACTGCACCCCAGGACAGGGAGCAGCACCCCCAGGGAATCCACACTGAGCTCTGCAGCCTTCCAGCTGGGATTTTTATTCTCTTCTCAGGTGTCTTGAGAAGTTATTTTCAAATATTTAATTTTTTTCCCATCATAAAAAACCCTAGTCTGGAACAAATTAATAATATTAAAGGTATTAAAATAAGGCTGCACTAATTAACACCAAGAGTAGCACAACTCTTCTTATTTTACCTCTATTAGGAATTAAGTGATGATTGAGAAGAACCTGCAATCCAGTGAATTTAATCAGATTTGCAGTGTGGGAGAACTCTGCACTACCAATTCTTGACCCCAAATTCTGTAAATCCCAAGGAAATTTCCCTTTTTGCTCTGCACTGCCACTTACAACCTGTCAGCAGCCACCCAAACTACAAATAAATCTCAATCCTGCTTTACAAAACCTGTGTAGAAGTTGCCAGCAAGGCTGTGACAGCTCCAAAGGCTTTTTGATAAAGTGGCTTTAAATCTGTTTATTTAGGAATTACTTCAGTTGCTTTAGGAGATAAGCACAGCAGCCTAAAAGTTCAGGTCATAAAGAGGTTTAGGATGAGGAAAGCAACACAGAAAGCAAAGGATGAGATCAGAATTGTCTGTACTGGTGCTACATGAGGATTAGAATCAGAACAGGGACACATTTTGAGTGGGGTGGGATCCTTTCCACTGCTGGATTGTCCTTCCCTCTTCCCCTTCCCACCCTGGAAGCTCTCAAGGAGCACCAAGAATTAAAAATTCCATCCACAATTGAGTGCAGGTAACAGAATTGATTTGTTGTCATTCCCAAAGCCATTCCTGTCACTACAGCACTGCCAGGGTGGGATCCCCAGGAGCCTCCAGGGCCAGGAGGGGCTGGGACTTCCCTTCATCCCTGATTTGGGATTTTCAGATGCTGAGACTCAACATTTCCTAACAGGCCACCTTAAAACAAGCAGGAAAAGGGATCTGTCCAGAAATCCTTGTTGCAGTTCTTCAGGGCACTGGAGGCAGCCACAAATCCCAGTTTGGAATACATGCCCTAAAATTCCCCCAAAGAAAAGGATGCAGAGAGTACCTGGTTCTCAAGAACTTTTGGAAAATAAATTTTCCAGATGATATTTTATTGGAAAATGGTTGTTGTAGTTGGAATCTCTCAAGGCTCTGGGAGTTCATGATGTGTGGGGGGGACACTGAACCCCCTGAAAATCTCCCAGAAAATGCTGATAGATTTAAGCTGCGACAAAAACTTAACAAAAAAATTTCCCTCTAGAAAACATTTAAAGCTGCATTCAACCAAAACCATTTGAAATGTACTTCAGCCTCCTTAAAATTCTCCCCATCATGAGGTTGTCCAAGGTGATTTGCCACCCCCCAAAGTGCACATTCCCAGCAAACTCACCGAGTTGATGTCGATTCCCATGGAGGACTGGCTCTGGCTGCCCGGAGGGGACTGGGGGATGCTGGAAGGTACCGTGACAGACAGAGGGGGCAGCTGGGGACCCCTCTGCAGCCCTGAGCTCTGCAGCAGAGGGGGGGTCTGGGGCAAGGAACTGGCCACTGCTGGCTGCTGCTGCTGCTGGGAGCTGGGCTGGGTGAAAAAGGGGTAAGGGGGGAGTTGCTGCTCCAGGGATAATGCATCCATAGCCACGGCCTGCAAGAGAGGGAGAAGGGTCAGCCAGGCTGGCAGGGAATTCCTGGACACAGGCAGCAAAGGGTCAGGCTTGGTTTGGGTTGGAAAAATGGAATTTAAAGTTCAGAGAGTCAGGAAGTTGCTCTGAGATGTTCCTGCCCCTAGCAGGGGTGGATTGGATGAGGTTTAAGGTTCCCTCCATCTGGGAGCTGCCAGCCAGGGTAAGGAACAGTTCTATTTACTGACAGGACAGTTATCTTTATCCAAATCTGCTTTTTTGGGGATTTTTTGGGATGCTGTATAAACCAATATTTTATAAGGCCAGTTGAATCTCAAGGTTAGAAATCACCAACCTGGGCAGTCACAGACAAAATAAAATCAATTTTTAAAGTTAATTGAGCTTCTCTCATGAATTAGAGAAATGGCTTTCAAATTTCACAGCTCACTTTGGGACAAAACAAAAACAAATTGTGGTCTAGGAGATGGTTTTATCACAGCTCTAGAAAAGAGAAAGAAAAATCTGTCCCCTCTACAAACCTCTCCTGTTTTAAGGCTCTGAATTAAGGAGGAAATCACAGAACAAGAGATGAAGATCATGAAATCATGGAATGCTTTGGGTTGGAAAGGACCTTAAAGCTCACCTTTCATGGGCAGGGACATTTTTTATTATCCCAGGCTGCTCCAAGCCCAGTCCAACCTGGCCTTGAACACTCCCAGGGATCCAGGCTGCTCTGGGAATTCCATCCCATCCCCTCCCCACCCTCCAAAATCCAAAATCCAAAATCCCAAAATCCAAAATCCCAAAATCCCAAATCCCAAAATCCCAAAAATCCCTGTGGTTCTTTGAGCCAAACTTCCACCCTGAGCAGATAAAAATGCTGAAGAAAAGCTGAATTCCCCCCTGGATTCCTACCTGGGTGATGGGGGACAGCGGGGACAGCGTGGGGGACATTTGCTGGGACTGAGGTCGCCGGGAATCCGCGCCCAAGGACAGGGGGCTCACGTTGGGCTGGCGGTGCTGGGACGGCGCCGGCGTCGTCGTCATCCCTGCTGGGAACAACACAACAGGTGTTGAATAAACAAACAGCTCCTGGATGGAAAAAGCAGCAGCAAAACTGGTTATGCAGGAAGAGCCCCAGGGTAGGAAATGTGCACCACACTCCCCAGAGGCAGACCCAGCAGGGGGTGAGGATAAACAATCCAAATATTATTATTTTGTTCAGATCAAGCCAAAAAAAAAAAATCTGGGAGTTTAGAAACCTCCCCTGTTCTCTGTTCGCACCCAGAGTCACCCTGGGCAGGGAGGTGAGGCTGAGTGAGCTGAGAGCAGGAACTCACAGGAGCCTGGAGTGCCAAAAAATCACAAAAAAGTCCCAAAAAAATCCCAAAAAAATCCCCAAAAATAAAAAAAAAATCTCAAAAAAATCCAAAAAAATCTCAAAAAAATCCCCCAAAAATCCCCCCAAAAATCCCCCAAAAATCAAAAAAAAAATCCCAAAAAAATCCCAAAAAATCCCAAAAAATCCCCAAAAAATAAAAAAAATCCTAAAAAATCCCAAAAAAATCCCAAAAAAGCAGATTTGGATAAAGATAACTGTCCTATTAAATAGAAATGTCCAGGCTCACCCTGGCTGGCAGCTCCCAGCCCTGAGCTGCCGGTGCTGCTGGAGCTGCTCAGGGCGGGGAATGGCGACTCCAACCAAAAAAACCCAAAAAAAACCCCCAAAAAATAAAAAAATAAATCCCAAAAAAATCCCAAAACATAAAAAAAATTTCAAAAAAAATCCAAAAAAAATCCAAAAAAAATCCCAAAAAAATTCCAAAAAAACCCCCCAAAAATCCCAAAAAATCCCAAAAAAATCCCAAAAAAATCCCCAAAAAATAAAAAAAAAACCCAAAGAAATAAAAAAAAAATCCCCAAAAAATCCCAAAAAAATCCCAAAAAATCCTCAAAAAATCCCAAAAAATCCCCAAAAAATCCCCAAAAAATCCTCAAAAAATCCCAAAAAATCCCCAAAAAATCCCCAAAAAATCCCAAAAAATCCTCAAAAAATCCTCAAAAAATCCCAAAAAAATTCCAATTAAAACCAAAAAAAATCCCAAAAAAATCCCAAAAAATCCTCAAAAAATCCCCAAAAAAATTCAAAAAAATCCCAAAAAAATCCCAAAAAAATCCCTAAAAAGCAGATTTGGATAAAGATAAATGTCCTATTAAATAGAAATGTCCAGGCTCACCCTGGCTGGCAGCTCCCAGCCCTGAGCTGCCGGTGCTGCTGGAGCTGCTCAGGGCTGGGAACCGCAACTCCAACCAACCAAACCCCAAAAAAATCCCCAAAAAATCCCAAAAAATCCCAAAAAATCCCCCAAAAAATTCAAAAAAACCCCCCAAAAATCCAAAAAAGTCCTCAAAAAATCCCAAAAAAATCCCAAAAAAATCCCAAAAAATCCCCAAAAAATCCTAAAAAAATCCAAAAAAATTTTTTAAAAATCCCAAAAAAATCCCAAAAAAATCCCAAAAAAGCAGATGTGGATAAAGATAACTGTCCTATCAGTAAATAGAATTATTCCTTACCCTGGCTGGCAGCTCCCAGCCCTGAGCTGCCGGTGCTGCTGGAGCTACTCAGGGCAGGGAACCGCGACTCCAACCAAACCCCCCAAAAAAATCCTAAAAAAATCCCCCCAAAATCCAAAAAAATCCCAAAAAATCCCAAAAAATCCCAAAAAAATTTCAAAAAACCCCCCAAAAAATCCAAAAAAATCCTCAAAAAATCCCAAAAAAATCCCAAAAAAATCCCAAAAAATCCCCCAAAAAATCCCAAAAAAATCTCCAAAAAATCCCCAAAAAATCAAAAAAAAATCCCAAAAAAATCAAAAAAATCCCCAAAAAATCCCAAAAAATCCCCAAAAAAATCCCAAAAAAGCAGATTTGGATAAAGATAACTGTCCTATCAGTAAATAGAATTATCTCTTACCCTGGCTGGCAGCTCCCAGCCCTGAGCTGCCGGTGCTGCTGGAGCTACTCAGGGCAGGGAACTGCGACTCCAACCAAACAAACCCTCAAAAAAACTCCCAAAAAATCCCCAAAAAATCCCCAAAAAATCCCAAAAAAATCCAAAAAAAATCCCAAAAAATCCAAAAAAATCCCCCCAAAAATCCCCAAAAAATCAAAAAAATCCCAAAAAAATCCCAAAAAAACTCCAAAAAACCCCAAAAAAATTTAAAAAACCCCAAAAAATCCTCAAAAAATCCCCCAAAAAATAAAAAAAAAATCCCCAAAAAATCCAAAAAAATCCAAAAAAAAATCCCAAAAAATCCCCAAAAAATCCCAAATATCCCCCAAAAAATCCCCAAAAAATCCCAAAAAATCCCCCAAAAAATTCAAAAAAATCCCAAAAAATCCTCAAAAAATCCCAAAAAATCCCCAAAAAATCCTCAAAAAAGTAGATTTGGATAAAGATATCTGTCCTATCAGTAAATACAATTATTCCTTACCCTGGTTGGCAGCTCCCAGCCCTGAGCTGCCGGTGCTGCTGGAGCTACTCAGGGCAGGGAACCGCGACTCCAATCAAACAAACCCCCCAAAAAAATCAGAAAAAATAAAAAAAAAATCCCAAAAAATCAGATTTGGCTAAAGATAACTGTCCTATCAGTTCCTTACCCTGGCTGGCAGCTCCCAGCCCCAGCTGGGTCAGGTTGGCCGCCAGGTTGCCGGTGCTGCTGGAGCTGCTCAGGGCTGGGAACGGCGACTCCAACCAAACAAACCCCCAAAAAATCCCCAAAAAAATCCCCAAAAAATCAGAAAAAATCCCAAAAAAATCCCAAAAAAATCCCAAAAAATCCCCAAAAAATCCTCAAAAAAGCAGATTTGGATAAAGATATCTGTCCTATCAGTAAATAGAATTATCCCTTACCCTGGCTGGCAGCTCCCAGCCCCAGCTGGGTCAGGTTGGCCAGTGCTGCTGGAGCTGCTCAGGGCTGGGAACCGCAACTCCAACCAACCAAACCCCAAAAAAATCCCCAAAAAAATCCAAAAAAATCCCCAAAAAAGCAGATGTGGATAAAGATAAATGTCCTATTAAATAGAAATGTCCAGGCTCACCCTGGCTGGCAGCTCCCAGCCCTGAGCTGCCGGTGCTGCCGGAGCTACACAGGGCTGGGAATGGCGACTCCAACCAACCAAACCCCAAAAAAATCCCCAAAAAATAAAAAAAAATCCCAAAAAATCCCCAAAAACCTCCAAAAAATCCCCAAAAAATCCCCAAAAAATCCTCAAAAAAGTAGATTTGGATAAAGATATCTGTCCTATCAGTAAATACAATTATTCCTTACCCTGGTTGGCAGCTCCCAGCCCTGAGCTGCCGGTGCTGCTGGAGCTGCTCAGGGCGGGGAACGGCGACTCCAACCAAACAAACCCCCAAAAAATCCAAAAAAATCCCAAAAAAATCCCAAAAAATAAAAAAAAAAATCCCAAAAAAATCCCAAAAAATCCTCAAAAAATCCCAAAAAATCCTCAAAAAATCCCCAAAAAATCAAAAAAAATCCCAAAAAATCCCAACAAACCCCCCAAAAAATCCCCAAAAATCCCAAAAAAGCAGATTTGGATAAAGATAACTGTCCTATCAGTAAATAGAATTATCCCGTACCCTGGCTGGCAGCTCCCAGCCCTGAGCTGCCGGTGCTGCTGGAGCTGCTCAGGGCGGGAAACCGCGACTCCAACCAACCAAACCCCAAAAAAATCCCCAAAAAATAAAAAAATAAATCCCCAAAAAAATCCCAAAACATAAAAAAAAATTCAAAAAAAATTTAAAAAAAAATCCAAAAAAAATCCCAAAAAAATTCCATAAAAACCCCCCAAAAATCCCAAAAAAATCCCCAAAAAATCCCAAAAAATCCCCAAAAAAATCCCAAAAAATCCCAAAAAAATCCCAAAAAAATAATAAATAAATCCC
Organism: Catharus ustulatus; assembly: GCF_009819885.2. Taxonomy (NCBI): domain Eukaryota; kingdom Metazoa; phylum Chordata; class Aves; order Passeriformes; family Turdidae; genus Catharus; species Catharus ustulatus. The sequence continues at coordinate 1,674,522 of NC_046249.1, read as the reverse complement.
AAAAAAGCAGATTTGGATAAAGACAACTCTCCTATCAGTTCCTTACCCTGGCTGGCAGCTCCCAGCCCCAGCTGGGTCAGGTTGGCCGCCAGGTTGCCGGTGCTGCTGGAGCTGCTCAGGGCAGGGAACGGCGACTCCTCGGGGTCCAGGGGCGTGGGCAGGGGCGAGGGGAAGTGGATGTTGGTCAGGTCAGGCAGGGACCCCCCGGTGTTGTGAGCACCAGGGACCAGAGCTGCGCTGCTGTCCTGCTCTGCCGAGGGGAAAATGCTGCAGGGGGAGAAAAAATAAAAATTAATTCATGTTTGGGTGTGAATGGGGACAAAAAACAGAAATTCATTCGTGTTTGGGTGTGAATGGGGCAGAAAAAATATAAATTAATTCATGTTTGGGTGTGAATGGGGACAAAAAACAGAAATTGGTTTGTGTTTGGGTGTGAATGGGAGGGGAAAATAAAATTAATTTGTGTTTGGGTGTGAATGGGGGGGAAAATAAAATTAATTTGTGTTCTGGTCTGCAGGGGGGAAATAGAAATTAATTTGTGTTTGGGTCTGCAGGGGGACAAAAACCAGAAATTAATTCATGTTTGGGTGTGAATGGGGGGGAAAAATAGAAATTAATTCATGGTTGGGTGTGAATGGGGGGGGAAAATAAAATTAATTTGTGTTTGGGTGTGAATGGGGGGGGAAAAATAGAAATTAATTCATGGTTGGGTCTGCAGGGGGGGAAAAAATAGAAATTAATTCATGTTTGGGTGTGAATGGGGGGGGAAATAAAATTGATTTGTGTTTGGGTCTGGATGGGGGAAAATAAAATTAATTTTGTTCTGGTCTGGATGGGGGGAAAATAGAAATTAATTTGTGTTTGAGTCTGCAGTGGGGAAAAACAGAAATGAATTTGTGACTGGTCTGCAGGGGTGTACAAATAGAATTGAATTCATGTTTGGGTGTGAATGAGGGGGGAAAATAAAAATTAATTTGTGTTCTGGTCTGCAGTGGGGAAAAAAAATTAATTTTGTTCTGGTCTGGATGGGGGGAAATAGAAATTAATTTGTGTTTGGGTGTGAAGGGGGACAAAAACCAGAAATTGGTTTGTGTTTGGGTGTGAATGGGGGGGGAAAATAAAATTATTTTGTGTTTGGGTCTGGATGGGGGGGAAATAAAAATTAATTTGTGTTCTGGTCTGGATGGGGGGAAGGTAGAAATTAATTTGTGTTTGGGTCTGCAGGGGGGGAAAAATAGAAATTAATTTGTGTTTGGGTGTGAACAGGGGGAAAATAAAAATTAATTTGTGTTTGGATTTGGATGGGGGGGAAATAAAAATTAATTTGTGTTTTGATCTTGAAGGAGGGAGAATAAAAATTAACTTGTGTTCTGGTCTGGATGGGGGGAAAAAATAGAAATTAATTCATGTTTGGGTATGAATAGGGGGAAAATAAAACTAATTTGTGTTTGGGTCTGCAGGGGGGAAAATAAAATTAATTCTGTTCTGGCCTGGATGGGGGGGAAAACAGAAATGAATTTGTGACTGATGTGCAGGGTGTACAAATAGAAATTAATTCATGTTTGGGTGTGAATGGGGGGGGAAATAAAATTAATTTGTGTTCTGGTCTGCAGGGGGGAAAAAAAAACTTAATTTGTGTTCTGATCTGGATGGGGGGAAATAGAAATTAATTTGTGTTTGGGTCTGCAGGGGGGGAAAAATAGAAATTAATTCATGTTTGGGTGTGAAGGGGGACAAAAAACAGAAATTGGTTTGTGTTTGGGTGTGAATGGGGGGAGAAATAGAAATTAATTAATGTTTGGGTCTGCAGGGGGGAGAAAAAACAGAAATAATTAATTCATGTTTGGGTCTGCAGTGGGGGGAGAAAATAGAAATTAATTCATGTTTGGGTGTGAATGGGGGGGGAAATAAAATTAATTTGTGTTCTGGTCTGCAGGGGGGGAAAAAAAACTTAATTTGTGTTCTGATCTGGATGGGGGGAAGTAGAAATTAATTTGTGTTTGGGTCTGCAGGGGGGGAAAAATAGAAATTAATTCATGTTTGGGTGTGAATGGGGGGAAAATAAAAATTAATTTGTGTTCAAGTTTGCAGTGGGGAAAATAAAATTAATTTTGTTCTGGTCTGGATAGGGGGAAATAGAAATTAGTGTTTGGGTCTGCAGGGGTGTTAAAATAGAAATTAATTCATGTTTGGGTGTGAATGGGGGGGAAAATAAAAATTAATTTGTGTTCGGGTCTGGATGGGGGAAAAATAGAAATTAATTTGTAACTGGTCTGCAGGGGGGGAAAAATAGAAATTAATTTGAGTTCTGGCCTGGATGGGGGGAAAATAGAAATTAGTTTGTGTTCAGGTCTGGATGGGGGGAAAAAATAGAAATTAATTCATGGTTGGGTGTGAAGGGGGGGAAAAAATAAAAATTAATTTGGTTTGGGTCTGCAGTGGGAAAAAAAAATTGTGTTAATTTGTGTTCTGGTTTGGATGGGGGAAAAAGTAGAAATTAATTCATGTTCTGGTCTGGATGGGGGGTGGAAAATAGAAATTAATTTGTGTTTGGGTCTACATGGGGAAAAAATAGAAATTAATTCATGTTTTGGTCTGGAAAGAGTTTTGTGGAATGTGTTTAACAAAAAAAATTTCATTAAAAGATACTTTTGAGATTTTTAAATATAATTTTAACAAGAACATTTCATCAAGAAAATATTTTTCAGCTTTTAAACTGTTATTTCACAAGGAATTCCATACAAAAGATATTTTTCAGCTTTAAAAAAATTCCATAATTAAGATTTTTTTTTATTTCTGCCTCTCAGAGGTTCTTGTTTTATACCCAGAAAATACCAAAGCACCAGGAAATTCCAGGAAATTCCAGGAAATTCCAGGAAATTCAACCCCAAATTTTCTGTAAGATCTCAATGCTCTTAAAAAAATTTTAAAAATTAAATTAAACAAATCAAAAATTGCTCAGACTCACTTGATTCCTGGAACCTCACAGGATTTTGGTCTTGATGACCCAGTCTGGAAGAGAAAAGAGATTTAAAGGCAAATTTGGAGACATTGCAAAAAATAAATTTAATTTCATCATTTCTGTCTAAAATCTTTGAAGATTTTTATCTTTTTTTTTTGCTTTATTGGCTCAATAAATCTTAAATTTCAGATTTCTCCTCATACAACCAAACCTGTGCATTCACACATAAAATATTTTCTGATCAAATATTTATTATTTATTTTTAATCTCAAGTAATTTATGAATATTGACAGTAATTAAAGCACTCATTGATCTAAATTTGTTCAGAAAATAAAATTTTATGGTTTGAAAGGTGCAATTCCCACATAAAAATTAATTCTGATCAAATATTTATTAATTGTTTTTAAATAAAGCATTTAATCTTCAATCTCCTCAAGTAATTAATGAAGATTTACAGTAATTAAAGTATTTATTGATCTAAATTTGTTCAGAAAATAAAATTTTCTGCTTTGAAAGGTGCAATTCCTACCAAAAAATCCTATCAAATATTTATTAATTGTTTTTAAATAAAGCATTTAATCTTCAATCTCCTCAAGTAATTAATGAAGATTTACAGTAATTAAAGTATTTATTGATCTAAATTTGTTCAGAAAATAAAAATTTATGGTTTGAAAGGTGCAATTCCCACATAAAAATTCATTCTGATCAAATATTTATTATTTATTTTTAAACCCAGCATTTAATCTCCAATCTCCTCAAGTAATTTATGAAGATTTACAGTAATTAAAGGATTTATTGATCTAAACTTGTTCAGAAAATAAAATTTTATGGTTTGAAAGGTGCAATTCCCACATAAAAATTAATTCTGATCAAATATTTAATAATTGTTTTTAAATAAAGCATTTAATCTCCAATCTCCTCAAGTAATTTATGAAGATTTACAGTAATTAAAGCATTTATTGATCTAAATTTGTTCAGAAAATAAAATTTTCTGCTTTTACCTTTTTAGTGTCCCAGCCTTGCTTAGAGAGGGCTTTGTCTGCATCTGAGGTGGTTTCTTCCATTCCAGGGACAGTCAGCAATAAAACTAAAAATAAAAAAGTGAATAATTAATAATTAATAATCAATAATTAATAATTAATAATTAATAATCAATAATATTCACTTTCACATTGACACATCCTCAGATTGGAAATTTAACCCTTGGGGGAAATCTTAATGAAATTTAAATTATCAAAGTTGCATTCTGTGGGTTCAAAAAAAAAACCCCAAAGATTCCTGAAACCAGATATAATAATAAATAAAAATATAAAATAAAATATAATAGCAATAAATTATTAAATAAGTGAGATTTTAATGAAAACCCAAATAATATTTAAAAACATCCTGGTTTCCAATTTACTGTGCATGTGCCTGGAAGGGTTTCTTTGGCACCTGGATTTTCACATTTTTTATTTTTTTTGCACAAATGAAAACCTTGAATACCCAAAGGGATTCCAAGGGGATTCCAATGGGGAAAATCCAAATTATTTCCCCATCCTGAGATGGAGAAACACCACAAAGCTGGAATTTCATCCTCCACATCCCAAGGACATTGTAGTTCAAGGTGGCAAAGAAATTTTGTTTTTTAAATAGATAAATTTTTAAAAATTAAAAAAAAATAAAGCCCAGCCAGAGAGAGACGAATTAATAAAATAAAAAATAAAATTAAATGAAATTAAATTAAATAAGTAAAATAAAATAAAGTAAAATAAAATAAAATAAAATAAAATTAAATCAAATTAAAATAAAATAAAATAAAATAAAACTCAGCCACGAGTGAAAATCCAGATTTCTGGAATCCTGGGTGTTGCTTGAAGGGTTCAATGTGGGAGTTTTCTTTAGGATCAGGGAATTTTAAGGTTGAAAATTCCCAATTTTGCTGAGCTGGAGCAGAACCAGGCCCAGCAGAGGGCACCAGAGTGGGACTGTTGGGGTTGGTGCTGTGGGGTTTTTGTGGGGTTATTTGGGATTGTTTGGGATTGTTGTTGTGGGATTGTTCTGGAATTATGCTGGGATTGTTTGGGATTGTTCTGGGATTGTTGTTGTGGGATTGTTGTGGGGTTGCACTGGGATTGTTTGGGATTGTTGTTATGGGGTTGTTGTGGATTGTTCTGGAATTGTTCTGGGATTGTTGTTATGGGATTGTTTGGGATTGTTCTGGGATTGAACTGGGATTGTTTGGGATTGTTGTTGTGGGGTTGTTGCGGGATGGTTCTGGGATTGCTCTGGGATTATTCTGGAATTGTTGTGGGATTGTTGCGGGATGGTTCTGGGATTGCTCTGGGATGTTCTGGGACTGTTGTGGGGTTGTTGTAGGATTGTTCTGGAATTATGCTGGGATTGTTGTGGGATTGTTGTGGGATTGTTGTGGGATAGTTCTTGAATTGTTCTGGGGTTGTGGGATTGTTCTGGGATTATTCTGGGATTGTTCTGGGATTGTTTGAGATTGTTGTGGGGTTGTTGTGGGATTGCTGTTGTGGGATTGTTTGGGGTTGTGGCTGTGGGACTGTTCTGGGGTTGTTACTCTGGGATTGTTCTAGAATTGCACTGGGACTGTTGTTGTGGGATTGTTGTGGGATTGTTCTGGAATTGTTCTGTGATTACTCTGGGATTGTTTTGGAATTGCTCTGGGATTGCTCTGGAATTGTTCTGGCATTGTTGTGGGATTGCTTTGGATTGTTCTGGAATTGTTCTGGGGTTGCTCTGGGATTGCTCTGGGATTGCTCTGGGTTTGCTCTGGAATTGTTCTGGGATTGTTCTGGGGTTATTCTGGGATTGTTTTGGAATTGCTCTGGGATTGCTCTGGAATTGCTCTGGGATTGCTATGGAATTGCTCTGGGGTTGCTGTGGAATTGTTCTGGGGTTGTTGTGGGATTGCTCTGGGTTTGCTCTGGAATTGTTCTGGGATTGCTCTGGGGTTGTTCTGGGGTTGTTTGGGATGCTCCTGGGGATCCCCAGCAGTAACCCAGCCTGCAGCCTCTGCTCTGTCCCTGCAGAGCTGGGAACTCCAGGCTGCTCCAGCAGCTCCTGGCAGTGCTGAGAGCTCAGCCCCAGAGTCCCCCCAGCCCAGAGCATCCCCCAGGGCAGGAATGACAACACCTGGGGCTCAGGAAAATGTTCCCCCTTTGTTCTGTGCCACTTCTCCAGGATTTCAGCACCCAGAAATGTGAATGTGATCCAGCTGTGCTCAGCACTCCTGCATTTTCCAAATAAATTGAGTCAAATCTGTGGGGATTCCATTGTTATAAATCTTTTTATCCTTTTTTTTTTCCTGCTCACCTCTTTTCTGCTGCATGTCCTGGGACCCTCCTGAAAAGGATTCCTGCTGAGCTGGAGTCATGGTGCTCTGGTGCAAGGCAGAATCAGAATTTGTCCTGAGAGAAAGCAAAACCCACAATATTTTTATTGCCAGCTTCACTAAATAAAAGAATTTTCCTCTTAACAACTCAGTAAAAATTCAATATTGTGCATTAAAACCCAAAAATCTCTGTATGGCAGAAAGCAGGCAGGACTTCCTTATGAAAAAAAACAATTTGCAGAACAAATTAGTTCAAGTTTGAAGAGCAATTGTTTCAATAATGGGATTGAGAGGAGCACAGGATGAATTGGTTGCCCTTGTTGGAACAGAGTTTTATCTGCTTTGTTCAGATTAAACAGGAGCAAATAATGCCATTTTTAAGCTGTTTAGCCATTGGGTGATTGTGGTGGCTGAAAAACAAACACTCCTGGTTGGGAGGAGGAAAAGGAAAGGTTTAGGATGTTGTGGAGATGGGAATTTCATGGCAAACAAATCTCAGGATGAGCTTTGTGATTGTGGCCACTCTCAAAAATTGTAATTCTGTGTTCCTTCCCACTGGAACAATCCCAGCCCAGCTTCTGCACACAGAGAATTATCCAAGTCTTGGGCTGTGCCTGGGGAATTCTGGATTTTTAAAGATTTTTAAGGATGTTGAAAGATGAAACTTTAAGGATTTACTTTTAAAAAGGCACCATTAAATGAAGGTATCAAAGGTACCATTAAATGAAGGTATCACTTGCACACTTTAACTTCAAAACTCATTTCAAAGGAGCACTATGGAATGAAAAACTCCATTTCTGAATTTCAAAAGGCACAATTCCAACCTGCTGCAGCTGGAGGTGCTGCAGGGACACAGAACACCCAAATCCTCAAGTTTTGGCACCCAAACCCCAGGTTGTGGCACCCAAACCCCTCAGGGTGACACCCAAACCCCTCAGGGTGACACCCAAACCCCTCAGGGTGGCACCCAAACCCCAGGCTGTGGCACTCAAAGCCCTCAGGGTGGCACCCAAACCCTCAGGGTGGCAACCAAACACCCCAGGGTGGCAAAAAATCCCCAGGATGGTGGCACCCAAATCCCAGGTTGTGACACCCAAACTCCCCAGGATGGTGGCACCCAACCCTCAGGGTGGCACCCAAACCCCCTCAGAGTACCACCCAAATCCCTCAGGGTGGCACCCAAACCCCTCAGAGTACCACCCAAACCCCTCAGGGTGGCACCCAAACCCCCCAGGGTGACACCCAAATCCCCCAGGGTGGCACCCAAACCCTCAAGTTGTGACACCCAAACCCCCCAGAGTGACACCCAAACCCTCAGGGTGGCACCCAAACCCCTCAGGGTGGCACCTAAATACCCCAGGTTGTGGCACCCAAACCCCCAGATTGGTGGCACCCAAAGCCCAGGTTGTGGCACCCAAACCCCCTGGGTGACACCCAAACCCCCAGGGTGACACCCAAACCCCCCAAGGTGACACTCAAACTCCCAGAGTGACACCCAAACCCCTCAGGCTGGCACCCAAACCCCCAGGGTGACACCCAAACCCCCCAGGGTGACACCCAAACTCCCAGAGTGACACCCAAACCCCTCAGGGTGGCACCCAAACCCCCAGATTGTGGCACCCAAACCCCCAGATTGGTGGCACCCAAAGCCCAGGTTGTGGCACCCAAACCCCTCAGGGTGACACCCAAACCCTCCAGGGTGACACCCAAACCCCCCAGGGTGACACCCAAACCCCCAGGCTGGCACCCAAACCCCTCAGGGTGGCACCCAAACCCCCAGATTGTGGCACCCAAACCCCCAGATTGGTGGCACCCAAAGCCCAGGTTGTGGCACCCAAACCCCTCAGGGTGACACCCAAACCCTCCAGGGTGACACCCAAACCCCCCAGGGTGACACCCAAACCCCTCAGGGTGGCACCCAAACCCCCAGGGTGGCACCCAAACCCCTCAGGATGGCACTCAAACCCCCAGGGTGACACCCAAACCCCCAGGCTGGCACCCAAACCCCAGGCTGGCACTCAAACCCCCAGGGTGACACCCAAACCCCAGGTGGTGACACCCAAACCCCCCAGGGTGACACCCAAACTCCCAGATTGTGGCACCCACCTCCTCCAGCTGGTGTCCGAGGGCGGGGACAGGTACACGGTGCCGTAGGGACAGCTGTCCACGTGGGCAGGGTTAAGGCAGCAACACTTCCCACTGCAGCAGGAAATCTCTTCCCAAGATAAATTCCAAAGATCCTGTCAGAACTCCCAGACTCTCCATGGAGAATCAGGGTACCAGCCCCAAGCAAAGGATGTGTGCAGGAACAGGAGGGAACTGAGATGCCAGCCCTGCTGCCAGGAGCTGTGCCCACCCCAGGCCGAGGTGCCAGCCCTAAGCCAAGGAGCTGTGCAGGAACAGAAGGGAACTGTGCCCATCCCAGGCAGGCTGAGGTGCCAACCCCAAAACAAGGAGCTCTACAGGAGCAGAAGGGAACTGAGGTGCCAGCCCCAAGCCCAGGAGCTGTGCCCACCCCAGGCCCAGGTGGCAGCCCCAAACCAAGAAACTCTGCAGGAGCAGAAGGGAACTGAGGTGCCAACCCCAAGCCAAGGATGTGTGCAGGAACAAAAGGGAGCTGTGCCCATCCCAGGCAGGCTGAGGTGCCAGCCCTGCTGCTCAGGAGTGTGCCCACCCCAGGCCAAGGTGTCAGCCCTAAGCCAAGGAGCTGTGCAGGAACAGAAGGGAACTGAGGTGCCAGCCCAAAGTCCAGGAGCTGTGGCAACCCCAGGCCCAGGTGCCAGCCCAAAGTCCAGGAGCTGTGGCAACCCCAGGCCCAGGTGCCAGCCCCAAACCAAGGAACTATGCAGGAACAGAAGGGAGCTGTGCCCACCCCAGGTCGAGGTGCCAGCCCCAAACCAAGGAGCTCTGCAGGAGCAGAAGGGAACTGAGGTGCCAGCCCCAAACCAAGGAACTATGCAGGAACAGAAGGGAGCTGTGCCCATCCCAGGCCCTGGTAGCAGCCCCAAATCAAGGAGCTGTGCAGGAGCAGAAGGGAACTGAGGTGCCAGCCCTGCTGCTCAGGAGTTGTGTCCACCCCAAGCTGAGATGCCATCCCCAAGCCAAGGATGTGTGCAGGAACAAAAGGGAGCTGTGCCCATCCCAGGCAGGCTGAGGTGCCAGCCCTGCTGCTCAGGAGCTGTGCCCACCCCAGGCCCAGGTGCCAGCCCCAAGCCAAGGAGCTGTGCCCCCCCAGGCCCAGGTGCAGCCCCAAGCCCAGGAACTGTGCCCATCCTAGATCGAGGTGGTAGCCCCAAAGCCCAGGAGCTGTGCCCACCCTAGATTGAGATGCCAGTCCCAAGCCCAGGAGCTGTGCCCCAGGCCCAGTGCCAGCCCCAAGCCCAGGAGCTGTGCCCACCCCAGGCAGGCTGAGGTGCCAGCCCCAAGCCCAGGAGCTGTGCAGGAACAGAAGGGAGCTGAGGTGCCAGCCCTGCTGCCAGGAGCTGTGCCCACCCCAGGCCCAGTGGTAGCCCCAAAGCCCAGGAGCTGTGCCCACCCTAGATTGAGGTGCCAGCCCCAAGCCCAGAAGCTGTGCCCCAGGCCCAGGTGCAGCCCCAAGCCCAGGAGCTGTGCCCACCACAGGCCCAGGTGCAGCCCCAAGCCCAGGAGCTGTGCCCCAGGCAGGCTGAGGTGCCAGCCCCAAGCCCAGGAGCTGTGCCCCCCCAGGCCCAGTGGTAGCCCCAAAGCCCAGGAGCTGTGCCCACCCTAGATTGAGGTGCCAGCCCCAAGCCCAGGAGCTGTGCCCACCCCAGGTGCAGCCCCAAGCCCAGGATCTGTGCCACCCCAGGCCCAGGTGCAGCCCCAAGCCCAGGATCTGTGCCCCAGGCCCAGGTGCAGCCCCAAGCCCAGGAGCTGTGCCCCAGGCCCAGTGCCAGCCCCAAGCCCAGGAGCTGTGCCCCAGGCCCAGTGCCAGCCCCAAGCCCAGGAGCTGTGCCCACCCCAGGCCCAGGTGCAGCCCCAAGCCCAGGAGCTGTGCCCCAGGCCCAGGGGCAGCCCCAAGCCCAGGAGCTGTGCCCCAGGCCCAGTGCCAGCCCCAAGCCCAGGAGCTGTGCCCCAGGCCCAGTGCCAGCCCCAAGCCCAGGAGCTGTGCCCCAGTCCCAGGGGCAGCCCCACAGAAGGATATCTGCCGGCCGTGCTTGTCCACGGAGAGCGGGCGCCGGTGCGGCGAGCCCAGGCGGTTGCGCTCCCGGTACACCCTGTCCACCAGCCCGTGGTGCCGCGTGGTCCTGCTGGTGTCCAGCGCCGACGACTGGAACGGGGTCTGGGGGAGACACTGGGATTATCCACAGGGAACAGCCCCAGCTGCCACAGCCTCCTCCTCCTCCTCCTCCTCCTGTGCCAGGCTGGGTCACTCTCAGCAATCACTCTCACAAGATGTTGGATTGTTTTGTTTTTCCTTCCCGACAGCTTTTTGGCCAAGCTGCCTCCTGCACAAGGGGCCATGCTGGAGCTGCCCTGGCCTGGCTCAGGGCTGCCCTCACTCACACCTTGGCAGCCCTGGAGCCCCTCAGGAGCTGCCAGCTGCTGTCCACATGCCCTCGGTGCAGCATGCAGGGCACAGCCAGGATCAACATGCTGCCATCCAGAGCTGAGCCCGGGGCAGGGGTGCAGGGAGGAGCTGCACGCTGAGCTCAGACACTGCCTGCTCCCAGGGCTGCCCCTCAGCCCTCCCTGCAGCTCTTTGCTTTTCAGGGCACACTGAGAGGATGAAAAGAAAAAAGAAAAGCAGTTTCCTTCCTCTTCTGTCTGATGGGATGGAAGTGATTTTCAGCTCCTTCAGTGATCCCACCTGGACTCTTATCAGCACTGACATCCTGAGCAGATGATTCCAGAGCAGGAGGATGGCAGGGGAAGGAAGGACAGGGAAGATGAATTCCCAGGCTAAACTGGAAAAACTTTCCCATTTTCCACAGCCCTTCCCAGTGCATACCTGGGGGGGGGACAAAGGAAGTACTGAGGGGTCAATCTCTGCTTCAACTCCACCAGCAATTTATGGGGCTCCAGGGAGAAAAATCCTCCCCAGCCTTGCACTCCCTGCCAATGTGAACAGCTTTGCTGAGTCCCTCAACACCATCTGTTTGGAAATCCAAAATTTCCTCCTCCATTCAGGTGCTGCACGTGGCAAATGCACTGTCCTGTCTGCCAAGCCAAGAAACCATCTGGCTTCCACATTCATCCCTTTTTCTTTTTTTTCTTTTTTTTTTTTTTTTTTTTTCCCCAAGTGTCAGCTTTGGCTGTTGAAAAGATTATTTCTATAAAGCTTTGCATTTATTTTGAAAGGCTTTGTTTGTATGAACTTTTTAAAGAGCCTTTCTACTATTTTAAACTCTTTTCTCTTCAGCAAATATTGGGCTCCTCACCCTCTCTGTGTTAACAGAGCTGCAGAGGGGCTGTGGTGTTTATTTTCTCATTTCAGGGCCAACATTTTCTATGCAGCAGAATATTTAAGGCAACAGGGGACTAAAAAGGAGCACAGTGACTTTTTACAGGACTCTCAGCACTTCAGTTCATGGGGTTTGTGCTTCACTTCCTCACTTGGCTGAGAAATCTCAAACAGAATCTCAATTTTAAGGCTTTTAAATTCAAACACGGCGCTTTAATCTCTGCTGCAAGCACTGAGCAACAATCCCCACACACAAGTGGGAATATTCATCATTCCAAAGTGACAAAAGGTCTCAAACTCCTCTTTTTTTTTTTCTGTTCTTACAGCCCAAAAGGCAGCAAAATTTGCAAATACGTGCTTGGAAGGTCAACAGGAAAAGCAATTTCCTATGGCAGTGGTGTCAGCTAAAAAAGGAGCACAGGGAGTGCAGAGCTCACCTGCAATTTCAAAGCACAAAACTATAAAGACAAAAAGTTTGATGTAAATAGGGGTTTTTTTAGGTTTTTATATTTTTTTAAGCACAATTTCCTTATTAAAAACAAAATAAAAATCTCATTTGAGTGCAGTAGTGGCACAAATAAATGTGGAATGTGTCCCAGCTCAGGGTTACAGTTTATAGGAAGGGGGAATTTTGGGGCAATGCTGTTCCTTGGCTTTCCAGGAACCCAGATCCCAAAAGAATCCTGAATTTAGGGAAACAGAAAACACCTGAGGAAATGGGTATCACCTCCAACAGGTCTATAAAATAAAATTCCTATAAAATTTATTTAGGGCCAAACACCAGGACAATGTTCCTGGATTGAAATTCCACATCTCTGCATGGCATGAGATGTTTAACTATAGGGAGGTTTGGTTTCTATAAAATAAAATTCCTATAAAATTGATTTAGGGCCAAACACCAGGACAATGTTCCTGGATTAAAATTCCACATCTCTGCACGGCATGAGATGTTTAACTATAGGGAAAAAATGGATTTTTAAAAAAATAATAGATGTGAGCATGGATTTTATTTGGAAAAATGAAGAACTAAAAAGGTTTTACTCCTCTGAAAAATATTCAAGGGTTTGAGACCAGACCCAAAACCCCCCAGAAGATGAAAAGAGCAGCTCAACACAGACAGGAAGGAAAAAGCTCCGTGCTCTCCAAGTGTCCTTTAGGATGGATCAGAAACAAACCCAGGTGAGTGATGGGGGGAAGGAGGGTGGTCCCTACAGCTGGTTGGTATTTTGGTGCCTCCTGGTGCCAAGCAGGATTTGGGAATTCATTCTGCCCTTCCCCATGGATTAAACATGCAGGCTGAGTGCACATGCTCAGAGATTGCTGAAACCACAGGCCAGGAGTGAATAATCCACTGTCTGCACCCATCAACCCCCAAAAAACCACCAGAAATAACCACATGACAGCAAGTCCAGGGAGTCTGCACAGCAATTCTCTGCATGTTCCAGACTGGGATGCACGGCCAAACCTGGATTTGTGTGGCAGCCCTGTGGAGCTGGGGGTGAACCAAAGAAAGGCAGAGCGGGGCGGAGCGGGTGTGCAGAAATACGTATCCACCTGGGCAAACAGGACCAGTCCTAAATACGTATTTGCACAAACCTAAAAACTTGTTTTTACCAAAGAGACAGGAACTGCTCCAAAGGTTTCAGCCAGAGCTCCGTTGTGCTGCAAATCAAAGAAGCAGAAGATGCTCAGACACCAAGGCAGGGACAGGCTCTGCCTCCAACACCATCCTGGGGAATCCTGCAGAGCTTTTCTCCCCTGCCACAAACATGGGGCTGATTGTCACCATTTGTTATCTGGAACAACATCCATTTGGCTTGATTTTTTTCCTTTTTTTTTGTTTTTTTGGTTTTTTTGTGTGTGAAAAAAAATATAAAAAACCCCAGGGTTTAAGGACAGTTGTTTCCATCATTCATGAATTTTGGAATATTCCCTTTTCAGCAGTCAGGATTAAAACCATCAGTGATGGCCATCAAGCACAGAAATATCAATGTTTAAAAGGAATTCTTAACCTCCTTAACAAAGAGAAAAACTTGAACAGAGCAGATATTGTGGGGGAGCACTGAGGATTTCCATCCACTACAAACCTCTGCTCTGGATTCCCCAAAGAATTAAAGATTAAAATAGACTTTGTGCCTCTCCTCTTGCACAAGATTCAAGCTTTGAACCTGCCCAAATTCAGCTGTCTGCACCTATTTGAAGAAGCAGTTAGAGGTCAGCAAGAGTTTCTCCATTTTTATTAAACAGCCTCCATCAGAAAACCACAAACTGCAAAATTTCCTTCCCACCACATCCTCGAGAGCTCAACTGAAACTGTGACTGCTCAAAAAAAGGAAGAACAATGCAGAAATGTTCATTATTTGAAACACTCTGAATCAATTAAATGTGAAAATCAGGAATCCACAAAGGATCCACCAACTAATCCTGTCTTTTATTTATACAACATTTATTTTACACCATCCTCTGTCCAAACTCTTTTCAAACAGCAAAATGTTCACCTTGAAATTCTGATTTTCTGTTTCAGCAAAATGTTCACCTTGAAACTCTGATTTTCTGTTTCAGCAAGATGTTCACCTGAAACTCTGATTTTCTGTTTCAGTAAAATATTCACCTGAAACTCTGATTTTCTGTTTAAGATGCATCATCCCTGGAGTCACAAAAGCCAGCCAGGACATTATTACATTATTACTTTGTGTCCCACTGCTCTTCTGCTCTCCCAAAATTGCTCCCACAGGACATGCACATCAACTCCTGCACTCCCAGCTCCCAACACCACCTTTATTTCCTTTATTTATTTCCTTTGAATTGACAGCATCTTCCCAAATTTCATCTCTCAGAGCATCCCTGACCCCTCAAAACCAGGATAGGTGATTTAAAATTCACCCCAATCAATATAAAATAATATCCATCCATCCCTAAACTCATCACAAATTTTTTTCTGGGATTTCACAGCAGCATCCAAGCACAGAATCCATCAGGAAATGCAAGGAAAAGCTCTGGGAGCTCACCTGGAAGGGGAGATCCATGGCACTGTTCCCAATCTGGTTCACATTTGGCAGTGACCCCCCGTAGTACTGGCCACGACTCTGCCCCAGTTGCAAATATTGAGTTTTCTGCAGCTGTAGCTGAAAGAAAAAGGAAGAGGAAAATAAAATTTCGACTGTTTTAAGCAGCAGTGTGATCACTGAGAATGGAAATCATTAAAAGGCATCAATCCAGCTTTTACAAAGGAGGCTCCAAGAGTTTCTTGCAGCAGGAAAAGCCCTGGAGAAAGGGCAGGGAGAGATTTGCAAGGAAAAGGCAGAGCCAGGTTTTCACACAGAGGTTTTCACAGAAAACCCTTCAGCCAAGGAAGAATCAACACACCAAGAATTCCCTGTGGCACAGGGATGTGGAAATGAATCTGCAAAGCTTCACTGAATTCCAGGTGTCCCTCTCCAGTGAAATATTCCAGGGGTTTGCCCAGAGCTGGAGACATTTCTGGATGTTTATTTGGGATGCTCAGGGGTGCTCTGGGTGCTCAGGGATGTTCAGGGATATTCAGGGATATTCAGGGATGCTCAGGGATGCTCAGGAATGTCCAGGAATGATCAGGGATGTTGAGGAATGCTCAGGGATGTTCAGGGATGTTTAGGGATGTTCAAGGATGTTCAGGGATTTTCAGGAATGTCCACAGGAGCTCAGGGATGCTCGGGGATGTTCAGGGATTTTCAGGGATGCTCAGGAATGTCCAGGGGAGCTCAGGGATGCTCAGGAATGCTCGGGGATGCTCAGGAATGCTCGGGGATGCTCAGGGATGCTCAGGGATGTTCAGAAATGCTCAGGGATTTTCAGGAATGCTCAGGAACGCTCAGGGATTTTCAGGAATGCTCTGGGATTTTCAGGAATGCTCAGGGATGCTCAGGGATATTCAGGGATGCTCAGGGATGCTCAAGGGGAGCTCAGGGATGCGCAGGGATATTCAGGGATGTTCAGGGATGCTCAGGAATGCTCAGGGATGTTCAGGAATGCTCAGGGATGCTCAGGGATGCTCAAGGATATTCAGGGATTTTCAGGAATGTTCAGGAATGCTCAGAGATGCTCAAGGATGTTCAGGGATGCTCAGGAATGGTCAGGGATGCTCAGGAACGCTCAAGGATGTTCAGGGATTTTCAGGAATGTCCAGAGGAGCTCAGGGATGCTCAGGGATGCTCAGGGATATTCAGGAATGTTCAGGAATGCTCAGGGATGCTCAGGGATGCTCAGGGATATTCAGGAATGTTCAGGAATGCTCAGGGATGCTCAGGGATTTTCAGGGATGCTCAGGGATGCTCAGGGATGCTCAGGGATGCTCAGGAATGTTCAGGGATGCTCAGAGATTTTCAGGAATGCTCAGGAATACTCAGGGATGCTCAGGGATGCTCAGGGATGTTCAGGGATGATCAGGGATTTTCAGGAATGCTCAGGGATGATCAGGGATTTTCAGGAATGCTCAGGAATACTCAGGGATGCTCAGGGATGCTCAGGGATGTTCAGGGATGCTCAGGAATGCTCAGGGATGCTCAGGGATGATCAGGGATTTTCAGGAATGCTCAGGGATATTCAGGAATGCTCAGGAATGCTCAGGAATGGTCAGGAATGCTCAGGGATGTTCAGGGATGCTCAGGAATGGTCAGGAATGCTCAGGAATGCTCAGGGATGCTCAGGAATGCTCAGGGATGTTCAGAAATGCTCAGGGATATTCAGGAATGTTCAGTGATGTTCAGGAATGCTCGGGGATGTTCAGGAACGTTCAGGAATGCTCAGGAATGTTCAGGGATGCTCAGGGATGCTCAGAGTGCCCACAGCACACTGCCAGCACCCAGACAGGATGCAGAGAAAAGGCCCAGCCTGTTCATTCCACACCAACACTTTGGGGAGTATCCATGGAGGATCACAGAATTCCAGAGTGATTTGGGTGGGAAGTGACCTCAAGGATCATCTCCCACAGCTGCTCTGGGAATTCCATCCCAGCCAGGAATTTCATTTTCAAACAGTCCCTGAATCAAAGCTCACCCTGAGGAGGGCTCACACATTTTCCTGACATCCAAACAATTCCTAGAAAACTCAAATACCTTTTTTTCACAGAATTTCCCCCAGAAGCCACCAATTTCCAACAGCACAGTTAAAAATCTCTGTGCTTGAGCTGAGGGACCAAACAAATCCCTGAATTAGGAGATGAAACCTCTCCACAGAGCACAGAATGCCAGGATCACCGAGGTGGGGAAACAGCTCCAAGGGCAAAACACCACCCACAAAGCAGCTGAAGGGTTTTTTTTCCTTAAAAAAAGGGCAGATAATCCCCTCAGGCTGAAGATTTATAAAACATTCCCACTTTTCCCTGTCAAATGGCTCAGAAAGATCCCATGCAAGGAGCAGGAAAGGCCCTTTTGCTTTCCTTGTGCAATATTTTGCCACACAATTCCTGAAGCAAGACAAGAAATTAGAGAAACCTTGTGCTGGTATCACTTCATGAGTCACAGCCCTTCCAACTCAGAGCACAAAAAGCACAATATCAGAACTAGCTGTGCTTTTTTCCCTGGCCCCTGCATATGTTTTTGTTGTTTAAAACAAAAAAAAAATTTTAAATAATAAAAAAAAAAGCTTTTTTTGGGATTTGAGCCAAACATTGAAGTAACCATTTCAACAGGTGTTGGTTTCCTTTCAAGAACCTCCAAAAATCACCCAGGGAGGAGGGGGTGGCTTTGTGTTTTTTTAAGGATTTGGGTGGGTTTTTTTTTCTCTCTCAGGATATTCCCACCTCAAAGCAGCCCAGCACAGGGAGGTCAGGAGCATTTATCTTTGTGCTGCACTTCCATAGAAATGAGGTGACCCAAGAGCTGGGGAGCCCAGGCTGCTCAATCCTTTCACTGGAGCAAGGATAAACACTGCTGGAAATGTGTGCCAAAAAATGAGAGAAGTGATTGCTGCTCCTTGCTCTCATCCATCAGCACAGCAGGGAGAGCTGGGCTGGCTGCTCTGCTCAGCTCCTGCCTTGCAGGACAGAGTGGCCCCCAGACTCCACATTTATTGGAGCAAATCAACAACTGCCACTTGCAATCTGGGAAGATCAAGTGGGAAGCGGAGCAGGGTTTGTGTCCTGCGTTTGGAGTTGGGAAATGAAGTTGGTTTGAAGTTTAGGAGTTTGTTGTTGTTCCAGCAGGAAATCAGGAGTGAAATCAGAGCTGGTTTTTACCTTCTCAGAAAAACAAAAAAACTGCAAATTTCTCAGAGATAGTTCCTGAAATGTGATTTAATTCCATCTCTCACCTTCCACTTGGACACTTGCAGGGATGGCAAATCCACAATTTCTCTGGGCAATCTGTCCCCACCCTTTAGGAAAACAGATGCTGTGCCTAAAATGAAATTTCTTTTTCCTCTCCATCCACCCTGCGAGGTGGAGCAGGCACAACTGGGGATGAGATTCAGATTTTAAAAAGGGTTGGATTTTAAAAGCAAGCAACAAAAAGGAAAAGCCTTTTCTTAATAGAAAAAATCCCCATTAGTGTGGAAATGTTACCAAGTGTCAGGGCAGCCCCAGGGTTATCTCCTGGGCTCGGATTCAATTAGTGCAATTTGGATTCTGGATGAGTTTAGGCAGGGAAGGGTGATGAGGAATTACAGTAATTTCATGATTATAAGATGCACATTACAATACAGAATGTAATAAAAGGGATCTGTTCTATCAGCATCTGTTCAGGGTGGGGCAGTGATCCTGATCTCTGTGGGAGATATTCTGTTAATGGGTCAACTGTTAAAAACCAGTGGGGCAGTGTTCCTTATCTCATGGGATATCTCCTGTTAATGGCTCATATTTTATAAACCAGGTAGGGCAGTGTTTTAATCTCTGTGGGATATCTCTCCTGTTCATGGCCATGTTTTATAGCAGGGCATTGTTCTTTATCTTTTCACAGCCCATCCTTCCCCCAGCCAGTCATTTTCTGCTCATGGCCATTGAGTCCCACTGTGGCACTGATAAAATTACTGCATCCCATTGGGAGTTGCTCCAGCCAGGGGGAAGAGCCCAACATTTCTTACCAAGATAAAAACAGAGGTTTTGGGACACTAAGGGAGCCCCTTCTCCACTGGACTCCAGAGGAAAACCGGATTTCTCCACATCAGCACTGGAGCTTGGGAGGGAAACTGCACCTTGTACAGGAGCACTGCTCCAGCTGAGCCACATCTGTCACTGCAGGAGGATGCAGCCACCATGGAATGGGACTGCTGCCAACACCCTGCCTGACGGGTGTCAGGCTGTACTCTGACTGTGTCAGGGTTTGGGGTTTGTTCTTTGGAATTCTGTATTTCTATTTTAATTTCCCCAGTAAAGAACTGTTATTCCTATTCCCATATTTCCTGAAAGCCCCTTGATTTCAAAATTATAATAATTTGGAGGGAGGGGGTTTGCATTCTCCATTTCAAAGAGAAGCTCCTGCCTTTCTCAGCACACACCTGTCCTCCAAACTAAAACAGCAACTTTTCATTCTTTGTTGATATTTAAGCCGCACTTTGGGTTCAGACCAAAATTTTAATCAAAATGCTGCAGCTTATAACTGTGAAATTACTGTACTGAGAGCTCCCCACATTTCTTTATTTCACCATGACTCCACACTGCAGCTTTTCCATTTCTCTGTGAGGGGACCAGGAGCAGCTCCCTGACAGCTGAAAATATTGCAGAAGATCCCAGCTCCTTCCCAAGGAAGCTTTTGCTAAGGAAACAGCTTTTGCTTGTTAAACCTTTATTTCTGCCTGCTTTTTTATTTCTGCCTGCTTTTCTTGGTCCCCAAACGCCAGATCCAAATGGAATCTGTAATTTTCCTTCCACCAGCCTTTCTCTTACTCCACTTAACTTGAAAAATCACTTTTTTTTTTTCTTTATTCACAAAAAAAAAATATAATTTATGTGAACATTTATATGAACACATCAATTTTTCCATTTGGGTCACCATTTGCTGGACACACAGCTGTGTTTGTAGGGAGAGATTCAAGTTCTACAAATAAAAAAATAATAAATGAAGACAGAAACAAAACCCTAAATACAAATCCAGTTTTCCTACAGACTTTCTAATATGCAGATGTGAATTAAATGAAGCTTTTATTAAGCATTCAATGCTTTAAGTTATTTTAATTCTATCATGAAAAATTCTGAGTATTTCACAAATTTGTGGGCAGAACTTATTGGGAACTTTGTAAATCAACTTAAATCCACTGTAAAGTTTTTTTTTTTTCTTAAAATGTCTTTTTTACCAGATGAGATCTGGACTGGCAGAACGATAATGAAAGGGTGGAGTGTCCGTTTGATAAAACCCCAGATATCTGCTGCCTACAGGAAGCAAAGATTTGGAGATAACAGCTTTTTTCACTGCCTTGCAGTTTCCACACCGAGTTTTTCTTATAATTTCATTTTTTCCCTTTCCTCTTCAGCACCTCCAGCCTAATAAGGAGCAAAAGCAGCAACGGATTAAAATTTAAAAAGAATTATTAAAGCTTAATTGGGGCTTCAGTTGTGCTGGCAGGATTTAGTGGGGGTTTATTATTTGGAAATCTGAGCAGGGATGAAATTTTCAGGAATTTTCACCAGGGCTGCTGCAGGATTTGAGATTTTGGGATTTTTTTTGGGAGGAATTTGTCAGAAGGAGAAGGAAAAAGAAGCTCCCAGATGCTGCTCTGGTTTCTCTCTGCTCTTGGAATTAAACACCAAGTCAAACAAAGGTTGATTGGTGCCTTCACAGGGACATTTCTGCCCATCACAGCCTCGTGGTGATAAGAAAAGCAAATAAAAGCTTACAAAGAAAAGAGACCTTAACAGGGATTTAATGAGTCCAGTTTAGATTTACTGCCACGAGCTACAAATCACCTCATTAACCCCTGAATTATTTAAAAAGTTCTTTAAGGTGCCAAAAAGTCTCCAAACACCCAGACCTCGGCTCCTCAAGGGAATCCTTTACTGATAATAACCCAAAATTCACATTAAAATTTGAATTTGAAAAACTCAACACTTGCTACTGAATTACTAAAATTAATACACATTCAAATAATTGCACATTTATGAAGAAATCCTGAGATTTCTTTAATTCCATGAGGAAGGAATCACAAATGAACAGGAGAAAATCCTGGTAAACCAAGAAAAATGGAATTTCTGTGCTGGCCACAATTTTAATTCTTGGTGCCTTCCCACATCCCCAACCTGAAAATTAAAACAAATAATGAGCAGACACAAATGAATGAAGGTTGGGAAGACTTTTGGACTTTTTTAATCCCTATAATCTTGGGAGAATTGTGATTGTTTTTATAATTTTATCGTGTTTTGGATAATTTATTGCAAATAATTACAAATACTTCCATTATTTACATGTTACTGATATGAATTCACCCCTGCTGTTATCACACAGTTCAATAAGTGGCTGAAGAGATGGATTTGCAAGTTGAGCTTTTTATTTTAATTTCCCATGTAATTAAAAATTAATATTATGAAATCAAACAGCAGCAATGTTTTCACCTCAGCAGGCACCTGTAATATGTAAATAATGGCAGTTTATCTTCCATGCCCTGATAAATGAGGAAATAATTTTTATGATGCAAAGGCTCATGTTTGAAATTCTCTTTTGCAGCACCTCAGAGAAAGGAAAAGGTGTGATAACAGCAAAGCACAGCTCAAATTCTGTGATAAAACACCCTGATCCTCCAGGAAAGGGCTGGGGACAGAGGGAGATAAAAACATCTGAGACTGCAGCCAGGTGAGCAGGCTGCTGCCTCTGAGAGAAAAACGGGGCTCTGGAATCCCAGGGAGGGACTGAGGGAACACCCTGAGGGACAGCAGAGCTCTACTGGGAACAGTCAGCACTTCTGAGGGACTGGGAATGGGATTGGGGAATGGGAATTGGAAATGGGAATGGAAATTGGAAAAGGGAATGGGAATGGGATTGGGGAATGGGATTGGGGAATGGGAATGGGGAATGAGAGGGGATTGGGATTTGGATTGGGAATGGGATGGGGAATGGGATTGGGAATGGGGAATGAGAGGGGATTGGGATTGGGAATGGGGAATGGGAATTGGAAATGGGAAAGGAAATTGGAAAAGGGAATGGGAATAGGAATGGGATTGGGATTGGGAAGGGGGAATGGGACTGGGATTGGGAATGGGAAAGGAAATGGGGAATGGGACTGGGAATGGAAATGGGGAATGGGACTGGGATTGGGAATGGGAAATGGGATTGGGGAATGGGGAATGGGCTTGGGATTGGGAATGGGAAATGGGGAATGGGAATGGAAAAGGGGAATGGGGAATGGGGAATGGGAAATGGGCTTGGGATTGGGAATGGGGAATGGGGAAATGGGAATGGGGAATGGGAAATGGGACTGGGATTGGGAAAGGGGAATGGGAATTGGAAAAGGGAATGGGAAATGGGAATGGGGAATGGGATTTGGATTGGGAAATGGGAATAGGGAAATGGGAATAGGAATAGGGAATGGGAATGGGAAATGGGAATGGGGAATGGGAAATGGGAAATAGGGAATGGGACTGGGATTAGGAATGGGGAATGGGAATGGGGAATGAGAGGGGAATGGGAATGGAAATGGGGATGGGAATGGAAATGGAAATGGGGAATGGGAATGGGAATAGGGATGGGGGATGCAATTGGGAATGGGAATGGGAAATGGAATAGGAATGGGGATGGGAATAGGGAATGGGAAATGGGAAATGGAATGGGAATGAGAAATGGAATGGGGATGGGAAATGGGAATGGGAATAGGAATAGGAATAGGGAATGGAAAATGGGAAATGGGAAATGGAATGGGGATGGGAACTGGGAAGGGGAAATGGAAATGGGGAAAAGTGAATGAGAACAGGAAAGGGATGCAGAGGCAGCTCCTTCCCTCTCCCCAGCCCTGCCAGGACAAGGAGCAGAGCAGCCTGTGCCTCTCCTGCCTGGGCTGTCACTCAGGAAGAGGCAGATTTCCAAAGTCACCGATTTCCTGCAGCTCCCAGCCCTGTCCAAGAGCAGCAGAGGCTCCAAAGGCGCAGCTGTTCCTCCCAGGAAGGAGGGGAAAGGAAATGAAGGCTGAAGTTGAGAGGAAAGGGATAATCCACAGTGAGAGCAGCTGCTCTGCCTGCCTCGCCTGGGACCTCAGGGATTCCAGCAGCAGCTTGGAACAAAATGTTTTGCAACAGTTTGGGGTTGGTTGTGGTTTTTTTTTTTATTTTTCAGGGTGTTTTTAGTGTCAGAAGTGAAGATTTGAAGGAGTGAGGACAAGTTTCCCTCGCTGCCAATCCTTCCCAAGGATCTTGGTGTCCTGCAGAGATGGATTCTGCAGGGAATGGGACAAGCAAAGCCAAAACAGGAAGCCAAATGTCTACTAGAAACGAAGTGAAAATTACCCCAAAAAATCTGCAGCCATCTGGGATGAACTGGCCGTGACCCCAGGCTCGTGGAACTGCTACATCATTGTTTACTCCTGCAGCACCACAAGTGTCACCCCAGTCACTTCCAAGGATTTGTTCCATGATCCCATCCCCGTGGCAGGACACAAACACAGCTCTCAGGCCAAGCAAATGCAGCCAGGAAGAACAAAAATGCAGGAAAAGGCCAAAAAAAAAAGCATTTTTGTTGCTTTTTTAATTTTTTTTGAAGGGAAGGAAGCTGTTGTAATATCTTGGAATTTAGCAGCAGTTTTGTTTCTGCCACTGAGACACTTCCCAAGCAACTCCTTGCTCAGAGCTGAGCTGAGAACAGCTTTGATTTTCAGGGATTTTAATTTCCACCCCCAAAGCATTAAAACACACAAAAAAAAAACCTTTAAAAATTATCAACAAAACGGGAGGAGGATCAGGAGCAAAGGGTTGTGCTGCTGCCTGGGATTGTCCCAGCAAAATCTTCCTTTTCCACCTCCTGGAATGAACCAGGAGCTCCATGAAAAACCAAAATGGGATTTAGAAAAAGGTGTTTTCATCATGAGAGCAATGAAAACTGCCAGGCACAGTGAGGCAGCTGACTGGAGACTTTCTAAACCTGATTATTTTATTAATTTTCTTATTTATTAATTATTTATTTCTGATAGCATTGCTCCAAGTGAAGGCAGAACTGCAAATTCTGTGCTCTGAAGGGGGGAAGGAGGTGATGGAGGCAAAGTTTTTATCCCCACCCTTTGGATTTGGGATTAAATCGCTCAATTTTGCAGCTTGCAGGTCCAGGAAGGAGAATTGGGAGGCAAGGATCACTTCTTTATTATCTTCAAACTTTGGGTGAATGGTGGAGGAGAAAAAGCAAAGGCAGAAAGGAACCCCAGGAAACAAAACAACCCCAAAAAGGAACCCCAAAAAGCAGAGACTCAGCTGAGGTGCAACACAGCACTCACTATAAACCAACCTAAAATTAATTTATTACAGAATACACTGAGCTAAAGGAGATCCCATCAGGATCATGCTAAAATAAATTTATTACAGAACAAGCTGAGTTAGAAAGGATCCATCAGGATCAAGCTAAAATAAATTTATTACAGAATACACTGAGTTAGAAGGGACCCATTGGGATCAAGCAAAAATAAATTCATTACAGAACAGGCTGAATTAGAAAGGATCCATCAGGACCAAACTAAAATAAATTTATTAAAGAATACACTGAGTTTAAAAGGAGCCCTCAGGATCATGCTAAAATAAATTTATTACAGAACAGGCTGAGTTAGAAGGGATTCATCAGGATCAAGTTAAAATAAATTTATCACAGAATACACTGAGCAAATGGAGATCCCATCAGGATCAAGTTAAAATAAATTCATTACAGAGCAGGTTGAGTTAGAAAGGATCCATCAGGATCAAGCTAAAATAAATTTATCACAGAATACACTGAGCTAAAGGAGATCCCATCATGATCAAGTTAAATGAATTTATTACAGAACAGGCTGAGTTAGAAAGGATCCATCAGGATCAAGCTAAAATACATTTATTACAGAATACACTGAGTTAAAGGAGATCCCATCAGGATCAAACTAAAATAAATTTATTACAGAATAGGCTGAGTTAGAAGGATCCATCAGGATCAACCTAAAATGCATTTATTACAGAATACACTGAGTTAAAAGGGATCCATCAGGATCATGATAAAATAAATTTATTACAGAATACATTGAGTTAAAGGAGATCCCATCAGGATCAAGTTAAAATGAGTTTATCACAGAATACACTGAGTTAGAAAGGATCCATCAGAATCAAGCTAAAATAAATTTATTACAGAACAGGCTGAGTTAGAAAGGATCCATGAGGACCAAACTAAAATGAATTTATTACAGAATACACTGAGTTAGAAGGGATCCATCAAGTTCACATTAAAATAAATTTATTACAGAATACATTGAGTTAAAGGAGATCCCATCAGGATCAAGTTAAAATTAATTTATTACAGAACAAGCTGATTTAGAAAGGATCCATCAGGATCAAGTTAAAATAAATTTATCACAGAATACACTGAGTTAAAGGAGATCCCATCAGGATCAAACTAAAATAAATTACAGAACAGGCTGAGTTAGAAAGGATCCATGAGGACCAAACTAAAATGAATTGATTACAGAATCCACTGATTTCAAAGGGATCCATCAGGACCAAGCCCAGCTCTGGGCCGTGCACAGAACAGCCCAAGAACCCCAAGTGAGATCTGCAACCCTCAGAGTCCAGCCCAGTCCAGGCCATTGATAAGGGCTGAATGTCATTGATCAGCAGCCCAAAATGTCATTGATAAGGGCTGAATGTCATTGATCAGCAGCCCAAAATGTCATTGATAAGAGCTGAATGTCATTGATCAGATTGATCAGCAGCCAAATCCATGCCATTGACCAGCAGAGCCCAATCAATGCCATAAGAGCTGAATGTTATTGATCAGCAGAGCCCAGTCAATGCCATTGATAAGGGGTGAATGTCATTGATCAGATTGATCAGCAGCCCAATCCATGCCATTGATAAGGGTTGAATGTCATTGATCAGACTGATCAGCAGCCCAATCCATGTTATTGATCAGCAGCCCAATCCATGTTATTGATAAGAGCTGAATGTCATTGATCAGATTGATCAGCAGCCCAATCCATGGCATTGATAAGAGCTGAATGTTATTGATCAGCAGCTCAATCCATGCCATTGATAAGGGCTGAATGTCATTGATCAGACTGATCAGTAGCCCAATCCATGTTATTGATCAGCAGCCCAATCCATGTTATTGATCAGCAGAGCCCAGCAGGAAGCAGCTGAGCCCTGGCCCAGCCCCAGCTCTGCACTTCCAGCACTCCACAAGAGCCAATCATTACTCATGAGTTCATGTTTTCTTCACCTTCCTGTTGAGGAGATTATTTAAGACCTCAAATCACTTAACTGGATTGTTTTGTCCTCTCCTGAGTCATCTCCAAATTCCAAGGCCCCATTAGATTCTCCTTCAGGAGCTGTGAGCAGCTCCCCAGGTTGCCTGAGCTATAAAACCGTGAGGAAACGGGGCTGTAAAAATCACCCAGCCTTGGAGCTGCCTCCTCCAATTCCTGTCAAAGTGGGAAGGTCTCACATCCCTTAAAATCCACACTGCCTCAAATTCTTTATTTTTTAAAAATAAAAAATATTTTTTTTGTGTGTTAACTAGAAGAAAAAAGAATGAGGAGGGGAGAGAGGAGGAACCAGCACTTAATGCTGTGATTATTTTTTATTCTTTACTTCTGTTTTATTTCTTTTATTATATCTGAACAATGAAAACAGAGAAAAACTGCATTTTGCTCCCCAAAATGAATGAAAATGAATCATTGGGCAAAGAATCATTAGGAACACACCTTGCAGGATTTAAATAAACAAACAAAAACCATCACCATAAAGAACACAACTTAATGCACAGGCTGGGGACTCGGTGTTTAAAAAACACTTTGCTATTTCTGGTGAACAAAGGTTTACTGTTGAAAACTTCACAGTCACAACTGAGCAGCAAAAACAGGATACAGCAAACTGGAGCCTTAAAATAGTGACTATTCTTCCGAGTTGTGCTCTATCTATGCCGGGCAGGGAGCCAAGCAAAGCTACAACAGGCACCAAACCTGATTTGAGAGCTTTGAAAAACAAACCCCAGCCCGTGGCAGCTCAGCTCAGCTCCTTCCCTCGGAGCTTTCCAGGCGTGGATGTTGTTGATAATTCAGGAGAAAGCTCCTGCTTGAAGCTCCTGTGGGATTTGATAGCCAGGATTCTTTGGGTTCTCTTTAGGAGCTCGGTGCTTTCTAAATTTTGTTTATTTTTGGGAGGGTTGTTGGATAACAATGAATTGTGCAGAGGGTTGGGAGGCAAGGATTGATTTTTTTTTCTTTGTTATCATCAAATTTTGGGTACTTGGGTGGCTTGTGGAGAAAAAAAAAATAAAAACAGTAGAGGCACAGCCCTGCCCCACACAGCACTAATTACTATGAACCAAGCTAAAATAAATTTATCTGAGTTTAAAGGGACTTTCTTTTCTTAAAGCCAATATTCCTCCTGAGCAGGGATCTGATGGAGAACAATCACCAGGCTTCAATAAAAAGTTCCTCAGCCATCCCCATTCCTCCTATTGAAATGCCTCAGAAAAGCTGAAATAAAAGCAGAGATGCCCTCATTAAGTAAGATAAAAATAGCTTTTATGTTCCATTTTTTATTTTTAGCTAAAGAATGAAAATTCAGTTATGTAACCCTACAAGTTTGGTAAATTAGGAGCCAAGCAGGGCATGTTTGCACTCTTTGGGGTTCAGGGGCACCTCACTCTGCCCTCAGAGTGGCCAAAAGTTACAGAAAATTATTTGTGGTTTGAAAATGTGGCATCAACCAACCCTGCAGGCATCAAAAAATATCCCAAATATCATCAGAG
This sequence comes from Catharus ustulatus, assembly GCF_009819885.2. Lineage (NCBI taxonomy): Eukaryota > Metazoa > Chordata > Aves > Passeriformes > Turdidae > Catharus > Catharus ustulatus. The sequence continues at coordinate 1,646,929 of NC_046249.1, read as the reverse complement.
CCCAAATTCTTCGAATGCAAAAGGCTCATTCAGCTCAATCATCTCCCTGAACCAGAGGCAAATCTAATTACAAGGAGAAGGTCAATCAGACATTTGAGTCTGAGCTGGCTGCTGGAAACTTGTGCAATATTTAAGATATTAAATAAATATTAAATCAGATATCCTCCATCCCTCTTGCTGCCAGGAATACAATCTACACTGAGCCTGCAAGGAATCAAAAAGTCAGGAGTCAGGGTATGAAACAATCCCTGCCTTCCCTTCTCCCACAGAGCTTTTTTATTCCTTTAATCCACCTTACAGATGTTGAAATCCCAAAAAAATCTCCTTCTGAAGAGGCCCCATCCTGTCACCAACAACTGCTCCTCTGTCTGAGGTGGGAGCTATCACCATCTGCCTGGAAATTCATATATTTGGAGATATCAACTCCAATTCCCTCCCCTCAGAGACCTCAGCCGTCCAAGGAAAATAATATTCACATAAATAGTAATAGCTGGGTACCAAAATTAATTGAAAATTCATCTTGCAGAGCTGCAGTGTGCAGTTAACACATCTTACTGCTCTGGAGTGCTAAGTAAGCAGAGTAAAACCAGCAGTGAGCAGCTCAGCAGGGAGAGCACAGAGGAGATTTTCCCAATCATCAGGAAAAGTGATAGAGCAGGAAAAGGAAGGGAAAGAACTCGGAGAAAATCTGCCTGTGAGGCACAGACTGAGCCAGGGCTGTGGAATTCCTGCTGCAGCACTTCAGCCTCCTCCACTTCATTATTTAAGAGCTGCTTTTGGTGGGTGTGTGCTGGTGTTGTTTGATGGCAAAGATTGTTCTGCTACAAGGGGAAGAATTTTCAGCTCCTGAGAAATAATTTGCTGTTCTCAACACTTGGTTACAACTTTATAAAGTCCCAAGGAGCTCAGGCCAAAACATGAAACATAAAATGCTAAAGAGGGGCTGCTCAATCCACATTCCTGGATATCACTTCCAGCAGCACAAAATGCAAATCATTTCAAACAAATCAAAGCAAATATTCACTCCAGCCATGCTGATAATAAGCACACACACATCCAGCTGCCACCTGGAGCTCCCAGAATTCCTGAATGGTTTGGGAAGGAAGGAATATCCAAGGGACACCTCCCACCAGGGATTCAGGATCATCAAAACCTTTGGGATCACATTTATTTAACAAAATGTCAGGAGTTGAGAGGAAAAAAAAACAAAAAAGTGAAGCAGCAGCGAGGTCACAGCTGGTCACTGTCACAAGATGAACTCTGCTCCCAAAAAATCCACCTGATTTTGAATGTGCTGCTTTTCACTCCAACCCCTCAAGAACCCCTCAGCAGCTACAAAAACACCAGGGTAGAATTCCAGCCAGCACTACCAGGGTTTTAACTCAGAAAAGCTTATTTTCTTTACTTTTTTTTTATTTTTTAACAGTCTTACATTTGCTGGAAAGTGCCTTGAAGTCTACTTGAGTTTCAGAGCCTGCATTAGGCACAGAAATATCGATGCCAGTGTGGAACAGAGCATCAGGGAGTGATCAATGCTGCAGGGCCACAGACCAAACTGCCCTTAAACTGCTCAAGGAAATGTTCTTTGCAGTCACAGATGGAAAATGGACAACACTGAGAAATATTTAACCTTTAATACATTTTGGTTAAATCCCTATTGATCATTTTTGAGAGGATGTCTGGGTTTTTTTGCCAAATTAGTGTGTGATTACCACGACAATGTGAGTGTTTGATAATTTCACAGAATCCCAGACTGGTTTGGGTTGGAAATCATCAAATCATCAAATCATTAAATCATCAAATTCCACCCTGTGCCACAGGCAGGGACATTTTCCACTATCCCAGGCTGCTCCAACCTTGGACATTCCCAGGGATGGGAAATCCAAACAAGCTCCCCACCCTGACAGAGAGGAATTTCTTAAAGAAAATTCACAGAGTTTTCCAGGCTGCTCCAACCTTGGACATTCCCAAGGATGGGAAATCCAAACAACCTCCCCACCCTCACAGAGAGGAATTTCTTAGAGAAAATTCACAGAGTTTTCCAGACTGCTCCAACCTTGGACATTCCCAGGGATGGGAAATCCAAACAAGCTCCCCACCCTCACAGGGAGGAATTTCTTAAAGAAAATTCACAGAGTTTTCCAGACTGCTCCAACCTTGGATATTCCCAGGGATGGGAAATCCAAACAACCTCCCCACCCTGACAGGGAGGAATTTCTTAGAGAAAATTCACAGAGTTTTCCAGACTGCTCCAACCTTGGACATTCCCAGGGATGGGAAATCCAAACAACCTCCCCACCCTGACAGAGAGGAATTTCTTAGAGAAAATTCACAGAGTGCAGGAAATTTGGGTTAAAATTCCCCCCATAAGGCCCAAAGCCACGGGTGTGGTTTCTGCTGTACCCACACTGGACACAGCAGTGCAAACTCTCACTGAAATGTGCTGGGGCTTTGATATTCCTAAAGTGCAGGAAGTGCTTCCCAAGCCAAATCAATGGCATTGATAAATTGATGATAAAAGGGAGAGCAAAGTGTTGGTGAGAGGAGCGGGGGGTTGATGGGTTTCTGAGCAGGGTACAAAAATAAAAACGCAGAGTACTCGATAAAACATCTGATAAGCACTGATCTGAGGGAGAAAGCCAAGCACAGGTAAAAATGTTGCCAAGCCCACGTCCTCACACAACCACAAGCACACTCTGGGCTTTCCAGGCCCTGGGGTTCCCCCTCCTTTTCCTTTGTGCTCTTTTTCCGTTCCATCTCACAGATCCTCTCGCCCTCAGGCCATGCTGCTGCTAAAATCGTTTTTCAGAACCGAATATTCTTGAGAAGGACTCTGAGGTACAACTCCTGGGGTTGGGTTTTGTGGGGGGATGTTTTACCCCTGGTCAGCACAGAACTCAGCTCCTCCTGTCCCCGAGGGCTCTGTCACCTCTGTCACCTCTACAGTCACAGCTGGAACTCAAAGGCAGCACCACAAATTTTCAATTTCTGCCTGCTAAACCAAGAGAATCAGCATCCACACCTCCCCCTCTTCAGTGTAACCACAGGCTCAGCTCCCCTCTGCAGCTTGTTTTGTAGGGGAAAACCCCAAATGCAGCCCAAAGAACTGCAAGAACCGACTGTAGCTCACCTTGAGAGCAAATTCTCTTCCTAAAAGAGCACCTTCTATAAATGCAAATTACCACCCAGTGCTGATGCTAAATAAAACCCAAGAGCAGGAGCTGAGTCCCACATGTTCACCCTGAGAATTACAACCAAACACCCAAAATGCAGCAGTTGTACAATCCAGCCTCACGTGCTCCCAGCTCTGCTACATCATTAACACCCAGGGATTTGGCCACTGCACACACAAAGATTTTGTCCAGCAGCAGCTGTGCTGTGTGGGAGTGATGGGACAAGCAGTAAAAAAGGCATTGTCTCCTTTAAAAAAAAATTTAAAAATCCAACAAAAGCTGCCTGGGTTTGGCAGAAGAAGCCTTGCCCTGCTCGGTGCAGTTTCCCAGGATGGCACAGCACAGCACAGCTCGGTGTTTACCTTGGACAGCTCAGGCAGGCTGAGGGAAGCCAAGGGTTGCACAAGAACAGAGATTCTTTGTGTCCTGGCAGGTCCCCTCTGCCTCTCACCCTGCTGATTCACAAACATTCTTTCAAAGAATGAAGGTTCAGGCAGCCCGAGGAGCATCTCTGGGGGTTCCAAACTCCCTGCTGTGCTCGGGGTGCTGCTCTGGGATGGTCACAAAGCTCCCAGGACAAGAGGAAACAACCTCGGGCTTTGCAGGTTGGACATGAGTAGGAATTTCTGCATGGAAAGGGTGTTCAGGAATTGGAGGGGCTGCCCAGAGTCCCCTGGGGGTGGCACTCGGTGGGGAGGGGTCACAGCTTGGGTTGGGATGCATCACAGAATGAAATTCATCACCCCAGTGGGTGAGAACAGATAAAACCCAAATCTCTCATTTCTTGGAAATGTGCAGACTCAGGGTCCAAACTTTGGGAAAGTTAATGAAGGAAAAAAATTCCCCCTAGAGCTTAAAAAATTCCCATTTGTGTTTGGAGAGAAAGTCACTGAGCTGAGCTGCCAGCTGGAATCATCAATCCCAGCCAGGAGGGCTCAGGCCTGATTTTGATGCATTTCTTTAATATCTCTCAGACATTCAAAACCACTCTTAGGTCACGAGGAATTTCTTTTGTATCACATTATTGAATAAAAACCTGCTGAAGACATCAGGAGCCACCGCAGCTCTGTGTCATCATCATCATCATCACCATCAGTGTTTCTCGTTTTTAAAAGTAGATTAGCATTCCTGATTTAACTAAGCTTTTAAATACTGTTTTGCATATTATCTACATCCAGTGCTGAGCTGGGGATGTACAAAGAGACATTTTGATCTCTTCCACAGCCAACAGGAACCAGAAAACCACTGAGTGCCTCATTTTTAAGTACAAATTTTGTGGCAGGGGGGTGTGTGTGGCTTTTACACAAACTGGGGGGGGGGTTTCACTTCATTTTTATTTCAAATCAAAATCAAATCCATGCTATTATAACATATTCCACCTGACAAAATTAAACTACAACAGGATTTTGTATTCAAATTAGCCAGGTTTAAAAAATAAACACCGATTTTCAGGAACTCAACGAAAGCAACGCAGAACATTGGGTAACACCTAAAAACACACAAGCAAAAGGTGATGAAATTTTTTGCACAATGTTTCCAAACATCACCATTAACCTGGGTTGAATTCCCTGGGTTTGTTCCCTGGGAGACAGCACCCACTGGCAGCTTTTTGGAATTTTGGGGGGGTCTTTATTCCAAGGTGAGACTGCAAGGCCCATCAGAGGGAGCTCAAACACAGCTCTGCCTGAAAGCCCCCAAAATTAAATGATTTTAAGTGAATAATAATAAAAAAGCAATCCTGGAAACCTGAGGAAATATCCATCAAGAGCCATCCTTAAAATGCAGGTCACAAATTGTCTTTTAAAATCTTGTATTTTTTAGCATTTCTAGAGTCACATATTGAAGGGCTCAGCATTATCTGCACGTTAATTTTTTGGTTAATTACAATTTGAAAGGGCAGCAACATCCTTGGATGAGTAAAGAGCTGCATCAAAGCATCCCTGGGCTGAGAAATCGAGACAAACCCTGGTAAACAAGCCCAGAAATCAGCACAGTCCTGAAATTCCAAACCTCATAGAAAAGAAGGAGAAGAGCCACAAACAAAACACAGGAGTCAATGTCACAGAGGAAAAAAAAAATAAAAAAACTCCCCCTCTCCTCTCCTCACCCACTTTGTTACTATGGGACTGGCAGAAAGCTCTGGATTATGAACACCAAGGTCCCACTCACAAGACAATTAAGCAGCTCCAGAGCTTCCATCGACCACCCACCTCCGCTCTGCGCAAGGTCTGCGCCTCCCAGCTCAGCTGAAATGCCAAAACTCCGCCAGTGCCAGCTGAAAAACAGCACTCTGCTGCTCCACACCACAGGGAAAGCCTCAGCAAAACAAAGTTCATTCTTTCTCAATTTTTTTTTTTTTTTGGTATCACAACAGATGAGAATTTTAAAATCCCACATGGATCCGACACCGTAAATAGGTGGGAGATGACCGTGAGAGAAAGGAAATTCAGAATTTCTGCCTCTGCTCTGAGCAGTAACCAACAATAAAGCAGACAAGATGGTAAACATTGCAAAAAGACAATTACTAATAATGAAAAGGCAACAGAAATTTTGGGCTGCTTCCACCAACTGAGTAAGGCGTTTTCAAACTGACAGCAACGTGCTGCTTGCCAAATGAAAATGGGAGCAAACAGCAAAGTTGTGCTTAACCCCTTTTTGCTTTTATGCTGCATTTTAAACCCTGATGAAATCATGGAATTTGAAAGAAAAAGTCTACAAAGGAGACATTTTACTCAGCTCTCTGGTCAGTGTTTCCATCACTTCAGTACCCAGAATGCTCAGAAAAGTTATTCATCTTGGGTTCTTTCCTCAAAACCTGGTTCTTGAAAGTGTGATGGGTTTCCAAGTGCAAAACCTGGGCTGGGAGCGCTTGGATTTGGGAGAAACTGAAATGGGATTGAGGAGAAGTGAATCTGGATTCTGCCTTCTCCTGCAGAAGGTGAGAGCTCAGCGTGTGAGTTAATTGAAGGACAACCTGTAATTGCAGATTCCAAGAACTCCCTCAGGAACAGCCAGCAAGGACTGACCACCGAAGGCAAAATCCTGAGGCACACAAGGTGATCCCACTGACTACAGAGATCTCCAAATTATCCTCACTCTGGTCCCAGCCAACTCCAGCAGGAACATCCAGCATCCAGGTGAGCACGAGCAGGGCTCCAGCCTCACACCTCCCCAGGCAGGTGCCTTTCCTTTCCATCCAACCAGCAGCACCACCAATTCCAAACAAATATTTACCCTCTCCTGACACGGAGGAATAAAAGGGAACCTTTTACTGCAAACCCGACCGTGTGTTCTGTTGTTCCAGCAAAGCTTCCGCCGCAAACAGGCCCATAAATTTTTTTTTTTTTGGAACAGTTAAAAACAAAACACTGACACAAGCAGGTGAGACAAGAACAAGAACAGCCCTGACATCCCAGGATCTGGACCAGAAAAGGCATCTCGTGCCCGGAAAGCGCATTGGTTATGCCGGGAATTTCTGCTGATGGGCTTTGCAGAGACAGCACCAGCCAAGGGAGCTTTTGGAAGTGCAGCAATTTGCACCTACGACAACCGGAGTGGAACGGCAACAACAGCATCCACAGCGAGTCCGGGGATGCTCCGGGGGGCTCGGAGGGACCCCAGCCCGGGCGGAGCCACCGCGAACAAACCGCGACACCTGCCCGGAGCTGCGAGCCCAGCTCAGCCCCCGGCCTGAGCCGGGATGAGGAGCTGGGGAACGCTCCAGGCCGGGCTGGAGGGAGCGGGATTCCCCTCAGAGCCGGGACTGTCCCGCGATGAGATGGGGAGATGGAGCCAGCACCGCCTCGCAGCCCGCTGAAGGGACCGAGATCCCTTCAGAGCCGGGGCCTGGCCAGAGGGGATGGAGCCGGGATCCCCCCTCAGCCCCGGGCCTGTCCCGGGGTGATGCAATTGGGATCTCCCCTCAGACACCGGCAAAGCATCCGGGATCCCCCTCCGAGCTGCGGCCTGTCCCGCTGTGACCAACCGGGACCCTCCTCAGCCCCCTCGCAGGGGGACACGGGGGTGTCCCCGCCGCAGCCCAGCCCAGCCCAGCCCAGCGCAGCCCCCTCCCCGCCGGGCCCGCTCCGGCCGTGCCGTGATGCCGCCGTCCCGACCCTCCCCCCGCGGCAGGTGTCGGGCTCCGGAGGATGCTGCGGGCCCCGGTGGGCGGCGCGGGCCGGGCCCGGTGCTGCCGAACCGGGGGTGGGGGGGCCCGGGGGCCGTGAGGGGGGGGCTGAAGGGGCCTCCCCCCCCCCCTCCCCACACACCGCGGGCGCCGCCCGCCCCCGCCAGGGGGCGCTGCCCGCCCCGCCCGCCGCGCGCCGCCGCTGCCCCCGGCCCGAGGGGCTCCGCGGGGGGGGCGCCGCCCCTCACACTCCCCCCCCCTCCCCGCCCGCCTCAGCCCGGGGGCGGCGGCGCCGAGGCTCACCCGGTGCGCGCGGGTCAGGCTCAGGTCCTTCATGACCTCCTCGAAGGCCGCCGTCTCCTCCGCCTGCTTCTGGTTGTGCAGCGCGATCTTCTCGCTGAATTTCCGCGGGTTGTTCGAGGCCGCCATCTTCCCCCGTCCGCATCCCCCTCCCCGCGGCCGAGGGGGGGCGAGGCGCATGCGCCGGCGCAGGGAGGGGGGGCGGCCGCAGGGCGCGTGCGCGGCGGCGGCGGCGGGGCGGGAGGGGGCGGTGAGGGGGCGGAGGTTGCGCATGCGCGGGGCCGGGCGCGCGCGGGAGGGACGGCGAGGGCGGGGGCGCGCGCGCGTGCGCGGGGCCGGGGCTTCCCCCGGGGGCGGGGGCGCGCGCGGGGCCCGGGGCGCGCTCCCGCTGCTCGCTCCTGTCCCCATCCCTGTCCCGGTTCTCGCTCCTATCCCGGTTCTCACTCCTGTCCCCATCCCTGCTTCTGGCCCGCTTCTCGCTCCTGTCCCGGTTCTCGCTCCTGTCCCCATCCCGGTCCCGGTTCTCGTTCCTGTCCCCATCCCTGCTCCTGTCCCGGTTCTCGCTTCTGTCCCGGTTCTCACTCCTGTCCTGGTTCTCTCTTCTGTCCCCATCCCTGCTCCTGTCCCGGTCCCGGTTCTCGCTCCTGTCCCCATCCCTGCCCCGGTCCCTGTCCCGGTTCTCGCTCCTGTCCCGGTTCTCGCTCCTGTCCCGCTTCTCACTCCTGTCCCCATCCCTGCCTCTGTCCAGGTCCCCACTGCTGTCCCCTGTCTCCATCCCTGTCCCAGTCCCTGTCCCCATCCCTGCCCCTATTCTTGTGTCTGTCCTAATCCTGATCCCGGGCCTTGTTCCTGTCCCAATCCCAGTCCCCATCCCTGTCCCCTATACCTGTCCCTGTCCCCACTCCCATCCCGGTTCCAGTCCCTGTCTGTTCTCCATCCCTGTCCCAGTCCCTATTCCTGTCCCCATCCCGGCCCTTATTCTTGTGTCTGCCCTAATCCTGATCCCGGTCCCCATCCCTGTCTCCTGTCCCCTATACCTGTCCCCTGTCCCTGTCCCCTCTCCCTGTCCCCTATACCTGTCCCAGTCCCCTATACCTGTCCCCATTCCTATCCTGATTTCAGTCCCTGTCTGTCCCCATCCTTGTCCCAGTCCCTATTCCTGTCCCCATCCCTGCCCTTATTCTTGTGTCTGCTCTAATCCTGATCCCGGGTCTTGTTCCTGTCCCCATCCCTATTCCTGTCCCCATTCCAGTCCCTGTCTGTCCCCATCCTTGTCCCAGTCCCTATCCCTGCCACTCTCCCTGTCCCAGTGCCCTTCTCTGTCTCCATCCCTGTCCCAGTCCCTGTCCCCATCCCTGCCCTTATTCTTGTGTCTGCCCTGATCCTGATCCTGGGCCTTGTTCCTGTCCCCATCCCTGTCACAACCCCAATCCCCATCCCTGTCCCCTTTCCTATACCCATACCTGTCCCCATCCCTATTCCTGTCCCCGTTCCAGTCCCTTTCCCCATCCCTGTCCCTGTGCCCTCTCTGTCCCCATCCCTGTCCCTCTGTCCCTGTCCTGGTCCCTCTGTGGTGGCTGCTCAGTGTCCTCCTGAAAATTCCCCTTTAGTGATGCTCCCACTTCACTGAAATGTCAAAAACCCACGAGGTGCCCGACTTGGTTTATCAGGATTTCATGCAAAAATCACCTGTAACTACAAAAAAAAAAAAAACCACCCAGAGCTCTCCTTCACGCCTCGATTTATTTATTTTTAATACTTTCAGTGTGAAAGTCAGGCTTTGATTTGTCTGCCCTAAGAGATGGATTTGCAGAGCTTGGACAGCACCACCAGACCCCGGCCAGGTGAAGAGAAAGGCTGAGCCTGTTCTAATTAACATGAGAATAGAGAATCGAAGAACATTCATTAATAAAGAATCCGGTGATTTGTAGCCAAGGAGCTGCGATTTCTTGGTTTGCTAAAATTACTCGCAGTGTGGAGGTTTGAAACTCCTCAGGTTTGATTTGTGGAAAACTTGTGCAGAATAAACTCTTTCCTAAACTGGTCCCAGTGTTTAGGAAGTCCCTGAACTGGCACCAGTTTAACACTCATTTCTCACCATTTCCCACCCGTTTTCCCATCGTTTCCCACAATCATCCCGCTGATGGATGGATGAATCCTCATTCCAGCCTCAGGATTAGCCACAAAGTCACGTCCTGCCCTAAATCCCGGCTGCCAACTCGCACTTAACATTTCCAACAAGAGCTGAGATACCATCTCATCCAGCCCTGGCAGCACCAGCCCTTCCTCCCTCGCAGATGTTGCTCCAACCCCTTTCCCACCAGGAATAAACACCATTTTCCCTAAAAATCCCCTCTGGCTGCGTGCACGAACAGCACATGACCTGCGAAATTGGCCTGTCATGCTAAAAGCACATCAATCACCGAGATTTAACAGCGAGATACTGATTATCCACATTGTTTTCGCTCGAGGAGCGAGACAATGATAAATAATTGGTGGAGTTGTCCTGGATTTCATCCCGAAGGGGCTGATATCAAACATCTCCAGCCCCAGCTGCCACTCTGCCTCTCCTGCAGCACCGCAGGATGAAGTGCCTGAGATGGAGCTTGATAAATTCTCCCCTTTTTGGATCTCCTGAGATGGGATCTCCACTCCTGGTTCGAGGGGAAGGAACGCAGATGGCCGGGGAGGCAAAGGGGGGGTGTGCAGCTTCCTCCCTTAAAAACCCCCTTAAAACCCCCCCTTAAAAACCCCCCTCAATTCTCATTTCATTCTCATTGTTTGCCAGCTTTATCAGATGGAATTCCAGCGTGAAGCTGAAATCCCCACGTTTTACCGGGTTTGCAGCACAAACTTTTCTCCAACCCCACGTTTGGGGCTGCTGGAAGATCTCAGGCACTCAGAGCTGCGGGTTTTGGGGGGCAGGGATGTAAATCCAGGTGAGGGCAGGGATGTAAATCCAGGTGAGGGCAGGGAGGTAAATCCAGGTGAGGGCAGGGAGAGGCTCCAGTGGGTGCCAGGTTTGCTCCTTTCCCAGGAATTCCAGGAGCTCCTGCCCCAAGGTGGTTTCTGTCTCCTGCCTCACCTGGAGCACGACTGGGGCCATCTCTGAACTGTTCCATCTCACCTGAACTGTTCCACCCCACCTGAACAGATCCATCTCACCTGAACAGATCCATCTCACCTGAACTGTTCCATCTCACCTGAACAGATCCATCCATCTCACCTGAACTGTTCCACCTCACCTGAACAGATCCATCTCACCTGAACAGATCCACCTCACCTGAGCAGATCCATCTCACCTGAACAGCTCCATCTCACCTGAATAGATCCATCTCTATCTCACCTGAACTGCTCCATCTCACCTGAACTGCTCCATCTCACTTGAACTGTTCCATCTCCACCTCACCTGAACTGTCCCATCTCACCTGAACAGATCCATCTCACCTGAACAGATCCATCTCCATCTCACCTGAACAGATCCATCTCCACCTGAACAGCTCCATCTCACCTGAACAGATCCATCTCCATCTCACCTGAACAGATCCATCTCACCTGAACAGATCCATCTCACCTGAACTGTCCCACCTCACCTGAACTGTTCCATCTCACCTGAACTGCCCCATCTCACCTGAACTGTCCCATCTCACCTGAACAGATCCATCTCACCTGAACAGATCCATCTCCATCTCACCTGAACTGTTCCACTTCACCTGAACAGATCCATCTCACCTGAACTGTCCCACCTCACCTGAACTGCTCCATCTCCATCTCACCTGAACAGATCCATCTCACCTGAACAGATCCATCTCACCTGAACTGTTCCATCTCACCTGAACTGTCCCATCTCACCTGAACTGTTCCATCTCCACCTCACCTGAACAGCTCCATCTCACAGAACTCCCCCCCTCACCAGAAAACCACACTGGTACCCCCAAGCAGCAGCCCCAGCTCTTTCCAGACGTGTTTGGGAAGAGATTTTGGTAACTGAGACCCCCAGAGCAAACACAGAACCGCCGGGGCTGGGGCTGCTGTGGCCACATCTGCCAAAAATCCTCCCTGGACAACCTGGAGCAGATGTGTGCAGGGAGGAGCTGCTGTTTGCTCCTCGCTGGGTTTGATCCTTCCCAACCTCTCTGGCAGACAAACCCAGCTCCTCCACGCTCTCCCTCAGGGCTTTTCCAGCTCGGGAAAGGTTCAGGGACTCAACAGCACCAGGAGGATGTGCTGTGATCCTCAAATGAGCTGGTGGTTCTTTCTTTTTTTTCTTTTTGCCTGCAGACACAGAGATTTTGATCTTTCACACTTCCTACTTAATGTTCCTGTTGACATTCCCATTATCCTCGCAGAAGAATATCCTCAGAGTCCCCAGCTATGCTGAACCGGCCTCCAAACCGTGCTCGGAGAAGGAAAACATTAAAACATTCTCTTGTTTCACTTGGAACTGGTGAAAATGTGTTTAATTTGAGATGTCCCTGTTTCCAGAGGGCAAATAAAAGCACCTGAACCGCTCTCCCCTCCAAGAGCCCAAAAATCCGCTCAAACTGAAGGTTGGCTCAGCTCCCTGCACCAATATTCCCTTGTCACCCTTCCAGCCTCCTTCCCTTACCATTCCCTGTAAATTCTAAAATTACAGAAAGCCAAGCAAACGGCGACTGCTGAGAGAAATTAATTCTCATTTCCACACCTCGGATCCGAGAGGTTTTGGCAGCCACGCCGAGGGTTCTGCTCCCCGTCCCCTTTCCCAGAATCGGGGCTTGGCTTCGTTCCACACGGGATGCAGGGAGGGATCACTCCCGGGACACAGGGAACAATCCTGGGACACAGGGATCACTCCTGGGACACAGGGAGCACTCTTGGGACACAGGGATCACTCCTGGGATCACTCCCGGGACACAGGGATCACTCCCGGGACACGGGGAACAATCCTGGGACACAGGGATCACTCCTGGGACACAGGGAGAACTCCTGGGACACAGGGAGAACTCCTGGGACACAGGGAGAACTCCTGGGACACAGGGATCTTTCCCAGGATCATTCCTGGGACACAGGGATCATTCCTGGGACACAGGGATCATTCCCAGGATCGTTCCTGGGACACAGGGATCACTCCTGGGACACAGGGATCTTTCCCAGGATCATTCCTGGGACACAGGGATCACTCCTGGGACACAGGGATCATTCCTGGGACACAGGGATCATTCCCAGGATCGTTCCTGGGACACAGGGATCACTCCTGGGACACAGGGATCACTCCTGGGACACAGGGATCACTCCTGGGATCATTCCTGGGACACAGGGATCATTCCTGGGACAAAGGGATCACTCCTGGGACACAGGGATCATTCCTGGGATCATTCCCGGGACACAGGGATCATTCCCAGGACACAGGAAGCACTCTTGGGACACAGGGATCATTCCCGGGACACATGGATCACTCCCGGGACACAGGGAGAACTCCAGGGACACATGGATCACTCCTGGGACACAGGGAGAACTCCAGGGACACAGGGATCACTCCTGGGACACAGGGATCGTTCTCAGGCAGCAAGAATCATTCCCAGGATCATTCCCAGGATCATTCCCAGGATGCAGGGATCACTCCCAGGACACAGGGATCACTCCTGGGACAAAGGGATCACTCCTGGGACAAAGAGAGCATTCCCGGGATCATTCCCAGGACACAGGAATCATTCCCAGGACACGGGGAGCATTCCTAGGATGAAGGGAGCATTCCCAGGATCATTCCCAGGACACAGGGGTCATTCCTGGGATCATTCCCAGCATGCAGGGATCATTCCCAGGACACAGGGATTATTCCCAGGGTGCAAGGATCATTCCCAGGATCATTCCCAGGATGCAGAGATCATTCCCAGGACACAGGGAGCATTCCTAGGATGAAGGGAGCATTCCCAGGATCATTCCTGGGACAAAGGGATCATTCCTGGGATCATTCCCACGGTGCAAGGATCATTCCCAGGACACAGGGATCATTCCCAGGATCATTCCCGGGACAAAGGGATCATTCCCAGGATGCAGGGATCATTCCTGGGATCATTCCTGGGGCACAGGGATCATTCCCGAGATGCAGGGATCATTCCTGGGACAAAGGAAGCATTCCTAGGATCATTCTCGGACACAGGAATCATTCCTGAGATCATTCCCGGACACAGGGAGCTTTCCTGGGACACGGGGATCATTCCCAGGATCATTTCCAGGACACGGAGCATTCCCAGGATCATTCCCAGGATCATTCCCGGGATCATTCCCAGAACACACGGAGCATTCCCGGGATGCCGAGGCGATGTCGGGAGCCGGGAAAGCAGCACCGATCACTCCGTGCCTCCCCCAAGGGATGGGAGGCAGAGAATTCCATGCGGGAATTGCCAGAGGCAGCGCCCGACACTCCCTGTCCATCTCTTAGGACAGACCTGAGAATCCAAACCCTGATTTTCACACTGAAAATACTAAAAATAGACAAATCGAGGCGTGAAGGAGAGCTCTGGGTGGTTTTTTTTGTAGTTACAGGTGATTTTTGCATGAAATCCTGATAAACCCAGTCGGGCACCTCGTGGTTTTTCCTCATTTCAGTGAAGTGGGAGCATCACTAAAGCGGATTTTTCAGCAGCCTCCACAGAATTCCTGTTTTTGTGGCTCGGGGCTGACACACCGAGGGCACCTCTGCCCACCCAGGGCTAAATCCTGCCCCTTTTCCATGAGGAAAACTCCGATTTTCTCCCTCAGGAACACCCAGCCCAGGTTTTTTGGCAGCCTCCCTTCACCCCAAACCCCAAATCCTGCAAAAAGGAACAGCCCAGGCATCCTGGGGCAAACTTCTCCCTCCACAACCTGGAAATTTAAACATTGCTGTGAAATCCAGCTGTGAAATCCAGCTGTGAACACTGTCCTGGAGGGTTGGCACTGAATGCCAGCATTGATCCTGCCACAGACTCACTCTGCATCCCAAGGAGGATCAAACAACACCCCAGGAGGTGAAAAAAATTAAAAATAAAAAAAAAAAGAACTTTGTATTTAAAGCTAAATAATTGCCAGCTCTGTGGGCAGGCCCAGATTAGCAGCCTGATTACAAACATCACTTCACCACATGGAAAAAAAATGGTTTTTAGTGCAGCTGGGACCTGGATGATCAAAAATCTGAGGGGTGTTAAAGGATCCATTCTGCTCGAGGTGCTCCTGATGTGGTGGAACTTCAAAGAGCTCGCTCCAGCTGGGCTGAGGGGCAGCCAGCAGCAGCCTGGGCTGGTGGCCTGCACAAACAACCCCCCAAAAAAAAAAGATTTTCATTTCTTAAGAAGCCATATAAACCAGTTCTAGCTAATTACAGGGGCCTGGGTGTGAAAGAGCAACTGCAAAGCCTCAGGGACCCAGCCAAGGAGCTTTGATTTCTCTCTCCAGCTCATAAAACCTGAAAAAACTTTTGCCCCAGCAGCTTTTTCTGCTTTCAGAGAATCCCAGAGTGGTGTGGGTTGGATAAAGAACATCCAGGGGGGCACCTTCCCCTATCCCAGGCTGCTGCAAGCTCCTCCAACCTGGCCTTGGACATTCCAGGGGTGGGAATTGTCACCCTCCTCTTCCTCCTCATCCTTTCCCTGATTTCCTGAGGCTGATTTTGCAGGCACAGCTCAACCAGCAGAAAAAAAATCCCCATTTTGTGTTCATTTTCTGGAACCCTCAGCGTTGCAGCAGTCAGGAACTCCCCTGGCCCACAAATAAAAGCTGAAACTTCTCCCTGGAGCTGAGCTATCAAACAGAGAAGTGCCTGTTCCAGGAGCTCAGTGAGGAGCTGGGAACCAGAAACAAAAAGTTCTGGGGGCTGTGGGATGCTGCTGAGCCCACTCAGCATTAACATGCAGAGAGGAATCTCAAAATGCTCCAAACACCTCGGGGGGAGATGGTTGGGGGAATTTCTGTGCTCCCAGGTGGAAGCCAGGGGAGCTGAGCCCTCCTTGGAAGGGCAGAGCTGTGAGCTCTGCTCCCTCTCCTGGTGTGCCAACACCCCCAGACTCTGAATTTCTGAATCCACATCCACTCTTCCTCCTCCTTCAGTCCCCCCAGACTGAATTTCTGAATACACATCCACTTCTCCTGCTCCTTCAGTCCCCCCAAATTCTGAATTTCACTTTTCCTGTTCCTTCAGTCCTCCCAGATTCTGAATTTCTGAATCCACATCCACTTTTCCTGTTCCTTCAGTCCCCCCAGACTCTGAATTTCACTTTTCCTGCTCCTTCATTCCCCAAAAACTGAATTTCTGAACCCACATTCACTTTTCCTGCTCCTTCAGTGCCCCCAGACTGAATTTCTCCATCCACATCCACTCTTCCTGCTCCTTCAGCCCTCTCAGATCATGAATTTCTGAATCCACATCCACTTTTCCTGCTTCTGCAGCCCCCCAGATTCTGAATTTTTGAATCCACATCCACTTTTCCTGTTCCTTGATTCCTCCTAGATCATGAATTTCACTTTTCCTGCTCCTTCATTCCCCCCAGACTCTGAATTTCACTTTTCCTGCTCTTTCATTCCCCCCAGACTCTGAATTTCACTTTTCCTGCTCTTTCATTCCCCCCAGACTCTGAATTTCACTTTTCCTGCTCCTTCATTCCCTCCAGACTCTGAATTTCACTTTTCCTGCTCCTTCATTCCCCCCAGACTCTGAATTTCACTTTTCCTCTCCTCCATTCCCCCCAGACTCTGCATTTCACTTTTCCTGCTCCTGCAGTCACGAGTGATGAAATCCCATTCATTTGTGCGAGCAACTGGAAGATTTATTGTAAATAAAGTTCTGCACATTACACAACTGGCTAAAAATCATAATTAGAGCTGCACTGGGGAACATGTTTTATTTATCCTGACAGTAGTCTGGCTCCAATAATCCTGCTGTGATAAATGTCCCAAAAGTTTGTGGAGTTTCAGCAGCTCCAGCCCTTATCACAGCCATGGAAATGGGAATTCCTGCCTGGGTTTGATGTGGCTCCCACAGCAGCACTCCAAACCAGCACCAGGCTGACTGGGAGCTGCTGGGAGTGTCTTCCTTCTGTCTGAATCAAAGAAATGGAAATTTTTCCCACTGCTGTTAAAAAAAAACTTTGCAGGGCTGCAGGCACGTCTGTGTGAATTATCCGGGTTCTGGGCTAGGGAGAAGTGACAGAGGGATTGGGAGCAGGCAGAGCTCTGGAAAAGGGTCAGTGACACCAGTAATGGGATGCAGACATTCCCAATCTCGCTCTCTCCACCCTGCCAAGACTCCCAGGGTTGCCTTTTTTTGTTTTGAGCACAATTTCAAGCCCATAAAACATCAAGAGGCAGGGATTGTGATGGCAGCCCTGACAGGGCTCTGTGCTCAGGATGCTCCCCCAGCTGCTCAGGGGCATTTCCAAATTTTCCCAATTCACCCCCAGAGTTTTTATGGCTGCTCTGAGACCCATAAACGACTCCAAACATCGATCTGGCTTTGCTCATTCCTCAGGAAAAACGAAAAAAAAAAAATAAAAGAGGAGCCCAATCCACCTCTTTTCCATCCTGGGGAGGGTTTCCACACAATCCCATCCTGGATTTAAGGGAAAAAAACCCTGAAACCATCAATTGCTGATCCATCAAAAGCACCAAACCCATTTATTGTCAGAATATCAGAGAGGTTGTGCCCAGCCCAGAGCCACAACTCCATCCCCTGCCCAGGGGTCAAGCAAAATTTATGATCCAAAATATTTATGGTCCACAAATATTTGAGTCTCTTGCTAAATTTAGAGGGGCCAGAAGATTTCCAGCTCTCTTGATGAGAAATAATTATTTACTTTGCTATAAAAAGAACATTCCAGCAACAAAGAGCTGCTGTGCTCTGATCCAGATTCTTTCCCAGCTCCTGCTCCTCAGTGGCAGGGAACAGGAATGGGAATCCTGTTCATGGCAGAGTTTAATAAATAGAATAAATAGAATAAATAGAATTCCAGGAGGGTTTTGTGCATCCTCCTGTCTGCAAAACAACGCTTCCAACAGGAATGGATACCTGGATTACATTTATTTCTTCATGTTTGTCCTTAAAAGGGAGCCCAAAGTGGCTTTTCCATGTTTTCCAAGGATTTTCCTCTTTCCCCCCCAATGCAGACACACCTACCTGAGAAGCCTGAAGGGAAGAATAAAGAATTAAAAGAATAAAAAGAATAATAAAGAATAAAAAGAATAATAAAGAATAATAAAGAATAAAGTTTGGTTTCCTCAGGAAGGGGTTCCAGGGATGGTCTCCACATGGATTTCCAGGCATGGGTGGGATGGGAAGCACAGAGAGAAACTCAGGGATTAGAGAGCACCCAAACCATCCCCTGCTGCCACAGGGAAATTCAAAATAAAGCAGGGAATGATATTTAATAATTAATATTATTAAGTGCTGTAGAACCATGGAATTCCAAAGGTTGGGAGGGGCCTTAAAGCCCATCCAGTGCCACCCCTGCCCTGGGGACATTTCTGCTGGCCCAGGTGGCTCCAAGCTGCCCTTGGACACTTCCAGGGATCCTCTGGGAAGCTGTGCCAGGGCAGGATGGATCCCAAATATCCTAAAAATATCCTAAAAATATCCCAAACCCCCCTGTGTCACTCTGGGTGAAGCAATGACACCCTCAGCAGGGAAGGGAGGGACATCTCCCTTTGTCACCAACCTGAGAAATGCCATTTTAATAAACAAGTGCAAGGAAAATCTTTTCTTTTGTAACTCCAGCTCATCCTCTCAGCACCTCCTGCCCCTGCCAAGCCTGTCCTGGGTGTTCCTGGCAGCCAGGCCAGGCCAAAGGAGCAGAGAAAAGGAGAAAAGGAGGCAGTGAAGAGGCTGAGAGCCCTCCAAGTGCAGCACTCCACACAGCAACACGTCCTTCCCATCGATTTATTGCTGGCAAAGCAGCACAAGGAGAGGAGCAGAGGAAATTCTGCATGGCTTTTCAGCTGAAATTCAGGATGCAAAGCTGCTCTGATCCCCTGAATTCCAGAAAAAAAAATCTCTGAGGTGTGGAGTTGATGCTTTGCACAGAGCTCTCAAGGATTCAGACATGAGTTTGTCACTAAAGGTTGCAGCCCAGGATTTATTTCACAGCAGAATGCAACAGCTTCTCTACAAAAGGAGACAGTGTGCATCCAAATCAAGCTGACACAGATACAAAACAAAGCCCTTGGAAACAGAATTCCTGATAAAAGCAGAGATCTTTTGCAATTCATTCATCAAATTAAAGAAGGAAAATGGCTTGGAGGAGAGGAAAGTTCAGGAAGTGTTCTGTGCAGCGAAGATTTCACAAAAAAAATGACAGAGCCATCTCCAACCAATCTCTTAATTTAAAACACCACCACAACAGTAAAACCACATTCCACTGGGACTGCCTTCACTTTGGGATGCCAAGGAAGGGGAGGAAAAGGGAAGAAAAAATCTTCCAGCTGCTGGAGGAGTAGCACCCACCTCCTCTCCTGGAGGAAGAGCTGGGAAAGGTGAAAATCCTGCCCCAGAATCTGCAGGAGCTCTTGGCTGCACTGATGGAGCTGCAGAGCTCTTATTGCCAGGGCAGCCAAATTTTTTGGCACTTCTAAACCCCAAATAATCATGCCTGTTTATATATAATCAAGCTTTCACCATGGCTTTAGTGCTGCAAACTCTCAATTAAGGGAGAATTTCTGCACTGGAGGAGCTGGAGGGGGTGAGGAATTGCAGTGTGATCCAAGCACTGAAGAGCAGAGGTGTGCAGAGATAAATATTCCCTTTTCCAGGAAGGGAAAAAAAGGAAAAAAAAGGGAAAAAAAGGAAAAGTCACCTTGGAAAAACAGGGATCTGCTTCCCCAATCCCAGCACCTGAGCTCTTGGAGCTCCCACTGTCCTTTTATTGCTTCTGGAGGTCAGTGTGTTACAGGTTTTGGTTTGTTTGTTGTTTTTCTTTTTTTTTTTTTTTCTGTTTGCTAAAAAACCAACAAAGCGACGCGCAGCGGTTTTTGTTTTTGGAGTTATTGGGTAAAAAAAGAAAAAAAAAACCCACCTGATCTGTTGGGAATGAGACCCCAGTGCTGAGTGACTCCTGAGCTGCCAATGTTTGCAGTGTGTGAGTTAAAAATATGAAAAGTTGGTAAAATTCACCCCTCACAAAACAAAAAAAAAAGAGAAAAAAGAGAAAAAAAGAGGAAAAAAAAAGAGAAAAAAAGAGAAAAATAAGAGGAAAAAAGAGAAAAAAGAGAAAAAAAAGAGAAATAAGAGGAAAAAATGAGAAAAAAAGAGGGAAAAAAGAGAAAAAAGAGAAAAAAAAGAGAAAAAAGAAAAAATAAGAGACTAAAAGAGAAAAAAAAGAGGAACAAAAGAGAAAAAAAAAGAAAAAAGGAGGAAAGAGAGGGGAAAAAAGAGAAAAAAAGAGAGAAAAAAGAAAAAAAGAGGAAAAAAAAGAGAAAAAAAGAGAAAAAAGGAGGAAAAGAAAGAGAAAAAAAGAGGAAAAAAGATTAAAAAAAGAGAAAAAAGAGGAAAAAAGAGAAAAAAAGAGAAAAAAGAGAGAAAAGAGAAAAAAGAGAAAAAGAAAAAAAAAGAGGGAAAAAATGAGGGGAAAAAAAGAGAAAAAAAGGGAAAAAAGAGAAAAAAGAGAAAAAAAAAGAGAAAAAAAGAGAAAAAAGGAGGGGAAAAAAGAGGAAAAAAGAGGAAAAAAAGAGAAAAAAAAGACAGAAAAAAAAGAGAAAAAAAAGAGAAAAAAGAGAAAAAAAATAGGAAAAAAAGAGAAGAGAGAGGAGAGAAAAGCTTTTCCCAGCTGTAACATCTGCTCAGTCTGCCTGGCTGACAAGTGCTGCTGCCGGAGCTGCCTTGCCAGCACTCCCCAGCAGCAGCAGGGACTTTCCTGCAGCAGGGAACCGCCGCTTTTTTCGCTTTGTTTTGCTTTTTTTTACCCTTTTTTCCCCTGTGCCACCACCCCAGAGCCCCCCCTGAGTCACCTCTGGCTCGTCACCTGCGGGAGGATGACGGGGGCACAGGCAATGCCGGCAAACGACTCAGGGAAGTGCAAATCCCTCTCCCACTCGTCCGTCTCGGTGTTGTAGACCTGCACGATGCTGGTGACGTTGTTGAGGTGCCAGTTGTAGCCCCCCACGATGTAAATCTTTTTTTCCAAGAGGCAGCACCCGGCTTCCGACTGCCCGGCGCGCATGGGGCTCACCGTGGTCCACTGGTCGGTCTCAGGGACGTAAAATTCCACGGCCAGGACGTCGAAACATCGATCCACGTGGTCCATGCGGCCTCCCAGCGCGTAAATCCTGCTGTTGGCGCTGACCATGGCGTGCAGCACCCTGGGCTCGTTCATGGGCGTTTTGAACTCCCACTGATCGGCGGCGGGGTCGTAACAGTGCAGAGCTTTCTTGTCCTCCACGGAGATGCCGTAACCCCCCGAGATGTACAACCTGTCCCCCACCGTGGCCCCGGCGTGGCCCCACGTCCTGCGCTTCAGGGAGCACACGTAGCTCCACTCGTTGTCCTTGGGGCAGTATTTCTCCACCGAGGCCAAGCTGCCCGAGCGGTTGCGGCCGCCCGTGGCGTAGACCATGCCCCGCAGCACGTTGAGCTGGAACTGGATCCTGCTCTCCTGCATGGCCTGGATGCGCAGCCAGCGGTTGAGGTGAGGGTCGTAGCGGTAACAAACATCCACGGCGCCTTCACCGCTGCGGTACTGCAGCTGCTGGCCTCCAACCAGGTACACAAAATTATCCAGCACGGCCACGCACGAGTGGCTGCTGCCCACCTCCATGGCCGTGAGCTCGCGGAACTGGCGGCCGGCGGCGTCGGGCAGGCAGAAAACCTTGGAGCTGACGGTGCGGTCGTTGTCGGTGTAGGGGGTGCCACCAAAAGTGACGAGGGACAGCACGTCGGAGCGGATGGCCGTGCGCGGAGACTGCATGTCGTGCTGCCTGAAGGGCAGGATCTGGTAGTTGAAAGCCTCCAGGAGGTACTGGCGGCACAGCACGTCCTCCACCATGATGTCCAAGGTCTGCACGCTGTCCACCAGCTCCGAGGATTTCATCAGCGGGAAGCGGATGTGGCAGAGCACGCGGCTGGCGCTGGCGCGGCGCGCGGGGTCGAACTGCAGCCAGCGCACGGCGGCGCGGAACAGCTCGATCTCGCTGCAGCTCTTGAGCTTGTTGCTCTGCAGGAAGAACACCAGGCGCTCCAGGGGCAGGTGGAGGAAATCCTCCTCTTGGGAGATCTGCAGGAAGTGCCTGAAGGTGAAGGCGTCCACGGATTCCTTGAGGGAGGCCAGGCTGAAGGTGGTGGCCATCTGGCCGATGTTGAGGCACGTCTCCACGCTCATGGCAGCCTTGAGGAACTCTTCACACAGCTCCACCACGGGCACCATCTGCAGGAAGACGGCGGCTCCCAGCACGTCCTGGATGCAGTCGAGGTCCAGCGTGACCTCGGCGCTGTAGGCGAAGTCGATGATGTGCTTCAGCCCCTTGGCAGAGACGCCTTTGAGCTCGATCACGTCCTGGCTGGCTTCTCTCATCCCGCCCGTGAACATGGCCCTGCAGGGCAGCAACACAAACAAAAAAATGCCCTGTTGTTAAAGCAAGGGATGCAGCACCTCGGGATTGGGTTTTGTTTAATGCTCTGATTCTCTCAGGGTGGGGAAGGGGGGAATAAATCAAGGCTAAATCTCTGGGAGCCAGCAGAAATGAGAGTGTGTGCAATGACTTACATAAGGCTTGCATAAACAGTGCACTGAGGAGGAATATTCAGCAACTGGAGAAGTTTTTTTTTTCAATCCCACTGGCAGCAGGAATAAGAGCAGACCACAGCACCAAGCTCCAGGAAGAGTCAGAGCTGCCAGAGCAGGGAGTGAACAATTCTGGACACCAACAAATCCCACAAAAAAAAAAAAAGGGATCTCACAGGATCTGCACCAGCAGAGGTTGGGAGCTGCACCCTGAAGGGTTTCAGGTTTAGGATTTGGGAGCACAAGGAAGGAACACACCTGTGGTGGGAGGCCAGAGATTCCTGGCCCTGTTATCCTGATACCTCACAGGGAAGAACGAAACGGCTCAAAAACTGCAGGTGCAACACATCTCATGAGCAGCTCTGCTCTTCCAGCAGAACCTCCCCTCCAAGGCTCCTTCCTGAAAAATGGGAGCTGCAGCCCCTCCAGCACGGCCAGCAGCAGGGGGCTGACAGGCAATTAAACAAAACCAGGGGGGGAAAGGCTCAGTTACAGCACAGCTGCGAGCACATCCCTCACCCAGGCCACTGCCTGCATCACCTCCTTGGGAGGCTCCTAAATTCCACAGGAAGCACATTCCACACCGGAGGCCAGGGCTGCACTTGGTGGGGTTTGGGCCATTTCCAGCCCTTTTGGGCCGTTTCCAGAGGGTTTTGTTGCCCGGGGGTGGTTGGGGATAAAGGTTTGAACCGCCTCAAGGAGCAGCTGTGGGTCAGGAAAAGTCAGAGCAGGTGACACAGGGTGATGTGGATTGTCACCACTCCCTGCCACTGCACACACCTCCCAGCAAGCCATGAACTGTCACACAAAATGTCTTAAAACTGCACATTTTGGGCTGGTTTTTTTTTCCACCTGCTCTTTTCCATGGGAAAGGTAAATCTGTGGTGTCACCAGAGCTCCAAGGTGCAAGTCAGCCCCAAAAAATGCTGCATGGACACGGGAATAAAGGAATATCTTGGGAGCACTGTCAAAAGACAGCAGCTCCAAGTTTCCTGTCCAAACCAGGCTAGACAATCCAGCATAAACCCAAGAAATCCTAAATGACCTAAATAAGGAAGTATCTGCGTGTGAGATCAACCCAGTGACCAGCAAGGCTGCTCCCAGTTGTTTGGGATGAGAGAATTGTGCAGAAATCCTTTCATGTGCCATGTCCCAGCCCTGATCCTTCATCCCAGAGGACACCCAGCCACGTGTGTGCTCCAGCACCAGCTCAGCAGGGAGAGGAAAGCGTTTATTGTTGCCATGCTGAAGACAAATCATCAACTAGAATGCAATTCCCTTCCAAAAGTGTTATGGTTTTAAAGTGCTGATTATATAAATGCCTCAATTTCATTTTTTTTCCCTCCCCCTTCCCTCAGGAAAAAAAAAAGAAAAAAAAAAGACACAGAATGTTTTCAAAAGCTGGATTATTCTGCCATTGTTCCCCAGGACAACCTTCTTTAGCACCACTGAAGTTCTAAGGAGGAACCTACTCAGATTTTGACAGTGAAACCACCCTGGCACGGCCCTGCAGCCAGCAAGGAGGAATCAGAGCCATCAGCATTTGGGGGGAGAGCAGCTCCAGGATGAATTGTGCTCCTGTTCAGGAGGATTTGTGCTAGAGAGGAGGGAAGAGCCTGGAAAATGAGCACAGAGCAGAAGAATGGGCAGAGGGACAGCACAAGTGAAGCCCCTTGGTTTTATTTACCTGCTGGGAGGGACCTGCACACCAAGGGACTGCAAATCCCACCAAGAGCTCCTTTTCCATCCCTGCCAGAGTCTGGAACAACTCCCAGCTCCAGCTCTCTGTGAGTCTGAGCCTTCCCTGCCACTGGTGCTGCCCCAAAAAAATCCCAGACTCAGAGATTCCCAGTCAGAGCTGATGGAAGAGGGTTTGACAGAGAGAATCAGTCCTGGGGAGCAGCTGAGGGAGCTGGGGAGGGGCTCAGAAGGAGAAAAGGGGGCTCAGGGGGGACATTTTGGCTCTGTACAACTCCCTGACAGGAGGGGACAGTGAAGGGGTCGGGCTCTGTTCCCAGGGGACAACAGGACGAGGGTCAGTGTGGATATTTGGGAAAATTTCCTCATGGGAAGGGTGGTCAGGCTTTGGAAGGGGCTGCCCAGGGAGGTCTGGAGTCATTCTGGAGGTGTCCAAGGAATCCCATGGCACTCAGGGACAAGGTTGAACTCGATGACCCTGGAGATCTTTTCCAACCTCTACCACAATTCTGTGATTGTGTGACAAGAGGTAAGATGGATAAAACACCAATTTTCACTCAGGGCTGAATCCCCTGCCCTGCAATTGGCTCCCTCTGCATTATTTTGGCTGTGGAGACTCCTCATGGTGCTTTGGTTTCCACCCCACACCAGCTGGGACAATTCTCCCAGATCTTCTGGGATCACAGGAGGAGCTTGGTGCTCTCAGCCCAGGGAGCCCCACAGACAGAGCAGTGCTGGGTAAAGGGAACAGCAGGATGGGATTCCTCATTTTTGAGCTCCCACTGCTACTCCCAAACCACCTCAAGTGGCTCCAACAGCAAAAGCAGCACCAACACCTGCCCAGGTGGGGTCAAAACCTGAGCTTGGACTCCTGCCTGGGCCCAGCAGCTGGAGCTGAGTGCAGAGACTGATCCTGAACCTCTACCTGCCTGCAGGACATTGTGGAGCAAACCAAACCTCCAGAGGCTTCTGTGGGCTTGGACTTTGGGGTGTGGTGGGGAGGTTGGGGTGGGGGAGGAAGAGGAGGCAGCAAACCCAGGGGAAAGGTGGAAGTGGCTGCTTCTCTATGGGATTCTCACCTGAAATAGTCACTGCAGGCAGCCAAGACAACTTTATGAACCTGAAACACTTCATTATTTATAGTGAGGATGACATCAAGCAGCTGAGCCTGGGCTCGGAGCGAGGCCAGTCCCTGCAGCAGCGTGGTGCTGTGGCCAGGAGCAGAGAACGTGCATTTCAGGGTGCTGTTCTTGTCAGCCATGCTAAAAACAGAACAAGAGAGGTTTGAGATGAGCACAGAATGTCAGCTACCCACCCAGCCAGGTGGGGACACGTGGGAAGGCAAATTCCCACCTGGAGAGCCACCCAGACAACATCAGCACCTCGAGTTCCCTTCTCCCAGCACAAAACACTTCCACATTTTCCACATTATCCTCTGCTGACAGCCCTGCAGCACACACAGGGCTCCATCCAAACATCCCCTGGGACCACAATCTCCAAGGAATGTTGGTGTCTCCCTGGAGCTCCATCCAAACATGTCCTGGGGCCACAATCTCCAAGGAATGTTGGTGTCCCCACGGGGCTCCATCCAAACATCTCCTGGGACCACAATCTCCAAGGAATGTTGGTGTCTCCATGGGACTCCATCCAAACATCTCCTGGGACCACAATCTCCAAGGAATGTTGGTGTCTCCCTGGAACTCCATCCAAACATGTCCTGGAGCCACAATCTCCAAGGAATGTTGGTGTCTCCCTGGAACTCCATCCAAACATCCCCTGGGGCCACAATCTCCAAGGAATGTTGGTGTCTCCATGGGGCTCCATCCAAACATCCCCTGGGACCACAGTCTCCAAGGAATGTTGGTGTCTCCCTGGAGCTCCATCCAAACATCTCCTGGGGCCACAATCTCCAAGGAATGTTGGTGTCTCCATGGGGCTCCATCCAAACATCCCCTGGGACCACAATCTCCAAGGAATGTTGGTGTCTCTATGGGGCTCCATCCAAACATCTCCTGGAGCCACAATCTCCAAGGAATGTTGGTGTCTCCATGGGGCTCAATCCCAACATCTCTTGGGACCACAATCTCCAAGGAATGTTGGTGTCTCCCTGGAGCTCCATCCAAACATCTCCTGGAGCCACAATCTCCAAGGAATGTTGGTGTCTCCATGGGGCTCCATCCAAACATCCCCTGGGACCACAATCTCCAAGGAATGTTGGTGTCTCCCTGGAGCTCCATCCAAACATCTCCTGGGACCACAATCTCCAAGGAATGTTGGTGTCCCCATGGGGCTCCATCCAAACATCCCCTGGGGCCACAATTTCCAAGGAATGTTGGTGTCTCCATGGGGCTCCATCCAAACATCTCCTGGGACCACAATCTCCAAGGAATGTTGGTGTCCCCATGGGGCTCCATCCAAACATCCCCTGGGGCCACAATCTCCAAGGAATGTTGGTGTCTCCCTGGAGCTCCATCCAAACATCTCCTGGAGCCACAATCTCCAAGGAATGTTGGTGTCTCCATGGGGCTCCATCCAAACATCCCCTGGGACCACAATCTCCAAGGAATGTTGGTGTCTCCCTGGAGCTCCATCCAAACATCTCCTGGGACCACAATCTCCAAGGAATGTTGGTGTCTCCATGGGGCTCCATCCAAACATCCCCTGGGGCCACAATCTCCAAGGAATGTTGGTGTCTCCACTGACAGGAGTTGCTGTTTCTCCTCACCACCATCCCTGCCTGCAGCTGCTGGATTCCCTGCTCTGGCCAAGCACAACCCCATTTGATCCTTCCCTTCTGCCTGACCCCCAGGAGAGGAGCAAAAAAAAAGCAAAATATTGCACGGCACTGGCTGGCCTGAATAACGTCAGCTGCTGGAGCTGCACTGTCAACAGTCCCCTCCCAGCGTAAACATTCCCTTGCTTTTCCCTGGGCCTCTCCCACATGTTCCCCAGCAGCATCCCAGGATCTGCCTGGCCTCACATGCACTTGTCAGAGCCCTGCTCCAGGGGAACAGCCTGGGGGATGCTTGGAAAGGGCTCTGAGATTCCCTGAGCCCGCTGGTGGGAAATCCCAAATTCGTTTGTAAATTTAATCCAGCTCTGATGGAGTTTTCAGGATCAAGATCCAGGGCAGGAAAAACAGGGATCAGTGTTCAGGATGGGGCTGATGATTCCAGTGCCTCACATGCACTTGTCAGAGCCCTGCTCCAGGGGAACAGCCTGGGGGATGCTCTGGGAAGAGCTCTGAGATTCCCTGAGCCCACTGGTGGGAAATCCCAAATTAATTTCCAAATTTGATCCAGCTCTGATGGACTTTTCAAGATCCAGGGGAGAAAAAACAGGGATCGATGTTCAGGATGGGGCTGATGATTCCAGTGCCTCACATGCACTTGTCAGAGCCCTGCTCCAGGGGAACAGCCTGGGGGATGCTTGGAAAGAATTCCCAGATTCCCTGAGCCAGCTCATGGGAAATCCCAAATTAATTTCAAATTTAATCCAGCTCTGATGGACTTTTCAGGATCAAGATCCAGGGCAGAAAACACAGGGATCAATGTTCAGGATGGGGCTGATGATTCCAGGAGCATCCTGCTGCTTGGTCTCTGAGTTTTTGAGGAATGTTTTAGGGAAACATGACATCCAAAAAAATCCCAAGGAAATCATTTGGGAGCTGCTCCCAAATCCACAGTGGGAGAGCGCACTCAGGACTGCACTTAGAGGGAATTATCATCACTATTATTATTATTATTATTATTATTTAGGTGGAATAAAGCAAAGGAGCCAAAAAGGAGTAGGCTGGGGCTGAGTAATCCCAGGGTTTGCTCCAACCCTCCTCCCTAAGAACTCCCTGGAACAACAACAGCCACACACAATGGCCCAAACGAGCCGGCGAGGTCAGGGAAGAGTCAGGGAGATGGGATAACAAAAAAGGGGATGTAAACAATCCTGGAACAATGAGGGACAAGGGACAGGGCTCGCTCCTATCGGGTTGCAATTTCCTGCAAGCTTTAGGGAGAGGGGAAATCTGGGATGTCCATCAGAGCACCGGGAGGGAGGTTTTGGATGCACAAAGCAAACCTTGGCAGGCTGGCTCAGGCTCCTCAGGCTTGGGAATGCTGCTCAAAATCCATGGGAGCAGCTGGGATGGCAGGGTCTGAAATCCCCTCCCCAAAATCCAAGCACTCTGAAGAACCCCAGAGCAGAGCATGGAGTATTCCTCGCTGGAATAAACAGGATTAGCAAAAAGGGAGCTGCTGACAGGACTTTAATCCACATTCTGCAAGCCAAGAAATATCTGTCCACTCCGAGGAAAAAAGGAAAATCAGGGAAGAAGAGATTGGAGGGAGCGCGGCGTGGATTGTCACCGCATCAAAGCCTTTCCCAATCCTCTCTGGAATTCGGATTTGCTGGGGGAGGAAGGAGGAAATGTCCAGCAGCAGCAGCAGGGAAGTGATGCACACACCAGGCTGGACAGGTAAAACCCACAGGGACAGATCAGTGGGAGCTGCAGTTCCTGAGCTTGCTGTGATTTCACCTGCAGGAGTCTCCTCATGGGAATTTTAATTTTTTTTTGTACTGATTTCAAACATTTCTTTCCCAGCCTTGGGTTCATCCCTATGGGAATTCTGTCCCTGGATGCACAGCACAGCTTCAAACATCGTCACCTGCACAAATATTTATTTTTTTCTTTCCTTTTCCTCAATTCACTTTTACAGGATTAGCTCAGGGCGGGTTGGGTCCATCTGTGTGGAGTAAAGGTGTTTGGATGTGGGATTCATTTCAACAGGTAATGGAACAGCTACTCCAGGAAAAACTTGGTGTTCTGCTTGCTTTGTCTATTTACAGGGTTAGAATAAAAGGATCCAATGATTACACAATACCCTGAGGAGGGGGAAAAAAAAAAAGCAAAACAAAGGAAAAGCAAGAAAAGCATCGTTAACATCCAGCAAAAAAAAAACCCAAAAGGATTTAAAGGAGAAAAAAATCAGCTGGAAACAAAACAAAATCCACACAAAGCATGAGAAATCAAGTGAAGGATTTATGGAAAACAAAGCAGGAGGAGGAGAGGTGAGAGAACAGCACCAAGCAGTGTTTGCTCTGCGGGGAGAAAAAAGGGATTTGTGATAAGAGCAGGCTTGGCTGGGCACGGGAGCACGCCTGAACCCACGGCCTTGGCTCCCACTCCAGCAAAGAAGGAAGAAGAGGAGCAGCAGTTGGATGGCAGAGAGTGGAAAATAAATATATAAAAACTCCCTGAGCACAAAAGGAAGCCTTGAACATGTGAGAGTGCCTTTGTGAGGCCGTCATATCTCACCCCAGATCTCCAAATGCCGTGTACTTGTTGCTTAACAATTTGTTACAGCAGGAACAGCCTGGGAGACAAAACTTGGGAAGAGTTTGTGTCTCCTCCTGGCAGCTCAGAACGTGCCCAGGAGATAAAAACCTTTCAGCACAACGGGGAGAAAGTGTTTATTCTGCTCCCTTCCCTTTCCTTGGGAGGCAGAGCTTCTGGAATTTTCTTTGGGATGTCCTCAAAAAGCTGGAGTTTCTGTGGTCAGAGAGTTCCTTCAACACCTGGGCTTGGAGCAGGGTCAGGAGTGGGGGATAACGGAATTTATTTCCCGAATTTCACCCTGGGAATTTCCTGAATTTATCCCTGGGGACACTCAGGGCACAAAAATCACACCCACAGCACCATCCCACGGCGGGGATCCCAACATCCACACACCACTGCCATGGAGGTGGCTTTGGAAGGAACAGGAATCCCATTTTCCAGACGGGAACAGCTGTGAAAGGGATCTTTATATCCACAAACATCTGGTGGGGGCAGCTGGAACCCCACAGCCATTAGGGCAGCAGCCTCAGAGGCTCTGATCACATCCCTGGTACCCCAGTTCCAGCAGGGAACAAGTAATGGGATTGAGGATTTGTCTCTGAGCTGCTGCTCTCAGGCACAGATTGCTTCCAATCCTCTGTGGTCACTGCGGGCTGGAGCTCAGAGCAGGGGGAAACCAACCCCAAAAAATAAAACCAACCCCCCCAAAAAAAAAACAACCCCAAAAAATAAAACCAACCCCAAAAAACCCAAGCCTGGTGCTCAGGGAGGGTGTGGAGATGTCCCAGAGAGGGTTCAGGGTTGTGGGAATTCAGGACCAGGAATCCTCCTGCTGCTGCTGCACCCAGAGAGGAGCCCTGAGCTCACCTTGCATTTCTGAGCAAGGAGAACTTGGGATTTTACCAAAACCAGACACAGAGAGGAGGGAATCTGGACACCCCAGAGGCCTCTAAAGCTGAGATGCTGAGGACTGTCTTGGGTTGGAATACAGGATGATCAAAAGTATCTGTTCTGTCACCATCTGATAAAACCAGGTGGGGCAGGGATCCTTTTCTCCATGTGAGATATTCTGTTAATGGGCCAGCTGTTAAAAACCAGGTGGGGCAGTGTTCTTTATCTTTTCACACCCATCCTTCCTCCAGGAAGTTATCTCCTGTAAATGGGTCATATTTTATAAACCAAGTGGGGCAGTGATCCTCATCTTTGTCAGAGATATCTCCTGTTAATGGTTCTTATTTTATAAACCAGGTGGGGCAGTGATCTTTATCTCTGTGGGAGAGATCTCCTGTTAATGGGCCAGCTGTTAAAACCAGGTGGAGCAGTGTTCTTTATCTTTATCTTTTCACAGCCCATCCTTCCTCCAGCCAGTCATTTTCTGCTCATGGCCATTGAGTCCCACTGTGGGACTGATAAAATTACTGCATCCCATTGGGAGTTGCTCCAGCCAGGGGGAAGAGCCCAACATTTCTTACCAAGATAAAAACAGAGGTTTGGGACACCAAGGGAACCTTTTCCCACTGGATTTTCAGAGGAAAACCGAACTTCTCCACATCATCACTGGACCTTCAGAGGAAAACTGCACCTTGTACAGAACCACATCTGTCACTGCAGGAGGATGCAGCCACCATGCAATGGCACTGCTGCCAATCCCTGCCTGACTGACAGGTGTCAGCTTGGATTCTGACTCTGGTAGGGTTTGGGGTTTGTTCTTTGTAATTCTGTATTTCTATTTTAATTTCCCTAGTAAAGAACTGTTATTCCTATTCCCGTATTTCCTAAGAGCCCGTTGATTTCAACATTATAATAATTTGGAGGGAGGGGGTTTCCATTCTCCATTTCAAACAGAGGCAGGGTTTGGGGTTTGTTTGTAATTCTGTATTTCTATTTTAATTTCCCTAGTAAAGAACTGTTATTCCTATTCCCATATCTTTGCCTGAGAGCTCCTTAATTTCAACATTACAATAATTTTGAGGGAGGGGGTTTCCATTCTCCATTTCTGCCTTTCTCAGCAGACCCCTGCCCTCCAAACCAGGACAAGGGCCCTGCTTCAAGAAGCAGCTGAGGCACAAAGAAGATCCCAAGAACCCGGCGCTGCCTCCTCCGTTCCCCCCGGCGTCACGCGGAACCCGAGATGCGTTTCGAGCTAATGAATCATTTTTTTACCAAATCTGTGCTGATGATTAAAAACATCAAAGCTGGAATTAAAGGCTTACCGAGCATGAGTTCGTATTTCAGCATGTTTGCAACCACTGCACAAGTACAAGTGGAGAGAATTAGAGCAGGACAGATTGTAACATTTTAGTGATTGAATTAAGGGTGAAAGAAATCTGCCTGTGGTGTTTGTTCCTCCTCTTCTTTTACAACATGGAAGGAAGGGGAGGTTTGGTGCTCTCCATCCCCACATTTTCCCACTTTTTTAGGGCAGGTGGTGCTGGGTAATTTTTCATCCAGGAGAAACTCGAGGGGGGAGGTTTGGCAGGATTCCTGAGCAGGGCAAACTTCCAGCAGCCAAAACTCTTCCACAAACACCAGTTCCAGAGGTGGGAAGGGCTGGGGGACAGCAGGGGAAGGAGGAAAAGCAGCAGAATGTGTGGAAAAGCACCAGGTGTGGAGTGGCACAGCTTTTCCAAGGCCAAACAAAAGGGTTGGGGATTGCAAAATAGCCAGAGAGGCACCTGCAAGGAATTTTTTGTGGTGAGAGAAGCAGAACTCCCAGAAAGCTGGAGAATAACTTTATTTAGAACATAAGGTAGGAATATTAAGGACCTTCTTTAGGAACCTTTGACAGGCAGCATTATAGATATTTTAATAATGCAAATCATTTAATGCCTTTAGTTTCATGCCTAAGTAAAAAAAAAAAAAAAAAAAAAACACATTTAGATTCTGATTTTTAAACTACAATTAAGACACTTAAAATCAAAACAAAAGTCAAACTCCCTCAGATAAGTCACTGGTAGCCATGGTGACTGTAATATTTCAGATCCTGAGCCTTTATATCACATGCCCAAACGATGAAAATGAGTTTTCAGCACTTCACACTCACAAATGCTACGTTAGGGCAGAAAGGCTGAGCCCTTCACTGTGGATTTGCTGCTTCCCAGACTCTCATTTGGGATTTTGGATGATGTTCCCGTGGCCTTGGCATCCCTCTAAGAGTTTTCCTTGGAAGTTTGGGGGCAAGGAACACGAGGCACAAAAATACCTGCCCTGTTAACCTACTTCTGTTCCCAGCAGCATTTACAGCATTTCCCAGCCAAATTAGCAACCACAATAAGCACTTAATGATCAGCAACTAATTAAATATTAACACTCTGAATGATGGGGATGTTTTCCAGTGAAATATAATCATCCTCAAGAAAGATATGGGAGTGAAAAAAAAGCGTTTAATCGATTTCTTTGTTCCCTTTTCCAACTCCTTCTCTTAATTTCTCCCATTTCCCTCCTCTGCCTCCACTCATTTCCCACTCCTGACACCATCTCTTTCATCAAAGCAATAAATAAAAGGAAAGAACCCGAGACTAATACTGCAATTTAAAAGTGACTGGCAATTTGCAGGGCTCAAATAAAGAGGTTATAAATGGGGCTGAGTTTCAGGAGTGTGAAAATAATGGACCTCTGGAAAACGCCTCGAGTGCAACAGGAAAGTTTGAAAAGTCTCCAGCCTCACAATTTAAGGGAATTTTATGTTTGGCAAAGGGAGAGCAAAGAAACATTGGTTGTTTAAGAAAGAAAAAGGACAAAGCCCAGCAAACAAAGCTTTTTTTTAGTTCTGTTTCAAGGCCCCAAAGGTTTGTCCTTTTCCCAGCAGCCAGACTGGTCAGCACTGGGATGGGACTGGGCACTGCTGTGCTCCCACACTGACCAAGCCAGGCCTGGTTCAGCCCTGCAGCTTTGTGAGAACAGCAATTAAAGTTGGATTTTACAGAAGTTCATTTTCCAGAGTTTTCTGTCTCAGGTCCTGCTCATCCCCTGATTTCCTTATCTGCATCCCATTTCCCCCAAACTGGAACCAAGAACACCCTGGAGCCCCAAAGTAAAACAGCAAGAAGCTTTTCAATTTATTTATTTGCTAAATGTTATTTTTTAAATGTCCTTAGAAGTCTCAGACATTTCCAAAATCTCTGTTTTTCTTTTCTTCTGAGCTGGGCTCGCTCGGGGCCCAGCAGACACACACGAATTTATTCTGCTCCCAGGCATCAATCAGGAGGTTGTTTGCAAGCCAAAGGAGGTGGGATTTTGGTTTCTGCACTAATAAAACTGGATAGCTGTCAAAAAGCTGGCTGGCCTGGTAAACCAGAGCAGCAAAAAAAAAATAAAAAAAAAGTGTGGGGTGAAAGATTGAACACGTTCAGCTCTGCCACCGCCCGGGGTTTCAACGTGAGGCTCTGAGCAGGACATGCTGTACCCAGGACAAATTGTGGGGAAAAAGAAAAACAGAAAAAACAACAACAAAAAAAACCAGAATCAGATTTTTCAAATGTTTCTGTCACAGAGCCAGAGGAATGTTTGGTGCTAAAAGGAGCAGTGGGCTCTCAGGTGAGAGATCCACGAGCCCAGGTTTGGACACTGGGGTTTGGAGGGACAAAAATGTCCCAGTGAGATTAATTAATTAATTAGAATGATTTGTCATTTCTCTTTTTTTTCATATTTACAGCTACCACAGAGGGTTTTGTCCTGTGCTGGGTTTTTCCCTCAGTCCTGCCCAAAGTTGGTCCCAGCAGAGAGGTGACAGCTGGAGAGGTGACACTTGTCATCACCCATCACTGCCACCACCTCTGCTGAAAACACAAAGATGCTCCCCCACCCCACAAACCTGCTGATTATTTATTTTTGTCAGCCCCAAACCCAATCCCTCTGAGGCAGGAACAAACAGAGCAAACACAAAAATCACCCGGAGCGTGTCCGTGACGGTGACAGCAGTGACAGAGTCGGGCACACAGGGAGTGTGAGTTTACACCCCATAAAATCCATGTACACCCCCAAGATCAGCCTGGTTACACCCTCAATGCTCCCTGACAGCTCTGAATTAAACTCTCCACGTTCTCCCAGCTCAGGGTCAAACCCTGCTGTGCAAAAAGCCAAACTACAGCGGTGGTACGTCCGAAATAACCCAAAATTCAGAGCTGTGCCACATCCAAAATAACCCAAAATAACCCAAAATTCAGAGCTGTGCCCTGCTGAGGGAGCAGCCCCAGGGAGCAGCGGGTGCTGCTGAGCCTCTCCCAGCAGTGCAAAGGCCGGGAGGCACCTAGTGGTGTCGGGAAGCACAGCAGAGCCACCAAGGCCACCCCAAAAATGTCACCTGGGCCACACACAGGCACTGCTGGACACTGCCCACCTGCCCTGTGTCACCTTGTCCCCTCCTGAGCTGATCCACGGTGTTGTGCCCATCCAAAAATCTGTCAGGACCTGTCCAGGTCACCTCCCCTGTGGGGACAATCTGTGCCAGCTCTGCCAGCAGCTCTGGCAGGTCCCCACTGCAAGGAAATCCCTCCCCACTTTGTCCCACCCCACCACACCGGGCCCTGTGCTCCACACCTGGGAAGAAGTCAGGAGAATTTCCAGCTTTTCCAGAGGTCCTGAGAAGAAGTCAGGAGAATTTCCAGCTTTTCCAGAGGTGCTGGGAGCAGTGCTGGTGCCAGGCTGGTTGTGCAGCACGGATTGCAGGGCCTGGGCAGTGTGGCAATAGAACAACAGGAGCAGCCACCTGCAGGACAGGTGCTCCTCTCCCCACCCTGCACCTCCACCCTGTGGATTACAGCTCAGGTAAAACCAGCACAGAGAGATGGAACAGCAGAGAGCAGCAATAAACCCTCCCATTCCTTCCATGGAAATGAAGGAATTGGTGTTTTGCAGCAGTGCCATCAAATTCCAGCTCAAACCTGCTCACAGCCCTTTCCTCTCCTCACCTGAACCTCTGCACTCAGGTTTGTCCCCATCACAACATTGTTTTCTTTCCCAGCTCTGTGAGAAGTTCTGTCTTGCACAGGTTTTGTGCCACCTTGCCCTGATCCTTTCTTAAAGATCCCAAATTTCTGTGCAACTCCAGCATTTCTCAATAAATGACAAAGTGGGAGAGCCACTTAAACCACTGTCCTGCTGTGCAAGGCTCCTCCTTACAAAGCCACACCTTGGAGGTGAGACAAGAACCTGTAAAACATCCCCCAAGTTCACTTTTGGTCTAAATAACACCCCCAGCTCAGGACTCTCCCCACACTTGCAAGAGCAGGCAGCAGTTATTTTTACAGTGATTCAGTTCGAGCATAAACATTTACACCACGTCTACCAGATCTAACAACTAAATCTGTCTGAAAGTTGCCATGTGGCAGAGGATGGATCATAGAAACCCCACAAAAAACTCCACTTCAGCTCCAAAAGGGGAAAAAAATACCAAGCCTGATTGAAGGGTGAAGCTGCAGGAGATGACAGGAACACCAGAGCAAGGCAGGCTCACAGTTCTTCTCTTCCTCCTTTTGTAGTTTTACTCCATGGATATTTCTTTCCTTCCCACCACTTTCTCAGAAGGAATAAAGTTTGGGAAGCTCAGGACAGCATTCCCCTGATGGGAACCCAGTGATAACACCTTGGTTTTCACAGCAAACACTCCAGTGTGTCCTTCAAGGGATTATTCCCAATTAATTCCTCAGCAGCTTGTCTGGACACATCAATTAATTCCCATGGAAAGGATGTTCTCTCCAGCATTTGGGATGATGTTTTTCCCAGATTTTTGTGGCCCTTCTTTGCACAACCCCACCTCAGCAAGCCTGCAGGAATGGCTCAGGTACAGAAGTTTCTCCTGCTGAGGGTCCCGAAGGGTTCAAAGTTTCCTCTCCCCGACCCCAAAGCACATCCCCAGTGCCACAGAGTGAATTCTGCAGCCTGAAACTCCCCTTTATGTGATAAAGAATAAAATATGATGAAACTCCCCTCTTTATGTGATAAAGAATAAAATATGAAACCCATTTGTAAGCCATGAAATCCTACCCAAGAAGAAAGAGAGGGAAAAAAAAAAAAAAAGAACCACCCAAACCTCAAATTTATTTCAAAACAGAAGATTGGGGCTGTTTGCTTTTCAATGCCCAGGAGTTCCTTTATCTGTGCCATCAGAGCCTTTTGTCCCCGTGGTTCTGTGTTGAATGGAAGAGCAGGATCCCAGCAGAGAAGGGAATTTTCCTGCTCCAGGGCAGCCACAGCTCCCGGGCAAGCAGTAGCAATTCCAAAGATGGAAATTGGTGTTGGAGCTGCAGTGCAGCATCCGAATGGCATGTGTGAAACAGCCCCAGAGCCTCTGCCCTCCTGCCTCAGAAAGAAGTGAAAGAAAAGTCACAAGTGCAAGAGAAAGAAGTGAAAGAAAAGTCACAAGTGCAAGAGAAAGAATTGCAGAAAAGTCACAAGTGCAAGAGAAAGAAGTGAAAGAAAAGTCACAAGTGCAAGAGAAAGAAGTTCAGAAAAGTCACAAGTGCAAGAGAAAGAATTGCAGAAAAGTCACAAGTGAAAGAGAAAGAAGTGAAAGAAAAGTCACAAGTGCAAGAGAAAGAATTGCAGAAAAGCCACAAGTGCAAGAGAAAGAATTGCAGAAAAGTCACAAGTGCAAGAGAAAGAAGTTCAGAAAAGTCACAAGTGCAAGAGAAAGAAGTTCAGAAAAGTCACAAGTGCAAGAGAAAGAAGTGAAAGAAAAGTCACAAGTGCAAGAGAAAGAATTGCAGAAAAGTCACAAGTGCAAGAGAAAGAAGTGAAAGAAAAGTCACAAGTGCAAGAGAAAGAATTGCAGAAAAGTCACAAGTGCAAGAGAAAGAAGTGAAAGAAAAGTCACAAGTGCAAGAGAAAGAAGTGCAGAAAAGTCACAAGTGCAAGAGAAAGAAGTGAAAGAAAAGTCACAAGTGCAAGAGAAAGAAGTGAAAGAAAAGTCACAAGTGCAAGAGAAAGAATTGCAGAAAAGTCACAAGTGCAAGAGAAAGAATTGCAGAAAAGTCACAAGTGCAAGAGAAAGAAGTGCAGAAAAGTCACAAGTGCAAGAGAAAGAATTGCAGAAAAGTCACAAGTGCAAGAGAAAGAAGTGAAAGAAAAGTCACAAGTGCAAGCACTCAACAAGGAATCACTGCTGGCAGGGAATGCCCTTGGAATCCTCCTCACATCCAAACCCCTCCATCAGGTTTCTCCTCGAATTCCCCAACAAATCCACCTTCAAACAAGTAAAAAACTTTTAAACTGCTGACCAACAAGAAGCAGGATCCAAAGCTGCTTTAAAACTAACAAAGAAAATAAACAGGCAGCGATAGGGAACATGACAGAGCTGCAGCTCGGGGGAATAAAACTGCTGCAGCTCCAGGCTGGGTGATTTATCACAGCCCTGAAACAAATTACTTCCATTTCTCACTGTTGCACACCCAGGGAACTCCCCAGTGCCAGGGGAGCAGCGCTACCAACACCTGGAGTGAGAAGTGCTGGGATTCCTGCCTGAGAAAGCAAAAGGAGGTGGAGAGGGGTAAAATGAGATGAAAAAATGAGATGCCACAGGTGACACAGAGCACAGATGGCCATTAGGGGGGAAAAACAGAAATATAGAAATATAGGTGAGGATTCAGAGAGGCTTCTCCAGCCTGGGAGAGCTTCCCCTCCATGGCATGACACACACAGGGGTTATTTCAGGAGGCAGAGCTGAGAGAAGCTGAGGATAAACGATGATCTGAAGGGAAGTGACAGAGTGACAGTGCCAGCAGAACATCCCTGAGAGAGACACAAGTCCCTGAGCACCCAGACAGACACCAGAACGCTGAGACAGACACCACAACTGCCCCAGTACCCAGACAGACACCACAACTGCCCCAGCACCATCCAACACCAGCTTGGGATGGCCACAGACAGGAAAATCCTGGGAACAGAAACTCCTCCATGAGCAGGTGGTACCTGCAACACCCAGAGCATCACCTGGACAGGCAGCACATCACCCTGACAGGCACCACATCACCTCACAGGTACCACATCACCTCACAGGTACCACCTGAAACACCCAGAGCATCACCTGGACAGGCAGCACATCACCCTGACAGTCACCACATCATCCTGACAGGTACCACATCACCTCACAGGTACCACATCACCTCACAGGTACCACCTGCCCTATGCTGCCTTCAAAGCCTGAGTGACCCCCCACTCAAAATCAGGGACTGGCAAGTCTGCAGGCACAGCAGAAGGGATGGGGGGCAGTAAAATGGGTCTGAAACATAAAAAATTGGGAGTGTCTGGAAGTGCTTCACCTCTACAAACCCGCAGAGCTGCCCCAGGGTGGGAGTCACCGGCGGGGATTCACTGGGGGGATTCATTGCAGGATTCCCACTATTCTGTGCTTTAGAGATATTCCCAAACCTCGGCTTCCCCTCTCACACACCCACGAGGAAACAGCATCGCTGCTCAGAGAGATCGGTCCTGTCCTAGGGAACCCCTCGGGACAATCCCCAGCCTCGGGGACACCGGGCACCGGGCGCTGAGCATCAAACATCGAGAACCGGGCACCAGGCACCGAGCATGGAGCACTGAGCACCGAGTACCGGGCACTGAGCAGTGGGAACTGGGCACTGAGCACCAGGAACCGGGCACCGGGCACAGAGCACCGGGAACCGGGCACTGACAACTGGGAACCAGGCACTGAGCACCAGGAACCGGGCGCTGAGCACCGGGCACCGGGAACCGAGCACCAGGCACTGAGCACTGAGCATTGAGCATTGAGCACCGGGCACTGAGCATCAGGAACCGAGCACTGAGCATCGGGCACTGAGCATCAAGCACTGAACACCGGGCACCGGGCGCTGAGCACCGGGAACCGGGCACTGAGCATAGGGCACAGAGCATTGAGCATCAGGCACTGAGCATCGAGAACTGAGCACCGGGAACCGGGCACTGAGCACCGAGCATTGAGGACTGAGCACCGGGCACCGGGAACCGGGCACTGACAAGCGGGAACCGAGCACGGAGCACCAGGCACCGAGCACTAAGCACCGGGAACCGGGCACTGAGCACCGAGAACTGAGCACCGAGTACGGAGTACCGGGCACAGAGCACCGGGAACCGGGCACTGACAACCGGGAACCGGGCACTGAGCACTGAGTACCGAGCACCGGGCACTGAACATCGAGAACTGAGCACCGAGCACCGGGCACCAGGCACTGAGCATTGAGTACCGAGCACCGGGCACAGAGCACCGAGAACTGGGCACTGACAACTGGGAACCGGGCACTGAGCATTGAGCACCGAGCACAGAGCACCGGGAACCGGGCACTGAGCATTGAGCACCGAGCACAGAGCACCGGGAACCGGGCACTGAGCATTGAGCACCGAGCACCGGGCACAGAGCACCGGGAACCGGGCACTGACAACCGGGAACCGGGCACTGAGCCCCGAGCACCGAGAAACCGGGCACCGGGCTCTGAGAACCGAGCACCGAGTACCAGTCACGGGATATCGAGCACCGGGCACTGAGCACCGAGCACCAGTCACCGGATACCGATCCCCGATCCCCGATCCCCCCAGCCCCAGCGCCCCCGGGCAGCGCTCTCGGTGCGGCCGGGCCGGCCCTCAGTTCCCCGGGCCCGGCTGAGGAAGGCTCGGAGCCCGCCGGGGCCCGGCCCCGCTGCCCGGCCTAGGCCGCGCCGGCCCCGCTCACCTGCTCGGCCCGCTCCGCGCCGCACTCGGCCCCGCCGGACCTCCGCCAATCCCGGGAGCCGCCGCCGCTGCCGCCGGTGCCGCGGGGGAGGCGGCGGGGCCGCCGCGTTGGAGGCGCTGCCAGCGGCGGGACCGGGAGCAGCGAGCTCCGCTCCGCGCCCGCCGGGCCTGGCGCCGCCCCGCCGCCACCGCCACCGCCACCGCCACCGCCACCGCCACCGCCACCGCCACCGCCACCGCCACCGCCACCGGCGTGTCACCGCCCCGCGGGAACGCGGAGAGACCGCTGTCACCTCCGCCGGGGCTGGGGGATCGGGGGATGTCACCTCCCCTCAGGGCTGGGGGCTGTCACCGCCCCTGGGGCTGAGGGATCGGGGAGTGTCACCTCCCTTCAGGGCTGGGGGATCGGGGAGTGTCACCTCCCTTCAGGGCTGGGGGATCGGGGTTGTCACCTCTCTCTGGGGATTGGGGGCTGTCACCTTCCCCCGGGACTAGGAAACTGTCACCTCCCCTGGGGCTGGGGGATCGGGGGCTGTCACCTCCCCCCGGAATGGGGGCTGTCACCTACCCATGGGGCTGGAAACTGGGGGCTGTCACCTCCCTTCAAGGCTGGGGGATCGGGGCTGTCACCTCCCCACGGGCTGGAACATCGGCGGCTGTCACCTCCCTCGAGGACTGAGGGATTGAGGGCTGTCACCATTCCCTGGGGCTGGCGGATTGGGGGCTGTCACCTCCCTCCAGGGCTGAGGAATTGGGGGCTGTCACCTCCCCCGGGACCAGGGGCTGTCACCTTCCCTGGGGCTGGAACACTGGGGGCTGTCACCTCCCCATGACCAAGGGATTCCCAGACTGTCTGGTCCCCTCTGTCACCCCCCAGACTGAGGAGTTTGGGAGTCTGTCCCAGGGATGTCCCAGGAGATGTCACCACCCCACAGGGCACCAGTTCCTTCCATCCGAGCATTGTCCAGCCCATGTCCCTTGGTGCAGCCTGGCCTGGAAATCCCGATTCCCTTGGGATTCCACCTGTGGGGCATTCAATGTCACCTGTGGGCCACTCAATGCCACCTGCGGGTCACTGAGTGTCATCTGCGGGTCAGCCAGTGTCACCTGTGGGCACTCAATGTCACCTGTGGGCACTCAATGTCACCTGCGGGTCACTGAGTGTCACCTGCAGGTCAGCCAGTGTCACCTGTGGATCACTCAGTCAGTGTCACCTGCTGGTCACTGAGTGTCATCTGTAGATCACTCAATGTCATCTGCAGGTCACTCAGTGTCACCTGCGGGCACTCAATGCTACCTGCGGGTCACTGTCACCTGCAGATCACTCAATGTCACCTGCAGATCACTCAGTGTCGCCTTTAGATCACTCAGTGTCACCTGCGGGTCGCTCAATGCCACCTGCAGGCACTCAGTGTCACCTTCAGATCACTCAATGTCACCTGCAGATCACTCAATGTCACCGGTAGATCACTCAGTGTCACCTGCGGGTCACTGTCACCTGCAGATCACTCAGTGTCACCTGCAGATCTCTCAGTGTCACCTGCGGTTCACTCAGTGTCACCTGCAGATCGCTCAATGCCACCTGCAGATCACTCACTCAATGTCACCTTCAGATCACTCAGTGTCATCTGTGGGCACTCAATGCCACCTGTGGGCACTCAGTGTCACCTGCAGATCACTCAATGTCACCTGCGGGTCACTCAATGTCACCTGCAGGTCATTCACTCAATGCCACCTGCGGGTCACACAGTGTCACCTGCAGGTCACTCAATGTCACCTGCGGGTCACTCAGTGTCACCTGCAGATCACTCAATGCCACCTGCAGTCACTCACTCAATGTCACCTGCAGGTCCCATCGCGTGTGCAGCCACCCACCCCTGCAGTGACATCCCTGCTGGTGACAAACCTCGTGCCAGGCCACCTGGGCCTTTCCGGAGCGGGATTTTTTGGCCGAAAGCCGCACGTGCAGGAGCAGCAGTACCCTCCAGAGGGTGCAGTCCTGTCGCCGGAGCTCGCTGCGAGTGGCGGTGCCAAACCCGCCTCCGTCCCCACACATGGTCGGCATCAGAGCCCTCCCCGCTCTCCCGGAGCCACCGAGGCCACTCGGGGTCCGTGTAATTCCTAAAGCCGGCGCGCATCTGCTCGAGGGGGCATTCCAGGCATCAGTGGGAATCAGGAAATTATTCATAGCGCTGGCCCTGCCAACCAACGGGGGTCATTTCTTTGATTTCCCAGGCTCGCTGTCCACATCTGTAGGAGGGAAAGGGGGGAATTCGTACGCGAGAATAAACGCGCTTGGAAAGCCGTGAAAACTCCCTTTCAAGTCAGCCTGATGAAAACTTCATGTTCTGGAGCTCTCTGCTTCAAGGAGAGCAATCTGTTTCGAAGAGGAAAAGCTGTGTATTTTTCTTATTTAAACCTCCTAAATCTGCTGGAGCATTAAAAAATATTTGGCATTTCCACAGCACATTTCATTCCCAGCTCCAAATGCGTTTTACAGACATTCATTAATTAAGCCTCGCAAAACCTTGGGGAGAAAGGGAAGCAGTGCTTATTAATTTGCTATTTGTGTTGCTGCAGCACACGGAGACCCCGGCCAGGACCTCAGGGCCTTGTTATTTTAGACAGGACCTGCAAGGAGGAGGAGATGTCAGACCCTCCTGGTGTTCCATTCCTTCTGCAGGAGCTCCCACCCGGCTCTCCCCCCTTTTTGGGGGGGTCTTTTTGTCGTTCTGGTGTTTTTTGGGGGGCTCCTGCCCCTCCTTCCCAACACCTCGTGCTTGTCCCACGTCCAGCTCGGCTTCATTTGACACCTTTTCCTTTCTCTGGGGGTCACTTTATGGGATCACGGAGTTATTTAGGTTGGAAAAGACCTCCAAGGTCTTTCTCAAGACCTCAAGATCAGCTGTGGCTGATCCCCACCTTGTCCACTGGGGACAATTCCGTGTCCAGGAATTCCTTGGACACCTCTCCAGGATGACTCCAAACCTCCCTGGGCAGCCCCTTCCAAAGCCTGACCACCCTTTCCATGAGGAAATTTTCCCAAATATCCAACCTAAACCTGCCCTGGCCCAGCCTGAGGCTGTTCCCTCTTGTCCTGTTGTCCCCTGGGAGCAGAACTTGATCCCCTCACTGTCAGGGAATTGTACAGAGCCAAAATGTCCCCCCTGATTCCCCTTTTCTCCTTCTGAACCTCTCCTCACCTGACCAGCACACCCTGATCCATGGAAGAATTAAAACAAACTCTCCCTCTGTTGTTTTTTAGGTCCACCCTGATATTTGAAGTTATTTCTGTCCCACCAGGGGCTGTGTCCCTCTCCATCCCACAGCCATGAGAGCTGTGAATGTTACACCTCTGCTTCCCGTGCAGGAAAAGCAGGGCTGGGCTGGATGCTGTAAATGCCTTTCACATGTTCCCCAGATCCCAGTTAAATCAAACCCCAGAAGGTCTCTCAAAAGCAGGAAAAATGCATTTATAAGACCCTGGAAGGAAGATGTGTTCCATAACGACTCTGGTGACCAGGCGTGCTGACTTGTGTCATGTGGAGAAGGAAGCAAGGGGGGTCTTTCTTGTTATTTCATATTGCTGATGGGATTTTACCTCTGGCAGCAAATCCAGGAACTTTTGAGTTACCATTATTGTTTGATTTTATGGGCCATTTGATATTTATTTTTATTTCTCTTCATTATTTGTTGAGTGCACTTAGCCCCCTTTCCTGAGCAGCCTGCCTTATATCTAAGGTGAATTTTATGACCAGTGTTAGCACAGAAATCTGAGCAACTCACACAACTGTAATATATTTATCCTGTGCACTCAGTATATCCAGGCAGGCCTGGAATTCCTACTGTGGAGAGCAGTGCTCTGCCTGGAAAATCCCAACTCTAACTGGACTGGGTTAAAAAACAAAAAATCAAAACGGAATAAACCTAAACTATTTACATTCTTCTTCTTTCTGAT
This sequence comes from Catharus ustulatus, assembly GCF_009819885.2. Taxonomy (NCBI): domain Eukaryota; kingdom Metazoa; phylum Chordata; class Aves; order Passeriformes; family Turdidae; genus Catharus; species Catharus ustulatus. Next base: position 1,602,963 of record NC_046249.1, on the reverse strand, counting down.
CTTGATTTCAAGGCTTCAGGATCTATTTGAGTCATATTTTCACCTTTTTTTTTTAATTTTTGTTTGTTTTTTCCCCTTGCAAAACATGAGGTCTCTCCATGTACCTTTTGCTGCAAGCCAAGCTCTTGTGAATCCCACGGCTCCCACAGCTGGGCTTTAAAATCCACAGCCAACACTGGGAGAGTAATGACAAAATCATGAGCTGGCAGCGCTGCCTTTCCCTCAGACCTCCTCATTTCATCCTGCTCAGGAGCAGGAATTCCTCACAGCTCCCAGCACCAGCATCCAGGATTTTGGTGGTTTTTTCCCCAATTTTTGATAGATTTTTCCCAGCATTGGTTTTTCCTTCCCCAATTCTTGTTACATTTTTGGCTGCTTTATTTTCCTTCGTTGTGGAGGTTGCTGCCATGACCTCCCTTCCTCTTCCTTGGTGATATCCCAGCTCAATCTCTGCCTGCCTGGGGTTTCTCAGTGCCAGTGCTTCTCCCTGGATTTATTCCCTCTGGATTTCAGGTCCTGCTAATCCCTGTGTAATCCTGAGCCTGGGGAAGGTCAGGAGCAGAGCCCGGGGTGTGTCAGCAGGATGGACCAACCTTTCTCCCTCCCTTTGGATGCATTTCCCATGGAGATGTTTCATAGAATTACAGGATATTCAGAGTTGGAAATGACCCACAAAAAATCATCGAGTCCAACTCTTAAATGAATGACCTGCAGGGATTGAACACACAATTTTGGTGATTTCATCACCAAATCACAATTCCCCAATTACAGAGACAACCAGCTCAGCTCTGGCACAAAACACAAAGAGAGCAGCATCCCTTCTGTGCCCAGGGAGCCAGCCTGGCAGGATTGCCACCCCCAGGCAGGATTGTCACCCCAGGCAGTGTCCCCCACCCTGTGGAGCAGCAATTCTGCGTTTTCCAGCGCGGAAAAAACACAGAGTGTGGGAATACTGAGTCCTGAGCTGGGAATGAGCAGGACACGGAGCACAGAGCCATGTGGGGTCTGGCCTGGGGGAAGGATCAACACCTTCTTGCAGGAATTTTGGGCTCCTTCCACTCCCACGTGGAGAGCTGACTCCCTCAGGAGCTGGCTCCCACTCAGCTGGCCTCGAACCATTCCCAAAACCATTTGGCACCACGGCGAGGCCACGATCCCAGAGGTCATCCCCAAAGCCAGGGATGGCTCCAGAGGGGAGCAGGTGCTGCAGCAGCACCCCAGCCCCTCGGGGAGCCTGGTTCCCATCCACCCAGTCCAACCAGAGCCTCCCAGCCCAGCTTCCCCCCGCCAGCTTGGCTGCTCTCCTCACCTGGCAGGAGAACACACGAACGCGCACGCAGCCCCTCGCCGCCCCATTCCAACAAGTAATGAAGGCCAGGGAATGGAAAATGCCTGGAAAATGCCTGGAAAATGCCTGTCCCTGGCTGTGCTCCGAGGGTGCTCCCCTTCCCCACGGCCCAGCAGCTGCGCCAGGCCCGGCCAGCGGCACCGAGCTCAACTCTGACATTTGAAGACGGGGGAATAATTTGGCTTCGTTATCCCCCCTCCGCCCCCCGAGCGGTCCCTCGAGCCGGGCTGGAATGTGCGTGGTAGGGACAGAACCAATCCCATTAGCACGAGGAGATTGTTTTTCCTTTGGTTTTTGTTGTTGTTGAATCGCCCGTGGCTCCGGCTCGGTGGGGTAGGAGGATGGGGAGAGGAAAGCCATGGATGTGTTTTCCCGTCCTTGGCACGGTGCTGCCGTGCCCAATTCCGGCATCTTTGCCCAATTTCCATCTTTGAAGGCCAGGTGGGCTTTGTGGTGGCTCCACTCAAAGGAGAATTTGTCATTTGTGGGGTCAGGAAAGTGTTTCTAGTTCAGCTCCTCATCCCTGCATTGATGGGGATTTATCTCCATTGGAGTTAAAAGTGAATTTACAGCTCTGAGTATTGGTCAGGAGCTCAGGATCACAGTTTGTGCTGGCAGGAGCAGGGAGAGGCAGCTGGAGCTGCTGGAAAATACCCTTTCCCAGCTGAGAGAGGAGCCCAGGCTCTGCCTCCATCACCTCCAGAGCCCTGCAGCTCCAAACCCACTGTTCCACCCAGACTGGGGATTCTCATGGAAGAATGGGAATCATCATCTTCTTCCTCCCACAAGGCAGGAATAAGAAAACTCCTCTGGTGTCCTCCCTGGGATGTGAGTGGGAAGGGGATAACTGGTCCCAAATCACCTAGAGGGGGATTGGCTCATGGACTTCTCAGAGTCCTTCTCCTCCCTGAAATCGCGGGATTTCTGCCCTCTGAGGCATCCCAAGTGCTCTTCCCAAGCAGAGACATCCTGGAGGAACAAGCCCAGGGCTCAGGGCAGGAATGGGGTGAGAAATAGGGACAAAGGCACTGTTGGGAGCAGATGGCAGGAGGGGAGGGAAATCCGTGGCATTGTGTGAGCCTGGTGGAGCCAGGCCAGCTCCCAGCAGCTGAGATTTTCTGGAGGGGACAACAGCAGCCACCAAGAGCTGCCAGGGGGGTTGATGACCCTGATTACAGCTGGTGAGACCCCCACAGCCTTCAGCACCCACTGCTGGCACAGAGTCCGAGCCACAGCCAAGGGGGGAGACGCCACAGGGGTCTGTGGTGGAAGTGTGGGGGGAAATTTGCTTTATTTTCTCAGTTTTTGAGGCTATTTCTTGCTGCAAACCCATCTGGGATTAGTTGTGGAGCTGTGGTTGGACGTGTGGACACATGGAGGTGAGTGTGGATGTGTGGAGGTGAGTGTGGACACGAGGATGAGTGTGGACATGTGGACATAAAGGTGAGTGTGGACAGGTGGACATAAAGGTGAGTGTGGACACGTGGACATAAAGGTGAGTGTGGACACAGGGACATCAGGATGAGCATTAGGATGTGAGGATGGACACAAGGACATGAGAATGGACACAAGGACATCAGGATGAGCATTAGGATGTGGGGATGGACATGGGGACATGAGGATGGACATGGGGACATGAGGATGGAAACAAGGACGTGGGGATGGACACAAGGACATGAGGATGGACACAAGGACATGAGAATGGACATAAGGACATGAGGATGGACATGGGGACATGAGGATGGACACAAGGACATGAGGACAGACACAAGGACATGAGAATGGACACAAGGACATGAGGATGGACATGAGGACATGGGGATGGACATGGGGACATGAGGATGGACACAAGGACGTGGGGATGGACACAAGGACATGGAGATGGACATGAGGACATGAGGACAGACACAAGGACATGAGAATGGACACAAGGACGTGAGGATGGACACAAGGACACGATGATGGACACAAGGACATGAGGACAGACACAAGGACATGAGGACAGACACAAGGACATGAGGACAGACACAAGGACATGGGGACAGGCACAAGGACATGAGGACAGACACAAGGACATGAGGATGGACACAAGGACATGAGGACAGACACAAGGACATGAGGACGGACACAAGGACATGAGAATGGACACAAGGACATGAGGACAGACACAAGGACATGAGGACAGACACAAGGACATGATGATGGACACAAGGACATGAGGATGGACATGAGGACGTGAGGACAGACACAAGGACATGATGATGGACACATGGATGTGAATGTGGGCACACAAATGCTCACCCCAAGGACCCCACCTTGGGGTTCCCCCATGCCCTCACCACCACCATGAGCTGCAGGGCGATTCCACCACAGCCTGGCTTGCCCATGGCCACACACCACGAATTTTCCTTCCCCTGTGAAAAAATAAAAGAGAAGGAAAAGGCGTCGGGTGGAAAAAGCCTCGGCTGCCTGCTGGGGGGAGTGGAACCAGCGAATTTCATGCATCTCCTTCTTGTTAGAGTGGGGTCCCTCCTCATCTGCTCCTGGGCACAGTTTCCTGCACCCCGAGCCAGCAGAGAGGAATCTGACTCCAGTTTAAAGACGAGGAGCTTGTCCACGGTCTGCAGCCCGGCTCCCACCCCAGGAGGGGCCGCACCCGGAGCCGCTGCCCGCCCTGGGCAGGGTTTGCCAGCTGTCTGCACCCCTCTGGGGCCTTCCCACCTCCCCCAGCACCAGCCCCTGCGAAAATTCTGCAGAAAGACACTCCCTGAGGGGTGTCCCTGTGCTCTGAGGGACCTGAGTGATCAGACTGTGCCCATCCCAAAAGCTGCTCCGTGCTGGGCTCCATCTCTCCCTGCCCGAGGCACGGCTGAGGATGCCCCCACAAACCCCCACATCACACTGTGGGCAGGGAAATGCAGCCACGGCACCCACACAACCAAGGCTGCACAGGCAGCGAGCTGGGAGCACTGTCCCTCTCACTCCATGTAGGGAAAATCCTCCTGTCCCCACGGTGCAGCACCGTGATGGGGGTGACACCGCATCCCCATGGAGGGACAGCAAGGGGACGTGCTCCGGCAGCAGAGGCTGCTGGCAGGGAGCAGCCCAGGCCTTTGGAGATCGTTGTCTGGCTGTGATTGCTGCCAAGCATCCATCCCCGGCACCTCTGCATCCCTGGCTCCGCATCCCGGGGCGCTCGGGCGGCGCTGCTCGGGGGCCCCGCGGAGCTGGCGCGGAGCTGGCTCGGAGCTCGGGACCCTGCTGAGCTTCCGAGCGCTGCACAAGAGGCTCCAGCCCCTCGCGTGAGCCGTCCTGCCGTGCCTGGCACGGGCACAGCGCGGCTGCGGCCGGGGCACGGGCGGAGCGCCAGGACAAACAGGGGAGGGGGGAAAGGTGGGGAGGGACGGCCCTGGGGGTGCGGGTGTGTGACAGCGGTGTGTGACACTGTGACACTGCTGTGTGACACCGGTGTATGACAGCGGTGTGTGACATTGGTGTGTGACGCTGCTGTGTGACACTACTGTGTGACGCTGTAACACTGCTGTGTGACACTGGTGTGTGACACCGTGACACTGCTGTGTGACACCGTGACACTGCTGTGTGACACCGTGACACTGCTGTGACATTGGTGTGTGACACCGGTGCGTGACAGTGCTGTGTGACATTGGTGTGTGACACCGTGACACTGGTGTGTGACAGCGGTGTGTGACACTGTGACACTGCTGTGTGACACCGGTGTGTGACATTTGTGTGTGACACTGCTGTGTGACATTGGTGTGTGACACCGGTGTGTGACATGGGTGTGTGACACTGGGATGTGACATTGGTGTGTGGCACTGCTGTGTGACACTGGTCTGTGACTCTGCTGTGTGACATTGGTGTGTGACCGCGGTGTGTGACACTGCTGTGGCCCTGCTGTGTGACACCAGTGTGTGACACTGCTGTGTGACACTGCAACACTACTGTGTGACACTGTGACACCCTTGTGTGACTCTGCTGTGTGACACTGCTGTGTGACATTGGTGTGTGGCACTGCTGTGTGACACTGCAACACTGCTGTGTGACATTGGTGTGTGACACTGTGACACCCGTGTGTGACACTGCTGTGTGACAGTGGGGCACTGCCGTGTGACACCATGACACTGCTGTGTGACATTGGTGTGTGACACTGCAACACTGCTGTGTGACATTGGCGTGTGACACTGCTGTGTGACACTGACACCCATGTGTGACACTGCTGTGTGACACCGTGACACTGCTGTGTGACACTGCTGTGTGACGCTGCTGTTTGACACCGTGACACTGCTGTGTGACACTGCGACACCCGTGTGTGACACTTTCTCTCCTCCAAGCGGTTCCCGGTGCTTTCCCGTGGAAATTCCCTCCTTTCCCACCCTTCACCCTTCCCGTGCCCGGATCCCTCCCGGCTTTCCCCCCCTCGCAGCTCCCCGGGGAAGTTTTGGGGTTTTTTTCCCCACAGCCTCTCCTCCCACCCTCGATGTTGAATCTCCGAACCCAGCAGAGAGAGGAGCAAAGCTCCGTGTCCGTGCCAAACAACCCAGCAGCGATTTCTCCTTTTTTCCAGAATTTTCATCCCGGCTCGGTTTCCAGCCCCATGTGGGGGGATCAAACCCGTTCCCATCCTGCATCCCACGAAGCCGTGGACTCTCCCAGCTCCGGTACAAACCTTTTATTCCATTCCCCCATCCCAGCTCGGGCTGGGTTTGCCCTTGGGAGGCGAGGCCGGGAGAGCTCCGGGGCCGGGGGAACATCACGAACTCCACCGAGCTTCACACGCGGCCCAAAAGCGACAACGAAAACCGACCCCAAAACAGACACGAGACCCCTCCCACGCCTCCCCCCAACCCGGTTCCCCAAACCCAGATATGTGGGACGGGTGGAAGTGATACGGAGCAGCACAAAATCGGTGGGGACAAGGATGGGACAGCCCCGTCCCACCTCGCCACGGCCCCCCGGCACACGGAGAGAGCCCAAAAAACCAGGAGAGGGGGGCGGGGGTAATAAGTTAATCTGTACAGACGTGTTAGGTGACACGGGGGTGGCGACACCCGCACCCTCCCGGCACAGGGGTGTCCCCGCGGGGCGCTGGAGGAGCCGCATGCCGGTGCAAATCAAACCACGAAACGATGAATGAAATCCAGTGGTGGAGAATGGAGGGGAGATGGGGATGGGGGGAGACACCTCCATGCCCAGGGTGAGCCAAGAGGAGCCGTGCCTGGTCCCAGTGCCCACTTTGAGCCCAGGGACACCGAGCCCGGGTCCAGCCCCAGCACGGGGCAGGGCTGCCCAGCCCAGGATGGAGCCGTCCCAGCAGCTCCCACCTCCTGTCCGAGCTCGAAATCAGGGAAACGCTTCCCCATCCCTTGCTCGGTGCCACCAGCAGCTTGTTGGCACCGGGGGCAGCTCTCCAAGGGCATCACGGAGCAGGGAGGGGAAGGATCCATCGCAGGGCCCCTCGGCAGCTCCGGGAAGAGCCTGGCTGGGTGCTGGCGTGGGCACGGAAGCGGCGGGATCCGCTCCTGTCTCCGGCTGCCAACGCCAAATCCATTCGCCACGTTTCGGCTCCCCGAGGCAGTCGGCTCCGGCCGGCGGAAGGGAGTTCCCAGGGCCGGGGCCGGCGCCTCGGAGGCTCAGCCCAAGGTGGGAGGCCGGGGATGTGCCGAGCCAAAGCTCAGAAGGCTGCAGACGCTCTCCATCCCCCACCGCAGCCGGCTCCCTCCTGCCCAGCGCTGGACCCATGCCCGGAGGGCTGCGGGGCCCCGGTGGCTCCGGGCGGGAGGAGACAGAGAGTCCCGCTCGGGGACGGGCTCCCTCCGCTCTGGCAGCTCCCCTCTGGGCTCTGCAAGCCGGGATCCCAGCTCACAGCACATCCCTGGAGGAGCCAGAGCCTCTGTCCGGCTCCTGGAGCCTCCCCACAGCGGCCGTGCCCGGCGAGGAGAGCGGGACCCGGCCGGAGCCAGAGATGCCCCTCTGGGAGCTGGGACAGCCCGAGGGGCAGCGGAGAGGGGTCGGGGCGAGGCCGTGGGGATGGTGAGAGGGATGTGGAGGTGGTGGGAAGGGATGGGAGCGCTACAGGATGGTTTTGTCCAGGTCGACTTTGAGGGGCAGCGGCCCCGCGTCCTCCCCGCCGGGCGCGGGGCACAGGGTGACCGTGATGACGGGTGGCAGAGGGAACGTGCCGGGGCCATCCAGGTCCTCCAGGTACTCCTTGTCCCCGTTGATGCTCAGAGGCTGGAAGAGAGGCCGAGACAACAGTGCAGAACCCCCTCACAGCCCGCACAGACTGGGGACACAAACGGGGCACAGAATGTCCCACCAGCCGTGCCAGGAGCCCCTGACCCCCCCAGGTGTCCCCAGCCCGTACCTGGGTCTTGACGTGCTGCTCGGGAGCGGTTACCAGGCTGGCACAGCTAAGCCACAGCATCACCATGATGGAGAGGAAGAGGCAGGCGGCCAGGATCCAGCGAGGAAGGCCCGAGCGCCTGTAGCACCCCACCAGCCCCCGCCAAAGAGAGGGCACGAGTTTATGGCAGGGCACGGGCTGGGAATTGGGGTTGGAGGGCGGGGATCTGCTCTGTCACATCCAGCAGGTCCCAGAGCACTTACTTGGACATGCAGCCCAGGAAATCGTGCTCCTGCTGCGGGGGTTCCGGGGGGTTCGCCTTGGTTTTGCTCCGTTCCTTCACGGGGGGCTTGTCCCCCTTGGCCCGGGGGCCTGGGAGGGGAGAGGGGATGCTGAACGTGGGCACCCATGTGGGCACACCCTCCCCTCTCCCCCCGGGACCCTCTGCCCGCTAAGGGGGCACAGAGGATCCCAGCAGGGCTTCATCCAGAGCCCCCCCAGCGTGCGTGGGGGTGTGGGAAGGCGATCAGAGCCGAGAAGAGGGAAATTTGTTCAGCTCTGGAGAACTCGGATGGCAGCCAGGAGGGCTCGGAGGGTCCCAGCCCCCTCCCAGCAGCCCGGACCCCCCCACACCTGTGTGGGGCTGGGGGATGCCAGGGCTGGATCCCAATCCCGATCCTGGCTGTGCTGGTTGGATCTCCAGTGCCTCGGGTGCTGGATACTCCATCTCAGGCTGGGACTGGGTGGGCAGGGAAAAAAGGAGGCAGTGAGGAAAGGGGTCCCCACCCCTCTGGGCACGCACAGAGAGGATCCTGAGGACACCCCCACCTGGAACACCACGACTTTGCCATCGTCTGCCTGCAGGTAGAAGGTCCAGGTGGAGGAGATGAAGCTCTGGGCAGAGCTGACGATGTCGTTGCAGAAGGTGGAGACCAAATCCAACATGGAAAAGGACGGCGCTTGCAGCTCCAGGCTCTGCAGAGGAGCGGGGACATCACATCAGCGCTGTCCCCTCGTCACCCGCCCCGACAGGACACGTCCCACCCCGAGGTCACGGCTGGGTTGAGCCGGGTGCTCGGCTCTGAGCTCAACCTGCTTCTCCCAGGGATGCAACGTGATGTGCCAGGGTCTAATCCAGCCCCAGGAGGGTCACCAAGGGAGGGCTGTGATCCCTGGGGTGACCACCCAGCTCTGGGGTCATCACCCAGCCCCAGGACCGTCCCTTCGGGGTGGGATCACCCTCGTGTGGCAGAGACAATGGGAGCGGAGCAGCCGCGATGCCGAGGGCGTTCCTCTCCTGGCAGCCTCTCGGTGCCCTGGATTCTTGGCCGTCTCGGCAGTTTGTTATTTTTAAAGCATCCCTGCTGGAATCCGCTTGGCTGCTCCCTGCCACTGGCTCCGAACATTTTCCGACAGCCCCTTGCACGGTCAAACCAGCAAACAGGAAATAAATAGGTCAGATTCTGTATCTAATTATTATGCTAAATCTGCTTTGCCTGCTCGTCTGGGAACCCGAGGAAAAATGCTTTGGGTGGGCGGAGGGGGTGAGAGCCCTCCCTGTCACCCCCAGTCCCTCCCAGATGCTCATCCCCGGCCTTGGAGAGGGGCTGGGAAATGGGATCAGGCACCGGCAAGGTCTTAAAACCGGGCTGCAAAGGGGGATTGTTCAAAGGAGCTTTTCACCCTTTTTACAGCACAGATTCATCTTTGCCTGCACGTGCACACAGCCAAAAGCCTCTTCCTTGGGCCAAAGTCTAATTTAATTAATTGGGTAAAAGCTGAATTAATTAAATGTAGGAGGGGAAAGCGTTGCTAATTGCTGGGAAGGATAACAAATCAAAACTGGGGAAATCTGCCACGATCCCAAATCAGATCCTCTCACCCTGGGAATTCCCTGTGGTCTCCCTGCCTGGCCCAAGCCCAGTCCAGCCCAGTTAATTTACTTTTTATACTGTGACAAAGCAGCTGGTGGTGGCTTGGATCAACCTGGCACATCTGGAGGTACATCCATGTGGAGGGATGGATCCATGGATGGATGGATGGATGATGGATGGATCTATGGATGGATCCATGGATGGATCTATGGATGGATCTATGGATGGATGGATGGATGATGGATGATGGATGGATGGATGATGGATGGATGATGGATGATGGATGGATGGATGGATGGATGGATGGATGGATGGATCTATGGATGGATGATGGATGGATGGATCCATGGATGGATGGATGATGGATGATGGATGGATGGATGATGGATGGATGATGGATGATGGATGATGGATGGATGGATGGATCTATGGATGGATGGATGGATGGATGATGGATGGATGGATCTATGGATGGATGATGGATGATGGATGATGGATGGATGGATCTATGGATGGATGATGGATGGATGGATGGATGGATGGATCCATGGATCTATGGATCTATGGATGGATCCATGGATGGATCTATGGATGGATGATGGATGGATGAATGGATGGATCCATGGATCTATGGATCTATGGATGGATCCGTGGATGAATCCACGGATGGACAGATCCACAGATGGATGGATGGATGGATGGGCTGCACACGTAGGATGTCCCCCATCCCAAGGGAGGGGAGGGACTGTGCTGAGCTCCTGTTTGAGGAAGGGTTTCCCCACCTCCCTCACCTCCTTCCTGCTCTCCTCCACCTCGGGCAGCTGCTTGCGGCACCCGGTCACGCACCCGAACTGCTCCTCCGCGTTGCCGTAGGCTTCAGCACAGGCTGGGGGAGAGGAGGGGTCGGGGTTTGGGGGTGCTGCACCCCTGGGACCCCCGATCCCCTCCCCTCTGACACCCAGGGTGGGTCAATCTGAGCGGGGGGATCCTCCTGAAGGTGTCGGGGGTCACACTGCTCCCGCTGGGATGTGGGGAACCCCCCGGGACAGCGTTTGGGGCGCAGGGGCCGCTCGGCCACCGGCTCCTCTCACCTGCTTCGCACTCGGCTCTGGTCGTGTTGAGCTCGGCGCTCGCATCCACGAAGTGACAGATGGAGAACAGCCGGCAGCCCCGGTAACAGGCGTTGAGAACAGCATCCTGCAGCGAGGAGGAGGAGGAGAGCGCGGAGCTGGCACCGGGCTCAGCCCGAGGGCTGTGCTGGACACCCCCAACGCGGCCCCCCGAGCCCAGCTGGGGGGCACCGGGCAGTGCCACCCCCCCCAGGACCGGGGTGAGGGCTGGCACCCCCAAACCTGGAGTGCCCAGAGGAGGGAGAGGTGCCCCGCAGCCCCCCGGGTGCACCCACGGCGGGTTTGAACACGGCCAAGTGCTCGTGGAGGGTCCCCCCATCTCTGTTGGGACCAGCCAGGCCCTGGTGTGGGCTGGCAGGAGGTGGGGGTGCACTACTCCGGGGGAGGGTACAGATTTGGGGGGCCAGGAACACACTGAGGGGGTGTGGGGGGCACAGAGAACCCACACGGGGGTCACTGGGAATGGGCAGGCTCAGGGTGACACTGGGGGCACCCCAAAACAGCGGGATGGCCTCACTGGGGGCACCCCAAATCAGAGGGGATGGCCTCACTGGGGGCACCCCAAAACAGTGGGATGGCCTCACTGGGGACACCCCAAACCAGAGGGGATGGCCTCACTGGGGGCACCCCAAAACAGCGGGATGGCCTCACTGGGGGCACCCCAAACCAGAGGGGATGGCCTCACTGGGGGCACCCCAAAACAGCGGGATGGCCTCACTGGGGGTACCCTGAAGCTGCTTGGGGGTGGCCCAGTGCCCCTCATGTTGCTTCTGCAATGGGGTGTCCCCAGTGCTCTTGTTGGCCCTGTTGCTCCAGTGCTCCCAGTTCCAGTGCTCCCAGTCCCCCCAGTTTTCCCCCTGGTGCCTCCCCTGCTCCTGGTGCTCCCAGTGCACCGGGTGTTACTGGTGCTCCCCATGTCCCAGTACCCCCACTGACCACGATGCTCCTGATGCTCCCCAAGCCTCCAGTGCCTCCCAGTACTCCCAGTGTTCCCAGTGCCTCTGAATGCTCTTGGTACCCCCAATGTTCCTGATGCTCCCCATGCCTCCCAGTACTCCCAGTGCTCCCAGCGCTCCCAGCACCCCCGATGCTCCTGGTATCCCCAATGCTCCTGATGCTCCCCAAGCTCCCAGTACTCCCAGTACTCCCAGTGCCCCCGATACTCCTGGTACCCCCAATGCTATTGGTGCTCCCCAAGCTCCCAGTACTCCCAGTTCTCCCAGTGCTCGCAACACCCCCGATGCTCCTGGTACCCCTAATGCTATTGATGCTCCCCATGCCTCCCAGTACTCCCAGTACTCCCAGTACTCCCAGTACTCCCAGTATTCCCAGTGCCCACGATGCTCCTGGTACCCCCAATGCTCCTGATGCTTCCCAAGCTCCCAGTGCCAACCAGTACTCCCAGTTCTCCCAGTGCTCCCAGCACCCCCAATGCTCCTGGTGCCCCCAATGCTATTGATGCTCCCCAAGCTCCCAGTATTCCCAGTGCTCCCAGTGCCCTCGATGCTCCTGGTATCCCCAATGCTCCTGATGCTCCCCAAGCTCCCAATGCCTCCCAGTACTCCCAGTGCCCCCGATACTCCTGGTACCCCCAATGCTCCTGATGCTCCCCATGTCTCCCAGTATTCCCAGTATTCCCAGTGCCCCTGATGCTCCTGATACCCCAATGCTCCTGATGCTCCCCAAGCTCCCAGTGCCTCCCAGTGCTCCCAGTGCCCCCGATGCTCCCGGTACCCCCAATGCTATTGGTGCTCCCCAAGCTCCCAGTGCCTCCCAGTACTCCCAGTACTCCCAGTACTCCCAGTGCTCCCAGTGCCCCCGATGCTCCTGGTACCCCCAATGCTCCTGATGCTCCCCATCTCCCAGTGCCTCCCAGTACTCCCAGTATTCCCAGTACTCCCAGTATTCCCAGTGCCCCTGAATGCTTTTGGTACCCGCAATGCTCCTGATGCTCCCCATCTCCCAGTGCCTCCCAGTACTCCCAGTATTCCCAGTATTCCCAGTGTCCCCGATGCTCCTGGTACCCCCAATGCTCCTGATGCTCCCCGTGCCCCCGGTGCCCCCCCAGCCCCGGTGCCCCGGTGCCCCGGACTCACGGCGGCGGCCCGGCGCTGCAGGCTGCGGCCGCACTGCCCGCGGCACCCGCCGGTGTCTCCGAGCTGCGGCGAGAAGGGATCGGTGGCCGAGACGGCGGCGGCGGCGAGAAGGGCCAGGCCGAGGGCGAGCAGGGCCCGGGACCGGCGGGCCGGGGCCGCCATGGCGGGCGCGGAACGGAACGGAACGGAACGGAACGGAGCCGAGCGCACCCGCCGCCGCCACCGCCGCCGCCGGCCCCGCCGTGACGCGCCGTGCGCCGGGCGGGGGGAGCCGGGGGCGGGGGGAGCAGCCGCAGCCTGCCGCAGATCCACCGGCACCGGCACCGGCACCGACACCGGCACCGGCACCGGGAGGGGAGGATGAGACCGGGGTGCGGGAGGCGGGGGGATGGCCGGGCAGAGGGGGATGAGGGGAACCCCGGGATGCAGGAGAATTTGGGGATGTTCTGGGCATTGGGGGATCCCTGGGATGCAGGAGAATTGGGGGATGTTTTGGGGATGAGGGGAACCCCGGGATGCAGGAGAATTGGGGGATGTTCTGGGGAATGAGGGGAACCCCGAGATGCAGGAGAATTGGGGAGGAGAACCCCGGGATGCAGGAGAATTTGGGGAGGTTCTGGGAATGAGGGGAACCCCGGGATGCAGGAGAATTGGGGGATGTTCTGAGGATGAGGGGAACCCCGGGATGCAGGAGAATTTGGGGATGTTCTGGGCATTGGGGGATCCCCGGGATGCAAGAGAACTGGGGGATGTTCTGGGGGAGGAAAACCCCGGGATGCAGGAGAATTCGGGATGTTCTCAGGATTGGGGGATCCCCGGGGTGCAGGAGAATTTGGGGATGTTCTGAGGATGAGGGGAACCCCGGGATATAGGAGAATTGGGGGATGTTCTGGGCATTGGGGGATCCCTGGGATGCAGGAGAATTGGGGAGGAGAACCCCGGGATGCAGGAGAATTGGGGGATATTCTGGGGATGAGGGGATCCCCGGGATGCAGGAGAATTGGGGGATGTTCTCAGGATTGGGGGATCCCCGGGATGCAGGAGAATTTGGGGATGTTCTGGGGATGACGGGAACCCCGGGATGCAGGAGAATTTGGGGATGTTTTGGGGGTGAGGGGAACTCCAGGGTGCAGGAGAATTGGGGGATGTTCTGGGGATGAGGAGAACCCCGGGATGCAAGAGAATTGGAGAATGTTCTCAGGATTGGGGGATCCCCGGGATGCGGAGAATTGGGGGATGTTCTGGGCATTGGGGGATCCCCGGGATACAGGAAAATTTGGGGTCTAAGGACCAGCGATTCACGGGGATTGGGGGATGCATGAACGGACACCAGAGGATGCAGAGGGACAAAGGGACGTGGGAACCAGGAGATTCTTGGGGACCAGAGGGTGTAGGGCGACCATGTGGGATGCAGGAGGGTTCGAGGGGACCCGGGGGATGTGACACAACAGGACTGGTGGCCAGCCTGACAAAGGGATTGAGGAGGGTAGGGGGACTGAGGGGATGAGCTGGAACCGCGGTCACACTGGCGCTGGTGTCACACAGAGGGACAGGGCTGCCTCAGTGCCACCAGCCCCTTGTCCTCAGGGTGCCCACCCGGTGTTAAACCGCACTGTGCCACCCTCTGTGTCCCTCGAGAACTCCCCAAGTCACCTTCATCCCTCCCACCCTCACCCTCACTCCTCAGGGCCCCCCTGTCGGTGCTGGGCTCTCCCTGACACCCCCGTGATTTCCCAGCATCTAAAGGACATCAAAGACACCCCTTCCCCTCACCCCTGCCCTGCCCATTCCCCTTATTTATGGCAGCACCCCAAAGTGAGCCCGGGGGGAGGAGGAGGGGGAGGGCTGGGGGCTCCACCAACCTCCGGCCCTGATGGGGAACACATGGCAGGACCCCGGGGCGGGGAACGGGGACTGTCCCTGTCCCAGCTCAGATCGAGGGGTGTCCCTGTCCCAGTTCAGCATCGAGGGGGTGTCCCTGTCCCAGCTCAGGATTGAGGGATGTCCCTGTCCCAGTTCAGGATTGAGGTGTGATCCCTGTCCCAGCTCAGGATTGAGGGGGTGTCCCTGTCCCAGCTCACATTGAGGGGTGTCCCTGTCCCAGCTCACATTGAGGGGTGTCCCTGTCCCAGCTCAGATTGAGGGGTGTCCCTGTCCCAGCTCAGATTGAGGGGGTGTCCCTGTCCCAGCTCAGATCGAGAGGGTGTCCCTGTCCCAGCTCAGATCGAGAGGGTGTCCCTGTCCCAGCTCAGGATCGAGGGGGTGTCCCTGTCCCAGCTCAGGATTGAGGGGTGTCCCTGTCCCAGCTCAGATTGAGGGGTGTCCCTGTCCCAGCTCAGATCGAGGGGTGTCCCTTTCCCAGCTCAGGATTGAGGGGTGTCCCTGTCCCAGTTCAGGACTGTCCCAGCTCAGATTGAGGGGGTGTCCCTGTCCCAGCTCAGATTGAGGGGTTCTCCGTGCCCTGGGGTGGGGACAGAGGGGTTGAGGGTGCTGGGGGGCTCAGCCTCTGCCCCTCCCCAAGCCGGGAGCAGGGAGCGGGGCCTCTCCTCGCCCCGCCAGTTTATTCATCTTATTAATCAAAGCAGGGCCGGCAGAAAACGAGCTGCGGCCGGGCCGGCGGGGCTGCCAGGGCGCTGCGCTCCCCTTCCCCCTCCTGGAGCCCCGCCAGCCGCGGGTCCGGCAGCGCTGACGAATGGCCGAGTAAATGGGGTAGATTGGGGGCTGTCACCGTAAATCACAGCCCCGCACGTGGGGCTGCCACCGGCGGCGGGGGCAGAGCCGGGGCCGGACCCCCGGGGGCACCGGGATGCTCCGGTGGGCGCCGCTCCCGCCGCACCTGCCCACTCACCTTTCCACGGAATAAAGAAAAGCCTTTCCCAGGCAAAAACATCCGAGCTGGCGAATCCTTGCTGCCCTCCCTCCTCCCCTCTCCAGAAACACTCGATGCCTTTCGCATTTATCACTACTGACCTACATTTTTTTCCCCGGAGCTTTTCGGGAAGCCTCAGGCTCCCCACGCGTGGTCTGGGGTGTCCCCACCGTCCCTTCCGTGGGCAGGGGACCCTTCACTGCGTGTCCCAGCACTGCAGAGCCCATCCCTGGTGCTCAAGCACCCTCTTGACATTTTTTCTCCTCCTCTAGAGCTCCTCAGACTCGGTCACGGGGCTGTTTGTGCTTCCCAAAGCAAACAGAACGGGAAGGTGCGGCCACCCTGAGGATGCTCTGGGGGGAAAGGGTGGGGGGCGGCAGGGAAGGGGTTAAGCGGGTTATAAATTACCCATGGATGTGGAAATGTGACTGAGAGGAATAGAAAGCAAACTCTGCCTGCTGGATTCTTTGCATTTCTTGCCTCTTTATTTTTCCCCCAGGTCACTTTAAAAGGATGCAGGCAGTCGAGGCAGCTCCGCTCGCGCCTCTCCTCCCGCTTTTCCCGGGGTTTGGGTTTTTTTTATTTTTTTTCTTGTTTGTTTTTTACACCCTGGCCCTTGAGCCAGATGCTGTCTGCGTCCAAGGATTTTATGGAGTGAGCTCTGGCTGGGAAATCAAGTAATTAGATTAATTCAGGGCCCTGGTGACACGTGAAGGAGGGTGACGGGGAGGTGACAGCCGGTGGGAAGCTGCACCGAGGATGCTCAGAGCGGGTTTGGGGGTGTCACCAGCGTCACCTGCGTCCATCTGGGGGGTCACATCCCTCCTGGGCAGAGCACAGAGCTCGTGGCAGGGAGCTGGGCCCCATGGGCAGACCTGCACCGCGGCGGGGCAGCGAGGCCCTGGGAACCGAGCCACGCCGGGGGGGCAGCGGGACCGCGCCGGCCTCGGGGGACCCCCGTGATGACGCCGAGAGCCCCAGGGGTCAGAGGGGGGGTCCGGGCTGGATCCTGCCCCCGGTCGGCTCGTGGGCCGGAGGGAGCAGCTTTAAAGGTCACAGTCAAAGGGCAGCGCTGACCGCAGCTGCCGCTGCCCGGCCGCCGCTGACTCAGAGCGCGGGACAGCGGCTCCGTCACCTCCGGCTGCTCCCGGACGGCTCCTGAGGCCACCCCAGCACTGCTCAGGGCTCGCTGTGTCCCCTCACCCTGTGCCCATCCCACAGGTGCTGCTGGGAGGTCAAATGTCCCCAGTGGGGACTGACACTCCCTTCCCAACGCCGCTGTCCCCCCATCCTCCCCCTGCACCCCAAGCACAGCCTCAAGCCACCTTCCGATGATGCCTCTGCCAGAGCCACCCGTGTCCCCTCTGCCAGCACCAGGGAGGGGTCACCCCCTCCCCGGCATCCTCTAAATCCCACAAATTCCGGGTGCGAGCTGAGCAGCCCGGCCAGGGATGGAGAAAACAGCTGGGGGAAGGGTCCGGGCGGTGCAGGTGGGCAGCCGGGGTGGCCGCTGCTTCCAGAGGAGGAATTTCTGCTTTTCCCCATCACCCAGCGCTGGCTGCGGTCCCTGGGTGGCTCCGGGGGGACGCGGGCGGTGGGTCGGGATCGCGGGCGGCCGCCAGCCCCCGGGGCAGCCGTGATTCACTCGGCCAGACTGCGGCCGCTGGGGCTGAAGTTTCTCAGGCTGGGTGGCTCCCGGAGCCTGACATTTTTGGGAAATTTCAACAAAAACAGTTCAGAAGCTTCCAAAAAACAGGACGATGGGAAAAAGGCATTGTTTGGGCTCCCTCCCCCTCTCGGTTTTTTTTTTTTTAATTTTATTGTGATTTTTAATCTCTGCAATCCCTCGGAGCCCCACGCAGCGTCACCCCCACCCCGAGTCCATGGGGCACCCCGCGCCACCCAGGTGTCCCCTGCCACCCTCTGCTGTCCCCTCCCCTCACGGCTAGGGACACGCCACACGTGGGGACAGTGTCGCCACGACCAGGATCTGTTGTCCCGGGTTTCTGTGACCCATCTGGGGGTCTGCAAAGCTCTCGGTGCCACCCAGACCCCGGGCGGGGGCACGGAGGGGGGCATTGGCGGTTGCCCAAGTGGGTGGCTTTGTCCCGATGCTGGTGGCACAGCCGGACGTGCCACCACCCCTGGGGACAAACGCCGCCCCAGTCTGAGGGGAGCTGGAGCCATTTGGGGTGATTTTCTCACTTTTTTGGTGTTTTGAGGAGGAAAGCGCGGAGGTGATGGATTCGATAGAAAACATCGGGATTTATGGGATGATATCCCTGTTTTCAACCCAAAAATCAGCAATAGCAGGGGTTTGGATCTCCAAGGCGCTCGGAGCGTGGGGAAGCCGCGGCGGGGGGGGCCCCGTTCAGCGGCGAGAGCGGCCCCGGGGGCGCGGGAGGGTCCGCCCGTGACTCAGCCGTGGGCCGGCGGCCCCGGGGCGGCTCTTACTCACCTACCGGGGGGGTCGGGGGGAGCGGGACACCGGCCCCGGGGAGGGCTGGGGGGGGTCCAGCATCCCGCGGCGGCAGCGGGCACCGGGCGGGGGCCGGTCCCGGAGCCGGTCCCGGGGTCTGTCCCGGGGTCGGTACCGGAGCGGGACAGCGGTGGGGGGGTGGCGGGGCCGGTGGCTTTCTGCCCCCCCGGGGGCGGTCCCGGGGCGGGGCCAGGGCGGCAGTTGGGGCTTTGGTAACCGGGGGTTGCTCAGACTTGCTCGGGACTTCCCCGGACGTGCCGGTGCGCTCCGCCGCCCCGGGCACCGACGGGCACCGGAGCAGGCCATGCCGCCGCCGCCGCTGCTCCCGATGCTCCCGCTGCTGCTCCTGCTCTGCCCGCGCCTGCCCCGCGCCGATCCGCTCTCCTGTGAGTACCGGCAGCACCGGGCGGCTCCCGCAAGGTGGGCGCGGGGCGGGCGGGGGTCCCGTCGGGGCCACGCGGGAGCTGCGCGGAGCCCCCCGGGGCTCTCCCGTCCGTCTCGGGCATGCGGAGCCCCCCGGGGCTGCCCCGCTCCTTTCCGCCAGTCCCGTCCCCCCCCCCACACGGGTGCCGGGATGCGGAGCCCCCCGGGGCTGTCCCGTTCCTCTCCGTTTGTCGCGTCCCCCCTCCCCGGTCCCGGGATGCGGGGGCACCTCCGGGCGCACCTCGGGGCTGCGGAGGGGGACGGGGACCCCCCCGCGGAGGGCAGCTGGGACCCCCCCATCGCGTCCCGATAGCAGCCGGACCCCCCATCCCCGTCCCCGCAGCCCAGCCGGGACCCCCCCGCCGCTTCCCCGCAAGAACAATAGAGGAACCTTTCTTGTGCTGCCCCCCATCCCCGAGAGTAGCGAGGAGAGCCCCCCTCGCCCGGAGCAGCGAGTGCTCCCTCTCCCCACGGAGCAGGGGGACCCCGAGAAGGGCCGGTCCCCCCTTGTCCCCCCTCCCCGCGTCCAGCCCCCCCCTCCCGCAGAACAATGCGGCTCCATTCCCCACCCAGGACAATGGAAACCCCCGGCCTCCGCCCGGAGAACAATAGCGAACCCCTTCCCCACGCGACCCCCTCGCACCCCCGGGAGCCATCGCCCCCCTCTGCCCCTCCCGAAGCCTCTGAGACCCCCCCTTCCCCGTGCCGAGAACAACGGGGTCCCCCCTTCCCCCCGGAGAGCCGCCCCCCCATCCCAGAGAACAATGAATCCCCTTTTCCCACCCAGAACAATAGGGATCTCCCTCCCTGCCCCATGGAGAACAACGACCCCCCCACAAAAAAAAAATAAAATCCCCCTGGGGGGGTCCCCGCAGTGATGCCCAATTTGGGGGCCCCACCCGGCGCTGGCAGGTCCGGGAGGTGCCACCTGTGGGCTGAGCTGTGGAGTGGCCTCAGCCCCGCGGGGATCCCCGGCCGTGCTGGGGGTGGGGGACACACAGGGGAGGGGTCCCCCCTTCCCCACAGAGCCCTAAACCCGACGGACCCCCCGTCCCGGCCGCCGCCCCGCTGCCCCCCCTGCGGCCCGAGGCAGGGGAGGGTGAGATCCCGCTCCCCGCAGCAGGAAGTTTGGCTTCCTCCCTATGATGGGAATTTCTCAAGGCCAGGGATGTTCTCGGCTCCGACGCGCCCAACGGGACCCGCCACGAACGGCACCGCTCGCCCGGCAGCGCCCGCGACCCCTCCCCGGACCCCCGACCCAAACCCGTCCTGAGCGGGGGAGTCCTCGGGGCGTTCAAGAATTGCTGGAGGAATGGGGTGGGGTGAAGGAACGCCCCAAAAATCCCCTTAGGGGTCGTCAGCGAGAGCGGCCAGCCCCGGGGGTCTCGGTGCCAGCCCCGGGGGTCTCGGTGCCCGCCCCGGGGGTCTCGGTGCCAGTCCCGGTGCCTGGAGGGGTCGATCCCAGTGGGAACCACACGAAGCCACACCCGGACCCTCGGTGGGGCTGATCCCGAGTTTTTCTCCTCCCAACCAGCCGGGTGTCCCCCCGAACCCTCATTTCCCCCCTCCCCACGGGGGTCCGGGGCAGCGCTGGCCCCGCGGCCCCTCGACGTGCGGCGCTGGCCAAGGCGAAGCCAAATCTCCTTTTAGAGAGCGAAAGTTTCCCCTCGGTGCAGCTCGGCCGCGCTGGAATGCCTGGGCTTTTTATAAATCCCTCCTCGAGCCCAGGGATGGGCACGAGAAATGCCAGTCGGGGATGAGAAAGGGGAAAAAAAGGCTGGAGAGCAGAGTAGAAAAGAGGGATAAAGCGTTTTTGGGTACCTCGCTGCTCGAGTTTTAGAAGAGCTCTAAATACACATATACATTTAATTTTATTTTTCCTGTGGAATTCAGAGCTTCCCAAATTCCCTTTTGTTCTTCGGGGCAATTATTTCTATTTTCCTTTAACCCCCTGCACAGCTCAATAAATCTTTTTTAACTGTGTGATCTCTGACACTTATCGGAGCTTTTTTTTTTTTTTTTTTTTTTTCTTCCCCCCTTTTCTTTCCCAACCCTTAAAACTCCGATATAAAACTAAAATGAAATCCGGCCCTTCGGAAGAAAAGCATAAACGTTCCCGACACCTTGGAAATGTGGTTTTACTTTATAGCATTACTTAGCACCTGATCAGCATTTTTTTTTTTGCAATAGAGAAGCCATAAAACCCCCGAGCAGGTATTTTCGTTGCAACTTGCACATTCCACAGCCTGCCTGCGTCTCTCCGGCCCTTTCCTCTCCGTTCGGAAAACTTCACACTTTTCCCTTTTAAAACACATGTTCGGCGCTGCGGCCGCGCTGAGGGGGGAAAATAATTCCAGCGGGAAAAAAATATAATATATATATGTATATAATTGACCCCTCTAGAGGATCCTGCTTGGAGGAGGGGGAAAAAAAAAACCAAAATCCAAGGGAAAAAAAAATACAGAGAGAGAGAAAATTGGCCCCTCCAGAGGGTCCTGCTCGGAGGATGGGAAACGTGTCTGTTTTACGGTGCTCGTGCGAGTTTCTGGGGCTGTTTAGATTAAGATTGAGGAGAATCAGGGCTCGCAGCGCTGCCTCTGTTATCGGCACAGCCGCAGCAGCTCCGGGCTCGGCTCGTGGCGGGGTCGGAGCGGGGTGGGCTCGTTGGCAGGAGAGGGGGGATGAGATTTCCAGAGGCCTGGCTGGCCTCGGGAAGGGTTTGTTCCGAGGGTTGTGATGGATCCATCACCATCCGTGGATGCTCGGGGTGTCCCGGAGTGCCCAGCCCCGTCCTGTGGATGTTTGGGGTGCCTGGTACCCACCCACGGATATTTGGGGTGCCTGGTACCAAACCACGGATATTTGGGGTGCCTGGTACCACCCCAAGGATATTTGGGGTGCCTGGTACCAACCCCACGGATATTTGGGTTGTCTGATTCCAACCCACGGATTTTTGGGGTGTCTGGTACCAACCCATGGATATTTGGGGTGTCTGGTACCCACCCACGGAT
This sequence comes from Catharus ustulatus, assembly GCF_009819885.2. NCBI lineage: Eukaryota > Metazoa > Chordata > Aves > Passeriformes > Turdidae > Catharus > Catharus ustulatus. The sequence continues at coordinate 1,581,369 of NC_046249.1, read as the reverse complement.
TTTTGGGTTTTCTGATTCCAACCCACGGATATTTGGGGTGCCTGGTACCCACCCACGGATGCTCGGGGAACTTTGGGGTCCCTGGTACCACCCCAGGATTTTTGGGTGCCTGGTACCCACCCATGGATTTTGGGGTGCCTGGTACCCACTCACGGATATTTGGGTTGTCTGATTCCAACCCACGGATTTTTGGGGTGTCTGGTACCAACCCACGGATATTTGGGGTGCCTGGTACCCACCCACGGATATTTGGGGTGCCTGGTACCCACCTACGGATTTTTGGGGTGCCTGGCACCCACCCACGGATGCTCGGGGTACTTTGGGGTCCCTGGTACCACCCCAGGGATATTTGGGTTGTCTGATTCCAACCCACGGATATTTGGGGTACCTGGCACCCACCCACGGATTTTTGGGGTGCCTGGCACCACCCCACGGATATTTGGGGCACCCCAGGTTGTTTTTCCCCGCTGTACCATCCTTCCCCCCCCCTCACCAGTATCCCCCAAACACGGCGGCAATTCCTAATTAAATCTCCCCGGCATAACGAGGATTTGGGAGCGCTAATTGCGGAGGGTGAGCAGCGAGGACCCCTGACTCGGATCTGCCCGGCGTGGAGCGGATTTTGGGAACGCCGGGCGGGCGCTGAAAGCCGATCGGGGCCGGGAGGTCGGAGGGGAGGGGAGGTCGCGGCACTTTCCGGGAGGTAATTTGGGATATTAGCCCGGCGCGTGCGGATGGAGCCGATAAGGGCTTGACGGACACGGAACACCCCGGAGCGGGGCCGCGCCTGGGAAGCCTCGGGGTCCCGGGATCATCCGGGATGGGAATTTCCCCTCCTGGAGGGGCTCTGCAAAACAGCGGCACCACCGGGATTTTGGGGAAATTTGAAATTTTGGAGCTCCCCACCGCCGGGAGAGGTGATCCACGGGGAAATGCTGGAGCTTGGAAAAGGAGGGAGGGGGGAAATCCCCTCGAATTTTCCTTTTTGTCGCGGAAAAACTTCCGACCCAGCCCCGCCCCAGCCTGGGGAAAAAAAATTGAAAAAAAAAAAGTATTTTAAAAGTTCTAAAGTAGATGTAGATATAAAAATAGATATTAAAAGTGTTCAGATATAAAATGTATGTAGATATGAAAATAGGCATAAAGTGTATTTAAATAGATAAAATTAGTGTGTATTGAGATACAGAATAGATATAAAAGCTATTTAAGTAGATATAAAAGATAAAAAATGTCTTCAGGTATAAAATGTGTAGGAGTAAAGAATAGATTGAAACACATTTAAACCAATGTAAAATAGAAACCAGTGTGTTTAAATTGATATAAAATAGAAACCAGTGTGTTTAAATCGACATAAAATAGAAACCAGTGTGTTTAAATTGATGTAAAATAGATATGTGATGATTTAAATCTACATAAAATAGATGCGTGATTTAAATCAGTATAGGCTTGTGATGATTGAAATCGATGTAAAACAGCTAAACAATGTATTTAAATTAATATAAAACATCTATGATGATTTAAATTGATATAGACGTGATGATTTAAATCGATGCAAAATAGCAAAACAACGCATTTAAATAGATATAAAATGAATACAGAAGAGACTCAAAGGCGTTTAAATCAACATAAAACAGATATAAAATGCATTTAAACAGCTACAAGACACATTCACACAGCCCTAAGCTGCACATCATTGATTTTTCCTCCCGCTCTCTGTCTCTCCGGCTGCAGACCCCGCCGTGATTTCCCCCCAAGACCCCACCCTGCTGATCGGCTCCTCGCTGGTCGCCACGTGCACGGTCAGCCCGGACTTTCCGCTGAAAGCCGAGGATCTGTACTGGACGCTGAACGGGCGGCGCCTCCCGGCCGCCTCCTACGCCGCCCTGGGCCCCTCCACGCTCAGCGTGGCCCTCGCTCGCCTCAACGGCTCCAGGCAGCAGTCGGGGGACAATCTGGTGTGTCACAGCAGAGATGGGGGCATCCTGGCCGGTTCCTGCCTTTATGTTGGATGTACGTCGGTGCTGCTGTCTGTGATGGGGTTTGGTCATTCTGTGATGGGGTTTGGTCAGTCTGTGTTGGGGTTTGGTCATTCTGTGTTGGGGTTTGGTCAGTCTGTGTTGGGGTCTGGTCAGTCTGTGCTTGTCTGGGCTGTGTGGTTTTCTCTCGTGTTGGTTGGTTTGGTCACTGTGTTGGGTTTGGTCAGTCTGTGTTGGGGTCTGTTCTATGTTGGGGTTTGGTCAGTCTGTGTTGGGTTTGGTCAGTCTGTGTTGGGGTTGGTCACTCTATGTTGGGGTTTGGTCACTCTGTGTTGGGGTTTGGTCAGTCTGTGTTGGGGTTTGGTCACTCTGTGTTGGGGTTTGGTCAATCTGTGTTGGGGTCTGGTCAGTCTGTGTTGGGGTTTGGTTACTCTATGTTGGGGTTTGGTCACTCCAAACTGGGGTCTGGTCAGTCTGTGTTGGGGTTTGGTCAGTCTGTGTTGGGGTTTGGTCACTCTGATGGGGTCTGGTCAGTCTGTGATGGGGTTTGGTCACTCCAAATTGGGGTCTGGTCACTGTTCTGGGGTCTAGTCATTCTGTGTTGGGGTCTGGTCACTCTGTATTGGGGTTTGGTCATTCTGTGTTGGGGTCTGGTCAGTCTATGTTGGGGTTTGGTCACTCCAAACTGGGGTCTGGTCACTGTTCTGGGGTCTGGTCAGTCTGTGTTGGGGTTTGGTCAGTCTGTGCTGGGGTTTGGTCAGTCTGTGTTGGGGTTTGGTCATTCTGTGATGGGGTTTGGTCACTCCAAACTGGGATCTGGTCACTGTTCTGGGGTCTGGTCACTCTGTGATGGGGTTTGGTCACTTCAAACTGGGGTCTGGTCACTGTTCTGGGGTCTGGTCACTCTGTGATGGGGTTTGGTCACTCTGTGTTGGGGTTTGGTCAGTCTGTGCTGGGGTCTGATCACTCCAAACTGGGGTTTGGTCAGTCTGTGTTGGGGTTTGGTCACTCTGTGTTGGGGTCTGGTCACTCTGTGGTGGGGTCTGGTCAGTCTGTGTTGGGGTTTGGTCACTCTGTGATGGGGTTTGGTCAGTCTGTGTTGGGGTTTGGTCAGTCTGTGTTGGGGTTTGGTCAGTCTGTGTTGGGGTCTGGTCACTCTGTGGTGGGGTTTGGTCACTCCAAATTGGGGTCTGGTCACTGTGCTGGGGTTTGGTCAGTCTGTTTTGGGGTCTGGTCAGTCTGTGTTGGGGTCTGGTCACTTTGTGTTGGGGTCAGGTCAATCTGTGTTGGGGCTTGGTCAGTCTGTGCTGGGGTCTGGTCACTCCAAACTGGGGTTTGGTCACCCTGTATTGGGGTCTGGTCACTCTGTGCCAACGTCTAGTCACTCTGTGCTGGGGTTTGGTCACTCTGCTGGGGTCTGGTCACTCTGTACCAAGGCCTGGTCACTCTGTGATGGGGTCTGGTCACTCCAAACTGGAGTCTGGTCACTCTGTACGAGGGTCTGGTCACTCTGTGCTGGGGCCTGGTCACTTTGTATCGGGGTCTGGTCACTCTGTACCAGGGTCTGGCCACTCCATGCTGAGTTCTGGCCGTTCTGTGCCGAGGTCCAGACAGTGCCAGGGTCCAGCTGCTCTGTGCCAAGGTTTGGCCACTGTGTCCCAGAGTCCAGCCGGTACCGGGCCCAGCCACGCTGCACCGGGGTCTGGCCAGCCCCAGGATGTGCCTCCCCCATGGGAGGGAATCCAGGAATCCCAGGGAGGGATCAGAGCTCTGGTTCTCACCAAAACGTGCCAGGAGCTGCTCTGGTGGAACCACAACCCACGCGCTGCTGCGAGGCCGCTTCGGCAAAGCCTCGGTTAAAACGCGCTTGTCCGAACCAATAATTGTAAGATTTTATCTCGGGCTATTTTAAGGACGATGCTACATCCCAGGAATACGGAATCTGAACGGGGAATGCAGCCTGGGCTTGTTTTTTGGGTCGCTACGCATTCCTGGGAATACAGAGGCTCAGCTTGGATTTGGGGTTTGTGTCTCCGTGGCTGGAACAAAACAGCTCTGGAACCTCTTGTTTTGTGGTTTTTGTCTCTCCCAGTACCCCAGAAAAACCAGTCAACATCACTTGCTGGTCCAAAAACATGAAGGACCTGACCTGCAAGTGGGCGCCGGGGACAGAAGGGGAGACCTTCCTGCACACCAACTACACCCTCAAGTACAAGCGCAGGTGGGTGCTCGCCTTCACCCCCGTTATTGTTAAAAACCTTGGACTGGGATTGAATGGGAAACAGGGAATGGGGCAGCTCGATGCCTCCTGGCTGGCTCTGCTTGAGGGTGGTGCTGCTGTGATGAGTTTTTTATGGAGGTGGGGGGTGAGGTGAGGAGAAGCTGCTGTGGGCCTGGTTGAGCTGGGTGAAACACGGGCCGGTCTCTAAATTCTGGAACGGCCAAAAAAACACCCACGGGAGCATCCCGGGCATGGGAGAGCGGTGCTGGCACCTCATCCATCACCTGCCCGCAGGTGGTACGGCCAGGACAACACCTGCCAGGAATACCACACGGCTGGCACCTACTCCTGCCACATCCCCAAGGACCTGGCACTGTTCACGCCCTACGAGATCTGGGTGGAGGCGTCCAACCGCCTGGGGGTGGCCGTGTCCGACGTGGTCATGCTGGACATCCTGGACGTGGGTGAGGCACGGCACGGCCGCGGTGTCACCGCCGGGGAGGGGCCGCGCTGGGCCGGGCCGGGGGGCAGCAGGAAATGGGCGATATGTGAGCAGAATTGCTCCTAATCGAATTAGGCTGTTTTGCTGCGAGTCGCTTTTACATCCGCGGCTCCTTAACCCTCGCGGCCCCGCGGAGCTGCCCCGCTGTCCCCCCAGCCCTGCGCTGTCCCCGCAGTCACCACGGACCCGCCGTCGGACGTGCACGTCAGCAGGGTGGGCGACCTGGAGGACCAGCTCAGCGTGCGCTGGAGCTCCCCGCCGGCCCTCAAGGATTTCCTCTTCCAAGCCAAGTACCAGATCCAATACCGGGTGGAGGACAGCTCCGAGTGGAAGGTGAGCGGGCACTGCCAGTGCCGGGGGACAGGGTGGGGTGGCCGAGGTGCTCCCATCTCCTCCCTCCGCAGGTCGTGGATGATGTGGGCAACCAGACCTCCTGTCGCCTGGCCGGCCTGCGCCCCGGCACCGTTTACTTCGTCCAGGTGCGCTGTAATCCCTTCAGCATCTACGGCTCCAAGAAAGCCGGGATTTGGAGCGATTGGAGCAACCCCACGGCCGCCTCCACCCCTCGCAGCGGTGAGTGCCGGGGCGCTCCGGGGGTCTGCGGGGACCCTTCCCCGCTCCACGCCCGGCACCCGGATTTCTTGTAAAGGAACAAATTCGGAGCTCGGGAGCCAAAACCTGCTCGTGTTCCTCACGGCGGTGATGGGGAGGGTTGAGGAGTGTCCCCCCCCATGTGACACTGTCACTTTTTCCCCACAGAGCGAGCGGCGGGGGGCTGCGACCCCAAAGGAGGGGAGCAGAACACGACGCTGCGGCGGGAGCTGAAGCAGTTTTTCGGGTGGGTGAAGAAACACGCCTACGGCTGCTCCAACCTGGGCATCAAACTCTACGACCAGTGGCGCGTGTGGCTGCAGAAATCGCACAAAACACGCAACCAGGTAGGTAAGGAGCCTTTCGCACTTCTTCTCCCCGGCTGGGTGGGGATTGGGGGGGAAAACGCGGGGTCACCCCCCACCCCAGGGATGCTGGGGGGGTGACAACGACCCCGGGGCGACGCGGGGCTCTGCTCCTCTCCGCAGGTTCTTCCCGGCGATAAGTTGTAGCCCGCGGGGGACCGAGCGCCGGCAGGATGGGACGGGGCGCCCGGCGCCCACCCGGGACCGCCCGCGCCCGCCCCGGCCCCGCCGTGGTGGAGCTGGGAGGCGGCCGGGGCGCAGCGCGGCCCGCAGCCCTGGGGGATGGGGTGGGGTGAGCTTGGGGGGCCGGGCTGGCCCAGCCCCGGGGGCTCCGTGGGATCGCGGCCCCGCGGCGGCGAGGGGACCCCGGAGCCTTGCCCGGCCGGGAGGGGCACGGGGGGTTTGCTCCGCCAGCCGGAGCAGCCCCTGGGGTGAAAAGAGCGGCGGGGGCTTCCCGGGTGACCCCACCCTCGCCGCAGCTCCCCCCGGGAAGCGATTTTGGCCGTTTTCTCGCCGGGGTCCCACGTGTGAGTGCACGGGGGGGGTCTGTCCCCGGGGAGCCACGCGGGCTGATTGGAGGCTGCTGGGGTTTGCCCAGTGCCTGCTCCAGTTTTGATTCAAACCAGCCTTATTTTGGTTCCATTTCAGTCAATTAGGAACAGATTTAAGCTTAATGCCAATAAACCTCTGAAACCCCACCGGGGTCTGCGTCAGCGGAGCGGCGGCGCTGCGCGGGGACGGGGATGGAGCGGGCAGCCAAATGGGGCCCGTGGCCCCTGTCACCCCATCCCGGGGCTCCCAGGGGACCCAGCCAAGGTGGAGGGGTGGCATTGAGGGCCACAAGAGCCCTTGAGATCACACCACTCAGGCCAGCTCCGTAGGGACAGGTTTATTTGGGGTGACCATAGAAAAAGAGCTCGTGGAGCTGCAGTGGGGCTGGGGGCACAGCCCGTCTCCAAGATGTGGTTTTGGGGGATTGCTCCCATGGCACTCTAGCTGGCAGCAGGGACAGTGCCCACCTCCATGAGGACAAAGCATGGCAGCCCCTTGGCACTGCAGGGTGTGGTTTGATTTTGGCACAGCCGGGAGGGGAACCAGCCCACACGCCAGACCCCTCTGCTGAGGGACACTCAGGATTTAGGGGGACCCCATTTGTCCCAGAAAAGGGGCCCAGAGGACAATGCCCACCTTGCCAAGGTGCACCGGGAGCGGGTGGGGATGAGCGGGGCCCCCGTTCCACCAGCCCGGCCCCTCCAGCCGTTCCCACGGGGACACCCATCACTCAACTTCTTCCGAATCGTACTTAAGGTCCTGGAGAATTTCGCTGATTGCCTCAATGGTTTTAATTAGCCTACGAGAGCGGATGGAAACTATAAATAAAGCCCATATGGAGCGTATTATGTGGGCCGCCTCGCCTTCCCCGCGCTGTTTATGAAACACTCAGCCCGGGGAGGCCGAGGGGACGCGGCCACGCAGCGCCGCCAGACCCCGAAGGCACCATCTGGGCCCCCCTGGGCCGGGGGGAGGGCAGGGAAACGCAGGGAAGGGCTCCATGATCCGTGTGTGTGCGTCCCTTCCAACCTGGAACGCTCCAGGATTGGGGGTGCCATCCCAAAATAGGGGGAAGGGGATGGTGGTGGGATGGGGGGATGCTGCCTGCCCAGAATGAGGGGGGACAACAGCGAGGTCACCACCTACTTGTGCTTGAGCTCCTGCACCTCCTGCTGATGGGCATCCACCTCGGGCTGCTCCTGTGCCTGCTGCCGGGCCAGCTGCAGTTGTGCTGTCTGTGGGGGACACTACAAGAGCTGTGACCCCCCAAACCAACCCCAGCACTGCCCCTGGGACCCCTCCAGCCCAGCACCCACCAGCTGCAGCTTCTCCTGCTCCCGCTCCTGGAGCCGGGCCAGGTGCTGGGCCAGGTCGGGCCGGCCGAGCTGGTCCCGCAGGCGCCCGGCGATGTCCAGCACCTCCCGGGAGATGCCGCTGAAGGCCACGGTGACCTCGTGCACCAGCTGCCGGTACCGGGGGAAGTCGTAGTGGGGGGCACTGCTCAGGTACGCCCGGTGGCCCCTGCGGAGAGGTCAGGGGGAGAAGCCACTGTGACCACCCTGGGGTGCCCAGCACGGAGCTGAGCCCACTTTGCCACACGCCAGGAGGGTTTTCCTGCCTGTTCCTGCCTGAGTTTGGCAGCACGACCAGGCAGCCTCATCCCTCACATGGGACAGGGTTGGAAATCACTTTTTTTGGGGGGGGGAAAGGTTTTTTTTGAGGTTTGGATTTTTTCATCCTTTGCACTCTCAACCCTGCATCCCAGCAAGTCCATCATCTGCTGGATGCTAAAATGGGATTCAGGTGTCCAGCGCAGAGTCCCCCTGCCAGCTGGAGCTCATCAGCCACCCCCATGGCCCCGTCCCAACAGGATGCAAAATAATCGGGAGGGGGGATCCGCTTCCCTGCTGGGGTGCCCAGCCCGGGAGGTGCCGCGTGTCCCCGTGTTCCGGTGCCGGTACCGGTGTCGGTACTCACTCCTCGAAGAGCCGGTACGTCTCGACCCGCTCGCTCTGCAGCGCTCGCAGCCGCTGCAGCAGCTCCCGCACGGCCTCGCCCGTCTGCGGGACACAAGGGGACGGTGGCACCGGTGACCCGGTAACGGGCACCGGGCAGACCCGGTACCGCCCAGAGGGATCACCCCAGTGCCGGGGCAACGCGACCTCGTCCAGCACCGGGTCTGGGGGTCCCAGGTGGGTTCCGGTCACGGTGTTTGAGCTGTGCCCAGCACCGGCACCGGGACCCCCCGGACTTTGTGTGCACAACGCAGAACGGTACCGGGACCGCTCATAGCGCCCTGCCCACCCACCGGGCCCCCGGACACGAACCGGACTGACACCGGGACCCCCCGGACACGTGCCCGCGATACCGATGGGCACCGGGACCCCTCCCGGACCGGCACCGGGACCCTCGGCCATGCTCACACAACCCAAACAGGCACCGGGACCCCCCCGCCCACGTGTGCACGGACCGGGCCGGACTCGGGATGTCCCCACCCCGCTCCAAACGCACCGGGAGCCCCCCGGCCACGTGTCCACGGACCGGCACCGGGATTCCCCCGGCACACAGCACAGACGGGCACCGGGACCCCCCACCCACGGCCCGGCCCGGCCCGGAGCCGCTCGGTCCCGGGACGCCCCTCCCGTCCCCCGGGGGTCGTTCCCGTTGCCGTCCCGCTCCCGGTGTCGCTCACCATGGCCCGGCCCGGCCGCACGGCGCAGGCCCGGGTTCCGCGGGGCGGAGCGCGGTTCCGCCGCCACCTGCAGGCACCGGCGGGCAGCGCCGCCACTCCCGGTGCCCTGTCCCGGCTCCCCGGTCCGGTCCGTGCGGCCGTCGGTGCTGTGAGCACACCGCCGAGGGTCGCGGTGGATGGATAGGGGGATGCAGTGGGGGCTCAAGGTGCCGGTTCCCGGTGCTGTAGCACAGCAGGGATATCCCCGGGCTGAGTCAGACCCGTGCGGGTGGGGTCAGGGGGCTCCCGGTGCCCGTTTGTGTTGTGGGCACACAGCCAGGGGTCCTGGTGGGTTGGTAGGGGTGTCCTGGTGTCCATCCAGAGCCTGGAGTAGTGACCAGAGCTCCCAGGGTGTGAGCAGGGGGTGCTGGTGACAGTCACCCCCCAGTGCATGGACAGGGGGATTTGTGTGTGGTCCTGCTGCTGGTCCAGTCCCTGGGTGGGTCCCAGTGCCCATCTGTTGTGTGTTCATGGCCAGGAGACCCACAGGTGGCCAAGGGGGTCCTGGTGCTGGCCCAGCCCTTGCACACACTGACCACCACCCCCTCCATCCCTCCCTGCTCCCCCACCCCATTTATTAAAAACCACACATCAATTTGACAAAAAAAACACCAAAAAACAGGGCTAAGCGTTGCAAATTTTTATTAACCAGTGCAGGCAGGGCTGGAGGATCTACTTGACCTTCTTCTTGGGGCGCAGGTTGTTGGTGTGCCCACACTTCTTCTTGCGGCAGTTGACGGCGCGGGGGTGCAGGCGGGCGTAGCACCTGGGGGGGACAGGTCAGCAGAGCCCCGTGTGCCTGGGGAGGGGCTCTGGGAGCTCTGGGGGGCTGCAGGAAGGCGGGGAGGGGACACGGGGAGGGGACACGGGGACGTACTTGCGGCAGATCATCTTGTCACAGTTGTATTTCTGGGCCAGCTGGCGCAGGGAGGGTTCGATGATTCCGCCTCGCAGGCGCAGCACCAGGTGCAGGGTGGACTCTGCAAGGAGAGGGCAGTGTCACATCGGGGACAAAAAGCAGCTGGCACCCCAAAAACATCCCCTAAAAACCCTCAGCGTTTGGGGAGCACCTTTCTGGATGTTGTAGTCTGCAAGGGTGCGGCCATCCTCCAGCTGCTTCCCCGCGAAGATCAAACGCTGCTGGTCGGGGGGGATCCCTGTGGGGACAGAATCGCCGTGCTGGGGACACCGGGGGATCCCCGCGGGGCCACCCCGTCACTCCCGGCCCCGCCAGTACCTTCCTTGTCCTGGATTTTGGCTTTCACGTTCTCGATGGTGTCATTGGGCTCCACCTCGAGGGTGATGGTTTTGCCCGTCAGGGTTTTCACGAAGATCTGCATCTTGGCACTTTCTCACCTGCGGGAGGGGCGGCCGCGTCACCCCGGGCCGGCCCCGCTGCCGCCGTGTCCCGCCCCCGACAGGGCCCCGCCGCTACTCGACCCCTCAAATCCTCTCAGAGCCCCGTTCCCGAGCATCCCTGCCGGGATCCAGCCCCGCTCTCCCGGTATCCAGCCCCCACCGCGGGTTTCGGGGCCTTCCCGCGGGATCCACTCCCATCCCCGGGGACCCAGAGCCCCTCCCGGGGTTCCAGCGCCCACTCCGGGATCCAGCCCCTCGTCCGCGGGTCCCAAGCCGTGATCCCGCATTGCACTCCCCATCCCGGGATCCCCCGGCCCCTCCCGGGATCCAGAGCCCCCACCCCGAGCCCCGGGCCCACTCCGGTCCCGCACCGCGCGCACCCACGGCCTCGCTGCTGAGGGAAAGAGAGGCGGGACCGGAACCGCGGTCACGTCACTTCCGGCGGGTACACCAGCATCCCTCCGTGGGTTCCGTCACTTCCGGTGGAACACCGGTACCACCCCGGCACATCCTCGTCACTTCCGGCGGGGACACCGGCAGCGCCTTGTCACTGCCGGGGTGACACCGGCACCGCGGGACAGGGCACGGGAGGGTCTGCACGGACCTGGGACTGTCCCCTCACTGTCCCCTCACTGCCGGGTGACACCGGCACCGGCCCGGGACAGCCCTGTCACTGCCGGGGTGACACCGACACCACCCCGGGACCGTCCCCTCACTGTCCTGTCACTGCCGGGGTGACACCGGCACCACCCCGGGACCGTCCCTTCACTGTCCTGTCACTGCCGGGGTGACACCGGCACCACCCCGGGACCGTCCCCTCACTGTCCTGTCACTGCCGGGTGACACCAGGACCGTCCCCTCACTGTCCCGTCACTGCCGGGTGACACCAGGACCATCCCTTCACTGTCCTGTCACTGCCGGGTGACACCAGGACCATCCCTTCACTGTCCTGTCACTGCCGGGTGACACCAGGACCATCCCTTCACTGTCCTGTCACTGCCGGGTGACACCAGGACCATCCCCTCACTGTCCTGTCACTGCCGGGTGACACCGGCACCGCCCCGGGACCGTCCCCTCACTGTCCTGTCACTGCCGAGTGACACCAGGACCGTCCCCTCACTGTCCTGTCACTGCCGGGGTGACACCGGCACCGCCCCGGGACCGTCCCCTCACTGTCCTGTCACTGCCGGGGTGACACCAGCACAGCGGGACAGGGCACGGGAGGGTCTGCACGGACCTGGGACTGTCCCCTCACTGCTGGGGTGACACCGGCACCGGCCCGCGACCGTCCCCTCACTGTCCTGTCACTGCCGGGGTGACACCGACACCACCCCGGGACAGCCCTGTCACTGCCGGGGTGACACCAGGACCATCTCCTCACTGTCCTGTCACTGCCGGGGTGACACCAGGACCGTCCCCTCACTGTCCTGTCACTGCCGGGGTGACACCGGCCCCGCGGGACAGGGCACGGGAGGGTCTGCACGGACCTGGGACCATCCCCCCAAACCCACCACGGCCCACAGGGCGCTGGGACTGCCCCACACTGACCCCACAGCCACAGGACTGGACCCAGAACCGGCCCCGAAGTGGCAGCAGTGCCACACTGAGCCCATGGAGCTCACAGATCCCCATGACAGGTCCCACAGCTCCAGGAGCATCCCAAAACTCAGCCCTCCTCCAGCCCTCTACTCTCCCCTCCATCAGGACCCCAACCCAAGCAGTTCCTCCATCACACCACAATGCTGGTGGAAAAGAAAGATCTGGACAGCTCCTGCTGCCGAGAGCTGCCTGTGGAGCAACCAGCAGCACCACGAGGGGCTGAGAACCAAAGGGAAACGCGGCTCTGGCTCATCCCAGCGGTGCAAAACTCAGCCAGCACGATCCATCAGCAGCAGGGACAGAGCTGCTGGGCACACAGAGACAACACTCCTTATGAAACATAAACACCTGTGCCCCAAAAAGGGCTTTTCTGCACCAAAAAATCTACACGGACGGTGGAGTTGAGCCGCTCTCCTGAGCGCAGGAAGGAGGGAGGACAAGAGGCATTTCCAACCCAGGATTTACTGATTCCCCCTGAAGCGAGCGGTGAGCTTACACCTCAGTGGCAGTGTGGAGGCAGAAGGGCAGCACCTTCCTCCCTCAGCTTCTCCCAGCCTTCGCTTCCCTCTTCCCGAGGAAAAAAAAAAAAAAAAAAATAGAGCGACACACAAATATAAATACAGGATAGAAAGTTCTCCAGGGGCAGGACGTGACTCCTAGTCCAGGCCGTTGGCCGTGTCCTCATCTGTGAGACTCTGTCCGTTCATGGCTGGGCCGTCGTACTGGCCTTGGGATAAATCCTCGAAATCCTGGCTGGTGGTGGGGGAGATGACGTCGGGGCTGGTGTCACAGGACTCGGTGCTCTGCTCAGAGGTAGCGATGGTGGTTGTGGTGCTCTTGGGGACGGGGTCGAAGTCGTCGTCGTCCTCCAGGATGGGGGATTCGTGGATGTCTGCGAGGGAAGAGGGAGGTGTTGTTTGTGGTGGGGACACCAGCAGAAAATTCCCTAATTCTGCTTGTAGCAGGGACTTTAAAAATCCCCCAATTCACCAGCATATAAATTAGTGGTTGTTTGCTATTTTTTGCGACTGGTTTTAATGGAATTAAGGAGTTTTCAGGATTTTTAGGGAGGCAGCCACAGGCCAGCACATGGACTTCTCATTCCTGAGAGATGCCTCACAGGTTCTTAGGAACAGAAACTCTTCCCACAGGAGGAAAACCGAGCCTGGAGTGCCAGGACAAGGGGAAAAGGGCAGGGATGGATGGGATATTGAGAAGGAATTCCTCCCTGGAAGGGTGGCACAGAGTGCCCAGAGCAGCTGTGGCTGCCCCTGGCTCCCTGGAAGTGTCCAAGGCCAGGCTTGGAGCAATCAGGGACAGTGGAAAGTGTCCCTGCCATGGCAAGGGTGGCACTGAACGAGCTTTAAGGTCCCTCCAACCCAAACCACTCCAGGACTCCGTGAATCCGCGCGTCAGGAATCACTCACTGCTGAAAGCCTCTGGGTACTGCTTTGCCAACTTCCCTTTGAGTGTCCTGGGGAGGAGAGAACAATCCGAGTCCGTGGGGAGCTGAGGGATCTGCAGCTGAGCTGCTCCACAGCTCCCTCGGCCTCCAGCAGTCGTGGACAACACAAAAAATCCCCAAACTGAAGGATTCCCTCCCCATCCCCTTGGAACACTCCATCCCACCCCTCCCAGCACACAAAATCCCACATTTTGTGCCCACCCCGAGCAGCTCCCGATGCAGCACAGCCCATCCCATCCAGAGCAGGATCACACAAACCCAAAACTCCAGCCCCCACTCCCTCCACGTATCACTCACAGATTTTCCCTTCCCCAACAGATTTTCCTTCTCACCACCCCCCAAACTCCAACTCGTGCCCCACTTTAACACCCCCACACCCCATCCAGCCCCTCAGTGCCATCTCCCCGCCCGTTCCCACCCCGTTTCCCACCGGATCCTCCGGAAGATGCTGTCCAGGTCCTTCTTCATCTCCACCAGGGTCCTGGTGTGGTGCAGGAAGCGCTCGTTCATCTGCTGCATGCGGACACTGGACAGGTTGTTGAAGTTGAGCAGCATCTCGTTGGTCTTCTCAAACCGATCCAACCTGCGTGGGGGAGGCAGAGGGAGCTCGGTAAAGATCCCGGGAGGTTCCCGGTGCCGGTACCGGGTTTCCCACCGGCCGCTCCACCCGGGACTCACATGTTTTTCTGGGCCAGGATGATGGCGTTGACATCCTCGGCGTTGACCATGCCCAGCACTCTCCCGCAGAACACCTGCGAGGCCGTGGGCTCCATCGTGACCTGCGGGACAGTGGGGGTGGCTCAGCCGGGGGGAACGGAGCGCCCCGCGCTCCCCGCACCGGTAACGGAGACCCGGTAACGGAGACCCTCCCCTTCCCCTCCGCCACAGCGGGTTCCACTCCGCCCTGCCATGCACCCAGCACCGGGTACCCCGCCGCCGTGCCCCGTCCCGGGGCGGCCCCACCCGCCGGTAACGGGGATCCCCCGGCCGCCCGCGTCCCCCGGTAGCGCCGGCAGCCCCCGGTTCCCTCGGGGACACGCGGGACTGAGCCCTCACTGGTGTCCCCAGAGCCTCCCACCGCGCACCTGCGGGAGCCCGTCCCGCCGCTTCACATGACGGGAACGGGAGCGGTACCGGGGGTGGCACCGGCGGCCGCTCCGCGCCGCTTCCGGGTGCGGAGTCACGTGGGGCGCGACCCCGCGGCGTCACCGCGCCGAGCCGGAAGTGCCCAACACCGGCGGGGCGTGAGGGTCACGACCCCCGCGGGCATCACGGAGCCTCTCCGGTACCGCTGCCAACCCCCGGCCCCGCTGCCCCCCGCTCCAAGGCGGCCGCGCTGGTGGCGGCCCCTTTAAGGCGTCGGGGGGGTCCCGCGCGCGCGTGGCTGACGAGCGTGCTCCCCGCCCAATCGCGTGGCGCGGTGGGCGGGCCTGGGCCAATAGGAGCAGGGGGGCGGGGCTTTCCCCCGCGCGTTCGCGGGCCAGGTGGGAGCGGCGGGGGGCGCGCGGCGGTCACGTGGGGCGGGCGGGGGGCGCGGGGCCGCCCCCCCCCCACGGTACCGGGCCGGGGTCGTGACCCCCCCCCCCCACCCCGATCCCACCGGGACCCCCCCATCCCACCCAGACCGAACCCCCCCCCCCCCGCCAGGCCCGATCCTTCCCCGGCGCTCCGGAGTCTCCGCTGTCCCGTTGCGCATCCCCCGTTCCCAGAGCGTCCCGGCGGTCCCGGGCCGGCGGAGCGTCACTGCCGGTAAGAGCAGGCCCGATCCCTGTCCTCTGTCCCCGCTCCAGGTTGCTCCGCCGCGATGGCGTCCAGCGGGGAGGAACCGAGGAGCGGCTCCCCGGGCCGGGCGGGCACCGGCCCCGAGGCGGCGGCGGCGGCGGACGCGGCTCAGCTGGACACGGCGGAGGATTTCGAGGTGCTGGAAGAGGAAGGCGAGGAAGATGAGGATGACCTGAGCGAGCTGCCCCCGCTGGAGGACGTGGGCCGGCCGCCGGCCCCGCCGCGGGAGGACGCGCAGCCCGCGGAGCAGGGAGCGGGGGACGCGGCCGGGGACCCGCAGGAGTGGCTCGATATTTTGGGTGAGAACCCCGGGCATCTCGGTTCCGGGGTCTCTCGGGCTCCCCCGGGGCTGCAGGAGGCAGAGAAGGGTGGGAGCCGTCGGGTTTTTCCCTCCCCACCGTGTCCCGACGCTCTCTGTTTTTTCCGTGCCCAGGGAATAATTTGCTCAAGAAGAAGACGCTGGTGGCGGGCCAGGGTGTGGAGAGCCGTCCCCAAAAGGGCCAGGATGTGACAATCCGCCTGAAGACCACGCTGGAGGATGGCACCGTGGTGGAGGAAGACCCTGCTCTCACCTTCACGCTGGGGGACTGTGATGTCCTGCAGGTGGACACTGGGTGGAAGCTCACCCGGCTTTATCACTGCCCCAGGGACCAGAGGGAGGGTTGGGGTCGGTCACATCCCATTTGTGCATCAAGGTGGCCCTTCTGTCCTTGCTCGTGCTCCCTCCCCATGATGTTGGCCAACTCAGAGTGGGCTTGGAGCAATCTGGTCTTGTGGAAAATATTCATGCCCATGGCACGGGGTTGGAATTGGATCCTGTGTTGTTCCCTGCAGGCTCTGGACCTGTGTGTGCAGCTCCTGGAGATGGGGGAGACAGCTTTGATCGTGTCAGATGCCAAGTACTGCTACGGAGCTCAGGGCAGGTGAGCTGGCAGCATGTCAGGAGGAACAGGGGGGTCCCAAAGAGAGCTGGGGGAGCTGTCCCCTGCCCACTGGTGACAGAGCTGTCCAACCTCTGCTTGCCATGACCAGCATGTGCTGTCATGAGTGGAAAGATCCCATCATCCCCTGCCCTGGGAGGCTTCCTTGGCTTGGATTTCTGAGCCACGTTGCTAAACCCAGCATCTGAGAGGTGACAGTGGTGGCATGGCTTTGTGCAGGAGCCCTGACATCCCCCCCAACGCGCCCCTCACGCTGGAGGTGGAGCTGCTGGCAGCTCGGGATGCTCCAGACCTGGAGCTGCTCAGCGGGAAGGAGAAGATCCAGCTGGCCAACCGCAAACGGGAGCGCGGCAACTTCTTCTACCAGCAGGCAGATTACGTGCTGGCCATCAACTCCTACGACATCGCCCTCAGGATCGTGGGCTCCAGCTCCAAAGGTACCTGTCCCCCCACCAGGAGAGGCCCCCTGGGCTCCTGGCCCTGCTGTGACCTGGCCTCGGGGTCTGTGCAGTGGATTTTAGCCCAGATGAGGAGGCTGAGCTGCTGGATGTGAAGGTGAAGTGTCTCAACAACCTGGCGGCCTCGCAGCTCAAGTTGGACCATTTCAAGGCAGCTCTCAAGTCCTGTAACCAGGTGCTGGAGCACCAGCCAGGGAACATCAAGGCTCTCTTCAGAAAGGGGAAGGTGAGGAGGGGTCCCTTCTGTGTGGCGTGGCAGGGGGCTGAGGGACAGCCCTGCTCCATCCATGTGTCACCCTGCAGGTGCTGGCTCAGCAGGGAGAGTACAGAGAGGCCATTCCCATCCTGAAGGCAGCACTGAAGCTGGAGCCTTCAAACAAGGTAGGCTGGAGCTGTGTGCTGCCTGTGATCCCCCTGATTTGGGGGTCTCCTGGGTGCTTCTCTCTTATCTGTGTCCCTACAAACCTCAGTGTCCCCGTTGGAAGGCTGAGAACCCCTGGAGGTGTCCCCAGCTCTGGGAATAGCCCCCAGAGCCTGGGGAATGATGCAGCACGTGGAGTGTGGCTGGGCTTGGTGTGTCTCTTATCTCCACGTTGACCTTTGGTCCTGACAGTGACAGGACTCCCTGGCAGCCCATCCGTGCTCCAGCCATGCCTTGGGGATGGTCCAGGCTGCTCCAGGTTCCCCAGGTGGCTCGGGCAGTTGGTGCTGTGGTTGAGGGAAGTGGGGCAGAGCTGAGTCCCCACAAACTCGCCGAGCAGCCCCAGGAGTGAATCACTGGGTGGTGGGAGCAGCCAGACCTCAGTCCAGCACCCGGGCAGGGCGAGCTCTGGGTCAGGAATTTCCTGTCAGTTAATGATCAGCTGCAGGACTGGAGCCTCGGGAGAAATCAAAAACCAGTGCCAGGAAATGACCACAGCAGGAGCGAGACTGGGAGGAGACAGGGAGGTGTTGCCTGCACAGGGCTGTCCTGGGGGTCTTGGTTCTCCAGATGGGCTTTAATCCTTGTCTGGATCTGTTGTATCCATTTCTTTCATGGGGATTTCACCAGACCATCAGGATTTGTGTCATGATCCAGCCCCTGAAGGTCACAGATGGGACGTGGCACAAGCAGGTGCTTGGTGACCCCACAGCACCTTCAGGGGTGGTGTGAGCACCCTTGGAAGGGTGAGCAGGACCCCAAACCCTTCCTTTCCCAGCAAGGTCAGGCTGGAGAGGGAGCAGCACCCCTGGCACGTCCCTGGGCAGGGCGGCTGCTCCCCAGTTCCGATGGAGCTTTTAATTGGAGAGGGCTGGAAAATCCGAATGCCCGGCAGTGACGTGTCCAGTGAAACCACAAGTACAGCAAATTACTGCCCTCCCCAGCTGTTCCCCGGGGAAGTGGCTGTGCTGCTCCAGTCTTGGCGTGGGTGACTCAGGGGCCACGGCTACCGGTGCTGAAAACACTCCAGAAATGTTTGGCTCCACCTGCCCCCAGCCAGGCTGTCACAGACATCCCTTCTCCTGACCCCTTGGAAATGTTCTGGGGGATGCTGATGGTTGTCTTGCACTGCTGAGCTCTGAGCAGGAGCGTTCTGTGCTCCAGACATCCAAATTTTGGTGTTGGGGGCAGCTTTTCCCAGCGTGGCACGGGCTGGCAGGGTTGGTGTTTTCGGGATGTGTCCCCCAGCAGAGGGCACAGCACGGCTGTGCCACCAGGGCCACCACAACGTCCTTGTGCCACCCTGCCCTGCTCAGCTCCCTGGCTCTTCCTGCTGCTTTTGGGGAGCCTGTGGGCCCCACGCAGGACTCAGAGCCTTTTCCTGCCCCAGCAGGGCAGGTGTGGGCACGCTGTGGGTCTTGCTGCAATCCCACTTCACACCAGGCTGAGTTTTAAGGCTGCTTTCCCAGCCTGCTTCCAGACAGAAAGTGGGAGAGCTGGCACACGTCTGTCCTCAAGGCAGACACTTTCCTGTCTCGATTAAAGGATAAAATCCCTTTCCTGATGTCTGGCATCAACGCTGGGCTCTGCTCCCTGCTGCCAGGCAGGGAGTGGCTTGAGCAGCCAGAAAGGACAGAGGGGCACTGGAGCCACAGGGTGTCCCATGCCAGCCTGGCACAGCCCCATGGCATTGGGACATGGGGCAGGATGAGGTTTGATCACCCCCTCAGCTTTTTCTAAGCTCTTCCACGACATTTCTTGCACATCCCAGGGGTGGTGGGACCTGCTGTGGGTGACATGTCCCCCCTCCCTGGTGCAGGGCTGCTAACACCCCCCTGTCCTCCCCAGACCATCCACGCTGAGCTCTCCAAGCTGGTGAAGAAGCACGCGGACCAGAGGAACGTGGAGACCGAGATGTACAGGAAGATGCTCGGCAATCCCAGCACCGCCAGCACCTCCAGGAAATGCAAAGACAAACTGCCCTGGGTAAGAGCTCTCAGGGGTGGCTGAGTGGGTGGGGATCCACAGGGAGTGTGGCAGTGTCCCCCAGGTCCCTCAGGAGGGACACAGCCCTGCTCCTGAGCAGGATGCGGACGCGCTGTGTCAGGACAGCGATCCCGCTGGGAGCAGGGGGCTGTGCTCTGGGAAAACACCGATAACAGCCTGGCTGTGTCCACCAGATCCCAGCCACGCCAGCTGGAGGGTCTGGACTTTGCTCCCAGCTGCCCGTTGGGAAGCGCTGTCAGCCGGGCAGCCGGCGGCACACGCCGTCCCTGCGGGCACAGCCCACACAGCGCTGCCTTTTTGGGATGCCCTGTGCAGGAGGCAGGGCAGGAAGGGTGGCACGTGTCCCCTGCCATGGGCACAGCCTCTCACATGTCCTCTGCCCCGCAGTCCATCCCCTGGAAGTGGCTCTTTGGCGCGACAGCCATCGCGCTGGGCGGCGTGGCCTTGTCCGTGGTCATCGCGGCCAGGAACTGAGGGTGGCACCGGGGTGGCCCCTTGGCACAGGACCAGCGCTGGGTCCTGCCTCTCTGTGCCCAGGGGCTCCCCCCAGGCTCTGCTGCCCCTTCCCTCGGACTCACAGCTCCAGGAACGCGGTTGTTTTCTCTGCCAGAGGTGCCGGATCTCTCTCCCGATGTTCCCTCCTGGCACGGGTGGGTGCAGCTGTGGGGAGGGAGCCACCGGCATTGCAGGGACCCCTGGGCAGCCTCCTGGCAATCAGGGGGTCATCCCCCAGCCCAGAGTGTGCCAGGGGCAGCAGGAGGTGCCACACACCGGTACAGCCTGGCCGTGCCCATCCTGGATGTTTGGATGGGATGGGCAGGGGGAAGCTCGGAGATGGAAGCTGTGGGAAGCGATGTGGATGTGCCCAGGGGATAGGCAGCGATATTCCCTGGTTCCTGGGGGGCTGCCAGGGACTCAGCACCCCACTGCCCTCCTCTGCACATCCCTGGAGCGTGCAATGTCCAAAGGAAGCCAAAGAAACCCGTGGTGGGAGGGATGGAGGAGGGGAGCGCTGGAGACCCCTGTCCAGGCTGTCTTCCTGTGGGTCCAAGCCCGTTTGGGGGGGTCCCTCCCTGCCCTGCAGCCCCCCCAGCGCCCACCGCTGCCCAGCTCTGCTCGTGGGGGGTTGTAGCACTGTCCTTGCACCCCAAACTGACTGTGAACTTCCCAAATAAAGGACAATTCCTTCACTTTGGGGTCTCTTTATTGCCGCACATGGGGTCACATAGAGTCTACGGGGTGGGGGGAGAATGTTCAGGGGGAAGCCTGGGATCCCAAAATCTGCCGTGGGGGAAGCCTGGAACCTTCAGGCTCTACCTGGGGATCAGGGGGTCCGTGCTGGGGTGCTCATGACGGGGGATTCACACTGGGGGAATAGAGGGGGGTACCCACCACAGAGGGTCATGCCCAGGGGGTTCCAGGGGGTTCATGCTTGGGGGTCTCATACTCAGGGATTTCATGCCTGGGGGATTCCAGGGGGTTCATGCTTGGGGGGCTCACACACGAGGATTTCATGCACAGGGTATTCCAGGGGGTCATTCTTGGGGGTCTCATACTCAGGGATTTCATGCCTGGGGGATTCCAGGGGGTTCATGCTTGGGGGCTCACACACGAGGATTTCATGCCCAGGGTATTCCAGCGGGGTCATGCTTGGGGGGCTCACACTCTCACGCCCAGGGGATTCCAGAGGGTCATGCTTGGGGGGTCACAATCAGGGATTTCATCCACAGGGGATTCCAGGGGGTTCATGCTTGGGGGGCTCACACTCAGGGATTTCATGCCCAGGGCATTCCAGAGGGTTCACGCTTAGGGGGCTCACACTCAGGGATTTCATACCTGGGGGATTCCAGAGGGGTCATGCTTGGGGGGCTCACACACTAGGATTTCATCCACAGGGGATTCCAGGGGGTTCATGCTTGGGGGGCTCACACACGGGGATTTCATGCCTGGGGGGTTTCAGAGGGTTCGTGCTTAGGGGGCTCACACTCAGGGATTTCATGCCCGGATGGGTCCATACCCGGGGATTTGATACCAAGGGCTTCCAGGGAGTTCACACCCGGAGGGTTTAATGCCCGGGGTGGGTCAGGGGGTTCATCCCTGGGGGGGTTCCCCCACCCGCCGCCCCCTCCCCACGCTCCCGCAGCGCTCCCCGGCCGCACCAGACCACCCTCCCCAGCATGCCTCGCGCTCTCATTTACATATCCCCGCCTCCCCGTCCCTACGGACCAATCCGACGCCTCACCCGGCATCACCCAGCCAATCAGCGCGCCCGCTGCCCACCTCCTCGCCCCAGCAACAGGCGCCCCGCGTGGGCGTGGCCGGCGGAGCAGCGCATCATGAATAATTCATAAGGGGGGGCGTGGCGGCGGCGGGCGGCCCCGGCGGCCCAGGCGCGGAGGGGGAGACGGTCCCAAGATGGCGGCGCTGCAGGCGGAGCGCGGGTACGGGCTGTCCTGCGGCCGCCTCGGCCGCGGCACCCGCGTCTCCGTCTTCCACGTCAAGCTCACGGAGAGCGCCCTGCGCGCCTTCGAGAGCTACCAGGCCTGTAAGGTACGGGGCTGAGCGGGCGTGGGGCGGCGGGCACGGCCCCGCGGAGGGGGAGCGGGTGGCCGCCACGAGGCCCCCCGACGGAGCGCTGCGGGTGGGGATGCGAGGGGAGGTGGGAGCGGGGAGCTCCACGTGAAGCGGGTGTGCGGCCTGGGGCGGGGGGACTCCCTGGTGAGGGGCTGAGGGGGTGCGGAGGCTCCCGGCCCCCCCCCCCCTCCACCTTTCTGTCCGTGAGTGACCGGAGAACCGGGAGTGGGGGGGGTGGCGATCGCGGTGGCGATGCCGGTGCCTGGGGGACACCGGAGGACACTCGGTGCCCCTCCCAGTAACGCCCCGGCGTGTTCCGAACCCCGGTAGTGTTTGCGGGGTCCTTTCGGCTCCCCCCCGGTGTGTGACCGGGGAGGGGTCGCGATCCTCCGGGAGGTGCCGGTGCTTTCCCCTCCTCCCCGGTAATTACCGGGGGCACCCCCGCTGTGCCCCCCCGGGATCCCCGCGGTGTCGGGGCGGGGGTGGGCGCTCCGTGCCCCCCCGGGAGGTGACGGGGAGCTGCCGTCAGTCCCCGTGAGTGTCCGGGGAGAGGGGGGCCGAGGCACGTCGGTGCCCCCCCCGTTTCCCCGGTGAAGGTGACGTGGGTTTCCAAAGCCTGGGAGGGGGTGGCGGGTCCATCCCCGGTGCTGCCATCCCGGACCGATCCCTCCATCGCTGTCCCCTCCCCGGGACACCGGGTTGTTCATCCCCCCCTCCCCGGAGTGGAGTTTGGAGGGGGGGGGAGGCACGTTCAGGCTGTATTTTGAAATTTCCAGATTGTCTTTTCCGTGCTGTTTCCTTGAAATACGTCCAGAGAGCTTATTAGTCATGTAAATAGAGAATAATGGCAAAGCACGGCAGCTGGTGTTGGGATGGACCGGAGAAGGGTTCAAAACTGTCGTTTTTAGTGTAATTTTGTTTCTATTTTATTCTTTCTTTCCGCCTTTGATCCTGCGACGAGCATTTCTGTCTCCTCACCTTGCTGGGGGAAGCTGGGAGCCTAAACCCGTTTGTCATTAGGAGCGTCCTGCCTGCCAGCTTCTGTAGGATAAACCATATGTTGTCACAACACTATTTTTAATTTAGGGTGTTGGTTACATCACATCACTGAATTGGGCAATCTCTGTATGAGGACGAAGGTAATGACTGTACCAGGGTTTATCAACTTATATTTTAATGAGTGTTTATCAGCATTATGAGAAGTCGGGAGGAATAAGTGACTTGGGTAGACTGAGTTAGCTTTTTTTCCTCTCTGAAAAATGAAACAATCCAAATAATTCTTTTCCTATATATTGGGAAAGCCTTTTATTTTAGGGGGAGGCAGAGTAGGAAGACTACAGGCAGCTGCATTAAATATTTTGGGAAGCTATTCCGAGTCCGTGTCACACATGAATAGTGGTGTTTATTTTCTAAATGAAGTCTGGGCTCGGGATTGTTTGGTGGCCAACGGCCACTAATGAACTTTGCTTCCTTCACCGCCACCCAAAAGAGAAATAGTCAGAGGCTGCTGGTGATTAACTGGGCAGGAAGGGATAAGGGCAGAAGAGCTGCTTGTTTGTGTAGTGAATAACGCAACAATTAGTGGGCTATTAAACACATATGCTCCTTCTGCATCGGTTCTATAAACAGTTCCCTCAGCTTGTTGAACATCTCGGCTTCCTCGGAAGCGCTCGCCCTGGCCCTGCCAGCAGCCACCTCCAGCACACCTTTGCAGCTTCTGTTTGTCCAGCCCAGCTCTGCTTTAATTTTGGGCTGCGCTGCTTAAACGGAAAAAATTCGCTCAGGCTCCTTGCGCTGGGTTTGGTTTGAACCGTGGTGGAACTGACGGCGGCGTTGTGTAATATGGATAATGGCCTGGAATCCAATCCTGCTCTTTGTGTTACCTGCGCTCCAACATGTGCAGTCTGACCTGTTTGGGGCTCTGGGCTAGCACGATTCCTGCGACAAGGCTCTGTCCCCCTGCCAGAACGGGCAGGGAAATGTCTTCAGTTCCTTGCTTGAGTTTGTTCTTGGTCTAATAATAATGTATTGGGATTACATAATCCAAAAATGATCACCCAGCCGGGCGAGCTGCCATTTGTTTGGAGTGTCCCTGGTGCCAGAGCAGTTGCAGGCTTGGTGTGGAGCTGCATCATGTGTGGATCAGGCAGCAGGGCTGTGGAGAAACAGATATTTGTCTTGTTGGGCCTCTGCTGAGCTGTGCTCTTGTGTTTCTGCTGAGTTGTCTGTGTCTTAGGGAGGAAAATAGTCAGGGATCCACATTCTGGGATGGGTTTGGAGCAGCCTGGTTTGGTGGAAGGTGTCCTTGCTCATGAAATGGGTTGAAACAGGTTGAGCTTTAAGGTGTCTCTGAGAGATTGATCCCCAACTCTTGTGTTCCAGCAAGCTGTTCCTGTGCTGAGGAGCTCCAGCTCACAGGGCTGCTGGCTTCTGATCCTGGGAGAGGCTTCTTCAGCAGCTCACCTGAAGGAAATAGGAGCCTTAAAAAGAAATTAGCACTGGCTTCATGGGGGACACAGTGAGATGTCACCCAGCTGCTCATTGTGAAACTCGCTGCCCTGAAACTGTTTCCCCAGGGTTGTGAAACTGAGAGCTCTGGGGGCTGAGCAGTGGGAAGTGTGTCCCAAGTTGGTTTGTCCACTGATGGGATGGAGCCTGGTGTGCTCACCTGAAACAGCTCTGAGTTCTCCAGGGAGTGTAATTCCAGAGCAGCCTGCAGTTTGCTGCCTTCCTTTTGGGGGTGTGGATGTGGTGAGGCATTCCCACTCCCCCCAAAAAGGCAGGGCTGGATGGGGTTGGATGGGGCTTGGAGCAGCCTGATCTGGTGGAAAATGTTCCTGCCCATGGCAGGGGGTGGAGCTGGATGGTGCTCGAGGTCTTTCCAGCCCAAACCATGCTGGAATTAGATGATTCTGTGACTTTTCCCATCACTTCTTGTGTGTCCCCAAGGTTGTTCTTGCCCCTGTCAAGTACAAGGAAACTCCTCCTGCCCGTGCCTTGTTTTCCTCTTTCATTCCTGTCCTCAATAAGGAAATATTTACCATCCTCACCCATTCCCCTCAGTTATCATCGATCCTTTATTTTTCACACCTGTTTTTTTAGCAGCATTCTGGGTAAATCCCCATCTTCCTGCCTGGTTCAGATGCCACATGGCAGAGCTGAGTGTCCCTTGGCAGTGGCTCCATCTCCTTTACAGTGAAGGTGCTGTTCCTGGAACCCTTACCTGGGAATTTCCCAACTTCCACCTATTTCTGTAAACCTTTTTCTGTGGCTGAGAGGTGGTTGTGATAAAAAACAACATGATGCAGCTGCACACCTTTAACAATGGCTGAGCTCTGCTCCTGGCCCTGCCTTTCCTGGTGGTTTTAGGAGGATTTAAGGAAGTTTGCAGCATCCATCCCTTGGTGCTGGAGCTGAGCTCCTGTCCTCTCCTGTTGTCTCTCCCTGCCCCTGCCACCCTGCAGTGTTTTGAACCGAAGCCACCTCTTGATTCACTGGTGAACTTTGGCAGATGCACAAATATTTATTGGGGACTAAGCTGAGATAACCCAAGCACGTTGTCCCTGTGCTCTCACCCAGCTGAATTTTGGGACTGTGGTCTGATAGATGTGGCTTCCCCAAATCAACCATGAGAGAAACAATCCCTTGAAAATGAGGCTTAACCCAACCCCTTGGAGTTGCTGTGTATTGAAATAACTTTCCAGCCTTGGCTTTTGGAGCTTTGTGGAGATTCCTTCATCTTGCTGTGTTCAAAGCAAGAAACACAAAATGAAGGCTGTGCTGTCATTACAGGGTCTTTAGGGTAATGTGTATTCATGCTGACTTGAGAATTGAAAGCTGCTTGCAGGTGTCAGGAGGAGAAGAACAATCCAGCTTCCGAATCAAAATTCATTGAATTATCTCAGAGCTTTTTGCATCATTCCTCCTTCCCAGTAACCTGTTTTTTCCTGTCCTATTAATTCACTGATGCTGTAGTCCGTCAAAATTGAGGCTCTTACGACATCGGGAACATGAGTCGGTGACATGACTGAATGAATCACAGGAGGCTGGAGAGGAAACTCACGGCACACGTAGGGCTCATCAGCAAAAATGGGACAGGATCTGCACAGCAGCCTGAGCTGCTCAGCTCCATGTTCCTCACGTTGACCTGAGTGTGGCACCTCCCTTTGGAAGGGAAGGGGACAAAGAGATTTCTGAACACGAGGAATGTTTTGGCCCGTGGCGGTTTCCTTTCAATTATTTAGGGAGGTTTTTTCTCTCGACCATGTAGCGTTTGGATCTGCTCAAATTATAGATTCATCTCTATAGTTTTCAAATGGCATTGGAAGGAATTGTCTGTAATTTACATCTAAAGTGATGTACAGTTGCTATGGGATTTGGTGGCAAATTATAAAGCCATTATGCTTTTTTTTTTCCTTATACTGGTGGTAGCAGAGTAAAGAACTAGGTCTAATTGGTGATGTGCCAAGGGAAAATAGAAAGTTTGTGACAGAACAGAATCCTTGGGACTGATGGTGCTTTCTCTTTTTTAGTTTTTAATTTTTTTTTGTTGTTGTTTTTTTGTTTTTAATCAAACATGATCTGCTTTTTATCAGCAAAACATACCCTACCATTAATTGGAGAAGTTGAATTTTGAATTAATAATTTTTGCTCTCTGGCAGTACAGGTGGAAGCAAGCTAGAAGATTAACCCTTTATGTTATTTATATGTGGCTAGGTGGTTGTTTATTTTAAGTGGGATATTTCATCAGTTATATCAATGGCAGCTGGATGTGGTGATCATGTTCCTTACCCAGCAAAATTAAACCCTTGCTCTTCTCCAGCATGCTCTAACCTTTATTCCACTCAAACAGCAGAAAAGAAGTTATTTTAATACCTTTTTAACTTTTATCTGAGGTCTCTTCAGAACAATGTGTCTCCCATGAACCCATCTCCTGCTTGGAGTGGCTCCTGCTGCTCAGCCCAGAGTGCTCCTCCACCATCAGGGCTTTCCTGAGCTCTGTGAAGTGCTCTGTCCTGTTCAGTTGCTTTTTGTCCTGGTGCAGCTTGGCACGGGGCTGGTGGCTGTTGAAATAGTTCCCTTGCCTGGTGCCAGCCCTGCTGAGAGAGGGGAGATTTTGGCAGGGAGCATTTGAGGTCTCCCTGCTAATGGACGTGTTATCTCCCGAACAATTTGCACGTTTCAGACCATTTAAACTCTGCCTGGAACTTGTAAGCAGAAACTTGTGAAGCGTCTCCAAATCCCTGGTGTTGTGCACGTTGGAAAATGGGAAGGGACAGACTGCATGCGTCACTCCCGTACTAATTTGTGCCAGCTAATCCATGGGAGAAGAATACATTTTGGCTGACTTGGTGGTTTTGCTGCTAATGCACATGAGAATGCATTTGAATGGATGGAGTGGCTGCAACGGGTTTAGGTAGATTTTGAAGGGATACCCTGTGTCTGGGATCCCCTCGTTTGGGATCACAGTGCTGTAACAGCCCAGATTTGTTTGGATTTTTGGGGAAAGGGGGGTGGGAAAGTGATCATCACAACCTCATAACATCAGCAAGGTTGGGATTGAGTTACCTCTGAATAATTAAGGTTAATGCTCTTTCTGGAGGAACCATTATCTGCAGTGAACTTAATGCTCATGATATGCTGATAACATGAACTGTGCTAATATTTCATCCAGGGTGGATGCAGAGGAGGCATCACCAAAACTGGGCTTTGGTGTTCAGCGTGCCTTAGCTTGACCTAGATGAATTATCCAGGAAAGGAGCTTGGATTTGCTGATAAGAGTTTTCTCTAGTAGCTCATGGTTTGCTTAGAAACATCCATGCACATTAGGGCAACTTTTGCACACCCTGGTAACCTGGTGCTGCCTTCTGACTGGGGATTTGGTGGGTTTTGGGGGGTTTTTTCCAAGCATTTATATATTAAAAGAGCATGCTAAACCCCTCAGCAGTCAGTTTGCTGAGTGGGTGTGTGTATCCCTGCTGCACTGGGAGAGCAGACTTCCCAAAATCCAATCCTTTTTGAATTACAGTCTAGAAAAAAACACAGCTCCGTGCCTCGGTCTCTCCTTTCTTTACATTGGAACTAGTGCCTTTTTCTAATTTAAAGAAACCAGCATTTGTTTAACTCAAAAAGAGGTCAGTGCTGGTGAGCAGGGGCTTGACTGAGCTCCACCTCCACCCACCTGGAGTCTTCCCTGCTCTGCTCTTGTCTGATGGTGGTTAACCCTCTGGTCTCCCTCTGTGCAGCCTTTTAATGCAGGAGAGAACACTCCAGAACAATTTTTTGTGAAAAACTGAGATATTTTTTCCTTTGGGGCTCCATTCTGTGCTGTTGGGTTTAATGGCAGAGCCAGACTTTGTACCACAAAACTCCTTGAGAACAACCAGTTGCCCAAATCTCTGTAGAGTTTAGATTTCATCAGCACAAACATCCTCTTGGCTACTTGGCTCTGTGTTTTGGGCATTTATGAGTTCAGCCAGGCTTTGATAAGAGCAGCCACGTGGTTCATTTGGGATCAGGGATGGGGAGACAGGAACAGCTCTGGAGCAACTGGAAGTGTCCAAGGCCAACCTGGGACAGTACAAGGTGTCCCTGCTGGTGGCATGGGGTGGAATAAACTGAATTTAGCTTTTCTAACCCAACCATTCCGTGATTCTAAATGACAGCTTAAGCTGATTGTTGTTACCTTAGCAAGAGCAGACGTGTGTTGCTTAAAATCCTGACAAAAATCCCAGCAGGACGGAAGAAACTCCGCTCAATCCATATCACTGTGCCCACAGGATCCATAATTTCTCCAAGTGAGGTGGAAGAACTAATTTAAATCTTCCTTCTCTATTCCTCCCCACTGAGGCCCGTTCTGTGATGGGCTGCAATCAGTGTGTTATGTGCCAGTTGTGGTTATTTGAATCATATTTCCCACATTTCAGTGTCTAGACTTTATGGTTTGTGTGAGTTTTGTTGTACCTTTCCAGCTCCGGCGCTGATTTCAGTTGGTTTTGGCTCCTGGTTTCTATGAGAAAATCAAACAGGCTGTGTTTCTGCCTTTCCCAGTCCCCAAAAAAAAAGAAGGGAACAAGGGGAATGGACAGAATTTTTGGTTTTATAAACTCCTTTGCCACCCATTTTTCTCTCTTTTGGGAAATCTGTGTGTGTGTGGGATGAGCTGGGCTCTGCCATTTGGTGACCAGCAGGTGAGAGCAAGGACAAAAACCATGCAAATAAATCTGTGCCTGCTTCTTGCACTGAGAGAAATCTGCTGAGAAAAAAAGGGATGCTCTTGGTACAGGAGAGAAAAAAAGTGGCCATGCAGAGATTTTTAGTAAAAAAAACCAACTTTATAATCCACAGAAAGAGAGCATTTATTGAAAATTATTGAAAATTAAGCAGGTTTTAATTGCCTTCGTGCACTGGGCTTTGTTTTTTGTGGATGTTGAGGATGATGGATGTGGCTGTGTTTGTTTGGTGAATTGGAAGCTTGCTCTGTGATGCTCAGAGAAGTTTATAGTGACACCAAACCTGGATAACACAGTGACCAGGAGGTAGAACTGCCTTCAGAATTGCTCACAGTAACACTGAAGGAAAGTGTGGATACCTGAGCCAAGGCTGGTATATAATAAAGTGCATTATGGCTAAAATCACTGTAAAGGAAACAATATTCCCAACTCCTTGTAACCTGTAAAGCTTGCTGCCATCAAACTTAAGTGTGGCTGAACAGCCAAGAAAAATCAGAATTTTTTTCACAGGGAATGCAGAGAATATAAAACTGTGGCTGCACCTTGTCCCTGCCTGCGTGTCCGCTGTGTTTGAGGTACCTTCCCCTCTTCCAGCGAGCTGAGCACTCAATTCTTCCATTCCTTCCCATCCAGCATTCACTGGATGCTTTTTCAGAGCTTGGCATGGGCGGAGTAGCGAGGAAAACCAAATTTTTCCACCCTGCCTGAGCTTGGGCAAGCGGAAATTGTTCCTTGGAAGCCAAATAAGGCCACAGCAAACCTGGCTGGGCTCACCTTGCCACCAAGGATGCTGGGGAAGGGAGCAGCCCTGGCTCCCAGGGAGAGTTTCGTGGCCTTTGAAGTGTTCCCTGTGCGTCTGCCACTTGCCAGAGGGACGCCCTGCTGAGGTGACAGCAGCTCATTAAGTTCCCTGACTTTTGTGGGGCTCCAGCAGCCGGCCCCAAACGGAGGCGGAAATTCGTGATTCAGAGCGAAACTGCTGTAAAATGACGGAGCTGGGAAGGTCGGAGCCTCTGTCACAGGGTGTCTTCATTTCCTTCAGCAGATCCTGCTGACTGCAGGCAGTGCTGAGCAGGACTTTGCTCTGAAACCAGGCATTAAAATAGATTTTTGAAAAGCCTGGCAGCACCTGTTCCCCCCCTTGCAGGGATGTTCCAGAGCCCCCATCCTGACCTCTGCTTCTGCTTCTTGCAGAATTAAGAACAACTTCTGCTCCCATAAATAGTGCCTTAAGAAGTGCGTAGGAGCTCTGTGACCAATTTCTTTTGAAAAGTGCTTTCGGTGGCACCCGGCCTTGCTGTCCCCACCCCTTGTCCTTGCAGGGCAGCTGTGTTTTGGTGGAAGTCTGGTGGTCCTGGCCACAAGCTCTGCTTCCTTCTCTCACCTTTAATCAGCACTAAAAAGAACCTTTGGTTGGTTATCTGTGTGTTTTGTGGGAAGCTGCTGCTGCTTTTCCTGCTGCAAATCCCAAATGTTTCCTTGCCTCGTTGAGATCCCAATTCCACTGAGGGACAGCATCTGTGTTCATGTCACAGCTCCCCAATCCTTGTTTTTTATCCCAGAAATAAAGAGTGGTTTTCCAGAGGAGAATGATGCAGCTGAGGGAGTGCATTGTCACAAACCAGTTCTCCCAGCCTGGAGTCTTGGAGCTGGTGCAGAGTCCCAAAACACCCAGCTCTGCTCAGGAGGCGGCTTCTGTTTAATCTTTGCAAATGTGGAAATGGGAAGAGGGAGGCAGGAATGGATAGAATCAAACATATTTAACCTTTAGGGATATTTTGGATCTGTTTGGAACAGGCATTCAGGTTGATTAAAACCAACAGCGAACGTTTTTCTGCTCGTGAATTGCAGACTTTGTTCTTAAATGCATTAAAATCTAGAACACTTTGGGGTTTCTTAACGTGAAGGGGGTGAAGAAATGGATTTATTACCTGGAAATTTGATGTTCTAGTTCCAGGCATGTTTCCACAACCTTCCTGCAAGCATTTGGAGCTGTACCTAATGTGGGTGCTGCCTGCATCGGGCTGCAAGTTTGAGCTCTCATACAATTAAAGCCATTTAACTCCATCTAAAGACCTTTTACTTGTCATTAGGACTAAATTTACTGACGATGACAGCAGGAGGAAACACATTTACCCTAACTCAGATGGGCTAAGAAAGCAAAATGTTCCAGCTAAATACAACTTTGCCTGGATTGTTAAATTTAGAGCAAAAATTCTGGTCAGACAATTAAGTGCCGGCTCAGTGGCCACACCACTTCTTTTGCATGTGTGAATTGGCTGAGCTGCCTCTGTCAGGCTAGAGAGATTCTCTGTCTGAATGTCTGAATTCTCTGGGGGTTTTTGGCCTCAGACCTGGGGAGTCTTTTCGTGGCACTGTGGTTGCTCTCTGTTTAGTCAGCAGCCCTGGTATGTTTTTCCTCTTCTTATCTGAAAATTTTTCGTGTTTATTTTTGGAATTCGTTGTAACCTGAACTTTCTCAGGTGTCCTTGCGGAGAGCAGAGAAACATCTGACTTATTTTTTAGGCAGATTTTTGCCCAGTTGAGAAGAGTGTGTTCTTTCTTTCACTGTTTGTCGCTTTATTTTTGGAGCAGGTTTGTTACTGACCAGCCTGGCAGTGCAAATACAGAGGTAGCAGGAACAGTGCAGGTTCTGTGCTTCTTGCTGAAGTAAAAGCAGCACCTAATTTAACTTCTTCAGGCAACTGCCTTCCCTTTTCTCCTGGAGAAAGCATCCCTGGAAGCTGGAGGAGGCTGTTAGCAGAGGGTATGTAATGCAAGGTTCTGCCATGGTAGGAAATCTAGAGAGGTTCTGCTCAGTATTTTCAGCTGGATTTTTCTTCCCTTAGTGATAGGGAAATAAACTGGAATATTTGAGTGTTTTCTCCCCTGTGGAAATGATAGGAAATTGGGGTGGCATCCCTGCTGAATTCCAGGTGTCTGTCAGGTTGTGTTCCCACTGTCCTGGCTGGCTTTGGAGCACCTCTGTTTGCCTGGAGGCCAAAAGAATCAATGTCTGAGCATCTTGCTTTAACTTTTGAGGCTGCTCTGGCTCGTGGGGTGTTGCTGGTTGGATTTCCCTGGGATTCCTTCAGCATCCAGACTCTGATTTTGGTTTATGGCAGCTGTGACTCGGTGAGGAATATCTGCACATCATCCTCAGCACAACTTTCTCAGACTAGCAATTACTCTTCCCTGTAAGTGTCAATAGGATATAGCTGGGCACAAGGAAAAAAAAAAAAGAACTGGTCCAGGCTTGTTTTCCTGGGCTCAGCAGCGTGAGGTGAGATTTGTTCCGGGATGGTTGAACGGGTTTGTCGATCTGATCTCTCAATTGCCTTTCTATATTTTTGTCTTGCAAGAAAAGGAGTAAAGCCCTGTGTGAGATAAGGATCGTTGTGATGTTTCAGCAGCTCGTTTAAGCCACCTTATGAGCACATAGGCAAGTGAATCAGCCCTGGTGTCTTAATATGTCCTAAAATAAATGAGACTTTCGTAAGCAAATTCGGTGGGTTTGAACTGCTGTATTTTCATTAAAAGATTGCAGTGGAGAAAACGCTCTTTAAAATTCAGCCTCGGGGTTGTGTTGTTCATTAACTGATAGTCACTCCTGTTTACCTTGTGTGATAAGTCCCACGTTGAGAATGGCCAGCAGTGCTGATGCCGTCACAGCTGCCCTTCAGAGAGAATTGCTTTTTTTTTTTTTTTTTAATGGCTGGCTTTACTGACAGGTGGGAGTTTTTTTGGAACTCAAATAAATCCAAACAGCCACCACGTACCTCTCCTAATCATGGAAAACCACTTGTTTGGTTTGTTTGGTTTTTTTTCCCCTGTTCTTAGCAGCTTGGTAACAGTGTTGTCGGTACAAAGGTCATTTAAAAATCTGACATGTCAGCCCAGCAACGTCCTGCTCCTTAATGAGGCTTAAAAGCAGCGTGGAAATAAATTTGGAGCTGCAGAACAGAGGGAGACATGTGAACAGCTTACTGGGATGGGATCACCTGGCTTTCCTTGCACTGCCCCCCCTCCCCAGATCTCTCAGAATCCCTGGGTACTCGCAGTTCTCTTGCATAAAGGGCTTTAATTTTTCCTCTTGTTATTCAAATGAGCCCAGGTGTTTGACAGCACATTTGTGTTCTCAGAAGAAAAGCAACGAAAATATCTCCTGAAATCCAGGCGTGGTTTTTTTAAAAACGATTCCTTCCTGTGTTTGAGGTTTTTTTTCTCCTCTTCACCTTGGCCTCCTGCAGCACCTCTGACTTCATCCCCACCTGGCTGAAGCTTTGCTGTCCCTGCTGCTCCCCAGGATGTCACTTGAACCTCCCTGTTCTTGCTGCTCTGTCCTTTGAATGTCTGGAGGCTTTTCCTCTAATCCTGTTCCCCAGCACTACTGGAATTTCAGCACCTTCAGCCTCGCCTCTCAGTCTTTTCTGCCCTTTGACTGTTCTCCAGTGAAAACTAGGTCAGAAACAACCGGCAGCTTCTGATATTTCACTGTTCCTGTTTTATAAGTTGTAAGCCAGTGTTGCTGTGTTTAATGGCTTGCTTTAATTTTCATGTATTAAATGTCTGTGTGAGCAAACTGCTCCAAATAAATCTTGGCTGGAAAAGCCATGTTACCTTGATTAGGGCTGAAAAGGTGAATTATCTTTTGGAGATGCCAAACCTGACAGATTTTTTTTTTCCACCAGCTCTCTCTGAAGTGTACATTTGGAGCTGTAATTAGCCAGCTTCTCTTTGTGCTTGTGTGGCTTTTTAACCTGATGGGTGAAAGAAAAAATAACTTAAAGACAATAACAATAATTGGAAATCCACAGGAGCACAGCAATGCAGGTATATTGGAAGGCATTTAAGAGATTTATTTTTAACTGAGTTGTAGCTGACTGGACCCATTCAGTGTTTTTATAAAACTATTCTTGGAATGGTGCTTGGAGTCTGAGCTGAGGTGCCTCAGTGTTCAGTGGAATCCACCTGGTGTAATTCAAGATTATCCTTCTTCCTTCTGGCATAAATGGCATTTAAATGAATCCTAACTTTTCAGTCTCACTTAAAGCTTGTGGTTTTAAAATTCTGCCTGAGCTGTTGTCTCTGAAAAGTTTCCTCCAAGTTGTTTATTAAGCTGTTCTTAATTTAACACTTTAATTTTCTTCTTTCATGTGTCTCCTGCTGCTCTGTGGTTGTTTTCAAGGATCCCAGTGCAGGGTGGGATTGTGCAGAGCCAGGAGCTGGATTTTGATATTCTTGCTGAGGAATCCCTTCCAGCTCAGGCTGTTCAGTGACTTTTGTGATTTTTTTAGGATTTGAGGATCCCTGTTTTGCAGGCACCAATGTGATCCAGCTGGGAAGCATCACCTGTGTTTGAACCAGGGCTGAAATATTTAATTTAATGAAAACTTGTGGAGGGGCCATGGAACAAACCCCAGCCCTAAATGTGGCTCTGGAGTCACTCCCATCACTTGTGTGGCCCTCAGATGGAGGAGCTTGGGTGTCTTAATCAGTTCTGGGAGCTTTATTTATCCATGGTGGGGATGAGGGGGAGTTGAGATGTGCTGTGGTGACACACTTTTCTGGATTAATTTGGGAAATGCTTTCTTCTGGCAGTTGGGGGTTTTTTTTGTACAGTGCACAAAGCAAAATTCTTGTAGTAGATGCATTTGGTACAGCTGGTCCTGGAGAAGTTTTTGGTTATTTTATCCTCTGAGCCCCAAAATTGTATTGCTGCATTGGTTCAGAAAGGCTAAAATCAGGGAAAAGAGGGACAGCAGCGATTTCCACAATGGAAATTCATTTTTCTTGTCATTTCCACAAATTTTTGGTTTTGTTGCAGAGGTGGCCACATCTCCAACACCTCAAAATCAGCAAATTTCCCTCTTGTGCCAGAGGAAGCACAGAAGGCTTCATTCAAGGTGTCTTATTCAATAGGAATGACTCTCAAAATATCAATTTGAGAACATTTAACCCCCCTGAATCCTGCAGGAAAAACCAGCACTGCTGCTCACCTTTAGCAGAGTTGGGAATTTTGGGTGATTCAGTTTCCTTCTGCCAGTTCTGTTGTTGTTGGGGTTGTTTTTTTTTTTTTCTCCTCAGTCCTTTCCCAATTTAACAGGATCATCTGACAACTGCAATAAAATGCTGCTGCAAAAACAAGCAGTGTTGCATGCAAGAGATGATTACCCAGGGAATTTTGGGCATGGATTCTTCATGGGATTCTTGTCAGGCTGAGATCTCTGAACTGTCTTGAAATGTGTGCAGATACTGCTGGACTTCTCTTAGAGGAATATTCAGTATTTTATTCAGTATTATTTTATTCAGTATTATTTTATTCAGTATTATTTTATTCAGTATTTTATTCAGTATTTTATTTAGTATTTTTTAGTATTTTTTAGTATTTTTTAGTATTTTTTAGTATTTTATTTAGTATTTTAGTTTGTATTTTTTAGTATTTCTTTTAGTATTTCTTTTAGTATTTCTTTTAGTATTTCTTTTAGTATTTCTTTTAGTATTTCTTTTAGTATTTCTTTTAGTATTTCTTTTAGTATTTCTTTTAGTATTTCTTTTAGTATTTCTTTTAGTATTTCTTTTAGTATTTCTTTTAGTATTTCTTTTAGTATTTCTTTTAGTATTTCTTAGTATTTCTTAGTATTTCTTAGTATTTCTTAGTATTTCTTAGTATTTCTTAGTATTTCTTAGTATTTCTTAGTATTTCTTAGTATTTCTTAGTATTTCTTAGTATTTCTTAGTATTTCTTAGTATTTCTGTTAATATTATAGTTAATATTATATTTACTATCATATTTAATATTATATTTAATATTATATCTAAAGGAATACATAATATATTTAATATTATTCCTATTCCCACTATAGGGAGGTAGAACAGGAAGCTTCATTCTTCAATATTGTTTTTTTTTTTTTTTGTTGAAAACTTTGCTTCAAAGCAATTCCATGTGTTTGAAAAACAAATCTAAGGGTTTGCTTTCCTTTGCCTGCACTTTAGAAATACCAATATTTACCTTCCTTTTTTCTATCCTGTCTTTAATTTACTGTAACTGCTCAAAGCTGCCCTGCAAGAGAGGGACAGGCTTCAAAATTCAAAATTAATTTTACTTCAACCACTTTTTTCCTTCCTGTATAAGCAACCTACTCTAGATTTGCTGCTTTTAATAAGGAGTGAGCTTTGGGATTTGTTCATTTAACTCTTCCTCCAATTATTTGCAAGTCATAAAACAATGGGACTTATTTCTAGGTTTGTATTTGATTTTTTTTTTAATTTTTTTTTTCAATGAATTGCCAGCACAGCATTATCTTTGGAGAGGAGAGCTTTGGGAAATGTTGTTGCAACTTGTTTTATGCTTTCCCCACTTTTACCTTTTATTGTTTTTAGTCAGAGTTAGAGGAGAAAAAAATCCCTTCAGGAAAAAGGGTGATAAAAAGAAGAGTTAGTGCAGAATTTTGCTGATTTCTGGAAAAGGGAAAGGGATCCTTGAACCTCTGTTTTGGAGAGAACAAGACTGAAATGCAGGTGAAGGTGTTGGAATGGACATGCAAGGCTGAGTAATGAAATTAAAATAACTCTGAGGGCTCTCAGTGGCAGGGAGGGTCTGGAACTCCCTCCTGGAGAAACGGATACAGAAAATCCACTCACACCAAATGCAACTTCCTTTGCAGGGAGATGCAGTAATTGTATCAGAGCTGGGAGGGTTTTTATTCCTTTTTTTATTTTACTTACAGGAAGGAAACTCCTGGGTTATCACACCAAAAAATGGGCACCGTGTTCTGTGACTTAGTAATTCTTTCATTATAGATATTTTTAATTGATTTTCACTGCTTTGATAAATTCTAAACACTGCACAGGGATGCAAAGGAGCTTTTTTCCTTTCCTCCCTGAGCCTTTGGAAGTTGTGGGAGTTGGCTCTGACAAAGCCTCCCTGAGCAGCCCCATCTTGTTAATAGTGGGATTGGTGGGAGTTTGTCATGATTAAACTGCAGATAATCATCATTACAGCCCTTGTGGCAGCCTGCTGATGAGACTTTATGATTATTGCTCTCCTTAATGAGCAGCTCTGCCTTAACTCTGCAGAAAAGCAAAGAGGGAAAACATCAAGTTTAAAAAAAAAAAAAAAAAAAAAGGAGAACTGTCCCGTTGGGAAACGTGCCTGGAGTCTCCCAAGTTGGATTCCCACAGGATTCTGAGTCCTGCTCTGTCCTGAGTTAATTGGGAGCCTGTGGAGCCACAAACCCACTTTGATATTTTCCTTTTTCTTGCCATCCACCTTTTCAGACCACTCTTTTGGGGTGGGGTTGAAGCCCTCTCGTTTTTTGGGGCTGCATTTGGAGTCCCCTCTGCTTTTAGGGTAGGTTTGAAACTCTCATTTTTGGGGCTGCATTTGGAGTCCCCTCTGCTTTTTGGGGTGAGTGGGGTGGGTTTGAAACCCTCATTTGGAGTCTCCTCTGATTTTGGGGTGAGTAGGATGGGTTTGAAGCCCTCTTGTTTTTTGGGGCTGCATTTGGAGTCCCCTCTGATTTTGGGGTGGGTTTGAAGTCCTCATTTTTGGGGCTGGATTTGAGTCCCCTCTGATTTTTGGGGTGGGGTTGAAGCCCACTTGTTTTTTGGGATTGCATTTGGAGTCCCTTGTGCTTCTGGGGTGGGTTTGAAGCTCTCTCATTTTTGGGGCTTCATTTGGAGTCCCCTTTTGGGGTGGGTTTGAAGCCCTCTTGTTTTTTGGGATTGCTTTTGGAGACCCCTCTGCTTTTGGGGTGGGTTTGAAACCCTCTCATTTATGGGGCTGCATTTGGAGTCCCCTCTGCTTTTAGGGTGGGTTTGAAACTCTCATTTTTGGGGCTGGATTTGAGTCCCCTCTGCTTTTTGGGGTGAGTGGGGTGGGTTTGAAACCCTCATTTGGAGTCCCCTCTGCTTTTTGGGGTGGGTTTGAAACCCTCTCATTTTTGGGGCTGGATTTGAGTCCCCTCTGATTTTGGGGTGAGTTTGAAGTCCTCATTTTTGGGGCTTCATTTGGAGTCCCCTTTGCTTTTGGGGTGAGTTTGAAGCCCTCTTGTTTTTTGGGATTGCATTTGGAGTCCCCTCTACTTTATGGGGTGGGCTTGAAGCCCTCTCATTTTTGGGGCTGGATTTGAGTCCCCTCTGATTTTGGGGTGAGTTTGAAGTCCTCATTTTTGGGGCTTCATTTGGAGTCCCCTTTGCTTTTGGGGTGGGTTTGAAACCCTCATTTTTGGGGCTGGATTTGAGTCCCCTCTGACTATGGGGTGTGCTTGAAGCACTCTTTTTTTTTTTTGGGATTGCATTTGGAGTCCCCTCTGCTTTTTGGGGTGAGTTTGAAACCCTCTCATTTTTGTGGCTGCATCTGGAGTCCCCTCTGATTTTTGGGGTTGTTTTCCTCTGCTTTTCATCCTCAGCCAGACAGAGCCCCCAGATCCCACCCAGCAGTGCAGTTGGGTGTCCAGGGAGCAGCAGTGGATGCAGTGACTGAGTGGCCATAACAAAGGGAGCTGATGTTTGGAATAAAAATGTTGTAGCTCTAGAAATGAGCCTGCATCTTCCTGTCCTCTCCCCATGGCAGGGGAACCTTTCCCTGCAGACAAATTTAACTCCTCAGTGTCCTCTGCAAGTTCCCACTCTGCATAAACAAGTTTTCTTTGGAGACAGAGCATTTCCATTTCAGCCCCTGTGTGTGTTCATATTTACTGCAGAGCAGATCCCTGTCCATCCCTGTGCTCATGAAAGGGTTCCTCAGTTCCTGTGCCTGCACTGCCACAGAAATTTGGGATTGCAGGAAGGTGTTTGGTGGTTCCTGCTCTTGGGAAGGGCTCAGCCCATGGATGGGGCTGCTCTGTTTGCTCTGCTCCAGCCAAACAAAGTCTCCAGCTCCACAGTGGGCTGAGCAAACTCCACACCAATTCACAATACTTTAATTATTTCTCCAAGGATTTGAACCTCCTTTTAATTTTCTTCCTGAAAGGCATTGCCTAAATTGCCTCTGTGCCCAACTTTCCTTCTTAGTGGAAAACTACAGCACCTTGTGCATCCTGCTTTGATGGTCAGGAGCGTTTTTCCTGGGATTTTCTGGGGTGTGCAGGGAGCTGGAGCTCCCTTCCCAACCTCACCTTTGCCAGGGTTTGTGTTCTGGTGTGAGACTGTGTCAGAGCTGTCTGTTCTTTGAGAATTTAAAGCTTTATTTTTGCAAATACAGGAAAAATCATGGTTTAATGCTGTGCTGGGAAGCAAAGATTCCTTTGAGGCACTGAAAAGTTTTTACTTGGAATTACCAGAAAGTTTTGCTGGGCTTGAGCAGCCTGGGGTAGTGCAGAGTCCCTGCCCATGGGATGGGGTTTGAGCTCCCTTCCAACCCAAACCATTGAAAAAAATTGAGAATCTGGCAAAAATCACTGAAGCTGGAGAAGCCTCCACATCCATCCCCTGTGCTGAATTTTTGGGGAGCCATGGGGTTGGTGTATCCTGAAAGGCATTGCCTAAATTGCCTCTGTGCCCAACTTTCCTTCCTAATAGAAAACTACAGCACCTTGTGCATCCTGCTTTGATGGTCAGGAGCGTTTCTCCTGGGATTTTTTGGGGTGTGCAGGGAGCTGGAGCTCCCTTCCCAACCTCACCTTTCCCAAGATTTGTGCTCTGATGTGAGACTGTGTCAAAGCTTTCTGTTCTTTGAGAATTTAAAGCTTTATTTTTGCAAATACAGAAAAAAATCATGGTTTAACGCTGTGCTGGGAAGCAAAGATTCCTTTGAGGCACTGAAAAGTTTTATTTGGAGTTACCAGAAAGTTTTGCTGGGCTTGACCAACCTGGGGTAGTGGCAGAGTCCCTGCCCATGGGATGGGGTTTGAGCTCCCTTCCAACCCAAACCATTCTGTTACTCCATGAAAAAAAATTTGGAATCTGACAAAAATCACTGAAGCTGGAGAAGCCTCCACATCCATCCCCTGTGCTGAATTTTTGGGGAGCCATGGGGTTGGTGTATCCTGAAAGGCATTGCCTAAATTGCCTCTGTGCCCAACTTTCCTTCCTGGTGGAAAACTACAGCACCTTGTGCATCCTGCTTTGATGGTCAGGAGCGTTTTTCCTGGGGTTTTTTGGGGTGTGCAGGGAGCTGGAGCTCCCTTCCCAACCTCACCTTTCCCAAAGTTTGTGCTCTGGTGTGAGACTGTGTCAGAGCTGTCTGTTCTTTGAGAATTTAAAGCTTTATTTTTGCAAATACAGGAAAAATCTTCACTTAATGCTGTGCTGGGAAGCAAAGATTCCTTTGAAGCACTGGAAAATTTTATTTGGAATTACCAGAAAGTTTTGCTGGGCTTGAGCAGCCTGGGGTAGTGTCAGAGTCCCTGCCCATGGCTGGGATGGAATTGGATGGGGTTTGAGCTCCCTTCCAACCCAAACCATTGAAAAAAATTGAGAATCTGGCAAAAATCACTGAAGCTGGAGAAGCCTCCACATCCATCCCCTGTGCTGAATTTTTGGGGAACCATGAGGTTGCTGTATCCCAATTCCCACAGCATCCCCTTCCCCTAATTCCTGCCTGAGGGACCTGCAGGGATGTTGAGTTTGAGCTCAGCTTGAACAAAATTCTGCAGCAGGGACCCAACAAACACCCAGCATTTTATTCAGGAGGAGCTTTGAAAGGTGGATTAGCTGAGATCAGAAGCTGCAGGCATGCGAGAGAGAACAGGCAGCAGGGCTGGCTCAGCTCTCGTGCCTGTGGGGTGACATCTTGATGACAGTGGAGTTTAATTGCTCTCTGCTTTGCTGATACAGGCTATTGTCCATTTAGGGCCTGGCTTTCTGCTGTACAGGGCAGGACAAAGCATTTCCATTAGGCTACAGTTTGGTTTTTTAACTTTATCATGTGTTTTACTCTCTAAACTTTACACAAAGTTTGAGTTTTTCTGCGTTTCGAATGGTTGAGATGCTCAGTGATGTCAAAGCTTGTGATGCTTCCTGGTGAAATTGGTGATTTTGTTAGAATGGTGAAATTCTGTAACTTTGGAGCTGGGAATGGTGAAATTCTGTAACTTTGGAGCTGGGAATGGTGAAATTCTGTAAATTTGGAGCTGGGAATGGTGAAATTCTGTAACTCTGAGGAGTTGGGAATAGTGAATTAAATTCTGTAACTGTGAGGAGCTTGGATTGGTGAAATTCTGTAACTCAGGAGCTGGGGATGGTAAAACTTTAACATAACCATAAATTTCAGCAAATCAAGAGGGGGTTTTTGAGCTGACACTTTAAACTCCTTTATTTTCTATCTTATAGAAACACACTGGATTTTTAACCCTGGAAAATTAAACCACTGAGGAAGCAACATTGGTGCTGTAACAACCCACATTAAATGATGCAATTATAACCAAAGAAGCCAGGGTGCCTTTTGCAGTTTAGCAATTAAAAACTTTCAAATGTACAGCGTAGCATTTTTGGCTGACATAAAAGCTTTTGAGCATTTTATTGCTGCTTGTACTTCTGGGCAGAATTCATAGATGCTTTAATATTATGGTGATAATGTGTCCATTAATGCCTATTAGGCAAATGATAAATAATAAATTGGTGAGAGCCCAGCTCTTAAAACTCAATCAAAAACACCTTTTTAATAATTATTTGTGTTAAAAGCTCGAGTGTTTGCTTCTGCCCAAAATAAATTCTTTGGGAGAGGAACATGGGGAGTGTCTGTGACAGCACTGGATCATCAAGGTGATAAATGGAATTATTTTGGAGAGAGGGAGGGAGCAGAGGTGTCCAAGGTGATAAATGGAATTATTTTGGAGAGAGGGAGGGAGCAGAGGTGCCCAATTTGGGGATTGCTCCTGGGGTTTGGAGGATCCCATCAGGATCTGAATAAATCCTAAAATCCTCCAGCAGCATCCCTGTGACTCACCTGGGCTGCTGGCACCTCTCTGGAGTGCAAAGCCTCAGATAGTGGTGGATTTACATGGAATTTCCAAGGCTCTTTCCATGAGAATGTTGCATTTGAATAGCAAAACTGTAATTTTGGAGTCGCTGCAGACTCCATCCCATCCGTGCCCAACTTCAAACAAGATCCTTGGGAGGCCTCAAATTGCAGATGGAAATTGTCTTGTGCTTTAATTCCAGAAGTAATAGATGGGACATGAAAAAAAAAAAAAAAGGAATATTCAGGAGGCTTTTTTTGGCTGCTGAGTTTCTGGGAGGAGGTAAATAGAAGCCTTGGAATAGTGGAATGTCCTGGGAGCAGCCTCAGTGGCTCTGGGCTGGGTTAATTGGGCTGCCCAGCAAACTCCA
Organism: Catharus ustulatus; assembly: GCF_009819885.2. Taxonomy (NCBI): domain Eukaryota; kingdom Metazoa; phylum Chordata; class Aves; order Passeriformes; family Turdidae; genus Catharus; species Catharus ustulatus. The sequence continues at coordinate 1,539,318 of NC_046249.1, read as the reverse complement.
GCCTCCCTGGGAGCTCTGGGGCTATTCCAGGGTAATTCCTTTCCCTTGGGATTTGTATTTCTTGCTGCTAATGAACTCAGGGGCTGGGAGGTGTCTCCTGGGAGTCTGTCACAGGGACAGGGTGGATCTGCTTTGCCTTTGGACTTTGCTTTGCAAGCTCTTGCTGGGGGTGTTTAAAATAAAAAATATCAATGGAAAGGAGAATCTGGGTGGCTCTGGAGCTTTTCCCAGGTATCCAGGTGTGATTAAACTGAGGATCCTCCTGCTCTGGGACCTTTTTATCCCAACCTTGGCCCAGTTGTGCTGGGAAAACAGAGGAAGCAGGGGAGGAAACCTTGCCTATATTTGGACCTTGTTGTGTGGGCTAAAGAAACATAAACCAGTCATAAGCAAAGAATTAAAGAGGAACTTGGAGTTTGGGGCATTACAGAGTCTGAAATTTGTGCTTTTTAAGCAATTTCTGGTTGTTCCCATATTTGTGAGTGCATCCTGGGCTCTGATTTTACCTGGAATTGCACATGATGTTGGAAACATCCCTTTAATGCCAGCCTTACTTAGCAGGATTTTATAATTTCTCTGTATATTTATTGGAATTCTTGCTACTGATTTTAACTGTTTGTAAGAAGCTTTAAATGTTAAAAACAATCCCCTTGTTCTGACACAAATAAGGGTAAATTTTCAGTTGCACTCTGGGCATTGGTGGCTCTGAACATCCAACAAAACAGACAAACACATCAACACCAAATTCAGGCAAAATATTTTCCATAGAACACAACCTGCAGTGTAAATACACGACAGAAATTCCCAAAATGATGTCTTCTTTAATTATCTGTATTTCCCTGAAGAAACAGAGAGGCTTCAGCTGGCTCCTTGACCTGAGGATTTCCAGTGTCCTTTCTGATCCTGGGTAGGAATATCCCATCCAGCTTTTCCACTAAAGGTCTTTAAAACCTTCTGCCAGCTTCAATCAGCTCTGATAGAACTCTTCTTTAGTTTTACATTCAATTCTTCTGTATTTTATTGACACTTTTCTTGTTCTTCCTATTCTTTCCTCAGTTTTCACATGCCACACCTGAAATATTTCAGTGTGAGGAGCTGTCTGTGAGTTTTCAGTCTCTCTTTGGGGTTTCTTGCTCTCCTCTAGCCTGAGGAAACTAAAGGATGAGCATAACACTGTGATAATAAAAGCCAAATATCCTGTGGGAGCTTTGGGGATGAGTTTTGGGGTTTTTCTGGTTTAATCCCATGACTTCTGAAATAATCTTATGGTATGTGGAGGACTGACCAAAAACACTTGGATCTGTGGGGTTTTATTCATGTTGGCATCCCAGAGCAGAGCTGGAAGGCTTTTATTTCTCCATCATTCTCAGGGAATACAGCAGGGGCTGTGGAAAGCAGGGAACTGGGCATGGACATGTTGAAATTCTCTTTGCAGATGGCAAATAAATGAAATTTTATGGAGAGGATGTCGGGGTGTATCCAGGCTCTCTCTGAGGGTCTGATTTCCAGTCAGGTGGCGAGGCTGAAGCTGGTAATTCCAGTTTGGGGAGATCTCTGAGGTGCAGCTGTGCTTTGGGAATTATTCCTGCAGAGCTTTGGGGAGCTGCAGGATGGGCCCTGCTCTGGCCCAGCAGCTCCTTTGCTGTTCCAGAGGAAGTTTGACGCGGTTCCTTGTTGGGACCTGGCAACATCTGGAGGTGCAGGAATGCTTTGCCAACCTTCCAGCTTGGTCAGGAAGCTTTCAGCTGGAACAATGGCACAGGGCAGGGGTGGAATTGCTGCATCTGAGGTTTAAAGGGGCTTTGCTGCCTCTGGAAACTGCAGGTTCTTGTGTGGTGTTCCCCACAGATCCCAGGAATTGTGTCCTTCATTCATGTCCCCTGGTCCCACACATCCCAGGAATTGTGTCCTTCATTCATGTTCCTTGGTCCCACAGATCTCAGGAATTGTGTCCTGCTTTCTTGTTCCCTGGTCCCACAGATCCCAGGAATTGTGTCCTTCATTCATGTTCCATGGTCCCACAGATCTAGGGAATTGTGTCCTTCCAGGATGTCCCCTGGTCCCACAGGTCACAGGAATTGTGTCCTTCCCTCTTGTCCCCTGGCCCCACAGATCCCAGGAATTCTGTCCTTCCCTCTTGTTCCCTGGCACCACACATCCCAGGAATTGTGTCCTTCATTCGTGTTCCATGGTTCCAGGAACTGTGTCTTTCATTCATGTTCCCTGGCCCCACAGATCCCAGGAATTGTGTCCTTCATTCACGTTCCCTGGCCCCACAGAACCCAGGAATTGTGTCCTTCATTCATGTTCCATGGTCCCACACATCCTAGGAATTGTGCCCTTCCCTCTGGACCTCCCCAGTGCTGTCACCCTCATGGATGAGCTGCAGGGATGAATATCTGGTACTGGCAGCAGCACAAAACCTGCTCACCTGGCAGGTGGCTGCTGCAAAGTACCTGAACTGTGCTTTTCTTCCTTTGGTTTTTATCTTTAATCAACTCCCAGCAGCTGTTTTTAAGCCCAGAGAGTCTCCTGGAGGGATAAAGCTGGGATTCATTGGGAGGGGATGAGGTTGTGCCCTGTTGCTTGGACAAATCTGCCTTGTTTTCTTCTTGTTTGAGCGCAGAGATGAGGTTTCATCAGCATCCTTAATCAAGGATTTACTGCATCCAGGGCTGGGGAGGTGACTTGGTTTAATTGGAAAGGCAGAGGGAAAGGCCTTGTTCCCACTCAGAAGGGATGGAATGGCATTTCTAGGAACTGTAATGCTGGAAGTTCAGTCATGGCATCAGTGAGGAAGAGGAATGAAGTGACTCTGAGGTGACTGTTCAGAAAATGACAGAGGGATTTTGGAAAGGGCAGCAAGAACTCTTGATGCTCAGGGTTGTCCATCCCAGAACACCCAAGGAAGTTAATCCAAAGGAAGATATAAATGGAAATGTGGTTTTAATTTGGTTTCACGTCATTCATCCGTTCTCTTTTGTTCTGAATGAAGGTGTCCATGCAGGGATTTAATTTCAGCTAATAAAGGTACTTAGAGTCACATCCTTAATTAGTTCAGGGTGTGCAGTGTGCTCTCCTCTTCTGTGAACATCCTGAACGAGCCGTAGCCAAGGAGTTGGATATCAGGGGAGTGAAGCTCTGCAGGTTCAGGGATGGTGCAGTGTCCATCCAAATCCATCTGTGATCCCCTCTGCAGCCTGGCAGAGAGTTCCAGCACCAATATTCCTCCACAATCACAGAAATGCTGAATTTTGGGAGGCACATCTCAGCTTTGCCATTGAAGTTGCACAAAGCTGATGTTACCCGCTCAACTTCAAACCGGTTTATTCGTAGATTGTGGGATTTTTGTAATTTAACCATGTTTGATTCATGAATTAGGACTTGTGTTCTGCCTCTTTGTACCGCTGCATCAGGACTTTTGTTCCTGTCTTCTTCTTATTCCACTTCCATCCTCCACATCCCCGTTTTATGTGCCTCAAACAATTTTACAGACTGAGAGCAGTGTGGAGGCCTGGAGGAGGTTGATTTTTACAGGGGGTTGGAATAGACAAGAAGAAAACCCCTCCAGGTCATGGTGAGACAGTGCCTCCCTCCCAGAAGCCTTTGCAGGCACATGCTAATTTCTTACGTTCTATTGGTTGATTTCAGCCCCCTCTTTACCATATATGGACTTTCCCTAGAATGTTCTTCCCGCTCTCAATCCCCATTGGTTCCCTGCAGGGCTCCACCCCTCTCACCCTATTGGTTCTCCCGGTTGTTGCCCCTCCTCTGCAGCACTTTCCCCTGTTCCCATTGGTTCTTGGCCCTTAGACCCCGCCCCCTTGTCCCCTGTTTAATCCTGGGCCCTCGACCCTAAACCTGCCTTGGAGATCCAATAAACCTCCCCTTTAATTTTCATCCAAAAACTATCCTTCACTTCTTTCACAGATGGTTTTTATTTTAGTTTATTTTATTTTAGTTTTTTATTTTATTTTATTTGCTCCAGGTTCTGAAAGCACAGGTCGCTGTCAGAAACCCATTGAAATTCAGGGAAAACCAATTTGAAATTCAGGAAACCCATTGAAACTTGAGGAAACCAATTTGAAATTCAGGGGAAACCCACTGAAGCTCAAGGAAAACCCATTGAAATTCAGGGAAAACCAATTTGAAATTCAGGGAAAACTCATTGAAAGCTCAAGGAAAACCCATTGAAATTCAGGGAAAACCCATTGAAAGCTCAAGGAAAACCCATTGAAATTCAGGGAAAACCAATTTGAAATTCAGGAAAAACCCATTGAAAACTCAAGGAAAACCTATTGAAATTCAGGGAAAGCCAATTTGAAATTCAGGGTAAACCCACTGAAGCTCAAGGAAAACCCATTGAAATTCAAGGAAAACCAATTTGAAATTCAGGGAAAAACAATTTAGAATTCAGGGAAAACCCATTCAATCTCAGAGAAAACCCATTGAAATTCAGGGAAAACCAGTTTGGAATTCAGGGAAGCCCATTAAATCTCAGGGAAAACCCATTGAAATTCAAGGAAAACCAATTTGAAATTCAGGGTAAACCCACTGAAGCTCAAGGAAAACCCATTGAAATTCATGGAAAACCAATTTGAAATTCAGGGAAAACCACTTTGAAATTCAAGGAAAACCAATTTGAAATTCAGGGAAAAACAATTTAGAATTCAGGGAAAACCCATTCAATCTCAGAGAAAACCCATTGAAATTCAGGGAAAACCAGTTTGGAATTCAGGGAAGCCCATTAAATCTCAGGGAAAACCCATTGGAATTCAAGGAAAACCAATTTGGAATTCAGGAAAAATCCATTAAATCTCAGAGAAAAACCCATTGAATCTCAGAGCAGAACTTCCCAAAACCGTCATTCGCTGTACAAAAACCACATGGCTTGGTTTGGTTGTTTTTAAATTTTTTTTTTAATTTTTTTTTCTTAAATCCAGATTTTTTTCATGTTTCAAATGCTTGTTTGCTCAAGTATGTTCCTGTGAATTTCTGGACAAAAAGCTGGCCGGGCTGTCCATGAACAGTGTGCTGAGGAATGCGGTGTCGTGGCACTCGAGGAATTCAGTGATCTCTGTACCCAGAGATCTCTGTTGTTTATTGGTGCTTTCTAAAGGTTCTTCAGGCTCTGTAAAATTCCTTATCCAGCACTCAGTGCTGTCAGCTCAGGCTGTTCCTGCCTTCCTCAGCGTCATAAATGTCCTGTAATGATCCTGGCTGTGAAATCCTATTGGGTGAGCCCTTCAAAAACTCACACTCTGTCTCAGGCTGGGTTTATCCATCCAACTTTTGTTGGGTTTATCTGGGCTAAAAGGATTTTTATTTTGCTGGCTGATTTATCCAATTTTTTTTTTTGAGATTCTTCACTGCTAGGCTGGAAAAGTTTTATGAGGGATGGTTAACTTCATGAATTTCAAGCTGTTTAAACTGTCTTGCTGCTGAAATTTAAATATTTTATTTCTCTAATCCGTGACACAAACAGCACAACACAAAAAGTTTTGAACTTTCTCTCCCAAATTCCCACTGGTTTTCCCATGGAAATGTGTCTACCATACCCATGGCAATATTTTCACTTATAAATGATTTTTTCAACCTATTTATAAATTCTTCTGTCCCTTTGGAAAGCTTCACAATGGTGCTCCCACAAACCCCACTTGTGGAATACTTTGTGTGATTTAGGAAATAAAACATCCACAGCCCCAAATTCTGCTGGAATTGGAGAAATCCAAACTCAGCATGACTTGGGTTGGGTCTGGTATTTTTTTTTTTCTTTCAGTTAAAACCTCAGGTGAGACTTGGAATTGAAAAGTTTTTGGGAATCTCTAAAATGACAACAAGGCAAAAAGGGTGAAATTGAGCAGTTTTAGAGTCACAGGATTATAATTTTTTAAATATCTGAAATTGAGCAGCTTTAGAGTCAGGAATATAATTTTTAAATATCTGAAACTGAGCAGCTTCAGAGTCACAGGAATATAATTTTTAAATGTTTGAAACTGAGCAGTTTTAGAGTAACAGGAATATAATTTTTAAATATCTGGAAATTGAGCAGCTTTAGAGTAACAAGAATATAATTTTTTACATGTTTGTAATTGAGCAGTTTTAGAGTCAGGAATATAATTTTTAAATATCTGAAACTGAGCAGTTTTAGAGTCACAGGAATACAATTTTTTTAAAATGTAAGATTGTTGAACCAGGCAATGTAACAACAGGATTTTGCAATGGGGCTGCAGTTTTGCTTTTCCAAGGGGTTGCCAGCTTTCTCTTGGAAAAAATTCGCTTTGCTGGAATAAATTTTCCCCTCCAGTGTCCATTTTTTAACTCAAAACTTACATAAGCACCAAAGCTGAGCTGTTCTGTGCCCAAAATGTGGTGGAGGGTCAGGAGGAGCCAAGTGTCACTCCTGACCTTGCTTTATCCCTTTTCCAGGTACAAATTGTTGTTTCAGAAATTTTCTTGTTTTCTCACTTGAATTACACATTTCCCTGACCTTTCCCCTCGAGGAAAAATAAAAAAATCCAGGTGAAAAATCGAGTTTGAGTGTGGCTTGGCAATGGAAGTCAGAGCTTAGAATTTCTCTGAGGTAATTTTTGATTTTTTTTCCACTTGTTTTTTTTTTTGTAGGATGCTGTGACGTCAAAACCAGTCATCCAGTTTCAAGGAAGCCAAGGGGTAAGTTTGTCCCTGGAAAGTTCTTTACATTTAATTGGGGCTGAGGAATTTGGGCTGTCCCAGCTCAGGGAATGATGCTGTGCTTGCTGGAAGTGAGAGATGAAGGTTCAGGTGTGCTCCAGGAAGGGTTTGCTCCTCTAAAACCTTTTCCCTCCTCTTTATTTCCTAACCTTGCTAAATGGGAAATTCAGATTTCTGTGCTGTGCTGTTAGGAACAACAGGGATAAGGAAAAGATGCAGAAATCCATGGAATCCTCACCTGTATCCCACAAAAACACCCTACTGAACTCACTGCAAGAATTTTTTTGAGTCCCAATTCCTTCCAGCAGCAGAGCTTGGAGGCTGCTCTGAGAGTCCTGGAGCTTTATTTAATATAACTGCAGTTCTGGGAGTACCAGAAGTTATTTTAGATTTAGGAGTTTTACTTCCCCAACTTGTGTTCCAGTGACAGAACTGTGGGATATTTTTAGCCCCCTGAAGCAGTCTGTCATGCCAGTTGCTGACAACGTTGAGATTTACGTGGTGGTGTTTCTGGTAAAGCAATGCAGCCCTTCAGTGAACTTGAAAAATGTCATTTAGAGACTTTTATTTCTAAAAAAACCTGTGTTTAACTTTAGTCTCTGTAGAAAGAATTTAAATTTAATTTTTTTTTAGGTTTTTTTTTTTCCAAGAATCTGAATTTAGCTGTAACTTCTGATTATTTTTTATGCTCTGGCACATTAAAGTTTGAGTAGACATTAAACCCAGCACATTGTCCTTGCCCACATCCTACTTTGGGATATTATTCTCACTAACAGTACATAGAAAATGCAGCAGGAAAGACATGATTGTTATTGTAAGTTAAGAAGAAAAATATAAACCTTCTTGTCCTGGGAAATAAAGAAAGGAGCAATTTCCAGGTTTTTTACTTTGTTTAGACTTAAACTTCCCCGAAAGCTCAGCATGAAAGTTGAGATCAAAATCTGCCCCTGAGCTTGGGCACAATCAGAAGTGAGGAGGAAAAGTGAAGGGTGGGTGATTTGTCTTTATTGGATGAGCTTTGCTCATGGAATAAAGAACCTAAAACCACTGGGGATGTTTTCCTTTCCCTTTGGAAGAAGGATCTGCACCTGACTTTTCCAGTAAAGCTGTTTTAAATTTTGGAAATGCTTCCTCTGGATGGAAATGTAGGAAAAGGGATCAAAACAGCTCAGAATGCTCCTCTGCTCTGAGTGAGTTCCACATGGATCTGATGAGGACAAGAATTAACAACAAATATTAATTTCTGGTGGTAATTAAGAACATTTTCAGTCGCTTCTAGAAATCAAAACCATCAAAATAAAAAGAATTAATTCTGTTTGAGTCCTGGCTGGAAGAGCTGCAGTGTCACTGCATGGGGAAGGAGAGGAGCCAGCAGGGCAGGGCAGGGCTGGGCTGGAGGATGTGGCAGCAGAGCTGACCTCTGCCTGCTCCTCCTCACTCCTTAATTAATGGCACTGACGAGGAAAGGCCAAAGGTAGAGCTTTGAAGGGAGCTGCAGCTCCATGGGAGCGCACAGAAAGAGCTCTTTGTCCCTTTTATTATTATTTTTTCCTGGGTATGACAAGGAGCTGGCAGCTGGGGAACCATCTGCTTTTAAGGGTAGGACTCTGCATGTCAGGATTCTCCTGCTTTTTAAGGAGCTGAGGCTTGAAATGCTTTCGAGGGATCCTCCATCAGTTGGGCTGAAAGGATAATTCCAGGAATTTTCCAGGCTCATGCTCACATGGTGACATTAAAACATATTTGTTGAGCTGTTTTACTTTTTTTGTTATTTCTTCTTCTGTTCCTCAATTTGCTGCCTTCCTATTTTGCTTCCCAAAAAAAAAAAAAAATGCAGCTCTGGAGAATCCCAGGAGCTTTTTGAGGTGGGAAGTTTGTGCACAGCAGAGCTGTCAGTGTGATTTAAAGCAGTGTTAAAGGTTTTAACAGTGGGAATTTTCTGTGCAAGTATCCCCCTCTCAAGAGGGAAAAAGTTTCACTTGATGATTTAGGGAGGCAGGACATAAAATGAGAATTTAAACAAACTGCTGCTTCTTGAATTTAATTCTCTAGAAACCTTTAAATTTCCTTGTCCATGTGTTTTCACCTATTCCTAAAAGCTGTCAAGGATGCTTTCAGTTTCTAATACACAGAAAAAGAAACTTCATGTTTGAGACACTAATTAACCAGGGAAGAGAATTGTTGGGAATAAAACCCAGGGTCAGCAAGGTGGCAGCAAAAAGGAGGAAGTCAGTGGTTATAAAATAAAACAGCTGTTGCAGTGACAAGGGACAAAACCTCCTGCTCTGGATCCAATCTCACAGGAGCTGAGAAAAACTTTTGGGATTTTTGCCTTGGGATGTGTTCTGTAGTGATGCTGCTCTTGTTAATGGCTTTTATTCTGTGGCATAATCAGAATTTCAGCTGTAAAAAACAGGTTGTTTTTACCAGAGTGTTCCTCTAAAGTGGGACCATGGAGATTCCTTAGGAGCAGTACCTGGCTGTTAGATTTTCTGCGATAGTTTTATAAGTTTTTATAAGTTTTTATGGAGTTTTGAGCTTTGTGCTCATTTCAGTGTGCACATAAATTAGAATTTAAGAGCTGGACTACCACAGCATTACAAATTGTGTGCAGAACTGTGCTAGAAATACTGAAAATGCTTCTATTTTGGTAAAAAGACATGCAGAATCAGAGTTTAGGCTGGCTGAAATTTGCAGGTGCTTGTGGGGTGATGAGAGCAGGAACAGAATTGAACTGAGGGGGGCGAAAAAAAAAAATACCAAAATTCACTAAAAATACCCAAATTCAGGTGCCAAACCCACGTGTGTTGTGCAACATTTTAAAAATGACTGCTGGGAGCTTTGTGATTTGGAAAATTCAACATTTCTCCTGTTCCTTGGGATGAAGTTTGGGTGTTAACAGAGGGAGGTGAAATCTCTGTTCAGAGCGAGCTGTCCACAGATGAATATTACTTGAAAGAAGAAAACAGAAGTCACATCTGGACCAAGCTATTTTTAAGTGTCTCTGGTTACTGGTGCAGTACCCAGCACCAAAATTAGGGCTCCCTCAAAGCAGTCACCATGCTGATTTGGTGGCTTGAGAAACCTTCTGTTTTCAGCTAAAAATAATTCCTAGATAACGGCCGGCGTGCACATGAGAGACTTTTCAGTACTAAAGTGACTCTGCCTCATTTTACAGCTTCTAGAAATGCTGCAAAAATCCAAAATTGGGGCTTTTGGTGCAGGTGGTTTTTTTTTCCAGTGGTAAAGCAGATGTGTGGAGGTGTGATTTGGTGACATCCTGCAGGTTTTATTTTCCAGGCTCAGGTGCAGCACAGCTCGATCCCTTTGGAATCCAGGACAGCCCTGTTGGATTTCCCTTTTCTTCCCATTCCCACCGAATTTCCAGCTGCAAAATTCCACCCCCCAGCAGCAGCCTGCTGCTTACATAACTCTGCCTTTGTGCCTGTTCTGGTAAAGCAGGAGGGAATTTTCTTCTCCCCTGCCTGGGTGGGGGCAGAGGATGCCAGGGAAGATTAAAAGGGCTCGAGCTCGTTTGGCAGGGCAGATAATGGGGCTGGCTCTGGGGAGGCTCCAGCAGCACCCAAAAAATCTGCTCCCAGTATTTTCAGATCTGGATCCTGAGAGATGGTTTGGCCTCCTGTACAAGGCAGGGCTCAGGTTTGGGTTTCTGGGCTCAAGTTTGGGTTTCTGGATTCATTTTTGGAAGAAGGGAGAGCTGCTCATTTGGCAGGGCAGATAATGGGGCTGGCTCATGGGGAGGCTCCAACAGCACCCAAAAAATCTGCTCCAAATATTTTCAAACCTGGATCCTGGGGGATGGCTTGTCCTGTACAAAGCAAGGCTCAAATTCGGGTTTCTGGGCTCATTTTTGGGTTTCTGGGCTCATTTTTGGAAGAAGGGAAGGCTGCAGTGCTCGTGCAGTGCTCGTTTGGCAGGGCTGATAATGGAGTTGGCTCTGGGGAGGCTCCAGCAGCACCCAAAAAATCTGCTCCAAATATTTTCAAACCTGGGTCCTGGGGGATGGCTTGTCCTCCTGTACAAAGCAGGGTTCAGGTTTGGGTTTCTGGGCTCATTTTTGGAAGAAGGGAGGACTGCAGCACTTGTTTGACAGGACTTGATAATGGGGTTGGCTCAAGGGAGGCTCCAGCAGCACCCAAAAAATCTGCTCCCAGTAATTTCAAACCTGGATCCTGGGAGATGGTTTGGCCTCCTGTACAAAGCAGGGCTCAGGTTTGGGTTTCTGGGCTCATTTTTGGGTTTCTGGGCTCATTTTTGGAAGAAGGGAGAGCTGCTCGTTTGGCAGGGCAGATAATGGGGCTGGCTCTGGGGAGGCTCCAGCAGCACCCAAAAAATCTGCTCCCAGTATTTTCAAACCTGGATGCTGGAGGATAACTTGTCCTTCTGTACAAAACAAGGCTCAGGTTTGGGTTTCTGGGCTCATTTTTGGGTTTCTGGGCTCATTTTTGGAAGAAGGGAGAGCTACAGCACTCGTTTGGCATAGCACATAATGGGGCTGGCTCATGGGAAAGATCCAGCAGCACCCAAAAAAATCTGCTCCCAGTATTTTCAAACCTGGATCCTGGGGGATAACTTGTCCTCCTGTACAAAGCAGGGCTCAAGTTTGGATTTCTGGGTTTTTGGAAGAAGGGAGCTCTGTGTGAGGGCAGGGAAACGCCGCACACGGGCTCAGCTCGAGCTCCTTGCTGCCTCTGAGAACATCCCTGTGGTTTAGAGAGGGACACATCCCTGGGTTTTCCAGGCTGCTGGAGACGTCTGAGGTCTGAAGGAAACCACCCAAAACCCCTCCTGTCCCTGCAGAGTCCTGTGTGGATGCCAGGGGCTGCTCTGCTGGGAGTGTGTATTTTCTGCGTACATGTGGCAATCTGGGTAAATATAAATCCGTGTGGTAAAAGCCTGGCCTAAAATAGGCTGGAGCTGGTGTTCCTTCTGTCTCAGCTCCTGGAAGCCATCTTAATTATCAAATATTGATGTGATAGTAGAGCTCAGATGCTGACATTTACGTTGGATGCTGAATGCAGAGGGGAGACAGTTTGCCTTTTGAAAAATGAATGGATGTGGAGAGGGAGGGGTGAAAAAAAAAAACAATGCAGGATGGCTGTGGAGTTGTCTGTGGAGCACACTTAATGCTTGATTAAATATTTAATTTAGCAGCAGCGTCACACTCTACTGTGAGCCATGAAATCTTGTTATGGAATTATAATTTCTTAAAAAAGAATAAGCATGCTACCTAGTGACCTGGCTTGTGCTATGTTTAGTGCTGGATCAGTAATTCTAAAGAAATGAGCCCCGAGTGTTTTACATTGAATATAAACAGTGGGAGTGAGTCTGTTTTGAGCCTGAATCAATAGAAATGGGTCAGATTCCTAGAGCAAGGTGGTTGTGGGCTCTTTTTGAGGCACTGTTCTCCCATATCCATCCATCTCCAGCTGCTCTTTCCCTTCCCCCTGCACACGGTGGGGATAACTCAAATTCTCCTCCAGCCTCTCTGTGCAGTAACACAACATAATTCCCCTGTTGCAAAATGCCTCAGAGCATGGTGGCTGCAGGAGGAGTGAGCTCTGGGGAGCTGTGAGTGACCAGTGTTCCCATTCCCCCTCCTGTCCCGAGCAGCACATCGCCATCCCCCGGCCCGACCGACCGGCAGAAGTGCGGACCTTCACCTTTTATCTCTCCAATATCGGCAAGGACAGCCCCCAGGGGAGCTTTGACTGCATCCAGCAGTATGTGTCCAGGTGAGTGGGGCATCCAAGTTCAAAACCAGCCTTTTTTAAATTATTTTTTTTAATTTTTACCCTCTGTTCTGGAGCATCTTTTCCTTAACAAAGCTTATTGCACGTTCTTCCCTTTTAGAGTCTTTGTGATCTGTTTTGATGTGTTTTTTTTTTGTTTGGTTAGGTTTTTTTGGTTTTGTTTTTTTTTTTGAGAAGCATCTCTCAGCTCCTGTATCCCCCCACTATTATTCAGCTAACACCCCCCTCCCCAGCTGTCCCCCAGTGCCAGCCTGGTGTCCCTTTGCAGTGTCAGGAGTACCTTTTCCATTGCATTTCTCTTGCAGCAATGGCAATATCCATTTGGATTGCCTGGGAAGCATACAGGATAAAATCACCGTGTGTGCTACTGATGATTCCTACCAGAAGGCGAGGCAGAGCATGGCACAGGCAGAGGAGGAGACTCGCAGCCGGAGCGCCATAGTCATTAAACCTGGGGGGAGATATGTAGGTAAGCAGCCACTCAGTTTGGGGCTCTGCACTCCATCTGGGATCCAGCAGGCTCTGGAGGCAAATCCTGGTGTTGTTGGATTGATTGTGGCAGTCTGGAAAGTTCCTGGTAGCTCCTCGTGGGTGATTTAGGCTCTGCTTGTCTTGTGTTGTCTTCATTTCCATCGTCACCCCGAGGGAGCTGCGGCTGCTCCAGCCCTGGGGGTGTCCAAGATCCACCCCAAAGTTGTCCCTGCCCATGGCAGGGGGTGGCACTGGGTGGTTTTAAGGTCCCACCCAGCCCAGAGCACTGTGGGTTGTGCATGTGCAGTGACATGGCTCTGGTCACGTCTGTCCCCTGCTGAGCCCTGCCAGTGTCCCTGCTCCTGGCCAGCTCAGCTGAAGCTGCCACCAACGTGTCCCAGCCGTGCCCATGGGGAGGGCACAGCCAGCAGTGCCCTCTGTTAACAAACACAGCAGCCTGGAACAGCCCTGCTCACTGTGACAGCAGCAGCAAAGCCTTAGCAGAGGAAATAAAACCAGCAAATAACCCAGGGAGCTGCAGAGACCCAGAACTCACAGCCCTGCTTAACCTCAGCTCACAAACTTCGGGCACAAACAGTCACCAGAATGCAAAGTTTCACTTTTTTTTTTTATTTATTTTTTTATTTTTTTCTCTGAGGCAGCTGCTTTTCCTGCAGCCCATGTGATCTGCAGCCTGTCTCTTCTCAGAGGAGCTGTGATGAGAAGGGTTGAGTTGCAAAATGTAGAACTGACCCTGACTCATTGTCACAGCAGCCAAGTGCTCAGAGCTGAGAAAGGAGATAGTAATCAGGAAGGAAATGCATTGATTTCCTGTAGGCCAGAAGATTATTTTGTTTAGCTCCTCTTTGAGAACATTACAGTAAGTGCCTGAAGTTAAAGCTTCTGAGGGAGAAGATTCTCAAAGCAATTTGCTTCCTGGAAAGATGAAGCAAAACTTTTTTTAAAAAAAAAATTAAAAATACTCCTGGCTAAAACATTTTAGTGCCCTGAAATGGAGACAGAGCCACGTGAAAGGGGCAGAGCTCGTGCTCACAGCACTCCTAGATAAGATGTCAGTGTTTGAGGAGAGCTCTGCTCCAAGAAGGAAGGGCTTGGAAGGACAGTCCTGGTGTGGGATCTGCAGGTGCTGGTGTGCCAGCAGCATCAGCTGATTCCTGCAGGGAAGGGAAGGGACGGGGCTGCCTCTCACATTTCCAGGAGAACACGGAGCTCAGCGCTTGAGCGCCAGCAGAGTCGTTCCAGGCAGCTCAGATGTGGAAAAATTTATATGAAATGTTGAAATTGGAGAGCAGCACGACTTACAGATGTGAGCTGACACTTGAATAAATAGATATTTACATATCTAGCTGCAGGTAAAGCTGCAGGGGATGTGTGCTTGTAGCCACACTAAATATGTGTGCACACATCCACAGACGTGCACGTGTATAAATATTTGAAAACCCTTTGTGTCCTGGCTTCACTTAGCTTTTTTCTTTTCCTATCACTGTGCATTTTGGCTGCAGCCTTTCAGTGGAAACCTCCCAACGTGATGTTTTTACTGTTCATGACCTGGCAGGAGTTAAGGCAGTTTTAGAAAGCTGACGAATCTTCTCTCGCCCCATTTCTGGAAACAAAATCCAGTTGACCTCTGGATTTGTGGGATGTTTAACGTGCGAATTGGTGTCGTTCCCCCTCTCACCTCCCCTCAGCCCTGCTGAGGATGGGTTGTGCTTCCTCTCCCAGCACTGTGGTGTATAATAAAAAGCCAGGAAATGGGGCCTGGGTTACGCAATGTGCAGCTCAGTAAAACAAACAGTGCAGACAATCCCCAGTATCTTCAGATGACTCAGTTGAAAACGTTGCTTCCTAGCAATGGAGCAGTGCCCTGCTGGAATAAACCTCCCAAACACTTGCAGTAAATGCTGGATGTTGTTTGTCCTAGTGAAGGTCACTTTCTCCAGCCCAAGTGATTATTGATTGGATCTCCAGGTTTCCAGACCTTGGAACCCACACGTTTTGTTTTCAGCTTTGCTTGGTTTGCTTTTGGTAGCAGGATTGAAACAATCCCAGCCCTTTGATTTGGGCTCTGGTAAGAGATGGTGTGAGAGTTCTGATTTTCAGTAGGAATGGGGGTGAAAAAAAAAAAAAATAGAATTGTTGGATCATGCTGTCAGCAGCCAAGAACCACAGTGGGGATGGAGCTGAGATGCACTTGTGAGCCAGCTTTATGTTGTCACTTATCTGCAGAGGCAGTGGAGAAGGGGTTATTCCATCAGCACAGGCAGCACCCTGATGAATAGGCTGATGGCCCAGTGTCAGCCCCATTCATGGGGCCGTGTTCGGAGGGGGAAGGGAGGTGGACCCAGCCCCATAAAGTTCCTATTGTTCTAAAAGCAGAAACATCTGCTGGAGGAGCGTTTTTGCTGAGCTCAGCAGCGGGGAGCCGCTCGTTGACCAGTTCTGGGCTTTCCACTCCGTATTTCCCACTCTTCTACATAATAATGCAGAATTTTCTTCTCGTAGGGAGGGCAAAAAAAAAAAAAAAAAAAAAAAACCTAGTTCGATTAACCGTGGGGGAATACGTGCACTTGGGATAAACGAAAAGCTGGCAAACAAAGGGAGCTTTATGTAAGCTGGTGGCCAATAATACTCAGGTTTCCAGAGCTTGGTGTTGCTGTTTACTCGTTCCAAGCCTGTCACAAACCGTGGAGCTCACGGGATGCTCGCTCCAGCGGCGCGGCGGGACCGAGGGGGCGTGCTGGCGGGGTTTGTCCTTCCCTGTCACCTCGTGGCACTTCCCTGGGGCTGTGATGAACTCCAGATTTGCTGTTGACAGCCCCCCCCCCTCCCTCCTCACTGGCCTTTTTTTGCGAGGTGGCTGCTGCACTTCACTATTCTCATCTCATTTTAGGCAAAAAGGTTCAGGTGCGTAAACCTGCACCAGGAGCTTCCGATGCTGTTCCCTCCAGGAAGCGCCCAACGCCAGTCAACCTTGCCAGTGCAATAAAGAGAGGCAATAGTGCCATTTCCCAGAGACCCTTCAAAGATAGGGTTGTGCACTTACTGGCACTAAAGCCTTATAAGAAACCTGAACTTATTCTCAGATTGCAGAAGGATGGACTTTCTCAGCAGGACAAGGATTTGCTGGATAACCTTCTGCAACAGGTTTGTACTCTGATGAAGGCAACGAGGAAAAAAAAAATTTAAAAAATGTTTTCTCAGCCCCTCCACCCCCTCCTGTGGAAGCTGTTATCTCCAGGCTGCAGCTGAATGTGACTCTAAAGGCTGTGGGGGACACATTGCTCAGCTCCCAGTGCTGGTGCAGAGATAGCAGGAGCCTCCCATGGCTACGCCTCAGGTTAGGGGGGTGCAGCCAAGCTGGATGGTTCTGGCTCACCAGATCAGTCCCTTTTACAGGGACACTTCTGCTTGGTCATGGGGAGGATTCTCTTAACAGAGGATCTGCAAATTATTCGATTATAACCTCTAAATCTCTATTTTATTCTCATGGATGTAAAGGAGCAACGCTCTGTATTGGTACAAGTTTTGTATCTGAAGGAAAAGATGTCCCCAGGTTTTTTTTGTGCTCCTCAGAGCCTTTCCTGCTTGGAAGTGCCACTGGTCAGGTGTGAAGATCATGCAGCTCCTTGCCAAGCACATTATTTGTGTGTCAGGTGTGAAAGCTGTCTCCAAGCTGAATCAGTTCCTAGCACTTTGAGTCACATTAAAGGTGCCATTTTAAACACCTTCCTTGCTTTATTAAACACATCATGCCTGTTTATTTAAATGCTGCAGCTGCCTTCTTCTGGATTGCAATGTATTCTGGAAAAAAGCTCCTTTTTTAACTATTTTTTTTATTTTTTACTCCTTTCCACAAAGAGTGAGACAGGAGTTCACTTTGCCCAAGGGCACAGGGCAGGTCGCGTTAAAAACAGAGTCACAGCTGGCACAACCCGTTCCCTCCTTAGATTTTAATCCCAGAGCCCTTCATTTTCCCAGCAGCTTTTCAGAGCACTTTTTTCAATTTTAACACCGAGTTTAAGAGTAGGAAAAACTCTTATTTCTGCTGGTGGCTCTTGCTGGATGCTGTGCCCCGAGCCCTGGCGGGCGAGCGGCGCGTGCGGCGCTGGCCACGGGGCCGCCCTGCTCGGGCTGATTTGGCTCTAAACCTGTGGTGCTCGTAAAGTTAATCCCTCTCAGCCCTCCCAGGGCTCCCATCCACACAGGCAGACACAGATAAGCTAAAAATTACAGGCTGTGTTAAAGCTACCCAGCTAAATCTGTCTAGGTGTGGGTTTTCATTGTGCTGTTGCATCTCTCGCAGGACTCCGTGTTCCTGGCGGCCTTTTTGCCTCATTTTGCAAGGTTTCTATTTTTGGGAGGGTTGGGGTGGAGCTTGCAGAGTCCCACACGAGCAAAACAAGGAGGTAGCAGCTCTCAGCCTCTGTGCAGAGAAAAATCCAAGTTGTTCTTCCTGGGTTTCAGGAGCAGGCAGGAAACAGAGAAATTCTGGAAGAGTTTTTTGGGTTTTTTTTTTTGTAAAGGAGAAACCTGGATTTGCTTTTGTCTCCTGGGTGTGTTTACAGGGATACCTCGATGTAAAACACAGCTCAAATTCTTGTTGTATTTTGGCTCAGGATTTTGGAAAGCTGACAGGACTGAAAGGAAAAACAAAGTGTTTGTCATGTAAACTGATAACTGGGCTTTCTATTTTTTGCTTATCAGGAGAGTTTGCCGTGTTGGTTGTGCAGCTTTTTGCTCTGAAATTCCTAGATTTTTAATATTTTTAATATTAGGTTGTAGCCTCCCTAAAGCAAAAGCAGAGGAATCAGCAGCATCTTCAGTTCATTCAAGACTCCCCAGTCCTTTGCTTGTTTTTGAGGCATTTTCCTGCTGTGTGGATAATAGAAATCCCTGAGCACAGCCTGAATGGAGAACAGTAATCCCTAAACAGATGCACAAGATCTCCATGCACTGAATAAAAGCATTTTCCACTTTCAAGGGTAGCAGTCCCCAGGCTGAGGGGCTCCAGCAGGGAATTTGGGCTGCAGCTGCTGGCTCTGGGCAGAGCATTTGGCACCTGGGCCTCCTTATCCCTCTTCAAAAACACGTTCAAGGCTTTATTTTCATTTGGAACTTGCAGTGCTCTGCAAGCTGAGCTTGCCCTGAGAAGCTGCCCCATCCCTGGGAGTGTCCAAAGCCAGGCTGGAGCAATCTGGGATAGGGGGAGATGTCCCTGCCCTTGGGATTTGATGGAACCAAACCATTCCATGACACTCTGAATCATCCAGGAGAGGTTCAGTCTCTGTGAAAGCTTCACTGGGTTTTTTTTTGCTTTGTGCCAACTCTTGATTTTCATGCATGTACCAACAGCAAGAAGTTCAATTTTCAGTCAGGCTGTGGAAAGACTGATCCAAGTGGGATAACTCTTTCCCAAGTTGTTTTCCATTCTAATCCAGCTGTGCCCATTCCAGCAGTGTTTCCTCTCCATGCAGGGTTTTGTGTGGGGAAACTCCACGGGGTAGGGCTGGATAAAATGTCAGGCAGCTGCTGCTGAGCTCCCTGCAGTGCTCTGTGCCTCAAAGCTGGAAATCCCAGGTTCTGTTCTTGCTCTCCACAAAATCCAGGTGATCCCAGAGCATTCTCAGAGCTGCCTGAGAAAGCAGCTCTCTGTGGCCTGTTGTGTTGGCTCATTAGTGAGAAATTATCTCCTGGCAATTGTTAACCAAGTTATCGCCCCAAGAGTTCCTCTTTGGCCATAAACTGCCCCATTTTGGCTTTGGGACAGGTGTGATAAGTGAACTGCCTGTTCCCATTAAGGTTTTATTTCCAGGTGTTTCCATCAAGTGGTGGTGTGCTGGTCCAGGCTCCCCAAGCTGAATAATCTCTTTGAGATATGACTTATTTCCCACTCAACTGGCTGTGCTTTAGAAACTCATTATGAATTATTGCAGTGACAGGCGAAAGGAAAGGCACAGTTTGATTAAATAATCTTAATAATAAGGAAATGAAATATTAAAGTCTTTCCTTGTTCTCTGACACCACTAACAGCTGCTAAATCTGCTCAGATTTTGCCTTCATCTCAGCTCTTGTTTGGTGGAAGAAGTGAGAAAATGAAACCCTGACGGTGTTTTTTCCAAATTCCTTCTGTTGCAGGTGGCAAATCTGAGTGCCAAGGACAGCACTTTCACACTGAAAGATTGTGTATACAAAGAAGTGCAGAAGGACTGGCCTGGCTACTCAGAAGGAGATCAGCAGTTGTTGAAGAGGATCCTCGTTAGGTAATTATCCATTTTCTTCTCTCTGACGTCATCCAGGGAATGCTGGGCTGGGGGAGGTTCTGTAAATCAGGTCTGGGAGTTGAGTGTGTGATCTATTCTGACATCATTTTACCTGGAAATTTTAGTGGATTAAACTGGAATATCCAAGTGGATCCACATTTCAAATCATCCTGGGCTGCCTTTAAATCATTAAAGTTTGGGGGAAGCCTGACTGGGAGCAGAGCTGTAGAATTAATAATTCTGGTCTAAAATCCTGGGAGATGAGTGGATTAAATGTGTCCAGCTCAGCTCTCCTTTGAAACTCTCCTTCCTTTTTTCCACATCTTCTGTGCAGGCTGAATTGTTTCATCCCTAAATGTGAGATTTGATTGAAATCATGGGAAAGCAAGAGGGATAAATCCTTTAAAATTCCTGCTTGGAGTGGTCTCTGTTCCCTCCTGGAACAGCCCTTAACCCCCTCAGTTCATCCTTACTGCTGGAATTTTTTTCTCTCTAGGGATGTTTTCCTTAGGAAAAGTTTGGAAGTTTCTGGCTGGCAGGGAAAAACACCAAATCTCCCATTTTTCTCCAGAACTGTGCTCTGAGTGTTGATATTTTTCAGTGCCTTGGTGCAGATTTTGTCATGCAGGCAGAGCTTTTACTTGTGCTTTATTTTATTGCACTTTTGGTTAAGCTGAAGCTCTGTTTGAGCACTTCCCATGATTTAAAAGCACAATTGACTTGGAGATGAGACTTCTTTAAACCAACAGAAAACTTGCACTCCAAGTGCTTTGGAGTGCTCAAGGAAAATCAAAACTCATTTATAAAATGGCCTTGATGTGAAATTGTAATTAAGAGGAAAAATACAACTGCTGTGTAATCTTTATTCTCAAAAAAAAAAAAAAAAAAACCCACCCAGAAAAAAACCCATAAATTTAATTTAAAAACCCCTAAATTGAATTTCTCCCTGTAGAAAAGCCATGTTTACTACTTTTTCTGGAATTGTGGCATTCACTTGGGCAAGGGTCTAAAAATAGAGCTTGGAAAGGATGTATTCAACTGTACAAACAAAGCCCTGCTCAGGCAGTGCAGGTAATGAGGCTCCAAAATGGAAAAAAAAAAAACATGTTGGGTTGAAGACAGGAGAAAAACAGGCCCAGAAAAAGGGCACAGGAGGCACAGACGTCAGGGTTTGCATCACCAACCAATTGTTCCTCCTGCATTTCAGGGCCTGTGGCCACTCAGTGCCCCAGCAGCTGCAGTAATTAATTAATTAACACATCTGCAGGTATTAAAGCTGGGTCTAACTAAGCTTGGGTTAAACCAACTTGGTTTTTTTCCTCTTTTTTTTATGTTTTCCCTTTCCAGCAGCCTGGTCTGTGGAGGTGTCCCAGCCTTAAATGAGCTTTGAGGTCCTTCCATCCCAAACCATTCCAGAATTCTCTGAAATCTTTTGCTGAATTCAGAGCTTTAAAACTCCTTAAATCCATAATTAACAATTAGGAGATGTTGTCTTGCTAAAATCCACTTTCACTTTTTGGACAATATCAATGTCCCCATTTTCACACCCCCAGTTCCTTTCCTTGAGCTGATCTGCAGCTGCTGAGGTTGTTTTAAATAAAATTAAACAAAGGCAGGACAGTGGTGACACTGCAGATGTCCAAATATTGCTGCAACACAGCTCAAGGTTCAAGCTCAGGTTAAAAGCCAAATCTTGTCAAGTCCTGGGTGTTATCTCTGAGATAAATCTTCCCAATGTTTAAAGGATCTGAGTGAGCTTTAAAATTTAAAAGTGGTTTATTCATGCTCCACAGCTCCTGACAAACTGACTGCAGAGCTGCTTTATTAAAACCTTTAACCCTGAATTCTGCTGGTTTTGTTTTTTTTTTTTCAGTTTGTCAGCTGCAACTTGATGCAAGAGTAGTTTTGTTTTGGTTTTTGGTTTTTTTTTTTTTTTTTCTGGGTGATTAATTGAGGGGCAGTCTGGTGTCAGAATTGTTGGGCAAAGTTGGTGGGCTGGGAAAACACTCAGAGATCTGGAGAGGAGCAGAGACCCAGCCTGGAGGGGAATTTAAGCACTCAAGTGATTCTAATTGTACTTTTTGTTGCTACAAAAGGCTTTCTTTATTTGTCCAGTACCACAAACACAGCCCAGAGTAGCTCTGCTTTGCATGATGCAACTTAAAAGTATTATTGGGAAGCCCAAAATGTAAATCCTGGTGGACCAATAACACCTCAGCAGTTCCTGTTACAATGCTGCTTTTCCTGCACCCAGGGGAGCTCGCTGCTGAAAGGGCTCCTGTTGCCATAAAATGTTGTTTTAATGATGCTAATGAGTGGGAGAACTTATTCCTCAACATCTGAGCTTGAGTTTCAGCCCCTCTTCAGTGAGCTTTTGAGCAAAAACTCAGCAGAAATTTCTTTAATTAATGTCTCCCTGAGCTGTATTTCAATCAGCAGGAGTAATACCTGATATCCTTCACACCTTAAAATTCGATGTCACTTTTACTGATCTCCATGTGAATTATTTTTCTGAGGCTGGAATTGATTTGTTTTAATTCTTACGTCAGCAGTTCAAGAAAAAAAAAAAAAAATTGTAGAAAAAGGGTTTCCAACCTCAACAGGGAATTTTTTTTCATGTATCCAAGAGCTCAGCCTTGGCCCTGTGATGCTCCCTTCTTTTCCAAAGAGCCCCAAAAATCAAGGAAGAACCGAGGAATTCCAATTTACCGCTGATATTTTCCTGTAGCACTTTCTCCTTCCCAGATCCTGTCAGAGCACCAGAGGCTGCAGGAGCTCCTTTGTGGCACCTCCAAGCAGAGTCTGAGGCCGAGCCCAGCTGCAGGTGTGCAGTGCCAGCTGTGCCCCTGGCTGGGGGTGTCACCAGCCCCCGGTTGTGTTTTGCAGGAAGCTGTGCCAGCCCCAGAACAGCGGCGCTTTCCAGGGAGAAACTCCTTCCCTGAGCCCTCCAAAGGACACCCTCAACTCCAGCTCTCCCCCTCAGGTGGGTGATTCCCCCCCTTCCTGCATCCCCCTGATGGATTTGGCTGCTGGCTGGGTGTGGGTCCTGCCTGTCTGCACCCTGTAATCACCTGCTGTGGGGTCAGGAGGGCTTTGGGGTTTTATTTCTGTTTTATTAAGTTGGGAGTTTCATTCTGGCTTTGCTCAGCATCTGTTTCTCCTCTCCTGTGGGGAGATCTCTGACAATGAAGCTCAGGTTTAGTTTTAAGGGCTGAATTCCTTTAGCAGTGCCTCCATCCCTGCTGGAGTTCCTGGGAGAAGGAGCTTGTGTTTTCCTCATTACTAATAATTGAGTGGAACGAAGCTGTAATAAGCAGCTCCCAAACATGGTTGAGTTATTAAAACCCTTGACCTTTTGCAGCCTAATTGCCATGACAGATCAGGAGCAGGTTGGGCTGCTCCTGCCTCAGAGATGCCAGAGCAGGGAGCTGTGAAAAGAACATTTTCCCTGCTTTTTCCATGACCATAAACCACCCAGGAGCCGCGTTTGACGCGGAGCCTTGTCCCCAGTTTCTCCCAGTATCTCCCAGCACAGGCGTTGCTGGCGTTGTGAAATGTGCTGCCTTCCCTTCTCCCAGTGTGGGTCAGCCCAGACAAGTTGAGTATTTATTCTTCTCCTGCCAATGGAATGTGTAATGCCTGCTTGTCTGGACAGACGCACCGAGGATTAGTGGCAGAGAATATTAACAGGTAAAGAAATTATGAGCTCTCTGGCACTGAGAGGGAGGCAATTCTCTGGTTGAGAACAAGGACTGTGTAACTCGTTTGCCAGGTAGCTGATTCCAAATCCTCTGCTGCAGGCACGTTCCTGGTGAATGAAGAATGATCACCTTCGAGTTAGCTCAGAAAAATCCTGATCTTGTGTCTTTTTTTAAGGTTGAAAAAAAAAATTTTGTTTCTCTGGCTGTTCATATTTTAGAGATTCAAAGGTGTTTAAGGGTGAGGTTTTGATCTGTCAGAATGACCCAGTTTGAAACTTTGGGTGGTTGGTTGGGTTGGATTTAGGTGAAACAGGGACAATCCAATGTGGAATAGAAATGTTTCCAGCATGATTCTGTCGTGTCAGACAGCAAACCACAGCGTTGTGAGCTGTCACTTTTTTAATACTCTCTGGCTGTAGTTTCTATTTAGAGAAATGGTTTTTAATGGGTGCAGTGCCAGCAGAGGATTGGGATTTGGTAGGCTGGAATGCAGAATATTTTGGGAAAGTTCAGCTGTGGAATGAAGGTGAAGAAGATTGGTAACTCTAGAAAATGGATGTGTGTCTCTCCTAAGCAGAGAGATGAGCTTGGACAAGCTGATATTTGTTGTTTTTAGAGAAAAGGCTGTAAAATGTGGCAGGTTTTTTGCTCTGTCAGCTGTTCAGAGCCCTGCAGACAGAGATGGCCCCTCCTTGGGGAGATGGACACCGGCAGCTCTGCGAGCTGATGTTGCCAAGCCGGTCGGACGTGCTGTCCTTGCCCCTTGAGCTCAGTGGCAGAACCAGCAGCTCTTCCTTAATTACCTTGACAGGTGGAAAGAATTCCTGGCACTGAGCAGTGTCCTCAGGACCCCTGAGTTAGCAAAGAGAGAGAAAATCCAGGGGGAAAAGAGGGAATGAGGGAATTTCGGTGATGGAACGAAATTTCCATTCGCAAACACGTCGCCATCCTGCCTGAGACAGAAAGAAAATAATGGATTATCCAAAAGAAATACCCAGAGCTATCACTTGTTTTCCTCTGGGCACAGAATAATCTTTGGCTCAGAGCTGTTGCAGCCCCAGAGCTGCCAGGTGGGCACACACTGAGGTGGTTTTGGCTGGGCTGAGCCTGATGGATGGGTTCTTCCATGGAGCAGCTTTTCCAGCTGCCTCCAAGGTTTGGGCACAGCTGGGAACCACTTCCTTCTCTGGCCTTGCTCAAAAAAAAAGGGGTTGCTCAGGTCAAGTTGGCCCCTGTGACGTGGATTTTTAAATGTCCCCTTTTGCCTGAAGTTCTGAGAACTGAGCAGTTGGTGCTTCCTCCCCTCTTCTGGGCAATGCCTCCTTCTTGAGAAGAGGAAGGAATGGGGAAGGGGTGAATGCAGAACTGGTGAATCCCTCCCTGCTCCACAGGGCTGAGCACGTTTTTCCTTCACAGAAACTTTGGACAGATGTTTTTATCACAGAATGGTTGGGGTTGGGAGGGACCTTAAGCTCATTCTGTCCATCCCTGCTGTGGACAGAACACCTTCCACTACCCCAGGTTGCTCCAAACCCTGTCCAGCCTGGCTTTGGACACTTCCAGGGATATTTCTCTAATTGTCTGCAGAGTTTGGGTTGGAAATAAGCTGCAGTGAGAGCAGGCTGGGGGTGCCATGGGCTGTGTGTGGGCAGTAAGGGAATCAGGAATTGCTGATGGGATTCTTTGGGCTGTCCCACCAAACTGTGGGCTCTGGGAAGCAGCTTGGGATGGATGAGAAGGGATATTTAGATATTTATCCCTTCTCCCCTGTATTGCACCACCACCTAGTGGTAACATCCAGCTCCACTTCAACGCGATTTATTTCTTTTTTTTTTTTTTTTTTTGCCACCTCCCCTTTCCTTAACAGAAACGATCCCAACCTCTGGAGTTCATCGACCCCCTGGCCAACAAAAAACCCAGGATCTCCCATTTGGCTCACAGAACCCAACCCACTCTCAACGGGAAGCTGAATTCCTCCAACGGGAAGGACACCCCGGCCCCCCCTGCCCTGCCCCCGGCTCTGCCCGAGCCCGTCAGCTCCAGCTCCTCCCTCCCTGCCCTGGAGCTGCCCAGACCTCACGATCCCCTGTCGGATGTCAGCAATGACCTGACTCACAACGGCAGAGACTGTGAGAGCAGCACGGAGCCTCCCGACAGACTGAGTCACCCCCTGCCCACAGACTGTGCCCAGAGCAGCAAACACAACTGCGGCTCCTACGTCAAATCCAAGAAAAAATCCAAAAAGCACAAAGACAAGGAGAAGGAGAGGAAGGAGAAGAAGAGCGAGGAGAAGTGCAAAGAGGAGAAGCAGAACTGTGAAGTAATAAAAAATGCTGATTTAGTTAGTGTTGCCCAGGAGCAGGTCCCAGGTGAGTGCGGGCTCAGAGGGGCTTTGGTGTTGGCTGGGAGTGAAACCAGGGTTCCCTGCAGGAATGGGCACATCTGGGCTGTGCCAGCTGCTCTGGGGACCCAAATACCAGCCCTGTCCTCCCTCTGAACCTCCAGAGGGGCTTTGGTGTTGGCTGGGAGTGATGCCAGGATTCCCTGCAGGAAAGGGAACATCTGGGGAGCCAAATGCCAGCACTGCCCTCCCTCCAAACCCTCAGAGGTTCTTAGGTACTGGCTGGGATTGAAACCAGAATTCCCTGAAGGAATGGGCACATCTGGGCACATCTGGGGAGCCAAATACCAGCACTGTCCTCCCTCCAAACCCTCAGAGGTGCTTTGGTTTTGGCTGGGAGTGAAACCAGGATTCCCTGTAGGAATGGGCACATCTGGGCTGTGCCAGCTGCTCTGGGGACCCAAATGCCAGCACTGTCCTCCCTCCAAACCTCCAGAGGGGCTTTGGTGTTGGCTGGGAGTGATGCCAGGATTCCCTGCAGGAAAGGGAACATCTGGGGACCCAAATGCCAGCACTGCCCTCCCTCCAAATCTCCAGAAGTGCTTTGGTGTTGGCTGGGAGTGATGCCAGGATTCCCTGCAGGAAAGGGAACATCTGGGGAACCAAATGCCAGCACTGCCCTCCCTCCAAACCCCCAGAGGTGTTTTGGTGCTGACTGGGAGTGAAACCAGGGTTCCCTGCAGGAATGGGCACATCTGGGGACCCAAATGCCAGCACTGTCCTCCCTCTGAACCTCCAGAGGTGCTTTGGTGTTGGCTGGGATTGAAACCAAGATTCCCTGCAGGAATGGGCACATCCTGGGCTGTGCCAGCTGCTCTGGGGACCCAAATGCCAGCACTGCCCTCCCTCCAAACCCCCAGAGGTGCTTTGGTGCTGGCTGGGATTGAAACCAGGATTCCCTGCAGGAATGGGCACATCTGGGGACCCAAATGCCAGCACTGTCCTCCTTCTGAACCCCCAGAAGTACTTTGGTGTTGGCTGGGAGTGATGCCAGGATTCCCTGCAGGAATGGGCACATCTGGGGAGCCAAATGCCAGCACTGCCTCCCTCTTAAACCTCCAGAGGGGCTTTGGTGTTGGCTGGGATTGAAACCAGAATTCCCTGCAGGGATGGGCACATCTGGGGAGCCAAATGCCAGCACTGTCCTCACTCTAAACCCCCAGAGGTGTTTTGGTTTTGGCTGGGAGTGAAGCCAGGATTCCCTGCAGCAATGAGCACATCCTGGGCTGTGCCAGCTGCTCTGGGGACCCAAATACCAGCCCTGTCCTCCCTCTGAACCTCCAAAGGTGCTTTGGCTGGGAGTGATGCCAGCTGCTTTGGGGACCCAAATGCCAGCACTGCCCTCCCTCCAAACCCCCAGAGCTGCTTCCTCTCCACTCAGGGTGTCAGGTTTTTCCTGTTGAACCTTTTGTGCTGTTTGGAGCTGCCTCAGAGCGTGTCATGTTTCTCCTGGTTAAATTAAAAGCTGGGATAATCAGTGGGGATGAAAGGCTGGGAGCAGTGGGAAGAGCAGTGCAGAGCTTGTGTTGGCTGTTGTGATGACTCCTGTTTGGGTTTTTAATGAAAAGTTACTCACAAAAGCTTTTAATAGTGGCTACAAAAAGGAATGATAGATAAACCTGGTGATAAATGCTGTTAAAGCAGTGGAGAACCAGCTCTTCCAGGCTGGAAAAGCTTCCCTCCATCCCACTGGGGATTTATTTATTCAAGGACTGACACAGCAGTGAATCTCCACTGAGGTGGGATGAAAACATTTCCCATCAAGCCACTATTTCAAAGTCAGTCATGCACTCTTGGAGCAGAGAATATTTCTTGGCTGATCCCATCCATTCCTTTTCCTGCTGCTTCCATGTTTCCTGCTGTTTGTTACAGCTCCCCAGAGCACTGGGACTTTCCCTGTGGGAATCTCTGTTCAATTCCTTTTTACATTTTCCTTCACCCTGTTACAATTTTCTACATTCCCCCTTCCTGCTTGGTGCATGGAAATCCTCCAGTTTTGGCTCCAAAAGGAGAATATTTTAAAATGGAGACTGGTTTGCTGAATTCCTGGGAAGGGGGAACCTCTCAGGGAGTTGGGATTGAGCTGGTCCCACCCTCCCCTTCCCCCAGGCTTTGACAAAATGCAATTTTGGTGGCTCAGCAGTGATTTCTGGGGACAGTCCTGGGCACTGCAGAGCTGAGGATTCTTGGATTTTTGTGTCAATCCCAGATTTTTTTCTGTGTTTCTTCCACGTTGCTTTTCTTCCCCATGTGCCTCTGGAGTGACACTCACACATTCTCTATTTTTGTCTTATAAACACCCCAAATTCTTGGGAAATTACTGAGCCTCCTCCAGCACCTTTTCTACTTCTCTTTGCTGTTTAATTCCTGGATTTTTGTCCATTTTTAGGAGTTGGGTTTTGTTCCTGCTGCTGTCCTGAGGTAACAAACCTGAGCTGGCCTGGGAGCAATCCCAAACAGGATGTGGTCAGTCCTGGACAGCCAGAGCTGGGATCTTTTCCTGCTGTGGGCAGCACCATCCTCATCCTCCTCCTTCCCCAGATTCCCCCTGGAGCTGTAGGGAAACAGAGAATCACAAAAAGTTTGGGTTGGAAGGATCTTAAAGCTCATCTGCTTCCACCACCTGCCAGAAGTGGGAATTTCTCCCAGGAATTTTGTTCCAGAGGCTCTGGAGGGACCTTTGGGGTCCTTTCAGTCAGTAGGTGGCACTCACAGGCAGAATAAACCTCAGAGTTGTGCCTTCCACCATCCTTAATCCCTGTTCTGCATCTTCCAGGCCGTGGTCAGGGAAGGAGGAAGAGCAGGAGGAGCTGCAGCAGGAATTTGGGGCTGGGATTTTTTTTCAGAACCACTGGGTTTGTGCCATTCTCCCTTCCTGCTCAGGAAAGCTTTTCTGTGGGAATTCAGAGGAGAAATCCATCTTTTTGAGGATGACTCAGGTTGTGCAGCTGGCTCTGGTGAGGGTTTGCAGTGTAACACAGAATTTGTGGGAATTATCTTTTTCCAAAGGTGGATCCAGCTGCTTTCTTCCTCCACATTTACCCTGCAGTGTTGGCTGGATGGAGGATGAGTCTCCTTTAGGTTTATTCTGTTCTGAACATCCTTAGCTGAGCCTTCAGCAATGCCTGGATTTGTGTTTGGAGCTGCATTCCCCAAAACTCTGGGATGTTCATTCAGGAATCTCACCCTGGAGTATCCCCAGAGGAATCCCTCAAGTGTAGAAGCAGCAGAACAGAAGGTTCACCTTGCCCAGCTCAGCTCTCTGGGCTCAGGGCTGTGTTTTCCTGGTTCCCAGTGGTGCTCTCAGTGTCATCCCACTCCAGGCACTGTTTATCCACCAATTAAATTCAGATTTTTTCGCTGCTCGGTGTGCTGGCTGATGTTGGTGTTGTTTTGCTGACAGACAAATATTGGAGTAGCCTTGAACTTTCAGCCACCTTGTTGTGGCTCCTCTGCCTCTGTCAGTTCCAAACAAAACAGAAATCCTTTAGAATTCCATAAACTCTGTATCTCAGGCAAGTTTTATGAGTTTGGAGCTAAAATTGCAAAGAGCTTTGAAGTTTAAGAACGTCTATAAACAAATCTTTATTTTTTCAGGTTTAAATGGAACATGCAATAATTCTAGTGTACCAACATCAACTTCAGAAATGCCAGATTATTTATTGTAAGTATGTTTATCAGTTGCTTCATCACTTTGGGATCACATTTCAAGTTAAAAAATCACAAAGTGCTGGGGATTTTTGTTGGACTTTTTGTGTTATTTGATAGAACTTTGTTAGGGGGGGTGTAAAGAAAAGAGTAAAAAGAGCAAACCCAGCTCTGCAGATTAATAGTTGAGACTAAACTTGATATCAAAGCTGGTTTTTAGCTCCTTAAGGAGTTCAAGGTTATCTCCTAGAAATTGTTTTAAGTACTTCAAGAAACATTTCATACCTTAGAGGGGTTTGAAAGGATTTAAACATCTCCACATTGCAGCTGGAAACTCTGAGAGGGAATAATCTGCTTTTGTGTTGGGAAAGGCAGGGCAGGGAAGGATTTGGGGTGGTTTGGGGTGGCTCTTCAGAGCCAAGATCATCTCCATAAAGCAGTGAAATATTCTTTCCTGGGAGGCTCTAACCCCTGGGTTAGGATCTGAGTTGTTTCACCTCTTGACTCTTTAATCAGATCCCCTCGAGGTTAATTAAACAACCAAAGCCCAAAAAAAAAATCCCTGTGAAGGGAGCCCAGAATCTGCATAAACCCAAACCTGTTCTGAACAAAGCTTTGGGGTGGGGAAAAAAAAAGTTGTAGCTGAGAGGGAGGAGGAAAAAAAAATTCCCTGTGCATGTCCCAGCCCTGGGGATTGTTTCCATCAGAGCTGGTTTGGCTGTGCTGGGATTGCTGGGAGGGAAGGGATGGAGGAGGAGGAGGAAGCTCTAGGGCAGATAAAGGTTTCTGCTGTGGTTTCTGCTTTTCTGGGCTGCATCATCCATACAAACAACCCCTTCAAGGTGACATTTTTAGGGTTGTTCCAAAGAATTTGGGTGGCTGGGGCTGGTTTTCCTCTCACCCATGTGCTGATGCCTCCCAAAAAGGGACATTGCAGCTCCCCAAAGAAACTGGGAGAGGTTTCTGAGCTCTGTGGTCTCACTGGTTTGTGCCCAGCTCCTCAAATTCTCAGACCTGTCCCTGCTGTTTGATGTTCTTTATCCTGTGTGGATGGTTCTTTATCCCAGCCCCTGGCAAGGAGTCAGTTCTGGAAGCTCAGAGCACTTTAAAAGTTTCAGCTGGAAGTTCCCCCTTAATTTGAGGCCTAAATCAGCTTTTCCATGTTCATGCACCGAGCTGGCCCTGCTGCAGGGAGGCAAATTAGAGCCATCACCCACCCCAAGATGAGTTTTACCTTCAGAGAGGGCTGTAAATGTCACCTTTAATGGCTTTTTGCAGAGCAGAATAACTTCCAAAACACCCCCAAAGGCACATCACTTCAACCTGAGCTCAGTGTCTCCACAAGGTGCTGCAAATAGAGTTGCTGGTGTTAAAAAAAAAACCCAGAATAAAGCTCCTCACCGTGGTTTCTTGTCGTGCTCTTGCCACATAATCACCCTGCGAGCGTTTTGCAACGATGGCTCAATGCTTTTTGTGTTCCTTTAAAGACTCTTAACACTGGAAGCGTCGTATTCCTGCTGTTCCAATGCCTGGCACAGATGCAGAACTCCATGTTCTGCGGGCCAGCAGGAGTCAGAGAAGCTGTAGCAGCACTATCTGAGTGTCCTCCTCCACCCCCAGCTGCTCCAGGCTTGGCTGTACCTGCCCATTCCTATCTGGCAGAGATAGAAAGTTTTGGGAGCAAACTTTGTTTGTTTTCCAGGAGGTCAAGGCAACAATCCCCGGTGGTTGCCTCCATAATTTGCTACTTTAATTCGAGTCAGGGTGAGAGGGAATGGTCTCAGGCTGCACCAGGGGAGCTCTGGATGGGGTTTTAGGGAGAATTTCTTTGCTGGGACAGGGAATCACCGTCCCTGGAGGGATTTGAGCCCTGTGGATGCGGCGCTTGGGGACGTGGTGGGATTTAATCTTGGAGGGTTTTTCCAACTTCAATCCCAGAATGGTTTGGGCTGGAATGAGCTAAAGCCCATCCAGTCCCAGGCTGCTCCAAACACTTCCAGAGGTGAGAATTTCTCTGGAAATCCCATCCCAGCCCCTTCACAGTGCAGAATTCCTCCCCAATATCCCATTGAGACCATCCTGAACCATCCACGCTTTTATTTCCATCACTTAGCAGGCTCTGTCCTCAACACCACCACTTCCCCACCAAACCCAGTGACCAAAACCCCTTTTTTTTTTCCCCCACTGCAGAAAATACGCAGCCATCTCCTCCTCAGAGCAGCGTCAGAGCTACAAGAACGATTTCAACGCGGAGTACAACGAGTACCGGGACTTGCACGCCCGGATAGAGCGGATAACCCGACGGTTCACCCAGCTGGATGCCAAGCTGAAGCAACTTCTGCAGGGCTCTGAGGAATACAAGGTAGAAAAAAAAAACCCTAAACAAAAAAAAGAGCTGATTGTGCACGTGGCAGAGCTCTGCAGGTCTCTGATCTCGCCGCGTTTGCGCTGGGTCGGTGTCGAAATTGCAGCCTCAGAACTGGTGGGGAACGTGCACACAGCTGACAGCTTTGGGGGAATGCTCCTCAGCCAGCTCTGTGCTGCTCCTTTTTCAGGCTGGAGCCACATCAGGGGACTTGTTGACAAGGAAAGGCCTCAGTGAGACAATTGGTGTCCTTAGCCAAAAGCTGCTGGAAGCTATTAGTGTATCCCAGCCAGAAAAACTCATATTTGCACATATGGGAGCGTATCAGGGCTGGAAGGGGAGTTAGCACAGGGTCATCTGTTCCTCTGCAATCTTTGATCTTAATAATGCAGCATTATTGGACTTGTCAGAGTGATTTTTAAAGAGTTTTAGCTATTCATTAGCTTGAAAAAGTGAGTCTCGTCGAGGATAATAAACAGATTTTTACAGAGCACCTATTGTGCTAAGCACAGCTTCTTCCCTCAAACCTCCTGCCCTTCTCCTTGCAAAATTCCTCACTGCTGGATTGTTTTTAGATCTTGGTGAAGGGAGGAAAAAAAAAACAAAAGCAGTTGGGGCTTTGGAAATGTGAATTATGCTGGAATCCAGGTGCTTGTCACAGGTAGTGGGGTCTCATCCTTGTGTCAGCTCCAGGATATCCCTGGAATCAGAGCTGGTTGTGGATGGATCTGCCCAGGAAAGCAGATTTTGCTTGGAATTTGGAAGAATTGTGTACATTAAACCATCAATCAATACCTCCTGCAGAACTGAAAATAATGCTTTTTTTTTTTTTTTTTCTCTTTTTTCAGACCATCCACGATCAAATTTTACAGGAATATCGGAAAATTAAAAAGGTAAGGGAATGTCCTTGGCCACAAGAGGCTTTTGGGTGGTGCCCCTGGTGTGACTGAAAGAGATGGGCCCTTGCCAAGGGCAAACCCAGGCTCTGAGGCAATTCCAGCAGATGTTTGTTCAGCTCCAGCCCGTCCCTAAAAATCAGAAAGGGTTTGGGGGGAGCTGGGAGTGCCCTGTGGGTCCTGGGCATCGCTGAGCCGTGGCACAATGGTTGTGTTCACCCAGGGCTTTATCTCTCCAGGGAAGGAACAGTTTGTGTTTCAGACTGGGGGCTGCTGGGACACAGCATCAGCCTGCCCCCAGATTTTTGGTGTTTGGGGCACATAAAATAACTTAAATTTCAGTAATTTTTATGCAAAGCACCCCACACACACCAGTGGGGATTGGGGTTTTTTTTATCCTTTAAATAAATTAATAAGGTCCTGAGCTCTGTTGTCCTGAGGGATTTTAGAGATTCCCTGCATGTTGAGAGCTCATCTTTGTTCAGGTGTTGATTGTTGGAAGCCCAGTTAGGCTGAGCCTAACTCAGGTGTGCTCCTTCCTTGTGAGGAGGCTCCTGGAGCTCTTGGATAATTCTGGAAAAGGATTTTATTCGTGGCTGGGTTTGATCAGAGCAGGATTATTTTAAAGAGGGATGTAAAAAAACTTCTTCCCATGGTTTTAAGCTGAAAGAGGGGAGGTTTAGGTGGGATATTGGGAGGGAATGGGATGGAATGCCCAGAGCAGCTGTGGCTGCCCCATCCCTGGAAGTGTCCAAGGCCAGGTTGGAGAAGGGAAGCACTGGGAACACCTTAAAGCTCCTTGCAGAGCCTGAAGGGGCTCCAGGAGAGCTCAGAGGGATTTGGGACAGGGACAGGACACAGGGAATGGCTCCAAACTGCCAGGGGACAGGGCTGGATGGGATACTGGGAGGAATTCCTGCCTGGGAATTCCTGGGCTGCTCCTGGATCCCTGGAAGTGTTGGGTGGGAGGATAGAGATGATCTTTGCATTCCCTCCAAACCCAAACCATCCCATGACTGATTCCATGATCCCCTCTGTGCTGTCAATGCTCAGCTTTGATTTTTCCAGCACCTTTCCCACCTCTGCAATTTCTTTTCTTTTTTTTTTTTTTTTTTTTTTTGTTTCTTTTTCTTTTGCAGACAAACCCCAATTACAGCCAAGAGAAGAACCGCTGCGAATACCTCCACAACAAACTGGCCCACATCAAAAAACTGATAGCAGAGTATGACCAGCAGCAGTTTTAGCTGCCACTCACCCCTGGACTGGGTAGGGCAAACCAAAATCCAGTCACCCTGGACGTTATGTTCCCTTTTATACACCCAAAATCCCTTTCAGAGACGAGCATTAATTCCTCGTGGTTGAAGAACTTGGGGATGACTTTAAGATGCCAGATCTGTCATGTCCACGTCCAGCACGCTCCTCCCGAGTTTTTAAGCCTCTCTGAATGTTGGAATGTAACAAATGGATAACAAAAGCAAACAAACAAACAAAAAAACAAACAAAAAAAAAATTTCTGCTTATTTGAAGCCAGCGTTTGACACTTAAGAGAAAATTTGCCTAAAGTGACCGAAGCTCCCAAAGGTTAAGAATTTTTAGTTTTCATGGACTAAAAGTTTGGCATGAAGTTGTAATTCCCCCCCCTGGCCCAGCTCCACGTGGGTTACAAATTGTCCTACAAATGGTGAGGAACTGGAATTGCTGCTAGGACTGTTTGGAACGAGAGCTGTGCGCTCCCGGCTGCGCGGAAATACAACCACGTTCCCTGAGCTCTCCTTGTCTGGCCCTGCTTTGTCATTGGCATCCTTGGGGGGGTGGTGGTGGCAGCACAGGGGGTCCCCCCGGGCTCAGCACCTTGGATCCCAAAAGGAAAAAAAAAAAAAAAGCAAATCCCAAACCCCCCCTGCTCTTTTTTTGATTTTTTTTTTTTTTTTTTTTTTTTTTTTTTTTTTTTTGTTAAATCTGCTTTGTGTGTTTGGGTGCAAACCTCCTGCCCAGTCTGCCCAGTTCACCTCCAGATGGAGACCTGTCTGGCTTTGACTTTTCTAATTTTCTACCAAGGCAGCCAATTTTATTAATTGCTAATGAGACTATGGTCTATTTTTGTATCAAAAAAAAAAAAAAAAGAAGAAGAAGAGGAAAGAAAAAAAGCATCTTTTTTCTAAAACTGTGCCTCCCTTTTCCTTTTAGGCCAAGTGCTTGGGACCCTTTTCTTGCAGTATTACTCAAACTTACCCAAGAGTCACCCAGAGGAGTGACTTTATTCCTTGATCCATGACAGGAGGGGGTGTGGGGTGCTCTGCTTCCTCCTGGGATGGTTTTTTTTTTTTTTTTGGTGTGTATGTGTGTGTGTGTGTCTTTGCAAGGCAGCAGCAAATCCTTGTGAGAGCAGCAAGGTGCTGTTTTCCCACGCAGATCCCTTCCACTGGTGTGCTTTATCTCAGCCAGCTTCTGCAGTCCTGCTTCCTGATTTTATTTTTTTTTTTTTTTTAATTCTTTACTTTGGATTGAAGGGAACGTTTTAGAGTATGGCCAGGGTGTGAGAAACACTCCAAAAAACACAAAGGTGTCCTTTAACTCTGCTGTTCCTTTTCTTTCTCTCCCCTCTCCCCTTTTTAATCCTGCCAGCCTGTGGGATTTGACTTCTTCCCATTTCTGTTTATCTCAAAGTAAAGGATTCCTTCCCTGTGGAGTCTCCTTCCCTTGGAGGTTGCACTGAAGAGCCTTTCACCCTTTGAAGGAGAGGAATGGCAGAGTTAAGGAGTGAAAAACTCCTTACAACAAGGAGTAACTTTGAGTTTGGCTTTTTTTTTTTTTTCCCTGCCCCAAACAAAATGTGGGTCCATCTGCTGTATTAAAAGTAGGAGATAAAATGATGAATAATTATTATTAATATTATTATTATTATTGTAATTTCGTTGTTGTCACACAGCCAGGGCCACTGCTTTTGCTTTGTCACTTTATTCTGAGGTCTCTCCCTGTGCATCCAGAGCTTTCTCCAAGGGAAAGGTGACAGCCAGAGGGACATGGTGGCCTTTGGAGTGCCACCAGTCTTCCACTGGTGTGTGGAGAAGGAGGGTGGGAGGAGAAGCTGAGCCCGAGGAGCACAGGGGGAGCACCCAGAACCCCCCCAGGGCAGGGAACCCCGGGGCTCAGGAACGCTCTGCTCCCATCCCTCCCTCCCCAAACCAACCCTGGAGCCTTGGGGCAGCACCTCCTGCCTCTGGTGCTTCTGCACAACGCTGGGACTCGTGGAGCCAAGGAGTTTTTTTGTCTGGGAAATCTCTGTGCTCCTGCTCCGTGGGGGCTCTGCCGGGAATCCCAGCCGGGAATTCGGGGTGGGCGCGACCGGAGCCGCGGGGATCTGGGAGGGGATGAGGAAGGACCTGGGATGTCCCAAATCCTCAGCCCCTGCTCTGGGATTGGCACTGGCCCTGCCCAGCACTGGGATTTTTTTTTTTTTTTTTTTTTGGGTGGAAAAAACTGAATTTCCCCAGTGCTGGGGCTCGGTGGGGGCTTCGTTCCGACTGCGGAGGAGGCAAAACTCGGGATGGCAGAAGAGGCAGCAGCTCCAAACCCAGGATGAGTAAATTCTTCCATGGAAACACTTCTCCTGATCCTTAATATTTTGAAAGGAGAGGGTTTTTTTTTTTGTTGTTGTTGTTGTTGCTTGGGGAGGGGGGGATAGAGATGGATCTCAATCTTTATACATCTGCTATAAGATATTTTTGCAAACAGAGTTGTATACAAAGATGTATTGTGTACATTTACATGTATATTCTGGAACTTCTAAAAAAAAAATTTGAATATAAAAAAAAAAGCCCTGAAAATATTTAATGAAATATCCAAACTGTGAGACCCAATTAGCATCCACCAACTTCCTGCTTCACTTTTCTTTTGGACTGTGTTAAAGAATTGTAGTCGAATCTGCCTTTTTTTTTTCTTTTTTTTTTTTTTTTCTTCCTTTCTAGAGACGACGAAGCTTAGGCAAAATTTTGTGCTTTTTGGGTTAATAGAAACCAGTTCTAGGTGATTTAAGTATGATCTTAACTTATTGATACTGTGTTTTACTTTGTAATATTGTACTGTGGATAAAAACTATATTGAGCCATGGAGTTGGAGTTTACAAAAGAGCTTTTCACTTTGCCAAAATGTTACAATTTCAAGGCAGCATAGTCTTCAGCTTTCCTAATCTTTTTTCTTAAGAGCTAGTGTCCTTTTTTTGTACACTAAAAAAGCTGAATGCTGATTTTGCAACATATAATAAATTCACTGTATTGGAAAACAAGCAGACAATAAGGTTGTGGATTTCTTTTCAGTGCTTCTCCCTGCGAGGAAACTCAAAAGGGAAAGGTGATAAATGGCTGGAGCTTGGAAGCAGGAAACGGGAAGGAACCGGGTCACTTGAGTGAGCTAAAGTGTCAGAGCAGGGACTAGGTAAGAAAGAGGAGAGGGAAGAGGTGCCTGGAGCTTGGGCCAGCTCCTGGAACGCTGGGCTGGGCTCAGCCTCCAGCCCTGGCAGAGCTGGGGGAGCTTCCCAACTGCAGCACCCTCGGGTTTTTTGGAGGAAAAGCAGCTTTGGGTGCTGCTGCTCTCAACCTGGGGTAGCAGGAGAGGCTCAGGGATGCTCAGAATCCACCCAGGGGCTGCTGCAGGAGCAGGAGCTGGGGATGAGCCCGACACAGACCCTGCTGGAGCTCTCACCTGGCTGGATGATCCCAAAAAAATGCTCAGGGTGCATAGGGCTGTGTCAGGATTGTCCCTTGCCTTGCTGTCAACCCTGCCTCTCCAGCAGCATCCCTGGGGCTGGATGGAGCAGCAAAATAAAATCCAGGATAATACTCAGGAGTGTGATGGGCTTGGAGTGGCTCCATGGTCCTGCTGCTCCCTCCTGGGGCAGAGGGTGACAAACTCGGGGCAGGAGCCACAGGTGCTGGCACTGCCCTCCCTGTGTCCATAACGTGTTCACTGGGGTGAAGAATAATTCGGGATTATCCTTCCAAAACAGCAAACTATGGAGAAGGTGACAATAATAACGCTTTACAGAGTCTTGGTTTATTTTTTTAAAAGGTGTCCTTGTCCTTGCAGCCGCCACGACAGCGCCAGCACCCGGAGGAGACACCAGTGGGACTCGGCCACGGAGCAAGAGCTGAGCCCAGGCTTTGCAAACCCCCAAATCCTCCAGTTTTCATTTCAGACGTGGTTTCAGAGCCAAACTCTGCACCCCAGGCTCCCTTCACAGGAAGGGTCCCCATCCCCTCCCAGCTTTCCTGGGGAATTCCTCCCAACCGCTGGCAGCTCCGGCGCTGCCCGGGGTCACGCATTGAGCTCATTAACTCGGAGCTGCCCCAGTGGAAATTTACTGGCTGAGTTCGCTGTGCCAGAGCCAGGCGGGCTCCTGCCGCCGCCGCCTCCTTATCGGGAGCCGGGTCCGGGAGCATCCCCGCGCTCCGTGTCCTCCCCGAGCCGGCTGCAGCCTCAGGAGGAGCTCTGATAATTCACTGATAACTCAGGTCACGCTTGGGAAAAGTCGCTTTGCACCGCGTCTTGCACAAACTGCCCCTAATTCGGGGTCACGCTGGCGTGGGAAGGGCCTGGCCAGGTTTTAGGAATGCTGGAAACACGGTGGCAGCGCTGGGGGTTTTCCTCCCCCCATGGTTTTTTTATTTTTTTTTTTTTCCTCTGTGGGTGTTTTTCCCCCATGGGTTTTTTCCCCTGTGGATTTTTCCCCCTGTGGATTTTTCCCTGGGTACCTTTCGCTGCTCGCGGCTCGTTTACAGGAGGAAGCTCATTAGAATAATTTGTCCTCGCCACGGTCCGATGGTTCTGGTCCCTCTCCCAGAGCAGCTGCTGCACCTCCAGCGCCGGGCACGACCCCCAAAACCACCCCCAGCCCCCTCCCCTTGCGGGCTGGGTCCGACCTTGGGCACGCAGCGCCGGGAGGGCGATGGCACAGGGAGAGGGAGGAGGATGAGGAGCTGCCAGCAGGGATAATGAAGGGCCAGGGCCTGGGATTGTGTTACACGAGGGGAAAAAACCCAACTGCGGAGGAAGGAAAACGTGGCAAGGGAACGCTGAGGCTGTCGCAAGGCACAAATGTGGGACTGGCGGGGTCGGCCCCGACCTATTGTAGGGGGAGAACAGAGCCAGGACCCCCCAACCGAGCCCTTCCAGCACTCGCAGCATCTCCCGAGCAGCCCCTGAACCTGCTTAGAATGAAGCGCTGCGAATTCGGGAGCCCCCGGAGCGGGGGCTGCGTGGCCTGGATCCCCAAATCCGGGGCTGGAGCGGGGGGTCCGCTGGAAGGGGGGGTGGGCACCATTGCTGGGGGAGCGGGGCCGGTCGCTATGGCTCCGCTGTGGCTCCGCTGGCCCCTGGCCAGCCCCCGGCAGCTGGGGAGCGAAGGCACTGGGCGGCCGGCCCGGGCTCCCGGCCCATGGACGCGTTGGGCGAGCGGGAACAAGGGAGCCCCGCTCATGCGGTGCCGAGCGTGGGAGGAGTGGGAAGGGAGTAGGGGGAACGAACAATGGTGGGAGTTATATGGGGGGGGCGAGGAAAAAAAAAAAAGGAAAAAAATAAGGGGGAAAAAAAAAAAAGAGGAAAGCAGTGGAAAAATACCAGTTCTGGGCCCCTGGCAGCGCTGCCCGGACCCTCCCCGCCCCAGGATTATTGTACAAAGAAATGTTATTTTTGTTTCAATAATTTGCTGAGGCACTGGCATTCCAGCGCGGGGCTCGTTTTGTCCTCCAGCCCGGCACCAAGGGATCATTGTTCCTCCATGGCCAAGGGGCCGGACGCGGCCCCCCGGCACCGCCGTGCCCTCCACCGCCGCCTCTCCCCGCGGCCGCCCGGCCGCAGGTGCCCTCCGGGGTCGGTCCCGGTGGGTCCCGTCCCGCTGCGTGCCGGAGGCTGGGTGGCGATGGCAACGAGCCCCGAGGAGCGGGGTGGGTGGCGGAGGAGGGCAGAGCTGTCCTCGCCGTGTCTGCGGGGAGCGAGGGTGGGGAAGGGGCCGGGGCGTTGCTCCGGCTCCGGGGGCCCCTTTGAAGCGGGGCGGGCCATTGAAAGGCAGCGGGACCCCGGGGGCCGCCAGCGGGGGGGGCGGCCACGACCCCTTTTCTGTGCCGGCCCCGGGCACTCCCCGAGCTCCCCGGGCCCACGCGGGGGGTGCGGCCTCACACAGGGGCCGGTGCCCCCCGGCAGAGCCCGCGGGGACCCGGGGTGGGCGCTGCGGGCGGAGGGGACACCGGGGCGGGGTGGACTCCGGGGTGCCGGGGCTCCGTTCCGGGGGTTCCAGCGATTTTGGGGTGCCCACGCCGGGGGCTCTGGGGTGCCGTGACCTTCGGGGTGTCCGTGAGGGCGGCTCCAGGGTGCCGTGAATTTTGGGGTGCCCACGCCGGGGGCAGCAGCAGGATAAGAGGGGCTCTGGGGTGGTGCCGGTGCCGGTGCCGGTGCCGGGCTGGCAGCCCCGTGGGAGCGGCGCCGTGGGAAGGCGCCCGCGGGTCCCGGGCGCAGGAAGCCGCCGGCCCGGGGCTCTCAATGGCCGGAAGGCGGCGGCGGGACCCCCGGTCCCGGCCCGGGACCGGCCCCGGCGACACTTCCCCTTCCCGGGTCAGCGGCCGCTTCCCCCTCCCGCCCGTCACCTCCCGCCTGCCCCCCCGGTCCGAGCGGCCGGCGTGCTCCGGGGAGCCCCGCACGTGCCCCGGACCGGGGGTCGGGGGCTCGGGGGGGTCCGGGGGGGTCCGGGGCTGCCGGTGCCGGTGGGCACGTGCGGGGGGGCGGGGCCGGGCGGGGGCGGGGCCGGGGCGGGGCCGCGGAGCCGATTAAGCGGCGGGAGCGGCGGCGGCCGCAGCGCGATCGCATCGTCCCCGCGGGGCAGCACCGGACACCGGGCACGGAGCACCGGGCACGGAACACCGGGCACCGACAGCGGGCACCGGACAGCGGGCACTGAGCACCGGACTGTCGGCACTGGGCACTGAACGCTGAGCACAGGGGATCGCCACCGGACAGCGGGCACCGGGCACAACCACTGGCACCGGGCACCGGCACCGATACGGACACAGACACCGGCTCCGGCTCCTGCGCGCCCGGCGCGGCCCGGCCCGGTGAGTGCCCGCAGGGCGGGCTGACCCCCGGAGAGTTCGGGTTTGCGGGTCCGTGTCCCCCCCGTGCCCTCTGCAGGGTCAGCTCTCGTCCCGGTGTCCCCTCCGTGCCACCCCGGGGCGCTGGGACAGCCACTGTCCCCAAATCCCCTTTCCCCTGGAGAGGGACAGCCCTCGTTCCCACGTCCCCTGTGCCACCCGGGGTGCTGGGACAGCCGCTGTCCCCGTGTCCCCCCTGCCACCCCTGCGAGCTGGACAGCCTTGGTCGCGATGTCCCCTGGGACAACTCTAAGAGTGGGAACAGCCCT
This sequence comes from Catharus ustulatus, assembly GCF_009819885.2. Classification (NCBI taxonomy): domain Eukaryota; kingdom Metazoa; phylum Chordata; class Aves; order Passeriformes; family Turdidae; genus Catharus; species Catharus ustulatus. The sequence goes on along the minus strand of NC_046249.1, from coordinate 1,498,681 downwards.
ACTCCCCATGTCCCCTGCCCCATCTGTCACCCCAGGGTGTAGGGACCGCCCCTGTCACCAAATTCTCTGCATGCCTGGGAGCTGGGACAGCCCTTGTCCCCATGTCCCCTGCACGCTCTGCCACCCTCAGGAGCAGGACAAGCCTGGTCCCCGTGTCCCCTGTGCGCCACCCCAGGGTGCAGGGTTGTCCCCATGTCACCTGGTTGGAGGGAAGACACGGTTCCCAGGTCCCCTGGGAGCATCCCTCGTCCCCCACGCCTTCCTGTGCCACCCCCGGGGCGGGGACACCAGGGACAGTCCCTGCCTGCCCTGAGCTCTCTGGACCCTCTGTGAGCTGCTGGGGTGAGTTTGTCCCCCAAAAAACCCCTCCCCTGCCCCGCGACACGGGTGGGAAGGAGCTGCAGTGACCGTCCCAGTGCCACCACCACGCTGGGGAGGGCAGGCAGCCAAGGTCCCCACGGGCGGCACAGCCACGTCCCAGCAGGGCGGAGGGCCCGGGGAGGGCCGGGGGGGTGGCCCGGCGTGCCAGGCCAGCGGCGCTGACACCCATTTCCTCCCATTCCAGCTCCAGGAACAATGGCAGAGCCGTTCCTCGTGGAGAGCCCCAACGTCACCTACAGCAAGGACTTCATCGAGGCCAAGTACACGTACAGCACCGTGCACGTCTGCAAGGAGAACGGCGTCACCAAGGTGGGCAGGGGCTCCCGGGGGGCTTGGGGAGGGGGCTCTGCTCGTCCCCGCTGTCCCCACAGCTGTCCCCTCTCTCTGTCCCCAGGTGCGGCCGTGCTCCACCCGCTTCACCTTCCGCACGGGCCGGCAGGTGCCGCGCCTGGGGGTGATGCTGGTGGGCTGGGGGGGCAACAACGGCACCACGGTGACAGCGGCCGTGCTGGCCAACAAGCTGGGGCTGTCCTGGATGACCAAGACTGGCCGCAAGGTGGGTGTCCCCAGTGTGACCTCAGTGAGAGAAGTGTCCCCAATGTCACCCCAGCAAGGTGGGTGTCCCCAGTGTGACCTCAGTGAGAGAAGTGTCCCCAGTGTCACCCCAGCAAGGTGGGTGTCCCCAGTGTGACCTCAGTGAGAGGGGTGTCCCCAGTGTCACCCCAGCAAGGTGGGTGTCCCCAGTGTGACCTCAGTGAGAGAGGTGTCCCCAGCAAGGTGGGTGTCCCCAGTGTGACCTCAGGGAGAGAAGTATCCCCAGTGTCACCCCAGCAAGGTGGATGTGCCCAGTGTGACCTCAGTGAGAGAGGTGTCCCCAGCAAGGTGGGTGTCCCCAGTGTGACCTCAGTGAGAGAAGTGTCCCCAGTGTCACCCCAGTGAGAGAAGTGTCCCCAGTGTCACCCCAGCAAGGTGGGTGTCCCCAGTGTGACCTCAGTGAGGAGGGGGTTCCCCCCAGTGTCACCCCAGCAAGGTGGGTGTCCCCAGTGTGACCCCTACAAGATGCGTGTCCCCAGAGAGATCCCAGTGAGGTGGGTGTCCCCAGTGTGACCTCGCTGGGAGAGGTGTCCCCAGTGTCACCCCAGCAGGGTGGATGTCCCCAGAGATACCCCAGGGGGATGTCCCCAGTCTGATGCCAGCGAGGTCAGTGTCCCCAGCAGGGTCCCTGCACGAAGTGTGTCCCTATAGTGACCCCAATGGAGAGGGTGTCCCCAGAGTGACCTCAGTGGGGTGGGTGTCCCCAGAGTGACCCCTGCAAGGGCCATGTCCCTGGAGTGTCCCCAGAGTGACCCCAGCAAGGTGGGTGTCCCCAGAGTGACCTCAGTGGGGTGGATGTCCCCAGAGTGACCTCAGCCAGGTGGGTGTCCCCAGAGTGACCCCAGCAAGGGCCATGTCCCTGGGGTGTCCCCAGAGTGACCCCAGCAAGGTGGGTGTCCCCAAAAGGACCCCAAGTGAGGTCCTGTGACCTGGGGTCATCCATGAGGACACCAAGCTCATCTGCACTGGTGCCCTGCACCCCGATCCCCTCCCTGCCCTTGCAGAGGGGCCCTGCAGCCCCAACCCTTCACTTTGGGGGTGCTGGGACCCCTCCTCATCCTCCCCTGTCCCATCCCAGAAAGCCAACTACTACGGCTCCCTGCTCCAAGCCTCCACCGTGTGCCTGGGCTCCGGCCCCTCGGGTGATGTCTACGTTCCCTTCCGGGACCTGCTGCCCATGGTGCACCCCAACGACATCGTCTTCGATGGTAGGTGGGACACGGGGGGGACCCCGCGGCAGCGCGGGGGGCGCCCCGAGCTCTTGGGTCACCCCGTGTCCCCCAGGCTGGGACATCTCCTCGCTGAACCTGGCGGAGGCCATGAAGAGGGCGGAGGTGCTGGAGTGGCCGCTGCAGGAGCAGCTCTGGCCCCACATGGAGAAGATGAAGCCCCGACCTTCCATCTACATCCCCGAATTCATCGCCGCCAACCAGGAGGAGCGGGCGGACAACGTCCTGCGCGGCTCCATGGCCGAGCAGGTCCTGGCAGGACAGGGCAGGGGAGGGGACAAGGGAGGGGACGAGGGAGGGGACAGCCACCGAGCTGACGCGTGTGCCTCCCCCTCTCAGGTGGAGCAGATCCGCAGGGACATCCGAGACTTCAAGGAGAGCAGCGGGGTGGACAAAGTCATCGTCCTGTGGACGGCCAACACGGAGAGATTCTGTGACATCGTGCCGGGGCTCAACGACACCGCTGACAACCTGCTGAGGGCCATCGAGGTCAGGGGGCGGCCGAGGGCGGCGGGAGGGTGACACCGCGGCCACGGTGGCGCTGAGCTGTCCCCGTGTCCCCGCAGCGAGGCCTGGAGGTGTCCCCGTCCACGCTCTTCGCCGTGGCCAGCATCCTGGAGGGCTGTGCCTACATCAACGGGTCCCCCCAGAACACCTTCGTGCCGGGGGCGGTGGAATTGGCCGCCCAGCGCCGCGTCTTCATCGGCGGCGACGACTTCAAGTCTGGGCAGACCAAGCTCAAGTCGGTGCTGGTGGATTTCCTGGTGGGAGCCGGGCTTAAGGTACGTGGGGGGCTCAAGGGAAGGGTGTCCCCCCAAGCAGGGGACAGGGGGTGAGCTGCTCATCCCCACTCCCCCAGACCAAGTCCATCGTGAGCTACAACCACCTGGGGAACAACGACGGGAAGAACCTCTCGGCGCCGCAGCAATTCCGCTCCAAGGAGATCTCCAAGAGCAACGTGGTGGACGACACGGTCCAGGCCAACCCCGTCCTCTACGGCCCCCAGGACAAGCCTGACCACTGCGTGAGTTGGGGGGCTCCGAGGGGGTGGCACACACGTGGAGGTGACAGCGGGGGTGACAGGGATGTGGCTTTGGCAGGTGGTGATCAAATACGTGCCCTACGTGGGGGACAGCAAGCGGGCGCTGGATGAGTACACGTCCGAGATCATGATGGGCGGCACCAACACCATCGTCATCCACAACACCTGCGAGGTGAGTGCAGGGCCACCAGGCTGTCCCCAGGGTGTCCCCAGGGTGGCTCCTGACCCCCTCGCCGCCCGCAGGACTCGCTGCTGGCCAGCCCCATCATCCTGGACCTGGCCATCCTGACGGAGCTGTGCCAGCGCATCACCTTCTGCACCGAGGCTGACCCAGAGTTCCAGGGCTTCCACAGCGTCCTGTCCATCCTCTCCTTCCTCTGCAAGGCCCCACTGGTGCCCGAGGGCACCCCCGTGGTCAACGCGCTCTTCCGCCAGCGCAGCTGCATCGAGAACATCCTGAGGTACCTGAGGGCCACCAAGTGCCACCACCCAAAGGGTCACAGGGGGTCCCAGTGCCCACCGTGGGGTGTCCAAATCCAGGGGGTCCTGGAGGTCAAGGCCTGGCGTGCCCAGTGCTGGTGGGTGGGTCCCAGTGTCACCAGTGGGTTCCAGTATGTCCCCGTTTCCCAGTTGTGGGTGCCCAAGGGGAGCAAGGTCCAAATCTTGGGGTGTCCCAGCACACAGACCCTGGTACCCAGTGCGAGGGGGCTCTGCACCAGTGGCTCCCAGTAACCAAAGCTTGGGGTTCCCAGTGGCTCCCAGTAACCAAAATTTGGGGTTCCCAGTGGCTCCCAGTAACCAAAGCTTGGGGTTCCCAGTAGCTCCCAGTAACCAAAGCTTGGGGTTACCAGTGGGTCCCAGTAACCAAAGCTTGGAGTTCCCAGTAGCTCCCAGTAACCAAAGCTTGGGGTGCCCAGTGCCAGTGGGTCCCAGTAACCAAAGCTTGGGGTTCCCAGCACCAGTAGCTCCCAGTAACCAAAGCTTGGGGTTCCCAGTGGCTCCCAGTAACAAAAGCTTGGGGTTCCCAGTGGCTCCCAGTAACCAATGCTTGGGGTTCCCTGCACCAGTGGCTCCCAGTAACCAAAGCTTGGGGTTCCCAGTGCCAGAGGGTCACAAAGTTTGGGGTTCCCACTACCTGGGGTCCCCAACTCCAGTGTCCCCCACATTTCCCAAAGCTCATCCCACCCCATTCCCCCCAGTGTCCCCCATCCCATGAGTGCCCAGTGCCACCTCCCCAGCCCTGGGGGGTGCCCAATCTGACCCCTCAGAGCCTGACCCCACCAAAAAACCACCCCCTGACCCCCAAAAACCACCCCCTGACCCCGTGTGTGCCCCCAGGGCCTGCCTGGGGCTGCCCCCCCAGAACCACATGCTGCTGGAGCACAAGATGCAGCGGCCGGCGCCGAGCCCCAAACGCGCCTGTCCCGGGGGGGCCGCCTGTCCCCTGCTCCCCAAGAAGAGCCCAGCACCCCCCACCCAGCTCAACGGGCACCCCTGTGCCCCCCGGCCCCCCCGAGCCCCCCTGCACATCGATGGGGCCGACTGACAGCCCGGAGCGGCTTTTTAGGGGGGTGGGGGGCAGGGGGGGGTGTTCCCCCCCACCCCAATTATTGATGGGGTGAAACTGTGAAGCTTTGTATCCACCAATAAACCCGGAGCACAGCGTGATCCCCTCCCCTGCCCTTCTTCCCCTGGTTTTTGGGGTTTCTTCGATTGGGTTTTGGGGTGGTTGGCTTGGTTTTTGGGGTCTCAGAGGGTCTTTGGGGTCCCCCACTTGGTTCTTGGGGTCTTTGGAGTCCCCCAGGTGGTTCTTGGGAATCTAAAGTGGTTTTGGGGTCTCTTCTCTTGGTTTTTGGGGTCTCATGGGATTTTTGGCGTTGCCCAGGTGGTTACTGGAAATCTGAAGTGGTTTTGGGGTCCCTTCTCTTGGTTCTGTGAGTTTCTTCACTTGGTTTTGGGGTCTCATGGGGTCCCCCAGGTGGTTCTTGGGAATCTCACCTGGTTTTGGGGTCCCTTCTTTTGGTTCTTGGGGTCTTTGGGGTCCCCCAGGTGGTTCCTGGGAATCTAAAGTGGTTTGGGGGTCTCTTCTCTTGGTTCTGTGAGTTTCTTCACTTGGTTTTGGGGTCCCTTCTCTTGGTTCTTGGGGTCTCATGGGGTCTTTAGGATCCCCCAGGTGGTTCCTGGGAATCTGAAGTGGTTTTGGGGTCCCTTCTCTTGGTTCTGTGAGTTTCTTCACTTGGTTTTGGGATCCCCTCACTTGGTTCTTGGGGTTTTTGGGGTCGCCCAGGTGGTTCTTGGGAATCTAAAGTGGTTTTGGGGTCTCTTCTCTTGGTTCTTGGGGTCTCATGGGGTCCCCCAGGGGGAATCTCACTTGGTTTTGGGGTTCCTTTGCTTGGTTCTTGGGATCTTGTGGGGTCTTTGGGGTTACCCAGGTGGTTCTTGGGAATCTCACCTGGTTTTGGGATCCCTTCTTTTGGTTCTTGGGGTCTCATGGGGTCTTGTGGGGTCCCCTCACTTGGTTCTTGGGGTCTTTGGGGTCCCCTCACTTGGTTCTTGAGGTCTCATGGGGTCTTTGGGGTCCCTCAGGTGGTTCCTGGGAATCTCACCTGGTTTTGGGGTCCCTTCTCTTGGTTTTTGGGGTCGCCCAGGTGGCTCCTGGGAATCTAAAGTGGTTTTGGGGTCCCTTCTCTTAGTTCTCTGAGTTCCTTCACTTGGGTTTTGGGATCCCCTCACTTGGTTCTTGAGGTCTTTAGGGTCCTCCAGGTGGCTTCTGGGAATCTAAAGTGGTTTTGGGGTCCTTTCTCTTGGTTCTGTGAGTTCCTTCACTTGGTTTTGGGGTCCCCTCATTGGGTTCTTGGGGTCTCATGGGGTCCCCTAAGTGGTTTCTGGGTATCTAAAGTGGTTTTGGGGTCCCTTCTCTTGGTTGTTGGGGTCTCTGGGGTCCCCTCACTTAGTTCTGTGAGTTCTTTCACCTGGTTTTGGGGTCCCTTCTCTTGGTTCTTGGGGTCTCATGGGGTCCCTCAGGTGGTTCCTGGGAATCTCACCTGGTTTTGGGGTTCTTTCTCTTGTTTCTGTGAGTTCCTTCACTTGGTTTTGGGGTTCCCTTGCTTGGTTCTTGGGATCTTGTGGGGTCTTTGGGGTTACCCAGGTGGTTCCTGGATATCTAAAGTGGTTTTGGGGTCCCCTTGCTTGGTTCTTGGGGTCTCATGGGGTCTTTTGGGTCCCCCAGGTGGTTCCTGGGTATCTAAAGTGGTTTTGGGGTCTCTTCTCTTGGTTCTTGGGGTCTTTGGGGTCCCCTCAGTTAGTTCTGTGAGTTCTTTCATCTGGTTTTGGGGTCCCTTCTGTTGGTTTTTGGGGTCTCATGGGGTCTTTGGGGTCCCCCAGGTGGTTCCTGGGAATCTAAAGTGGTTTTGGGGTCCCTTCTCTTGGTTCTTGGGGTCTCATGGGGTCCCCCAGGTGGTTCTTGGGAATCTCACCTGGTTTTGGGGTCCCCTCACTTGGTTTTGGGGTCTTTAAGGTCCCTCAGGTGGTTCCTGGGAACCTCACCTGGTTCTGGGGTTCCTTCTCTTGGTTCTCTGAGTTTCTTCACTTGGTTTTGGGGTCCCCTCACTTGTTTTTGGGGTCCCCCCCACCCCCACTGAGACCCAAATATCGCCGCCTTCTGAAAAAAAATCAAATTACATTTATTGATGCGGGGGGGAGGGGGGTGTTGGGGGGGTCGTGGAGTGGTTGTTTTTTTTTTTTTTGTCATTTTAGTTTTGTTTGATTTTTTTTCTCTTTTTGTATTTTTTCTTTTTTTTTTTTTTGTCCTTTTTTTTTTATGGGCGGAGGGTGTTCCCCCACTTTTTTTTTTTTTTTTGATAAGCAATGGGGGGGAGGGATTTAGAGGCTTAGAAATGAGGGGGGGTCCCTACACAGAACGACTACGCCTATTTTGGGGAGGGGGGTGACCCCCAAATTGGGGGGGGACACACGAGGGGTGCGGGGCTGTACAGGGGAGGGGGGGTCTGGGTGTGCAGCGGCATTTTTGGGGGGTGGGGTCTCTTGAGGGGGGGGTGAGGAGGGGGCTTTGAGGTCCTTTCTGTTACAAAAGAGGAAAAAAAGCGGCAAAAAAAAAAAAAAAAAAAAAAAACGGGGAAAAAAAAAAATCAAAACCACACCAAAAAAATAATAAAAAAAAAAAATTCCTTCATATGAAAGTGGTCCCTGGGGGGGTCGGGGGGGCCCCGGTCTGGCGCTCGGGGGGGGGGGCCGGGGATCACAGTGCTGGCTGAGCACACAGACGGGGCTGGGGGCGCTGGGACCCCCCCCGGGGCTGGGGGGGGCTGCTCTGCACTGGGACCGGCCCTAAACAGCACTGGGGGGGTGGGGGGGGGGTCAATGGGGGGGGGGTTTGTGCCCCCCCACCCCCTCCATTCCTTCCCCCTTCCCCCAGCACTGCCTGGATTTTGGGGAGGGGTCTGCACCCACATTGGGGGGGCTGTGCTGGTTCTGCCCCCCCTTCCCCTTTCCAGGATTTTTGGGGGGGCACTGGGAGAACTGGGAGGGGGTCACAGCTCAGTGAAGCCCCCCAAAATTGGGGAGGGGGGAAGGGATTGGCACCACCTGCTATGGAGGGGAGGGGAGGGCACAATGCCGTGAGACCCCTCCCCAAAAAAAATCGCCCTCCCCAGGCTTGGTGCCACCCCAAAAATGCCCCCCCAGTGCCAGACCCCCCTCCCAGCACCGACCCCGAGGGGTCCCAGTACAGAGGGGGGGTCCCCAGTGCTGGGGGAGGGGTCCCAGTACAGAGGGGGGGTCCCCAGTGCTGGGGGAGGGGGGCACTAAATGGGGTCCCAGCATTTTTTGGGGGGGGTCAATCCCAGTGCTCAGAGCATTCCCAGTTTGGGGGAGTGGGAAGGACTGGAAAAGGAGGCTCCCAGTGCTGGAAAACTGGGGGTGGTCCCAGTGCTGGGATTTTGGGGGGGGTCCCTTTTCTGGAAGAAGGAGGTGAGGAGGGGGGACAGCAAATAAGTCACGTGACTTATTTCTAAACATCATTATTATTTCTTTTTTTTTTTTTTTTTCCTTTTTTTTTTTTTTTAATCACCCGCGCTTTTCGTTTTAGTGTTCGTTCGGAAAAAAAAAAAATTAAAAATAAAGAATAAAAAGAGGAGGGGTAAACCAGGGGTGCTGAGAAGGTGGGGTGAGACAAGGGTGGGGAGGGTGGGCTGATCATTAAAATTATGAATATTTTTTTTGTTTGTTTGGCAGGATTTGGGTGAGACGAGGGTGGGGAGGGTGGGCTGATCATTAAAATTATGAAATTTTTTTTTGTTTTTTTGGGTGTAATTAAATTTTTTTTTTTTTTTTTGTAATTTTTTTTTTTTTTTCGGTGGTGGGTGAGAGGGCGTCTGGCTGTTCGGCGGCCTCGGCGCGGGGCTCACACGCTCATTGTCATGCTGGGCGAGTACTATAGAGAGAGCGGAGACACCAGAGCGTTAGCCCGGGTTGGTGGGGGGACATTCTGGGGTGGTGGGGGGGGGGGCACACACACCGCAGCCCCCCCAGCGCCCTCCTCCTTCCTCCTTCCTTCCTCCTCCTCCTCCTCCTCACACCGAGCTCGGCCAAGGCGACCCCAGCGCTGTCGCCGCTGTCGCTGCTGCTGGTGACGGTGACACGATTTCGGGGGGTCGCCAGTGGGATTTGGTCGCGGAACCCCCCCGTCCCCGGCCCCCCCGGGCCCCCCGCCCTCTCCTCCTGCCCCCCCGGGGGTCCGCGGGGGTCCCCGCCGGGTCCCTTACGCTGTCGCTTTGGAAGGGATTTAGGAAATTGCTGCTCAGCTCGGCGTCGTCGCGAGGGGTCCCGGGGGGGTTGCTCAGGGCCCCCAAATTACTGGGGGAGCTCTGGAGGGGAAAAAAAAGGGGAGAGGAAAGGGTTAGGAGGGTGGGAAATGGGGGGGGAAATGGGGGGTTCTTAGGGTGTTGGGGTGGGGGGGTGGTGGTGTATGGGAGGGGGTAAATGGGGTTGCAGTAAATGGGGGAACCCAAAAAAATGGGGTTACAGTAAATGGGGGTCCCAGGACATGGGGAGGGAATAAATGGGGTTCCAATAAATGGGGTTCCAGCAAATGGGGGGGTCCCAGGACATGGGGGAACCCAAATAAATGAAATCCCAATAAATGGGGTGGTCCCAGGATATGGGGAGGGAATAAATGGGGTCCTAGTAAATGGTGGGGGACAATAAATGGGGTTCCAGTAAATGGGGGAACCCAAATAAATGGGTCCCAGTAAATGGTGGGGGGGCAATAACTGGGATTCCAATAAATGGGGGAATCGAAATAAATGAAATCCCAATAAATGGGGTGGTCCCAGTATGTGGGAGGGGGAATAAATGGGGTTACAGTAAATGGGGGGGTCCCAGGACATGGGGGAACCCAATAAATGGGATTCTAGTAAATGGTGGGGGGCAATAAATGGGGTTCAAATAAATGAGGGGGTCCCAGTAAATGGAGGAACCCAAATAAATGGGATCCCAATAAATTGGGGGGGTTTCAGTAAATGGGGGAATCCAAATAAATGGGATTCCAATAAATGGGGGAATCGAAATAAATGAAATCCCAATAAATGGGGTGGTCCCAGGACATGGGGAGGGAATAAATGGGGTCCTAGTAAATGGTGGGGGGCAATAAATGGGATCCCAGGACATGGGAGAGCCCAAATAAATTAAATTCCAATAAATGGGGTGGTCCCAGTAAATGGGGGAACCCAAATAAATGGGATCCCAATAAATGGGGGGGGTTTCAGTAAATGGGGAAACCCAATAAATGGGGTCAAAACAAATAGGGTGGTCCCAGGACATGGGGGAACCCAAATAAATGGGATCCCAATAAATGGAGGGGTTTCAGTAAATGGAGGAAGCCAAATAAATGAAATCCCAATAAATGGGGTGGTGCCAGGACATGGGGAGGGAATAAATGGGGCCCTAGTAAATGGGGAGGGGGCAATAAATGGGGTTCCAATAGATGAGGGGGTCCCAGGACATGGGGGAACCCAAATAAATGGAATCTAAATAAATGGGGGGGGTCCCAGCACATGGGGAGGGAATAAATGGGGTTCCAATAAATGGGGTCCCAGTAAATGGTGGGGGGCAATAAATGGGGTCCAGTAAATGGGATCCCAGGACATGGGGGCTCCCACTCACCTTTGGCAGCCCATCCATGTCCCCGGAGCCTGCCAGGATGACAGCGGGGCATTAGTGACCCCCCACGGCAGTGTGTCCCCAGACTCTGTGTGACCCTAAGCCATGTGTGTCCCCCAAAGTGTGTCCCCTAAACTGTGTCCTCTATAATCCACGTGTCCTTCCCAAACTGTGGGTGTCCCCCAGTCCATCTGTGTCCCCTCAGTGTGTCCCCAAATCCCTGCATGTCCCCAAATCCGTGTGTGTGTCCCCAAATCCGTGTGTGTCCCCAAATCTCTGCATGTCCCCAGATTCCTGTGTGTCCCCGAATCCCGGTGTGTCCCCCCAGTCCAACCGTGTCATCTCAATCTATGTCCCCAAATCCATGTGTGTCCCCAAATCCTTGCATGTCCCCAAATCCTTGTTTGTGTCCCCAAATCCCTGCGTGCCCCCAACCATTATGTGTGTCCCAAAACCTCTGTATGTCCCCAAATCTCCGCGTGTGTCCCCAGATTCCTGCATGTCCCCAAATCCCTGTGTGTGTGTCCCCAAAATCCCTGTGTGTGTCCTCTCAATCTGTGTGTCCCCAAATCCCTGTGAGTGTCCCCAGATCCCTGTGAATGTCCCCTCAATCTGTGTGTCCCCAAATCCCTGTGAGTGACCCCTCAATCTAAGTGTCCCCAAATCCGTGTGAGTGTCCCCAAATCCGCATGTCCCCAAATCTGCGTGTGTGTCCCCAAATCCCTGAGTATCCCCAAATCCCTGTGAGTGTCCCCTCAATCTGTGTGTCCCCAAATCCCCGTGTCCCCAAATCCCTGTGTGTGTCCCCAAATCCCTGTGAGTGTCCCCTCAATCCACTCCCCCCTCCTGCTGCACGACCCCACCCAGCTGCAGACGGAGCTCCAATCCCACAGGATTTGGGATTCTGGGGGTGCTGGTGGGGACAGAGGACCCCTGCTGTCCCCAGGGGGTGTCACCCACCTAAGGATCCGTTCATGTGGTGCGGCTCCATCGCGCTCATCCCGCCCATGGGCCCCTCGGGTCCGGGCCCCATCGGGAACTGCAGGGGAAAGGAGGGGGTGAGGAATGGTGGGGGGATCCCCCCTGTCCCCAATCCCTGTCCCAATCCCTGTCCCCAGCCCTGTCCCTGTCCCTGTTCCCAATCCCTGTCCCCAGTCCCCTGGCTCACGTTGGGCCGGTTCCCTGCGGGTCCGATGGGGTTCATCATGGTGTACATGTTCTCACTGGAGTTGGTGGAGTCTGGGGGGGACAGAACACGTGGGGGGGTGAGTGTGGCACCCCCAGATCTCACTGACACCCCTCAAATCCCATTCACACCCCCAGATCCCACTGACACCCCCCAATCTCACTCACACCCCCAAACCCCATTCACACTCCCACATCCCATTCATACCACCCCATATCCCACTCACAACTCCCCAAATCCCACTCACACTCCCAGATCCCACTGACACCCCTCAAATTCCACTCACACCCCCAAGTACTATTCATGCACCCCAGATCCCACTCACACCCCTCAAATTCCATTCATGCACCCCACATCCCATTCACATCCCCCAAACCCCATTCACAACCTCCTAAATCCCATTCATACCACCCCATATCCCACTCACAGTTCCCCAAACCCCACTCACTCTCAAATCCCACTCACACACCTAAAAATCCCACTCACACCCCAAATCCCACTCACACCCCCCCCAAATCCCATTCACACCCACACAAATCCCACTCACACCCCCCCCAAATCCCATTCACACCCACACAAATCCCACTCACACCCCCAAAATCCCACTCACACACCCCAAATCCCACTCACACCCCCCCCAAATCCCATTCACACCCACACAAATCCCACTCACACCCCCAAAATCCCACTCACACACCTACAAATCCCACTCACACCCCCCTAAATTCCATTCATACCACCCCAAATCCCACTCACAGCTCCCCAAACCCCACTCACACTCTCAAATCCCACTCACACTCTCAAATCCCACTCACACCCCCCAAACCCCATTCACACCATCCTTAAATCCCACTCACACCCCCAAAATCCCACTCACACCCCCAAATCCCATTCACACTCCCAAATACCATTCATACCCCCCTAAATTCCATTCATACCACCCCAAATCCCACTCACCTCCCCAAATCCCATTCACACCATCCTTAAATCCCACTCCCACCCCATCCCCTCACTCACCTCCGGGGCTGGGCAGGATGGGGGTGCCGGGGGGGCCACCGCCCCCAGGAGGGCCCTGGAAGGGAAAAGGAAAAAGGAAAAAGGGGAGTTTGGGTTTGGGGGGTGCTCACAGGGTCACTGCAGCCCCCCCAAACCCAAATCGTGCACCCCAATACTCACCACGTAATTGCCAGGGGATGAGGAGGAGTAGGCGATCTGGGGGGGACAAAGGGGGGGTCAGCACGGGGGGGACACGTGGGGACACCCCCAGAAGGAATCCCCCCTCCCACACCCCCCAAATCCCAAAACTTACGGAGTTGGCGTTGGGGTTGGGCCAGGGCCCGCGGCCACCAGGACCCCTGGGGAGGCAATGGGGACAGTGAGGGGGGGTCCCCATGGTCCTGAGGGTCCCCCCAGCCTGGGGGGATCATTTTGGGGAGGGGGGGGAGGGGCACGGGGGTCTTACATGTTCATGGCGGGCATCCCAGGGCCGGCCAGCGAGCTGGGGGGGGGGCGCATCCCGCTGCCATAGCTCTGCAGGGAGAGGGGGGGTCAGCGGGGCTGGGACACCCCTGGCACTGTCACCACCCTGTACTCCTGTCCCCACCCTCCACCCCTGTCACCATCCCGTACCCCCGTTCCCATCCCCATATCCCTGTCCCCACCCTGCACCCTGTCACCACCCCATACCCTGTCCCCATTTCTGTACCCCTGTCCTCATCCCCATATCTCTGTACCCCAGTATCCCAGTACTCCACTATCCCAGTATGCCATTATCCCAGTACCCCAGTACCTCATTATCCGAATACCCAGTATCCCAGTATCTCAGTACCCCAGTACCCCAGTATTCTGCTATCTCAGTATCCCAGTACCCCATTATCCCATTACCCCAGTATCCCATTATCCCAGTATCCCACTATCCCAGTATCCCAGTATCCCATTATCCCAGTATCCCAGTACCCCATGATCCCATTATCCTAGTACCCCACTACCCCATTATCCCAGTACCCTACTACCCCATTATCCCAGTATCCCACTATCCCAGTATCCCAGTACCCATTATGTCAGTACCCCATTATCCCAGTACCCCTCTATCCCAGTACCCTAGTCCCCATTATCCCAGTATCCCAATCCCCACTATCCCAGTCCCCCAGTATCCCAGTACCCCATCATCCCAGCACCCCATGATCCCAGTACCCCGTTATCTTATTATTCCACTATCCCAGTACCCCAATATCCTAGTACCCATTATCCCAGTATCCCAGTATGCCATTATCCCAGTACCCCAGTACCCCAGTAACCCATTATCCCACTATCCCAGTACTCCAGTCCCCAATATCCCACTATCCATTATCCCAGTATCCCAGTACCCCACTATCCCAGTACCCCACTATCCCAGTACCCTACTCCCCATTATCCCAGTATCCCAATCCCCACTATCCCAGTACCCCAGTATCCCAGTACCCCATTATCCCAGTATCCCAGTACCCAGTATCCTAGTACTCCAGTACCCCAATATCCCAGTACCCATTATCCCAGTACTTCAGTACCCCAATATCCCAATATCCCACTACCCCAATATCCCATTATCCCAGTATCCCACTATCCCAGCACCCCAGTATCCCAGTCCCCACTATCCCAGTATCCCAGTACCCCACTATCCCAGTACCCCATTATCCCACTATCCCAGTACCCATTATCCCAGTACCCCATTATCCCAGTACCCCACTATCCCAGTACCTCAGAACCCATTATCCCACTATCCCAGTCCCCACTATCGCAGTATCCCAGTATTCCCAGTACCCCACTATCCCACTATCCCAGTACCCCAGTATCCCAGTACCCCAGTATCCCAGGCCCCACTATCCCAGTAAACCATTATCCCAGTATCCCATTATCCCACTATCCCAGTACCCATTATTCCAGTATCCCAGGACCCCATTATCCCATCATCCCACTATCCCAGTCCCCACTATCCCAGTACCCCATTATCCCAGTATCCCAATCCCCACTATCCCAGTATGCCAGCACCCCAGTCCCCACTATCCCAGTACCCCAGTCCCCATTATCCCAATCCCCACTATCCCAGTATCCCAGTCCCCACTATCCCAGTATCCCAGTACCCCACTATCCCAGTCCCCAGTATCCCATTATCCCAGTCCCCACTATCCCACTATCCCAGTCCCCACTATCCCAGTATCCCAGTATTCCCAGTACCCCAGCACCCCGTACCTGCGGCCCCATCCCGGCCATGCCTCGGGGGGGGTTCATGCGCTGCATCGGGCCCCCCATCCCAGGATGCCCTGCACAAATCGGGGAGGGGGAGCTGTGAGACCCCCACAGCCCCCCCAAAAACCCCCTCTGGGGTCTGGGGGAGGGGGGGACAGGGACCCCCGACTCACCCTGCGACCGCGCAGCCGGGTCCATGGCGTTGGGCAGCAGCGGCTGGGAGCCAGGAACACCCACGGGGGGCTGCAGAGAGGGGGGAACAGGAGGTCAGGGGGCTGGGGAGGGGGGTCCTGCACCCCTTTTTTTGGGGAGGAGGTCCTGTACCCCTTTTTTTGGGGAGGGGGATCCCAGCAGCGACCGCCTCACCTGGTTGGGCATCCGGAGCGGGGGCCGGGGGCCACCGGGGTAGCGGGGGGACATGAAGGGCTGCAAGAGAGGGGGGGTTGGGGGTCAGTCGGGGGTGGGACACCCCAGGGGTGGGGGGTGGATGGGGGGGCACCCACAGGGGAGAAACACAACAGGTGGGGCTGTGACCCATGGGAGAGGGTGGGGGGCTGTGGGAACATGGGGGGAGGTTGTGCCATGGTGGGGGTGTAGCTCCCCCCCCAAAAAAACCCCACAACCACGGGGCTCAGGTGTGTGCACACGGCAGGGACACGCAGGGACGGTACCTGGAAGAAGGCGGGGGGCACGGGACCCCCGGACATGGCATCCCCGGGGGGCAGGTTCCCCATCACCGGGCTGGGCGCTGCCGCCGCGCTCTGCGGGGAGAGAGAGCTCAGAGAGGGGCTGGGGGGTCCCATCTATCCATCATCCATCCATCCATCCATCCATCCATCCATCCATCCATCACCCTCAGACCCCCCCAAATCCCCCCAGCACTGAGCTCTGCGGGGAGAGACAGCTCAGAGAGGGGCTGGGGGGTCCCATCTATCCATCATCCATCCATCCATCCATCCATCCATCCATCCATCCATTCCCCCCAAATCCTCCCAGTACTGAGCTCTGCGGGAAGACACAGCTCAGAGAGAGGGGTTGGGGGTCCCATCCATTCATCCATCCATCCATCCATCCATCCATCCATCCATCCATCCAAAGCTCAGAGAGGGGCTGGAGAGTCCCATCCATCCATCCATCCACCCATTCACCATCCCCAAACACCCCCAGAATCCCTCCAGATTCCCCCCAACACCGAGCTCTGCAGGGAGACACAGCTCAGAGAGGGGCTGGGGGTCCCATCCATTATCATCCATCCATCCATCCATCCATCCCTCCATCCATCATCCATCCATCACCCAAAACACCCCCAGCACTGAGATCTGTGGGGAGAGACAGCTCAGAGAGGGGCTGGGGGATTCCATCCATCCATCCATCCATCCATCCATCCATCCATCCATCCATCCATCCATCCATCCATCCTCCCTCTGTCCCCCCACCCTCAGCACCGAGCTCGGGGCTCCCCTCTCCCCACATTCCCCTCTCCCCACATTCCCCTCTCCCCACAGCCGTGGGGGGACCCGCTGGGCCCGGGGGGGGCTCGGGCAGGGGGCCCCGGCCCCGCTCGCCCGCCGGCCCCGTCCGAGGGGAGCAGTTAAGGGAAGGAATGCGCCGCTTTTCCGGCTCGGCCCCTGCGCCACAACTGGTTTCAATTTGGAGGAGAGGAGGAGGAGGAGGAGGAGGAGGAGGAGGAGAAGGGGGGGACCCCGCGCTGCCCCCTCCAGCCGGGGGGCCCTGAGCCCCCTCACCCAGCCCTGCAGGGATTGGGGTCCCACTGAGCTTGGAGGGGAGGGGGGACCGGAGCTTTGGGGACAGGGATGGGGATGGTGACACCCTGTGGTGTCACAGGGGTCATGGCTGGGACACGGGTGACACCCAGGGACAGCCAGATGGGGTTTGTCACCCCCCCGTGGGGATCCTGGGGGGGATCCCAGGGGTGGGCACAGGCCATGTCCCCTCTTGGGGAACCCCCACTCCTGTCCCCAGCTCTCAGTGCTGCTCCCCCAGCTGCAGCCCCACGGGGGTGACAGCACTGCCCCCCCAAAGCAGGACCCAAATGGGGACCCCCCCCCCGTCCCCCCCATCCCTCGGTGATGCAAAGCAGAGTTGCCATGGCAACAGGTTGGGGAGCTGCGGCTCCTCCTGCGGGCTCAAGGTCAGGAGGGAGAAAATTGGAGAGGGGGGGGACACGTGGGGGGGGGCAGCTCACACCAAGGGGGGACCCCAGACCCCGCTGTGGGGCAGCTGCTGACAATACTGCTGTGCATTGGACCCCCCCTCAATTTTATGGGGTCACCAGGATGCTCTGGGGGGGTCCTGATGTGCCTTGAGGGGGGGGTCCGGTGGAGCAGCACCCACAGGAACATGAGGGACCCCCCAGTTCCATGCTGGGACCCCCCCAGTTCAGCCCAGCTGGGCACTGGGATGGGGCCACAGCTGCGTGGGGCACCCCAGTGGGTGCAGGGGGGGGGGATTGTGGGGCTCCCCCCCAGCTCTCCCCAGCTCTGCCAGGCAGCAGTGCCATGGCAACGTGGCCTGACCCGCGCCGTGTCCCCGGCGTCACCGGCACCGCACCGGCAGCCTCATTAATTCCAGCATGGAAATCAGCTCAGCGCAGCGCCGGGGGCTGGGGGGTGCTCGGGGGGGGTCCTGCTGCAGCCCCCGCGGCGCCAGCGTGGCCTCAAGGGACCCGACGGGACCCCACGGGGGTGAGGGGGGTCCTGCCCTGCAGGGTCCTGAATCCACAATTTATGGATTGTCCTGCATCCCCTGGCATCCTGCAGCCCACGGTGTGTCCCCCTCTGTGTCATCGGGGGTCTCACAGCTCCCTGCAGCCCCTGGTTTCCTGCATCCCACCGTGGCATCCTGCACGTCACAGCATCCCAAAGATCCTGTGGGACTGCTGGAGCCTGCAGCCTCCTGCACATCCCAAAGATCCTGCACATCCCAAAGATTCTGCATCATCCCAAACACCCTGTATCATCCCAGTCTCCTGCACATCCCACAGCATCCTGCATCATCCCAAATATCCTGCACATCCCAAACATCCTGCATCATCCCACAGCCTCCTACATCATCCCACAGCATCCTGCACTTCCCACAAATATCCTGCATCACTGCATGGCCTCCTGCATCATCCCACAGCCTCCTGCATCAGCCCAGAGCATTCCTGCACCAGCCCACGGCCACCTACATCATCCCACAGCCTCCTGCACTTCCCACAGCCTCCTGCACATCCCAGAGCATTCCTGCATCATCCCACGGCCTCCTGCATAATCTCAGAGCATTCCTGCATCATCCCACAGCATCCTGCACTTCCCACAATCTCCTGCATCATCCCACAATCTCCTGCATCATCCCACAACCTCCTGCATCATCCCACGGCCTCCTGCATCATCCCACGGCCTCCTGCATCATCCCAGAGCATCCTGCATCATCCCACAGCCTCCTGCATCCTGTGGCGTCCTGCATCTTCAGAGCACCATGGGCTCCACAGCATCCCACACCCCACAGCACTGTGGGTCCCACAGAATCCTGCACCCTGTGGGGCTCTGGACCCTGCATCCCACAGCATCCCACAGTATCCTACAGCATCCCAGAGAATCCCACAGCACCCCACAGCATCCTATAGCATCCCACAGCATCCCACAGCATCCTGCAGCATTCCACAGCATCCCACAGCATCCTATAGCATCCTACAGCACCCCAGAGTATCCTACATCATCCCACAGCATCCCACAGCATCCTACAGCATCCTACAGCACCCCACAGCATCCCACAGTATCCTACAGCATCCTGTGGGGCATGGATCCTGCATCACCCTACATCCCATGGGTTTGGATCCTGCATCATCCTACATCCCACAGCACTCAGAACCCTGCAGCACTCCAGGGACCACTCCCCATCCCAGGGCAGTGTCCCCTCCCCATCCCAGGGCAGTGTCCCCTCCCCACGTCCCCCCCAGTCCTGCAGCCCTGGCAGGAGCAGGCCCAGGGAGCACCGGGGGCTCTTGACTCTGTGCCAACGATTCAACCTCCAGAGCTGGCCCTGGGAAGGAGCAGAGCTGTTCTGGGGGAGGGGTCCCCTCAGTGTGGGGGGTCCCCTCAGTGTGGGGGGTCCCCACTGACCCCTCCAGTCCTGCAATGACCCCCCCAGGACACTGCACGGGGAGGGGGGGACACCCCCTGCTGTACCCACAGTGTGGGACTGGGGGGGATGGGGGGGTCCCTGTCCCCTAGAGGGGGGTGACAGCGGGGGATGGGCACACCAGGACACCCCAGCAGGGGTGGGGAGGGGGGGGCACTGAGCCAGGCCCCCAGGGATTAACTGGAAATAGGTCACCCACAGATCCGGGGCTGGCAGCGTGGGAAACCTGGGGGGGGTGGGATGGAGGGACAGAGGGAGGGGACACGAGGGGGACAGAGGGACACGGACCCCCCCACCCTAAAGCACTCACGTAGTCATGGAAGGCTTTGGCCTCGCTGGAATGCTCGCAGGTCTCCCGGCGGTCCGGAGCAGCGCAGTACAGATCCCAAAAAACGCTGGGAAAAAAACCGGGGAAGGGGGGGAAGGAGGTGAGGAACACCCCCCTCCCCAATTTACACCGCTGTCCCCCCTCCCCTGAGCCCCACACTGGTGTCACCCGTGGGGCGGGGGGGCTGTGGCCGTGTCCCCCCCTCGGCGGGGGCCTCCCGGCTCCGGAGCTGCCGCCTGTTTTCCCTGGAAACGGTCGCTACGGCCGGAGCCCAAATTCCTGGGACTTTACATCAGGCTGCAGCATCCCGGGAAGGGATTGGGGAGGGGATGGGGTCCCCTGCCCGCGCCCCCCGCCCTGGGTGCGGGTCTGTTCATGGGGGTATCACACCCCAAATTTGGGGGGTGCTGGCTGGGTGCCAGTTTAACCCCCCCCCATTCTGTGTGTGTGTGCCCCCCAAATTATCAACTCATCATTCACTGCCCCCCCCGGAGCCCCCCAACAAGTGATGTCCACCTGTGGGGTGCCCCCCACATCCCCCCCACCCCCCTCGGGCCCCCCAAAGTGTGGGGGGGGTCCAACCCCAGGGCTGGGAGCCCCCCCAGCTCCGCTCCTGGTGCCAAATTGGATCCATCTGGAGGAGCCAGGAGGGGGGGCCGGGATGGGAGGGAAAGGGGGGGAGCCCCCAAATCGCTGATGGGAAAAGCAGAGGGATGGATTGATGGGGTAAGAGGTGATGTGGAGGCAGAATTGGGGGGGGGTCAGCTCCTAGACCCCCTCCCAGCCCCTCTGCCACAGGAATGGAGGGGGTTCCCCCCTTTCCAACCCCCCCAGACCCCAACTCACCACCACCAGGAGTGCAGGAAGCCGGGGGGCTCCCCCAGCGTGATGTTCTTCTCCCATCGGATCTGCGGAGAGGAACGGGGGGGTTCAGCAGCCCCCACCAGGGATGGGGCTCCAGGACCCCCCTGGGTGGGATGGGGGGGTCTGGGGGTGCTGCCCACCCCCCCTTACCTCCGACAAGAAGGTCTGGGCGGATTTCTGGGCCCCCACGTGCAGCAGGTACTCGTAGACGTAAAGTGCCAGCCTAGGTGGGGGACAGGATGGGGACAGGGACAGTGTCAGGGACCTGCCACCCCCATGGTGACATCCCCACCCAGTGCACCCTGAGGGACACGGGGGAACAGGCAGGATGGAGCCCCCCCACTCAATTAGTGCAGAATTAATGAAGAGGGTTCGATGTCACCTCCCTGCGAGGGACCCCACGGGTGACACCGAGTCACTCCCACCCGTGACACCGCACGCCCTCCACGGCAACCGGTCCCCACCGCTGGGGTGGCTCCAGGACAGGTGACACATCCCACACAGGATGTGGCCCAGGGGCGGAGTGCCACCACGGGTGTCCCCAGGCAGGCGACACTCACGGAACCCAACCCGCGGTGCTCCATCCCCTCCCGGGAGCACGAACGGGACCTGCGGAGGGTCCAGCTCCGGGGGGACCGCGGTGGCCTCGGGCACCGGGACACAGCAGGACGGGGACAGCGGGTCACGCTCCTGGGGACCGCGGAGCATCCACAGCTCCGGTGTCATTCCGGTCCCCGCTGCCCCCGGGGGATGGCACGGCCGGGGAGAGCTCCCGGTGCCCTGAGGGATGCGGCAGACCGGGCACATCCCGGCTCCCGGTGGCCCCGGTGCCACCGCGGGTCACGGTGCCCCGGGGGATGGCAATGCCCGGGGGGATCAGCCCGGCTCCCGGTGCCCCGGGGAATGGCACGGACCGGGGGCACAGCCCGGTGCCCGGCAGTCACGGTGCGCTCGCGGCTCCCGGTGCCCCGGGGGATGGCACGGACCGGGGGGATCATCCCGGGTTCAGTGCCCCGGGGGATGGCACGGTCGGGAAGGGACATCCCGGCTCCCGGCATCCCGGGATGCCGCACACCGGGGGGATCATCCCGGGTCGCGGTGCTCCCGCAGCTCCCGGTGCCCCAAGATGTGGCAATACCCGGGGGGCACATCCCGGCTCCCGTTAGCCCCGGCGTGATCGCGGCTCCCGGTGCCCCCGGGGGATGCCACGGACCCCGGCACATCGCAGCTCCCGGTGCCCTGGGGGATGCCACGGACCGAGGGGGATCATCCCAGGTCCTGGTACCCCGGGAATTGACGGACCGGGGGGGATCACGCCGGTTCCCGGTACCCCGGGGGATGGCACAGATCGCGGGGAATCATCCGGCTCCCGATGCCCCCGCAGCTCCCGGGGGATAGCACGGACCAGGGGGATCACCCCGACTCCCGGCGCCGCGGGGGATGCCACGGATCGGGGGGTTCACCCCGGCTCCCGGTGCCCCGGGGGATGCCGCAGAGCGGGGGGCTCACCCCGGCTCCGGTGCCCGGCTGACCCCGCCAGCTCCCGCTGCCCCGCGGCTGCCGGTGCTCCCCGGCGGGGCGGGGCCGGGGGGTCCGCCCGCCCCCCCCCCCCGATCTCCCCCCTCTTTTCCCGATCTCCCCCCCCCCGCCACCTTCCTTCCCGTTCCGTCCCCGCTCCCCCGGCGCCCGCCCCGGCAAAAACTTCCGCGCCCCGGCCATCCCCCGCCGCCGCCCGGCGCCGCACTCACTTCTCGCGGGCCTGGCCGTCCGAGGGCACGCCGGAGCCCTTGCCCTTGGCGTACATGGCGCGGCGGCGGCTGTCAGCGGCCCCGGGCCCGGCCCCGCGCGGCCCCCGCCGCCCCCGCCGCCCCCGCCGCCATCCCGGCCCGGCCCGGCCCGGCCCCGCCGGCTGCGGCCGCGCGCCCGAGGGGGAGCTTGAAACCGCCGCGCCCCCCCCGCGCGGCTGTTCCGGCAGCGCCGCCACCACCCCCCCCGCGCAGCGCGCCGCGCTTAAAGGGGCGATGGCGGAGTTGGGGGGGGGCGGTGGGGACCGCAATGGGGAGGGAGGGAGGGGAAGGAGAGGGGGGGTCGTGGGGAGGGGGATGAGGGCACGGGGGATGCGAGGGGGGTCACGGGCACTACGAGGGGGGTCACGGGCAGGACGGGGGCACAGAGGGATGAGGATGTGACAGGGTGGGTGCGAAGCCGAGGGGGATGTGGGGACACGGGGTCACGGAGGGGAGGAGGGGACACGGACACGGGGGACGCACGCGAGGGGGTGGGCACGGAGGGGCGAGGACACGAGGAGGGTGGGCGTCCAGGGATGGGGACACACGGGGGATCATGGAGTTAAAAGGGCAGTGACACGAGGGGACACGGCCACGGTGGTCACGGAGGGACACGAGGGGTGGACACGGACACGGGGTGGACAAGTGGCAGGGTGGACACGGACGCGAGGGGGTGGGCACGGAGGGACACGGACACGAAAGGGTGGGCACGGCCATGAAGGGATGGACACGGCCATGAAGGGGTGGATATGGGAGGGGGGACACGGGGGGACACGGGGGACACAGAGGGACACGGATGTGACAGGGTGGACACGGACGCGATGGGGTGGACTTAAAGGGGCAGTGACAGGAGGGGATGGGGACAGGATGGACATGGAGGGACACGGGTTTGAGAGGATGGACACGGAGGGGCACGCGAGGGGGTGACCACAGACACGGGGCACGGAGGGACACGGGTGGGACAGGTGGACATGGACACGGGGGGGACACACGGACACGATGGGGGACACCGGAACGGGAGCAGGTAGTGGCGAAGGGACTCGGACACCAGGGGGCGGACATGGACACGGTGTGACACGGGGGGACACGAGGGGACACAGGGGGGTGGACATTGTGGACGGACATGGACACCAGGGGGACGTGGACACGAGCATGGTGCTCTCGGGGCTCGCAGGACATTGAGTTTCAGACACGGAGAGGGGACACCGGGATGGCGACACCCATCCTGCCAGGGGACACCGACACTCGGGGGAGTCCCTGTGCTGCCGGGGGGGGTCAGTGAGCACACGGTGTGGCTGTCCCTGTGTCCCCATTCGTGTGTCCCCCACCCTCAGGGGGTCACCGGGACGCTCAGCCAGTGCCAGGGGGATGCTCAGCACCCAAAAAAAGCACCGGGGATGGGTCTGACAGGGGTCAGGGGGTGCTGATTTGGGGGTGCTGCCCCCCTGCACCCCCCGGGGCCGGCTACGCCCTGCCAGGGTGACACGGGACAGCCGGACCCGCCTGTTCCTCTTCCCCACACCAGGCAGCAGCGGCCGGAGCGCAGGCGAGTCGGGCTGCGAGAGGGAAGGGGGGCAGGAAATGCCCCGCTGGGACCCCCAGGAGCTGCCCAGCCCTGGAACAGCGGCAGCGGGGTGGGGGCTGGACTGGGCTGCACTGGTTTGCACTGGGAGGGGGGATCCAGTGGGAATGGGGGGGTTCTGATTCTCGTTTTCTCGCTGCAGTGGGGTGACCATGGGGCTCCCTGCGGCCCCACTCCTGCTGCTGCTGCTGCTGCTGAACCCCGTCACCCCCATGTCCACCGTGTCCACCGTGTCCACCGTGTCCCCCTGCTCGGCCTTGCTGCTGGACACTTCCGAGGAGCTGGACCTGACCAACAGGAGCCGTGGATGCGCCGAGCTGGACTGGAGCCCGTTCCACCGGCGGCGCCGGGTGCTGCTGAGGCACAACGGCATCGAGTCCCTGAGCCCCTCGGCCCGCCTGGGCCCCAGCACGGAGGAGCTGGACCTGGCGGAGAACCGGCTGCGGGAGCTGCCCCAAGGATTCTTTACCAACGCCACGGCCCTGCGGACCCTGCGGCTGGAGGGGAACCCCCTCCCCGCCGTGCCCCCCGCCGCCTTCCAGCCCACGCTGAGCTCCCTGTCCGTGTCCTGCCGCTGTGACCTGCTGGGCACCGTCCTGGAGCCCTGCACCCGCGCTGGGATCAGCTGTCTGTGTCTCACATCCCAGCAGAATTCCTTCAATGTCACGGAATTCCACGGCCGGGAATGCGGGCCCCCCGTGGGTTTGGTGGCCGGGCTGGCCGGGGCCGCTGCCGGGGTCGGGCTGGTGGCCGTGGGCGCTGCCGGGGTTTGGTACCGGCGGAGGAGAGCGGGAGCTGCGGTGGCCGCCGGGGGAAGGGGGAAGCAGGATCCCGCTGGGAACCTCCGGCAGCCCCATTACATCAGCCGGGACAGCACCGGGATCGGCACCGCCGGTGTCGCCGATGGCCCCGACTACGAGAACATCTTCGTGAGCGCTGGCGCGGCCCCGGCTGCCGCGCAGAGATGGGCACCGGGGTGGCAGGAGCAGCGCTACAGGTGAGGCTGCGGCACGGGGAATGGGCATTTCGGGGATGTTCCATCCCCTCCCTGCTGGGCTGTGCCCTCATGTGTTGTCCTGCCTCATCCCGCTTCATCTTGTGCTGAACATCCCATCCCATTCATCCCATCCCATTGATCCCATCCCATCCCATCCCATCCCATCCCATTGATCCCATCCTGTTCCATCCCATTGATCCCATCCCATCCCATTGATCCCATCCCATCCCATTGATTCCATCCCATCCCATCAATCCCATCCCATCCCATCCCATCCCATCAATCCCATCCCATTGGTCCCATCCCGTTCCATCCCATTGATCCCATCCCATCCCATCCCATCCCATCAATCCCATCCCATCCCATCCCATCCCATCCCATTGATTCCATCCCATCCCATCAATCCCATCCCATCCCATTGATCCCATCCCATCCCATCCCATCCCATCCCATTGATTCCATCCCATCCCATCAATCCCATCCCATTGATCCCATCCCATTGATCCCATCCCATCCCATCCCATCCCATCCCATCGATCCCATCCCATCCCATCAATCCCGTCCCATTGATCCCATCCCATCCCACTGATCCCATCCCATCCCACCCCATCCCACCCCATCCCATCCCATTGATCCCATCCCATCCCACTGATCCCATCCCATCCCTGACATTCCCTCCTCACTGAGCCCCCCCTGTCCCCCAGCCCGCAGGTCCTGGCAGATGAGAATTATTTCCTGGAGAGCGCGACCGATCCCGGGGACCAGCCCATCTACGCCAACACCGTGGGCCTCGCCGAGGATGTCTACATCATTCCTGACCAGTGAGGGGCTGGGGGGACACTGGGAGGACTGGGGGGACACTCCCTGTCCCCCACTGATGCCCTTTCCCCGCCTGTCCCCCAGCGCAGAGGGGACAGGGACATTCCCCACAGCCCTGCGGTCACACGCACATCCTGTGGGAACGCCTTTTGCAAGGGGATTTTTTTGTTTTTAACAGCCCCAGTCCCCTCCTTCGCCCCAGTTCTCACCCCGGGGGTGAGGGCTGAGCTGACATTTCCTCCCGGGGCTGCGGCCACCGACCGCGGGGACGCCTCGAGTGTCGCATCCGCCGGAGCCGGGGGCCGGGACACGCGCAGGGTCCCTGGGGCCGGCTGGAGGAGCCGGGGCTGGGGCTGATCACGGCCTTGCCTTTCTCTTCTTCCCCTTTTGGAGGATGGAGAGCGCTGGGTGTGCTCGTGCTGGTGGTTGGGGACATCCGGTGCCACCTGCGCT
Organism: Catharus ustulatus; assembly: GCF_009819885.2. Taxonomy (NCBI): domain Eukaryota; kingdom Metazoa; phylum Chordata; class Aves; order Passeriformes; family Turdidae; genus Catharus; species Catharus ustulatus. The sequence continues at coordinate 1,472,872 of NC_046249.1, read as the reverse complement.
CTCTTTTTCTGCTGAATGCGCCACTTTGGGGAACAAAGAAAAAGTTCCTTTTCAAAATCCTTCTGGGTGAGAGCCCGAGCTGGTGGGTGCCGTGGGGGCACAGGGACCCCATGGCTTGTCTGGATGTCCCCCCAGCCCCTGAGAGGCTTCACTGTGTCCCATTAAATGGTTTAATTATCTTTAATTACCTCGTGGTCTGTGGGGTTTTCTCTGGGGTAGTCCCGGGAGCTCCCAGAGCTTGTGTCCCCAAAATCCCCCCAAGAGACCCTCAAGGATGTGTCCCCAAAGCCTTTGTCCCCAGGGCAGGGGTCCCAAGGTCCTCAAGGACAAGTCCCCAAAGCAGGGGACCCTCAGGGACAGTCTCTAGAGCTCATGTCCCCAAAGCAGGGGGTCTTAAGGGACCAGGACCCTCAGGAACAAATCCCCAGAGCTCATGTCCCCAATTTTGGGGTCCTAAGGGACCAAGAGCCAGGTCCCTCCAGTCCCTGTCCCCACAGCTTGCATCCCTCAGTGCCCAGATCCCCCATCCCAGAGCAGAGATCCCATATCCCAGCCCCACCAAGCCCACTGGAATCACACTGGAAGAGGGGACAGAAAGGAGCTGTGACCATCAGAGCCAACCCATCGAGCCATGGGGACTCTCTTGGGGACACAATGTGTGCCACCAACCTCCGAGGGGGGGGTTCCCCCATTCCTTTGGTGCCCATGGGGTCCCAGGGCTGGGGGCACCTGGAATTGGGGCATTGGTCACCCCCCAGCTGGATGTCCCCTCCAGGGGTCAGAGCTGTGCCCAGAGCCCTTCCCAAGGACACAAACAACTCAAAGGTCTCTGGGAGCAGTGCCCAGGCATTACTCACATGCTGGCACTGGAAAACTGTGAGGATTTACCAGCAAATCCACATGGAGTCATCCCAGGGCAGCTGAGGGTCCCAGGAGCAGGGGTCCAGTCCGAGACCACCCCCAAAATGTGTGAGAGGAGCAGCAGAATCCCTGTTACAATCACTTTATTCATCATTATTACATCATTCTGGTTTTATAGAAATATATAAAATAGAAAAACATTTTAAAAGCCCTCCCTCTTTTTCCCCAAAAAATGATATTTTGCTATAAAATACAATAAGTTAGAAATAAATAACTGGGTTGCATAAATAAATCACTGAGCAGAGAAGAAAGTTTGGAGTGGGATAAGGACACCTGGGCACGGACCCACCCTGGCCCCTTGGGGGTCCCTTGGGTGGGAAGGATCCACCTGCTAAGAATCCTAAAATATGGATTTAAATAAGAGAAGAGACAGGGGAATAAGTTATTGTGGGGGACAGGTCACAGCTGGGGCTGAGCTGGAGATTCCAGGGCTGAACTGAGCAGCAGAGCCAGGTCTGAAGTCACTTGGTGCCACAGGATTTTGGGGTGTTGATGCTGAACACCCCATGGCTGAGCTCAGTGGTGAATCCAGGCTGGGATGGAATCCCTTGGTGCCACAGGATCTGGATTTTGGGGTGCTGAAGGTGGACACCCCATGGCTGAGCTCAGTGGTGAATCCAGGGCTGGGATGGAGTCACTCAGTGCTACAGGATCTGAATTTTGGGGTGCTGATGGTGGAGACCCCATGGCTGAGCTCAGTGATGAATCCAGGGCTGGGATGGAGTCCCTTGGTGCCACAGGATTTTGGGGTGTTGATGCTGGAGACCCTGTGGCTGAGCTCAGTGGTGAATCCAGGCTGGGATGGAGTCCCTTGGTGCCACAGGATCTGGATTTTGGGGTGCTGATGCTGAACACCCCATGGCTGAGCTCAGTGGTGAATCCAGACTGGGATGGAGTCCCTTGGTGCCACAGGATCTGGATTTTGGGGTGCTGATGCTGGAGACTCCATGACTGAGCTCAGTGGTGAATCCAGGCTGGGATGGAGTCACTCAGTGACACAGGATCTGGATTTTGGGGTGCTGATGCTGGAGGCCCCATGGCTGAGCTCAGTGGTGAATCCAGGTCTGGCATGAAGTCATTTGGTGCCACAGCATCTGGATTTTGGGGTGCTGAAGGTGGACACCCCATGGCTGAGCTCAGTGGTGAATCCAGGGCTGGGATGGAGTCACTTGGTGCCACAGGATCTGGATTTTAAGATTCTGGAGTTGCCAGGAGTGGGGATGGCTTTGCCCCCAGCTGGATGGTGACACATCCAGGCTGGAGCTGGCATCAGGCACAGTGGCAGCTGGTGACCAGCATGTCCTCGAAGAGGCTGGACACCAGCCTGCCCTCGCTGTCCAGGTGCATCAGCACCATGGGGTCGTAGTCAGCAGGGACACAGCAGGGAGGAGGGGCGGCCTTGGACAGGGAATGCACTCGGGATTTGATCTGGGCGTGCATGCTGGCCGGTTTGTAGTTGTGGGGGCAGGAACCCTCGCAGAACCTCATGTAGTAACTGCTGGGGGCGATCACCCAGTCCGACCAGCCGATGTCCTCGAAGGAAACCTTCAGCGACTTCAGGCAGCACTTCCCATCGCTCTTCCCGCATTCCTCATCCAGCCCCCGAGCTCTCCTGGCTGCCCGAGCCGGCTTTTCCTGAGTTTCCACCTCCAGCACCAGCGTTTCCCCCCAGGAGGTGGCCAGGGCGGCCGAGATGTTGGTGTTGAAGTCCAGCTCCAGGCGCAGCGTGGCCTCGGGCCCGGCCACCCAGGGCTGGACGGCTTCTGTCAGGTCCAGGCTTTGAGAATCCCGGTCCAGCTCTTGGCTCCGCAGGAGCTGGGGGGTCCCCTCAGCCCCCTGCAGGGTGTAGATGGTGACCCGAGGTGGCACCGAGGCGCCGGGCAGGGACAGCGAGTGCTTGAAGAGTTTGAGCTCCGCATGCACCACCCGGAGCTGGCGGTGAAAATCCGCGGTGCGGGACAGCAGGAGGTGGTAGCGGTGGGGACCGGGGGGTTCCCGGTGTCCTTGGGTGTCCCGGTGTCCTTGAGAGTCCTGATGTCCCTCGGGGATGTCCAGCAAGCGTGACACTGTGGGGACAGAAGGGACAGCTGATGTAAGAATCAGGAATTCTCCATCAGCCCAAGCTTGGGATCAGCTCCCGCCCGGCAGCCAAGCCGGGAATCGCTCTCATCCTGAGGGATGCTGGAAATTCTTTGCTCTGCTCGTCCTCAGAGCCACCACCCCCAGGGACCCCCATGGTGGGTCTGGAGGGTCTCAGTTTTCCCGGAGCCAGAAAAGGAGTCCCAGGACCCCTCGGAGCACGCCCACCCACATCCCGACTGTTCCCTGCCAGCCCAAGCAGCAGGAGGGGAATTATTTCCCTAAACCCCCTCCAGAGGCAGATAAACCCCCAAACTGGAGATGGAGGGATGGCATCTCCCATCCTCCTTCCTCTCCAGCCCCATTCCGACCCCCCCGAGCTGCCGCTGATCAAAGATTTCATCCCACTCCCCCCAAATTTTTTGTGATTTTAAACAAAACGCCTCCAGCGGTGCCTCCCCCTCACTTCCAGCGCGAAGGAAGGCGCAGGATAAGGATGAGCGCGGCCACCGTGCTGCATGCCCGGTCATGTCCCCAGGCTGCGGGGACATTCGGGACGCGCTGGGACACCCGTGTGTCCCCTGGGGGGGGTGAGGATCGGGGGGGTGACACCGAGCCACGGCCACTTACAGGTGGGGGTCAGGCGGTGCAGCCGCCGGGTCCTGGACACGGCTTCCTCCTCCTCCTCCTCCTCCCGGCTCCGGTTCCCCCGCAGCTCCGCCACTTTCTGCTCGTAGATCCGCTGCGCTCTCTGGATGCTCTCCTGGTCCAGCTGCCGCCGGATGACGGGGGGAGCCGGCATTCCCAGCCGCTCCAGGATCCCCTTTTTGATGTTTTCTAGCTGGAATCTCTCCTGGTCCCACGTGTGGGGCCGGGAATCCACGGCGGAGAGGAGCAGCAGGAGCTGCAGGCAGGTGAGGGCGGTCCCCACGTCGGGCATCGCTCTCCTCAGCATCCCGCAGGAAAGCGGCGGCTTCAGGGCACGATTTGTTCCCAATTCCCGTGCAAAGGCTGGACGCGCTGCTGAAGGCGGTGCTGCCAGAGGAATGAATGAAGAGGACCAGACCTGACTTTATAGAAGCCGAACTTTGCCCGCCCTCCGTCCCCCCTCCCCGGAGGGTGACGCCGGAGAGAACTCCCAGTAGGAAATCTCTCCTCTCCTGGGATTTCCGACAGGAGCTCTGCCATCCTGGTGTCGTGCGATGTATAAATCAGTTTGCAGATTAAGAGATAAAAAATATGGAATACTCCTTTTCAGACACAAATATTTCCTTTCTGCCCGGTGTTTTTTTCCCTGCGGATCGCACGGCTCGGGGAATCCCCCTCTCCTCCTGCAGCCGGGTGATGGAGAGGGGATGGCGTGCGAGGCAGGAGCGCTGCGGGCACCATTCCAAGCACGGATTTCTCATCCTGGCATCCTCAGCCAGCTCCCCTGCCCGTCACCTCGCGGGTCGGGTGGCTCTTATCGCACGGGGCTGATCCTCCCCTGCCCAAAAATCCCAGCGGAGCAGGGACGGGGCGGGGAGGAGGCGACAGCTCGTGCCGGGCGAGTGGCCGGAACAGGACAAGGATCTGTCCTGGACCTTGTCCCACCAAGGACAGGTGCGGCCGAAGGGATGCGCTCATCCCGAGCCTTCTGAGGCAACCGTGGCCGGGGTTTCGTCATCCCAAACGGAGGCAGCCGGGATGGAGCCGGGCACGCCGGGTGGCAAAGATCCAGCGGAGCCACGTGTGCCCGGCAGCACCGTGCCAGAGCGGGGCTGGGCAGAGGAAATCCAGGGTGGCAACGAGCCCCGAGGGTCAGCACAGCACTGCCCCTCTCCCGGCTTCTCCTCAGGGATGATTGGATTAAAAAATAAAACGTGAGAGGAGGGATGAGGAGCTCCCGGTCGCTTGAGGTCCCCCCGGGGCAGGCGAGGCCATTCCCGAGTGTCCTGAAGATGCGAGCGCCGGGTGCTCGGCTGTGTCCCCGCCAGGGAAGAACGTGCAGTAATCCCGAGATTTACGGCTGGTTTATCCCTGCTCCTCCTCGGGACTCGGCTCCAGCCTTGTCCCGGCTTTTCTCACCCAGTTTCTCGAGGGGTTGCCTGAGGCAAAGCTGACACCGAGTGTTTCACCCTAAAGCGCAGAAGTTTGGCAGGATGATCAGGGACGTGTGGAGGGTTTGTCCCGGCCCTGGCTCTGCTGCCCTGCTCTGGATCCGTCCTTGCAGCAGGATGGGTGAGGAGGAGCAGGAGTGCCCCCAGACCCCATTTCACTGCTTTTCCCTCCCCAGTGCATCCACCTTGGAAGGAAATCCCATGTGTGGCTCAGAGGGAAACTCAGTTTGTGTCCAGCTTCATCCCCTGTGGATTTGGGCACCATGTGAGGACATTTCCCATCCCTCCAGCAGCTGGGCAGGGGTGAACTCCCCTCCTGGAGCCCCTTCCCACAGGGAATTCCCAGAGCCCCCAGCCTGCTGTGATCCCTCTCCCAGGGATTTTATCCACTGGGGTGATTGCAACCCCCCAGCCCCTCAAATCCAGGGAAGAAAGGAGAGGGAGCATCACCCCAGGGTGAGAATCATCACACCATTCCTTCCCTCCGGACATCTCCGTGCCCACATCAGCTCCCAGCCCAGCCACCACACCCAGGGTGCCAAATGTGCTGATCCAGAGGTAAAACGGAGCCCTTGGCACCCCTGAGTGCAGGAAGAGGCCCCGACCTCTCTGGTGACATTGAGCAAGACCGGGCAGAAACCCCGAAATCCCAAAGTTCTGCTTTTGCAATGGATTTTCAGCCCGTGGGTGCGAGCCCTGTATCCTGGAGTGACGCATTCCAGGAGCATCAAAGTTTGCTGGAGCCGGATGTTTTCCCCCAAAGGCGCCAGCAGTGGAAGTCAGAGATTTACAGCCCAGCAACGGCCATAAAAGAGGGATTTTGGGAGCAGAGGTTTGATCCTGAGTGAGCGATGATGAAATGTCCCAGCGTGTCCTCACCAGCCTGCAACCGGGGATTGCGCAGCCTCTGCATCCCACGTTTCCTCAGCCCTCCCTGCACACGTTCAGTGCTGCAAGGTCGGGTTCATGCAGCGCCTTTTCCCAGCAGGATGAAGGTTCCTCTCCAATTAATTCATCCCATGTGGGTCCCTCATCTGGGCACAGCTGTCCTGGGATTTGGATACTCGGGGGATTGCTGTTCCCAGGGAAGGAGCAGCTGGGATGGGCTGAGGGTGAGGAGGGAAGTCCAGGAAAAGCTCAGAGCGTGCTCTGCTGAGCCTGGAAAGGTGTGGAAGTGTCCAAGGCCAGCTTGGATGGGGTTCAGAGCACCCTGGAGCAGGGGAAGGAGTCCCTGCCCATGGCAGGGACCAACAAAACCATTCCATGATTCCAAATAAATAATATTTTTCCCTTCTCCAGATGCTGGTGGTCAGTGGGGAGCATGGTAAGGACACAGAGCAGGGGGCTCCAGAGGGCTTCAATTCCTCAAAACTCAGGAAATTCCCTGCAGCTGCCCGAGCTGGCAGAAACTTTGGGGTTTTTTTGCAGAGTTCCTTATCACAAGTGGCATGAGGGGAAGTGCTGCCTTCCAGATTTTAGGGTTATCAGTTCCTCACAGTTGTTGAGCAGAAGTTCCTCAAAAAGTGACCCCTGGGAATTGGTGGCATCACCCTGGGACCGACAGAACGGGATCAGGTTCTTCCTCCAGGACCTCAGTGCTGCCCAAAACCACTCAGGGCGAGCAAGTTGGGTGCTGCAGGGAGGATATTCCCTGGAAAAAAGGGAATTCATGTTTTCCCATGGCGTTTTTTCCACCAAAGATAAGAAGGGAAGAGCAGCCTGGCTGCTGCCACCACACCAAGCTCCAAGAATTATTCAGAAATCCTTCAGTGAGGCAGAACCCCGGGTGGGATTTGCTCCATCCCATCTCATTTGAGGTCTGGAAAGGGGCAGGGAGGGATGGGAGGCAGAGCTGCCCCTGTGCTGCCAGCGTGGGATGTTTGGGAAGCCTCATTCCATGTTTTCCCAGCGCTGGCGCTGTCACGATGAATCGGCGGCGTGGACGCTGCCCTGACCTTTGGATGTTTCTAAATTAAAGACAACCAGGATGGGTCAGGCAAGCAAAAAGCAGTTTTTGCCCTGTCACAGCAGGAATCACATTTTTTCTCCCTTTACGGCATCTCCCAAAAATGAGACTTCTGCTCCACTTGGACAAAGACATTCCTGGCTCGGCTGCACCCACGGTCAAAGATTAACTCGGATTCCCAGCCCCCTCAGCCCGGGAAGTGCAGGAAATGCCTCTGGTCCCACCACCAAAAATGGAAATCTGGCTTGGGAAATCCTCACTCACGCCACAATCACCTTCCTCTCCGAGATGTTTTTCCACCAGGATGCTTCCCAAGAGCATCTCTCCTGGGTGGGCTCCCCGGGCAGGGATTTCCAGGGAGGGTCTGTGCTCCCCTGAGGATGATTTTCAGTTTACAGAATTAAATAGAATCCCTTTGAGAGCACCATGGGGTTGGACTTGCTGATCTTTGTGGGTTCCTTCCAGCTCAGGATATTCAGGGAACAAGCTCAAGGATTGATGTGATGGTTATTGAGAAGCAGTTTTTAAAAGCAGCTTTTCCATGGTGGGAGCATCTTCCTGTTCAATCCCACCCTTCCAAAGTGCCAGAACAGCTCTCTGCCTCCATTTTTGGTGTAGATCCAGGAGGTAATTCCAGACCAAGACTTTTGGGAGCACTGGGATCCCTTGGGATGGTTGTGCTGAGCCCAGGAATGAAGCTCAAGGCTCCAAGGGAGCCACATCAGCTCTAAATCCTTCATCCAAAAAGCTTTCCAACACTGAGCAGGGGAAAAAAATTGATGCAAGGAACCAAACCCAACCTGGGATCATCCCAGAGCAGCATCTCTTACCAAGGAAACCCTTAGGACACAATAAAAGGAAGGACAACCTAGAAAGTTCCTGAAAACTGTAGGATTTTAAGTGTGGATGCTTTAAACGATGGGAAAAACACATCAAGGAAACCAAACCCAACCTGTGCACATCCCAGAACAGCATCCCTTTTATCAAGAAAGATGCTACAAGAGAAAGACAACCCCAAAACCTCCTCAAAACCACAGCATTTTAAGAGCCTGCACGATTTTTAAAGCACAAAACACAGTTTTGGACTCAGGACGAGGATGGAAGCTGCTGGAGAATTCGGGGAAGTCGCTGTCAGGCTGACCTCCGGGATAAATAAATGTATTTATTTGTGAACCCGGACACGGGTAAGGCTCCACGTGCCCATCAGGAGGGAATTAGTCACCGGAGCGTGACTCGGGAAAGGGTTTGTGTACACAGGGCACGGCGCTCCCGCACCGAGCATCCCCGGCAGCAGCGCGGAGCAGCTGCAGAGAAGCAGCGCGGAGAGATTTCCCGATTTGCCCTCAGGCTGGAGCCGTGGTGCCGGCTGGGAACTGGCCAAGAAAATCCCATCCCGCAGCGGAGAATTTCCATCTGCACCTCCTGGATCCCGGCAGGGAGGGGAAGGCACGGTGAGGAGCCTTGGGATGGGGAATTGCTGAGCCAGAGCATCGTCCCTGCCATGGGGAGCTCATCGGGGAGTTCTGGGATCTGCTGGGAGCGTGTCCAGCCCCAGGTACCCATTGCAGGGGGTGAGAGGTGGAGGATCCTGCCCTGGGGTGTGCCCACGCAGGGATCCTGCCCTGGGATGTGCCCTGGGACATCCCCACATATGGATTCTGCTCTGAGATGTGCCCTGGGATGTGCCCACACATGGAACCTGGCCTGGGATGTGCACTGGGACAGATCCTTCTTTGGGATGTGCCCTGGGATGTGCCCACACACAAGATGTTGCTGTGGGACGTGCCCAGGGACAGGTCCTGTCCTGGGATGTGCTCACATGTGGATCCAGCTCTGGGACGTGCCCTGGGATGTGCCCACACATGGATCCTGCCCTGGGATGTGCCCTGGGATGGATCCTGCCCTGGGACATCCCCACACACAGGTCCTGCTCTGGGATGTGCACTGGAATGTGCCCACATATGGATCCAGCTCTGGGATGTGCCCTGGGACATCCCCACATATGGATACTGGCCTGGGATGTGCCCTGGGATGGATCCTGCTCTGGGATATGCCCTGGGATGTGTCCACACACAGATCTTGCTGTGGGACGTGCCCTGGGACAGGTCCTGCCCTGGGACATGCCCACAACATATGGATTCTGCTCTGGGATGTGCACTGGGATGGATCCTGCCCTAGGATGTGCCCAGACACTGATCCTGCTCTGGGACGTGCCCACATATGGATCCAGCTCTGGGATGTGCCCTGGGACAGGTCCTGCCCTGGGATGTGCACTGGGACGTGCCCACTTATGGATCCTGGCCTGGGATGTGCTCACACATGGATCCAGCTCTGGGACGTGCCCTGGGATGTGCCCTGGGACATGTCCACATATGGATCCTGCTCTGGGATGTGCCCTGGGATGTGCCCTGGGATGTGCCCACACATGGATCCTGGCCTGGGATGTGCACTGGGACATCCTCACATATGGATTCTGCTATGGGATGTGCCCTGGGATGTGCCCAGACACTGATCCTGCTCTGGGATGTGCACTGGGATGTGCCCACGTATGGATCCTGGCCTGGGATGTGCCCACACACAGATCCTGCCCTGGGATGTGCTCTGGGATGTGCCCTGGGACAGATCCTATCCTGGCACATGCCCACACATGGATCCTGCTCCAGGATGTGCTCTGGGATGTGCTCACTCAGGGATCCTTCCCTGGGATGTGCTCTGAGATGTGCCCACACACAGATCCTGCCCTGGGACATGCCCTGGGATGTGCCCTGGGATGGATCCTGCCCTGGGACATGCCCACACACAGATCTTGCTGTGGGATGTGCCCTGGGATGTGCCCACATATGGATCCAGCTCTGGGACATGCCCTGGGATGTGCCCTGGGACATGCCCACACATGGGTCCTGCCCTGGGACATTGCTCTGGGATGTGCCCTGGGACAGATCTTGCCCTGGGACATGTCCTGGCACATGCCCACACATGGATCCTGCCCTGGGACATGCCCTGGGACGTGCCCTGGGACAGATCCCGTCCTGGGACATGCCCTGGGACAGATCCTACCCTGGGACATGCTCTGGGACATGCCCACACACGGATCCTGCCCTGGGATGTGCCCTGGGACGTGCCCTGGGACGTGCCCTGGGACATGCCCACACACGCCTCACCCAAGGCAGCCCGGGCAGGAAATTCCAGCCATTCCCCTGCCCCAGAGCCGCAGCTGCGAGGTTTTGGGTGGAAGCTCTGGGGAGCCCTCCCGCAGCACCTTGGCTTTGATTTGCAAGCTGGGAAAACAGGGAGAGGGAGCAGCCTGCCAGATGGACGCTGCCCAAAAATCCCACCTCGTTTAGGAAGGGCTTGGAAGGCGGGAGGAGCTGGGGAGGAGGAAAGAATGGCAGTGGAGAAGAAGGAGGAATTAAAATCTTTGAGGAGCCAGTCCACCAAAGGGATTTTCTCCATGGATTTCTGCATCTCCACCAAGGAATCCAATCCAGGAGGGGCTTCCTCAACACGGACAAAACCTTAAAACTTGGATCTGTCCCTCCGGAGGGTTCTGTTTGTAAAATGACCTCATGGGCACATGACTTAGCCGAGGCATGACATCACCCCGGGAACACCGCAGGAAAAGCTTCTCACCTTGTAAAGGGAATTGAAAGGGGAGTGAAATCATCAGGGCTCGGCTCCGAGGAGCTCGAATCCCGGCTCACCTGCGAGGGACATCCCAAAGCTCCCGGTGCCTGGAGCGTGCTGGGTGCTGGTGGGTGGAATAAAAGCTCCATCTCCAAGAAAAGGCTGGAGAGCTCAGCAGGATCACCATGGCAGCTCAGGAAATAAATTTAAAAAAAAATCCTAGAATTAGGGCATAAAAAAGACAGAGAAAAAGCAGAGATTCCAGAGGAACAGCGAGTTTGATCCTTGTTCTGGATAAAAAGCACCCGGAGCAGGGGAATGGAGCACGGTGTGACCTCGCTGGGTTTTAATTACCTCGGGTAATGAATCCAACTCCATCCTGCTCCGCCTGGATCCCAGCTCAGGGCTGCGCTGCTGTCCCTTCCCAGGTGACATTCCCTGTCCTGTGTCACCCCAGGGAATTGGGGACCAGGAGAAGCCCCCAGGACCAGGAGCTGAGGAGGGTTTGTAGCCTGCAGGAGCCCTGGATGAAGCTGGAATTACCCAGAGCTGCTCCCTGAGGCTGTCCCGGATCACTCCGGGTCTGCGGAGGGGTCACACCCTCCCCATTTCCCGGATCGACCCGGACTGTGCAGGGGTGGCACCCTCGGCTGTCCCCAGGGGTGACACCGAGCACAACGAGCACCATCTGCTGGCACCAGCCCTCCCAGTCAGCCCAGTTTGGACCAGTAGCGACAGCAGGAGCAGGGAGAGAAAAACCTTAAAGCTTCCAGCAGAGATTTTCCATCCCTGGAGCGGAATAAAGGTGTGGATGTGACACTTGGGGACACGATGGCAAACCAACAAGGGTGACACTCAGAATCAGAGTTAAACTCTTTATTTCCTTTGAACCAGGGGTTTTAATCCTCAGTTACAAAGTCCAGTCTGGCAGTACAAGCCGGGAGCTCCCCGAGCCCGCAGCCCCCGCGGGGCTTTGGGACCCTTGGGATTTACAAGGCACTGCAAGAACGCACGGACGGGTCGGGATCGGGGCTCCGAGAGTCCTGACGAGCACGAGGTGACACCTGAGATGTCCACACAGACACAAGGGGACACAAAAAAGGGTCTGGACAAACAGAGGAGCCAGCAAATCCCTCCGGAATCGGGGCAGCCCGAGCAGAAGTGAGGACGGAACAGCAAAATTGTGGTTTGGGCAGGTCCCTGTGTGACAGCAAAAACTCAGAATTTGAGGAGCACCCGTGGATAATAATTGGGATTCCCACAAATCCAAATTTTTCCAGCAAAGCCACCCCCAGCACAGGACAAGGCACTCCCTGATCAGCAAGGTAAACATTTGTGATTCGAGGCTGGTGCAATGGAAAATCTGAAGGTGGATTTTGGGAGGTTTTTGAGTTTTTCTCTAAGGGCAGTGATGGTTTCGTTTCCCATCTTCAATTCCTGTTTGTGGGGAGGGATTTCCTTCCCTGCTTGGTTTAAAATGGAGCAGAAGTTTCAATGAATACCTCGAGGAATTAACAACGCCCTCAGCTCTGGAGTTTGGCAGAATATTCCTTTCAGCACATCAGACACTCATCAGACAGGAATACAAGTTTTTTTTTTTATGAAAAAGTGCACTTTATACTGAAAAAAAAAAAAAAAAAGGGATTCTGGTGCAAAAATAACAAATCCATCTAGATCAAGATGAGTATTTATGGTATCAACAAGGGTTTTGTTTTTTTTACTCCAAGAAAGAGCCTTTGCAACTCTGAAATTCCTATAGTTAAAATAAAATTAAATCATTAAAATATTATTGGATAAAGTATTAAAAGTAAAAGGAGACAAGAGGGAGGAAGTTACTTTGGGAAAGGATCTGTACAAATTCATTGCTGATATTTTCATCTGGAAATCAGAATGAAGAAAATCTTTTTTTTTTTGTCTAAAGATTCTGATTTTCAGTCAGATTTTGGATACCAGCACTCCCTCCTGCAGCAGCTCCGTGTCTGAGCCTTGGCTGGAGTGAAGAAATCCAGAAATTAAAAATATTCAGGAGTCACAAGGAATTAAAAATCACAACCCCCATGGCCAGACCATCATAGCTGCTGCAGCTCCTGGGGGAGCAGGGATTCACCAAATTCCCATTTTTGGTTTGAAGAAGTTCCTCTTCCTGCAATTCCTTAAAAAAAAAAATATCCTTAAAAAAATTCCACCCACCAGGGAAAAGAGCCAGAGAAGCCCAGGATGGTTTGGGTTGGAAGGGACCTTAAAGATCACTCAGGATTATTGGAGGATCAGGAGAAAATTCAGTGGATTTTTAATTTTTTAGACCTTAAAGATCACTCAGTTCCAGCTCAGGATTATTGGTGCATCAGGAGAAATTTCAGTGGAATTTTAATTTTTTAGACCTTAAAGATCACCAGGAGAAACTTCAGTGGATTTTTAATTTTTTAGACCTTTAAGATCACCAGGAGAAATTTCAGTGGATTTTTAATTTTTTAAACTTTAAAGATCACCCAGTTCTAACTCAGCTCAGGATTATTGGAGCATCAGAAGAACCTGCAGTGGATTTTTAATTTTTTAGACCTTAAAGATCACCAGGAGAAATTTCAGTGGATTTTTAATTTTTTAGACCTTTAAGATCACCAGGAGAAACTTCAGTGAATTTTAAATTTTTTAGACCTTTAAGATCACCCAGTTCCAACTCAACTCAGGATTTTTGGAGCATCAGAAGAATCTTCAGTGGATTTTTAATTTTTTAGACTTTAAGATCACCCAGTTCCAACCCAGCTCAGGATTATTGGAACCTGCAGTGGATTTTTAATTTTTTTAGACCTTTCCTTACCAAAACCAACACCACCAGGAGGCTGTGCTGTCTGAGCAGGCCTGGAATCTCCTGGGTTTTTATTCCAGAATAATCCCCTGGTTTTTAATGCAGAATTCCAGCTGGGAAATTCAATATTGCCAGGCTGGGACACAGGGAGGGGTTGGATGCTACATCTACACCTGGCCCCGGGTGAGTTCAGACACAAACCACAAAATCCTGGGGGATTTTCCACATGGAGGTGACAATTCACACAGTGTTGATTCCAAATTTATCCCAAAGCAGAGCAAGTTTTTAGGGTTTTTTTTGGTGATTTTTTGGGTGATGTCTCAAAGCCATGTCACAATCACACCCCACACCTCAAACCTTCTTTCCTGAACTTTCCATCCTTTCCCACCTGTCCCACAATTTTTGGGAGGTTGGGGGATGCTCCAGGTAAGGTGATCTGCTCTGGAGGAGCTGACAAAACTCTGTTTTCTCCCAAAAAAAAATTTCCCAAACCCCAGAGAACCCCTCAGGATGGGAGGGAATCTCTAAGGATCATCAAATCCCACAGGAATCCAATATTGGAATATTCATTTTCCTGAAGAAAAGGAAAAAAAAATATAATAAAAATTCCTTTTTTTTTTTTTTTCTGGGGTTATAAAGCAGATTCCCAAAAGTTGAATTCACCTCCCTGACAGCAGCATCACCAAATTCAGATATTTAGGAGTCCCTGGAGCTCCTCAAAATCCTCTGCAGCTCTTTAGGGCTGGGACAATTTAAATTGGCATCCCAAACCCTCCCCAGGCAGATCAGAGACACCAAACCCAAGGCAGCAGAACCTCCCCAATCATCTCTTCCACACCAAAAAATCCTCAGTCCCTTTTTCCACCCCAAACCTTTATCCCCAGAGACAATTCTGCACTCACAGCACCCTAAAATCTCACCTGGTTTTTAATATTTTTCTCATTTTTCACTTTTTTTTTTAGCATTCATCAGAATGAACATTCCACCTGAACTTTTTCTCACAAAGTTTTGGGGGTTGGTGACAGGTCTCAGTGCAAATTAGCAAATTTTGTTAATTGATGATGTGGAAAGCAAATAGGATTTAGCAAAACATCAGCTCTGCATCAGTTTGATGTCCTATTCCCAAAGAAAATAGGGATCTGTAGGAAAAGCTGTGTGAATTGAATTTAAAAAAACTTAAAAAAAAAAAAATAAACCCAACCCCAAAGTATTTAATTTAGGTCATATTAAATAAAATTAGTTTAATGCCATTTTTCTACAAGAAATTTCTCTACCACCAAGACACCTTTTATAAACACAACCTCAAGCTAATTTCTCAAACCCCCACCCCAAAAAAAAAAAAAAAAAAAAAAGAATATAAAATAAATTATGTTTTCTAAAGAACTGATCATGTGGAGCTTCCCAAAAACAGATTGGGAGGGAAAGCACAGCTCAAAGAATTCCCAAAAAATGGGATTTTTCATGCTGACACACCCAAGGCCAAGCACTCCACCAGGCACAGAATTGGATCTGGATTTTTCCCCTGGAGCAGCAGAGCAGCCAGGAAAATGAAGATTTTTTTTAGGATATTTTTAGGACAGAACTCCCTGGGCTGAAGGAATCTGTGTGGGAAGAGCTCTGCCCACGGAACTGCTGCTGTCTGTGCTCCCTGCTGATGGATCCTGAGCCTCCAAATTCATCCAGGGGCATTTCCAGCTCCATCCAGGGGCATTTCCAGCCCCATCCAGGGGCATTTCCAGCCCCATCCAGGGCAGCTCTGAGCCTCCAGAGGGGGCAGATTCAGGGATCTCTGCCCTGGAGATGTTGATTGATTCCTCACTGAGCTCACCCAGCTCCTGCTCTGAGCCCTCTGTGGGTCCCACCTTGATCCTGCTGAGATTCCACGCTGGAATTTTGGTGTGGCCTCACCCATCTGTTGATTTTTTTTCATTTTTATTTCACCCAGGTGGGTTAAGCAGCTTTTCTGGGATTTATTTTATCACCAAACCCTGTGGGAGATTCCTCTTCCCCGAGTTTAGCAGCTACAAAACACCCAGGAAAAAAAAAAAAAAAACAAAATAAAAAACTTCTCACCAACAAAGGAAGAATCCTATGGGGGATAAGGAACTCAACTAATCACAAAAAAAAATCAAACAAACAAACAAACAAAAAAAGCTGTGTCAAAGCACGAAGATTTCAACAAAATATTAAATAGAATAAATTACTAATCAGGAAATCTGACAAGTGCTACCTCAGGTTCAACAATATTTCATTCCTCTGAGCAGGAAGGGTTGGATAGAGAGGAGAGAAGGAATTTCCTTGGGTTTATCCAAAATAAATTCCTGCTCAGGTGCCCTCAGCAGAGTCCCAAGGGTTCCAAGGAGTGGTTTTGTCCTGACACCAGAATTCTCCTGGCAAGCTCAGCTCTCACTGAGAGTTACAATAGCAGAGGAGTCAGCACCAGAGAAACTCAAATCATGGGGTTTTAAATCCTTTAAAATGCTGTTAAATAGATATTTATATCTGTTTGTAAAAGGATTCATTCCAATCAACTTCTTCCTTGGAATGGCCTCTCCATGAAGCCTCACTCCCAGTTTGGGGTTTGCTCCTTCAGCTGGGGTTTGCTGCTGGAATCTCAGAATTTGGCAGCGAAATCTCCACCCCAGAGCAGCATCACCCCCCAGCTGAGATCCTGCCCTTCCCCAAAATCACTTCTGGGAAAGCTCCCAGGAGCAGCAGCACCAATTCTGCACCCTCCCATTGGGAGGGGACACCAAGGAAAAGCCCCAAATCCTCCCTGTAAGCACTTAATTTTAAATTCAAATTCCTTAATTTCTGGTTTGCAGGCAGTGGGATTGAGTTGAAAAATCTGATATTTGATTTTTCAAGGACGTCTTTCCACCTTCTTTTTTTTTTTTTTTCTTTTTTTTGCCTCCACTCAATCAAGGTGGAATTGGGATCTCACTCTCCCAACCTGGGACAAGAGGGAAAATTTGCAGCTCAGGGAGTTCTAAATTATTCAACTTTCACCTCAAAAACAGCATTGAGCACAGGATAAAGATCTGCAGTGGGGAAAGTGGCCCTCAGCAAAGCTCTTCAGCCACTAAAAATTGGTTTTAGACACACTTGGACAGAGGTGTTTGCTGCAGGAGGTTGACTGGAGGGAGGGAGGTGGCCCGAGAGAGAGGCAGGAAAAAGAGATTTGGAAAGATTTAGGAGTCAGGCTGCAAAATTAAAAATAAAATAATAAAAAATTCAGCTGGATTTGGGTCCCTAAAGGAACCCCATGGGTGTTTGGAGATGTGGAGTGAGTGTCTAAAATCATTTTCCATCCCAGCAAAGCAATTTCAGGCTCCTCACACCCACCAAACTCTGCTCTCCAAGACAATCCCACCCCATCCCAACTCCAGCTGTCCCTCCATATCACCACCTTGAATTTGAGACAAGAGAAGGGAGGGAAACAAACCCCAAACCAACTGAAATCAAACCTTCCAACTCAAGAATTAGCCAGGAGAGGATTGGCTGAGCAAGTCCCAGCACCTGAAGGCAGAGTCCAGGTGAGGAAAGTCCCAGGGTGGATCTGGCACATGAGGATCCATTCCCTGCAGGTGTTGTAGAGAAGAGATTTTCAATCCTTTGTTGCTCAGGCTGAGACTCACAGATTCAACAACAACAAAAAATTAATTTCTAGAAGCAGAATTTGTGGAATTTTTGTGGAATTTTCCTTTTTTTTTTGTTTGTTTTTTGAAGTCTCCAATTCTGTGTCCAGAACCATTTTTTTTGATTTTTGTTATTTTTTTTTCCCCTCAATACTTCATCAGCAGGGAAAAAAAAAAAAAAATTGTGGAAGTGCAATACTAGGAGAGCTCCTGGGCAGTTCAGTGTTCATGTTGACAATTGATTTTGTCTTCAGAATGCTCCAAAACATCCAGCATTTCCTCTATGATGGCCTGCAGGGCCCTGCCCAGCTGTTCTGCAGTGTAAGGTTTCCCCAGAGGAGGCACATGGACAAATGCTGATCTCCCACGGCTCTGGTACAAGGAGGTGTAGTAGGTGAAGTCACACAGGTACCTGCAACACAAAACCAGAGATTAATAACAAAAAAAATAAGATAAAATGAGTTGTAGGTTCAGTGTTGTGGTGGTTACTGGGATTTAGGGGAGTTAATGTGGAATGTGAGGCAGGAATTGAGTCTGGGGTGGTTTTAATTAAATTTGAGATGAAAAATGTGAATATATTTCTTTTTTTTTCCCCCCTGAAAAAGCTTTTTTTCCACTGGAAACCAGGTGGTTTTGGCAGCCCTGAGAAGTGAAAGGTGTGGGAGGCTGGAAGTGCCCAAGGACAGCCTGGATGGGGTTTGGGACAGGGGGAGGTCCCAGCCCCAGGATGGGATTGGGATGGGATTGGGATGGGATTTGGGATTGGGATGGGATTTGGGATTGGATTTGGGATGGGATTTGGGATTGGGATTTAAGGTCCTTCCAACCCAAAGCACTCAGGGATTCTCTGATTCCATGGACAGGGTGACAGGATGGTGTTAACCAGGATTCCAGGAGAGCTGGGGAGGGGTTTGGGATAAAGGATGGAATTGCAGGACACAGGGAATGGCTCCCACTGCCACTGGGGCTGGGATTTGGGAATTGGGAATTGTTCCCTGGGAGGAAAGAGAAGCCCCAGGGAAACCTTGGAGCCACTTCCAGAGCCTGAGGGGCTCCAGGAGAGCTGGGGAGGGATTTGGGATGAGGGATGGAATTCCAGGACACAGGGAATGGCTCCAAACTGAGAAAGGGCAATCTAGGTGGGATACTGGGAAGGAATTCCCAGAGCAGCTGTGGCTGCCCCTGGATCCCTGGAATGCCCAAGGCCAGGCTGGAACCAGCTGGGACAGTGAAGTTTGTGATTTTAGCTCAAATCACTTCGGATTTGGGATAAAGGATGGAGGGACAGGACACAGGGAATGGCTCCAAACTGAGAAAGGGTAATCTAGGTGGGATACTGGGAAGGAATTCCTGGTTGGGAGGGTGAGGATGAACCAGGATGGAATTCCCCCAGATCCCCTGAATCCCTGGCAACACCCAAAACCAGAAAACCCTTCACCCCCCAACCCAAACCCCTGCAGCACTCCCTGAACCCACCCCCCCAGAGCTCCCCCCATACCTGCCAGCATCCTTGGAGATGGTGACAGTGACATCCAGCCCCAGGGCTGAGACCCTCCTGCACACAGCATCCATGTCGATGATGGAGTCGATGCACTCGGGGCCTCCCTCCACGCAGCACTGCGAGCCGGGGCAGAAGCGACAGTTGTCCAGCCCCTTGTAGCCCACGTTGTGGCCACACTTCTCCAGGGTGACAGTGGTGGCCATGCCTGACACTCCCACGTGAACCACCAGCTGCCAGGGAGAAGGGATGGGTTGTGGGAAATGCACAGAGTGGGGTCATGGCAGTTTGGGGTATCTTGGATCTGTGCTGCTCTGTCACTCCCTTCCCTTGTCCCAAAATCCCAAAATTCTGCTCTTGGAGCCACTTCAGGGACTGGAAACCTGTGGTGACCAACCTGTCACTGTGTTTATGGAATCACAGAATCCTGAGGGTTTGCTGTCCCAAAATTCAGCTCTCTTTAGGGACTGGAAACCTGTGATGACATCTTAGCAACACCTTGTCACTGTGATTATAATATCACAGAATCCTCTGGGTTTGGGTTCTGGATGTGGCACTCCCTGTGTCCCAAAAATCTGCTCTCTTTAGGGACTGGAAACCTGTGGTGACCAACTTGTCACTGTGTGTATAAAATCACAGAATCCTCTGGGTTTGGTGTCTAGGACCACCTTGTCACTGTGTGTATAAAATCACAGAACCCTGTGGGTTTGGTGTCCCAAAATTCTGATCTCTTTAGGGACTGGAAGCTTGTGGTGACCAACTTGTCATTGTGTTTATAAAAATCAGAATCCTGGGGGTTTGGGCTCTGGATGTGGCACTTCCTTCCCTTGTATCTGCTCTCATTAAAGACTGGAGGCCTGTGGTGCCAATTTGTCACTTTGTTTATGAAATGACAGAATCCTCTGGGTTTGGGTTCTGGATGTGGCACTTCCTTCCCTTGTCCCAAAATTCTGCTCTCTTCAGGGACTGGAAGCCTGTGGTGACAGCTTAGCACCACCTTGTCACTGTGATTATAAAATCACAGAATCTTGTTGGTTTGGTGTCCCAAAATTCTGCCCTCTTTAGGGACTGGAAACCTGTGGTGACCACCTTGCCACTGTGTTTATAAAATCACAGAATCCTCTGGGTTTGGGTTCTCGTTGTGGCACTCCCTTCTCTTGTCCCAAAATCCCAAAATTCTGCTCTCTTGGAGCCACTTTAGGGACTGGAAGCCTGTGGTGATCAACTTGTCCCTGTGTGTATGAAATGACAGAATCCTGTGGGTTTGGGTTCTGGATGTGGCACTCCCTGTGTCCCAAAATTCTGCTCTTTAAGGACTGGAAACCTGTGGTCACCAATTTGTCATTGTGTTTATGAAATCACAGAATCCTCTGGGTTTGTGTCCCAAAATTCTGCTCTCTTTAGGGACTGGAAGTCTGTGGTTATCAACTTGTCACTGTTTATAAAATCACAGAATCCTGGGGATCTGGGTTCTGGATGTGACACACACTGGTGTTCAATCCAAAGCTGGACTCAATAATCTTTGACCATTCTCCACCCTGAGTGATTCTGTGCTCTGATTTCGGGGTCCTCCCCACCCCACACCACTCAGGGATTCCCTGTGAACCACAGGAGGGCTGCAGGGATTCCTCTGTGAGGAACATTTTTATCATGGGTTCAGTACAGCACAATTCTGGTTTCTGAGCTAAATTGTGATTTCAGCAGGGTGAAAAGGAGCCTTGGCACCTCCAGAGCTGCTGCAGGAGCCCAGGTGGCACAGACAAACCACGAGCTGTCTAGACAGCCCTCAGCAGTGGCCCCTTCACACCCACTGCTCCTGGGAACTGCAGCACTTGTAAAATCCTACAAACTCACATGTTCTCACCACAAAGATCCAGCCAGGATGAAGGAATACATTAAAAGGAGACTTCACATGGTGCTCACTGCAGATCCCAACCCTCTGCTGGGTGGTTTTTTTCTCCTCCCTTTACTCACTCACTTGGGGACTGTGCTTCTTCCACAAGGCAGGGATGAGTCTCTGCACGGTCTGGTACTCAACAGGGACCTCATAGACGTGCAGATCCACATCATCCCCCAGCCCCAGCTTCTCCAGCTCCTAAAAAACAGCAGCAAAGCAAAACCAAGATGGTCAGGCACGAGGTGAGCAGGGGATTTACTCCTGCAAGGTTTCATGGCAGAGTGAGGGACTAATACCAGTTTATAACCCCATAAACAGCACCTGCAGAGAGTTTACAGCAACCTCTGTAAAACAAAACCAAAACCAAACCCAACAAAGGCATCTCCCCACCTGTGTGAAGGTTTCACCCACAGAACCGTTTGTCTGGCTCTGATGTGTGTGTAACAAAGAAATCAACATTTAACTGACAACAGTTAGCAGCAGCACCCACGCTCCCAGGGAATCTTGGCTCTGTTATTTATAGAGGGAGTCACAATCCCCACTTCTTTCAAGGAGTGACAATGCAGGGAAGGTGAGGCTGGAAGGATTTTCTCCATCATCCAGGCCTGGAGAGTCATTTCACTTTTTTT
Source organism: Catharus ustulatus (assembly GCF_009819885.2). Lineage (NCBI taxonomy): Eukaryota > Metazoa > Chordata > Aves > Passeriformes > Turdidae > Catharus > Catharus ustulatus. The sequence goes on along the minus strand of NC_046249.1, from coordinate 1,451,715 downwards.
TTTTCATCACAGCAGTGGTGATTCAACTCACTCAGTAAATTATTTCTCCCTCTCTAACATGAAAACATCCCAAATATCCTGGCAATGAACAGAGCCAATTTCCTCCCAACCTTTTAAAACACAAAGTGTCAGTTAAATACCTTGCAAAGACTTTTAAAATCAGAGGAAAGGGTTGTTGTTTTTTTTTTTTTCTTCACAGTATTTCTGAGTGGAAAGCTCTGATCCCAAAATTGGGAATTCCCCCTACACAGGTTCTGGGTGCACCCCAAAATTTCCAGAATTCATGGTCTGAAGCCTCTGGAAAAAAAGGGTTCTTAAACAAATCCATCTAAACTTTGGAGCCAGGAATCATTTTTCCAGTGGGAGAAGAGAATTTGGCCATCATGTTTAAGGAATTCCTGCAGCATCTAACCTGGACCAAGCTTTCCTCTGGTCACCAAATGTCCAAAACATTCTTATGGATCTGAGGTGGGAACAGGTAAAAGCCATCAAACTATCAAAGGACATTTCAAAATATTCCTGAATTTCTCTCTGTTCCAGGTTTGGACTGGGAAAGCAATTCTCAGGTTTTATTTTCCTCCTTGCAAGCTTCAGGCCAAGGAGTGCAGCTCAGCTGTTTTTACTCTCCAACCTCGGATTCCCCCAGGTTAAAAATTAAAAATTAAAGCCACTTGAAAGGAGAAGACAAGTTGAGGTTTGAGGCCACCCCCATTTAAACATGAGCAGTGTCTTGCTATCGTTTTTCTGTGTTTTTTATCAGTATGAGTGGTTTTCTACTGAGGAAAAAAAAAAATAAAAAACCTTTCACACTTGTAACAAGATTTAGGAATAACTAAAACACCCAGAAAGGCCAAAGTGACACTTGCACAGAGCAGCAGATATGAGCAATGATGATAAATCACCAGCTCTGGCTCCCAGGGCAAGGCTGATATTAAAGCCTTGCTGTATTGATTAGTGTCTGGCACACTCAGACATTCATTACCAGAGATGGATGGAAGGGATGGTTCATCCTCTGCACAGCTCTGCCTCCAAAACCTGCCCTGCTTTACCTGCAGCCTCAATCAGGGACAGGAGTTTATAAATGAGGCTGTTCAAACACCAGCCAGCCTCTTTAGGGAGAGAATAAACACTTTTAGGAGTGTTAACACTAATGAGGAGTGATGCTCCTGGAGATGAAGGATTAGAAATAAAAATAAAACAAACCCTCCTCCAGCTGCTTAAACCTGAACTTCACCAACCCCAAACTTTGGTTTGAACCATAATGAAGATGTTTGTAACCTCCCCCCACCTCTCCCTGAAGAACTTCTCCCCCCCAGGCGTGCCCACCTGACAAACAGAGCCCCCAGAAGATGTGTGACCGATTCCCTGACCCCTGCACAATGCTGCTCTTTGTCAGCCTCTAATATCCTTATCAGGTCTGTCTAGACACCCTGACAGCAATTGTCCTTCCTAATGTCACCGTGCACTCTGACCCTCTCCTCCTCCTCCTCCTCAGGAAGGATTCTGGGGGGGATGAAGGAGCTCAGCAGCTTCACAGTGCACAGGTCACACCTGTGTGCACACCTAGGGATGGCAGGGAGGGCACAAGAGCTCAGTTTAGTGATTTTTTCCTTTATTTTAATGATTTTTTCTTTAATTTTAGTGATTTCTTCTCTCATTTTAATGGTTTTTTCCTTTATTTTAGGGATTTCTTCCTTCATTTTAATGATTCTGCCTTCATTTTAATGAGTCCTTCTTTCATTTTAGTGATTTCTTCTCACATTTTAATGATTTGTTCTTTCATTTTAGTGATATTTTTTCTTTTAATTTTAGTGATTCTTCTTTCATTTTAGTGAGTTCTTCTTTCATTTTAGTGATTTCTTCTCACATTTTAATGATTTGTTCTTTCATTTTAGTGATATTTTTTCTTTTAATTTTAGTGATTCTTCTTTCATTTTAGTGAGTTCTTTCATTTTAGTGATTTCTTTTTTCATTTTAATTATTTGTTCTTTCATTTTAGTGATTTTTTTAATTTTAGTGATTCCTTCCTTTATTTTAGTGAGTTCTTCCTTAATTTTAATGATTTCTTTAGTTTTACTGATTTATTCTCTCATTTTAGTGATTTCTTCCTTCATGGTAGTGATTCTTCTTTCATTTTAATGATTCTGCCTTCATTTTAATGAGTTCTTTGATTTTAGTGATTTCTTCTCTCATTTTAGTGATTTTTTTCTTTCATTTTAATGATTCTTCTTTCATTTCAATGAGTTCTTTAATTTTAGTGATTCCTACTCTCATTTTCATGAGTTCTTCTCTCATTTTAGTGATTTCTTCTCTCATTTTAGTGATTTTTTTCTTTCATTTTAATGATTCTTCTTTCATTTTAATGAGTTCTCTCATTTTAGTGATTCTTCCTTCATTTTATTGATTTTTTTCTTTAATTTTAGTGATTTCTTCTCTCATTTTAGTGATTTCTTCTTGTAAATCCCTCCCAAGCAAAACTTTTAAAAAAAAATCCTGAACTGAAACACTAAAATGATGAATACTCAAACAGCAAACCAAAATTAACACAGAATGTTTTTGTGTGATTTCTTCTCTCATTTTAGTGATTTTTTTCTTTCATTTTAGTGATTCTTCTCTCATTTTAGTGATTTTTCCTTCATTTTAGTGATTCCTTCTCTCATTTTAGTGACTTCTCCTTGGAAGTCCCTCCTCAGCAAAAGTTGCGCCCGTAAAAAAAAAATTTAAAAAATCCTGAACTGAAACACTAAAATGCTGAAAACTCAAAACAGCAAAAAAAACCAAATTATCACAGAGTGTTTTTGCTGCAGAAAGGAGTTTTATTTCCTGCTGATTTTATAGGAAAGCTCTCCCTCATGAGCAAAAAACCCAAATATCTCTTTTTTTTTCTTTTTTCTGAGTGGGATTTTGAAACTTTTCATTTCAGCACCATTCTTAGATGGCTGCTGCCACTATTTAAGGTACCCATGTGTAAAAATCAGTCAGCTTGCAAAACCAGCCAAGAAAAATCACTGCACTCCCAGGAAAAACTCACACCGTGCTCTGTGGGAGAAACCAAACGGAAAAAAATTTAAAAAAGCAAATTTTATCCTGATGCAGCACAATAAAACCAGAACTAGCTGAACTTTAGAGCTAGGAAGGATTTACAAAGATTGTTTAATTGATTTTTTTTTTTTTTTTTTTTTTTGGTTCTATTAAAATGCAGATCACACCGTCTGGGATTCGGGAACTCAGACACGCCTTTGTGTCCACTCCGCTCCGTGAAGTCCCCGTCTGAAAGTTGCACAATGCCCACCTCGGGCAGCCTCAAAGACATGCTGTTCCTTTTTTTGTCTGGGCCTCTGGGGGCTGAGACAGGGGAAGGGAAGGCAAATCCTCCCCGCTGCCTCCCAGCTGATGTTTGCGGTCGCGATAATCCGGCGGCGACGGGCGCGGAGCTTCCAGCGTTGGGTTTGCAACAGCAACAAAATGTGGGGTTTGGTCATTGGAAACGGCCTCAAAATGTGGGGTTTAGTCATTGGAAATGGCCTCAAAATGTGGGGTTTAGTCACTGGAAATGGTCTCAAAATGTGGGGTTTAGTCATTGGAAATGGTCTCAAAATGTGGGGTTTAGTCACTAAAAGCATCCCCAAAATTTGGGTTTTATTCACTTAAAACATCTCCAAATTCTGGGTTTAATCCACTAAAAACATTCTCAAATTCTGGGTTTTAGTCACTGAAAACGTCCTCAAATTCTGGGGTTTAGTCACTCAAAACATCCTCAAAATCTGGGTATTATCCATGCAAAATGTCCCCAAAATCTGGGTTTAGTCACTCAAAATGTCCCCAAAATCTGAGTTTTATCCATGCAAAATGTCCCCAAAATCTGGGTTTTAGTCACTCCAAACATCTCCAAATTCTCAGTTTTATGGACTCCAAACATCCCCAAATTCTGAGCTTGACCCACTCAAAACATCCCCAAAATCTGAGCTTTATTCACTCAAAACGTCCCCAAATTCTGGGTTTAATTCACTCAAAGCATTCCCAAAATCTGAGTTTTATCCACTGAAAATGTCCCAAAATCCAGGTTTTATACATTCCAAACATCCCCAAAATTTGGGTTTTATCCCCTCAAAACATCCCCAAGATCTGACTTTTATCCACACAAAATGTCCCCAAAATCTGAGCTTTACCCACTCCAAGCATCCCCAAACTCTGATTTTTATCCACTCAAACATCCCAAATTCTGAATTTTATCCACTCAAAACATCCCCAACTCTGAGCTTCTTCACCTCAAAACACCTCAAACTCTTGAGTTTTATCCACTCAAACACCCCAAACTCTGATTTTTATCCACTCAAACATCCCAAACTCTGATTTTTATCCACTCAAAACATCCCAAAAACTCTGAGCTTTGCCCAAACATCCCCAACTCTGAGTTTTATCCACTCAAAACATCCCAATTCTGTGTTTTTTTCACTCAAAACATCCCCAACTCTGAATTTTATCCACTCAAAACACCTCAAACTCTTGAGTTTTATCCACTCAAACATCCCAAAATCTGAATTTTATCCACTCAAAACACCCCAAAAACTCTGAATTTCACCCACTCAAACATCCCCCAAGCCTCTAAAAAATTATTTTTTCACCCATCAGCCACACAGCTGAGCAGCCACCAGCGCCTCGAGCTGCTTCTCTTAGGTTTGTTTTTTATTTTTAAGCAACAGCACAACACCCACCACTCCTCCTCCTGCTCCAAAAACACCCTTTTGTCTGGCTCCTCTAAAATAAAAGCAGCTATTTACAACAGCTGACACTACAGCAGCAAGAACAAACCGAATCAGTGAGCCTCACTTTTGATTTTTTAGGAATTTTTTTTCCCCTGAATATTCCTCCAAACTGAACCCAAACTTAAATATATTCATTCCCAAAAAAATGGCAAAGGTTTTGTCTTTTCCTACCAGCCAACACATTAGGCAGCTGGACATTAGTTGGCTGTAATTGATTAGAGTTTGTGATTTAATTTAAAAGCTTTTGAAAGAAGATATTAATCTCAGAGCTCTGAAGGGGAGAGAGACGTGGTGGGGAGAAAAATAGATTTAATTCCCTGGGCAACTGTACTAAAAGGTACCATGGAATTCCCAGCAGCTTTGCCACAAACCCCATCCAGGAGTGACAAAAAAAGAAAATGTGGCAGCATCATCCTTGTAAAAAGTGGGTTTATAGCAAAAAAAAATCTCAATTGCATGGAAAAGAGCTGAATTCCTTCTCCCTGCCCCATTTGGGGGGTGTCAGCCTCACACAGATGAATCCTGTGGGGTTTTTGGGGTGTCCTGGACTGGATGATTCCCTTCTAGGATATTCCAGGATTTCAGGAATGTGCCCAGGAAGACACAGAGCTACAAGTGGCACAAACTTGATTTGTCTGAACAGGGAAAAGCATTTCCAAGCCAAGCAGAGAAGGGGAGATCCAGGGGGAGAATCAGGTTCCTGACACTCAAACAACTCCACAAAACCTCCAGCTGGAATTCTCCTCCCAGAGATAAGGCTTGGTTTAAAGGTGAACCAACTGGCTCAGCTTCAAGTCAAGAACTGAGAGAAAAACATCCAGATTCCCCTGGGCTGGTCAGTTGGTTTGTTTATTTGGAATTCTCCAGGGCACAGGAAGATTTCCAAGCTCCCTGCCCCATTTAAAATCATCCAAAGCTGGGAATTCCTTACTTGCCTCAGCTACATTAACTCAATCTCATTAAACTCCACCAGCTCAGGGATTGTTTTCTGAGCAGGGAATCAAACATTATCCAGCTGACCATCTGGATATCTGCACTGAGCTCCCTTAACAAACTGGGAAGAAGCTGGAAGTGATAAAAAGAGCTGAAACCCCAAATTTGTAGGGATCTGTCCTCAGTTTTGACTTCCCAAGAGGAAAATTCAGGGTTTTTACCTGCACTGCAATCCAGCTGGCGTTCACAGCGTGCTCCCCAAACGGCCCAAACCCTGCAAGAGAAGAAAAATTCACAGATTTGACTCAACTTGAAGTTGAAAAGAGATTTAGGTTCTCCTGGTTTAGTTCTCAAACCACTTCTACCACTCAATCCTCATTTCTTTACACCTGAGCATCAAACAAGACACCTGCACTAAAATATTTCAGCTACAGTTCATACAGTGAAGGAAAACAATAACTTGCTTGAAAATAAATTTGTTTTTTTTTTTCTTTCCTTCCTGCCCAGGTTAGAAAAACTTGTCATTACCAGCTAACTCGCCCGATGTCACGGAATTAGAATCATGATTGGATTTTCTATTCCTGATTGCTTCAGCCCACAGCAGATGCTTCCACAAGCCTGCCTCAAATGTTCCTTCTCCGCTCAGGGTCTCCTCCAAGATCTTCCTTAGCATTAATTCCACCTCACAAGGAAATAAACAGAGCTGTTGACAACCCACCCACAGCACAGCAAAGGCTACCAAGGCGTTATCAAAAATACTTCCTTCAGCACCTCTAAATTCCTAATGAATAACTTTGGAGTTAACTGGTAATCCATAACATCTTTTTTTTTTTTTTTTTTTTTTTTTTTCCTTTCCCCTGAGCAAGCACACAAAGGTTGGGCAATTTATCTGGGCGTAACGTCGATATGCTTTAATTTAAAATGTCAGCGTTGCCCCTCCGAGCCTGGTGCAATTAGGAGGCATAAATCCTGCAAGGGATCACAAATATCAGATGACACCTTAATGGAAATGTTGGATTTGCCCTTCCCCAGCCAGGCTGAGGTGATGCTGCACAGGAGGAATTTCCCAAGCGTGGGCTCGTCCACGCCCGTGGATCTCAACCCGGCGTTGCCAGCTCGGCCAAAATAAATATTGTCACAAAATCCAAAATGTTGGGGGTGTGAGCAGAGCTGCAGGGGTGTGAGACAAACTCTGACGGGGGAAGGAGGCGAATTAACAACTCTCAGGAAGCAAACACTGAGACCTGCTAAGCTGAATTCCTAAATAAAGCGTGATAATCCTATCAAAGAAATGAAATCCATATTTTAACCGCTCAGCCACGGCAAGGCTGAAATCCTACAGGTGCCCAAGCACAGGGCTGGATTCCCTCACTCCAAATCCCAAACTGGCACAAACACAGCTGGGGTTGTGGCTGCTCTGACTCATCTCCTGCCCAGATCCCTGCTGTTATCCCTTCCTGGGAGCATTAGGAACTTTGTGGGCAGCACCCGACCCCACGGAGCTCCGGCACATCCATCCACCAAGGCTCATTAGCAGTAAACCAGCTGCAGGGATGGTGATGGGATTATCTCCTTAACGAGTTCTAAAAAAGAAATTGTGCACAAATAACGCTTATCCTGATCCAGCACGAGCTCAGAACCCACGGGGAACGCGACACCATGGCCAGTTTTAAACGGAATTCAGCGTGACATCGGTGACATTATCAAACAGGGGCAGAGCTGACAAGGCAACCGCTGCATTTTGCAACCAGACTTCCCCGAAAAAGAAAAAAAAAAAGGGAAAAAAAAGAGCGTGGAGGAGCCTTGTGAGCAGCAGAACGTTTCCTGACGCAAGTTTTCTGTTTAGTCACCGCCGCTCCACGCTGGATTTGGGGTTGGGAAAGGCAGGATTTGCCACCTGCTCCTTGGCTCCCCACAAATGTTCCCTGGAAAAGGCACTTTTGCCTGTGATTACAGCCCTTGCTATTCAAACAGCCTCAACTTCAGCTGCTAGGGGGGGAATATCTGAATAGTTTGGGCGAGTTCCCCATTTGTCACAGGACGGTCTCACCCACAAATCACCCCGAGCTGCCTTTGTACCCCGGGAAGAGCCTGACAACGCCGGGGCCTCTCGCTGCCTGCGCTCATTCTTCCCCCAGGAGCTCCTGGGGCTGCTCTGGGGAGCAGCTCCCACACCTTGGTGCTTCAGGGTGGGGTGGTCAGCAGGGAATTCCCCCCCTCCCTGCACCCCAAATTGGTTTTTCTGCGCTTTGGGGGGTTTCTTTCAGCCAACAGCAAAGCTTGGGGATGGGGTCATGGATGGAAAAAGGGGATCCAAAGGGACACTGGGTGGATAAGTGATAGGGAAGCTCCTCATTGCTGTATGGCCCCAGCTCTGACATGCCTGACCCACAGAATGGAGCCCCAAAATTCCCCAAATTCTGCCTTTCACCCCATTTATCATCCCACACAGGGGACAGCCCCCCAAAACAGCCCCCTGAGGGGACAGCCCTGCTCCCCATTCCCTCTGATGGGACAGCAGAGCCCCCTCTCTCCTCAGGGAAGGGATTCCCCACTTATCCCCCCAAATCTCAGGGAAGGGATCACCCACTCATCCACCCAAATCTCAGGGAAGGGATCCCCCACTAATCCCCCCAAATCTCAGGGAAGGGATCACCCACTTATCCCCCAAATCTCAGGGATGGGATCCCCCACTCATCCCCCCAAATCTTAGGGAAGGAATCCCCCACTAATCCCCCCAAATCTCAGGGAAGGAATCCCCCACTTCCCCATCCAAGCCCTGTGGTGAAAGCAGTCCCCAAAATCACCCCTCTCCCCCAGATTCCTCATCACAGAGAAGGGGCTCCCTCGAGGAGGGGTCTTACACCCACCCTGACCCTTTTCCATCAGGAAAAGGTGTCCAAACCCACGACAGAGCAGGGGTGCCCCATCTGCACCCCCAGATTTCCCCTTCCCTCAAAGCTTGCCTTCACCTCAGGGCTCCTTCAAACCTCACCCCGAAATCTCCCTGCAGGGAAGGGGTCCCTCAAACCTCATCCCGAATTTCCCCTCAGGAAAGGGTCCCTCAAACCTCACCCCAAAATCTACCCTCAGGGAAGGGTCCCTCAAACCTCATCCCGAATTTCCCCTCAAGGAAGGGGTCCCTCAAACCTCACCCCAAAATCTACCCTCAAGGAAAGGGTCCCTCAAACCTCACCCCCAATATCCCCTCAGAAAAGGGTCACTCAAAGAGTCCTCCTCCAAAATCTCCCCTCAGGGAAGGGTCCCCCAAAATCTCCCCTCAGAGAAGGGGTCCCTCAAACCGCCCCCCACCCATTTCCCCCCTCACCGCCCCCCAAACCCGCGCCGTACCCGTCACCACCACCGCCCGCCGCGGCTTCTCCATCGCGGCTCCGTCCCCTCCGTCCCGTCCTGTCCCGTCCTGTCCCGTCCTGTCCCGTCCGTCCCGTCCCGTCCCGTCTCGCCGCCGCCGCCGCCCCGCACTGAGCGCGGCCCCGCCCCGCAGCGCCCGCCCCGCCCCGCGCCGCCCGGACCCGCCGCTTCCGCCGCCGCGGCGGAAGTCCCGCAGCGGGACGGCCTGGAGCCTTTCACCCCTTACCGATCACCGGGAGTTTCCGTGCGCCGCGCAGCCTGAGGGGATCCCGCTCGCCCGCCTCAGCGCGGGATTTGGGGGGGGGGTTGGTTAAATAAAACGCTCACCTTGAGCCTCCTGGGGGTTCCCTGCTGGGCTGTGGGGGAGCACGAAGCGTGCCCGCGGTACCGGGAGCTCCGGAGCGCATCTCGTCCCGTCCCGGCGCGTCCCGTCCCGGGCGGTGCCGCCGCAAAAGCGCGGACCGAGCGGCGCGGCGCGGCCGGGCCGCGATCCGCGCTCTGATTGGCTACGGCGGGACCGCGCCGCGCTCTGATTGGCTACGGCGGGACCGCGCTGCGCTCTGATTGGCCCCGCGCGGAGTCGGGGGCGGTTTGAGCGGCAGCGCCCGGCGCGGCGGCGGCTCCCGGGTCCGGCACGATGGTGAGCGGCGGTGGCGGGGCCGGGGAACGGGGAACCGGGCTCGGGAGGAGGCTGGAGCGGAGGGCCTGGCTCATCTCTTCCCCTCCTCCAATGATGGCGTGCCCGGTGCCCCGCTCGGTGCTCGGGTCGGTGCCCCGCCCGGTGTCCCGTTGTCGGTCGGTGCCTGAGGCCTTTCTCCTCTCTTCCCCTCGCAGCTGCCCCTGTCTTTGCTGAAGACGGCGCAGAACCACCCCATGGTGAGTACCGACCGTGCGGCCCTGTCCCGTTCCCCTCACCGGTACCGTGCGGGTGGCACCGGGCACGTCCCGGTAGCGGCGCTGGGCCGGCGCCCGTGACCGCTGTTGTCTCGCAGCTGGTGGAGCTGAAGAACGGCGAGACGTACAACGGGCACCTGGTGAGCTGCGACAACTGGATGAACATCAACCTGCGGGAGGTGATCTGCACATCGCGGGTAAGGAGCACCGGGCACCGGGCAGGGGTCACTCGGGGTAGTGACCATAGGGAGCAACGGGCAGGGGTCACTCAGGGCAGTGACCACGGGGGTCACCCATGGCAGTGACACAGGGAAAAACGGGCAGGGATCACCCATGGCAGTGTCCAAAAACCGGCACCGGGCAGGGGTCACTCACAGCAGCGTTCAACAACCAGCACCGGACAGGGGTCACCCATGGCAGTGTCCAAAAACCGGCACCAGGCAGGGGTCACTCGGAGCAGTGACCACAGGGAACAACCAGCACTGGACAGGGGTCACTCATGGCAGTGACCATAGGGAGCAACCGGGCAGGGGTCACTCAGGGCAGTGACCACGGGGAATAACGGAGAGGGGTCCCCCATGGCAGTGTCCAACAACTGGCACCGGGCTGGGGTCACCCATGGCGGTGACCATAGGGAACAACCGGCACCGGGCAGGGGTCACTCGGAGCAGTGTCCAGCAACTGGCACCAGGCAGGGGTCACTCATGGCAGTGTCCAACAACCGGCACTGGGCAGGGGTCACTCAGGGCAGTGACCATAGGGAACAACCGGCACCGGGCAGGGGTCACTCGGAGCAGTGTCCAGCAACTGGCACCGGGCAGGGGTCACTCATGGCAGTGACCACAGGGAATAACGGAAAGGGTCACCCATGGCAGTGACCACAGGGAACAACCGGCACCAGGCAGGGGTCACTCATGGCAGTGTCCAATGACTGGCACCAGACAGGGGTCACTCAGGGCAGTGACCACAGGGAACAACGGGCAGGGGTCACCCATGGCAGTGACCACAGGGAACAACTGGCACTGGGCAGGGGTCACTCAGGGCAGTGACCACAGGGAACAATGGGCACTGGGCAGGGGTCACTCAGGGCAGTGACCATAGGGAACAACTGGCACTGGGCAGGGGTCACTCAGGGCAGTGACCACAGGGAACAACTGGCACTGGGCAGGGGTCACTCAGGGAAGTGACCACTGGGAACAATGGGCAGGGGTCACCCATGGCAGTGTCCAACAACCGGCACCGGGCAGGGGTCACTCAGGGCAGTAACCACAGGGAACAACTGGCACTGGGCAGGGGTCACTCAGGGAAGTGACCACAGGGAACAACGGGCACCGGGCAGGGGTCACTCAAGGCAGTGATCACAGGGAATAATGGAAAGGGGTCACCCATGGCAGTGTCCAACAACCGGCACCGGGCAGGGGTCACTCATGGCAGTGACCACAGGGGTCACCCATGGCAGTGTCCAACAACGGGCACCAGACAGGGGTCACTCAGGGCAGTGACCACAGGGAACAACCGGCACCATGCTGGGGTCACCCATGGCGGTGACCACAGGGAACAACGGGCAATGGGCAGGGGTCACCCATGGCAGTGTCCAACAACTGGCACCGGACAGGGCTCACTCAGGGAAGTGTCCAACAACTGGTACCGGGCAGGGGTCACTCAGGGCAGTGACCACAGGGATCACCCATGGTAGTGTCCAACAACCGGCACTGGACAGGGGTCACTCAGGGAAGTGACCACTGGGAACAACGGGCACCGTACAGTGGTCGTTCAGGGCAGTGACCACGGGGAACAACGGACAGGGGTCACTCATGGCAGCGTCCAACAATGGGCACTGGGCAGGGGTCGCTCAGGGCAGTGACCACAGGGAATAACAGAAAGGGGTCACCCATGGCAGTGACCAGCAACCGGCACCGGGCAGGGGTCACTCAGGGCAGTGACCACAGGGAACAACTGGCACCGGGCAGGGGTCACCCATGGCAGTGACCACAGGGCACTGGACAGGGGTCACTCAGAGCAGTGACCATAGGGAACAACCGACACCGGGCAGGGGTCACCCATGGCAGTGACCACAGGGAACAACGGGCAGGGGTCACTCAGGGCAGTGTCCAACAACCAGCACCGGCAGGGGTCACTCAGGGCAGTAACCACAGGGAACAACGGGCACTGGGCAGGGGTCACTCAGGGCAGTGACCACAGGGATCACCCATGGCAGTGTCCAACAACTGGCACCAGGCAGGGGTCATTCAGGGCAGTGACCACGGGGAACAACCGGCACCGGACAGGGGTCACCCATGGCAGTGTCCAAAACCAACACCAGACAGGGGTCACCCACCCTGGCATGGGACAGTGGTCACCACACATTGTGTCCACAGGAGACACCCAGGACTGGACAGGCCGCTGTCACCCCAAATACTGTCCCCAAATGTTCCCTCGTTCTGTCCCTGCAGCCAGGCTGGCTCTGCTGTAGCTCACCTCGCTCCTATGGAAGTGTGATCTCTGCCTGAGATGTGGATTTAATAGAATTAATTATTAATGATGTCCATATAATTATTGATAATGAAGGAGCAGCCTTGTGTATGTGTGCAGATGAATTTCTGCATTTCACAGAAATTTCTCTCATTCCCCTGGGCCTCCCTGTGATGCTGATCCAGGTTTCCCAAAAAACAGAGCCTTTGTCTGTCCCAGGCAGCCTCAAACACCAAAATCTTTTTGGGGATCCTGTCTCTCCTCTCCACACCCGAGTTCACCCACTGAGGCTGTCTGGGACCTTTGCTCCTTGCTCCAGGAGATTGGGATCTGTGTTTTGGGCTTTGACCTCCATCAGAAATGTCTGGTCTCATCCTTGTGGGAAGCACAGATGGATGGAAATCCAACTGCTGTTCTTTCCCAGCCCTGGAATGTCAGAGCTCCATGGGAGAGGCTGGCAGGGATCCTTGTTCTTCCAAAAATCTCCCTGCAAACCCCCTGTAGCACATGTGTCCCTGGGGCACATCAGCGTGACAGAGGAGAGACACCCTGAGTGAGGCTTGGGAAGGAATTTTGGGGTGGAATTTTGGAATTTGTGGCTGGATCATGGTGGGACAAGGAGCTGCTGTTGAATTTAGCAGGTGGGGAGCTGAGAGGAGGTGACAGCAAAGCTTTACCCATGCCCAGGACACAGGGGGTGATTCCCTTCTCCTTGGAAATTTGCTCAGTGCTCTGCCTGGGAAGAGCAGCAGCTCAGGTTTTATTCCTGGAATTCCTCAGGTTTTATTCATGGAATCCATCAGAGGGATGGAGTTGGGAGGATTGGGATTGTCCAGCCTGGAGAACATTTGGGGTCACCTAACTGTGACCTTCCAGTGCCTGAAGGGGCCAACAAAACCACAGAGAGAAACTTTGGACAAGGGATGGAGTGACAGGATGCAGGGAATGGCAGAGAGGGCAGGGATAGATGGGAATTTTGGGAGGGAATTCCTCCCTGTGAAGGTGGTGAGGGTTTGGGATGAGATTCCCAGAGCAGCTGTGGCAGTGTCCAAGGTTGGACAGAGCTTGGAACAACCTGAGCTATTGGAATGTGTGGAATTTTAAATCTTTTAGTCCCTTCCAACCCGAACCACTCCATGATTCCACAATTCCACCAGCAGAGAAGCCCCAAATCCGGGGTGGAGGTGGAATCTGGTGGCACTGGTGGCCACTAGATGGCACGGGACAACGAGCCGGGAGCTGCTTGTTTACCCGGGGGAGGAGGAACGAGGAAGCAGCAGAGTCTGGAGCTCCATCCCTTCCTGCATCCCGAGCCAAGGAGCAGCCAGGCACATCCAAGGCAGGGTGGGGTTTGCCGGGTGTCTTTTTGGAAGGGAATTGTTGCTCCTCTGCCTCGTCCTGGGCTTGCCCGTGCAGGCAGAGCTGCCCCAAATAACTCCCGGGAGAGCAGGAACGGGGTGTGCTGGTTTCACCTCCTCTCCTGGGACACAGCAGGCGCCTCTTCCACACGAGGATGGTTGGGCTGGAGCCATCCCAGCTGCAGCCAGGCCCTGCTGGAGCCGGGACGAGGCGGGTCCCGGTCCCTCCTCCCGGTTACATCATGGCCAGGGAGTTGTTGTTCAGCTCTGGGTTTTTATTCCCACAAACCCTGCTGGGCTGAGTCCTAGAGAAGCTCATGGTATCCCAGGAAAATCCTGAAAGCAGCGCAGGGAGGTGGCTGCTCCAAAAGTGGGCACCTGAATTTTTTTTTTTAATTTATTTTTAATAAATACATAATATATGAACTCCTTATTTCCCTCAGCTGCTCTGGAGGCTCACATCCCACAGCCAGCTGGCTCCAGAGCTGCCTCACTGCTCCCTCCACACCCCAGAGGAGTGGAGAAGTGGGGTGACTCCCAGCTGGAGAAGAATCCCAGCCACATCTGCGTTTTTCTTACCAGAATTGGGTGTTCACCACCGTTTTAACTCGTGTCTCCTGTCCCACTTTCAATTCCTTTCTTGTGTGAGAAGGGAAGAAGGGCCTTGTTTCCTCATTTCCTCACCCTCTTCTTCTGACATTTTCTGCCAGTGTTTGAGGGAGCTGTGGAACAAATTCAAATTCCAGTTGTTTGTGTTTTGGGGAGCTAACCCCCCCTTTTCCACAGCTGGTTACAGCTAATCCTCCCAGCATGGAGCTGGAGCTCTCTCCCTCTCCTCAAAGACCCTAAAAATGACCTTAAATCCAGATTTTCCTTGTGTTGCTCCCCCAACAGGACGGTGACAAGTTCTGGAGGATGCCAGAGTGCTACATCCGCGGCAGCACCATCAAATACCTGCGGATCCCCGACGAAATCATTGACATGGTGAAGGAGGAGGTGGTGTCCAAGGGCAGAGGCCGTGGTGGGATGCAGCAGCAGAAACAACAGAAGGGTCGTGGGGTTGGAGGAGCTGGAAGAGGTAAAAAATCCTATTTTTATCCCCCCCCAGCTGGAATAGGTAAAAAAATCCTATTTTTTTATCCCCTCCTGCATTTAAAATCTCCCCTCTTGTGCAAGGAGCAGCTCCTGTTTTAAAGGCTGGGCTGTGTCTGGGGCTGATCCTGAGCAGGATCCAGTCGAGCCAGTGCTGGAGGCAGCCAAGGAACAGGGAGGATTCGTGCCAGGGATGGGCCTCCCTCGTTCCTGGGGCTGGGCAGGAGCTGGAGAGAGTCTGGGCTTGACTGTTTCAGCTCCTCCTGCCTCGTTTGGGAGCGTGGTCCTGCAGAACTGGAGGTTGGAAAGGACAGGGGGGAAAACAAAAAGCTGTTCTGGGTGGAAATTGTGAAAATAGATCAAAAAAATCATCTTCTCCCCTCATTAAAATGGGGCTTTGGATTTCCTGATTTGTTAATGTGTTTATATTTTTAAAAAAAAGGCAGAGCTATGTGAGGGTTTGAGTTCTTTCTGAAACATGAATAATTCATGTTTCTGATAAAGGGGAGGTGGCCACTTCAGAAGAAATAGGTCACCAAAACAACCCTTCCATTTCACAGGGCTGGGTGATCCCAGGGCACTTCAGCTGGGGGTTATGCTGCTCCTTCTTCCCCCAAATTATCCTGCTGGAGGCCTGGGAAGGGTTTCTCTGCTCTCCTGCTCACCCCTAATGCCACATTTTTGGGATTTGTGGTCACCCCATCACCCCAGGGGTGCTCTCAGCCTGGGCTTTGCCTGCAGTGGGAGCTTAAAAATGCTGATTTAAATTTTAGAAGGAGCCCTGGGGATGGGGACAGGGATGTGTGAAGCCTCTCTGGAGAGGAACTTTGTGCCAGGAATCCTGGGGATGGGGACAGGGATGTGTGAAGCCTCTCTGGAGAGGAACTTTGTGCCAGGAATCCTGGCAGGACAGGTGGGATGATCCTGGATGATTCCCAACATCTCCTTCTCCCCAAATCCCCTCCAGGCACTCCTGGAATCTCCCAGCAGGCAGAAGTGACCTTTCCAAATCTCAAGGCTCCCTTTATTTTTGTGCTTCTTGCCTTTGCAGTGTCCAGAGAGCGCTTGGCAGGTTTTTTTTAAATTTTTTTTTTGGGATAAACACCAAATCCCCATTGTTTTCCCTGCTGTGGCAATGCCCACCTTGTGGGGAGCAGGGCTGAGCTCTGAGGTGGAGCTGCTGCTGTTTCCATGTGCAGCCTCAATTTGCTGATGGAATATTTTCAAGGGAAGCTTCGGCATTTGCTAATTAGCTCAAAGGTTTGGCTCTCATTACCGAGACACGAAGGGAGGAGGGAAAGGGGAAAAAAAAAAAAAAAAAATAAAGGCAGGACAATTTTGTTGGGAGGCCAAGGGGCAGGAGGGAAGCTGTAATTGTGCTCACAGTTGAAAGGATTATTGTTTCTGACACTGGTAATCCTCCTCCTTTGACTTCTTGCTTGCCAAACTCTGAAGTCCCCAGCCTTAGCTCCAGGAGGAGCATCCCAAGCACTGCAGGGTTGGGAATAATTTATATTTTGCCTCTGGTTTGGGCATGTCTCCTCCTTTTAGAGGAGCCAGGTGCTTGGATTGAGTTTTCTTTTGGGCTCTGCCTTTTGTGTAGCAGGGTGGATCCACGTCCCTTTATCCCTAGGGTGGAATTTTGGGGATAAATCTGAGGGCTGGCTGATAAATCACAGCAGCTCCTCTGGTTTTGGGTCTGAGGATGCTCACCTCACTGTAGCCCCCCAAATCCCTGCTGTCCTGTGCCCAGTGCCCTCTCCAGAGTGCTCTGTCCAGTTTTTGGGGTGCCCTCACAGCTCTCAGGGGACACCTGAGATTTTTACAACCTGGATTTTGAATTTTTTTGCTTCCCTGGTTCCCTTTTTTTTTTTTGGAAGAAACTTCAGTTGAACACAAATCATGAGATTTTCACACCAGGGAGATTCTGCTGGACTTGCTGCTGAGGGGGGATGAGTTTATGCACCTCCTAAATAAAGGTCTGGGGACTAGAAAAGGAGAAGTCCAAAAGTCACATTTCTGCTTCTAAGACTCAAAAACAAGCAAATTTTTGTCTAGAACACGAAAAACTGAATCTCTAAGTCACTGCTGGCTTCCAGGGATGCTTTACCTCTTCCTTTCTGCTCCACAGGTGTGTTTGGTGGCCGTGGCAGAGGAATTCCAGGCAGTGGAAGAGGCCAGCAGGAAAAGAAGCCAGGCAGGCAATCAGCCAAGCAGTGAACGTCTGCACCCAGGCAGGGACAGTTTGGGTTTTGTCACCTCAGGGTTGCCACGTGTCCAAAAAAAGTTCCCATTCCCACTCTTCCATCAGAATCAGAGCCCAAATCATGTTCCTTTGGAAGCCCCTCATGCTTTAATCTGGGGGAGTTTTCTCTCCTTGTAGTCAGTAAATCATTGGAAATGTTTTTTTTTTTAATTTGTTCACGGTTAAGGACTGAGGTTCTGCCTTCTTCTGAGAGTGAATTTTTCAGGCTCACCAGGTTTAATTTAAAATATTTTTCCTGTTCAGAGGTACCAGAATGAAGGCAAACACTTTCTGGATTGCTTGGATTTTTTTTTGTTTGGGTTTTTTTTAATACTTGAAACTCGGGAAACTTTTGTTTGTAACAGATGTGCTTTGGTTTAAAAACACTGAACTTGAGGATGTTGTGTCTGTACATGAATAATCCTAAAGGTTTGGGTTTTTTTTAAAAAACCAACAAATTTTCAAGCTATTGCTTTTCTCCTGGCCAGTGAGTTCTGATTCTCCAGTGGCTTCGAGGGGGGATGAACATTGGCCTTCAAGGCTTGTTCCCAAGAGAGCTTTGTGACAAATGAGCATTTCCCAATTAGTTCATTGCTAATTTGACTTCAGATTAGAAGTTTCCTTCAAAGGAACAGGATTTTTTTCTGTGGTTTTTTTTTTTTTTTGCATGAGGCTGGTGCCCCCTTATTCCTCATGGGGGATTTAAATTTTTTATTTTTTTTTTAAAGCAACTTGAGTTGATTTACATGGATTTATTTCCCACCCTGCTTTGAAAACTCTCTCCTTTCTGCTGTGACACTGAGCCCTGAACTCTGACAATATTTCCCAACCTAATTTCTTCCAGTACCTGGTGATTGACCTCACTGGCTGGACCTGCCACTTCCTTCCCCAGCCACCAATTATCTTCCCTTGGGGACACAGGCCAGCGTGTGAACGTGTCCCTCCTGCAGGTTCAGAAAACTCCTGGGAATTCCCAGGTCAGGTTGCTCCAGTCTTCCATCCCATGAGCAAAATGCACCCTCAGAATATCCTGGCTGCTCCCAGTTGAGGGCATGGGGGGAAGAAACAGCTCTGGGTGTGCCTCAACCCCCCCTGGATGGATGGAACAGCTCAATTTTGGGGAGGAAAGTGGAATTTTGACTTGTTCTGAGCAGGTTTTGGGTTTGTACAACTGGTTCTCACATTGGAGCTTCTGCCATCGCTGCTGTACTGAAAAAAAAGAAGAACTTGGTTTTATAGACTTATTTTTTTAATGTTTGTAGCAGTGGGCGCAGTGGTGAGTGAGAATAAATCTCCAGCCTCTTCCAGCCTCTGTGTGTGCGATGCTGCCCGTCCCAGATCCCTCCCCTGAGCCCTGGAATCAGGAATCAATCCCTGAACATTCCCTTCCCAGCCCCAGATCCCTTCCCTGAGCCCTGGAATCAGGGATCAATCCCTGAACATTCCCTTCCCAGCCCCAGATCCCTTCCCTGAGCCCTGGAATCAGGAATAAATCCCTGAACATTCCCTTCCCAGCCCCAGATCCCTTCCCTGAGCCCTGGAATCAGGGATAAATCCCTGAACATTCCCTTCCCAGCCCCAGATCCCTTCCCTGAGCCCTGGAATCAGGAATCAATCCCTGAACATTCCCTTCCCAGCCCCAGATCCCTTCCCTGAGCCCTGGAATCAGGAATCAATCCCTGAACATTCCCTTCCCAGCCCCAGATCCCTTCCCTGAGCCCTGGAATCAGGAATCAATCCCTGAACATTCCCTTCCCAGCCCCAGATCCCTTCCCTGAGCCCTGGAATCAGGAATCAATCCCTGAACATTCCCTTTCCAGCCCCAGATCCCTTCCTTGAGCCCTGGAATCAGGGATAAATCCCTGAACATTCCCTTCCCAGCCCCAGATCCCTTCCCTGAGCCCTGGAATCAGGAATCAATCCCTGAACATTCCCTTCCCAGCCCCAGATCCCTTCCCTGAGCCCTGGAGTCAGGAATCAATCCCTGAACATTCCCTTCCCAGCCCCA
Organism: Catharus ustulatus; assembly: GCF_009819885.2. NCBI lineage: Eukaryota > Metazoa > Chordata > Aves > Passeriformes > Turdidae > Catharus > Catharus ustulatus. Next base: position 1,432,575 of record NC_046249.1, on the reverse strand, counting down.
GATCCCTTCCCTGAGCCATGGAATCAGGAATCAATCCCTGAACATTCCCTCTCCAGCCCCAGCCACGTGTTCTCTCTCCGTGGAGCTGTTCCTTGTCCAGCACTCCCTGCTCATCCCAGCCTTGTCCCAGGGAGCCAATTCCAGGGGATGGGCTGATGTGTCCTCCCTGCTGGCAAACTCGTGTGGCATTTTAACAAAGCCCAGGCTGTGTCAGACTTTCCCTTCCCAACCTGCTCCCTCCCTCTGGATCCCTGCAGCCACACAGGCTCCCTGTGCTGTGGCTTCCCTGCTGGAAAGGGAAACAGCTCCAGCCCTGCTGGGATGTCAGGTTTTTTTTCTGGCAGGACAAATCCTGCCTGCAACAATGGGACCTTTGGCTCCAGCTCAGGGTAGAGTCCTCTGAGTGCTCCTTATCTCCTGGCCAAGCTCTGGGATCAGGTGATGGAGCTCATTAAGTTGTGCATTTGTTTAATTACACCGTGCTTTAGCAGCATTCTCTGCCTGCTTCCCCCTTTTTATTTTTCCACCTCTGCAGGAATATTTTTGTCCCTCTCCCCAAAGGGCAGTTGGGGCTCTGTGGAAGAGCACTCAGAGCTGTCACTTTGGGTTTTTCTGCCCTAAAAATGGGTGGCACCCCGTGGAAAAAAAAAAAAAAAAGGCAAAAAAAATAATAAAAAAAAAATTAAAACAGGGAGGAGCAAGATTAAAGCAACAACCAGAGAGGAGGAAAAAAAAGGTCTGAGCCTGGCTGGCGGCGTGGGTGGGTGCAGAGCCTGGCAGGGCCAACGCGTCCCGCACGGAAAGACCCAGCAAAGGCCACCCTGGAAACCCTTCCTGGGATATTTTGGTGGCACTGGAGCTGGTGGCAGCCCCGGGTTTGTGTCTCTGTGACCGCCCCACGGTGACTCAGAACTTCTGAGCCTCGCCGAGGAGGCAGCACAGGAATAGTTACACAGCAGCGACGCGGAGGGAGTGGCTGCCGAAATATTTCAGGGCTGTGCTAAGCAACTAAAAATACACGTCAAACCCTCCTCCTCCTCCTTTTTCCTTTTTAAATCTGTTTTCTTTCTTTCTGGGTTTTTTTTCCCTTTTTTTTTTTTTTTTTTTTTTTTATAATTCGTGTTTTTGATTGCTGGAGGCCCCCATGGCCCCTGGGATTTTCTTGGGGACAGGGGCAGGTTTGGGGACAGGCGCTGGCAGCTGTGACTTCTTGTTTTCCCGGCTCGGTTCCTCTCTCCCTGCCTGTGGCCATGAGTAAGAGGCAGCTTCCCCTTCGTGCCCAGTGCCTGCCTTGCAAATCTTGGGGTGCAAACCCTGCTTGTTCCCTTTTCCATGGGCACCTTGTGTCCAGCCCTCAGTGGCCAGCGCTTTGTCTCAGCTCGTGGCCAAGCAGGATCCATAAAACCTCTGGATTTATGGAGCTGGTGGCACACAGGGAATGGTCCTGGTGACACTGTGGGGCCAGCAGGAGCCACGAGGATGCTCTGGTGGCCATGGCTTTGCTCGAGGCTCATCGTGCCCCGCCGAGATGTGGCAGTGCCATGGGCTCATCCCAAATCCTCCGGGGTAAATATAGCCCGGCTGGCAGGTGGCAGGACACTGTGACTCACTGGGCGCTGCATGGGGACAGTGGCACTGCCACCAGCTCCCTGCACGGGGACCTCCAGAGCCACTGATTCACGCCCCTCATTAAAGGCTCATTAAGAAAATGAAGCTGCTGGCCCGCTGCAGGCATTGGGTTCTTGATTTGGGGACATGCGGGATGTGGTGACAGGCTGACAGCAGGTTGGGGGACACAGCAGGACGAGGTGGCGGGGTGGTGCTGGTGGCCGGAGCGTGGCTCGTGGCTCACATCCCTGGCCACCAGCCAGCCGCTCTTCCCGGGACGCCCCCGGGCCGGCTCGTTCCGAAAGCTCCGCCAGCCAACGCCGCTTCTGCTCGCCCCGATTTCGGTGTGGCCACCCCGCGGTGTGTCCCCAACCTGGGGTCCCCAAGGTTTGGGACAGGGGGAAGAGGAGGTTTTTAACCCCTCTCCATGTCCCTCGCCGGCCGGGTTTGGTCAGGATGGAAAGTCTGAACCTGCCGGTCCGGCCGCGCCCGTCAAATGAGGGGTTTGGGGCGGAAACGCGAACGGCGGCTTCACCCGGGAGCTGCTCCCCGGCAGAACCCCGGGACACCGGCGACAGCAGGCGACACAGAGCCGCGTCCTGCTTTAGCTGAGATTTAATAAACTGCGTTTATTTGGGATTTTAATTAACAGCAGCTGTTGGAGGGGGAGGGTAGATCGCAGTTGTTCCCTCGTGCCTCAGTTTCCCCAGTGCCAGCAGCGCTGTCCTGGCTGTCACCCGTGTCCCCCGAAGCCAGGTCCGTGCCGTGCCGTCCCCAGCAGAACGCACGGACACACCGGGGCAGGAGCTGCCGGCACCGGGAGAACCGGGGAGCGGAGAGTTCCCCCCCAGCGCTGATTTATCGCTCTCCTCAGCGCAGGCCGGGAAGCATCTGGCCGCAATTAATACCGGCTCAGCGTCACCCGCCCCGGTGTCCCGAGTGTGCCCCGGGTGTCGGCGGCGCGGGGGCCGCATCCTGCCCGGTGGGGCGGAGGGGGTTATCGGCGGCCACCGGTGCTGCCTCCCCCCGCGCCGGTGACGTCAAGCGCTGACGCCGATCCGCCCCCTCAGCCGCCCGCGGGCTTGGCCGGCCGTGACGTCTGTCACCGCCACCGCCACCGCCACCGCCGTTAACTCCTTCCCCGGTGCCGCCTGCACCGGGCGCACGGTGCCCCTCGCTGACCCGGGGTCCGCCCGGAGTGACCGTGCAGCGATGGGGTAACCCCATCCCCATCCCCCCGGGGAACCGTGGGGTTCCCCTGGTCCCTGGGTAAACCCCCGGTGCCACCGGGACACTCCGGTGACAACAATCAGGGCGGTGACACGGGAGGTGTGGGGACAAGCGGGGAGGGTGGCTCTGTCCCAGCAGAACCCACATAAACCGCACACACCCTGCTGTGCCCTGTCCCGGTCTGACCCACACGGGCTGGGGGTGGCCTGGCTGTCCCCGGAGGTCCCCGTGAGGCCCGGTGGCGGTGCCTGGCCCGGTGTGATTTATTATTTATTTATTTATTTTATTTATTTATTTATTTGTCGTCCCCTGGTCCGGCTGGGTGCCAGTGTCCAGTGCGGGTGCCCAGTGGCCATGTGAGTACCAGTGTCCAGTGCTGCCCATACCAGGGACAGTTCTGGTGCCGGTGCCGGTACCGAGTCCAGTGCCAGCTGTGCCCGGTCCCGGTTCCCCGGTCCCGATTCCCCGGTCCCGGTTCCCCAGTCCCGATTCTCAGTACCCAATTCCCATGCCCGTTTCCCGTTCCCGTTCCCATTCCCATTCCCATGGCTGGTTCCCGTGCCCGGTTCTGATGCCGTTTCCATGCCCAGTTCCCGGTTCCCTGTGCCCGGTTCCGGGGCCATTTCCAGGCCCGGTTCCCGGTGGTGTTCCCATGTCCAGTTCACGGTGCCCCGGGCCCGGTGCCGTGGGCCCGGTTCCCGGTGCCGTTCCCGTGCCCGGTTCCCGGTGCCGTGGGCCCGGTTCCCGGTGCCGTTCCCGTGCCCGGTTCCCGGTGCCGTGGGCCCGGTTCCCGGTGCCCCATGCCCGGTTGCCGGTGCCCCATGCCTGGTTCCCCGTGCCGTTCCCATGCCCGGTTCCGTTCCCGGTGTCCCGTGCCCGGTTCCCGCCCCTCCCTTTGTGCCCATCAGCCCCGGCGGGGCGCGCGCCGCGGGGCCACGTGACCGCCCCTCCCCCGCGCTGACGTCATCCCAGGGCCCCGCGCGCTGTTGTCCCGTTTACCCGCCGGTCGCCGCGGCGACGGGGACGGGGCGTGGCCGGGACGGGGCGGGGCACCGCCTCCGCGGGGCGGCGGCCACGCCCCGTATGCTAACGAGGGCGCGCGAGGACGTCATCTGCAGCCAATGGGGGCTCGACGCGGTGAGGTCACCGCGACGGCGCCGCCTATTTAACGCGGCGCGGGGCGCGCGGCGGCGGCAGACGCGTGTGCGCGCGCGCAGGAGCGGGGCCGCGGCCGGTGCGCACCGGGCGCCTCCCCCGCCCTCCCCGCCCCGCGCTCGCCCCGGTCCTCCCCCCGCCCCGGCGCCGTTTCCCCCGCAGCCGGGCGGGGGAGGAGGATGGAAACACCCTTCTACCATGATGATGTGTTGAGCGGCCTCGGCAGCGGCTTCGCCCCGTCCTCCGGCAGCAGCGGGCTCCTCCTGCCTTTCCCCGGCGGCAGCATGATGAAGAAGGACGCGCTCGGGATGGCCTTACCGGAACAGGTGGCGGCGGCGCTGAAAGCCCCCGGCGCGGCCAGCGGCGAGGCGGCGGGGCTGTTGGGTTCCCCCGATCTGGGGCTGCTCAAGCTGGCGTCCCCGGAGCTGGAGCGGCTCATCATCCAGTCCAACGGGCTGGTCACCACCACCCCGACCAGCGGCCAGTTCCTCTACTCTAAAGCGGCCGCCTCCGAGGAGCAGGAGTTCGCCGAGGGTTTCGTGAAGGCGCTGGAGGACTTGCACAAGCAGAACCAGCTGGGCGGCGGCGCGGCGGGGAGCGGCGGCGGCGCGGGCGGCGGCGGCGGGGGAGGAAGCGGCGGCGCGGGCGAGCTGCCCGCCGCCGGGATGGCCCCGGAGCCGCCGGTCTACGCCAACCTCAGCACCTACCCGGCCGTCAGCTACGCCGCCGATCCCGGCCCGTTCGCGGCGCCGCCGCCTCGGCTGCCGCCGCCGCCCCCGCCGCCGCTAAAGGACGAGCCGCAGATCGTGCCGGAGGTGCCGAGCTTCGGGGAGAGCCCGCCGCTGTCCCCCATCGACATGGACACGCAGGAGCGCATCAAGGCGGAACGGAAGCGGCTGAGGAACCGCATCGCCGCCTCCAAGTGCCGCAAGAGGAAACTGGAGCGGATCTCCCGGCTGGAGGAGAAGGTGAAGAGCCTCAAGAGCCAGAACACGGAGCTCGCCTCCACCGCCAGCCTGCTCCGCGAGCAGGTCGCCCAGCTCAAGCAGAAGGTGCTCAGCCACGTCAACAGCGGCTGCCAGCTCCTGCCCCAGCACCAACACCAGGTGCCGGCGTACTGACCCCGGGCGGGCCGGGGGAGCCCGAGCCCGGGCACGGACCGAGGGGTCCCGGGCAAGGACCCAGGGAAGCGCGGGGGGAGCGCCCGCTCTGCCCCGGGCATGGACCGAGGGGAACGGGGGGAACCCCCACCCCGCCCCGGGAACGGACCGAGAGATCCCGGGCACGGACTGAGGAGAGCGGGGGAAGCGCCCGCTCTGCCCCGGGCACGGACCGAGGGGTCCCGGGTAGGGACGGGGAGGAGCGCCCTGCCCGCCCTGGGCACCGATTGAGGCGTGCCGAGGGGAGGAAGAAGAGCGATGATCGTCCCCTCCTCCATCTCCCCGGACACAGACTGAGGGTTCTGAGGGGAGAGAACCGGGACCGGCTCCGGACGGTGCGCACCGAGCGCTCCCCGCGCACGGACCGCGGGGAGGGAGCAGCCGGGGCTTTCCCCGCCGCGCACGGACTGAGAGAGAGGGGGCCCGGGCCGCCCTCCCCCGGGGCCCCTCCGCGCCCCACACATTCCAGTCAGGTCCCAGTAAAACCCCGCGACACGGAGAATTGTCCTCTCGCTGTTTGCTGCGCCGGGGTCGGACGGGATGGGCCGGGAAGGGAAGGGAAGGGGCGGCGCGGGCAGGAAGTGGCGCGGCCGGGTGCCATTTTGGGGTGGGGGGGGACAGCGGGGATTGGGGGGTTTTGGGGAGTTTTAGGGGGTGATGGAGATCGGGGAGAGGAGTGAGGATGCTGGAGGGTTGGCAGAGAGGTTGTGGGAATCACTGGGGAGGGGGGAGGGAGAGGGGGTCCGTGGGGTTGTTATGGGGGGGGAGAGTTAGGGATAGGTGGGGAGGGTGGAGGATGTTGTGGGGAAGGGGTAGTGAAAGGTTTGGGGGGGCTGTGGGGTTATTTGGGCTCTCTTGGGGGGAATATTTGGGCTCCCCTGAGCCTGAGGAGTGCCCATGTGTGAGGAGGTGGGCGAGGAGACCCCGCTGCTGGTCCTGGCTGTGGCTCTGCCCTGCCAGACCCTCCCCGTGCTGGGGGCTTCACCAACACCCCCCTGTCCTGGCCCCCGGGGGTCACCCCGAGTCACCCAGCGAGGCCGGGCCTCCAACTGCTCCTCCCACACTTCACCAACAGCCTTGGGCTTCCCGGCATCGCCGTGGCTCCTCCTCCGTGTCCCCCATCCCGAGGGACCGACCGTGTGTCCCTGGAGCGTTTGGGGACGCTGCTGGTGGCAGCTCCAGCACCGGGATGGCCCCGTGCCCGGGGGCTGGCGGGGAGCCGACTGCGAGAGAGCGTGGGGGTCCGTGGGGGGCTCCCCGGGACCCCCACGCTCTGCACCGTGCCCTGGAGGGGATCCCACGTTCTGCACCGGGCCATGCGGGGCTCCCCGGGACCCCCATGCTCTGCACCGGACCGTGCCGTGGGTGGATCCCCGGGGACCCCACGTTCTGCACCGTGCCTTGAGGGGCTCCCCGGGCACCCCACGATCTGCACCGGGCCGTGGGGGGGCTCTCCGGGAACCCCACGTTCGGCACCGGGCTGTGGGTGGCACCCCACGTTCTGCACCGTGCCCTGGAGGGACCCCATGTTCTGCACCGGACGGTTCCGTGGGTGGATCCCCGGGGACCCCACGATCTGCACCGGGCCCTGAGGGGCTCTCTGGGGACCCCAGGTTCTGTACCGGGCCGTGGGTGCCTCCCCCCGGGCACCCCACGTTCTCCACCGTGCCCTGGAGGGACCCCACGCTCTGCACCGGACCGTTCCGTGGGTGGATCCCCGGGGACCCCACGTTCTGCATCGTGCCTTGAGGGGCTCCCCGGGCACCCCACGTTCTGCACCGGGCCGTGGGTGCCTCCCCCCGGGCACCCCACGTTCTGCACCGTGCCCTGGAGGGACCCCACGTTCTGCACCGGACGGTTCCGTGGGTGGATCCCTGGGGACCCCACGCTCTGCACCGTTCCCTGAGGGGCTCCCCGGGGACCCCACGTTCTGCACCGTGCCGTGCCGTGGGTGGCTCCCCCGGGGACGCGGTGCCAGCCGGCTGCGGTTTCCCGGAGGAAGCTCCGTCCCCGCCGCACGGAAGCGGCGCCGTGCCGGCGCGGTCGTGCTGCGCCCCGGATGTGCCGTTCCGCCACAAAGATGGACGGGACAGCCACCTGTCCGGCCCCGTGGCCTCACTGTCCGTGTGTCACCAGATCCCCCGTGTCCCCAAGTCCCCGCATCTTCATGTCCCCAGATACCATTGTCCCCGCATCATGGTGGCCCCAGGTCCCTTTGTCCCCAAGTTCGCACGATCCAAAGTCCCCATAACCTGACGTTCCCACTTTCCACAGATCCTTTTGTCCCCAAGTCCACACATTTCAATGTCCCCGCATTCCCTGATCGCTTTGTGCCCGCCTCCCGCTGTCCCCACGTGTCCCCGGAGCTCCCGGGATGCTGCCGGTGGCTCCCGGTGCCGGCGGGGTCTCACGGCCCCGGGGGTGGGAGGGGCGGGGGGAAACAGAGCGGAGCTGGGGGAATTTTTTTTGAGGGGGGGGGTCCTCCCGGTGCCCGCCCGGTACCGACGCTGCGGTGCCGCCCGGTACCGACAGGCGGCGCCACGGGCGGGGGCTCCCCCGCCTCCCCCGGGGGAAATAAAGGCGGCAGCACCGGCACCGGCACCGGGCGGGATGGCCCGGGGCGCGCTCCGCCTGCTCTGCTGCGCCGCTGCCCTGCTCGCTGCCACAGGTACCGGGCACCGGAGGGGATCCGCGGGGTCCCGGGGGCACTGGGGTCTGCAGCACCGGGGGGCTGGGTCCTTCCCGGTGCCACCGGCGGGTGGGTCTATGGCCTCCCCCCGTCCAGTTCCGGGTATCGGGAGGAACGTTCAGGTGCTCCGGGACACCGGGGAAGTTTGGGGAGGTGACCACGCGTTGCCTGGCACTCGGTACTGGCGGCCCAGTGGGGCACTGGGGGGGTCCCGTGTCCCTCCGGGGGTCACCGGGGGGCTACACCCGCTCCCCGGGAGTGCCAGGCTGGACCGGAGCACCCTGCCCCTCCCAAACGGTGGCACCAGTGCTGCCAAACCGGCTGGTCCTGGCACGGGTACCCTGGCACCGCCTTGGCACTCCCGGGGCAAAGGGCTCCCGGGTACCCCGTGGGCCCCCCGTTTCCAGCCTGGGCACCCCACACCCTCCCTGCACCCCGAGGGGCCTCAGCTCACCCATCGTGGCACACTGGGTAGCTTGGTCTTGGGTTCAACGCCATCCTGGCAAAGGGTGGCAGCTGGGTGGGGACAGCCCATCCCGGTGAGCCTGGCAGCTGTGGGGACCCCCCCGGCCACATTGTGCCCCTGGGTGCTGGCTCTGCCACGGGGCATTTCTGTCCTGTGTCTTCCTGGGGCCAGCCTGGACTTGCTCCTCCTCTTGTGCAAACAGAATTTGTGCAGATAAGGGGCACTGCCAGCCCTGCCCGGCAAACCTGCTTTATTCCACGTGGCCTCGGGACTGTCCCCACCACGCCTGGCCCTGAGGGTGGCCGGTGGGTGCCACAAGGGCTGGGTTGGCACGTGTCCCCTGTGCTGTGGCACTGCCTGCTGCTGCCACGCTGCTCTGCTTGTTCCCAGCAGTGCTGTGCCCATGCTGGAACAGTTTGGGAAACTCTTCTGATTCTGGATTTCTGGGGTTTGATACTGGCTAAATCCCAGTTTTCTGTGTGATAAAAACCACCTGGGGAATGATCCCTGGGAGGTGGGGCAGGTGCTGCTGCCCTGCCAGGACCTTGCCAGGGTCCTGCCATGTCCTTTCTGACCAGCTCTCTCTTCCAAGGTCCGAAACCAGGACGTGGCACTGTTCCCCCCACTACAGTGTCTCTGAGCTCCTCAGGGAAAGCCTCATCTCAATTCCCTTCAGTCACAGCCACCAGTGAGGGGACTCAGAGTGTGACTCAAACCAGCAACACCGCAACACCAACTGCATCCAGAGCCTCAGGACCAACAGCTCCATCATCTTCATCCAACACCCTCGCAACACCAACTGCATCCAGTACCTCAAAATCAGCATCTCCACCATCTTCAACCAGCACCACCACAACACCAACTGCATCCAGTACCTCAAAATCAGCATCTCCATCATCTTCAACCAGCACCACCACAACATCAGCTACATCCAGTAACTCAGGACCAACACCAACATCTGCATCATCTTCATCCACCACCACAACACCAACTGCATCCAGTACCTTGGGACCAACGTCTCCACCATCTTCAACCAGCACCACCACAACACCAACTGCATCCAGTACCTCAAAATCAGCATCTCCATCATCTTCAACCAGCACCACCCCAACACCAGCTCATTCCAGTACCTCAGAACCAACATCTACATCATCTTCATCCAACACCACCACAACACTAACTCCAACCAATACCTTGGGACCTTCAGAACCTCCATCTCCATCCAACACCACCACAACACCAATTACATCCAATACCTTGGGATCAACATCTCCACCCAGCACCACCTCAGCACCATCTTCAACAACATCCCACACGAGTGTTTCCAGATCCACAGCACCAACAGGTCCCAGCAGCACCGGCACTGTCACCACCAACTCCAGAACCACAGCAGCCACTGGCAGCACAGCTGGTATCTCTGGTGAGAGCCAGCCTGGGGGGCACTGGGCAGATGGGGGACTTGGGTGTGGATCCCCCCTAGATCCCCCACTTGGGGCTGCACTCACAGGAGGCCTCAGGGGTGCAGGTCTCAAGGTGAGCCCAGAGCCCCCCTGGCTGCTCTCCCCTCCTTGAGGGGGTTGTTTAAGGCCCTGGGCTGGTCCCCCACGGGTGGAGGTAACACAGGAGCTGGGTGCCAGCAGATGGGTGACTGGAGCCAGTCTTGAGCCACCTTTCTCCGTGGTGCTTGAAGGCTGGGCATGAATCTCAGTGGGGGGAAATAACAGGGTGCCAAGGGGAATAACAGGGTGCCAAGGGGAATAACAGGGTGCCAAGGGGAATAACGGGGTTCCAGGAGGAATAACGGGGTGCCAAGGGGAATAACAGGGTGCCTGTCTCACCCCCACAGAGCAGCACCCCACTGAGCCGAGCCCTGGTGTGGTCATTGTCGTCTCCCTCGCCGTGTGCCTGCTGGTGGCGGGGGTGGCCGTGCTGCTGGTGCGGCTGTCCCGGCGCCACGGGACCCCCCGATTCCAGCACCTGGATGAGGTGCCCATGGTGCGTGGGGGGGGTGCTGATGGGGGGGTTTAGGGGGGGCAGCAGGACCAGGGTGTGAGTGCTCACCCCGCTCTCTTTCTCTTCTTCCCCAGAGCAAAGTGATGGAGGGGACCCCTGTGACCCCCCCCAGCATCAGCTGAGCCCCCCCCGCTGCAGCCCCCCGGGCTCCCCACACTACTGAATAAAGAAACTGCTGCCCTGCCTCTGGTTTCCCGTCTGCCATGTGCTCTGCAGCCTGCCCGGGGAAAACCCCCGCTCCCGGGGGAGGCCCCAGCGGTTTTGGGGTCCCCCGGCTCCGGCTGGGAGCGCCGGGGGTGTTCCCGGACCGGCGGGGTGGGCGCGGGGTGCGCTCCGGTGATGCCCGGGGTAGGGGGGGGCCGCGCAGCCCCCCCGGCGAGGTGGGATGGGAGGGAGCGAGCGGCCAGGCACGCACATCGCCTTCCTTCTGCTCCGCTGCACTCGGCCGAGGCCGCGCTCGCCGCGAGGACCGGGCACCGGTAAGGGGCTGCGGGCGGGGCCGGGGGGGGTACAGGCGGCGGGGACCCCCGTGCTGGGCATCGGGAGTTCCTGGGATTGGGATGAGGCGGCTCCCAGGGCTGGGAAATGCCGGGGGGATCGGTGCTGGGGACTCTGCGGGTGTAGCCGTGCGCCCCGGTGCGCCCCGGTTCTCGGCAGGGTGGGTGGCAGGTGTCCGGTGGAGCATGAACGTGACACCGGTGGGATCGCCGCTCGGTGGGTGCTGCGGGACGGGGGTCACCCCCCATGGCCTCAGATTCACGTTCCTGTCCCCATCCAACCCACGGGAGCACCAGGAGTGGGGCGGGGGGAGCCCCGAAACCCGAGGTAGGGGCTGAGACCCGGTGGCCAAAATTCACCGTGGGTGGGGGGGGGAACCCGCGTGTCCCGGCCCCGGGGTGTCCCCGGGGTGTCCCCAACCGTGGGAGGGGGGTCCCCGCCGGCGAGCCCCTCCCGGCCGCGGCTCCCGGAGCTCCCCCCGCAGGGACGGCGATGAGACGGAGCCGGACAGCGCTGTCCTTCCTCGGCGCGGAGGTGAGACCGGCACCGGGGGCTACCGCGGGGGGGGCGAGGGGTGTCCCGGGGGGCGAGGGGTGTCCCCGGTATAAACGTCCCAGCGCCGGGCCCCCGGGCAGCAATAACCGGGCTGGCGGCGCTGAGCGGGAGTTAATTATCCCCTTAATGGGCGGTTAATTATTATTCACCTCTGCGTAATTGCGCGCCGGCTCCGGGGGTTTTTCCGGTGGGGTCCCGGGGGAAGTCAGGGGGTTCCTGTCCGGTGGCGCCGGGAGGAGGAGGAGGAGGAGGACGGGGGGAGTCCCGGTGGCTCCGTGCGCTGCGGGCGGAGCCGCTCCCGGTGCAGCGGCCGTGCCTTTCCCCGTGCCCCCGGTAACAGCCCGGTACCCCCCGGCTGCAGCGCCGCACCGTGTCCGGCAGGGGGCGCCAGCGCGCTACCGGCGCTCGGTACCGGCGGGGGCGGGCGGGGGGCGCTGCCCGGGCGGGACCCTCGCACCGGGACCAGCCAGGAGCCCCCGGGGCCGCTCCCCTCACCCCTCACGGCTGTTCCCTTTCCCGGCAGCGCTGCCGCGATCCCGCCGAGGCCGCCCCGTCGGGCCCGGGCCCGGGAGCGGCGGTGGGCGCCGTGCGCCGGCGTTTCTCCGGGACCCCGTTGCTGCCGCCGCTGGGCTGCCGGTTGGCGGAGGCGGCCCGAGCCCCCGAGCCCGAGGCTGCCCGGGTGGTGTTCACTATCGAGGAGAGCGGCCCGAGCAGCGGCGATGAGTCCGAGCCCCCCCGGTAAGGGCAGGACGGGGGAGCGGGGAGGTGATGCCCCGGTGGCACCGGGAACGGGTTACCGGGCAGGGCACGGCTGCCGGGGATGCTCCCGGGTTCAGCACCGGCGGCCGGACAGCGGCACCGGGGCAGAGCACCCGGTGGGTTGGGGACAAACCCCTCTGTTCCAGCCCCGGGATGTCCCTGTCACCCCCCCGACACTCCTGTCCCCCACTGCCACCGCCACACCGTCCCTGTCACCCCCATCCCCTCTTTTTCCCACCACCCATCCCTGTCCTCACCCTCCTCACCCCCTCCTTGTCCCCATGCCGTGTCCCAGCCAGAGCCACCGCAGGGCTGGCCTGGCCCTGCCCGAGGTGACCTCGGTCCCTCCCGCAGTGGCTCGGGCCCAACTGTGCTGCTGCAGGGCTATTTTTGGGCCCTTCCCCCTGTCCCGTGCCTCTCCCAGCCCGGCTTGTGGGGACAGCAAGGAGCTGGCACAGCCGAGGGACATGACTCTGGTGTCACTTGTCCTCCACCCCTGCACAGACACGTGGGGACAGTGACACTCCGATAAGGACTGGCTGTGCTGGGGACGAGCACTGGCTGTCCCGTGGCCAGCCCAGCCCGTGGTGCCCGGTGCTGCTGGCTGCCAGCCAGCACGGGGGACAATTCCCTCTCTCCCACATCCCCTGATGTCCCTCTGTGCCAGCATCCCTCTGCCCTGATGTCCCCACTGTCGTGTTTGCAATCCCTTGAAAGCAGAGGTGACCCCTCCAGGACCCCCATCCGATGGGTTTTGGGGTCCCTGCTGTCCCTCCTGGCTCCCTGCCAGCTGCTGGATATTTTTGTGGCCATCAGGAACAGCAGGTAGCCACATCCTGCTGCATCAGGCACTGGGCAGGTGCCAGCTCCTGTGGCCAGGCCAGTGGGTCCCCCACAGTGTCACTGTCACCAGCTGGACCTCACCCTGCTGCTCCCTGTTCTGCTCGGGAGTGGCTCCAGGAGGGGACAGCCCCAGGGAGGGGTTGGGGCACGGAGTGGGGTGGGTTTGGCTCTCACAGGTGCCCCAGTGTCACCATGGCACAGCCCCACCAACTGTCTCGGTGCTCCAGACTCAGCTGTGTCCCTTGCTGTCACCATGGCACAGCCCCACCACGTGTCCAGGATACTCCAGACTAAATTGTGTCCCTCTGTGGCATCGTGGCACAGCAACACTTTGTGTCCAAGGTGCTCCAGACTCAGTTGTGTCCCTCAGTGTCACTGTGGCACAGCCACACTGCGTGTCCAAGGTGCTCCAGACTCAGTTGTGTCCCTCAGTGTCACCATGGCACAGTCCCACCAAGTGTCCAAGGTGCTCCAGACTCAGCTGTGTTCCTTGGTGTCACCATGGCACAGCCCCACTGCGTGTCCAGGATGCTCCAGACTCAGTTGTGTCCCTTGTTGTCACCGTGGCACAGCAACACTTTGTGTCCGAGGTACTCCAGACTCAGCTGTGTCCCCCAGTGTCACTGTGGCACAGCCACACTGCGTGTCCAGGATGCTCCAAGCTCAATTGTCACCCCTAGTGTCACCATGGCACAGCCACACTGCGTGTCCAGGATGCTCCAAGCTCAGTTGTGTCCCTTGTTGTCACCATGGCACAGTCCCACCGCGTGTCTAGGATACTCCATACTCGGTTGTGTCCCTTGTCACCATGGCACAGCCCCACCGCGTGTCCAGGATGCTCCGTGCTCAGCCGTGTCCCTCAGTGTCACCGTGGCACATCCACTCCGTACATCTCAATCCCTGGGGGCTTCGTGGGCCGTTTTTCCGTGTGTCCAGGCAAAGCACCCCTGCCCTTTGAGGAGCAGCTGCCGCCTCGGGGACAGCAGGGTGGCCGGTGGCACCGGGCCAGCGAGGGGCCACGTGCCCGGGCCGCCAGGCACACCGGGGGGGGACCCGCTCCCTGCGCCGGCTGCCGGAGCCAGACAGTTGTTTAATTTCCCAGGCGCAGGGCGGGAGGGGGATGGAAAGTTTCCCGGCGGGGCTGCCGGGGCCGGGACGGCCGCACGCTTCCTGCTCCGCACCGGGGCCAGCGGGGCCTCGCCACCGGCCCGGGGGTCCCTGAGCCGGGCCATGCTGCCCACCACGCACCGCTCGCCGGGGGCTTCTCCGGCCACGTCCCCTCGCGGTTCCCCCCGAAATTCCCCCGTCTTCTTCAGGAAGCTCCTGATGAACCAGAGCATCCGCCTACAGCGGCGCTTCACCGTGGCGCATCCCCTCTGGTAAGGGGGGGACGCTGGCGGGTCCCCGCGGGGAGGTGGCACCAGGCTGTGCTGCCGGGGATGGGGGCAGTGGCTCCCCCCAGAGTTGTGGCACGTCCTCAGGGCTGTGCGCCCGCGGGGATGCGGGGGACGAGGAGGGGACAGCGGGTGTCCCCCCGCATGGTCAGGGGATGAGCCGGGCACGGGGAGGCGCCGGACGAGCGGGGCTGAGCACGGACACGCTCGTGGCAGCGATGACCGGGAGGAGGGACACGCGGAGGGGTGGCCCGGTGGGCACGGAGAGGGGTTTTGCCCTCCAAATGAAGTCACCAACCCACCCCCCGCCGCTGCTCCCTGCGCTCCCCACCCGGAGCTCTGCGGGGTTGGATTTGGGGAGCCGTGGGGCTCAGCACATCCCTCCTCAGCGGCGACAGCATCTATTTATAGCGGCCCCCGGCCCCCCCCCGCCACGGACACCGCTCGGAGGTCATCAACGCCGAAACGAGGGGGGTTAATTGGGCACCGACCCCGTGGCGGGGGCTCGTGTCCCCCGGGGCTGTCCCCTGCGGTGGCAGCGGGGTCAGGGGTGGTGGCACAGGGCCGGGAACAGACGCGGGCATCGCCCCGCGGGGCCGTCGGAGGGACAATGGGGCTTTGTGTCGCCGGTACCATCGGGGATGGGAAGCCGAGGCAGGAAAACAAGGGGCTGCGGGATGGCATGACGCGGTGCCGGCTGGCACTGCCACTGCCGGGGACAGCCGTGCCACAGCGAGCGGGGCTGCCGGAGCGGGACGATGCTGCCGGGCAGCCGCTGCCCGTCCCGGAGGCATTCCTGCATCGGGTACGTGCTGGGCTCCCGCTGGGGACACGGTGGCCCCGGTGGCATCTGTGCTTTCCCCCGCGCTCTGGGGTGGCTTGTCCCCGTCGTCACGGCGGTGGCGGCTGCGGGAGGGGACAGGCGGTGGATGGCCCTCGCTGTGTCCCTTTCCCATGACCCCGAGGCCGGCAGTGCGGCAGGGTGGGTGAGGCGGCCGCGGCCGGCTTGGGGACACTGCAGAGTCACCACGGCTGTCCCCTGTCCCCCCTGGATGTGCAGGGCTGCCAGGTGACTCCGGTTGGGGTGCCCCTGGGCTACCGCCAGCGCGTCCCCAGGGGCCAGGGCTTGGCTTCTGCGCCGGTTTCTGTCCTTCGATGTCCCCTGGCTCCGTGCCGTGGCTGGGATGTTGTCCCCTCCATGGGACACGGCGCCTCGAGACGGGGCTGATGGAGGCTTTGGGGCTTTGGAGGATTTGGGACCGTGGTTCTGGTGACAGGAGCCAGCCCTTCCTGGGGTGTCTGGAGCTTGGAGCTTCAGGGCAGTGGGTCCTGGTGACACTTGGGTGACATGGGACAGGACTCTGTGTCCCAAATCCCAGACCCCACTGTGCCAGCGGGGAGCTGAGAGGGTCCACGTGCACCGAGCTGTGCCCGTTTCCAGCAGCAGGTGGAGGAGCCAGGACTGGGCACCAGTGTCACCGCAGGGTCACCAAGGCACAGTGAGATGGTGGCACAGAGAACCCGACAAACGCGGCAGCATCCCCTGGGCCGAGTCCCTGTGCTGTGCGCCCCGTGCCAACCTTGTCCCCTCTCCCTTCACAGCTTTGACCTGGAGAATGGCCCCCCCGGGCGGGGCGTGCTGGACCCCCAGGCCAGCCCGGGCGCGGGGCTGGTCCTGCAGGGCACCTTCTCACACGGCCAGCGCCGCGAGTCCTTCCTCTACCGCTCCGACAGCGACTACGACCTGTCCCCAAAAGCCATGTCCCGCAACTCCTCCATCGCCAGCGACCTGTGAGTGTCCCCCAACCCACATCCCCTGCCACCCCTCTCCCCTCACCGAGCCTCACCCTCCCTGTGCTCCCGCAGGCATGGAGAAGACATGATCGTCACACCCTTTGCCCAGGTAGGTGCCACCGCTGTGCCCTGCCCAGGAGGGGACACGGCCTGAGGCCAGCAGCGGGGTGGGTGTCCCGGGGGGGGTCCGTCCCAGCCCAGCCTCCTGTCGCCCCCCAGGTCCTGGCCAGCCTCCGAACCGTCCGCAGCAACCTGACCCACCTGCAGGACCGCGCTGCCATCAAGTGAGTCGGCGGCGGGTGGGAGGGCGAGGATGTCACCTGGGTGGGGACCCCAACCCGTGGAAAGGGAGGGGACATCACTGCGGGGGTCCCAGCTACTCAGCCCCCCGTGTTTCACAGGCGAGGATCGAGCAGCAGCCTGCCCTCGGGGAGCAAGGCCAGCCTCTCCGGTGAGTGCCTGGGGGGACGGTGGTGGGGAGATTTTGGGACGAGCTGGCTGTCCCTGTGTCCCCAGGGTGTGTCCTGCCGTGCCCTGAGGGGTGCAGCAACCCCCCCCACCAAGCCAAGGCAGAGCTGCGGCTTTGCCCTTCGGGATCCATGTCTGGTTTTCGGCAGCTCCTCCCGCCTGGCCGCCCTTCGCGGCGGTGGAAAAGCTCCGGTTGACGTCAAACCTTCCATTAATAAAACCCCGGCGGTGAGCGGGGCCCCGCGGGAGCCCGGCTGCCCCCGGGGCTGGCTGTCACCCCACGGGGACAGCGTGGCACACCGCGTGCCGGGGCTGCCACGCCATGGGGACAGCGCGCCGGGGCTGAGCCCCGCTGCCCAGGGATGCCCGACCCCCGCGTCCCCCCGTGTCCCCCGCCACCCCTCTCGGGGGGTGCTGTGACCCTCGGTACCGGGTGGCCGCGCTGCTGGCAGCTCCCTTGCCAAGCTGGCGGGTGCCCCCAGCAGAAGATGCCCACCAGAAGCTGTCGAGGGAGACCCTGGAGGAGCTGGATTGGTGCTTGGACCAGCTGGAGACGCTGCAGACCAGGCACTCGGTCAGCGAGATGGCCTCCAACAAGGTAAGGCACCCTATCACGGTCACCCTGGTGGGTGTGGGGGACCCCAGAGCCCCCCAGGATGTCCTGGCAGCCCCCCACACCGCTGACCCTGCCAACCACCCGCAGTTCAAGCGGATGCTGAACCGGGAGCTGTCGCACCTCTCGGAGACCAGCCGCTCCGGGAACCAGGTGTCCGAGTACATCTCCAGCACCTTCCTGGGTGAGGAACCCCCACCCCGGGGTCACCTCCCTGCTGGCAGCAGGGTGGGCTTTGTGTCCCCAGAGAGATGATGCCAGCTGAGGGTCCCACCTGCTTCTTGTGGAGGAATGGAATGGGGGGACCAGGGGGGTTTTCCTGGGTGTCCCAGTTGGGATTTGCTGCTTGGAGATGTCACAGCATTGGGAGTGCTGGCTCATACTGGTGTGTACTGGTGCTCTGGGGCTGTTGGGGCCATCCTTGTCTGCCTGGAGGAGGTAAAGCACTGCAGCCCCCCAAATTATCACAGTGTGACCTGTCCTCAGCGTGACCCGGGGGCAGGGGGATGCTGGCAGTGAAATTTGTGCTCCTGCCCCGCTCACGGCCTCCCCGTGTCACCCCAGACAAGCAGCACGAGGTGGAGATCCCCTCAGCACTGACAAAGGACAAGGAGAAGGAGAGGAGGAAGCGCCCCATGTCCCAGATCAGCGGGGTCAGGAAGCTCAAGCACAGCTCCAGGCTGGCGGCCGCCGGCATCCCGCGCTTCGGGGTGCGCACGGAGCACGAGGCGCTGCTGGCCAAGGTGGGCCCTGGCAGGGGTGACCCACCCGGCCATGGTGTCCCCACCACCATCCCCCCATGGATCTCTGTCCCTCTGCTCCCCAGGAGCTGGAGGACACCAACAAGTGGGGGCTGGACGTGTTCAAAGTCGCCGAGTACTCGGGGAACCGCCCGCTGACCGCCATCATGTACAGCATCTTCCAGGTGAGCATCCCACAGGGTGTCCCTGTCCCTGTCCTGGGATGGGGACACAGGAGCCACCTCCTGCCTCCCCGCAGGAGCGTGACCTGATGAAGACTTTCCGCATCCCCGTCAACACCTTCATCACGTACATGCTGACGCTGGAGGATCACTACCACGCCGACGTGGCCTACCACAACAACCTGCACGCCGCCGACGTGGCGCAGTCCACGCACGTCCTCCTCTCCACGCCGGCGCTGGAGGTGATTCCCGCTCACCTGAGGCCACCCAGGTGTGTGTGACGTGTCCCCAACGGCTTTTCCCGCCGTTCCCAGGCTGTCTTCACCGACCTGGAGATCCTGGCTGCCATCTTCGCCAGCGCCATCCACGATGTTGATCATCCCGGGGTCTCCAATCAGTTCCTCATCAATACCAGTGAGCTGGGGAGCAGGGAAGGACCTGGGGGATATTTGGGGGGACCCCAAGAGTCACCCTGGGGTGATCAGTGGCATCTCACAGACTCAGAGCTGGCCCTGATGTACAACGACGCCTCGGTGCTGGAGAATCACCACCTGGCCGTGGGCTTCAAGCTCCTGCAGGAGGAGAACTGCGACATCTTCCAGAACCTGAGCAGGAAGCAGAGGCAGACGCTGCGTAAAATGGTCATCGACATGGTACGGGGGGGCTGGAGCACTCCAGGGGGGTCTGGGCTGGGGGATCAGGCTGAGACCCCTTCCCACCTCTCCCTGCCCAGGTGTTGGCCACGGACATGTCCAAGCACATGAACCTGCTGGCGGATCTGAAGACCATGGTGGAGACCAAGAAGGTGACCAGCCTGGGGGTGCTGCTGCTGGACAACTACTCTGATCGGATCCAGGTGGGGACACACCTGAGCAATCCTTCCCATCCTGCCTCTGCCCTGCTGGGATGTCCCATCTGGTGCCACCACCCTCCCAAACCCAACTGGGGCGAGCCGAGCGAGTTTGTGGCACGGCGTGGGTGGCCCTGGGGGACAGAGGACACGGTGTCCATGCCCACAGGTGCTGCAGAACATGGTGCACTGTGCTGACCTCAGCAACCCCACGAAGCCGCTGGAGCTGTACCGGCAGTGGACCGACCGCATCATGGTGGAGTTCTTCCACCAAGGGGACCGGGAGCGGGAGAAGGGCATGGAGATCAGCCCCATGTGTGACAAGCACACCGCCTCCGTGGAGAAATCCCAGGTGGGGGGTGGCAGCCTGGGGACAGGGCTGGGGGGATGAAGGGCCGGGCAGGGGGCTCAGCTCTGCCTCCCCCCCCAGGTGGGATTCATCGACTTCATCGCCCACCCGCTGTGGGAGACGTGGGCAGACCTGGTGCACCCCGATGCTCAGGAGCTGCTGGACACGCTGGAGGACAACCGGGAGTGGTACCAGAGCATGATCCCGCGCAGCCCCTCCCCTCCGCCCCAGGCACCCGCCGTGTCCCCCGCCAACACCGACAAGTTCCAGTTCGAGCTGACGCTGGAGGAGGAGGAGGAGGGTGAGTCGGACACGGAGCTGGAGGGGGCTGAGAGCCCCCTGGATGAGGACAACAGCGGCTCCAAGACACCCGGCACGGATGACTCGGAGTGTGCCGACCCCAAGCGCCTGTCCCCCGGCCCCGGGGACCGGGACTCGCCCGTGCCTCGCCCCAGCGACGTGGACAACCGGAGGGCACTGGAGGGGACGCTGCCAAAGGACGGTGGCAGCAGCGGGTGCTCCGTGCCGGGGGCTGAGGGCAGCCAGGGGCTGTGCCTGGACACAGAGGGCAATGTCACATTCCTGTCCCTGGGCACGTAGCAGCACTGACCCCCGAGTCCCCTCGCTGCTGGGGGACGTGGGGCTCTGCCCTGAGCGGTTTTGGGGACAGCACTGGCACTGCAGGGACTCGGAGGCACCCAGGTTGTGTCCCCGTTTGGGAGCTGACAGGTACGAGGATGCTGCTGGCCTTGTCCCTGCTCCCAGCTGCTGGGAAAGGTCCCTGTCCCCTTCGGACACAGCGTGCTCTGGGCCCAGCCCAGCCCTGGGGACATCGCACCGCGCAGGGCTGCAGGAAGGAGCGTTCCAGCACCTTTCCGGGTGTCCCCTCGCAGGACAGCAGCCCCACGGTGGGATGAGGTGGGCAAAGGGTGCTGGTGACACCCCCAGCACGAGGCACCCCCAGGCACCGGCGCACGGCACAGGCACGGCTCAGCGGTTTATTTATTTGGGGAAAGGTTCACTTTTTAAAGCCTTTTGTAGCTCACTTTTTACTACGAGCCTCTCCGAGGCTCGCACACTTTTTTTCGGGCGGAAGGATGCGTTTTTTCAGGGGAGGAAAGTCGCATTTCTGCTCTGTGATCACCCAAAATACCATTTGTACTTCACATTTCGGACCCTGGCGGGTGCTGTCACCATCCCCCCACCCCCCATCTCCGGTGTCCTGCCTGGGGCAGGGTCCTTTGGGATTCTTCCTTCACCTTCCAGAGATTAAACCCGGTTTGTTCCACCCTAAACATGAGCCCTTGCAAGCGCCTCTTTGTGTCACGGGAGCCGCCAGCCGATGTCCCCAGGGACCGGCGTGGTTGGTGGCCCCGTCTCCCTCCGGGCACCGGGCAGGGCCTGGCTCTGAGCTGGAACAAAAGCCAGCTCCTCCCTGGAAACGCCGATCCATCACTGGCAAACACGACCTGCTAAGGTAAATATTTAATCGCCGGCTTGGCGCGGTGCGGAGCCCGTTCCCGGCTCTTCCGCATTGCTCCCCACGGTGATTTATCTCCACAAACACGTCCCCACCCGTGGCACTGCCCTGGCACGTGGGGCCCTCGCCCCCCTGGCAGCAGCAGGGCTTGCAGAGCTGATGGTTCTTTCCCAGATGTTTTCCAGGGTTTGGCCGGGTCCTGCACAGGGTGCTGGTGGCTCTGTGCCATCCCTGGTGGGTGCTGGATGTCCCCATCTCTCCAGACTCTGTGCGCTCAAACTCCTCCAATCCAGATCCTCTGCCAGGCTGGAGAGGGGCAGGAGCTGGTGGGAAAAATCCCTTTTTTCCCTGTTTCTGGCTGAGGGCTGCAGCACCAGGAGGGCGGTGGGGCTGTTGCCTGGGGAAGGTGATGGAAAATGCCCACAGCAGCCAGGACCATCCTGGAGCCATCCTAAAGCTGGTTCCATCTCTGAGTCTGGATCCATCCTAAAGCTGGTTCCATCCTTAAGCTTGGATCCATGCCTAATTCTGTATCCATCCTACAGCTGGTTCCATGGCTAAGCTTGGATCCATCCCTAATTCTGGATCTATCCTGTAGCTGATTCCATTCCTAATTCTGGATCCGTCCCTAATTCTGGATTCACCCTAAAGCTGATTCCATCGCTAAGCCTGGATCCATCCCTAATTCTGGATCCGTCCCCAATTCTGGATTCACCTCTGACCCCGTGTCCATCCCCATGACTGTCCATCCCCGACCCATGTCCATCCCTGACCCATTGTCCATCCCTGACCTGTGTCCGTCCCTGTCCCATGTCCATCCCTGTCCTGTGTCCATTCCTGCCCTGTGTCCATCCCTGACCCCGTGTCCATCCCTGACCCCGTGTCCATCCCTGACCCGTGTCCATCCCTGTCCTGTGTCCATCCCTGCCCTGTGTCCATCCCTGACCCCGTGTCCATCCCTGCCTCCTGGTCATCCATTCTGTGCTGGACTGTCCATGCCACCGCACTGTCACCGGGGTTTGTGGTCACTGTCCCCACTGCCCACTCAGTGTCCAGCTCGGTCCTACTGGGGCTGTGGCTCTGCCATGAGCCTGGGCAGGAGCAAAGAGCCGAACAGGGACAGAGCCCCCCGGGCAGGGCAGGACAGGGCAGGGCCCGGGAGGCTCCCGGGGCCCCGGGGCAGGGCAGGGCAGGACGGGCAGGGCAGGGCAGGGCGGTGCCGCTGCCCTCAGGCCGCCATATGCTGCCGGCCCTAATCCCCGCTGGAGCCTGAGGGCGAGGGAGGACATGGCCGCCCACCTGCGCACCAGCCCCGCCTCAGCGCCAGCCGCCCCGTCACGGGTAGGATCAGCCTGCCCGCCACTGCAGGGCTGGTGAAGGCGTCGCGATAGCGCGCCATGTCGCGACAGGGAGGCTGTCAAATTCCGCCCCCCCTCTGAGCGGGAATGGTTCGCCCTGCACCCCCGTTGGCGCAGGGAGTGGTTCATCCCGCACCCCGCAGAGCGCGGCCGGACCGCACCACTGCGCGTTGCCGGAGGAGGGGGCGGCGCCCACCACCGCGCCGGGAGGGGGGCTCTCCTCCCCCCGCGTCCGCCCGCTGTCCATCAGAGCGCGCCGCCGAGCCAATCAGCGCCGCCTTTAGGGGCGCGCCCGTGACGTAGGAGCTCATTTGCATAGCGAGCCCCGCCCCTCTGCCGACGTCACCCGGGCTCCGCATCTGCTGCAGTCGCTGCGGGGAGGAGGCGGCGGCGCGAGCGCGGCAGAGGTGAGACCCCCCCCCCCCCACCACCGGGACCCCCCCCGGGACCCCCCCACTGCGACACCCCCGCAGGGACCCCCCCCGAGACCCCGCTGTGAACCCCCCCGGCACCGGGAGGGGAGGGGCGGCTGCAGCGGAGGAGGCGGGAGGCGAGGGGGGGATGATGATGATGATGATGATGATGATGGATGCGGCGTGGGGGGGGCTGCGCAGGGCCTGGGGGGGGGTCTCGGTGCGGCGGAGACCGAGTGGGGTCGGGCCTGCGGGGAGGAGCAGGGGGTGACCCCCTCCCCATCAGCTCCGTGCGTACCCCCGATCAGCACCCTGACCTGTCAATCAGCACCCTGACCTGTCAATCAGCACCCTGACCCCCCCATCAGCACCCTGACCCCCCCATCACCACCCTGTCCCCCTCCTCGCAGCACTCTGCACCCCCCACCCCGCAATCAGCACCCTGCGCCCCCCCATCAGCATCCCGAACCCCTTTCTTTCAACCCTGCACCCCCCCAAACATCACCCCCCTGCACCCCCCCCATCAACCCCCCCTCCATCAGCACCCCGAAATGCCCCCCAGCACCCCGCACCCCCTCCCTGCAGCGCCCTGCACCCCCCTCCCCGAGCTCCCCGCATCCCCTCTGCCCAGCATCCCTGTGCTCCATCCCCCTGCTCCACCCTCCAGCCTGGGCGAGCGCCCACCTCTGTGCCCCCCCTGCCTGGCATCACCCTCCCCATGGCTGTGTGTGACACCCCATAGCTCTGTGTGTCACCCCATGGCTCTGAGTGCCACCCCATAGGTCTGTGTGACACCCCACAGCTCCCTGTGACACTCCATAGCTCTGTGCGACACCCCATGGCTTTGTGTGCCACCCTATAGCTCCCTGTGACACCTCATGGCTCCCTGTGCCACCCCCTGGCTCTGAGTGCCACCCCATGGCTCCCTGTACCACCCCATAGCTCTGTGTGACACCCTACAGTGGCCCTGTGCCACCCCACAGCTCCCTGTGTCACCCCATAGCTCTGTGTGACACCCCACGGCTCTGAGTGCCACCCCAGGCTCTGAGTGCCACCCCGTGGCTCTGTGTGCCACCCCATAGCTCTGTGTGCCACCCCAGGCTCTATGTGTCACCCCACAGCTCCCTGTGACACCCCACAGCTCCCTGTGACACCCTATAGCTCTGAGTGCCACCCCAGGCTCTATGTGTCTCCCCATAGCTCCCTGTGCCACCCCACGGTTCCCTGTGTCACCCCACAGCTCCGTGTGCCACCCCACAGCTCCCTGTGACACCCCATAGGTCTGAGTGACACTCTACAGCTCCCTGTGCCACCCCACAGCTCCCTGTGCCACCCCACAGCTCCCTGTGCCACCCCATAGCTCTGTGTGCCACCCCACAGCTCCCTGTGACACCCCATAGGTCTGAGTGACACTCTACAGCTCCCTGTGCCACCCCACAGCTCCCTGTGCCACCCCACAGCTCCCTGTGCCACCCCATGGCTCCCTGTGCCACCCCACAGCTCCCTGTGCCACCCCATAGCTCTGTGTGCCACCCCACAGCTCCCTGTGACACCCCACGTCTCCCTGTGTCACCCCACGGTGCCCTGTGCCACCCCCCAGCTCGGTGGCACCGCGCTGGCCGCGCTGTGCAGGGCCATCGCCACCGGTGCCATTTTGTCACCGGGAAGATGCAGGAGAGGCTGCGGCGCCCCGACGCCACCACGGCAGATCCTGGCAGATCCTGGGAGCCACGGCAGATCCTGGCAGCTGTGGCAGTTCCTGGCAGCTGTGGCAGTTCCTGGCAGCTGTGGCAATTCCTGGGAGCCACGGCCAGCCCTGGAATCCACAGCAAATCTCTGGGGTCGCACCAAACCCTGAGGGCCACGTGCCCCACATTCGGTGTGGCCACACCGCGGGGTCCCCGCTCTTGGGGGTGACAGGAGGTGACTTCTCCGAGCTGAGTGACCCAGTGATGGCCACACCTGAACCAAAACATTCCTGATCCGTGCTGGGAAACGGCTCCAAAGCGCTGCCGGCCCCGTCACGGCCTGTCCCCACCTTGCAGATGGCGTCCGCTACCGACTCCCGCTATGGGCAGAAGGAATCCTCGGACCAGAACTTCGATTACATGTTCAAGATCCTGATCATCGGCAACAGCAGCGTGGGGAAAACCTCCTTCCTGTTCCGGTACGCCGACGACTCCTTCACGCCCGCCTTCGTCAGCACCGTCGGCATCGACTTCAAGGTCAAGACCATCTACAGGAACGACAAACGCATCAAACTGCAGATCTGGGTGAGGAGGGAGACCCTCGGGGGGCCCCGAGCGCTGGGGTGGGCTGGGGTGGTGGGGAGGGGGTGGGGGTTGGTGTGGGGAGATGGTCAGTGAGGGGTGGTGGTCAGTGAGGGGTGATGGATGGTGAGAGGGTGATGGATTGTTGGTCTGGGGGGTGATGGTCACTCTGGGGGTGATGGTCACTCTGGGGCGATGGTTGTGGGGTGATGGTTTTTGTGGGGTGATGGTGAGAGGGTGATGGATTGTTGGTCTGGGGTGTGATGGTCGCTCTGGGGGTGATGGTCACTGTGGGGTGATGGTGGGTGTGGGGTGATGGTGAGAGGGTGATGGATTGTTGGTCTGGGGGTGATGGTCACTCTGGGATGATGGTCAGTGAGAGGTGGTGGTGTGGGGATGATGGATTGTTGGTCTGGGGGTGATGGTCACTCTAGGGCGATGGTTATTGTGGGGTGATGGTTGGGTGATGGTGGGTGTGGGGTGATGGTGAGGGGGTGATGGATTGTTGGTCTGGGGGTGATGGTCACTCTGGGGCGTGGTGGTCACTCTGGGCTGATGGCCACTTTGGGGGTGATGTTCACTGTGGGGTGATGGTCACTGTGAGGGTGATGGTCACTCTGGGGGTGATGGTCACTGTGAGGGTGATTGTCACTCTGGGGGTGATGGTCAGTCTGGGCTGATGGTCACTCTGAGGTGATGCTTCTTTGGGCCATTATGGCTTTGGAGCTGCCCCACCAGGGCGATGCCAGGGTGAGGCTGGAACTGTCCCCACGTGCTGCTGTCCTTGGGAGGTGTCCCTGCATCCCTGAGCGGGGTGACACTGTGCTGTCCCCTGTCCCTGCACCCTGGGGAGGTGACACTGTGCTGTCCCCTGTCCCTGCACCCTGGGGGAGGTGACACTGTGCTGTCCCCTGGGGAGGTGACACTGTGCTGTCCCCTGTCCCTGCACCCCTTGTGGGGGGTGACATTGTGCTGTCCCTGCACCCTGGGGAGGTGACACTGTGCTGTCCCTGCACCTTGAGGAGGTGACACTGTACTGTCCCCTGGGGTGGTGACACTGTGCTGTCCCCTGGGGAGGAGGTGACACCGTGCTGTCCCCTGGGGTGGTGACACTGTGCTGTCCCCTGGGGAGGAGGTGACACCGTGCTGTCCCCTGGGGAGGGGGTGACACTGTGCTGTCCCCTGGGGAGGAGGTGACACCGTGCTGTCCCCTGGGGAGGGGGTGACACTGTGCTGTCCCCTGGTGGGAGGGTGTGACACCGTGCTGTCCCCTGTCCTGCCCAGGACACGGCCGGGCAGGAGCGGTACCGCACCATCACCACCGCCTACTACCGCGGGGCCATGGGCTTCATCCTCATGTACGACATCACCAACGAGGAGTCCTTCAACGCCGTGCAGGACTGGTGAGCGCCACCAGGGCACCCCAAACCTCCCCCCAGCCGCCCCCTCCCCACCCCTCTGACCCCTCTGTGCTGTCCCCAAGGTCCACCCAGATCAAGACCTACTCCTGGGACAACGCCCAGGTGCTGCTGGTGGGGAACAAGTGTGACATGGAGGATGAGCGCGTGGTCTCCTCGGAGAAGGGGCGCCAGCTCGCCGAGCACCTGGGTGAGTTGGGGAGGGGGGACCCCCCTGCTACAGCTGCCAGCCCACAATTAATTTAATTAAGGGATTAATTACCGCCGCGTAATCGCCGCGCTCTGATATCGGTGGTGACTTGGCACCCGGCGAAAAAACACGGAGTCGTTTCAGAAAAACAACAATTACACACCTTGAGCTTTCTGAGGGGTGCTGGGGGGAGGATTTGGGTGGGAAAAACGGGATTTTGTGGGTGGTGGGGGCGGGCTGGAAACCCTTTAAATATTGAATGAGAGGAGGAGCAGCTGCGTGGGGCCGGAGTTTGATGTGAGTGCTTGTCCCTGTGTCCCTCTGTCCCCTCCTCTCTCCTCTACATTGTCCTCACCACCTCAGGGTTTGAGTTTTTCGAGGCCAGCGCCAAGGACAACATCAACGTGAAGCAGACCTTCGAGCGGCTGGTGGACATCATCTGCGAGAAGATGTCGGAGTCGCTGGACACGGCCGACCCCGCGGTCACCGGGGCCAAGCAGGGCCCCCAGCTCACGGACCAGCAGGCTCCCCCTCACCAGGACTGTGCCTGCTAGGGGCCAGCCCCCCCCCTAAAACCCCCCCAAAATCCGGTCAGTGCACCCCAACCCCCCCCCGAGCTCCTCCTCTTGGGGGCTTTTGCTGCTGATACCTCCGAAAGGGCTGCAGCCCCTCTAGGAGCCCCCCACTCCCAATTCATTAGGCTATGCCCCCCCCCACCCCTTAATTTATTTTTAAGCCTGGGCTGGTAGAAAAATCCCCCCACCCCCCCCCTCATTCTGCTTTTAATCACTGTCAAGAAACCATCACCCCCAGCCTCATCTCCCCTGGTGATTCCCCCTGTCCTGGCAGCTGGAGAGCCCCCTGTCCTTGTACCCCGTCCTGGAGACCCCCCTGTCCTGGTACCTCCTGCCCTGGAGACCCTCCCAGTCCTGGTACCCCCTGTCCTGGCACCTGGAGAGCCCCTCTGTCCTGGTATCCCCTGTCCTGGAGACCCCCCTGTCCTGGTACCTCCTGCCCTGGAGACTCTCCCAGTCCTGGTACCCCCTGTCCTGTCACCTGGAGACCCCCCTGCTCTGGCACCCTCTGCCCTTTTTCCTACTCTGAGACCCCCATCCTGGTACCCTGTGTCTTTTTTCCTATTCTGGAACCCCCTGCCCTGGAGACCCCCTTACTCTGGGACCCCCTGTCCTTTTTTCCTGCTCTGGGACCCCTTATCCTGGCACCTCCTGCCCATTCTCCTACTCTGGAACCCCCATCCTGGTACCCTGTGTCTTTTTTCCTGCTCTTAAACCCCCTGCCCTGGAGACCCCCCTGGCACCCCCTCCTCTTTCTCCTACTCTGGGACTCCCTGTCCTGGAGACCCTCCGTGCTCTGGCACCCCCTGTCCTTTTTTCCTGCTCTGGGACCCCCTGCCCTGGGAGTCCCCCCTATTCTGGGACCCTCTGTCCTTTTTTCCTGCTCTGGGGCCTCCTGTCCTGGGGATCCCTCCTACTCTGGAACCCCCTGTCTTTTTTTCCTACTCTGGGACCCCCTGCCCTGGAGACCCCCCTGCTCTGGGACCCCTTATCCCAGCACCCCCTTCCCTTTTTCCTGCTCTGGGACCCCCTGCCCTGGAGACCCCCCCCCATGCTCTGAGACCCCCTATCCTGGCACCCCCTACCCTTTTTCCTACTCTGGAACCCCCTGCCTTGGTACCCCATGTCTTTTTTCCTGCTCTTAAACCCCCTGCCCTGGAGACCCCCCTATTCTGGGACCCTCTGTCCTTTTTTCCTGCTCTGGGACCCCTTATCCTGGCACTCCCTCCTCTTTTTCCTATTCTGGAACCCCCATCCTGGGACCCCCTGCCCTGGGCTCCCCCTGTCCTGGGGATCCCCCTGCTCTGGGACCCCCTGTCCTGGGGATCCCCCCTACTCTGAGACCCTCTGCCCTTTTTTCCTGCTCTGGGACCCCATATCTTGGCACCCTCTCCTCTTTTTCCTACTCTGGGACCCCCTACCCTGGAGACCCCCCATGCTCTGGGACCCTCTGTCCTTTTTTCCTGCTCTGGGACCCCCATCCTGGTACCCCCTGCCCTTTTTCCTGCTCTGGGACCCCCTACTCTGGAGACCCCCCCTGCTCTGGGACCCCTTATCCCAGCACCCCCTGCCCTGGGCCCCTCCCTGCTCTGGAACCCCCTGTCCTGGGGATCCCCCCTATCCTGGTACCCACTGCCCTTTTTCCTGCTCTGGGACCCCTTATCCTGACACCCCCTCCTCTTTTTCGTACTCTGGAACCCCCTGCCCTGGGAGTCCCCCCTACTCTGGCACCCTCTGTCCTTTTTACCTGCTCTGGGACCCCCTATCCTGACACCCCCTCCTCTTTTTCCTGCTCTGGGCCCCTCCCTGCTCTGGAACCCTCTACCCTGAAGACCCCCCTGCTCTGGGACCCCCTGTCCTTTTTTCCTGCTCTGGGACCCCTTATCCTGGCACCCCCTCCTCTTTTTCCTACTCTGGAACCCCCTGTCCTGGTACCCCCTATCCTGACACCCCCTCCTCTTTTTCCTGCTCTGGCACCCCCTATCCTGGTACCCCCCAACCTTGGACCCCCTCCCATCGTGTGGATGCTGTGCCAGGACCCCCTCTCCAATCCCCCCTGGTGGAGGGGGGCTCTCTGTGCCCACCTTTCCTGCCCCTCCAGCTGGATGGATATTTCCTGACTCTTGTTTATTTGTATAAATAGATGCTAATTTATGCTCCCGCCGTCTTCCTCCTTGTACATACAGAAATTCCTTGTAAATAGGCGTAGGAAGTGACGCTGTGCGCGTGACCTGCTGTGCTGTGGCCGTGGTGGTGCATTTATATATATATATATATATATATTCTGATTTTTTTTTCCTTTTTTTTTTCTCTCTCTCAGTGTGGTAACCTTGCTTGTGAATATCACTTTAAAAAAAAAAAATCCCTCCCTCCCCAACCAAACAACAACAAAATCTTGTTATTTAAATAAGATTTAAAAAGAAAAAAAAAAATTAATTCAATCCATCAACGAGGCTGAGCCAACTGGAGTGAATCTGCCCTGGGGGGTGAGCTGGGCTGGGATATTGGGGCTGGTTTGCTCCAGGGAGTTGGGATCTCGTGTTCCTGTAGTTCTGTGCTTCTGTGGAGACTGTGAATAAGTGAATATTCCCGTAGCCATGACAGAGCTGCCCTTTATTTATTTTTTTCCTGGAGCGCTGTGTCTTTATTTTACAGATTTCCCTCTATTTCCTTCCCCTCCCTGTGATTCCATCTCCTTCCCTCCCCTTTTCCCTCCCTCCCTCTTTTTTGTGAAGTTTACTTATGGAAGAGTTACACTGTACTGTACAAATGTCAAAAGTGTCAAAAAGAGTACAATTTCCTAAAAATCACTGTATTAAAAGAAATGTTGTGAAGAAATAAATCAATGCTGATCAGAAGTTCCTCGGGGTCCCTGAGTTGACAGAGAGGAGCAAAATAATTCTGATTTTTTTTTTAAATTATCATCCCCCCAGATGGCTCCTGCTGCTGTTGGGGGAGGAGCAGGGACAAGGCATTAAGGCACAGCTTTAAAAATCAGAAAAAATTAAAAATAATCCCATTTCATTGAAAATGGAAATAATTCAGTTCTTGGGTCGTGCAGGGAGCATCCAGCTTGCCCAGAGCTGGGAGCAGAGGGATGTGATGGCCAAAACTCTGCCAAAATTTGGCTCCCTCCCCCTCCCAAGCCTGCAGAGCTGCTGGGTGCAATCACATCCCTATTTATAGAGGATCCAGGTGGCTGCAGCCCCCGCCCAGAGCAGGGAGCTGAGGCAGAGGGGGGGGAGTGCAGTGAATTTATCCTTGAGCTGGAAGAGAAAAAGCAGCAGGGGAAGGAGAGAGGAGCTGCAGGGAGTGAATCACAGAGTGGGTTTGGGTTGGGATGACCTGAAATCCCTTCCCTGCCCACCCCTGCCTGGGCAGGGACGCCTTCCAGCACCCCAGGGTGCTTTGGATCCTTCTGGGAGGCAGAGGCAGCCCCAGATGATGCTGCAGGGATGAATTCCTTCCCTTAGTGGCTGGAAGGAGCAGCAAGGGCTTGCTTTGCTCTGGAGAGGGAACAAATCCAGCCAGGATCTTCCCCAGGGGCTGCAGCAGCTTCTCCTCACCCTGACTCCAGGGCAAATCCCAGAAGAAATCACTTTAAATCTTATCCTGCACAAGAGATTGTTACAACCCCAACCCATGGCTGTAATTAGCAGATAAATTAATCAGCAGCAGGCATGTGGAGGGGTGGCTCTGTCCCTCCATTCTGAGGTGATCCACAATGCCCAGAAATCCCATTTGGTGCAGGCAGGAGCCTCTGGAACAGCCTCGTCCCCTCTCTACGCCCCGGCGCTGCGTGCTGGATTCTGGAATTAAAAAATGAAAAAAAAACAGGAATATTGGGATGAGCTGGGCATTCCCAAGGCTGGGAGGGGCTGAGGGGCGGGGCTCACCCGGTGTTTGAGGTAGGACAGGTACGTGTCCCAGCCCAGAGTCACCACGTTGACATAAACCACGCGGTACGTGGGCGGCACAAAGAGGAAATTCAGGATCTGCGCCGCCGGCCACACGCACCAGTCAGCCTGGAAAGGAGCAGGGAGCAGCTGGGAGATTCCCTGTGCATCCCAGCAGGGCAAACAGGACAGCCTGGGGTGGGGGGTACCTTGTAGAATTCCCAAAATTTCTGCTTCAGCTCGTCCCAGCTCTGCTGGAGGGATTGGCCCTCCAAGGTGCCGCTGCCTGTGGGGACAGGCGGGGTCAGAATTGGGGTGGGAATTGCTGGGAATTGGGGTGGGAATTGCTGGGAAATGCCCCAAACCCCTCCCAGGGGGAGTTCCAGGATATGGAAAGGAAAAGTGAAAGGGAAGGGAAGGCACTGATCTGTCTGGGGCCTGAGGGAACGGCTGGAGATGGGTCAAGGGTTGGGGATGGAGATCAGGGAAAGGTTCAGGGATTTGGGATGAATTTGAAGGAAAGGTTTTCAGGGATTTGGGATGGAGATCAGGGAAAGGTTCAGGGGTTTGGGATGGATTTCAAGGAAAGGTTCAGGAATTCGGGATGGAGATCAGGGAAAGGTTCAGGAATTTGGGATGGAGAAAGGAAAGGTTCAGGAATTTGGGATAGAGATCAAATAAAGGTTCAGGGTTTTGGGATGGATTTGAGAGAAAGGTTCAGAAGATTTGGGATGAATTTGAGGGAAAGGTTCAGGGGTTTGAGATGGATTTGAAGGAAAGGTTTTCAGGAATTTGGGATGGAGATCAAGGAAAGGTTCAGGGTTTTGGGATGGATTTGAGGAAAAGGTTCAGAGGGTTTTGGGATGGAGATCAAGGAAAGGTTCAGGGGGTTTTGGGATGGAGATCAGGGAAAGGTTCAGGGGTTGGGATGGAGATCAGGGAAAGGTTTGGGGTTTGGGATGGAGATTGGGGTAAGGTTCAGGGATTTGGGATGGATTTCAAGGAAAGATTCAGGGGGCTTGGGATGGATTTGAGGAAAAGTTTCAGAAGATTTGGGATGGAGATCAAGGAAAGGTTCAGAGGTTTGAGATGGATTTGAAGAAAAGGTTTTCAGGAATTTGGGATGGATTTGAGGAAAAGGTTCAGAGGGTTTTGGGATGGAGATCAGGGAAAGGTTCAGGGGTTTGGGATGGAGATCAGGGAAAGGTTCAGGGGTTTGGGATGGATTTAAGGGAAAGGTTCAGGGGTTTGGGATAGAGATCAAATAAAGGTTCAGGGGTTTTGGGATGGGTTTAAGGGAAAGGTTCAGGGTTTTGGGATGGATTTGAGGAAAAGGTTCAGGGGGTTTTGGGATAGAGATCAGGGAAAGGTTCAGGAATTTGGGATGGATTTCAAGGAAAGATTCAGGGGGTTTGGATGGATTTGAGGGAAAGGTTCAGGGGTTTGGGATGGAGAAAGGAAAGGTTCAGGAATTTGGGATAGAGATCAAATAAAGGTTCAGGGGTTTTGGGATGGATTTGAGGAAAAGGTTCAGAAGATTTGGGATGAATTTGAGGGAAAGGTTCAGGGGTTTGGGATGGAGATCAGGGAAAGGTTCAGGGGGTTTGGGATGGATTTGAAGGAACGATTCAGGAATTTGGGATGGAGAAAGGAAAGGTTCAGGGTTTGGGATGGAGATCAGGGAAAGGTTCAGGAATTTGGGATGGATTTAAGGGAAAGGTTCAGGGGTTTGGGATGGAGATCAGGGAAAGGTTCAGGAATTTGGGATGGAGAAAGGAAAGGTTCAGGGATTGGGGATGGATTTAAGGGAAAGGTTCAGGGGTTTGGGATAAAGATCAGGGAAAAGTTCAGGGGTTTGGGACGGATTTCAAGGAAAGATTCAGGGGGTTTGGGGTGGATTTGAGGGAGAGGTTCAGAAGATTTGGGATGGATTTGAGGGAAAGATTCAGGGGTTTGGGATGGATTTCAAGGAAAGGTTCAGAAGATTTGGGATGGATTTCAAGGAAAGGTTCAGGGGTTTGGGACGGAGATCAGAGTAACATTCAGGGGTTTGGGATGGATTTGAGGGGAAGTTTCAGGGATTTGGGATGGAGATCAGGGTAAGGCTCTCCCCCCAGAGGGTGCTGGCACTGAACTCCCCCAGGCAATGGGCACAGCCCCAGAGCTGCCAGAGCTCCAGGAGCTCCCAGGGATTCCCAGGGTGGGATTTTGGGGTGTGTGTGCAGGAGCAGGGGCTGGACCCCACGTACCCAGGAAGAACCAGGCTCCCATGCTGGGTGATGCCACCACCTGGTCAATCAGCACTTTCTTCAGGACCGTCCTGAGGCTCCGCACGCCCCGGGCAGGCAGGGCTGAGTCCAGCCACAGGTACCAGTAATGCATCAACGGCCCCAGGCTGCAGCCCACCACAAACATCCTGCCTGGAAACAACAGAGGGCAGGGATGGAAATCCCAGAGCAGCCCCTGGATCCATGGAACTGTCCAGGCTTTGAGAAGGGAAGCTCCAGAGAAACCTTGGAGCTGTTTCCAGAGTCTCAAAGGGTTCCAGGAGAGCTGGAGAGGATTTGGGATGAGGGATGGAGGGACAGGGGATTGATTTGGAATGGGAATTCCAGTACAAGGGAATGTTTTCAAACTAGAAAATGGGAATTTGGGTGGGATATTGGGAAGGAATTCCTGGTTGGGCTGGAATTCCCAAAGCAGCTGTGGCTGCCCCTGGATCCCTGGAATGTCCAAGGCCAGGCTGAAGAAGGGAAGCTCCAAAAAAAGCTTGGAGCTGTTTCCAGGCTCCAGGAGAGCTGGAAAGCATTTGGGATAAAGGATGGGAAATCCAGGACACAGAGAATGGATTTAAACTGAAAAAAGGGGGAATCTGGGTGGGATTTTGGGAAGGGATGAAGTTCCCACAGACTCCCTAGAATGCCCAAGGCCAGGCTGGACACTGGAGCTTGGAGCAGCCTGGGATGGTGGGAAGGTCTCCAGCTCCCCGTTGCCCTGCGGGATGGGATGTGAGGAGCCCATCCCAGTGCTCACCAGTGCGTCCCAGTTGGAGCTGGCTCTCGGGGTGCTTGCGGCGGTGCCATTGCTGCTGCAGGACATCCCCGGCCGCCTGCAGCCCCCCGCAGCTCAGCGTGTTGGTCAGCAGCAGCAGCCGCCCCGTGAACAGCGACTTCCAGGAGCGCATCAGCATCCTGCGGGCACAGCCCCGCGCCGCCCAGTCCTCCCAGTTAGCGCCTGGGTGCGCTCCCAGTTCCCCTGTGCCCTCCAGTTATCTCTCCCGTTATTCACTCAGCTGTCCAATTACCCATTCCCAGTCCCCCCATTGCTCCTGTTGTGCACCCACAGCCCCTCCTCGACCCCTCTGCCACCGCCCCAGTGTCCCCAGTGCCCCCCAGTGCTCCCAGTGCCTCCCAGTGCCCCCCATATGGACCCACTGGGTGTCCCCCGCTGTCTCTGTACCCCTCCACTTACCCCGCTGGGTCCCCAGAGCCCCTGCCCGGACACCACCCCGGCTCCCGGTGCCTCCAGTTCCTCCCAGTCCCCCCCAGTTCTCCCCGTGCCCCCCCCGCCACTACCGGGCGTTACCGCCACCCGCAAGCGGAACTGGGCGAGTGCCACGTGACAGCAGCGACTTCCGCTTCCTGCCCCGCCATGACAGCTACCGAGGCATAGGAGGCCTCCATGACAGCTACCGAGGCACCGCGGGCCGCCATGACAGCTACCGAGGCATCGCGGGCCGCCATGACAGCTACCGAGGCATAGGAGGCCTCCATGACAGCTACCGAGGCATAGGAGGCCTCCATGACAGCTACCGAGGCATCGCAGGCCGCCATGACAGCTACCGAGGCATAGGAGGCCGCCATGACCCCTACCGAGGCACTAAGTCGTCCAGGGGCTCGTGGTGGGGCGAGATGGGGACGGTCCAGGGGATCCCCGCGGTCCCCCAGCCCTGCCCTGTCCCTGACACCTCGGTTTTGGGGAGTTGTTGTTGCCTGGGATATCCCTGTGGGGATGGCCGTGATGGATGTCAGCAGCGCTGGGGTCACTGCTCTCCCCACTCTGCTGGTGGCAGGGACATTGCTGAGACCCTCCAGGCTGTCCCCAGAGCCTTCAGAATTCTTTGAGAAGCTTCTCTTTGGAGCATGAACATCAACTCCGTGTCACCTTGGTTGTGGGGGACATGTGGGGCAGTTGGTCACTGCCAAGGACATCCCGGTGGGAACTTTCTCAGCCTATGGGACAGCTGGGACAGCTCTGGCTGTGAACTGGAGGCAAAGACCCCCTCCCTGATGAGTGCCAGGATTGACGTGGGGCACGAAAAAGCAAAAAAAACCTCACCAACTTCTAAAAAACATCAGCTTTATTGCAGCTAGCAGCACAGCCCTGCTCCTGCCCCAGCCCATCCAAACGACTCCCGACACTGCAGGACAGGGCCTGGCCAGCCCTATCTGTAGGAATTGGCCTTGTGCTTTGGCAGGAAGGTGAAGCTGGGCGGGACAGGGCCCAGAAGCAGCTCACTGGGAGAAAGAATTAATTATAGAATTAACTCAGAGACCTTAAAGCTCATCCAGTCCCTGTGGGACACCTCCCACCACCCCCATCCAGCCTGGCCTTGGACACTGCCAGGGAAGAGAGAGCCTGTGGCTCTGCCATGTCCCTTTTTAAATTTAAATGGAATTTGATGCTTCATTACCTTATTTTGATCCAATCATCCACGTTCTGGCTGGCCATGAGGGTCTCCAGGTAGTCCCTGCCCAGGTAATAGGGCGGCCGCTCGTTGATTTTCTGAGGTAGATGTTCCAACAATCCAACTGGGATGTACCTGGAATAAAATGAAATGCAACAGCAGCGAGCACCAGGGATTCATTAATTATTGCTGAGAGATCCTCCTGGCTGGGCAGCATTACCTGCACAGGAAGGAGAGCCATTCCAGCAGGAATTTCCTGGTTTTCTCCACTCCCTGAGTGTCTGAGCCCCAATGCTCGAGGCCATAGTTGGTGAAGTCCTTGAGGATGTCAAATCTCTCACTGGAGGAGATATCCCAGTGTCTCTGCTCCTTGATTTCCGTGAAAAGCCAGGGTTTGATGAGTGCCCCTCTGCAGACAAAAAAAGAAAAAGGATTGTTATTCCCATCACTGATGCTCCTGAAGATTTGAGACTTTTCCAGCACTGATTTCCCAGCCAATTCTGCTTTAAATCTCCTCTTCCATTCCAACTGATACAAATTGATTTTACCAATTTCCAGAGTGGTTTCACTGAGAGGAAATTCCACGCTTTGGGTTTGTTTAGGGATTTTTAAAATCCCTTTTTTTTTTTTTCCTCTTGAACCACCAGAGCTCAGGAGTGAAGAGAAACACAGACACTTGCCTTGCAATCATGATTCCAGAAACTCCCATCTGCATGGCTCGATTTGCATCTTCATAGGACAAAATATCCCCGTTTCCTGCCCAGAAAGGAGGGAGAAGCCAGAGGTCAAAGTGATCCGTGAGGACAAGTCAAAGTGAGCTAATCCAGGCATGGGATAAAATTCAAAATGGACACAATGTCCAAGAGCCAGATGGTCCAAAGAGGCTCCTGGTTTGGATTCCCAGGGATGTTACTGATGGATGTTCCCTTACAAGGAAAAAAAGGAGCCTTCTCCTCTCTTCTCCTTCACTCCCAGCTCGTTTCCCTGAAATTTTGAGGATTTTGTGCCACAGGGGGCAAGAAAACCCCTTTAAACCCCGAGTGATTTGTGTCCCATCAACACATCAGCAGCACCAGGGATGCTCCAACCTTTTCCCCATGCTAAGCACCCTTGGGAACATTTTTCCCCCTAATTTTTGAAGGAATTTGGAATGAAAGGAGCTCCAAAGAAGCGCCACGTACCGAAGAGAGGCATGGGGCTGGCGAGGCGCGCGCACTCGGCGATGTAATCCCAGTCTGCACTCCGCGTGTACCTCTGCTCCCGGGACCTCCCGTGCAGCTGTGGAGACACCCAGGGCCCCCTCGTTGGGCAGGCAGGGAGGGACAGGGGGCAGGGACAGCAGGATGGGGACAGGAGCCTTGGGAGTGGCCTTGGGATCACGCTCGGGATCGGTTTTGGGATCTACGGGTGGTGATAGAGCTGGGTGAGGGATTCCTTGGGATCCACCTCTGGATTTAGCTCTGGATTTACAGCCAGGGGTGCTGACAGAGCTGGGTGAGGGATTCCTTGGGATCCAGCTCTGGATTTAGCTCTGGATTTACAGCCAGGGGTGCTGAGAGAGCTGGGTGAGGGATCCCTTGGGATCCACCTCTGGATTTATAGTCAGGGGTGCTGACAGAGCTGGGTGAGGGATCCCTTGGGATCCACCTCTGGATTTAGCTCTGGATTTACAGCCAGGGGTGCTGACAGAGCTGGGTGAGGGATCCCTTGGGATGCACCTCTGGATTTAGCTCTGGATTTAGCTCTGGATTTACAGCCAGGGGTGCTGATAGAGCTGGGTGAGGGATCCCTTGGGATCCACCTCTGGATTTACAGTCTGGATTTACAGCCAGGGGTGCTGACAGAGCTGGGTGAGGGATCCCTTGGGATCCACCTCTGGATTTAGCTCTGGGTTTACAGCCAGGGGTGCTGACAGAGCTGGGTGAGGGATTCCCTGGGATCCACCTCTGGATTTACAGCCAGGGGTGCTGACAGAGCTGGGTGAGGGATTCCTTGGGATCCACCTCTGGATTTACAGCCAGAGGTGCTGACAGAGCTGGGTGAGGGATCCCTTGGGATCTACCTCTGGATTTACAGCCAGGGGTGAGGGATCCCTTGGGATCCACCTCTGGATTTAGCTCTGGATTTACAGCCAGGGGTGCTGATAGAGCTGGGTGAGGGATTCTTTGGGATCCACCTCTGGATTTACAGCCAGGCGTGCTGATAGAGCTGGGTGAGGGATCCCTTGGGATCCACCTCTGGATTTAGCTCTGGATTTACAGCCAGGGGTGCTGATAGAGCTGGGTGAGGGATCCCTTGGGATCCACCTCTGGATTTAGCTCTGGATTTACAGCCAGGGGTGCTGATAGAGCTGGGTGAGGGATCCCTTGGGATCCACCTCTGGATTTAGCTCTGGATTTACAGCCAGGGGTGCTGACAGCAGGTTGGGAAGGGCTGAGCAGAGCTGGGATGTTTGGGAATTTGTTTGGGTATCCCCAGGGAATGCACTGTGGGCCAGAATTGATCCCCACACAAAGAGCTGATCCCACATTCCCCACTCCTCACTGGGGGAAACTCCTGCTCCAGAGCATTGCAGGAACAATCTGTGGCTCCCCCATCCCTGGAAGGGTCCAAGGCCAGGCTAGACAGGGCTTGGAGCACCCTGGGATAGTGGAAAATGTCTCTGCCATGGCAGGGTGGGATGGGATCAGCTTTAAGGTCCCTTCCCAAACCACTCTGGGATTCATGATGATGGACCCAAGGCTCAGAAGCAGGTAGGAAAACACCCAAATTTTCCTCTTTTATGAGTTTATTTTAGCAGAGGACACTAAAAGGCAGGGGAAGGTCACCCCCAGCTGATCTCCAGCAGAACTCCCCAGCCACCAACCCCACCTGTGTGTCCCCGTACCGTGACCATGGACGCTCCCCACTCCCGGATCCTGGGGATGATTTTGTGAGCCACGTTCACCTTCTCCTGCACCCCAGTGCGGATCTTCACCGTCAGTGGGACATCCAGCACCTGCACAGGAGGGAAAGGTGAGGCCAGGCAGGGCTGGGCTCCATCAGCTCAGCTCCAGGCGCTCCCACTCACCGAGTTCATCCCGCGGACGATCTGCTCGAATTTGTTGGAGCGAGTCATGAGAGCACAGCCTCCTCCCTGAGGGACACAACACAGCACACTCAGGACTTTCCTCACACTGGACAGTCCTTGGAGCTGCTCAAGTTAAGCTTGGAGCATCTCAAAGTTAGGACAAAGTGGATGCTTCAACCAAAAAAAAACTGCAGAGTGCTTTTCCTTCCCAAATTCCCCTTCTCATTGAGATCTACTGCCCATAAATGAACTGGGAGCTCTGGGTCAGACTGGGAGCTCTGATCAGAAAGAGCAATCAGGCAGCAGGGGATGAGGGAGAAAACAAGGATTCATGGAAGGAAAACACATCACAGAACTTCTCACCTTCTTGTAGACCAGGTCAATGGGACACCCAACGTTGATGTCAACAAAATCCACGTTGATTGTCCTGTTCAGGAGCTCTGCACACTTGGTCATGGTGTCTGGGAAGGCTCCCTCCAGCTGCCAAAGGGAAGCAGCTTCCCTGAGCTCCAGAGGCAGCTTTTCCCCTGGGAAGGGATTTTTTTTTTGGGGTGATAACACTCACCTGCACCCCGAAGATGTCCTCGGTGTGGTGGCGTTTGAGCAGAGCCCACTCGGAGGACTGGCCCTGCAGCAGGTTGGTGCACACAGCCATCTCCCCACAGGTCACATCTGCTCCAAAACGTTTGCAGATCCTTCGGAAAGGGAGGTTTCCACACTGCCAGGCACAGCAGGGACAGGGACTGTCAGCACTGCCCTGTTCCAGCTGTGTCCACAGCAAACTCTGGCACCAGGACAGAGTGATCCACCTACCGTGGTCAGAGGAGCCAGGTAGAGCTTGCCTTGGATTTCCAGCTGGAAAACAGGGGTGGAGGCTCAGGTTAGCAGAGCTGCAAAGGGTTTTATGGAATCACAGAATGGTTTGGATTGGAAAGGACCTTAAAGACCCAATTCCATGTCCTGCATGGGCAGTGACACCTCCCACGGTGCTCCAAGCCTTGTCCAGCCTGGCCTTGGACACTTCCAGGCATGAGGCAGCCTCAGCTTTTCTGGGAATTCCACCCCAGCCCCTCCCCACCCTCACAGGGAGGAATTCCTGCCATGTGTAAGCAATGCTCTGCCTCCCTCCCCCAGCTAAAGGCTCTCCAAGGAGTTTCTCTTCCATCTTTCCATGCAAAATCTCCACCATGGGATCAGGACACAAGGGACTCTCACCTTCTTCTTCTCACACGGCCGCAGCTTCGTGATGTCTTCATCTGTCAGCGGGCCCAGGGTTGGGATGGAGGGAGCACCCTCAGCCCCCTGAGAGCTCTGCAGGGCTTCAGGTTTGGGATCATTCTGAGCTCTTTGGGAGCTCTGCAGGGCATCAGATTTGGGATCACCCTCAGCCCCCTTAGAGCTCTGCAGGGCATCAGATTTGGGATCATGAGAGCTCTGTAGGGCTTCAGTTTTGGGATCACCCGCAGCCCCTTGGGAGCTCTGTAGGGCTTCAGGTTTGGGATCATTCTGAGCCCTTTGGGAGCTCTGCAGGGCCTCAGGTTTGGGATCATTCTGAGCCCTTTGGGAATTCTGCAGGGCTTCAGGTTTGGGATCATTTTGAGCCCTTTGGGAGCTCTGCAGGGCTTCAGGTTTGGGATCATCCTGAGCCCTTTGGGAATTCTGCAGGGCTTCAGATTTGGGATCACCCTCAGCTCCTTGTGAGCTC
The DNA here is from genome assembly GCF_009819885.2 of Catharus ustulatus. Classification (NCBI taxonomy): domain Eukaryota; kingdom Metazoa; phylum Chordata; class Aves; order Passeriformes; family Turdidae; genus Catharus; species Catharus ustulatus. The sequence continues at coordinate 1,392,147 of NC_046249.1, read as the reverse complement.
TGCAGGGCCTCAGTTTTGGGATCATCCTCAGCTCCTTGGGAGCCCTGCAGGGCATCAGATTTGGGATCATGAGAGCTCTGTAGGGCTTCAGTTTTGGGATCACCCTCAGCCCTTTGGGAGCTCTGCAGGGCATCAGGTTTGGGATCATTCTGAGCCCCCTGAGAGCTCTGCAGGGCATCAGGTTTGGGATCACCTTCATCCCCTCGGGAGCTCTTCAGGGTTTCAGGTTTGGGATCACCCTCATCCCCTCGAGAATTTGACAGAGCCTCAGGTTTGTGATCTTCTCCCTGCTCCTGCAGTTCCCCCAGGCCCTCCTGGGGTGCAGTGCAGTTGGACACCTCCGTGGAGCCCCCCGTGGCTTTGCCTCCCTTCCCAGCACGCAGCCCACGCAGAAACTCCTCCGCCTTGTGGAAGCTGAACTTCCTCTTGCGCAGCTGCTGCTGGAGCTCCTTGGAGAGGCTGTTCCTCACCAGCAGCTTCCCTTCCCACTGCTGAGCCAGGGCGGCGTTCACCAGGTTCTGGTGGCCATCACCGAGGTGGCACTGGCCAAAACGACAGGTGACACCGTAGGGACAGCGGCCAAAGGTGTCGAAGAGGACGCAGCGCTGGCCCAGGTCCGCTGGTTTGGCCGCCAGGTACTGGGACACGTCGTGGAGGAAGCGACAGCGCGGCCCGAAGTGGCACCGCCCGCCACAGCCCTGGGGACAACACAACACGGAGCAGGGGGAGCTGGGGATGGAGCAGCACAGCCCCTGAGATCCCCAGGGAAGGGTGGGAATGCTGCTGGGGATGTGATGTGAGAGGGATGGATATGCTGAAGGGAAGGGGAGGCTTCACTTGTGGCATTCAGCTGTCTCCCAGCTGGTTTTTAAAGAGAAATTTGGGACTAAAAAAGGAGAATTTGGGTCCTGGAAGGGAGACTTTAGGATCAAAAAGGAGAATTTGGGGGTAAAATGTGAAATTTGGGTGCCCAGATAGGAATTTTGGGACCTGGAAGAGAGAATTTGGGAATAAAAAGGGAGAATTTGGGATCCAAAAGGGAAATTTGGGTCCAAAAAAGGAGAATTTGGGTCCTGGAAGGGAGGCTTTAGGATCAAAAAGGAGAATTTGGGGCTAAAATGTGAAATTTGGGTGACCAGGTAGGGATTTTGGGTCCTGGAAGAGAGAATTTGGGAATAAAAAGGGAGAATTTGGGATGCAAAAGGGAAATTTGGGTCCAAAAAAGGAGAATTTGGGTCCAGGAAGGGAGACTTTAGGATCAAAAAGGAGAATTTGGGGTTAAAATGTGAAATTTGGGTGTCCAGATAGGGATTTTGGGTCCTGGAAGAGAGAATTTGGGAATAAAAAGGGAGAATTTGGGATGCAAAAGGGAAATCTGGATCCAAAAAAGGAGAATTTGGGTCCAGGAAGGGAGACTTTAGGATCAAAAAGGAGAATTTGGGGGTAAAATGTGAAATTTGGGTGCCCAGATAGGGATTTTGGGACCTGGAAGAGAGAATTTGGGAATTAAAAGGGAGAATTTGGGATGCAAAAGGGAAATCTGGGTCCAAAAAAGGAGAACTTTGACCTAACATTTCTATGGAATTCCAAACTGATTTGGGTCAGAAACCACCATAAATCCCATCCAGTCCCACCTGCAGTGACACCTTGCACTGTCCCAAGGTGCTCCAAGCCTGGCCTTGGACACTTCCAGGGATCCAGGGGCAGCCACAGCTGCTCTGGGCACCCTGTGCCAAGGCCTGCCCACCCTCCCAGGGATAAATTCCTCCCCAAAATGCCACCTAACCCATCCAGAGCAGGGCCCAGTGTCACACCTGTGTCACCGAGGGGCACAGCCTGCTCTGCTCGTAGCTGTTTGGTTTCATGCACGGGCGGCTCTTGTTCTGCCCTCGGGCTCTCTTCTTCTCCGGCCGCTCCTTCTCCTCCTCTCCAGCATTCCCTTGGCTTTCCCCATCCTGGCTGAGCTCTGTCTTCACCCTCTTGGCTGGGGGTTCACTCTGGGCACTGCTGACCTGCTCCTCTTCCTCCTTCTCCTCCTTTTCCTCCTCCTCCTCCTCCTCGCCCCCTGCCCGCAGGTAGGCGTGGAACTGCTCCTTGGAGGTGAGGAAGCTGCGGGGAAAGGGGGTGTCAGTGGAAAAAGGGGGTTGAGGGGGGTTATGGGGGGCAGGGCATGGATTGGAGGGGAATGGGGAGGTCAGGGATGTACTGGGGGGGTCATGGAGGGATCAGGAATGTACTGGGGGGGTCATGGAGGAGTTGGGAATGCACTGGGGGGAGGATGTGGAGAGATGGGGAATGCACGGGGAGGTATAGAGGGATCGGGCGGGTACTGGGGGAGGTATAGAGGGATCAGGCAGGTACTGGGGGGTTATGGAGGGATCAGGAATGTACTGGGGGGGTCATGGAAGAGTTGGGAATGTACTGGGGGGAGGATGTGGAGAGATGGGGAATGCACGGGGGAGGTATAGAGGGATCGGGCAGGTACTGGGGGGGTTATGGAGGGGTCGTTAAGGTACTGGGGGGGTTTATGAAGGGACCTGGCAAGTACTGGAGGGTCATGGAGGGATCGTTAATGTACCGGGAGGGTTATGGAGGGGTCGTTAATGTACTGGGGGGGTTTATGAAGGGACCCAGCAGGTTCCAGTGGGGTCATGGAGGAATCAGGCAGGTACTGGGGGAGGTCGTTAATATACCGAGGGGGGTTATGAAGGGCCCGGGCACACACCAGAGAAGGTTATGAAGGGACCGAGCCCGTTCTGGGGGGGGTTCAGGAGGGGCCGGGCAGCACCGAGGCGCCGCTCCCGCACTCACCGGGCTCGAACCGGCGCCACGCCGGGCGCCGCCATGCTGCCGCGCGCGGCGATGACGTCAGCGGCGTTGCGTGGGCACGTGACCGGGCGCGCGCGCGGCGGGCGGTATAAAAAGGCCCGGCGGGGACGCGGCCCCTCAGAACGGCGGCAGCCGCGGCCGGGTGGGCAGTGTTGTGTGCAGGCCCGCACACTCCCTGAGGCCGATTGTGGGGCTGCCCACAGCCCCTCATGGGTGTCAGGCTTGCCCAAGCAGGGAGAGAAGCCAATTGTGCTGCCCTTGTAGCGGGGAGAGATGTCGTCCCTTGTGGCAGCTCCTTCAGGCTTCCCTTTGGGGACACCTGGGTGTGAGGGGGTCACGGCGGCTGCACCAGGCCTGGCCCTGAGGGTGGGCATGGCTGGAAGGACAGAGGAGAATTCCTGTAATCACTGAGTTCCACTTAGAACTGAACAGCATCTTGTCAGCCAGACACACAAAGTGCCACTTTGTCTTAACTCCGACAGTTCCCTGTTTTTGGGGATGTCTACCCCCCCTGCCTCCTGACATCTATCAGTTGAGAGGATGGAGCTCTACAGAGACACGGCATACTTGTTACGTGGGGTTTTTTGGTAATTTTAGGGTTGTTTTTAAGCAATAAATGCAGGGACTGAAGGGATGAACCAGCTCTTGCCCATGAGCTGCCTGGAGTGTTCAGGCTGCCCTCGCCTTTGATCCGTGGGTGGAAATTTGGGCTGAAAACCAAATAAACACGTCAAGCGTGGTGTGTTTGACCTTTCCTCCCTCCCCTGTGGCTGCCACGAGTTCCCTGTGCTTGTGCCAGCCTTTACACCCCGTCCCGGTCCCCAGCCCCTCCGTGATCCCGAGCCTGACGTGTAGAGCAGCAATAATTCCGTGGTGAGGGGGCTGATGTCTCGTGGGTGACGTATTTGGAGCCCTCCTGGATGACGTTTCCTTTCCAGCCCCATCATCTCCACAGCCCCGCTTGACTCATGCTTGGCTTGGGGTGCTGAGAGGGTGAAAAAAAGGCTGTGAAATCCAAGTGAAGCTTGGGCTCCATCTTTCCCATCCCACGCCCTGCGCTGAATCCAAGGAGCTTTTTTAGCTGGGTTAAAACATCCATGAGGCTGGGCATGGGGTCAGCCCTGCTCTGTGGAGGTACCCACGAGGAAACAGCTTAATTTATGGGTTTTATCCTAATTTAGGAGCTGCTGGAACCTCTGGAAGGGTGGCTGCTCATGGTGTTGGGGGATTACCACAGTGTTGATATCATTTATGGACACTACAGAGTTGTTTGTGCACGTAGGGTGGAGGTAAAAGTGCACGTAGAGCTTGAATTTTCCTTTTTTAGCTCAGTTCTTTCCAGGTGCTCCATCAGAAAAATTTGGGAGGAGCTGGGAGCCTGCTGGGTGCTGCTGCTGCCAAGGATGGGCAGGTTTCACCATGGGGCCAGGCTGCTCTGGGAACAGCTTTGGGCTGATTGGGTGTTAATTAGTTCTGGAGTGAAGCATGAGGAATGCAAAATACTATTTTAAGCTTCAGCTTGGCCGGGGGAAGGAAGGAAGGGAGGAAACGAGGCTCTGGGGATGAATGAAGTGATTTCACTGCTGTTTTTGTGGGGCAATGAGCCCGAAGTCAGAGCGCTTTGGGCTGGCTGCACCCGGCTGAGGTCAGGCTTTAGCATCTAATCCCTGCTCAGGGCTCTGGCTCGGCAGCTTTACGAGGCTGAGCCTTGGATGAGCTTCCCAACAAAGCCTTTCCCAGGCTGGACAGGGCTTGGAGCAGCCTGCTCTAGTGGAAGATGTCCTTGGCCATTCAGGGCTGGGAATGGGTGAGCTTTGAGCTCTCTTCCAACCCAAACCATTCCATGACTCTCTGCTAGGTTTGGAGAGGTGCTGGCTCTTATCTCTTGGTTTTTTCCACCCCTTCAGGTCATGCTGAGGTTGGAAGAAGAGCCAGGGGAACGAGGAGCTGGATAAATGTGGGGTGAATACAGAGCTTGGAAGGCCGAGCTGTCACTCCCACATCCTCCAGCAGCTCCAGAGAAAACCAATACCCACGAACTCACTGGGAAAGGCCAAGGCAGGAAAAAGGGAAAGGCTGATTACAGGAAAGTGGGATATAGATACAGGGAGAGCTAAGTCAGGAAAAGTTCAGCTCCTTCAAGGTCCAAGTTAAACACGTATTAACGAACCTGCCCCTTCCACAGGCTCCCACACAAAAGTCGGATGTGTCAAACCCCAGGGTCTGGCTACCACGCCTGGAATTAACCAAAAAACGAGGCTGTGGAGCAGCAGCTGCCATGGGGAGAGAGATTCAGGCTGGTGGCACTCAGGGAGCTGTGCTGAATGTTGTGACAACCTCTGCTGGTTCCTGGTGGATGCCCCAGGTGTGGGGCTGGCAGGGAACCTGTCTTGTGCTCAAACCAAATCCATTCCTCATGTGTTGTCTCCCCTTTTTTCCGCTCTCCTTTCAGCAGCACAGCTTCCAACCTTCTGCAAAGGAGCCTATTCCCACTGCTCATAAATCTCCTATCAGGAAGCTGTTTCCAAGATTAAAGCTTTAAACGTTTCCCCTCTCTGGTTTCACGTCCCAGCTCCTTGCTGTAATCACCAGCTCCATCCCCTCCATCTGTGCCTCACACCAAGCTCTGCCTGCTCCAACCTGTGCTGGGACAATTTGGAATTGGGGTGTGCACCTCCAAAAACTTGGAAACGGCCACTCCAGGCAAACCTGTGCTGGGACAATTTGGAATTGGAGTGTGCACCTCCAAAAGCTTGGAAATGGCCACTCCAGGCTTTGTGTCCTGGAGTTTGGAAAGCTCTTGCTGCTGCAGGTCCCTCCTGGCTGGTTTCAGAGCTGGCTGAGCGTTTGGAGGAGCTGAAGGTCATGATCTGGGCAAGGCCTGTGGATTTGGGATGAGCTCTCAGCAGGGCTGGAGCTCGGGGCTGCTGTGGGTATCGATCACTGGCAGCGCTCGTTCCCAGAGCTGGGATAATTATCCCAGGCCTTGGGTCGGTGGCGTGGTTGTGGTGTGGGCAGGGAAAGGCAGGGAAAGGCACAGAGCAGGGAAAGGTAGGGAATAGGGAAAGGCAGGGAAAGACAGGGGAAGGCACAGGACAAGGAAAGGCAGGGATCAGGGAAAGGCAGGGAATAGGGAAAGGCAGGGAAAGGCAGGGAGATGCAGGGATCAGGGAAAGACAGGGAAGAGGGAAATGCACTGAGCAGGGAAAAACAGGGAACAGGGAAAGGCATAGAAGGGAAAAGCAGGGACCAGGGAAAGGCAGGAAAAGACAGGGAGGAGGGAAAAGCAGGGAATAGGGAACAGGGAAAGTATGGGACAGGGAAAAGCAGGATTCAGGGAAAGGCAGGGAATAGAGAAAGACAGGGAACAGGGAAAAGCAGAGAACAGGGAAAAGCAGAGAACAGGGAAAAGCAGAGAACAGGGAAAAGCAGGGAATAGGGAAAGGCAGAGAACAGGGAAAAGCAGGGAATAGGGAAAGGCAGGGAACAGGGAAAAGCAGGGAGTAGAGAAAGACAGGGAGCAGGGAAAAGCAGGATTCAGGGAAAAGCAGGATTCAGGGAAGCAGGGAACAGGGAAAGCAGGATTCAGGGAAAGCAGGGAACAGGGAAAGCGGGGAACAGGGAAAAGCAGGATTCAGGGAAAGCACAGGACAGGGAAAAGCAGGATTCAGGGAGAGCAGGGAACAGGGAAATCAGAGAACAGGGAAAGCACAGGACAGGGAAATCACAGGACAGGGAAAAGCAGGATTCAGGGAGAGCAGGGAACAGGGAAAGCACAGGACAGGAAAAAGCAGGATTCAGAGAGAGCAGGGAACAGGGAAAAGCAGGGAACAGGGAAAAGCAGGGAGTAGAGAAAGACAGGGAGCAGGGAAAAGCAGGATTCAGGGAAAGCAGGATTCAGGGAAGCAGGGAACAGGGAAAGCAGGATTCAGGGAAAGCAGGATTCAGGGAAAGCACAGGACAGGGAAAAGCAGGATTCAGAGAGAGCAGGGAACAGGGAAAGCACAGGTCAGGGAAAAGCAAGATTCAGAGAGAGCAGGGAACAGGGAAAGCAGGATTCAGGGAAAGCAGGATTCAGGGAAAGCAGGATTCAGGGAAATCAGGGAACAGGGAAATCAGGGCCATCTGGGCTCACGTGGGAGTGCTGGGAACGCTGTGGGGTCCCGGGGCTCTTGGCTGTGGCACTCAGCCCTGCCTTGGGAAAGCTTGGAGGAGACCCCAGGCCTTTTCATCAGACCCTAAAATTAGAGACAACTCAAGGCCCCAGTGCTGGGAGAGGCGGATTCCTTGGCAGAGGCCGCTGTGCTGATGGAAGAGGCAGGATGTGGCTTTTCCCAGTGCCCTGGGCATGGCAGCAGAGGGAAAAATCCCAATTCTCCATTCTGCTGGCTCTGGGGGGGCATCTCTCAGCAGCCTTTGTCCCTCCCAGCCATCATCACCCTCAACCCTGCTGTTCCCAGGGTTGTTTTGGGGCAGTTCCATGGGAGGCTCCCAAAAGGAACCTTCTCTTCTGGCTCTGCTGTCACCTGAGGTCACCCCGGCCCTTTTCCGTGCAGGTTTGCCTAATCCCTCATGGCTCAGCCTGGTGGGAATTAGGGGAGTTGAGGATCTGGACAGGAAAGGTGCTTGCCTTCAACCTTTTATCTGGCTTCTCCTAAAGCCCTGTGTGCCACCAGATAAAACCCCGCGTGCGTTTTTAATTTTTATTTTTGCGCGAGAAAGCAGCGCTGAAATTTCCTCCTGACATTTAACTCACTCAGTCAGTGACACAACGAATAAACATTCCTGTTTCGCTGGGACAAAGGCTCCAAGATCCTGCTGGGACTAAAATGTTTCATCATTTCCGAAGTAAAATGTTTCAGTTTAAAAAAAAAATACAAGAACAACGACTGAAAAATGACACGTTTCAATGTTTTTCTAATTATTTTCTCCACTTTGGCTGGAGCTATTTGTCAAATCTGGCCTGGCTTCTCAAGTAGCTTCCAAAACTGCTATTTTGGGCATTTTTCCTGTTGCTGGTGGATAAGTTTGATCCCTGCCCTGTGTTTTTGTTAATTCCAGGTGTTTTCTGGGGTGTCTTGCAGGTGGATGGAGCCTTGGTGCCATTCCCTGTATCCTGCCCCTCCATCCCTTGCCCAAAATCTCTCTCCACGTTTCTTGTGGCTCCTTCATGCACTGAAAAGTCACAATTAGGAGACCCTGGAGCTTTTCTAGGTTGGACAATCCCAATTTTCTCAGCTTTTCCCCTCTGATCATCCTGGTGTCTCCTCTGGATATTTTCCAGCAGCTCCACATCCTCCCTGTGCTGGGGCAGCTCTGCAGGTGAGGTCTCACCTGAGCAGAATCACAAGAAATAAACCTCCTCACATTTTAATTTAGCTCTGGGGAAAAAAAAATAAATAAACCCTGGGTGCTATTTTTATCCAGAGCCCTCCCTAACACCGGATTTTTGCAGACTAAGTGTAGATGGCTTTTTTCTTCCTCCTCCTGACTGAGAGGTGGAGAGGACTGGTGCAATGTCATCTAAACTTGGAGCAGCTCAGAAGCCTTTGCAAAATGAGAACCATCCCCAATTTTTTTTTTTTTTTTTTTTTTTTTCCTGGATGAGGCTGGGCCAGTTTTCCATCCTGTCTTTGTTCTGGAAGTCTCACCCTTGAAAGATCCTTAAAAAATGGATCTTGAGGAGAGACACTGCTGGGGCTGTGACCTTGCTGCTGGGGGGTGCCCCCTTTTCCTCAGGGATTGGTATCCAGGTGGTTTAATTTGTGTCCTGGGTCGCTGTGCCCCTCTGGGCTGCTCCTGGAGCCCCGGGGGATTGTGCTGTGCACTGACCTGCATCCAGAGCATCAGCTCGGATCTGTCACTCCCAGCCTGACTCAGCCCTCCTGTGACAAAAGAAGCAGCTGTCCCTGTCCTGTGGGCATGGCTCTGTGCAAAATCTGTGGGAAAAGAGGCGAGGAAAGAGGTGGTGCTGTCCCTGGTGTGGATGTGGGGATGGGGAGATGTCACCTGGCACCAGGCAGGGAGTGACCCAGCTCAGCTTTAAAAATCCTGGGGGAGCTTTGGGGTGCCCATGCAGGACAAACCATCCCCTGTGTCCTTGCTGTGCTCACACAGCTCTGCTGGGGCTCTCAGAGCTTTTTCCTTTTTCCTTGGCTGTGCCTGGGAAGTGCAGGGGAAGAGAAGAGGCTCTGACAGAGCCTGGAGCTGGGATGTGAGCAGCTCTGTGTCCTGTCCTCTGAGCTGCAAAAGTCCCTCCCTGTGATTTTCTTTTTTTTTGGTCCCTGGTGGTATTTTCTAGGACCAGAGAGTGCTAACATTTAGCTGTCTCAGAAAACTCACATTTTCATCAGCCAAGAAAGACGAATTCCACAAGTCTTTATTTCATGGGAAGGGAGTCAAGCAGGGATTCTCTCAGAATCATATTTATAGGTTCAGGGGGGATTGAAACTACAACCAATAAAAGTTTATACAAAGAACAACATCCAATCTAAGTGAGAAGTTCTAAAGGTGAACTGACCAATTACACAAACTAATTTCTGACCAATTATCTTAGGAGAGTGACCAAATTCTTAACGAATTTGGCTCAACCTTGGTATCTAGGACACCTCATCTATTATAGCAAGTTCCAGGGGAAGATGGCTTTGGAGGAATTGTACATCCACACCTCCCCTTTGTCCCCCTGTGTCCCCAGATCCCTTCTCAGCAGGGTCTAATGCACTTGCTCTCTAGGCTGGCTTAGTTGTGACATGAGATTACACCTCTGTGTGTGGGTACAGCTCCCTCCCCCTGCTCAATCAATCCCAGCTCCTTCCAGCAGCCCTTGACAGGCAGGAAATGTCTCAAACCCACTGAATTCCTCCAGAATTCCTGGGGGGGCTGATTTCATTGAGGGCTTTGTGTCCCCTCTGGGTTTTTGGGAAGCTGTGATCAGCGGTGTGTGAGGATTTGGGAGCTGTGGGTCATCACCCCGTAGGGATTTTCCTGCCCCCGGCAGAGCAGAGCACAGATTCCACATCCCAAATTGTCCTGTCACTCCAGACCCTTCTATTTCCTTGGTTTTTTTGGTTTTTTCAGGTGCTGGAAGCCACAACGAGGTCACCCCAGAGCTCCTCCAGGCTGAGCAATCCCAACTCTCCCATCTTTTCCTTGCAGGAGCGATGCTCCATCCCTCCTCCATCCCCCTAATCCTCCTCTGGACTTGCTCCAGCAGGTCTGTGTCCCCAAAAACCACCCTGAACTGGGTCAGGGCAGGGCAGCCAGAGCTGTTTGTGCTCGTTTTAATTTTCAGGGATGGAAGCACAGCCCTGCCAGAGCTCCAGGAGCTTTGGACAGCGCTCCCAGCACTGGGGGGATTTTTGGGGTCTGCACTCAGATCCTCGTGGATCCCTCCCCGCTCAGGATATTCCCTGATATTCCACTGAGCTCTAAAAACAGGTGACAGCTTTGCCAAGGATTTCACTGAAGGATTGGGATGCCCTTTCCTGGTTTAATGCAGGATCCTGCTCTCCTGACCATGACTGAACAGCTTGACCTGTTTTCTTGGTTTGGAGGACAGGTGTCTGCTGAGAAAGGCAGCAGCTTCTCTTTAGACTGGAGAATTAAAAAATAAATTAAAAAAAATTAAAACCACAAGCCAAAATCCACGCCTGCTCTAAAAAGCAGACTCAAAAAGTAGCCATGCTAAACAACTCCCAAAAATTTTAACTATACATAAAAAACTATAAATAATGCAACAAGTTAATGTGTTATAAAGTGTATTTCAAAGAGTGTTCACCTGGCTGTTTTAACCCTTTGTTTTATGTTTATCTCCTATTTTCTTTTTATTAAACTTTAAAATTTTACCAATACAATAAAATGTGTTTTTCACAGTGTTCTTCATCGCTGGAAAGAGCCCTGGGAGCTCAGAGCTGGATCCAGCTCTGGAAAATCCTTTTGGGGTCAGGGAGCCGAGTGTTTGCCACGAGAGGGGGATGTGAGCCCGCAGAGGGCGAGCTCGGGGTGCTGGGGTGAGAAAATCACCTTTTATTTTTATTGATTTGGTCAAATTTAAAAGGTTTAATATAAAAACAATAGGAGACACACATAAAGGGTTAAAAGTGTGCTAAGAGCACACTGCTTTGGGAGTGTTCTGTTAAATATGTTTTACAATACATTAACCTGTTGCATATTTATAGTTTTTTATGTATAATTATAATTATAATATTAATTTTTGGGAGCTGTTTAGCATGGCCACTCTTTGAGTCCGCATTTTTAGAGCATGTGTGGTTTTTTGGCTCGTGGTTTTAATTTTTATTTAATTATTTTTTAATTTGGGTGGCGGCTTTTTGCAGTTGGTGAGTGTTGATAATTGTTGTGTTGGCTGCAGGGTTTTTATTACACATTTATGGGCTGTTATTTTAACTAGATGGGTAATTTAATCACATTATCTTAAAAAAAAATAATGTTTAACTTTTACTATTAGAAGAAAAAAAGCCTGTATTCATACAGAAAAGATATTTTAATATTATACACATAGCAATGATCCCAATATTTACAAAAAGCCAACAATGTCATGAACTTAGAGCTCACCTGGCAGCTCAGCCCACGGGGATTTGCTCTGGGATGAGCCAGGGATTGTCCTGGCTGCAATCTGGGCAGGGAGCTCTGCAACCCCCCTGTGCTCTGGGCTGAGAAAAAAAAAATTTCATTGGATCTGTCTGTGTTTTCTGCATAGATCTATATTTTCTGATATATCTGTATTTTGATATATCTGTATTTCCTGCATATATCTGTATTTTCTGATGTACCTGTATTTTCTAATATATCTATATTTTCTGCTTTATCTGTATTTTTTAATATATCTGTATTTTCTGATATATCTGTATTTTCTGCATGTATTTATATTCTCTGCATATATCTGTATTTCCTGCATATATCTATATTTTCTGCATGTACCTGCATTTTCTGCATATTCTGTATTTTCTAATATATCTGTATTTTCTGCATGTATTTGTATTTTCTGGTATATCTGTATTTTCTGCATATATCTGTATTTTCTGATGTACCTGTATTTTCTGCATATTCAGTATTTTCTAATATATCTGTATTTTCTGATATATCTGTGTTTTCTGATTATTCTATATTTTCTGGTTTATCTGTATTTTCTAATATATCTGTATTTTGATTTATCTATATTTCCTGCATATATCTGTATTTTCTGCATGTACCTGCATTTTCTGCATATTCTGTATTTTCTAATATATCTGTATTTTCTGCATGTATTTGTATTTTCTGGTATATCTGTATTTTCTGCATATATCTGTATTTTCTAATATATCTGTATTTCCTGCATATATCTATATTTTCTGCATGTATTTGTATTTTCTGATATATCTGTATTACTCTGATGTAGCTGTATTTTCTGATTTATCTCTATTTTCTAATGTATCTATATTTCCTGATTTATCTGTATTTTCTGATATATCTATGTTTTCTGATGATTCTGTATTTTCTGGTTTATCTGTATTTTCTGAATGTATCTGTATTTTCTAATATATCTATATTTTCTGCTTTATCTGTATTTTCTGCTTTATCTGTATATTCTGTTTTATCTGTATATTCTGATTTATCTGTATTTCCTGATTTATCTGTATTTTCTGATTTATCCCTGTTTTTCCCCACGATCTCCCCCCACTGCCCCACATCATTCTCCCTCTGCACTGATGCAATTCTGTGATTGTGGCTGCACAAAACCGGTCTGAGGAGCTCATCTGCCTCATCCTGGTTGGGTTTTGTTTTCCCCACTTTCCCAGGTCAGGAACATTTCTGTCCCAGGTGTTGCTTCAACTTGGAATTTTTTTTTTTTGTTTGTTTGTTTTTGGTTTTGTTGGGTTTTTTGTTTGATAATTTTTTTTTGGTTTTTTGTTTTTTCTTTTTTTTGTTTTGTTTTGTTGCTGTTGTTTGTTTGGGGTTTGTTTTTTTTTTTTAATGTGTTTTCTCTGTTGATCTCTTCCATTATTTTGCACTTTCATGCCCACATGTAAAGACTAAAATGCTCAATGAAGCTCTTGGATGTTCAAATATTCAAATACCCTCCTGTGTGGAATATTCCCTCCACATCAGAGCAGGAGGGAGGGAAACACAAAAAACCAAAACTTCCTCTTTTTTTCTTTTTTTTTTTTTTTTTTTTTTTTTTTTTGAGAAGGAAAATCCTTTAACATTCACTGCTGAAATTTTGAACTCAATTTTGTGATTGAGGCCTGTTCTGTCCCTTTATAAACCAAATTATTTTTATCCAACAAATCACTTTATAGCAAAGCTGGACCATCCATAGGATCCAAATCCAGCTCTCCTCTTTTTGATTATTTTTTTTCCTTGGGATTTGAAACCTTGGGAGCAGGTTCTGTGCAGTTGCAGTTGAATTCTTGTGTGAAATATCCTTTCTGCTCTGGCTGCTGCAGGGAGATTAGGAATAATCCCCAGTCCCTATCCATCAAACTTAATTAGGGCCATTTCCTAACGAGCCTTTGGGCAGCTTGAGGAAGACTGAACACCTTGTCATCACTTCCAGAACCAACAACCAGAACTGGGGCTGGCTCCAGGGTGGGCTGGAAAATCCCAACCAACATCAGGAATCCATAAAAAAAAAAAAAATCTGCTCAAAAAAAAAAAAAAAAAAAAAGCAGAAAATTCCCAGATTTAGGGGAAACCTAAAGCTCAGTGCTCTGCTCCTGACCTGTTTTTCTGCCTCCCAGAATCTGGGGGATCCTGGGCAGCTCTTCCCCTGTTTTTCTCTGAAGTGGCCATGGTTTATTTTTCCTGAGAAAAGCTTTGTTTTTCAGAAGATGTCAATTGAAATCGAATCTGAATCTGTTCCAGCGCGGGTGTTGGTTGGATGAGTGTCTGGATTTATTTGTTTGATTAGGATTTGTTAGTTTTTACATTGTTTATGCCTCCCTTAGGTCCCATCCCAAGGAAAACACGGAGGGGAGGGGTTAAGCTAAAGCAACTTTTGAAATGTCCATTAATCTCCATTTATTCAGGGGACGTTTTTCTCCAGAGGTCACAATCAAAACGTGTCCCAGTTATCCTGGTCGCTTGTTCCTCACCCTCTGATTTAGAACCTCGACAAAATGTCTTGGATTTGACTTTTTTTTCCTGTGTTTTGGGGTTTCCTGGGTTGATTTGGGGTTTTAGATGGGAAATTTGGGGAAGCTGTGGCGACCTGGGCTGATCCCAAAGTGAGGGGGAATTCTGGGATTCAGGTGAGACCCCACCAGCCCTGGGAGTCCAAAATAAGGACCTGGAGCCCAAAATAAAGACCTGGAGCCCAAAATAAGAACCTGGAGCCCAAAATAAGGGTCTGGAACCCAAAATAAGGATCTGGAGCCCGAAATAAGAACCTGGAACCCAAAATAAGGACCTGGAGCCCAAAATAAGGACCTGGAACCCAAAATAAGGATCTGAAATCCAAAATAAGGATCTGGAACCCAAAATAAGAACCTGGAGCCCAAAATAAGAACCTGGAGCCTCAAATAAAGACCTGAAACCCAAAATAAGGATCTGGAACCCAAAATAAGAACCTGGAGCCCAAAATAAGGACCTGGAACCCAAAATAAGAACCTGGAGCCTAAAATAAGGATTTGGAACCCAAAATAAGGATCTGGAGCCCAAAATAAAGACCTGGAGCCCAAAATAAGAATCTGGAACCCAAAATAAGAACTTGGAGTCCAAAATAAGGACCTGGAGCCCAAAATAAGGATCTGGAACCCAAAATACGAACCTGGAGCCCAAAATAAGGATCTGGAACCCAAAATACGAACCTGGAGCCCAAAATAAGGATCTGGAACCCAAAATAAGGATCTGGAGCCCAAAATAAAGACCTGGAGCCCAAAATAAGAACCTGGAGCCCAAAATAAAGACCTGGAACCCAATATAAGAACCTGGAACCCAAAATAAGGATCTGGAGCCCAAAATAAAGAGCTGGAACCCAAAATAAGGATCTGGAGCCCAAAATAAGGATCTGGAACCCAAAATAAGAACCTGGAACCCAAAATAAGGATCTGGAGCCCAAAATAAAGACCTGGAGCCCAAAATAAAGACCTGGAGCCCAAAATAAGAACCTGGAACCCAAAATAAGAACCTGGAACCCAAAATAAAGACCTGGAGCCCAAAATAAGAACCTGGAGCCCAAAATAAGAACCTGGAGCCCAAAATAAGGATCTGGAGCCCAAAACAAGGTCCTGGAACCCAAAATAAGGATCTGGAACCCAAAATACAAACCTGGAGCCCAAAATAAGGATCTGGAGCCAAAATAAAGACCTGGAGCCCAAAATAAGAACCTGGAACCCAAAATAAAGACCTGGAGCCCAAAATAAGGATCTGGAGCCCAAAATAAGAATCTGGAGCCCAAAATAAAGACCTGGAGCCCAAAATAAGAACCTGGAGCCCAAAATAAGAACCTGGAGCCCAAAATAAGGATCTGGAGCCCAAAACAAGGAGCCCCCAGAGCAGTTCCAGGGCTGGAGCCCCTCTGGGAGAGCTGGGGGTGCTCACCTGGAGAGGAGAAGGATCCAGGCTGGGGACAAGGAGGGACAGGACAGGACACAGGGAATGGCAGGGCTAGGCACTGGTCACACTGGTTTAAACTGTGTTTGCATTGATTTGAGCACTTTGTGCCACCTCTGTCCCCACCTGGAAATTTATCAAATTATCCAAAGTGTCCAGGTATTGCTGTTTTTCTCAGGATATTTTTTGGTGAGCCTGACTTCCCTCCTCGGCTTTGCTGAGCTGGGATTCTGGGCTAATTACCAAGGGCTGGGATTTGTAATTCCTGGCACAGAAACAGCTTTAATGGATTTGTTCAGTTCCTTTTTATCAGCCTTTCCAGCCTGCCTCTTATCTCATTACTTTGGGGAGGGCTGGGATGGGATTAAGGGAAGGGAGATGCAAACCCTGAGCTGGGGTGGATCGATACAGATCCACCAGGGGATTTCAGGGATGAGAGATTGGATGGAGCCCAGCTGGGGGGAAGGAGCTGCCCTGGAATGGCAGCTGAGGGACACAGGAATGTGTCACAGCAGCCATGGAACCTGTTGGGCTGGGTGAAAACTTCTGCACATCCAACACTTGTCCTGACTCAGCTCACCGATGGATATCTCAGCTGGATGGAATTTTCCCAGGCTTTTCCCCTAGATTTCCCGGTGCCTCCTGCATCCAAAGGAGCCTCTCAGTGTTCTCCTCTCCCTGAGGATGTGTGGGATGTGTTGGTCATGGCTGGAGCTGGAGGAAGGAGGGGAATGAGCTGCTGGAGCAATCAGGATGCACAGTCTGGAACTTTCTCCCAGCCTGAGGTTCCCAAGGGAGGGGAGAACAGGTTTGGTGGGAGCAGGTTTTTCTGCACCTGCAGCAATGCCAGGACAGTGACCTTTTCCCTGAATGCTGCCAAGCTCCTGGTGCATCCTCCTTTTTTTTTCTGGCAGAAGGGGAGGATGTGCTCAGGGCAGGGTTTGGAGGAGATTTTGTCTTCCTGGGGGTGAGGAGGTGGGCACAGAACCATCCACGGACATTGGTGTGCTTTGGGGAATTTGGGAATTTTCCTGCAGCAGCATTTTCTCCACCCCACTGACACAGGAGGGTCCTTCCCTTGCAGGGCTGCTCCCTGTCTTGCTTTGCCTGGATTCCTGAGGCTGCCAGCCATGGGAGGGGATTTCTGTCCTCCCTCCTCGCTGGGATCAGCGTGGGGAGGACTCTGTGGACACTGAGTGATTTGTGTGGCGTGGCTGCTCTCCAGCCAGGAGTGGTCCCAGTTTTCCTTTAATCCAGTTCTTCCCCTGCTGCCTGGAAGCTCCGAAGGGCACCCAGGACTCTCCTGGGGACCCCTCTTTTCTACCATCCTTCACTCTTTCTTTATTTCATTTCCCCAGGCTTCCCCTTCCCTGTAAAAACCTGGGAGCAACTTTCTCTTCACCTGGCACTGGGCACAAATCTCTGCTCATTCTCTCCCTCCTCCCTTCTGTCTTTCCCTTCCCCTAATTCCCTCCTTTAATTTGCCTTTGCTTATTTTGAATACAAAGCTCCTCCATCGCAGTGTTTATAGTTCACAAAGCCTCGGGCCCATTGCTTATTCTCCTCCTTACATCCCTGCTTAACTGCCTTGGCTCCCAGTGCCCTTTCCCTGCCTGCAGAGTCCCCAGGACGAATCCCAGTCCCTGTCCCCAGCTGTCTGCCTGCACAGTTCCCACATCCCAGCAATCCCCTTCCCAGACACTGCAGTGCCTCACTCACAAAATCCTCCTCGCTCTCATCCTGTCAAAATTCCTTTCCCTGGACTCAACCTCTCCCAAGAGCCCGGCACAGCCTTGAGGGAGGTTCCAGAACATTCCTGGTGTGGGCATCAGAGCGTTCCCAGCTGCTCTGGAGCTGCCTGGCACCTCCTGGGCTTATCTAAATGCCATCAGTTTGCTTCAGGTCCGCTTCTCCATATCAGCCTCGGTCACGCTTTCCCTTCAGCTCTTCCCAAAATAGGTCTAAAGCACAAATTCCCTGATTCCCATCTCGCCAGGGGTGTGGTGAGGAGCTGGCTGCATCCCAGCTCTGTTCCCCTCCACGAGCTCCTGGACCAGGGTGGGGCTTTTGATAGAATTTTCTTTTGGTTGTTTTTACCGAGCTGAATTTCCAAGTCACGTTTTATGCCCCAGCAAGAGAAGTGATGCCGTGAGCCAGCGGGAAAAAGTTGGAGAGCAAGAGGACAGAGAGAGTGAGCAGAAAAAAAGTGGGATGAGGATGTGGATGAGGATGTGGATGAGGATGTGGGATGAGGATGTGGATGAGGATGTGGGATGAGGATGTGGGTGAGGATGTGGGATGAAGCTTTGGGCTGAGGCAGAGCCAGTCGTGTCCCCTGGTGTCGTGGGGACAGAGCAGCTCTGCCACCAAGCCAGGGTGAGCCCAGGCCTCAGCAGAGGAACACCCAGAATTTAATTTTCCTGTGCTGAAATTTCCTCACTGCTGCACTTTCCCTGCCTGTGGCTCAATCCTCCTCCTCCTCCTCCTCTCCTTCCCCAGGCAAAGCATCTGAGCTGAAACCTTTCTGCAGATGGAGCCCAGGACACTGCAGGGGGAACCTGGAGCTCTGCACAGCCTGTGGTGCTGTCCTGGTTTGCAGGACAGGTGTGTGCTGAGAAAGGCAGGAACCTCTCTTTGAAATGGAGAATGGAAACCCCCTCCCTCCAAATTATTATAATGTTGAAATCAATGGGCTCTCAGGAAATATGGGAATAGGAATAACAGTTCTTTACTAGGAAAATTAAAATAGAAATACAGAATTACAAAGAACAAACCCCAAACCCTGACACAGTCAGAGTACAACCTGACACCCGTCAGTCAGGCAGGGATTGGCAGCAGTGCCATCCCATGGTGGCTGCATCCTCCTGCAGTGACAGATGTGGTTCTGTACAAGGTGCAGTTTCCCTCCAAAGGTCCAGTGATGATGTGGAGAAATTCAGTTTTCCTCTGAAAATCCAGTGGGAAAAGGTTCCCTTAGTGTCCCAAAACCTCTGTTTTTATCTTGGTAAGAAATGTTGGGCTCTTCCCCCTGGCTGGAGCAACTCCCAATGGGATGCAGTAATTTTATCAGTCCCACAGTGAGACTCAATGGCCATGAGCAGAAAATGACTTCTGGAGGAAGGATGGGCTGTGAAAAGATAAAGAACAATGCCCTGCTGTAAAACATGGCCATGAACAGGAGAGATATCCCACAGAGATTAAAACACTGCCCCACCTGGTTTATAAAATATGAGCCATTAACAGGAGATATCCCATTAGATAAAGAACAATGCCCCACCTGGTTTTTAACAGCTGACCCATTATCAGAATATCTCCCACAGAGATCAGGATCACTGCCCCACCCTCAATAGATGCTGATAGAACAGATCCCTTTTATCACATCCTCTATTGTAACCCAAAACATCTCAGGATCCATTTTTGGGATGGAAATTCCCACATCAGACCCACTGCTGCTGCCCCACTGCCCTCCCCTCCAAGGGGACAACTCTGTCCTTTTTCCTGTCCCCCAGAACAAACCCAGCTCATCCCAAGGAGCAGGGAAGAGTCCAGCAGGAGCAGCTGAAAATAACTTGCTTGTCAGAGTTTTTCCACACGACCTTTGAGGCTCCTTATCTCCCTGCTGCTGTTCTGGCACGGGATGAGCTGCAGATGGAGCAGCCCCAGGAGCAGCTCCGAGGTTTCCTTGGCCAG
The DNA here is from genome assembly GCF_009819885.2 of Catharus ustulatus. Lineage (NCBI taxonomy): Eukaryota > Metazoa > Chordata > Aves > Passeriformes > Turdidae > Catharus > Catharus ustulatus. The sequence goes on along the minus strand of NC_046249.1, from coordinate 1,373,079 downwards.
GCAGGACCTGGGGCCGTTGTCCTGTGGGATGTTGGTCACTGTGGGGTTGCAGCAGCCTCTGGTTTAGCAGGAATATTTGGGGGGGAGTGAAACCTGCCTAATATCATGGGGTGGGGGATGTTGGGAGGGCTGGATTTGGTGTCAGCAGGATTAGCAGGGAATTGAAGCTGTTGGAAAGATGCTGGGGTTTTGGACCTCTGGAATATCTGCCCTGCTTCCAGCGGTGCAAAAGTCACCAGGAATGTCCCAAGATTTTCTGTGGAAATAAATGATTCCTGGAGATGGGAAGCTGCTCCTGATTCCAAGCCCTCGCTGTGAATTCAGGGATCTGTTCCCTGCTCAGGTGTCACCAAGCTGTGGCCCCGGGGCAGGCTTGGCAGCAGTGACCTCCTGGTGCTTTCCACAAGTGCTTTCCTGACCCTGGAAGAATTTTCTTGTGGCCTTAATGAGCCATCTGGGGGCAATTAGCTCTCGGTTTTATGACATCCTGGCTTTTCTCATGGAACGTGGCACGGCTGGTTCTGGGAAAGAGGGAGGGAGGGAGGGAAGCAGGAGGTGCTGAGCCCAGCTTTGCACCCATCCTTTTTCCTGTAGAGAATCCAGGTCCAGCTGTGACCCTGCAGGAGCCTGATCCCCATCCCTGGAGGATCCATCCTGCTGGAACCCGAGCGATTCCCGAGGCTCAGGTCGCTCCAGCTTCCCAGCTGCCTTATCCCAAAGTTTCCTGGAGTAAGGGATTACAGCAAGGATTAGATATAAACCTCTGCTGCTGCAGTAAATCACATTTTTCACTGCTGCCAGCTAGGCAGGGAGGAGAGACGGCGGAGCCGGCGTTTCCCGTGGCAGCGCTGCTGACCCCAATTACTTCGGGGTGATAAAACCACCACCTGTCCCTGGTCTGCCATAAACTGCTCCACAACCAGCCTGAGGAGGAAATAACAAACAGCCCTTCCCACTGGGTTGTTTTCGAAGTTCTTGCTGTTTTGGGGTGATGTTTTGGAGGTTTTTCTCTGACCCTGAGGAGTGTGTGATCACTTTGGAGGTTTTTGAGGTTGGCCCTAAAATTCATGGGAGCAGCTGAAGAGAATTTCCATCACTCAGGTGATGCTTGGGACAGAGTTGTCGTGGTTTTTACCTTACAGAGGAGGAATCTCAGGCATAAAGTGAGGATTTCTGGGGTTTTTTGGCCCAGATCTCCCTGCCTGTGCTGTTCAGGGTGCTGAGAGCTCCCCGTGCTGCCGATCCCAATCCTGGTGCTGGGAACAACCAAAAGGAGAAGCTGCTGCTGGGAAGCTCCTTAATTATGATTCCTAAGGATGAGGTTCATTAAAATGAACTTCTGCTGGTCCATAATTCACCAGCCCACATGCAGCAAACATCCATTAAAAATCCTGCAAGGAAGAAAAGGCCATTGAGCTGTTCCACTGGGAATGGCAGGGCTTTGTTGTCTTTTATTTTCCCCTTCTAGTTCACTCCATCAGCTAATGGCTTTTGCTGACAGGTATTTATCAGCCTGAACATGCTTTCCCTAGTCTTGGGAAAATAGAAATCTTTACTCCTGGCTGCAATAAAAAAATCAGCCCAATCTCCCTGAACGAACCAGGCTGGATATCAATCCTTCTCCTGCCATCCCAGCCCTGGGAGTCGTTAAGAGGAGAATGGCAAAAGCAGAAAGTGAAGCCACCCAGGGTTAGGGAAAAGCCCTGAATTATTATTTTAAATTTTTAAATATTTTTTTTTCAGCCAGAAATGTCATGTGCTTAATGAGCTGAGGGGCAGAACGTGCTCGGAGCTGTCCCCAGGGCTGGGGGTGAAGCTGTCCCAGCTCCCTGCATGGTGTGAAACAGCCCTGGCCTGGCCTGGGGGAGGATTTTTGGGGCAGAACAGGGGAGGGCAGGGTGCCACTGCCACCAGCCTGTCCCCACGGGGTGTCCCCAACCCTGGCAGAGTTCAGTCCCCTCTTCTTTACACCCTGTGCTGATTTTCTCCTTTCCCACACCCCTTTAGGAATCTGCAATCTGCTCCCAGCCCCGTCTGCAGCACAACCCCTCTGTCTGGATTAACCAAGCCCAGCTTTACCGAGATCTCTGTTAAGCACGGCTCAGGAAAACCGAGCATCCCAGATTGGGAGGGCGGTGCTGACAGATTTACAGCCGAGGAAACAACCCTGAACTTGTGAGATGCTGCTCCCCACCAGAAATGCACTCAGGACATTTTTTTCCACCACTAATTGGGATGAGGATTGATGTCCTCACCCCTTTTCTCCAGAGGGGCTGGCAAACACCAGGGGCTTCCCTTCAGAGCTTCTTGAAGCTCTAAAAAATTGCTGAAGTGTGATTTTTTTATTTTCCCTGCACTAATTCCTGCTGTCCTGGTGACTTTTAGACATCTGAGGAGTCAGAGCAGGTTTGTAGGAGCTCTCGTGCTCTCTGTGTATAAGAATATGTGTGACTACATCTGAATATTTACATTTTATGAATCTGTGAACATGTGTGCAGAGACTAAAAGGAAATTAACTCCTATTCCATTGCTCAGGGCTGGGATCTGCACGTTCTCTTTGGAGTATTTCGTGCCAGATACGAGCTTGGACTTACATTTTGAATAAAAAAAAATTTAATTAAATTGGTGTTTGTGAGCTGCTGCAGGGTGGGGGTGGCTTTGGCCACTCTCTTGCTCAGGAAATAAAATGACATCACTTGTGAGAGCTGCAGGGTGACAGGCACCAGCTCCCATCCATTTTTGGGAAGCTCCAAAGTTTCTGGATGTTTTTGGAGCAGGGATCACACCTCCAGCACACTCTGAGATTTCCACCTTGCTCTGGTGCTTCAATTCGTGGGAGAAAAACATTTTGTACAGAACCCCAGCACGACAGGAGGAATTTTTTTTTTTTTCCCCCATGGAAAATATAATCCAAAATTTAATTCAGAAGGTAACAAAGCCAACAGAGCTGGTGTTCAGCCAGCCCACAAAAATCAAAGCAGCCACAGGTGTTTTCCTGGGTGCTGGGCTGGGTTTGACCATGGCCTGTGCAGAGCTCTCTGCTTCCCTTCCTGCGTTCCTGTGGCCTTTTCCCTGAAAATCCAGCACAATTCCTCCATTTCGCTCCAGGCACGAGGCCTCAGGATGTGAGATTTGTGCAAAGATTCCTCCTGGCTGATGGGCAGAAGTGGGAAAAGCCTTGAGCTGGGGGACAGGGAGGAATGGCTGGAATCACCCAGGATTTCCCTGCAGGGTTGGGTTGGATATGAGGAAAAGGCTTTGGAATCACCATCCCTGGAAGTGTCAAAAAACAACAAAAAAGTGCGAATTTGGCACTTGGGGAAGGAGTTAATGGTGGCTTTGGCAGTGCTGGGTTTATGATTGGGCTTGGTGATGTCCCAGGGCTTTTCCAACCGGGCTCCACCTGCTCAGGATCTCTCTGCTGTCCTGGGAAAGTTAAAAATCGATGGAGCCCCTTCCAGCCCTGCTCTGCAGGGATTCCAGCCTGGCTCTAAATAAGAAACAGCCCCAGTGCTTTCCTCTCATGGATCCCTCTGCCTTTTGCACTGGCTTGGGAATGTTCTGGGCTGGGAAACCTTCGGGGATTCATGATTCAAACCACGCTGGCTTTCACTGTGGAGCTCCAATTGTGGTTTATGGGCTCGGGCTGAGATGATTGCATTTAAATTCAAGGCAGATCTCCTCTGCTCCTGGGGAATGGATGTTAGATCCTCGCCCTGCTGGGAAATCAGAGCTGTGCAGGATCTGCAGCTGCAGCTCACCTGGATGCTCAGGTGGCAGGAACCTGCTGAGGGGTGGATCTGCAGGATTCCAGTGGATTCTGGAGAAGGGAGAAGGGAGAAGAGCTCAGGAAAGGAACTTGGGACAGGAGGAGATGGCTTCACACTGCCGGAGGGCAGGGAGAGATGGGATAATGGGATGGAATTCCTGGCTGGGATGGAATTCCTGGCTGGGATGGAATTCCCAGAGCAGCTGTGGCTGCCCCTGGAATCCCTGGAAGTGTCCAAGGCCAGGCTGGAGCCAGCTGGGATGCTGGAAACTCTCCCTGCCCATAACTGAGGTGGAACTGGACGAACTTTCGGGTCCTTTCCAACCCAAACCAGTCTGGGATCCCAGGGAGCAGCCCCTGATTTTTAACAAATCCCAACCCAGCACAAGCTTTGCTCGCTGCCCATGACAAAACCCCTCGGTGCAGCCTGATCCTGCCCTTGGTTTGCTGTTTAATGTGGATGTTTGGTGGGGGCTGACAAAGCTCAGATCTCGTTTCAGCCGAAACAGGAACCTCAGCGCAGCAGCCATCGACTCCAGATGGTCTCAGCTGGGTCGAAGTCCAAGAGGATGGGGAAAAGCTGTGTAAAATCTGTCCTGGAGACGTGGCCTGAGCGTTTCCTCAAGGGAGGAAGGGAACATCAGTGCCTGAAGTGCTTAAAATCAGCCTGGGCTCATTTTTAGGGGTGAAATCCGCACCGTGATTTCACCATCCTGTGATATATGGTATAAAGTGATTCGTGTTTTGTGAAAAAATAAATCATGTCTGTAGAAATAAAGAATTTAATAAAGGAACTTTAGAGAGCCACAGAGAGGAGAAAGATTGCTTCACCAAATTCCAGCGCTGCAGATGGTGACAAAGCCACAATTAGCAAATTAATAGAACCAGCCCCAAAGCCGCAATTAGCGAGTGAATGGAACCAGCCCCAAGGGAGGTGACTCCTTGTGGGACAGTCCAGGAAACTCCGGGCCATGAGGACTCGATAATCACCATCAATCAAGATAACAGGGTCCTCAGGAAAACCTGCATTTCAATACCCAGTTCCGTAAACCAAAATCTGCACACATCAAAATTCATCGCTGAGCCCGAATTGTTTTTGTCCAGTCCACAGTGGAGAAAGGAAACTACAAAAATATGAGAATTCACGGCAGAAACAAAGAGATTTTTGCCCCAGGCCAGAAAAACTGAATAAAAACGGAGTGCCCAGGATGGCATTTGTGAACACAGGGGGATCTGATGTGACAGAGGTCACATCAACGTGTGTGTTGTTTTTTTGGTTGTGGCTACTGAGGACCGTGTTTCGGTGGCAAAAATAAAAATTACTTCTTAAATCTTTTTAATTCGGCTTGACTCGTTTATTATCTGCTGTGAAACGAGAGCAGAGGCTGGGCAGGAGTGGGCACAGGGGAGATCTCGGTGTGCTGAGCTGGTTCCAACCCCATTTCTGCCAGGCAGGAGCAGGAAAACAGAGGGGACAGGGACCGTGAACCCTGGGAACAGCAGGTTTGGAGATCCCAGTGCCAGCTCCGCCTGCTTTGGTTCCTATTAACAAATCTCTGCGGTTTCCAGCTCCTGCTGCTCTCTGAGAGGGGCTGGAGATGCACAGCCAAGATAAATAGGATAAATATTCGCGGGGTCTGGCTGGGGCTGCAGGGAAGCAGCGAGTGCAGCGAGCGGTTTGGATAATTTGGATGATTCCTTCAGACACCACCATTATCCCAGCAGCGCTTCCTGGAGAGGTTCAGCCAGACAGAGCTGGAGCTCAGGGGGTTGGACACGGCCTCTGCCACACCAAGAAACACTGACACAGCCCGGGATGTGCTGTGCTGGGGCTGGGAATGCCGAATCCCTGCCTGCTCCCTGCTCCCAGGTTTTGGGTCCATTCCCTGGCCAGTGCAGGCAGGGAAGCATCTGCTGCTGTAATCCCTGTCTGTGCTGAGCAAGGATGTCGCTGTGCCTTGTCCAAACAGGGTTTTTGCAAAGGAAGGGAAGGAAAAGCCAAGTAAAATCCGAGATAAATCCGTCCCTAGTGGCGAATCCTTTGAGAAAGCCAAGCACTTCTCCAGGAGCTGCTGGGAGATTTGGGGAGCATCTCCCAGCTCAGGAGGAGCTGTGGCATCTCCAGGCTGACCTCTGGCTTACCCCACCTGCCCAGGGCTTTGCTTTTTGCCCCTCTCATCCCCTCAGGCTCTGAGAGAACTTTGGACACCCTGACTGGACATCCTGGCACTTCCTGGCATCTCCAAAAGAGATGGAAAAAAGGAGTCAGAAACAGCCCAGGCACCAACTGGGTGGATCATGGACAGGTTTTAGATCCATCCCCCCCAAAGAATCATCACAGAGCTCTGCCCCTGCCAGGGCATGAAAATGAGAGGAAGTTTTGCTCGTGCTGCCTGCCAGGAATAATTGGGATCTTCTCCCTGCAGCTCCCCTCTGTTGGAGTCTCTCCAGGAACACACCGACCTGTTCCTCCCCCTGTGCCCCAGGGAGCATCAAACATGAGATTTCAGAGGGAAAAGCCAACCTGGGGCAGCGAGTTCCAGTTCTCATGGGCAGGAGGAGTCACTGGGAGCATCTCAGAGCTCACCTGGACTGAGCTCACAGAAGGGCTGGACTCAGCTCTCACATCTCCATCCCACCCCAGCGATCCTACCCTGAGTGTGAGCTTTTCCCTGCCTGTCCCTGTCCCAGGGCAGAGGGTTTCCCTTGGGTTTTGCAGCTTTTCCAGCTGCAGAGGCAGCAAATCCTGTGTCCCAGAGGGTCAGGGAGCTGCTACACGGTAGCTCCAGAGAAGGGATCTGTGGATTCAATTTCCAGGAACTGCTGGGGCCCGCCTCAGTTTTGAGCCACCCGATTAAAAATAAACACAGAGCTCTAGATGGGCCGTGCTCTGCCCCAGCTGATTTTTATCGGCCTTGGGATGCAAAGAGTCACTCTGGATTCCCAACCTCAGGAGGATTTGGGAAGCAGAAAGTTCGAGCAGGGGCCTCTGTGAAATTCTGGCCGCTCGGAGATTTTCCCACATTTTCATTAGACCTACAGCTCATTTGAGGATTTTTTTTTTTTCTTTCTGCAGAGGTTTTAAGGGCTGAAAAGCTCAATTGTGTCTGTCTGGTGATTCCTGGTTTCTGCAGGAGCTAGACACCTAGCAGGGTTAAACACTGGGGAAAAGGGATTTATTTCCTGTCCCCAGAAAATATTTATTTATTTATTTATTTTTAGAGGGTGCAGAAGGGCAGAGCTGAGGATGGGACACCTGCCTCAGGATGATTTTAGCCAAGGTTTCCATCTCTGCAGCCGTGAGACACCGCTGGCAGCTCCCAGGGAATAAAATCCCCGTCTCCCCGAGGCCCTGGGGAGCAGCAGGGTTATCACAGGGGGGTGGCTCCTCTCTGAGATGGAAATTTCTCCTCTGGCCAGAGGCAGGGAGCTTGGCTGGCATCCCTGCTCCCTGTCACCGAGCCTCGCCACCTTCCAGGGCTCACTTTGTTCACAAAGAGCCTCAGATAAGCTCTTGGCAGGGGTGCTCGGTTCTGCAGAGGCTTTAGCAGGGCTCAGGGCAGGGGGGGTTCAGATTTAACCCCTTGTGTCCCTCAGAAGCTGCAGCTCAGTCCCAGAGCCGGGGCTGGGGCGGCACTCGAGGCTCTGCAAGGGTGGGGAGCACCAGCATCGCTCCAGGGTGGGATCAAGGCACAGAATCATGGAATATCCTGAGCTGGAGAGGACCCAGAGGGGTCACGGACACCCCAACAATCCCAGCCTGGCCCTGAGCACGGTCCTGGAGCTCTGGCAGGGTTGGGAATGTGCCCAGTCCCTGGGGAACCAGTGCCCAGCACCCTCTGGGGGAAGAACCTTCCTTGGGATACAGTCTGATCATTCCAGAACCTTCCCTGGGATCCATCCTGACCCTTCTAGAACCTTCCTTGAGATCCATCCTGACCCTTCTAGAACCTTCCCTGAGATCCATCCTGACCCTTCCAGAACCTTCCCTGAGCTCCAGCCTGGCCCTTCCAGAACCTTCCTTGAGCTCCATCCTGACCTTCCAGAGCCATCCTTGAGACCCAGCCTGACCCTTCCAGAACCTTCCCTGAGATCAGCCTGACCCTTCCAGAATCTTCCCTGGGATCCATCCTGACCCTTCCAGAACCTTCCCTGAGATCCAATCTGATCCTTCCAGAACCATCCTTGAGATCCATCCTGACCCGTCCAGAACCTTCCCTGGGATCCATCCTGACCCTTCCAGAATCTTCCCTGACCCTTCCAGAACCTTCCCTGAGATCCATCCACCCTGACCCTCCAGAATCTTCCCTGAGCTCCACCCTGACCCTTCTAGAACCTTCTCCAAGATCCACCTTGACCCCTTGTTGTGGGTTGGCGAGGTTTAGAAATTTTTCCCATTATTATGTTAAGCTAGCCGGGATGGCTCTCCTATTAGCCGTTAAGAGCTGGAGATAAAGGACTGCTGAAGCAATGATGGCCCATTAGGGAAAGGTGGAGTCCTGCTTTTTGTGTTCCGCAAGTAAGAGGACACTGGGGGTAGGAGAACACACAGCTCGCCGGCCGAACTCGAGGGGAGAGGTTCCTTTTCTCCTGTTGGCATCAGGCTTCTTGGATTTGGACTGCTAAAGCTTCCTGCTTCCTCTGAACAACTGGGAACTGGGACGCCCACGGTGAGCAGAGTTCCTTCCTCACCCTTTTCTTCCACCTGGAGTGGTAAGGCCATCTGGCCCCCTCCCCTGCCCCTGCAGCAGCCGCAACTGAGACGCCGCCCGCCCTGGTCCATCGGAGAGCCATCGGTGACTGACAAAGGGACTGGGACTGAATTCCATTCTGTTCTGTCACTGGTTTTCTTTTTTTCCTTTCGTATAGCTGATGCTGTTTTTGTTTGTCTTGTAAATATTTCAGTAAAGAACTGTTATTCCCAACCTATACCTTTTTTGTGCCTGCGAGTTCCTGAATTCCCTTTTCCTGGCAATACTGTCCCTTTAAACCAGGACACCCCTCCAGAACCTTCCCTGAGATCCAGCCTGACCCTTCCAGAACCTTGAGATCCATCCTGACCCATCCAGAACCTTCCCTGACCCTTCCAGAACCTTCCCTGAGCTCCACCCTGACCCTCCCAGGCGTGGCTCCGGCCGTTCCCTGTGTCCATCCCTGCTCCCAGCCAGCAGAAATCGGAGCTGCCTCCCCACTCCCCATCCTGAGGAACTTGTAGATGATGAGAGAACTTCCCTCAGTGTCCTTTCCTCCAGCATGAGCTGTGCTCAGCGTTTCCTCCTTCACCAGCCTGAAAAACCCCTCTACCCCAAACTCCTGCACCAATCCCCCAGAGATTTAGAGGAGGCATCTCATGGATGCTGCATCCCTGACCCAGAGCATTCCCTGACTGCCAGGGAAAGCTGCCTGGCAGCCCTGCAGCCTCTCAGCCTCATTTATCTTCGTTCCTGGCGCTGTTTACGCAAGCCAGAATTGGCCAGAGGCGCCGGCCCCGCTGCGTGCCAGGGGAGGAAGCGGGCACAGCACAAGCTCTCGTGGCTGCCACCCAAGAGCCAGCACGCTCCTGCTGCAGAACAAAGGACCAGGATGCAGCTCCAGGGCTCAGGGCGTCCCTGTGCTTGTCCCTGTGCTTGTCCCTGTGCTGGGGTCCCCAACCTGCAGAGATGCTCAGGCAGCTCCTCACAAATCCCTGCCCTGCAAGGTCCTGAATAACTTCTGTCCCCAAGCCTTGGCCTTGGGTTTAGTCCCTGCTTAACCCTCGGTGGGCTGGGGCTTGAGGATGTGCCACAATCGGTGTCCCCTTGGTCACTGAGCCATTGCTGCTGTCACACTTCTCTTATTCCCACAGCAGGAAGGGGCTGGGGCACCTCAGGATTTGGGGATTGGGCACCCCAGGATTTAGGGGTTGGGCACCCCAGGATTTAGGGGTTGGGCACCCCAGGATTTGAGGATTGGGCACCCCAGGATTTAGGGGATTGAGCACCCCAGGATTTAGGGATTGGGCACCCCAGGATTTAGGGATTGGGCACCCCAGGATTTAGGGATTGGGCACCCCAGGATTTGAGGGTTGGGCACCCCAGGATTTAGGGATTGTGCACCCCAGGATTTAGGGATTGAGCACCCCAGGATTTGGGGATTGGGCACCCCAGGATTTGAGGATTGGGCACCCCAGGATTGGGGGATTGGGCACCCCAGGATTTAGGGATTGTGCACCCCAGGATTTAGGGGTTGGGCACCCCAGGATTTAAGGATTGGGCACCCCAGGATTTGGGGATTGAGCACCCCAGGATTTGGGGGTTGGGCACCCCAGGATTTGGGGATTGAGCACCCCAGGATTTGGGGATTGAGCACCCCAGGATTTGGGGGTTGGGCACCCCAGGATTTGGGGATTGGGCACCCCAGGATTTAGGGATTGTGCACCCCAGGATTTAGGGGTTGGGCACCCCAGGATTTAGGGATTGTGCACCCCAGGATTTAGGGATTGGGCTCCCCAGGATTTGGGGATTGGGCACCCCAGGATTTAGGGATTGGGCACCCCAGGATTTGGGGATTGGGCACCCCAGGATTTGAGGATTGGGCACCCCAGGATTTAGGGATTGAGCCCCCTCGGCTGGGCTGGGCTTACCCAAAGTGCTGCAGGGCCTGTTTGCCAGCCTGGGGTTGTTTTTTGAGTTCTAGATTGAAAATCCCTGTGCCAAGCTGCTGGCACCATCAAACAGAGATCAGACACAGAGGGTTTGATAGTGTGAGAATAATACTTTGTTTTTGGGGTTTGTTTTCTTTTTTTTCCCTGCTCCAGTAAACACCAGTCACTATCAAATTACCACCAGGAAAAACCAGGGCAGAGCTCAGGCACGGTGTCACCTCCCAGATTTCTTTATCCAGCAGTTTGGAAGAGAAGCCAAACCCCCAGCAGGGTCCCCCCCAGGTGCCAGGTTCGGGAGGATGTGCGACACAGAGCTGGCTTTGTGTCCCAGGCTTGCCTGGCAAGCAGGGTCTGACCCCACCTGGGGACATCCCAGGATGTCACAGCAGCTGGGTCTCTGCAGTGTTTATTTTTCCTTTTTTTTCGTGTCTCTGGGCTGAGATGTTTTCGGGGTGTTTTGGGTTCTGTCTCCTTGGGTTTGGCGGCTCGTGGGTCCCCCCAGAGTCACACGGCTCCTCTCACACCTCCCGTCCCTTCCAGGTGACGGGAAACAAAAGGAGCGCAGATATTTGGAAGCAGGAAGGCAGATTCTGTAAACTGTGTAAAAATGTATCCTCCGGAGATGAGCTTTGGCTCGCAGCCCGAGGGAACGATCCGTGCTCGGGAAAGGAGGAAGGGACACGGTGGGAGCATCCTGGCTGTGTCCCCCTGCCTGGGGACACCCCAGAGTGACAGTCCCGGGGTCTCTGCACCCCTCTGAGCTGGGATGAAGTGATTTTAATTCATTTCAACCTTGGTTGTGGGTGATTGCCTCAGGGATTCAGGGAGGGAATAAAATTTAAGGGAAGGAAAGGACTCCCTGCTGCTGCAGGTGAGGCACCAAAATCCCAAATGTGTCTGGGGAGTCCTGGGCTTTTGGGTTGGGAGCCATGGAATCCCAGAATCATGGAATCCCAGAATTGCAGAATCCTGGAATCCTAGAATCCTGGAATCACAGAATTACAGAATCAAAGACTCACGAAATCCCAGAATTGCAGAATCCCAGAATCACAGAATTACAGAATTCTGTAATCCCAGAGTCCCAGAATCCCAAAATCCCAGTCACAGAATCACAGAATTCCAGAATCCTGGAATCACAGAATCCCAGAATCACAAAATCCCAGAATCTCAGAATCTCAGAATCCCAGAATTACAAAATCCCAGAATCCCAGAATTACAGAATCCTGGAATCCCAGAATCCCAAAATTACAGAATCCTGGAATCCCAGAATCCAAAAATCCCAGAATCCCAGAATCCCAGAATCCAAAAATCCCAGAATCACAGAATCCCAGAATCCCAGAATCCCAGAATCCTGGAATCACAGAATCACAAAATCCCGGAATTACAAAATCCTGGAATCCCAGAATCCAAGAATTACAGAATCCTGGAATCACAGAATCCCAGAGTCACAGAATCCCAGAATGTTTTGGGTTGGAAGGGACCTCAAACCCCCTCCAGCCCCACCCTGCCACGGACAGGGACACCTCCCACTATCCCAGGCTGCTCCATCCAGCCTGGATCCCTTGGGCACTTCCAGGATTTCCATGGATGTGTGCCAGGGCCTCACCCCCCTCTCAGAATCCTCATTTTCCTCCTTGCCTTTCTCCAGTCCTTTCCCAAACCCTGATTGTCACCACTGGCGGCCTCCTGGCTCGGAATTCCAGGCAGGATGAGTTGTCCTGATTTATTTCCTGGTGCCTTTGGGCTGACACACAACCAAGGGAACCCAAAGCTGTGTCTGGGCAGCTCCTGCTCCTCCAGCCTCACTCACACGCTGCCTGGGGGTGATGGATGCCATTCCTGGGGTGCCAACTCCTCCTCAAATCCCTGCTGTCCCTCCATCCATCCCTCCTGTGGCACTCAGAGCTGCTGGTCCCTGCTCTGAGCTGGGCTCAGCACCTCAGGCTGGGCTCTCCCAGGGCAGGATGGCTCTGGAGAGGGAGGAGAGTGGGATTAAAATATAAAATTGTGTGACTTCTATGCAAAATTGTAGGGATTTTTTATGAGAGCATGAAGTGCCAGGACGAGGGGGATGATTCCCCACTGCAGATGGGATATTGGGATGGAATTCTCCCTGTAAGGGAGGTGAAGGGCTGGGATGGAATTCCCAGAGTGGCTGCCCCTGGATCCCTGGAATGTCCAAAACCAGGCTGGACGGGGTTTGGAGGTGTCCCTGCCATGGCAGGGGTGGCACTGGATGGGATTTCACCCAACCCATTCCATGATCCCACAGTTCTGTGGAATTCCACAATCCCGAGCTGGGAGCGATTCCTGGTGGCTGCGATTCCAGCAGCCAGGCACAAGCTGTCATCACCTCTGGGGATGCAGAGCAGACCCCAGAGCAGCCAGGAAACCCAGACAAGTTCTCTCCTGAGGCAGGCACTCACACACATCCTCTCCCTGGAGAGCAGCTCTTCCATCCTATTTACATCCCAAAAAAACCCCTGAGAACAACAAATCCCGACTCTCTGATAAAGGGAAAAACCAAATCGTGGGATGGAGGGGAAGGGGGAAAGGCAGCAGGGACCTGGCCCAGCATTTCAGTGCCCAAGGGGCAGAGGGAACAGGGAATGTTCAGGGACAGGATGGAGCAGAGCTGCTGGTGGAGCCTTTTCCAACCCCCAGCTCCTCTGTGCCCGGGATCCTTGCAGGGGGAAAAGGAATTTCCCAGTAGAGAAACGCCAAATTTGAGACTCCTGAGGGAAAGGAAGAACAGAGAGGACTAAAGAGGGACGTTTAGCCTTCCCTAGTAATGATAATAATAATTATCCCAAATAATAATTAGTCCACTTACTCCTGACTTTCATAGACCTGCCAAAAAAATGTCAGATTTGTTTTTTACCTGAAGGGCAAGAGCTGACTGGGATGAGGGCATGCAGTGAAAATCCTCCAGGAACAGCTGCTTCTCTCCTCAAAGCTTCTTAAAGCACCTGATTTTAAAAACCAAACTTTTATAAAGTTCCTGGCCTCATTTCACGGACTGAATTTTGGAAAAGGTCAATCGACTTTTGTTGTGTTTTTTTCCCCCGTAAAATTGCAGAGATGCTGCTTTCCCAAATGGATTTTTTTTTTTTAACCAAGACTTGAAAACACAGAGGAAGAAAATGTAAATATTTTCATCCCAGTTATTTTGTGGACGAAAAACAGGGGTTTTTTTCCCTCCTTGCTGCTTTCTTCAGCTGCCCTGCACTGCACTTACTCGAAAACCTGGGTTTTATTTAAAAGCTCAGGGGGGAATTGTTTAGAAAATCAACCTAATACTTACAGCCTTTCCTTTGATTTCTCGGGAGGAGAGCCAAGGCAGGCTGCTGCAGGGAAGGAGGGAATTTCAGGATGCTCTGGGATGTTTTTGAAGCTGTCCCCAACCAACGCCTCTGGATGCTGCAACGCCCTGAGCAAGGTGAGGTCTGACCCTGCCCAGATCCCGATCCCGCACGAACACGCCTGGCTGGGGAGGGCGGGAAGGAGGAATCAACATTCCCACGTGTACAAACCCATTAATTGCCTGGCTCTTAATTGCCAATTAAAGGGTGCAGTGTGTCATTCCCGTCCCTGTGTCCTTCCTGTCCCTGCGGCAGCGGCTGTGAGCAGGGCGGCATTCCCAAATCCAACATTCCCAAACCTGGCATTCCCAAATCCAGCATTTCCAAATCCAACATTCCCAGCATGTCCCAATCCCAGCATTCCCAAATCCAGCATTCCCAGCATTTCCCAAACCCAACGTTCCCAATTCCAACATTCTCTACCCCAACATTCCCAACCCCAACATTCCCAAATCCATAATCCCCAACCCCAACATTCCCCAACGCCAACAATCCCCAACCCCAACATTCCCAAACCAAACATTCCCAACCCCAACATTCCCAACTCCAACAATTCCCAACCCCAACATTCCCCAAATCCAACATGCCCAAACTCAAAATTCCCAACCCCAACATTCCCCAAATCCAACATTCCCAACCCCAACATCCCCAACCCAACATTCCCAAACCCATAATTCTCAACCTCAACAATCCCCAACCCAAACATTCCCCAACCCCAACGTTCCCAAACCCAACATTCCCAAACCAAACATTCCCAACCCCAACATTCCCAACTCCAACAATTCCCGACCCCAACATTCCCCAAATCCAACATGCCCAAACTCAAATTTCCCAACCCCAACATTCCCAACCCCAACATTCCCCAAATCCAACATTCCCAGCCCCAACATCCCCAACCCAACATTCCCAAATCCATAATTCCCAACCCAAACATTCCCCAACCTCAATATTCCCAACCCCAACATTCCCAACCCCAACATTCCCAAATCCATAATTCCCAAATCCAACAATCCCAAACCCCAACATCCCCAACCCCAACATCCCCAACCCCAACATTCCCAAATCCAACATTCCCAAATCCAACATTCCCAAACCCCAACATTCCCAACCCCAACATCCCCAACCCCAACATTCCCAACCCAACATCCCCAACCCCAACATTACCAACCCAACATTCCCAACCCCAACATCCCCAACATTCCCAAACCCCAACATCCCCAACCCCAACATTCCCAACCCCAACATCCCCAACCCCAACATTCCCAACCCAACATCCCCAACTCCAACATTCCCAAATCCCGTCCCAACCACTCATCCTCAGGAAATCCCGATCCGGGCGCGTTTTCTCTCCTGTTTTCCCTCCCTCCCTCTGTCCTGGGTATCCCATTCCGCTTTTTTCTCTCCCGAGGTTTTTCCTCTCTTCCCGAGGTTTGTCTTGGCGCGTGGCTGGCGGAGCAGGGGCGCCCAGCAGCCAAGCGCGGCGATTCTTTGTGTAAACCGGCGCTGATTTGTAATTACGCCGCTCTAATTGCTGCTCAGCAAACAAACAATGAGGGGCAGCGGCGTCCCCGGGGCACGCAGGGATTACAAAAACTCTGCAGAACCCCTGGGAGCTCATCCTGAGAATCCCCCCGGGCTCCTGGAGGGTGATAAAAATGATAAAAATTATAAAAATGATGAATTTGGGGCTGTCCTGGCCTGGGACATGGGAACAGCCCAGGGAGAAGGGAATTGGGATCTCTGGATGGTTTTGCACTAGGAAAAAAAAATCATCTTTGCTTCTTTTTTGTGGTGTTTGGATCCACGTGGATCTGCTGGAAGAATCTGAGGGAGTTTCGTGGAATAGCACGGAATTGGAAGGGACATCAAGGAACATCCAGTGCCATGGGCAGGGACACCTCCCACTGTCCCAGCCTGGCTTGGGACCCTTTTTGGGATCCTGAGCTGCTCATCCCAATGGTTCACCCCTTCCCTGCGAGGTTCTGGGCTGATCCCAAAGCTGGGCAGGGCGTGGGAGGGATCCAGGCCAGGGACAGCCCAGCCTGGAGGCCACCCAGGCCTCACTTAGGAGGAGATCCACAGTTTATATTCTTAATTTTAATTAAGCCATCAAATCCCTGACCTTGTGTCGGCCCATGCACGCCATCCCTGATTTTATTGGTGTGATTTAAATTTCGGCAGCGCCCAGCAAAGCCCAAAAGCTTTTGGGAGTGACAGGAACTCCCTCTTCCAGAGACAGCCATGGTGCAATCCACCAAATCCAGGTGGGATTTTTGCACCTGGCTGTGGGGATGGGAGGCCTGGAGGGGCAGGGGCTGGCTGGAGCTGTCCCCAGGTTGGGGATTTTTTTGGAGGGAATGGGAAGGGCTGCATCCACCTCCTTATTCCTGGCTGGTTTCCAGGCTAAAAGCCCAGCTTGTCCTCCTTTTAATTCCTATTTTTATTTCCTATTTTGATTTCCTATTTTGATTTCCCATTTCCTATTTTGATTTCCTATTTCCCATTTTGATTTCCTATTTATTTCCATCCATCCATCCCAGTCTCCCCTCGTTTTTTTTGACCTCTGCTGCTCCCCCCTCTCCCCGAGGCTCAGTCCCAGCTCTCCCAACTCTCTTTCCTCCCCGAGCACGCCCGTACCTGCCCCAGCCAGCAATCCTTCCTGCACACCTGCCCTGCTGGCACGGCCAGCTGCCAGCCCTGCCCGTGCCCTGCCAGCAGCTGCAAACATCTGGCAACATCTGGGAATGTCCCACTGGCCCCAGGTGACAGCCCAGTGCTGCGAGCTCCCCTCTCCGCCTGCTCCCAGCCTCAGGACACTCCAACCCAGCTGTTTTGGGGGAAATCTGGATATTTTTGTCTCCCTTCTGGATTGCTGTGAAGGCAGCACATCCTAATTAAAAACCAGTGAGTTGTGGGGAGTGGAATTCGTTGGGTTTTTTTAATTTTTTTGCTCGCACCAGGCTCCTGCTCTGCTTTATTTCAGCACCTCGGATGGAATAAAATCAGGCTGGTGGTGCTGGCAAAGCTTTTCCAAATGCTGCAGGGGCACTGAGTCCGTGTCTCACCCTCCCCAAACCCCTCCCAAAGCTTTCCCTGGTGGTGCAAGGGTTGGATCCTGCAGCTCCAGGAATCCTCACGTTTGAAGATCCGGAGCAAGGAGGAGATTTGATACCAGAGAGAGGGGGCAAAAAAAGGGAAAAAAACATCATCCATCCCCTCTCCCCACTGGTTTTTCCGCTCTCCCCGCTCCTCTCCAGGCTTCCCCCCCTGCCCTTCCCTGCTGCGGAGCCGTCTCCGAGTGACAGCGGTGAGCGGATTAATTAAGCTGCTTGTCAGCCCTTGGCAGGCGGCAGCTCTCTAATTAAACCCAACAAAACCGAGCTTTATCTGCAATCCCTGCCGCGGGCTGGGATGAGACGCGAGCCTGGCACCCACCCCTGGGCACGGAGAGGGTTTGGGAATGTGGGTGCCGCGCTCTGAAGGGCGGATTTGGGATGGGAAAGGGGTTGGGGGGGCTCCAGCCCCAGCAGAATTTGGGAGGCTGGAAGCTCTCGGGAAGATTTAATGCTGGATATCCCCCCCGGTGTGGAGGGATTGGGAAATTCCAGTGTTTTATCCCCAAAATGGGATTTTCTGTGGTCTCAGCAGCATCCATGGGAAGGTCCTGGGTGAAGCCTGGTACCTGTTGATGCTGCAGACAGCTGGAAATCCACATTTAAACCAGAAATGGATGTAAAAAAAAAACCTTTTAAAGAGGAGACGACTTTCCAGGGGGGTTGGCATTGAGTGCCCATACCCTGCAGTGCCAGCCCTGCCCTCCCCAGGCTCCCCTCGCTGCCTCTCCTGGCACTTTCTGATCTGCCTTGCCTGAGGGAGGCTGATAAGAGAATTATCTGGAGCTCCGGGCGGGACGGAGCCGCTGCTGGCGAGGCAAAATCCTTCCCCTGGTTCCCTGAGGGAGAGACAAGGCCAGGCCTTGGGCTGCACAAATCCATCCTCACACGGGTTCAGCTGGAATTTTACCTGGCTGAGGATCATTCCTGCCCTTCCAGGGTTCCTTTTCCAGCCGCATAATTTGGGGAATTTTAATTGCCCCGTGATTAAGTGACTTTTGATTTCCCTCTCATCAAACGTAATCTCATTTGCTCCTTCTCCTTTTCCTTTCTTTCTTTTACTTCCCCCCATCTCCTGGAAATTGAATTAACATTCCATCTAATTACTCAGCCACTTCTGTAATTGCTGAAGGGACTGTGGTTGTTGTGCTCATTTAATTAATTGAGACCTGCGATGTTTAATGAGGAAGAGGATTTATTGGCTGGGGAGTTGGTGTGCAGGAGAGGGAGGTGATGCCAGCCCAGCGGGGTAGGAAAGGCTGGATCTGAAATCCCTGGGTTTGTTTTGGGGGTAAAAAATATGAAAAAAAAACAAAACCAAAACATTTTCCCTGCTGGTTTCTGTGTGGATCATTTTTAATGCAAATGTGTGGATTAAAAAGTGTCCAGAGTGTGAATGGTGAGGGGAAATCCCTGCAAAGGTGACCCTGGGGGTGCTGGCCTGGAACTGGCGCTCCCAGTGCTCCCAGTTCACTGCATCAGTATTCCCAGTATTCCCAGTATGCCCAGTGTTCCCAGTGCACTGCACCAGTATTCCCAGTGTTCCCAGTGTGCTGCACCAGTGTTCTCAGTGTTCCCAGTGTTCCCAGTGTGCTGATACAGCATTTCCAGTGTTCCCAGTGCACTGCACCAGTATTCCCAGTATTCCCAGTGTTCCCAGTTCACTGCACCAGTGTTCCCAGTGTTCCCAGTGTTCCCAGTGCGCCACAGCAGCATTCCCAGTGTTCCCAATATACCCAGTGTGCTGCAGCAGTGTTCCCAGTGTGCTGCACCAGTATTCCCAGTATTCCCAATATTGCCAGTATGCTGCAGCAGTGTTCCCAGTGTTCCCAGTGTTCCCAGTGCTCCCAGTGTTCCCAGTGCACTGCACCAGTGTTCCCAGTGCAGTGCACCAACGTTCCCAGTGTTCCCAGCACTCTCAGTGTGCTGCACCAGTGTTTCCAGTGTTCCCAGTATTCCCAGTGTTCCCAGTGCACTGCACCAGTATTCCCAGCGTTCCCAGTGTGCTGCACCAGTGTTTCCAGTGTTCCCAGTGTTCCCAGTGCACTGCAGCAGCATTCCCAGTATTCCCAGTGTTCCCAGTGTTCCCAGTATTCCCAGTGTGCTGCAGCAGCATTCCCAGTGTTCCCAGTGTTCCCAGTGCACTGCAGCAGCATTCCCAGTGTTCCCAGTATTCCCAGTGTTCCAAATATTCCCGGTGCACTGCACCAGTATTCCCAGTATTCCCAGTGTGCTGTAGCAGCATTCTCAGTGCACTGCACCAGCGTTCCCAGTGTTCCCAGTGTGCTGCACCAATATTCCCAGTGCACTACAGCAGCGTTCCCAGTGTTCCCAGTGCACTGCACTGGCGTTCCCAGTGTTCCCAGTGCGCTGCAGCAGCATTCCCAGTGTTCCCAGTGTTCCCAGTGTGCTGCACCAGTGTTCCCAGCATTCCCAGTGCGCTGCACCAACATTCCCAGTGTTCCCAGCATTCCCAGTGCGCTGCACCAACATTCCCAGTGTTCCCAGTGTTCCCAGTGTTCCCAGCGTTCCCAGCTCTCCCATCTCTCGAAGCCCCGGGCAGGAGCGGTTCCAGTTCCCAGTCCCAGTTCCCGGTCCCAGTTCCCAGTTCCCGGTCCCAGTTCCCAGCCCCAGTTCCCAGCCCCAGTTCCCAGTCCCAGTTCCCGGTCCCAGTTCCCGGTGCCAGTTCCCAGTTCCCGGTGCCAGCCCTGGGGAGGGGCGGCCGTGCCCAGCTCTGTGCCCCCGGGGGATGCAGCGCAGGAACAGAGGCGCATTGAGCAGGGAGGAACCGCTCCTGGCCTGGGGGCAGCGGCGTTGGCCGAGCTCCTGTGCGGGGTTTGAGGCGATCCATTGTTTTTACATTTCTGCTGGCTGGGAGCAGCCCATCCCTGCGCCTCCGAGGGCGGGCAGGATCCCAAGGAGATCCACGGAGGTTGGGGTTGAGGAAGAAACTTTTCACAGTGAGGATGAGGAGGCACAGGGTGCCCAGATCCCTGGAAGTGCTCAGGGCCGGGTTGGATGGGGCTTGGAGCAAGCTGGGACAGTGGGAGATGTCCCTGATTCCTTCATCCTGATGCTCCAGGTCCTTCTCTCCAACTCCTTCCCATCCCTCTGGTGCAAAACCTGCCCCTGTGCAAGGCTCTGATGCTCCCATCTGTTGCCATAATTCCACATTTCCCTCACCCCCCTAGCCAGCCAAACGATCCAAATGTTTTGTCTGCAGCCCTGCCAGGCATCTGGAAGTTCCAGGCATCCCCATTTCCGTGGCAGAGGATTTTTTTTTATGGAAGCTTTGAAGTGAAGGCCCAGCCCTGGCAGCAGTCAGGAGCTGGACTGTGCCGGCAGCTCCAGCTGCAAACCTTCAGCTGGAGTCCCAGGATGGTTTTGGAAGGATTTTACCTGGCTGGAATGTGATGGAGAGGGAGGAGTGAGCAGGGCTGAGCCCCCAGGGACAGGTGATTCCCCCTGTCCTGCTTTGGCAGAAGGAATGACATCAATTCCCAAGGATATTCCCTGAGGTTCTTCTCTCTGTGGGTCACAGATCTGTCCTGGTTTGCCGTGATGGAGCTGGAGGAGCAGATCCCTGGGGGTCCCCAAGCTTGAGGTGACAAAATGAGGATTATTCCTGGTGGGAACCTTCCAAAAGGAACCCTGGGACCGTTCTTGTGGGATTGAGAGAGCTCAGGTGAGCCTCTGAGCATCCCTGCTCTGCCAGCATGGGCAGGGGAAGGAGTTTGGGTGTCTGGGGGTCAGGGCAGTGTCCTGGGGGTCAGCACAGTGTCCTGGCAGTGTCCTGGGGGTCAGGGCAGTGTCCTGGCAGTGTCCTGGGGGTCAGGGCAGTGTCCTGGGGGTCATCACAGTGTCCTGAGGGTGTCCTGGGGGTCAGAGCAGTGTCCTGGGGATCAGAGAAGTGTCCTGGGGGTCATCACAGTGTCCTGAGGGTGTCCTGGGGGTCACTGCAGTGTCCTGGGGGTGTCCTGGGGGTCAGGGCTATGTCCTGGAGGTCACCACAATGTCCTGGGGATCAGTGCAGTGTCCTGGGGGTCAGGGCAGTGTCCTGGGGGTCAGTGCAGTGTTCTGGAGGTCAGTGCAGTGTCCTGGAGGTGTCCTGGGGGTCAGGGCAGTGTCCTGGGGATCAGAGAAGTGTCCTGAAGGTCACCACAATGTCCTGGGGGTCAGGGCAGTGTCCTGAGGGTGTCCTGGGGGTCAGGGCAGTGTCCTGGGGGTCACTGCAGTATCCTGGGGGTCAGAGCAGTGTCCTGAGGGTCAGTGCAGTGTCCTGGCAGTGTCCTGGGGGTCAGGGCAGTGTCCTGAGGGTCAGTGCAGTGTCCTGGGGGTCATCACAATGTCCTGAGGGTCAGTGCAGTGTTCTGGCAGTGTCCTGGGGGTCACTGCAGTGTCCTGGGGGTCATCACAATGTCCTGAGGGTCAGTGCAGTGTTCTGGCAGTGTCCTGCGGGTCAGGGCAGTGTCCTGGGGGTGTCCTGGGGCTCAGCATCTTCCCAAATCCAACCACCTCTGGCTGCCAGGAGTTATTTTGGAAAGGAGCTCAGGAAGGCGAGCTCTGCTCTGCTCTGCTCTGGATCTCACAGATCCCGCTCCTTGTTCAGCCCTTCCCCAGCCCGACGCTGCTCCAAGAACGAGCATCGCTCCCATCCCATCTGAGGCAATCCCAGCAGTCTGGCCGCTGAAATGCGGTGTAAAATGTCCCTGGATGTGCCGCTGATGGGGAACATGTGGTGCGTGACCTCAGCGGGCTCGGAGGTGTGAAACGAGACCCTGGGGAGATCCCGGCAGCAGCAGGACAGGGAGCGGTGGCTGTGACAGCCCTGGGCAAAATCACTGCGATTTTGGGGCTGCCAGGCTCAGGTGTCACACGATGTGACAGCATTTCTGTGCTTACCTCAGCTCCCCGCGGCTTTTGTCCCCCCAAAATCTCCGTGTCCCCATCCCTTCCAAACATCCCACCAGGACAAGGACAGGGAGAAGGATCAGGATGAATTCGAGATTCTGCAAATCCCATCTGTTCCTCTGCCCAAACTTTGCTTTTGGGGACTCGGTTTTATCAGAGCTTGAATTTTTAATCTGTTCATAATCCAGCGTGTGGCTCCGAGGGAATTTCCCGAGGGATCTGGGAAAAGGCAGAGGCAGCTCCTGCATCCCGGAGCGTGCCCGGGGCTCAGCCCAGGCAGGAGGAAAAGCGAATCACCAAACCAGGATGAGATTGCCTCAATTCAGCCCGGAGAGAGCTCGTAACTCACGGTGACAGAGGAGGGGTCGCCAGGCGCAGACCCCACGGCAGGAACCACTTTCAATTAAGAATTTTTTTTTTTTTGGCCGGTTCCCAATTTTGTGTCAAACTTTTCTTTCGGCTGGGTCAGCCTCATCTGTGTAATTGAGTCCCTGCTGAGTGGCGAGGCGGGAGGGTTGTCTTTGCTGGGAGGAAGGTGGAGGACTGTTCCCCACAGGAGAATTTCCCATCCAGCTCAGAATTTTGCCTCCAAGCTGGATTTTTCCATTATCAAAGGAAAAAAAATTTTTTTTTTTTTTGGATTTGTGTTGGGGAAAAAAAAAAGTATTTTTCAAAATGTATGCCAAACAAAAAGCCAGGATTAATCCATTAATGAATCCATTAATCCGAGGTGTCCCTCTGCCACCTAGCCAGGCTGGATTCCAAGATCCAGCTGTTTTCAGCTGGTGTGGAGGGGATGAGGCAGCCCAAGGGCAGGGAATGGGACATCCATGGATTTGTGTTGTCCCGGATATCCGTGCCCCGCTCCTGCTCCCGCAGGTTGGGATGTGGCTGAGCTGGAGCAGGGTCTCCCTTTAGCTCCTCTTCAGCATCCACTGAAAAAAAAAAAAAGAAAATTTAAAGCTTTTTTTATGGCCGACAGAGCTGGCCCGGAGCCTCCCCCATCCCCCGGGGAATTCAAGGAGAAAGTCATTATTTCATTATTTAACTGATTTTTGTTGACGCTCTGTGTAAGAGTTGCCATGGCTCTCTCCCGGCACACCTCTCCTGGCTGGAAAATCGGGGTTTGGAATGGGGAAAGAGCGAGACAGGGCTGCGGTGTCACCTGCCAGGGCCACGCGGGGACACGGGGACAGCCCGGGGACACTGGGCAGTGCCGGCACCTCACGCTATTTCTCACCATTTTACCACAATCCCCACTTTAAAAAAAAAAAAAATTTTTTATTCTCCAGCTTTTCCCGAGCGTGTGGAGTTCCACGGCCCATTAGGAGGTGGGAATGATATTCCATCCCCACGGCCGGGTCACGGCTCGGGGCTGCCGAGCACAGGGGGGTGAGCGATGAGCAGCTTCCAACGAGGATGGGATTGCTCGGGATGGGATTGCTCGGGATGCAGAGGATGGGATTGCTCGGGATGCAGAGGATGGGATTGCTCGGGATGCAGAGGGAGGATGGGATTGCTCGGGATGGGATTGCTCAGGATGCAGAGGATGGGATTGCTGGGGATGCAGAGGATGGGATTGCTCGAGGTGCAGAGGATGGGATTGCTGGGGATGCAGAGGATGGGATTGCTCGGGATGCAGAGGATGGGATTGCTCAGGATGCAGAGGATGGGATTGCTCGGGATGCAGAGGATGGGATTGCTCAGGATGCAGAGGATGGGATTGCTCAGGATGCAGAGGATGGGATTGCTCAGGATGGGATTGCTCAGGATGCAGAGGATGGGATTGCTGGGGATGCAGAGGATGGGATTGCTCAGGATGGGATTGCTCAGGATGCAGAGGGTTGGATTCCTGGGGATGCACAGAGGGAGGATGGGATTGCTCAGGATGCAGAGGTTGGGATTGCTCAGGATGCAGAGGTTGGGATTGCTCAGGATGCAGAGGATGGGATTGCTCAGGATGGGATTGCTCGGGATGCAGAGGGTGGGATTGCTCAGGATGCAGAGGATGGGATTGCTGGGGATGCAGAGGATGGGATTGCTCAGGATGGGATTGCTCGGGATGCAGAGGGTGGGATTGCTCAGGATGCAGAGGTTGGGATTGCTCAGGATGGGATTGCTCAGGATGCAGAGGATGGGATTGCTCAGGATGCAGAGGGTGGGATTGCTCGGGATGGGATTGCTCGGGGTGCAGAGGTTGGGATTGCTCAGGATGGGATTGCTCGGGATGGGATTGCTCAGGATGGGATTGCTCGGGATGCAGAGGATGGGATTGCTCAGGATGCAGAGGATGGGATTGCTCAGGATGCAGAGGATGGGATTGCTCAGGATGCAGAGGATGGGATTGCTGGGGATGCAGAGGATGGGATTGCTCAGGATGCAGAGGATGGGATTGCTCGTGACTCAGAATTCCTGCCGATTCTGGGATGTTGGGATGCCAGACCCCCATCCCTGCTTGCTGCCTGCCCCATGGGACCATCCCTGCCGAGTTTGGGTTGGCTTTGCTGCTCTCAGGGGATTTTTCACCCCCCTCTCAGCCCCTGGCACCGCTCAGCCCCCTCCTTAATTAATTTTGCAGACTCCACAGCCGGATTTGATGAAAAACATCCCACAAAAAGCCAACGAACAAGTCACCGAGCAACACTGCGGCCTCTTCTAACGCGATTTTCTTTGTGGTTTGGGTTTGGAATCTCTTCCTCTGAGCTGAAGGAAGCCGCCTGCCTCTTGGACTGAAGGATTTGACTTGATCCCTTCATTTTCCCTCTTCCCTAAACGCTCAGTTCCGGCTCTTGGGACTCATCAGGGGTTTGAAATTGGCCGTGGCACAGAAGGATGTTTGACCTCTTCCCTTTCCTTGCACCGTCCCTGTTTGGGCCACTGCTGATTCATCCACATCCCGAATTCCTTAGGGTTTCACAAAGCCCAGCTCATCTTTTGGGACCTGCAGGAGTTGTCCCGTGCCCAGCTGGGACATTCTCACTTTCAGCAGGTGTCACCTCGTAGCTGCATCCTTTGGGAAAGCTCTTTTATCCCGAGGGGTCTGTGGGAGCCACCCCAGGCATTCTCCTTCCCTGGACCATTCCAGCTCCCTCCAGTATGGTTGTATTTTATCTGTGGAGCTCTGGAAGGATTTTGTTCCGTCATCCTGGAATTTTTATGACTCCTTTGTGTGTATATAATGCGATTGCCCTGGAACAGAGGGAAATTAATCATAGTTCCTTTGTTAGTTTTCAGGAATTTTTAATGTCTATGTTTTCGTTCATCTGTCATGTCCAAATGTGGGGTCCATGGGCTATTTGACATTTCAAATGACTTAATTGCTTAGATTTCCCCCCTCGGTGTTTATGGACACTCGTTCCTGGTGGATTTTGGGGGTGACATGGATTTCCCGCCTGGTTCCAATTTCTCTCTCAATTCCAGCGGTTCCAACCTCCCCTCTGGATCCCGAGTCTGATCCCGCTCTCACTGGATCCCACCAGCCTGCAGCACATCCCTCCCTGCAGGAACCCGGGGCTGTTTGGGGCTTTTTCAGCATGGGACCAAGATGTCACCGCAGAAAACACAGGGAGAGCAAAGGGGAATCTCCAGGATCAGCCCTCGAACATCCCTGAGTGCATCCAGGGTGGCTCGGCTGGTCAAGGAGAGGCAGCCAAGCCAAACAGGAGCGGCTCCCAAAGCTCCCAGTTCCACTCTGCACGTCGCGATTTGGGTGCTGATTTGGGTGCTGATCCCAGCCCAGGGAAAATTTGGAATATCCCAACGGGCCCATCGAGCCAGCACAATCCCGACAATCCCACGGTGACAACATTCGGGGCTCTGAGCAAACACCAGGGGATAGATGGAAGCTGCCGATCACCAACCGCGCTACGCACGTCATTAGCAAAACGTTAATTAAAACAAAAGATGCAAATTGTACCAGGCTGTTCTGCCTTTGCTGCGGCTCCGTAATGGCTTCGAAGCTTCCTTGGGCACGTTCGCTCCTTCTCCACCGAGGCTGCTTCGCATTAAATTGTTTGTTTAGCAGCTACTGGGGTTTTTTTGGCAGGACAGCCGCTGCCTCCCGAGGGTTGTGGAGCAGGAGGGGGCCCTGCAGCGCTGTCCCCGAGCAGCTGGACACGTTCAGGTCCAGCTCCTCATGCCGGAGGGAAGAGCCACAGCACCCAGAGCTGCTGCCCACCCCAGCAGCTCAGCCCAGGGGGGTTTTGGCACCTGTGGGGAGCTGGAGCAGCCCTGGGAAGGTGTCCTGATGGGCCAAGGTCAGGCGGATCCCAGAGCCCCCGGTGAACCCCTCCAGCCCCGACATGCGCTAAAAGAAACAGTCCCAGCATATTAATACTTGCAAAAACAAACAGCGGGGAGATGGGAGAAGGAAGGAGCCAGTCATTTAGGGAGCGCTAAGTCTCTCCTCTCTAAACTCTGATCCCTCTGTTTCCTTCAGCCATTGACCCCCTCTGTGCCAGGAGCAGCCTCTGGGAATGTCCCCGAGCGGGTCTGGCTGTGTCCCAAGGGGCATTTACACCCCTCTCAAAGCTGGATTTGCATTTTTTGGGGGGGTCTCTTCGGTATTTCCAGCACTCCCATTGCAAATCACATCCTGATTTCCAAGAGGGTGAAGCTCTGCTTGGATGGGAGAGGAGCCAAAACCACGGGAGATGCGGGACAGCCACGGGAGATGCTGCGGGATCAGCAGCTCCACGAACCTCCAGCTCTGCTGCCTCTCCTCAGCACTTCTCATGGAATGCTGGAATGTTGGAAGGGGCCTTAAAGGACATTTCTTCACTGGAAGGGTTGTCCAGCCCAGGGCAGAGGTGGAGTCACCACGGAGGGATGCAAAAGACGTGCAGAAGAGGCCCTCGGGGTCATGGGTGGAGGAAAACCGCATCTGAGAGGGCTTTTCCAGCTTAAACAACTCAATGATTTCACAAATCCAATCAAGCAGTTTGGTTTTCACGCAGAAAGTACAAAACCACTGCTCATCTCCAGACCACTCTGCTACACACCCATCAGCCTGTCCTGGGTGGCATCGACCTCATTCTGTCCCCGTCCGTGCCCTGTCCCTGTCCCTGTCCCTGTCCCTGTCCCTGTCCCCGTCCGTGTCCCTGTCCCCGTCCGTGTCCCTGTCCCTGTCCCCGTCCCTGTCCCCGTCCCTGTCCCCGTCCGTGTCCCTGTCCTTGTCCCTGTCCCTGTCCCTGTCCGTGTCCGTGTCCGTGTCCGTATCCCTGTCCCTGTCCTTGTCCCTGTCCCTGCCCTGTCCCTGTCCCTGTCCCTGTCCCTGCCCTGTCCCTGTCCCTGTCCCTGTCCCTGTCCCTGTCCGTGTCCGTGTCCTTGTCCCTGTCCCTGTCCCTGTCCCTGTCCCTGTGTCCCTGTCCCTGTCCGTGTCCCTGTCCCTGTCCCTGCCCAGTCCCTGTCCCTGTCCCTGTCCCTGTCCCTGTCCCTGTCCCTGTCCCTGTCCGTGTCCGTATCCCTGTCCCTGTCCGTGTCCTTGTCCCTGTCCCTGTCCCTGTCCCTGTCCCTGTCCCTGTCCCTGTCCTGTCCCTGTCCCTGTGTCCCTGTCCCTGTCCCTGTCCCCGGTGGTGACCCAGCCGCGCTCCCTGCGTCCTCCCTCTGTCAAACCCATGTGGGGAAAATCCCCGATGGAAACGCAGAGGTGACTGTGCCCAAAAGCTGCTGACGGCCCCGGTGTGCCCTGCCCAGACCGGATTAAAAATGCCCCAATTAACGCGGGCGGGATGCGCCCATGGCCGGGGGCGTTCGGTACCGCTGCGAGGGGAGATTCGGGCACCGGGCCCGGGGGTCCAAGGGTGGCACACCGGGGCGATGCCGTGGGCAGAACCGGGGGTCGGGGCTCCTATAACCGGGGCAGTATCAGCGCGTCTGGATGAGCTCGGGCGGGGCGGGACCGGCACCGGGAGGGACCGGGGCGGCACCGGGAGGGACCGGGGCGGGGCCGGGCGGCCCCGTCGGCTCCGCTGCGAGAAGCAGCCGGTGCCTCCTCCGGGGGAGCCGCGGACTCGCCTGGCTGCGGGGAACGGGCAGCAGCGGCACCGCCACCGGGAGGCACCGGGGCGAGACGGGCACCGGCAGCGGTACCGACAGCGGTACCGGAGCGCAGCCCGGCTCGGGACCGGGCGGGGCGGGGGAACCGGCCGGCTCCAAACCCGCCCCCCGGAGCGGGAGGAGGCGGTGGCCGAGCCCCCCCGCCACGCTCCAGCCGAGCCAGCCCCGCGCCAGCCCCGCGCCGCTCGCCCATGGCGACCCTCGGCCCCACGCGTGCCCCGGGCCCGGCACGGAGCCGCCGCTGAGCCCCGCGCACCGGCACCGGCACCGGCCCGGAGTCCAGGTAAGCGCCGCGGGAGACCCCGGCTCGGCTGTGCCAGCCCCGGGCACCTGCCCGGCCCGGGAGTCCGCAGCACCGGGGGCAGCTCCGGGGCTCCCGGTGAATCCTCTCAGCCCCCGGGGCACCGCGCCGAGCCCGCTCTCACCCCCGGGGTTTCACCGCTGTTTATTCCCCGCCGCTCTCACCCGGCGGGTCCGATGCTGGCACGGCCGAACGGGGCAGAACCGGAGCCTTTGGGCTGCCCCGGGGATGGGGGGAGCGGGGGTGACCCAGCAGCGTCCCCGGGCCTGTGCGGCCGCCGCAGGACTTTGCTTCATTCTTGGAGCCCGTCCCGCCACGCAGGAACACAAACACGGCGCGGGACGGCTCCGGCTCGCGGCAGGGAGGAGATGGCTCCTGTCTAAATATTAGTTTAAGGAACGGAAGGATCTCCAGCCGGCATCTCCAGCCCCGTCACCTTCCCCCAGCTCCGGCCGCGCCGCAGTGGTGACCACGGCCAGAGCTCAGCCGGGGCTGGGGGATGAATTTCTCCCCATCCCCGAGGGAGGGAATTTGCCCCTCTGGCCGCGGTCTCTGCGAAGGCTTTAACAAAACAAGGCAGACCTCGGGTGTCTTTATTGCACATATATGGTAGCTTGTAGCCAGCACTGGTTGAAATCCCATCCTCGCTCCAGGAGCCGATCCGCAGTCAGCGCTGGGTGAAGGGCACGGTTTATCCCAGTGCGAGCCCTGGGGGCGTGCTGAGATCCCGGATCGAACGGCAGGATCCCACTGGATCCCAAATTCATCCTCTCGTGCTCCTGGGTGATCCCGGAGCAGCCGAACCTCTGCCTGGCACAGGGCGGAGAAACCCGGCAGGGAAACGGCGTCGCTGTGCCAGATTTTAGATGTGAGCGCTTGGGTTTGCGTTTTACCCTTCGGTTCCGACCCAAATCTGCTCGCTGCGGCTGCTGCAGAGGCTGCACCTCGGATTTACTCCGTGCTGTGGCAGTGCCCTCGGTGTCACCGCCGGGCTCCGGGCTCGTCCTGCGCCTCCATCCCGGCAGCTCCGGGGCTGGGGGGCAAGGATTGGACTTTCTGTTCCCACATCCCGAGTTTTCCAGCAGCGCTGGGTGTCGGAGGGCTGGCTCAGCTCGGTGCTGCCCGGAGGTGTGGCACATCCCGGGAATGCCGAGCTCGCCCTCCCGCTCTGCCAGCGGCCCGTGCGAGGCTGCGGCGACTTCACAGAAGGATGTGGCAACCGGGCCGGGCTCCTCCGGGCTCTTCAGCACCTTCCAGACCTCGTGGCTGGGCTGGAGATAAAAGGATCTGCTCGGGTTTGCTGTGGCACAGCCGGGGGGACACACCCGTGCCAAAGGCGGGGTGGGCCCGGCTGTGGTGGCACTGGGTGCCCTCCCATGGCACCGCCACGAATCACATCGCCACCTCCCTGCTGGGACCCCAGGATGCGATTTGGGGTTGATTTGCACCTTTGGGGGTGTGCAGGATGTGCAATGTCCCCTTTTTGAGGTCAGGGTTCCTCTGATGAGCCCCAGACACAGCAGTTGTCACCTTGGTTGTCCCCAGCGCAGCACAGGGAGGGTGGCATCGGGAGCTCTGTCTTGTCCCCATCCTGAGCCCTCACAGGGCTGGGTTTGGGGGGCACAAAGAGCTGGCAGCTGCCTCCCGATGTCCCCCCTGCCCCTGGAGCAGCTGAGGGCAGAGCCTCGGCCTCAGGGAGATGCTGAGGGGAGGGGAGGGGGCCGGTGTGAGTTCCCATCAGTGAGCTAGGACAGGACTGGTGTGGGTTTTACTGGTGTGGATTTTTTTACTGGTACCACTTGGCATCCCAGGAGAGCCTCCCTGGGCTGTTCCAGCCCCCTGCTCAAGGCTCCAGCACCAAATTAATGGCTTGGACTGGAGAAATCGCACCCAACTCAGATTTTTTCTGGGATTTGACCAATCTGGGGTAGATTTTCCCTGTGAAATTTGGAGGAAAGGAAGAGCAGCGCCCTGCTGGCCGTGCCAGGCGTGGTGCAGCGCGGCTCCCGTGTGAGGGAGCACCGGAGCGAGGACGGGAAATGCCACGAGCAGCTCCATCCCCACCGAGCAGCTCCATCCCCACCGTGCAGCTCCATCCCCACGAGCAGCTCCATCCCCACGGAGCAGCTCCATCCCCATCCAGCAGCTCCATCCCCACCGAGCAGCTCCATCCCCATGGAGCAGCTCCATCCCCATCGAGCAGCTCCATCCCCACGGAGCAGCTCCATCCCCACCGTGCAGCTCCATCCCCACGAGCAGCTCCATCCCCACCGTGCAGCTCCATCCCCACGAGCAGCTCCATCCCCATCGAGCAGCTCCATCCCCACGGAGCAGCTCCATCCCCACCGTGCAGCTCCATCCCCATCCAGCAGC
Source organism: Catharus ustulatus (assembly GCF_009819885.2). NCBI lineage: Eukaryota > Metazoa > Chordata > Aves > Passeriformes > Turdidae > Catharus > Catharus ustulatus. The sequence continues at coordinate 1,342,550 of NC_046249.1, read as the reverse complement.
TCCATCCCCATCCCTCTCCCTCCCGAAACCCGACACGGGCTCACTTTGTAGCTCATCACCCCGGAGCTAAATTGAAACGATCTCTTTGCCTCCAAGAAGCGTTTCCTCGCCCTGCAGGCGATGCCACTCGCATCAGCACCACCTTTCTGGGCTCTTTTCATTTGGATGGACCCACAATTAATTTGTTTTCCCGCTGCAAAGGTTCCCTTTGAGCTGTGTTGGAGGGCAGGGCTGGTGGCTGCTGAGGGGTCACAGGAGAAATCCCAGGAGGGAAAGTCGTTCCCAGGCTGCAATAATCCAAAGCAGGATTTTTCTGTGTTTCAGCAGCATTTATTTTACAGCACAAGGACCTGTGGTGCTCGGGCAGGGTGATGGATCCCAACCTAGAGCTCTCCCAGGCTCTGAGGATGGAGCTGGTTCAGTTTTGTGGCTCCAGGCTTTGGGGAATCCCTCAATTAAATCCTGGCCTGGTTTAGACGTGGTTTTAAATCCAACCTTGGTCCTTCCCAGTGAGAAAAACGACTTTGCTCCGTGATTGCCGTGTCTGGGTCCTGCTGGTGACGGCAGCGATGCAGGACTGACCAAGCCCCGTCCTCGTGGGGCCTTTTTGCCTTTAATGATGTTGGTTTTGGCTGAAGGAGCTGCCTGGGAGCCCGGGGTGTGTTTATTGCTGCTGTGGGGTTTGCTGATGGCATCTGGTGGCCGAGGGCACGGTGACACAGGGCAGGGCAGGGTCTGCAAACCCAAATCCCAAATCCCGAATCCTTGCAGGGTCCTTCCCAGTGCTCGTGTTCCCCAAGCTGGGAATGCTCCCAGCAAGGTGCTGGAGTGGCTTTTTTTGGTTTTTCCTGGGTTTTTCCCTCTCTGCTGCCTTCCCAACGCTGTGTTCTCGTGCAGCACAGGGGGGACACCAGAGCCAGCCCAAATCTTGGGTTTTGGGACCTTCACCGCTGCAGGAACACCCATCCCATCCTCCCTGGAGGAAGAGCTCTCCTCTGATTTAATGGGGCAGCTGCTGTCTTCATTAAGTGGTGTTGGCTTATTAAAAACACATTTTTGAGGCTTAGCAGCTCCTCAGAACCGTCTGGGAGGGACGGTGCCAGCGCTGGGGAGGAGCAAAACTCTGCTGAGCCACACTGGGCACCGACAGCATCACCCTGAACTGGGGGAAAAAAAATCCTGTTTGGTACCCAGGAGAAATTCAGGGAGGGGAAAGGAGAGGTTGGAAGGATCCAGGGAGGATTTGGGTGGTGTGACCCCTCTGAGTGTGGGATGTGGAGCTGGAAAACATCGCTTGTGGGGGGATCTCCGTGGAGAGGAGACCCCCGTCTGACCCCCTCATGGAATCATGGAATGGTTTGGGTTGGAAAGGATCTTGAGCAGGGACACCTCTCACTGTCCCAGGCTGCTCCAAGCCCTGTCCAGCCTGGCCTTGGACACTTCCAGGGATCCAGGAGCAGCCCCAGCTGTTTTTTTCCATCCCTGACCACCAGCACAGGGCCGGCTGCCCCTTGGAGCCCCTCCAGCCTCATTTCTCCCAAACTTCTCCCACTTCTGAAACCCCTCTGGCTAAACCCCTTCAGCTCCCACCTGAGTAATTCCCATTCTCATCCCTGGGGAAGCAGATCCTGCCCTGAGCCAGCATTCCTGCAAGATCCAGGGTGGATGGGGCGAGCCAGGGAGGAACGGTGGGATGGGGGAGCCTCATCCTTGTAGGGTGAGAATCCCTATAGGGTGAGCATCCCTGTGGGGTGAGCATCCCTGCATCCCTGTGGGGTGGGAATCCCTGTGGGGTGAGCATTGCCTGCATCCCTATAGAGTGAGCATCCCTATAGGGTGAGCATCCTTATGGGGTGAGCATCCCCTGCATCCCTGTGGAATGAGCATCCCTGTGGGGTGAGCATTGCCTGAATCCCTGTGGGGTGAGCATCCCCTAAATCCCTGTGGGGTGAGCATCCCTGCATCCCTGTAGGGTGAGAATCCTTCATATCCCTGTGGGGTGAGCATCCCTGTGGGGTGAGCATTGCCTGAATCCCTGTGGGGTGAGAATCCTTCATATCCCTGTAGGGTGAGCATCCCTCATATCCCTGTGGGGTGAGCATCCTTATGGGGTGAACATCCCTGTGGGGTGAGCATCCCTCACATCCCTGTGGGGTGAGCATCCCCTACATCCCTATAGAGTGAACATCCTTATGGGGTGAGCATTGCCTGAATCCCTGTGGGGTGAGCATCCCCTAAATCCCTGTGGGGTGAGCATCCCTGCATCCCTGTAGGGTGAGAATCCTTCATATCCCTGTGGGGTGAGCATCCCTGTGGGGTGAGCATTGCCTGAATCCCTGTGGGGTGAGAATCCTTCATATCCCTGTAGGGTGAGCATCCCTCATATCCCTGTGGGGTGAACATCCTTATGGGGTGAACATCCCTGTGGGGTGAGCATCCCTCACATCCCTGGGGAGTGAGCATCCCTCATATCCCTGTGGGGTGAGCATCCCCCCCATCCCTGTGGGGTGAGCATCCTTATGGGGTGAGCATTGCCTGAATCCCTGTGGGATGAGCATCCCCCACATCCCTTCAGGATGAGCATCCCCCACATCCCTGTGGGGTGAGCATTGTCTGCATCCCTGTGGGGTGAGCATCCTTATGGGGTGAGCATCCCCTGCATCCCTGTGGGATGAGCATTGCCTGAATCCCTGTGGGGTGAGCATCCTCCAAATCCCTGTGGGGTGAGAATCCCCCACATCCCTTCAGGATGAGCATCCCCACATCCCTCAGCAGCATCCCGAGCAGGCAGCACCGGCGATCCCGATCCCGATCCCAATCCCGATCCCGATCCCAATCCCGATCCCGATCCCAATCCCGATCCCGATCCCGATCCCGATCCCGATCCCGATGCCGAGCTGGGAATCCCTCGGTCCTTCCCCTCTCTCCTCCCCGCCGATCCCGCGTTCCCGGCCGCACAGAAGGAGGAGCCGGCTCGTCCCGGCGCCCGCCGGGGATTAGGGCGCTTTGCTGAGGGCACCGAGACCGCAGCGAGGTTTGCAAATCCAATTTGCACTAAACCCTGGCGGTGGGTTTTGGCCGGAGCGCGGGCTGGGATCCCGTTAGGATTTACTGTCCGACTCCAGCCAACACATTGAAGCACTCAGAGCTGCTGCAGAGCGAGCAGGGCAGGAATTCCGCCCGGGACAGCAACAGCAGAGATTTTAACACACCTGAGACAGAAAAAGGCAGAGTTGGAACCCTGGGAAAATCAGGAATGAATACCCAGAGTCCTCCAAGGTGTTTTTCCAAGGGGGAAACTGAGGCACAGTGACCCCCCCGAGGGATTTGGGGAATCCACAGCGGAGGAAACCCCACAAAACAGGGGAGGGGAAAGTGGCCAAGCTGAGCTGCTGGTGGTAACCCTCCTGCCTCTGGCGTTTTTCTCCCTCCTTGATCCCACCGAGGGCTTTTCCTTTCTTGGCAAAAAGAAGATTTTGCCCCCAGCGCAGCTCTCAGATACCAGCGGTGTCGAAACGGGCCCAGAGCAAAGCACATCTGGGGCCTGGGCTCCGTCTGGCTGCCAAAATTTAAGCTTTTAACCCTCTTTCCCGAGGCACTGGGATTGTTCAAACAAGCCACAGTAATTAGTTTCCTCTGACAAACCGCCCCTTTTTGGCATAGGGAGGTTTATTAATTCCGGGGGGGCGGGAACGTCGCTCCGGATCCAAAAATAATTGACATTCAGAGTCCAGGTTTTGGCACGAGAGGGAAAATTTGGGCTGGAAAAGCTGCAGGGGGTTGGCACAGCAACACCCAAAGGTGCCCAGCCCTGGGTGGGGGGTCCTGGGCTGCTGTCATCCCTGATTTCCTCCGTGGCCACAGAAACCATCCTGGGTTTGGTGGGATTTCCAATATATAATTTGATTTTCTCTGTGATCTGTCTGCAGAGTTTGGTGGGATTTCCAATATATAATTTGATTTTCTCTGTGATCCATTTGCAGAGTTTGGTGGGATTTCCAATAGATAATTTGATTTTCTCTGCAATCCGTCTGCAGAGTTGGGTGGGATTTCCAGTGATATGATTCGATTTTCTCTGCGATCTGCCTGCAGAGTTTGGTGGGATTTCCAATATATAATTCAATTTTCTCTGCAATCTGCCTGCAGAGTTTGGTGGGATTTCCAATATATAATTTGATTTTCTCTGCGATCTGTCTGCAGAGTTTGGTGGGATTTCCAATATATAATTCGATTTTCTCTGTGATCTGTCTGCAAAGTTTGGTGGGATTTCCAATATATAATTTGATTTTCTCTGTGATCCATCTACAGAGTTTGGTGGGGTTTCTAGCGATTTAATTCGATTTTCTCTGTGATCTGTCTGCAGAGTTGGGTGGGATTTCCAGCGATTTAATTCGATTTTCTCTGCAATCTGTCTGCAGAGTTTGGTGGGATTTCCAATATATAATTTGATTTTCTCTGTGATCCATCTACACAGTTTGGTGGGATTTCCAGCGATATAATTTGATTTTCTCTGTGATCCATCTGCAAGGAGTTTTCCTGCAGACATCCCCACCTCCCTCCCCGTTTTGGGATTTTCTCACCTGAGCCGCGCTGCGCTCCCGCTGCGGCCCTGGCCAATACCCTGGGAGATTTTCCCGGTAATTAATCTCTAATTAGTCACCTCTTCCCGTGAAGGGCGGCTCTCGCTGCTGCTCGGGGCTGACGGAATCGGCTTAGGGAGGGGTTTGGGTTCTGCAGCCCTGCTGACCTTGGCGGGGCTGTCACGGCTTGCCCGGGTCAGTGGGGACAGTGGGCTGGGACTGCAAACTGGGATAGACTGGGAATGCAAACTGGGACTGCAAACTGGGATGAACTGGGAGTGCAAACTGGGATAAACTGGGACTGCAAACTGGGATAAACTGGGAGTGCAAACTGGGACTGCAAACTGGGATAAACTGGGACTGCAAACTGGGATAAACTGGGACTGCAAACTGGGACTGCAAACTGGGATAAACTGGGACTGCAAACTGGGATAAACTGGGAGTGCAAACTGGGACTGCAAACTGGGATAAACTGGGAGTGCAAACTGAGATAAACTGGGAGTGCAAACTGGGACAAACTGGGACTGCAAACTGGGATAAACTGGGAGTGCAAACTGGGATAAACTGGGAGTGCAATCTGGGATCATAAACTGGGACTGCAAACTGGGATGAACTGGGATCACAAACTGGGAGTGCAAACTGAGACTGCAAACTGGGATCGTAAACTGGGATCATTAAACTGGGAGTGCAAACTGGGATCGTAAACTGGGATTGCAAACTGAGATTATAAACAGGGATCGTAAACTGGGACCTCAAACTGGGACCACAAACTGGGACCACAAACTGGGACTGCAAACTGGGACTGAAAACTGGGACCTCAAATCGGGATCATTAAACTGGGATTGTAAACTGGTATCACAAACTGGGATCACCAACTGGGATCACAAACTGGGATCTCAAACTGGGATCATAAACTGGGATCACCAACTGGGATCACAAACTGGGATCTCAAACTGGGATCATAAACTGGGATCACAAACTGGGATCACAAACTGGGATCATAAACTGGGATCTCAAACTGGGATCACAAACTGGGATCACAAACTGGGATCATAAACTGGTATCACAAACTGGGATCACAAACTGGGATCATAAACTGGGATCACAACTGGGATCACAAACTGGTACTGCAAACTGGGATCACAACTGGGATCACAAACTGGGATCACAAACTGGGATCACAAACTGGGATCACAAACTGGGATCTCAAACTGGGATCACAAACTGGGATCACAAACTGGGATCATAAACTGGGATCACAACTGGGACCTCAAACTGGGACCACAAACTGGGATCTCAAACTGAGATCACAAACTGGGATCACAAACTGGGACCATAAACTGGGATCACAAACTGGGATCACAAACTGGGAGTACAAACTGGGAGTGTAAACTGGGACCTCAAACTGGGATCACAAACTGGCGCCACAAGCTCAGACCACACCAGCCATGCCCACCCCACAACGGCTTGGAAATGTTTTGCCTGTTTTTTATCTGGAAAAGGAATCTTTACCCCCAGTTTTTATCTGGAAAGGGAATCTTTACCCCTGGAAGGTGCAGGTTTTTGTTTTTGTTTTTCAGATCTGGCGGGGTCGGGGGTGCAGCTCTGGGCCAGGTGTCCCCAAGCTCTGCACAGCCACCCCCGGGTGTCCCCAAGCTCTGCACAGACACCCCCGGGTGTCCCCGAGCCGGTGACACCGCAGGGCGCTGCATCAAACCCCGCTTTTATTTCCTGCTGATTTATATTGCAGCTGCATTCCCAACCTCCGGCGTGTCCCGGCGAGCGCCAGGGATGGGGGAAAACCCAGGGGAGCCGCGGCTGGAGGGCAAACGGCATCATTATCTGTCCTTGAGGGGCTGAACTGGGACTGAACTGGGGCTGAACTGGGACTGAACTGGTCCCAGCAAGGGGAAGCGGCGGAAATCCCCGCATCCAGCGGGATCCCTCCCGTTAATTAATGACATGAAAACCCAGGCGAGACCTCCGGGGAGGGAATCAAAGATTCCTCTGGAGCTCCCCAGGGCATGGATTTGTCCCTCCGGGGACACGGGGACAGGAGGAAATCCAGCCCCAAAACGCGTCTGGGTGGAGCTGCTGGGGATGGGGAGGGACAGGAGGGTCGCGGAGCTGCTCTGGTGCCTGATTTCCCTCCCGGGGGTTTGGATGCTCCCCGTGCCATGCAGGGATGGCTCAAAGCGTCCCTTGGCTCTGGCACAAATTGGGATTTTCATCCCCCGTGCTCCTTTCCATCCTGAGGAGCTCCCGAGCCGTCTCTGGCTGGATTTGTTGTATTCGGCACTGTGGGGTTTGGAATATGGGAAATGTGGGATAGGGAATCTCCTCTGACCTTCCTGGGGGGCTCTGGGGGTTCTGTCCCCGCTCGTTCCCTAAGGTGATGCCCCTCAGAGCCCAGGATGTGGATGTGGATGGGTCAGTGTCCCCAAATTCCTGCCTTGTCCCGGTGCCTCAGCGCTCAGAGCTGGTTCGGCTCTGCCAATCCAAAATTAGGGGAAATTTCAGCGGAGTTGGGCAGGGCTGGGATGGTGGAAGGTGTGGGAGGTGTCCCTGCCACCCAAACCAGTCCGGGATTCCGTGATTCCATGGGATGGAGGGAATTTGGATGTTGGATGGGAATTCCCCGAGTTTCCTTCCCCGCCACCCCCAGCATCTCCCCTTGGCCCATCCACATCCCCGGGCTCGCTGGGGGAGGCGGTTTTTTACGTTTCTTTATTATTTCCACCGTGTTGAGGGGGTTGGGGTGGGTTTTTTTTTTTTCTTTTTTGCTCTCCAGCTGTTTGGAGAGATGTAAACCAAACCCGCCGTAATTCAGCCCGAGCGTAAATGTCGTGGCAGCGTGGGAACGAGAACTCGGCTCCTTCAGCCCCGGGGCGCCGGGAGAGCTGGAGCTGCGTCCCTGTCCCCATCCATCCTGTCTCCCTGTCCCCATCCCATCTTCCTCTCCCCCATCCCAGTTTCCTCTCCTCCATCCCATTTCCCCCATTTCCCTCTCCCCCATCTCCCTCTCCACATTTCCCTCTCCCCATCCCATTTCCCCATCTCCCTCTCCCCCATCTCTCTCTCCCCCATTTCCCTCTCCCCCATTTCCCCCTCCTCCATCTCCCCCACCCCATTTCCCTCTCCCCATCTCCCTCTCCCCCATTTCCCTCTCCCCCATTTCCCTCTCCCCCATTTCCCTCTCCCCATCTCCCTCTCTCCCATTTCCCTCTCCCCCATCCCATCTCCCCCATTTCCCCTCCCCATTTCTCTCCCCATCTCTCCCATCCCATTTCCCTCTCCCCATCTCCCTCATCCCATCTCCCCTATCTCCCTCTCCCCATTTCCCTCTCTCCCATCTCCCTCTCCCCATTTTCCTCTCCCCATTTCCCTCTCCCCATTTCCCTCTCCCCATCCCCTGGATCCAAGCCCAGCTCTGTTCCCCCTCCGGGGTCCCCCCTCACCCAGGATCCCCCCAAACCTTTCCTGAGGATCAGGGGCTCCATCCCAGGGCTGAGGCTGGGGACATGGGGACAGGGACATTTGGGACATTTCTGTGTAAAAAGAGGAAAATCCGACAGCTCCACCCAGATCAGGGGTTGGGGATTTTTTTTAAAATTTTTTTTAATTTATTTTTTTTTTTTAACCTTTCAACGCTCCCCATTTTGGGGCCAATTTTGGCATTTTGAGACCAGTTTGATCCAGGCCACCAGTGCAGGACACAACGAGGCTTCCTGGGAGGGTTCAGACCCCAGGGAATTATTTTGGGGAAGGTCTGAGGTGATTTTGGGAAGGGCTGAAGTTTTGGGGAAAATCTGAAGAAATTTTGGGGAAAACCTGAGGAAGTGTTAGGGGGAAATCTGAAAGACTTTTGAGGACAGTCTGAGAAGGTTTCGGGGAAAAACCTGAAGGAGTTTTGGGGACAGTCTGAAGAAGTTTTGGGGGAAATCTGGAGAATTTTTGGAATCTGAAGGAGTTTTGAGGAAAATCTGAAGGAGTTTTGAGGAAAACCTGAAGGAGTTTTGAGAACAGGCTGAGGAAATTTTGGGGGAAAATCTGAGGGAGTTTTGGGGAAAATCTGAAGAAGTTTTGAGGAAAATCTGAAGAAGTTTTGAGGAAAATCTGAAGAAGTTTTGAGGAAAATCCGAAGGAGTTTTGGGGAAAATATGAAGGAGTTTTGAGGAAAATCTGAGGAGGTTTTGGGGAAAATCTAGAGAATCTTTTGGGAAAATCTGGAGAATTTTTGTGGAAAATCTGAAAGAGTTTTGAGGAAAATCTGAAGAAGTTTTGAGAGCAGTCCGCAGAAATTTTAGGGGAAAACCTGCGAGTTTTTCTTACGCACTGAGAGAATTTTGGGGAAGATCTGAGGCAGTTTTAGGAGCAACCTCTCTCCACCACCCCCATCCTCTCCAGGACATCCTGTGAGCAGCAACAGGCGCTGAGCCCGAGCTGCTGCTGGAGGAGCAGCCTTGGAGCTGGAAAATTGTTTAATTCCTGCGGGATGAGTCACGGGGAGCCGGGATTTCAAAGCAGCTTGGCTCCCATGTAAGGCACTCAAATAAACAGTGTGTGGCAGGTGGAAGCTCTCTCTGATGTCCTCCCCCTTCTTTCCAAGTGCTTTGTGTTGCCAAAAATCCTTCGGCCACACCGTGGCTTCATCCATTCTTGAGGCTGGGCTCTGGAAAATAATGAATCAATGCCCGGAAACATGAATCGACGGAAAATTTATGGCACACTTAGAATATAATGTCTTTTGGGTCCTCTGCTTTGAAGCATCAGCACTGAAAAGGTTTGGCATCTCCTTCTTTCGACTCTTTCAGCGAGGAGGATTGAAGGGAAAAAAATAATAAATTTATTTTTCTGCCTCATCTCATGACTCCGGGAGCTTTAAGGAGTTGGTGGATATCAGAAATAAATACCAAGAGTCTGCTGGAAAAATTGGGAGTGGGGTTGAAAAGCAAGAGTGAGAGCTGAGGGACATCAGAGAACCCCAAAGTGCTTCGATTTTTGTGGACAAAAAAAAACATCTGCAGGGATGGAGTGGTTGGATTTTGATTTATCAGGAAAAACAAATGGAAACGCCGACATCCCTGGAAGTGTCCAAGGCCAGGTTGGACAGGGCTGCTCTGGGGCTTTTTTTTTTTGAGCAAAAGAAACCAACAGCAGGGCCTGGAATAACTTTGTTGTTATTGTTTTGCACTTTGGAGCTGGGATTTGAGCTTTTTGAAAGGTCACAGGCGAGTGGGTGGGGGCCAGGATTTCTGGCTGCCGGAATGGGAGGTTTTTTTATGGGACGTGCAGCGAGGCTGGAACCGCTCTCCTAAAATTTTATGGGTCTGGAAGAAGCCAGAACCCCTTTCTCAGGTGCTGGGATCGAGTGGCAGAGCTCTGCTCCAGCCCCAGGGCTGAGCCCCCCTGGGTGCTGCAGGTTCAGCTCAGAGCTTTGGGTGGTTTCTCATCGTTCGCCGCGGAATTCGTCTCCCAAAATTCCCAACATCAGCTGCTAAAAGCTGTTTGTCCTCCTGGAGAGCAGAACAAAGTGTTCCTCCACTCCCAAACCCTCTCCTGGGGATGCTGGTTTTTCACAAATCTTTCATTTTGTCTGGGAAAAAATTGGGATTTTCTTGGTCCTGCTGCCTTGTGGGGATGCCAGGGGATTTTCAGTGCCTGTTCCCTGCTCCTGCCCTCATCCCAGGGTGAAATCTGAGCTGAAGGCCCCTGATTATCATGGAATTCCAGAATGGGGACTGAAATATCCCCTGCTGTGGGCAGGGACGCCTTCAACTCTCCCAGGGTGCTCCAAGCCCTGTCCAACCTTGGATAATTCCAGAGATCCAGGGGCAGCCAGAGCTGCTCTGGGAATTCATTCCAGGACCTCCCCTCCCTCCAGTCAGGAATTCCATCCCAATGTCCTTCCCAGTCAGGAATTCCATCCCAATGTCCCCCACAGCCAGGAATTCCATCCCAATGTCCCCCACAGTCAGGAATTCCATCCCAATGTCCCCCCCAGTCAGGAATTCCATCCCAGTGTCCCCCCCCAGTCAGGAATTCCATCCCAGTGTCCCCTCTCAGTCAGGAATTCCATCCCAGTGTCCCCTCCAGCCAGGAATTCCATCCCAATGTCCCCCCAATCCAGGAATTCCATCCCAGTGTCCCCTCCCAGCCAGGAATTCCATCCCAGTGTCCCCCCAATCCAGGAATTCCATCCCAATATCCCCCCCAGTCAGTAATTCCCTCTCCCAGTGTCCCCCCAGTCAGGAATTCCATCCCAGTGTTCCCCTCCAGTCAGGAATTCCATCCCAGTGTCCCCTCCCAGTCAGGAATTCCATCCCAGTGTCCCCTCCCAGTCAGGAATTCCCTGTCCCCGTCCTCAGCTGCTGCCAATAAATCCGGATGCAGGGAGGGAGGTGGCAATGCCAGGGCAGCTGTGTTTGTGGGGAAGGGGTGGCATGAGGCCACCAGCTTGTCCCCACCGGTGTCACCTTGTCCTCACCGGTGTCACGTTGTCCCCATTGGTGTCGCCTTCTTCCTACTCCTGTCACCTCATCCTCATTGGTGTCACCTTGTCCCCACTGGTGTCACCTCATTCCTGTTGGTGTCACCTCGTCCCCACTGGTGCCACTACATTCCCACTGGTGCCACCTTGTCCCCACCAGTGTCACCTTGTCCCCACCGGTGTCACCTTGTCCCCATTGTTGTCACCTTTTCCTCATTGGTGTCACCTCATCCCCGCTGGTGCCACTACATTCCCATTGGTGCCACCTTGTCCCAATTGGTGCCACCTTGTCCCAGTTGGTGTCACCTAGTCCCCACTGGTGCCACCTCACCCTCAGTGGTGTCACCTAGTCCCCACTGGTGCCACCTCACCCCCAGTGGTGTCACCTTGTTTCCACTGGTGTCACCTTGTCCCCATTGGTGTCACCTCATCCACGTTGGTGTCACCTCACCGCCACTGCTGCCACCTTGTCCCTATTGGTGCTACCTCATCTCCTGTGGTGTCACCTCACCCCCAGTGGTGTCACCTCATCCTCATTGGTGTCACTTCATCCCCATTGGTGCCACCTTGTCCCTGCTGGTGTCACCTTGCTGCCATCGCTGCCACCTCATCCCCACTGATGTCACCTCATCCACGTTGGTGTCACCTCACTCCCAGTGGTGTCACCTCATCCCCACTGCTGCCACCTCATCCCCACTGCTGCCACCTTGTCCCTGTTGGTGTCACCTTGTCCCTGTTGGTGCCACCTTGCTGCCATCGCTGCCACCTCCCCCTTGTGGCCACCACCAGCCCTGCACACCTTGCCCATGGCCCTGTCCCACTCCAGCCCGTCCCTGGGCTGTCCCTCGTGCCTCAGTTTCCCCTCTCACACCGTGCTGGTGTTGGGAGGGGAGGAGCTGGAGCCAGGGGATCCCATGGGAGGGAGGGAAGGGGTTTTGGGGTTTGGGGTTCTGGGCATTCTGAGGTTCTGGGGTTCTGGATTTTTGGGGGTTCTGGGTTTTTGGGGGTTCTGGGGGTTCGGGGCACGCATTAAGGATTTTTGTTTTGCCTGTTTTGCAGAGTTTCAATGTTCTGACTTGCTCTAAGATGAAGGTATGGAAGTTTGCAGCCATTGCATCGATGCTCCTCAGTTCCATGTTATCCATTTTAGTTTGTAGAGACATGTTCAGCGGAAGCCGGGAATTCAGCCCCTTGCCTTCCTCGCCGTCTTCCTCACGGGATTCCTCCTCCTCCTCCTCCTCTTCTTCCTCCTCCTCCTCCTCCTCCTGGCTGCCGGCGGCTCCGCGGAGATCCCCCCGGGCCCTGCAACGCCACGGCTCCCTGCTGGCCCAGTGTAAGCTCCTGTTCCTCCAGCATCGTCCCCTCCGACCCCACAAATCCCCCAAATCCCCAAACATCCCCTCCAGGAGGGTTCAAACAAAAAAATTCTGAGCAAGCAGGAGGCACCAGGCTCCAAACTTTGGTGTGAGCACAGCAGAAATTCAAACAACTCATTTAATGCAAAGCTGTTTTTTTTTTCCCCTTCAAACAGTTCTTTTTTGGTAATTTTTTTTTTTTTTAGTTCCCTGCTATTTTTTCACAAATGGAAAATGTCAAACGGGAGCTGAGGGCACGGCAGCAGCTCCCCCCGCTCGCCCCTCGGTGCTCCCTGAGGGCTGGAAATCCCCACGTGTTTGTTTTGATTCCAAACCAGAGGAACTGCTTTTTTTGGGTGGAAATTTGGAAATCCGTGACAAGCTGTCAAACCACGCTTTCCTCTGTCTTTCCTGTGCCTCCTGCGGAGCTGAGCTTGGAATAACTCTGGATTTTGGGACTAAAGGATGGGGGTGTTGCCAGCAGGGACTGGCACAGTTTGTGTGGTGGATGCTGGTCCCAGGGTCTCAGGGGCAGCCCTGAAACAGTGAAAAAACAGAAATTATGAGACACAAATTATGAAACATAAATTATGGAATTTATTGCTGCTTCTCCCCAAATCCACCGGCCCCATCTCCGTCCTAAGGGATGTTCACCCCCCACCCCAGGGAATTTTCATTCTGGGGGGATGTCCTCCCACCTCAGGGAATTTCCATCCCCGGGATCATCCGTCCACCTTAGGGCAGCTCCATCCTGGAGGGTCCTGAGATCCTCAGCCATGGAGGAGCTCCCTTCTCAGGTGACCTCCATGCAGGTGGATGTTCACACAATCCAGGGAATCTCCATCGTGGGGATCCCACCCAGGGAATCTCCATCCTGAGGATGTTCCCCAATCCAAGGAATCTCTATCCTGAGGGACGTTCCCCACCCCAGGGAATCTCCATCCTGGAGGATGTTCCCCAATCCAGGGAATCTCCAAACTGGGGGATCCCACCCAGGGAATCTCCATCCTGAGGGACGTTTACCCACTCCAGGGAATCTCCAAACTGGGGGACATTCCCCAATCCAGAGAATCTCTATCCTGAGGGATCCCATCCCAGGGAATCTCCATCCTGGAGGACATTCCCCAATCCATTGAATCTCCAGACTAGGGAATCCCACCCAGGAAATCTCCATCCTGGAAGACATTCCCCAATCCATTGAATCTCCAAACTAGGGGATCCCACCCAGGAAATCTCCATCCTGGAAGACATTCCCCAATCCAGTGAATCTCCAAACTAGGGGATCCCACCCAGGGAATCTCCATCCTGGAAGACATTCCCCAATCCAGTGAATCTCCAAACTGGGGGATCCCATCCCAGGGAATCTCTATTCTAGGGGACATTCCCCAATCCAGTGAATCTCCATCCTGGAGGATGTTCACCCACTCCAGGGAATCTCCAGACTGGGAGATCCCACCCAATGAATCTCCGTCCTGGAGGACGTTCCCAATCCATTGAATCTCCAAACTGGGTGATCCCACCCACCCCAAGCCACCTCCACCCCGGAGCACCCCAATCACCTCACCCACCCCATTCAACCCCCCTAACCCCATCCCACCCTTAACCCCCTCCCCTCCTCTTGCAGACACCGCCTTGCTGGAGAGCTACACGGAGGGCGAGCTGCGGCAGCTGCTGTCGGCGCTGGTGGAGCGTTACCGCCAGGCCATGAACTCGGGCGGGCGCGAGCTGCCGCTGTTCCCCCGCGCGGGCGCCGGCGGCCGCAGCAAACGCGCCCGCGCCCGCCACAAACCCTGCGAGCTGCGCCAGCTCGAGGTCAGCGTCAGCGAGCTGGGCCTGGGCTACGAGTCCGACGAGACCGTCCTGTTCCGCTACTGCAGCGGCACCTGCGAGGCCGCCGTGCGCAGCTACGACCTGTCCCTCAAGAGCATGAGGAGCCGCAGAAAGATCCGGAAGGAGAAGATCAGGGCCAGGCCGTGCTGCAGGCCGCTCTCCTACGACGACGACGTGTCCTTCCTGGACGCCTACAACCGCTACTACACCGTCAACGAGCTGTCGGCCAAGGAGTGCGGCTGCGTGTGACGGGGACGGAGGAGGAGGGACCGAGGCGCTGGTGGCCCGCGGGGTGGCCGTCCCCACAGGACCAGAGGTGTGGCCGGTGCCACGCTGGCTGCTCCGAGCTGTTGTCCCCTCCCTGGCGGTTGCTGCTGAGGGGACGGCGGGAGTGAAGGCGCGCAGGGCACGGCGGGGGCTCCGCGTGCGCCGTGTGTCGCTTGTGTCACCGGTGTCACATGTGTCACACGTGTCACGGGCTGCCTAACCCGCACAGGGGGTGGGACCTGCCTGTGCTGGGGGTTCTGTGTCGGGTGTGGCACAGGGGTGTGGCACAGGGGTGTGGCACAGGGTGTGGCACACACAGGGGGTGTTGTGAGCAGTGCTGGTGCTGGACGGGGTGTGCTGCACACCTGAGGTGTGTTTTGGGGTCTCCTGCACACCTGGGTGTGTTTTGGGGTGTCCAGCACATTCAGGGTGTATTTTGGGGTGTCCCACACACCTGGGGCTTGTTTCGGGGTCTCCTGCACACCTGAGGTGTGTTTTGGGGTGTGCTGGACATCTGTGCTATGTTTTGGGGTGTCCTGCACACCTCGGGTGTGTTTTGGGATGTCCTACACACCTGAGGTTTGTTTTAGGGTTTGCTGGACACCTCAGGGGGTTTTTTTTTGGGTGTGCTGCACACCTGAGGTGTGTTTTGGGGTGTCCCACACACCTGGGGCATGTTTTGGGGTGTGCTGCGCACCTGGAGTGTGTTTTGGGTTCTCCTGCACACCTGGGGTGTGTTTTGGTGTGTCCTGCACACCTCAGGCATGTTTTGGGGTGTCCTGCACACCTACGGTGTGTTTTGGGGTGTCCCACACACCTGAGGTGTGTTTTGGGGTCTCCTGTAAACCTGGGATGTGTTTTGGGATGTGCTGTACACTCACGGTGTGTTTTGGTATGTCCTGCACACCTCAGCCATGTTTTGGGGTCTACTGCACACCTTGGGTGTGTTTTGGGGTGTCCTGCACACTCAGGGAGTGTTCTGAGGTGTCCTGCACACTTGTGGTGTTTTTTGGGGTGTGCTGCACACCTAAGGTTTGTTTTAGGGTTTGCTGGACACCTCAGGGTTTTTTCTTGGGTGTGCTGCACACTTGAGGTGTGTTTTGGGATGTGCTGGACACTCGAGATGTGTTTTGGGGTGTCCCGCACACCTGGGGTGTGTTTTGGGGTGTGCTGGACATCTGTGCTGTGTTTTGGGGTCTTCTGCACACCTGGGGTGTTTTTTGGGGTGTCCTGCACACTCAGGGTGTATTCTGGGGTCTCCTGCACATTCAGGGTGTGTTTTGGTGTGTCCTGCACACTCCAGGTTTGTTTTGGGGTGTGCTGCACTCTCAGGATGTGTTTTGGTGTCTCCTGCACACTCAGGGTGTGTTTTGGGGTGTCCTGAACACTCCATGTGTGTTTTGGGGTGTCCTGCACATTCAGGGTGTGTGCTGCACACTCCAGGTGTGTTTTGGGGTGCATTACACATTCAGGGTGTGTTTTTGGTGCCCTGTGCTGCCCCAGGGTGAGAGCTGAGTCCTTCTCCCCGTAGCTTTGGGGTTTTATGACCCCCCCCTGAGCTGCTGGGGGAGGTCCAACCACCCCAGACCGGGAATTTGGGGACACAAACACCCCCAGAGCAGTTTGTGCCTGGCTCTGACTCCCTCTCCTTTTGCCACCGTCTCATTCCCGCAGCCCCGGGGCTTTTCTTCTTAAAACTCGGGATAATCTGAATAACTGGATTAACCTCCCGCGCCCCTGCCACGGGGCAGCTGGGCCACCACCAGCGAGGTGACACAACCTCCCCAGGGCCACCAGCAGAGCTGCAGCGCTCGGTGGCGCGGGCAGGAGCATCCCTGGTTTGGCGGCTCCCCAAAATTCTTCCCTCCAGGAGAATCCCCCGTGCCCTGCTCAGGGCTGGGATGCTGCGGGAGCGGGGGCTGAGCTCGGGGCTTGGCTCTGCTCGCATTTACAGCGGTGTCACTGCTGTTTACTCTGCGGGGAAATAAATGAGCCCGCACGTTTCACGTTCCCCGGGCAGGCTCGCCTCGTTGCCTGGGATTGATGGGTTTTCTCCCCTTGGCTCCCTTCCCAGAAAAAGCAAATCATAAACAGAAGGAGAATATTGGTGTCATGTCCTGGGCATTAAGCAACGGGAGGGGAAACGCTCCGTGTGCCACCCCCGCGTGGGCTGGCTCCTCTCCTCAGTGAAAAGGGGAAAAAAATCCCTCGTGCCTTCATCCCGAGGAGGAGGAGGAGGGCTGTGGTGATGCCAGGATTTGGGGGAGCAGGATTTGGGGACAGCAATGCTGGAGCAGCCACATCCCCAACAGAGCCAGGCTGGTGCGGATTTTTTTATTATTATTATTTTATTTTTTTTCTTTTCTTTTTTATCCAAACGCAGCTCTTGGCTGAGCGGAGCCAGGGTGTAGTGGAGGAATATAAACACCATCCCTCAGCAGGGCTGGAAGGCAGCCTGCACTCTCCAACATCAATTTTTCCCCAGATTTTGGGATAGGCAGGAGCCAGCCAGGGTGTGGGGTGTGAAACTGCACCCAGGAAATGAGATGGGAGGGGAGAAACTCTGCAGGTGCAGCTTCCCCAAGCCTTGGTTTTGGTTGGAAATGGGAAAAGAGACCCAAAATAATAATCTGGAGGATGGGAATGGCAGATGGGCGGTGGGAGCTCGCTGGATAAGCCGCTCACTTGAGTTGAAATTAAAAAAAAAGCACCCAAATCTAATAATAATAATGATAATAATAATAATAATAATAACTGTCCTCTCAAGGGCTTGGGTGCTTTCCAGGTCTCGCTGCTATAAAACTAAAATTAGTTTTGTTGCAGTTAAAAAAAAAGAAAAAAGGAATTAGGGAAGGCAGGGAAGGTGCTGTGGAAGCAGAGCAGGAATTTG
The DNA here is from genome assembly GCF_009819885.2 of Catharus ustulatus. Taxonomy (NCBI): domain Eukaryota; kingdom Metazoa; phylum Chordata; class Aves; order Passeriformes; family Turdidae; genus Catharus; species Catharus ustulatus. The sequence continues at coordinate 1,325,138 of NC_046249.1, read as the reverse complement.
GAGCAGGAGCTGCCTCTGCTCACCAGGACAGCTTGGAGTGTTTGCACCCTGCTTTGGGATGGGATTTTTGGCAGAATCCAGGGATTTAGGGAGCAGCAGGACTGGGACAGGGCTGGGACATTTCCCCCCCATTCTCAGTGCAAACCCACCTTGGAGCCCCCAAAAACCAGGATTAAAATCTACAATGGTGTGTTAAACCCAGCAGGAATAACTCCAATCCATCATTTTGTGCTCTTTTTTTTTAAAATTCAAATTTCCCCCTGCTGGCAGTGGAGCTGCAGCCCGTGTGGAGGGGATGTTCCCCATCTGCTCCTGCTGGGTTTTTATTTTTTTTTTTTTTTGGGAACAGCTGGGAATTGCAGCCACAAAAAAAAAAAAAAACAAACAGGATCCATCCATCCAGGATGGATTCTGCTTCCAGGATTTTTCCAGGACTCCTCCTCCTCCTCATGGAGCTCCTCTTGTGCCATCCTGCTGCCACCCAGCCTTGGAAATGTGGTTCCAATAGCAGGGCTGAGGTTTTTTTCCCTGATGTTTTCCATTTCTCCAGCCCCCTCTGTTGTAATAGGAGCTGGAGCTGTCCGGAAGAATGTCTACAATGCAAAAAAAAAAAAAAAAGAAAAGTGGAAAATTCCCTCCTCAAAGCCACAGCACAATCTCATCTGGCTCCTTCCTCAGCATCCCATGCTGGTTAATATTAATATTATTAATAATAATTATAATAATTAATAATAACCAGTGTGCAGCAGCTGTTGAGGGGATTTTGGGGTTGGGTTTGGGGCTGCAGCTCCTCCCAGGAGAGGAGGGTTTGAAAATGATGTTTGAAATAATCCTGGTGGTTGTGACAGCACAAAAATCCCAGGATTGTTCCGTCCCAGCCCTGCCCTGCTGAGATTTGGGATTTCCAGCAGGTTTTCCATCAGAATTTGGGAAAAAATCCCCAAAATCCCCCAAATCTCACTCCCAGTTTTGGGGGGATTTGGGTCCAACGTCGTCGTTTTCCCTCTCAGAGAGAATTTCTGGGGTGAAGCAGCTCCAGGATCCTGCTGGGCAGAACGGATTTTCCCAATTTCTGAAGATAAATGAGGTTTTGGTGGGGCTCAGAGCTGGGAATTGGGAACGGGGCTGCCACGTGTTTTCCTTCTGGGATGAACAAAGAGTGGGGAGGCCCAAAAGGAGGGGGAGAAAAGGGGGAAAGGGAAAAGGAAATAAAATATAAAAGGAGGGAAAGTGGGAGGAAAAAAAAAAGGAAAAGAAAAAAGGAAAAAAAAGGAAAAAGTGAGGGGAGGAAAAAGAAAAAATTGGGGGGAAGATAAAGGAGAAAAAAGGGGGGAAGGGAAAAATGGAATTAAAATGAAAAGGTGGAAATGGGGGAGAGAAGAGCAGGTAAAAAGGGAAAGGAAAAAAGGAAAGGGGTAAAATGGAAAAATGATAAAGGGAATAAAGGAAATAAAAAGAAAAGAAGGGGGAAGAAGAAAGGGGGAAGAGTAAAAAGGGGGAATAAGAAAAAGGGAGAACAAGAAAAAAGGGGGAAAAATGAAATTAGAAAAAAGGAAATAAAAGGGAAAGGCGGGGAGAAGGGGCAGGGAAAAAAGAAAAAAGGGGGAAAATATAGGAGAAAAAGGAAAAAGGGAAGAAAAGGGAAAATAAAAGAGGGGAAAGGAAAAAAGGGAGGGAAAGGGGAAAAAAAGTGGGGGGAAGGAAAAGAAAAAGGGGGAAAGGAAAAAAAGGGGGGGAAGAAAAAAAAGAGGAAAGGAAAAGAAAAAGGGGGGAAAAGGGGGAAAATGAAAAGAAAAGGGGGAAAAAGGAAAGAAAAAAGGGGGGAAAGGAAATAAAAAAGGGGAAAAGGAAATAAAAAAGGGGAAAAGGAAATTTTAAAAGGGGAAAGAAAATAAAAAAAGGGGAAAGAAAATAAAAAAGGGAAAAGAAAATAAAAAAGGGGAGAGGGATTCCTGCTCCATCCAGATTTTCCCTCCCTGGGCTCGCCGGGGCCGTGCCCGGTGCAGAAGTGGATGCAGTGCATCTGTATTTTGGATTTTCTATTTATTGGAAGTAACTTATGTTATTTATTCAGACCCCGCCGCCGCCTCCCCCCGCGCTCGCTCCCTTTTTTATTTTTATTTATTGACCCCAAGTGCCAAGTGCAGTTTACATTTATTACATTTGTACCATTTATCCTGGACCTTCAGGGGGTGGGGGGAATAAAATGCAATGAAATAAAATGCTGTTGGATATTTTTGTTTTTTAAACAAATCTGAAGTTGGGTGTGATCTGTTCCATCCTCGTGGAAAAGTGGGAATGAAAACAAAAAAAGGATTTTGTGGATTTTTCCTTTTGAGTGATGGGGCCAAGGAAAAAGGGATTTGGGTTTTTTGGGGGGGGATAAAGAGCAGAAATAATCAGCTTTGGCCATTCTGGGGTGGCTCAAAAATGTGAAAATTCTGGGGAAATCAGGGAATGGGAATGGGAATGGGAATGGGAATGGGAATGAAAAAAAGGGAAAGGGAAAGAGAAAAAGGAAAAGGGAAAGGGAAAGAGAAAAAGGAAAAGGAATAATCTCTGTCTTTCAACATCTCCAGTCCCAGTCCAGTCTGTCCAGAAAAAACAGAATTTATTTTGATTTTCACAACCAAATAGTTTCAAACCTGGCACCAGAAAATGGAGAACAATGGGAGGGAGAAGAGGGGAAAGAAGGAAAGAAAAAAAAAGGATAAAAGGTTTATAGGATTTTTTTGGGAATGGAAAAAAAGGTCTGTTTATATTCCCCCCTCGTGCCACCCAGAGGCCTGACAGCCACGGCCCAGTCAAACATTCCCAGCTCCACTTTGTAAATATTTTAGGAAGAATCTTTGAAGAGTCATAAATCTCACCCATGCAGAAAAACCAGGGGAAACCCAAACCTCACTGCCAGCTCATCCAGAACGAAATAAATTAATATAAAAATATACAAATTCAAGTTTAATGATCCAGCAGCAGAGGGCTGCTTGGAAAATCTGATTCCCACAAGAGCAGAAAAAAAAAATTAGGATAAAAACAGCAATTTCAGGGAAAAAAGTGAATTTGGGAAGTGTTGGGATCAGGGATGGTTGTGGGTGTAATTCCTCAGGTGTAATTCCTTCTCAAAATTATTTCCCACTGAGAAAAATCACTTGGAGCTTCCCAAAATTATTTCCCAGTGGGAAAATCTCTGTTTAACAGCCGTGTTCTACCGAAGAAGAGGGAAAATGAAGGTGGTAAAGGCTGGTGATGAAAATTTGGATTTTTGGTGGGTGTGGCTGCCTGGTTCCCATCTCCTGCAGCACCCAGGCTTTTTGCTGGGAGTAAAAAAACTCTGCCCTGGGCCCTCCTTGGGCTCTCCTTGGTGTTTGAAGGGCATTGTTTGGCACAGGGAGGTGAGGATGGGGAAAAGTTTGTTCATATGGAGCATGAGGAAAAAATTCATAGCCAAGGGCCACAGAAAATCCACAGAAAATTCATAACTCAGAGTTGCAATAGATTCAAGCCCAGGGCTACAGAAAATTCACAGGCCTTGGCTACAGAAAATTCAAGTTCAGAGCTACAGAAAATCCACAGAAAATTCAAGCCCAGGGCTACAGAAAATTCAAGCCCAGGGTTAGAGAAAATTCAAGCCTAGGGCCACAGAAAATTCAAGTCCAGGACTACAGAAAATTCAAACCCAGGGCTACAAAAAATTTGCAACCCAGAGCTACAGAAAATTCAAGTTCAGAGCTACAGAAAATCCACAGAAAATTCAAGCTCAGAGCTACAGAAAATTCATAACTCAGGGCTACAGAAAATTCACAGCTCAAGGTTGCAGAAAATTCAAGCCCACTGTACAATTTATCTCATCAGGGTGTCCCAGGAAAACAGAACCCAGCCATCAGGGATCCCAGCTCACAACCCCAGAGATCCCTGCTGCCATCAAGGAGTTCAATGTTTGTGTTAAATTACAGTAATTTCACGATACAGTAAATTACGGTAGCCACGGCGATATACATTAAATCACGGTAGCTGCGGCAATATACTTGTAATTACGGTAACAGCGGCGATATACATTAAATTACGGTAGTCGCGGCGGTATACAGCAAATTACGGTACTCGCGACGCTATACGCGTAATTACGGTACTACCGTAATTTGCCGTATATCGCCGCGGCTACCGTAATTTACAGTATATCATCGCGGTTACCGTAATTTAAGGTATATCGCCGCAGTTACCGTAACTTACCGTATATCGCCGCAGCTACCATAATTTAATTTATATCGCCTCAGTTACCGTAATTTACTGTATATCGCCACAGCTACCGTAATTTACAGTATATTGCCGCGGTTATCATAATTTACCATATATTGCCGTGGCTACCGTAATTACGAGTAGATTGCCTGACTTTGTCAGGGTTTGCAGTTTGTTTCTTTGTAGTGCTGTATTTCTACTTTAATTTCCCTAGAAAAGAACTGTTATTTCTAATTTCGATATTTTTGCCTGAAAACTCCTTGATTTCAAAATTATAATAATTTGGAGGGAGGGGGTTTCCATTCTTCATTTCAAAGAGAAGTTCCTGCCTTTCTCTCCAAACTAAAACAGTAACTTTTCCTTCTTTGTCCATATATAAGCCACACCTGATTATAAACCACACTTTGGGTTCAGACCAAAATTTTGGTCAAAATGGTGCAGCTTATAGTCGTGAAATTACTAATTGAAAAAATATCTCTCTGTTCCTCCAGCTCCTTTAAACACTCCTGCAGAGTCTGCCCGGGGATAATTCTGCTTTTCCCTGCTCCAGTCATTCTGGGAAGAGGCAGGAATGCAGAATTCCTTTGGGAGGAATCAGCAGCTCCCAGCTGGGTCTCCCTGCCCGGCTCTCAGAATGTTTTGCTGAGGTTTTTCCAAGAGCAGAGATGTTTGGGAGATGATCAGCGATGGGCAGATTCCAGTCTGGATCAGTGGGCAGGGCTTGTCCAGACAGGATGGTGCTCGTCACGTCAGCCTCTCTGCCTGCAGACAGAAATGTTCATTTGTTAACTTTAATTACCATTTATTAACAATTATTAACAGTTATTAACAGTTATTAACATTTATTCCCATTTATTCACTTTTAGTACCATTTATTCACATTTAGTAATAGTTATTCACAGTTATTAACATTTATTCACTTTTATTAACATTTATTCACATTTAGTAATAGTTATTCACAGTTATTCACATTTATTCACATTTATTAACAGTTATTACCATCTACTCCCATTTATTCACATTTATTAACAGTTATTCCCATTTATTCACAGTTATTCACATTTATTCACATTTATTAAGAGTTATTACCATTTATTCCCATTTATTCCCATTTATTCACAGTTATTCCCATTTATTCACAGTTATTCACATTTATTCACAGTTATTCACATTTATTACATTTGTTTCTTACCATTTACTGAGAACAGATTCAACATGAAACCAGATTAAACATGAAACCAGATTAAACATGAAACCAGAATAAACACGAAATCAGATTAAACCTTGCACTGAAAATGTCAAGTTGGGATAACACAAAGTTGGACCCCCTTGAGCTGGGATCCTCCACGACTTCATTAATGAGAGAACCAAAAATTAACACCAACTTGATTTCTCTTGGTTGCTGCTTGGGGTGACTTTTTAACCTCAAACCAGACATTTTCAGGTCTGGGTTAAATTACTCCTCCACAGGCTATCATTAGAGAATAAAAGGAGCAGGTAATTTGAACATTTTTGAACAATTGCCCAGATTAATTTTTTTTTTTAAAGGAGAAACCTCTGTGGCTGCAGAGAGGAGAGCAGGGCTGGAATGCTTTGATTTATGAGCAGGGCTGGGGATGCCCGGGGAGGAGCAGATCCTTGAAAGCCAAAATCTTTGTGGTCAGAGGCTCTCAGTGCTGCTCTGCTCCCTCTCTGATCATCAAACAGAGCCCAAATTCCTTCCCCATGACACGGAGGAGGGAGAGCAGTCCCAGCTGATGGATTCAGGGTGAGGAGTCCTCGGGATTTTGGGGCAGGAATTCCGTGCTGAGGTGACTCATGCAGAGCTCAGGATGTTGTTTTAACCACAGAATCCCAGCATGGCTTGGGAAGGGATCTTAAATTTCATCCCATTCCACCTCCTGCCATGGTCAGGGACACCTTCCACCCTCCCAGCTTGCTCCAGCCTGGCCCTGAAGGAATTTTTAAGGGCTGAAACAACTTCCTTGCCCACGTCACATTTTGCATGCCCCAAACTGGGAGAGAAAACCCCAAACAGCAGCGCAGTGTGAGGTTTGAACCTCTCCCTTTTTACATTTTCCAGGAGAGGGGATGAAGTGGGGAATGAGACACATCAACTCAGAGCTCCCCAAATCTTTCCAAACCAGGAAATCTTCACCTCCTGGAGAGGCTGAGCCTGCCCAGCAGATTTTGGGGAGGGAGGAGCAGCAGGATCAGCGCTGGGACCTGGCTCCAGACAGCCCTGGTGGTGTGGACGAGGCTCCAGAGGGAAGGGAGGGCTCTGAACCACCCCATGTGCAGCTGACAGAGCCCAAAATCCATTTCCCCCTCCAAGGAGATTTTTGTTCTCTCAGCTCTGCCTCTCTGCAGCTCCAAAACACCAGGGAAGGGCTGGGGAGGGTCTGGAACTCCAGGAATGGTTCAGAGCAGCTCCAGTGAGGGATTGACAGAGAATCATAAAATCATGGCACGGTTTGGGTTGAGAGAACCTTAAAACTCCTCCAGGAATGGTTCAGAGCAGGAACCAGTGATGGATTTAGAGTCAGAACTATAAAATCATGGCATGGTTTGGGCTGAACAAACCTTAAAGATCCTCCAGGAATGGTTCAGAGCAGGAACCAGTGAGGGATTTAGAGTCAGAACCATAAAATCATGGCATGGTTTGGATTGAAAGGATCTTAAAAGTCCTCCAGGAATGATTCAGAGCAGCTCCAGCAAGGGATTGACAGAGAATCACAAAATCATGGCATGGTTTGGGTTGAAAAAATGTTCAAGCTCCTCCAGGAATGGTTCAGAGCAGGAATCAGCAGCTCCAGCAAGGGATTGACGGAGAATCATAAAATCATGGCATGGTTTGGGTTGAGAGAACCTTAAAACTCCTCCAGGAATGGTTCAGAGCAGCTCCAGCAAGGGATTGACAGAGAACCATAAAATCATGGCATGGTTTGGGCTGAAGGGACCTGAAAACTCCTCCAGTCCCACCCCATCCCTGGGCAGGGACACCTTGCCCAGACCAGGCTCTGCTTGCTGCTCTCATTCCTGCTGGATCCCTTTCCAGGAGAGTTTGGGGCTGTGCCAGGAGCTGCCCTGAATCAAATCTCCGTGCAGACAGACTCTGGTGGGGCTTGTAAAACACTGAGCACCTTCTTGGCAGAGCTGCAGTAAATAAGAGTGAGTAAAAAAAAAAAAAAAAATTAAAAAAAAAATTGGCCTGATCTCCTGGGAAAGGAGAGCTCCTGGCCCAGCTCATTTCCAGCCCTGTGGAAAAGGGCTTAGGGCTGAAGTGAAGGGGAAAAACTCCTCGATTGGATGAAGTTTGATTGATGGAGCAAGGGAAAAACACTCAGAGAGGAGGAGGATGGGCCCAGAGGGTGTTTGTGTGCCCTGGGAGAGGAGCTGGATGTGTCCCAGGGTATCCACTGGACATTCCAGGGATGCAGAATTCCATCCCAGGCAGCAATTCCACCCCAAAATCCCATCCTGTGGCAATGGGAAGCCACTCCCAGTGTCCTGTCCTTCCATCCCTTGTCAAACCAGCAAAGTTTGGCCAAATTTTGGCAAAGTTTTGGCCAAGTCCAGCCTGGGAAGTGCAGGATGCAGCCCAGGGCTGCCTCACAGAGGGGATGCTGGTGCAGCCAGATGTTCCCACAGCTCAGCCCCAACACCAAAAATAAGATAAGACAAAAATAATTCCCAATAAAGCTCGTCTGCTGAAGGCAATAAATAACCCAGAGCAGATGCTGGCTGCTCTCAATGCAATTATCCACCAGCAGGGATGAGGGAAAACACCAGCCCTGCTTGCTGGGGGAGCTGAGGCTCCATCCTCTGCCAGTTTTTGGCCCCAAATTCAGGAGCAGAACCCAGCTGAGCTCTGCCCAAGGGTGGCTCTGCAGCCTCAGGGCTCTGCTGGAAATGGGAATTTTACTCTGCAGTGCCCAGCTTTGAGTCCCTTGTCCTCACAGCAGGGCCTGGAGGAGCTCTGGGGTGTGGGAAAAGCTTCCTGCAGTTCAGCAGAGAATCTTGGAATGGTTTGGGGTGGAATGGAGCTGGAATCCCACCCAGTGGTGGCACTGGGTGGCAGGGACATTTCCACTGTCCAGGCTGCTCCAAACCCTGTCCAAACTGGACATTCCAGGGATCCAGGGACAGCCAGAGCTGCTCTGGGCACCCTGTGCCAGATCCTCACCTCCCTCCCAGCCAGGAATTCCCACCAGGATGGACTCAGAGCCGCCAGGACACCCAGACCCAGCTCTGGTGGCCGCACAGGACAAACCTGAGGGATGCTCTGTGCTGTCCCTGCAGCTGCCCCTGCTGCTTGGCCACCCTGGGAGCCCCCCCAGCACTCAGTGGCCACTCTCTGAGCTCTGTAGCCATGGGAGGGGGCTCGGTGTGACAGCAGTAAAAGTTCCTGGAGGGGCTGGCAGCCACGCGCTGATTCCTTCCCATAAACAAAACCAGGCACCAAAACCAGCTCCTGCTCCCCCCAGAGCAGCCCCTGCACGCCCACCCCCCATCTGGAGCTCATTGGGGGCAGCTGCTGGGAGCAGGGGCTGGGATCCAGCTGAGCAGAGGGGAGGGAGCTGCAGGGACGGGGCCCAGTTTGGGCTGGGAGCTGGGGAGCCCCAGGCTGGGTATGGGGGGTCCCTTCCAGCTCAGGGGGTTCCATGGGGCAGAAAAACGAGGTGGGTTTTTTTTTTTCACTCCCTTCAAACCCCAAACCCAGCTGTGCTTTCACCTCCTGAACGTTTCTCAGCCCTTGGACACTTTTTTTGGGTTTTTTTTTTTTGGTGGAGACCCAGGGCAGACAAGTGACAAATCATCCTTAATCCACCTGAGCTGTGAAATCTCCTGGTAATCCCTCCCTGAGCAGTCCCTCAGGGCTCCATCAATCTCCATCCATCCTCTGGGGGACCTGGGGACCTCCCACAGCCTCCCTGTGAACCCTCAGAGGGGTCAGAGCACCGGGAAAACTTTTCCTCACATTTCTGTGGAAATCCATTAGCTGGGAATTCTTTATCTCCATCCAGAGGCTGGGGGTGATGGGAGCTGCCTCTGGAATGTTCTGATTTGCACGTCCTTAATGCCATGAGTGAGAAAAGTGGGTGCTGAGAAGAAAAAAAAAAGAGCTGAGAGCTTTCCCTGCTGGAGTTGAAAGCCAAACAAAAGCTCCCAGAGCAGCCTGGATCCCTCCTGGCTGCTGCTCCAGGCCCAGGATGGATTTTGGAGGAGTTGCTGTTCCCAACCCAGCCCTGACAGCGTCACATCCTGATTCCCAAACCCTGGGAAATGTGGGGCAGTGTTCTTTATCTTTTCACAACTTCCCCCAGGGAGATATCTCCTGTTAATGGCTCACATTTTATAAACCAGGTGGGGCAGTGATCCTGATCTCCATGGGATATCTCCTGTTCATGGGCCAGCTGTTAAAAACCAGGTGGGGCAGAGTTCTTTATCTACATGGGAGATGTTCTCACTGCAGGTCAGTTTTGTCCAAGCAGTGTCTAAAAAAAGCTTTTAAAGCCTCACAGAAAACATCAGAGTGTTTGTGAACCTTCACTAGGGCTGGTTCTGCTCTGGGTCTGCACCTTTTACAGACTGAAAACACTGCAGCTCTCACTGAAACTAATTTATGTATGTATGTATGTATTTATTTATTTATTTATGTATTTATTTATGCATGTATTTATTTATTTATTTATTTATTTATTTATTTGCTTATTTATTTATTTATTTATTTATTTATTTATTCATTTACTGATCCTAAAACTCAAACTTACATCTAAACTTAAACTCAGGCTCATTGTTCTCCTTAACCTCCCATTCTGTGTTTCACTGCAAGGGCTTTAATTCAATCCCTGCACTCTGGAGGATTCAGGCCCTTGTCCCACTGACTCCAACAGAATTTTATTTTGTCCAAGTATTGTCTAAAAAAGAGCTTTTAAAGCCTCAGAGTGTTTGTGAACCTTCACTAGAACTTGTTCTTGTGCTCTGGTGTCTGCACCTTTTACAGACTGAAAACACTGCAGCTCTCACTGAAACAAATAAATTTATTTATTTATTTGTTTGTTTGTTTTTTTGTTTATTTATTTATTTATCCTAAAACTCAAACTTACATCTCACTTAAACTTAGGCTCATTCTTGTTTAAACTCCCATTCTGTGTTTCAATGCAAGGGCTTTAATTCAATCCCTGCACTCTGGAGGATCCAGGCCCTTGTCCAACATCCCTGTGAGCAGATGAACGTCAGAGCCTCCAGTTCTCCCATTAAAAACCAGTTGGGAGGGATTTGCTGACTGGCTTTGACAGAGGGGAGGAATCCCTGCGGGTCCTGGCAGGGATTTACGAGCTGGGGCTTCGCTTTGGGTTGCTCTGCCTGATCGTGGTATGTAGGAAAGCAAAAAAAAAAAAAAAACAAAAAAAACCACCAAACCCCAAACCAAGCAGGGATGGTGTCTGCATTCCTGCTGCCTGAATCAGAGATTTCCTCCTGCCTCAATCAGCTTTCCCGGCAGGTCCAGGCCCTCCCCAGCTGCAGGGACTCGGGGAAGGTGCAGCTGAGCCAGGGTCACCCCAGAGCCACATCCAGAACCAGCTCCACTCTGCTGCCCTTCTCCTTGGGGCTGGGAATCCTTCCCCATCACTTGGGAGTTGATTTTAATCCTTCCTCATCCCTTGGGAGCAGTGTTTGAGTCCTTCCCCATCCCTTGGGAGCAGTATTTGAGTCCTTCCCCATCCCTTGGGAGCAGTTTTGGGGTCCTTCCCCATTTTTGTGAGCACTTTTGAAATCCTTTCCTATTTTTGTGAGCAGTTTTGAATCCTTCTTCATCACTTGTAATCAGATTTTGTTTCCTTCCCCATCACTTGTGAACAGTTTTTGAAATCCTTCCCCATCATTTGTGAGCAAATTTGAATCCTTCCCCATCACTTGAGCAGTTTTTTAAATCCTTCCCCATCACCTGTGAGCAGTTTGGGATCCCATTTATTGCCCCAACCCCTCACCAGGGATTTGAGATCCCATTTATTGCATTTAGGATCCCATTTATTTGGTTTGGGATCCCATTTACTGGATTTGGAATTCCATTTGTTTGCATTTGGGATCCCATTTATTGCATTTTTGATCCCATTTACTGGATTTGGGATCCCATTTATTGGATTTGAAATCCCATTTATTTGGTTTGGGATCCCATTTATTGCCCCAATGCCTCACCAAGGATTTTGGATCCCATTTATGCATTTGAGATCCCATTTATTGCATTTGGGATCCCATTTATTTGGTTTGGGATCCTATTTATTGTCCCTGTCCCTCACCACGATTTGGGATTCCATTGCCTGGGTTTGGGATCCCATTTATTTGATTTGGAATCCCATTTATTACATTTGGAATCCCATTTATTTGTTTTGGGATCCCATTTACTGGATTTGAGATCCCATTTATTGTGCCAATCCCTCACCAAGGATTTGGGATCCCATTTATTTGGTTTAGGATCCCATTTACTGCATTTGGGACCCCATTTATTGGATTTGAGATCCTATTTACTGCATTTGGGATCCCATTTATTGCCCCAACTCCTCACCAGGAATTTAGGATCCCATTTATTTGGTTTGGGATCCCATTTACTGGATTTGGGATCCCATTTATTGTATTTCAGATCCCATTTATTGGATTTGAGATCCCATTTATTGCATTTTGGATCCCATTTATTACATTTGGGATCCCATTTATTACATTTGGGATCCCATTTATTACATTTAGGATCCCATTTATTACATTTGGGATCCCATTTATTACATTTGGGATCCCATTTATTACATTTAGAATCCCATTTATTACATTTAGGATCTCATTTATTACATTTTGGATCCCATTTATTACATTTTGGATCCCATTTATTTGATTTTGGATCCCATTTTCTGCCCTGGGGTGGCTCCTCCTGCTCTCCCTCCTCCCCTGCCCCTGCTCCCTCCCTCCCTGCCTCACACAGCCCTGCCTGCTCTTTCTCTTCCAGGCCATATAAAAATGAAAGGAGAAGAAAATTAAAAGTTCTTTCAAAGCTCTTTGCTTCAAAAACACCCAAAGCAAATTCAGGCAGCGGGGCCATAAACATTGCTTTTATTGCACACCCAAAATTGCCCTCTGCAATGAGATTCCTCTCAATTTATGATTCTCCCAGAGCTATTAATTCAGCCCAGCTCTTTTCTTCTTCTTCTTTTTATTTTTTTTTAATTTTTTTTTTAATTTCCCTCTACTTGAAGTCAAATAATTCATAAATACTTCACTCTGGAGTGTGTTTTATGAGCATTGTTATGATCACTTGAAGGTGGAAATGCCTGTGGAGTTGTTATGGGAGTTTTAATGCAGAGCAGCTCCCTCAGGGAAGAACCCTCTCGTGGGGCTCTTTATTTGCCAAAAAAAATTTGGGATTTTGCAGCCTGGACATCCCTGAGCCCAGAAAAAAACAACCCAGGGTTTTACCAGCATGAGGGTCAGGTCTGCAGCTCCTCAGGAGATTTTCAAACCTAAACATAGGGGGGCAAAAAGAGGTTAAAAATAATAAAAAATAATAAAAAACGATAAAAATAATAAAATAATAAAAATAATAAAAATAATAAAAATAATAAAAATAATAAAAATAATGCTAAATAAGAAAAATAATAAAATAATAAAAATTATAAAAGATAATAAAAAATAAGAAAATAATTAAAACTATTTAAATGATTAAAAAATAATAAAAATAATACAAAATAAGAAAAATAAATAATAAAAATACTAAAAGATAATAAAAAATAAGAAGATAATTAAAACTATTTAAATGATTAAAAAATAATAAAAATAATAAAATTAATACAAAATAAAAAGTAATTAAAAATAATTAAAAATAATAATTAAAAATAATAAAAAATAATAAAAAATAATAAATGGTCAGGGGAGCAGCAGCAGAGCCGTTGGAATGTTGGGTTGGATGCTCTGAGAGGTTTTTTCCAACCTGATTTATGATAAAAGGGAACTGAATTCTCTGGATTTCCCAGGTGTGAAGGAGGGAAACCTGGAAAACACCAATTTTGTGTCATCCTGGCACTGCTGAAAGGCAGAAATTCATCCCAGGGGGGAAAAGCAGAGCTGGAAACCTCGGGAGAGTTTTGGGGAAAGAGAGAACCAGACCAGGATGGGAACTCAGGGATGAGATGGAATTTGGGGTGAGCTCTTCCTCAGGGAATCCCAGAAGGGGCTTTGGGCTCAGGGAATCCCAAAAAAAGCTTTGTACATCCCTGGGTTCAGGGTATCCCCAAAAAAAGGGATTTTGCACACCCATGGGCTCAGGGTATTCCAAAAAAAGGGGCTCTGCATATTCCCTGGGTTCAGGGTGTCCAAAAAAAAAGGCATTTTGCACACCCCTGGGCTCAGGGAGTCCAAAAAAGAAGCTCTGCACATCCCCTGGGTTCATGGTATCCCAAAAAAAAAAAAGCTTTGCACACCCCTGTGCTCAGGATATCCCAAAAAAAAAAGGATTTTGCACATCCCATGGGCTCAGGGAATCCCAAAATGAAACTCTGCACATCCTCTGGGTTCAGGGTATCCCAAAAAAAACCCAAAAGCTCTGCACAGCCCTGGGCTCAGGGAATAATATAAAAAAAAAGTTTTGCACGCCCCTGGGCTCAGGGAATCCCAAAAAAAAGGAGCTCTGCACATCCCCTGGGTTCAGGGAATCCCAAAAAATGGGATTTTGCACATTCCCTGGGCTCTGGGTATTCCTAAAAAAGGAGCTCTGTACACCCCTGGGTTCAGGGAATCCCTCAAAAAAAAAAAAAGTTTTGCACACCCCTGGGCTCTGGATATCCCATAAAAAGGGATTTTGCACATCCCCTGGGTTCAGGATATCCCAAAAAAAAAGCTTTGCACACCCCTGGGCTCAGGGTATTTAAAAAAAAATGGATTTTGCACACCCCTGGACTCAGGGAATCCCAAAAAAAGGAACTTTGCACATCCCTGGGCTCTGGGTAACCCAAAAAGGAGCTCTGCACATCCTCTAGGTTCATGGTATCCCAAAATGGGATTTTGCACACCCCTGGGCTCAGGATATCCCAAAAAAAAAAAAGATTTTCCCATCCCCTGGGCTCTGCATTTCCCCTCCTCACCCTCCTAGGTGACTCCAGCACACCAAGCCCACCCCTGGGACCCCCTTTGGATCCCCTGGGACGTCCCTGGGGTGCCACCCCCTCCTCCAGCCCCCCAAACCCTCGGGACCCTCCCCAGGACCACCCAGGCAGAGCAGCCAGAGCAGCCCAGCTCTGCCCCCCAGGAAATTCATCTTTTCCCCCAGCAAAGGGAAATTCATCTTTTCCTCTGCCCAAGGTGTCTCCCAGCCACTGAGGTGCAAATATTTATCCATACTTGGAATTTCAGCCCAGCCTGGCTGAGAGCTCCCAGGCTCTGGAGTTGTTTTAAAACCTGAGCTGGACACCTGGCTGGAATTAATCAGAGCAGAGCCCTCATTAACCCATCCCTGATCAGGGCCAAGGTCACTGGGGCTGCTCCTGGCAGTCCCAAAGGCAGGAATGGCAGGGTTGGAGCAGGATTTATCACCATGGGCAGGAAGAAATGTTTATGAGTAGATAATTTAAGATAAAAAAGAGGAAAAGCAGCTCCTGGGAGGGCTCTGGCAGCATCCAGGAGGAGCTGGAGCGTCCTGGGGGGACAGGAACCACCTTGCACCAGGGGATTCCAGTGAAAACTTTGGATAATTCGAGGGGAGGGGGATGAGGGGGAAAATTCTTCATTAGACTGGATATTGGGGGAAATATCTTCAGCAAAAGGGGCCTGGCAAAGGGATCAAGCCCAAACCCAAATCCAAGCCCAAACCCAAGCCCAAAACTAAATCCAAACCCAAGCTCAAATCCAAACCCAAACCCAAATCCAAATCCAAGCCCAAATCCAAACCCAAATCCAAAACCAAACCCAAATTCAAGTCCAAGCCAAATCCCAAACCCAAATCCAAATCCAGGCCCAAGCCCAAGACCAAACACAAACCTAAACCCAAGCCCAAGTGCAAATCCAAACCCAAACCCAAGCCCAAGTGCAAATCCAAGCCTAAATCCAAACCCAAATCCAAGCCCAAATCCAAACACAAACTCAAGACCAAACACAAACCTAAGCCCAAATCCACACCCAAATCCAAACCCAAGCCCAAACCCAAATCCAAGCACAAATCCAAACACAAATCCAAAGCCCAAGCCCAAAACCAAATCCAAACCCAAGACCAAGACCAAGCCCAAACCCAAATCCAAGCCAAATCCCAAACCCAAATCCAGGCCCAAGCCCAAACACAAACCCAAACCCAAGCCCAAGTGCAAATCCAAGCCTAAATCCAATCCCAAATCCAAACCCAAACCCAAACACAAACACAAACCCAAACACAAACCCAAGACCAAACACAAACACAAGCCCAAGCCTAAGTGCAAATCCAAGCCTAAATCCAAACCCAAGCCCAAATCCAAACCCAAGCCCAAGCCCAAGCCCCAATCCAAGCCCAAACACAAACCCAAACCCAAATCCAAGCCCAAACCCAAATCCAAACTGAAACCCAAGGCCAAGCCCAAGCTGCAGTTCCTGCCTGGCTTTGGTTTTCATGGCCCATTTGCTTCCATTTCTCTCCCTCCACAACTCCAGGACTGGGAAATTCCGGGGATTTGGGAGGAGCTGGGAGCAGCTCCCTGCAGAGGAGGATGAGGAGCAGAGCAGAGGAAGGGCAGCAGCAGAAGAGCTGCAGGGAGAGAAAATCCCTGAGGGAATATTTGGGGAGGAATTAAAGAGGAGGGGAGGGAGGAAGGGTCAGCCCCAGGACCAGGCTCAGCTCCTGCAGGGCTGGATTTGGGCTCCAGATCATCCTCAGATCCTCCTCAGAGTCCTGGATCAGCTCCCTGGAGAGAAAACGGTGCCAAAGCAGCAGGAAATGACCCCAAAAATGAGCCCAGGGCCGCTGGTCCCTCGTTGCTGCTCTCCAGCAGTGACCATGACAAGGTGCAGAGGGCAGGGACAGGAGGGAGGGACTGGAAATCCTGAAATCCTGAAATCCTGAAATCCTGAATGCTCTCCCTGTCCCCAGCTGTTTCCTGCTCAGAGGAATTCCTGAGCCAAACGTCCTTGGGAACCCCAAACAATTGAAATTCCCCCCCAAACCTAAATGAGCTCACACAGGCTGGACAAAAACCAAAAAACAGGAACAGAACAAATCCCAAAAAACAGAAGCTGAACAGAACCCAAAAAACAGGAGCTGAACAAAACCCAAAAAATAGGAACAGAACAAAACCCAAAAAATGAGCTGGGAACAGAACAAAACCCAAAAAAACAGGAGCTGAACAGAACCCAAAAAACTGGAGCTGGGAATGGAATAAAACCCAAAAAACAGGAGCTGAACAAAACCCCAAAAACAGGAACAGAACAAAACCCAAAAAATAGGAGCTGAACAAAACCCAAAAAACAGGAACAGAACAAAACCCAAAAATCAGAAACAGAACAAAACCCAAAAATCAGGAGCTGAACAAAACCCAAAAACAGGAACTGAACAAAACCCAAAAAACAGGAGCTGGGGACAGAACAAAACCCCAAAAAAAGGAACAGAACAAAACCCAGAAAACTGGAGCTGGGGCCAGAATAAAACCCAAAAAACAGGAGCTGAACAAAACCCAAAAATCAGGAGCTGGGGATGGAACAAAAGCCAAAAACAGGAACAGAACAAAACCCAAAAATCAGAAGCTGGGGACAGAATAAAACCCCAAAACAGGAACAGAACAAAACCCAAAAATCAGGAGCTGGGGACATCCTGGAGAAACTCAAACCCAGGAACTCCCAAAATCCAAATTTTCACCCAATTTTCACCCTGCTGCAGGAACTCGAGGTTGGTCCTGGCTCTGCTCCTCCACAATCCCAGGGTGCTCCAGCCCTTGGACACTCCCAGGGATTTCTCAGAGCCTGGACTCTGCAAACAGCTGCTCTGACCTTCAGAGATTCAATTAAAATTAGGAAAAGTTTTAGGAAAAAAAAAAAAATTATGAAAAATTTTTTACCTTTATGTCAACCCAGAATGAAACCTTCCCATTTGTCCCAGCAAAACAGGGTTTGGTTTTTTTTTTTTCCCCTTAAGTGGAGTCAATGAAAACATCTTGTTCTCCCCAAAATAAAACATTTCTGGGTTTGCAAATTCATCTTTGAAGGCTCTTGTGGTCCCCTGCTTTTTTTAATTAAAGGCAGGCAGATTTCAACTGGGAAATGCCACAGCTCAATAAAAGGCAAAGCGTTTAATTTCAAGCATATCTCCAACAAAGCTGCAGCTTTTCATCCCCAAAATACTCCTTTTGGGTTTGGTTCAAGCTGTAAATAATTTCAAAGGACCCAAAATAACTTTTTATTTTCCCTACAACAAATGTTTCATCTGAATTTCAGCGCGTGAAGGTTCCAGTGATTGGAGCCAGACTTCCCAGAGAGTGGACAAGAGGCCAGGGCATGAGTGGAGACAGAAATTCCCTTTTAATGGAGGAAAAATTTTATATTTTAGGGGTTTTTTTACTTACAAATCCTGATTTGGGATGAGGGATGGAGGGACAGCACACAGGGAATGGATTTAAATTGGAAAAGGGGAATCTGGGTGGGATTTTGGGAAGGAATTCCTGGAATTCCCAGAGCAGCTGGGGCTGCCCCTGGATCCCTGGAATGTCCAAGGCTGAAAAAGGGAAGCTCCAAAAAAACCTTGGAGCTGTTTCCAGGAGAGATGGAAAGGATTTGGGATAAAGGATGAGAAATCCAGGACACAGGGAATGGATTTAAATAGAAAAAAGGGGAATCTGGGTGGGATTTTGGGAAGGAATTCCTGTCTGGGATGGAATTCCCACAGCAGCATCCCTGGAATGTCCAAGGTTGAAAAAGGGAAGCTCCAAAAAAAACCTTGGAGCTGTTTCCAGGGTCCAGGAGAGCAGGAAAGGATTTGGGATAAAGGAATGGAATTCCAGGACACAGGGAATGGATTTAAACAGAAAAAAGGGGGAATCTGGGTGGGATTTTGGGAAGGGATGAAATTCCCACAGATTCCCTGGGATGTCCTGGAAATGTCCCAGCACGGCAGGGACGGCACTGGATGGTTTGAAGATCCCTCCAACCCAAACCAGTCGGGAATTCTGGAATATCGGCTTTTGGAAGAACCAGCCGAGCCTGTCCTTAAGGAGCAGCAGGGTTAGGTTGGGATGAAGTCACAATTCCTGCTTTTCCTTTGGAGAATTCTTTCCCTGCATCCATCTCCTGGTGCGCGGGGACCTCTGCAGCCCGAGCGGGGCATCGCCCGCGGCCGGAGGGAGGGAGGGAGGGAGGGAGGGAGGGGGGGGAGGGAGGGAGGGAGGGAGGGAGGGAGGGATGGAACCAGGGCTGGGAGGGAGGGAGGGATGGGAGGGAGGGAGGTACAGACAGGAGGGATGGAGGGCTGGGATGGAGCTACAGAGGGAGGGATGGAGCCACGGCCGGGATGGATCAGCCGGGAGGGATCCACAGATGGGAGGGATGAGCCGGGAGGGATCTGCTGGGCAGGGAGGGATGGAGCCACGGCAAGGAGAGATCCATGGCAAAGAGAGATCTGCTGGGATGGATTCGCTGGGAGAGATCTGCTGGGATGGATTCGCTGGGAGGGATCCACAGACGGGAGGGATGGATCCATGACAGGGATGGATCCGTGACAGGGATGGATCCGTGACAGAGGTGGATCTGTGACCGGGATGGATCTGTGACAGGGATGGATCTGTGACAGGGATGGATCCACCAGGAGGGATCCCCTGGGATGGATCCAGAGCCAGGAAGGATCCGCTGGGATGGATCCACAGACGGGAGGGATGGATCTGTGACAGGAATGGATCTGTGACAGGAATGGATCCGTGACAGGGATGGATCTGTGACAGGGGTGGATCTGTGACAGGGGTGGATCCATGACAGGGATGGATCCGTGACAGGGATGGATCTGTGACAGGGATGGATCTGTGACAGGGATGGATCTGTGACAGGGATGGATCCACCAGGAGGGATCCCCTGGGATGGATCCAGAGCCAGGAAGGATCCGCTGGGATGGATCCACAGACGGGAGGGATGGATCTGTGACAGGAATGGATCTGTGACAGGAATGGATCCGTGACAGGGATGGATCTGTGACAGGGGTGGATCTGTGACAGGGGTGGATCCATGACAGGGATGGATCCGTGACAGGGATGGATCTGTGACAGGGGTGGATCCGTGACAGGGATGGATCTGTGACAGGGATGGGTCCATGGCAGGGATCCCAAATCCCACATCCCACAGCACCTTTTACTTTATTTTGCTTTTCCTTTATTAGGCAATGATGCACCCAAATCCCAAATCCCTCATCCCACATCCCTCATCCCACAGCACCTTTTATTTTCCCAATGATGCAGCCAAATCCCACAATATTTTCTGCTTTCCCAGGGAATGATGCACCCAAATCCCTCATCCCACATCCCACATCCCACATCCCAAATCCCACATCCCAAATCCCACAGCCCATTTTCCTTTCCCAGGGAATGATGCACCCAAATCCCTCATCCCACATCCCACAGGAACTCTGTTTTCTCAGGGAATGATGCACTCAAATCTCAAATCCCACAGCCCACATCGCACATCCCAAATCCCAAATCCCAAATCCCTCATCCCACATCCCACATCCCAAATCCCAAATCCCAAATCCCACATCGCACAGCCCATTTTCCTTTCCCAGGGAAGGATGCACCCCAAATCCCACATCCCACATCCCAAATCCCACCCCCCCACCCTTTCCCTTCCCAGGGGAGGACCCCCCCGATCCCAAATCCCAAATCCCACGCCCCCCACCCTTTCCCTTCCCAGGGGAGGATCCCCTCTCCCTTCCATCCTCCTCTCCCTGACGAGCATCCCCAGCTCCCACTGAGCGCCGGATCCGCGGCCGTGCCCGGCCCTGGCAGCATCTCCCACCCCCCCGGCTGAGATTTGGGACCCGGCAGCCAATGGGATCGGCTCCGGCACAGCCGGGGGTGCTCGGGCTCCTCTCCCTCCCTCCTCCCTCCTCCAGACCCCGCTCGCCTCCCTCTGCCACAAAAGCAGCGAATTCGCTGACAGGGCAGCGCAGGCTCCGCCAGCTGCGGCAGAAAATAAAAATAAAAATAAAAATAAAAAAAAAAAACCTCGGAGGGGAGGGAGGGAGGGAGGAGGCCGAGGAGCTGCAGCAGCCATGGAAGAACAGGAATAACCTCGATCCATCCCTCCCTGGCCGAGAAAAAACGCGAATCTGCGGCTGGATGCATCCCCGCGCTGCTCCGTGCGCATCCCGGCCCTGGGGCTGCACCTGCTGAGCATCCATCGGGAGGAAGAGCAGGAGAGGAGGAGGAGGAGGAGGAGAGGAGGAATGCCGAGCTGGGATCGAGGCAGGATCGCCTTTGTTCCCCGCTGAGCGGTGAGTGCGCTGCGGTGCCGGGAGCTGCGCGGTCCTGCCGGGATTTTTTCTGTCTCTGTTCCTTCCATGGCGCCTCCGGAGCTGCCAGAGGGAGGGAAGGGGAAGGGAAGGGAAGGGAAGGGGGAGATTTCCAGGGGTGGAATTTGGGGCGTTTGGTGTAGGGAAGCAGGAATGGGAGCAGAGCTCGCTGAGACAGGTGGGGCTGGGACCATCCGGGGATGACAATCCGGGAATAACAATCTGGGAATGGCAACACGGGAATGACAATCTGGAAATTAAAATCCAGGGAATGACAATCTGGGAATGAAAATCCAGGAATGACAATCCTGGGAATGACAATCTGGGAATGAAAATCCAGGAATGACAATCCAGGGAATGACAATCCAGGAATGGCAATCTGGGAATGACAATCTAGGAATGACAATCCAGGGAATGACAATCAGAGAATGACAATCCTGAGAAGCACAATCCGGGAATGACAACCTGGGAATGACAATCAGAGAATGACAATCCGGAAATGGCAATCCTGGAATGACAATCTGGGAATGACAATCTTGGAATGGCAATCCTGGAATGACAATCTGGGAATGGCAACCTGGAAATGACAATCCTGAGAAACACAATCTGGGAATGACAATCCTGGGAATGACAATCCAGGAATGACAACCTGGAAATGACAATCCTGAGAAACACAATCTGGGAATGACAATCCTGGGAATGACAATCCAGGAATGACAATCCTGGGATGACAATCTAGGAATGACAATCCAGGGAATGACAATCAGAGAATGACAATCCTGAGAAGCACAATCCAGGGAATGACAATCCAGGAATGACAATCTGGGAATGGAAATCCAGGAATGAAAATCTGGGAATGACAATCCTGAAATGGCAATCTGGGAATGAAAATCCAGAAATTACAATCTGGGAATGACAACCCAGTAGTGACAATCTGGGAATGAAAATCCTGCAATGACAATCCTGGAATGACAATCTGGGAATGAAAATCCAGGAATGGCAATCTGGGAATGAAAATCCTGGAATGACAATCGTGGAATGACAATGTGGGAATGACAGCCTGGGAACGACAATCCAGGGAATGAAAATCCAGGAATGACAATCCCAGAATGACAATCCATGAATGACAACCTGGGAATGAAAATCCAGGAATTACAATCCCAGAATGACAATCTGGGAATGACAATCCAGCAGTGACAATCCAGGAATGACAATCTGGGAATGAAAATCCAGGAATGGCAATCCAGGGATGGCAGTCTGGGAATGGCAGCAGGAGACAGGGAGGGAGCCCTGCAGTGCTGGCAGCTCTGCTGCTCCCAGCTCCTGGAACGCTCAGGGATGCTGGATTCACTCGGCCTCTGCACATTTTCATCCCTTTCAAGCAAACCCTCCCGGATTTTTCTCCTCCAGATCACACCCAGCCTCCACAGGCAGCAGGAGAAGCTCTGGGAGGAGCTGCACTGGAGCTGATTCCACCTGAGGATGCTCCAGAGCAGATCCAGCCTGGCCTGATCCCTCAGGGCAGGATCCAGCTGGGATTGGGGTGTCTGGGTTGCTCCTGAGTGCTGAGCCAGGCTTGGCAGGCCCAAAAATTGGGTACAAAGGGTTAAATTTCTGTCTGGCAGCAGGAACATTTTAGCAAAGCAAAAAAAAAAAAAAAAATTAAAAAAATAAATATACCTATTAAATATATATATATATATATTTATATGGTTCTAAGGGGCCCTGGGGGTCAGTGTGGGTGAAATCCAGGATTGCTGGATCTGAAATTGCTCCCAAAGTTCAGGACAAAGGCCAGACCAGGAGCACAGCCCCAGCCTGAGCTGCTCCAGGGTTTTGGAGCCTGTTTGGGGTTACCTGGAGCACTGGGGCTGCTCAGGGTGTGGAATCAATTCCTGTGAGGAATTCTCATCCCCTCCATGTCCCCAGGACAGCAGGGACAGGAATTTCTGCAGAGCCAGGGCTGGGAACTCCCATCCAATCCAGGATTTGGGAATTGCAGAGCTGGGAATGTCCCAGAGGAGCTCACCCCTCTCATCCTCATCTCAGCACAGGGGATTTATCAGGAGATTGGGAAGGGAAAAACGAGGGGATGGCAGATTTTAACAGATCCACAGGGCCGGCCTCACCTCCTCCTCCTGCTCCAAAATGTGCCAACCAGCCCCAAAATCCCCAAATATTCCAAACAAGCAGCTCTGACCTCGCTTTTCAGACAATTTCTGTGCCTCCCCTTTCAGCCTGAGCCCTCCTGAGGGATCTGCCCCTCCCTGAGCCATGGGAACCACGGAGGCCACGCTGAGGATGGAGAACGTGGATGTGAAGGAAGAATGGCAGGACGAGGATTTCCCCAGGTGTGTTCCCTGAAAAACGAAATCCAGACCTGGAGAATTTTATTTTATTTTAATTTAATTTATTTTATTATTTTATTTTATTTTATTTTTATTTTATTTTATTTTATTTTATTTTATTTTATTTTATTTTATTTAAATTTAATTTAATTTTATTTTTTAATTTAATTTAATTTAATTTAATTTAATTCAATTCTATTCTATTCTATTCTATTCTATTCTATTCTATTCTATTCTATTCTATTCTATTCTATTCTATTCTATTTTATGGTTTTGGTTGTTTGTTTTTTTTTTTTTAATTCCTGTGAGAAAAACCATCAGGGTGTGCAGTGGGAGGGTCCCTCCCTCAAGGGCAGCAGCACCTGAATTCCAGCAGGAATTCTGAATTTTTGGAGCTGCTCTGAGCACATAAAAAATTTCAGGGTGGTTTTGGCAGCCCTGTGTGGGCAGGGGAAGGAGGGAAAGGAGCTGAGTGTGGAGCACAGGGAGGTGAGGATGGAGAGGGGGATACACAGAGGATGGAAGGAGTGCAGGTCTGGATTTTTGGATTTTTGGATTTCTGGATTTCTGGATTTCTGGCTTTATGGATTTATAGATTTATGAATTTGTGGATTTCTGCATTTCTGGATTTATTTATTTCTGGATTTCTGGGTTTCTGCATTTCTTCATCTCTGGGTTTCTGCATTTCTGCATCTCTGGATTTCTGGATTTTTGGATTTCTGCATTTCTGGGCTCCTTCCCAGGCTCTGAATCAAGCAGAGCCTCCCCAGCCAGAGCAGAGCTGCTGTGCCAGGAATTTGCCATTGGGAAAGGAGCTGTGGGGGTGACAGGAGGTGCCCAAGTGACACCTGCCACCTCCAGAGCCACCCCAGACCCACAGAGCTGCAGAACCCATCCCCAGGTGCCTGAATTCCCAGCACCCACCTCATTCCCAGCCTTGTTCCCTGTCCAGGCTGGGTTTGGAGTCTCCCTGTCCCTCTCTGGGGACGTTCCTGCTCCAGGTGACCCTGGGGAGGGACTGGGGAGGGACTGGGACATCTCCACAGTGCTCCCAATTTTGGGATGAGTTTCTGAGCCCTGCTGGGCCCTGGGAAAGGGCTGGGGCATTTCCACAGGTCCATCCAGTGCTCCCAATTTTGGGATGAGTTTCTGAGCTCTGTTGGGGACTGGAAAAGGACTGGGGCATATCCACAGGTCCCTTCCAGCCCTGCCAATTTTGGGATGAGTTTTTGAGCCCTGCTGGGGACTGGGGAGGGACTGGGGCATCTCCACAGGTCCCTTCAGTGCTCCCAATTTTGGGATGAGTTTCTGAGCCCTGCTGGTGACTGGAAAAGAACTGGGGCATCCCCACAGGTCTCCTCCAGCGCTGCCAATTTTGGGATGAGTTTCTGAGCCCTGCTGGGCACTGGGAAAGGACTGGGGCATCTCCACAGGTCCCCTCCAGCCCTGCCAATTTTGGGATGAGTTTCTGAGCACCCTGAGCAGCTGCAGGTGGCCAGGGGGGCTCCCAGGGCTGTCCCCCCCTGCCCCAGCTGCAGCCCACAGAGCATCCCAGTATTCCCAGGAGAAAGGAGCTGCTGTTCCCCGGGCTGAGCCTGGCTCTGTTCAGCCCAGCCCCAGCTGCAGCCCTGTGTGAGCCCCTCTGTGCTGCCTCCACAGCGCTGGGTTTGTCCTTCCGCTGCCCCCCGGGGGGCTCAGCCAGTCCTGACCTTCCCAGGATGGATTTTATTTTATTTTATTTTATTTTTTTATTTCACTCTGAGAGCGGAGCTGTTGGATCTCCGCCAGCCTCAGGCTCCCCGCTGGGTTTTAAGGGAGTGAAAGGAGAGAGTGAAGAAAAGGAAGGGATGGATGGGAGTGGTGGAAGTGACCTCAAAACTCATCTCCCTTCCCAAGGTGGGAGAGCAGAGCTGGCTGCTCAGAGAATACAGACAGGAAACCGAGGTGTAGGAAAGGAAAAAATTCTCCCAGAGCTCCCTAGAAAATCCGGGATAAAGCTGCTCTGGCTCTGGGAACAACTCGAGCATCCCCTGGGAGCTCTGTGCCAACAAACCCCACCCAGACACGGGGAAATCCCCCCTGAAAAACCCCCGGCACCCAAAAACCTGGGAAATTAAACCCAGCAAAAGGCAAAGGGATGGGAGCGGGGCTGGGATCCTCCCCAGCCTCCTCCAGAGGGATTCGAGCAGAGGAGGCGAGACAGAGCCCAAACAGCCCCCAGGCGAACCAGGGGAGGCCAGCTGCGTTCTGCTCGCAATAAAAATAAATAAATTGTCCTTTTCCAGCCGCTTCCCCGCTGGAAGCGTTGGAATAATAGGGCAGAAGCTGCTGCATGTGGGACAGCAGCTCTCCAGCAGCTGATTTGCTGCAGAGCTATTTTTGCCTGCCTGCCATTAGCCAATCTTGCCCCGAAAAGCAGGAAGATTAAAAAAAAAAAAAAAAAAAAAGGAAAAGCCACATCCTAGACAGAGATCTGGGCCGGGAAAACAGAACCCAGCCGCTCCTTGAGGACGCAGGGAGACATTCCCAGGTTTTTCTGGGCAGCAGGAGCTGGGAGCGGAGCGGGGGGAGCGGAGCGGATCCTCCTCGCTGTGCCCGGCCCGGGCTCGGGGCTCGGGGCTCGGGGCTCCGGCCCGGGGCGGGGATGCCGTAACCGAGGCGGTGCGGAGCGGGAGCATGCTCATTCCTGCATCCATCCCTGCATCCATCCCTGCGTTAATTCCTGCATTCATTCCTGCATCCATCGCTGCTTTAATTCCTGCCTCCATCCCTGTATCAATCCCTGCGTTAATTCCTACATCCATTCCTGCATCCATCGCTGCTTTCATTCCTGCGTCCGTTCCTGCATCCCTTCTTGTATCCATCCCTGCATCCATTCCTGCATCCATCGTCGTGTCCAGCCCTGCATCCATTCCTGCGTCCATCGCTGCATTTATCCCCTCATTCATTACTGTATTAATTCTTGCATCCCTCCCTGCATTTATCCCTGCATCCATCTCTGCATCCATCGCCGTGTCCAACCCTGCATCCATCGCTGCTTTCATTCCTGCATTCATTCCTGCATTAATTTCTGAATCCATCCTTGCATCCATCCTTGCATCCCTCCCTGCATTCATTCCTGCATCCATCCTTGCATCCATCGCTGCATTTATCCCCTCATTCATTCCTGCATTAATTCTTGCATCCATCCTTGCATTTCCTCCCGAATTCCTCCCCTCCTCCCGCCGTTCCCGCTCCATCCCCGCCAGCCGGGGCCGGCCCAGGGCAGCGGGACCGGCTCCAACCCCCCGAATTTGGCATCGGGGAAAAGAGCTGAGCCCCCCGAGCCTCAGGGAAAGGCTCTGAGCCCCCCGAATTTACCACCGGGGGCTGAGCGGGAGGAATCCAGCGCTCGCAGCAGCCTCGGGACAGGTAAGTTCGGGGTAAATTCGGGTTTTTCTCCCCTCTCGGATGGATCCCGGGCTCAGCACGTCCTCAGTAGCGCTGTCCCCCCCTCCCCTCCCCGTTCTGCTGCTGTGTCACCAAATCGTGCCAGGCTCCGATAAACAAGCAGCAGGTCCCGGTGGAGGGGGCGCAGGGATTTTTCCCCCGGGATCCCGGCGCTGTGCGAGGAGCTTTGATCGGGTCCTGAGCGCTCATAAATATCCAATGACCGGCGGCAGAGGATTATCCCTTAATCTACATATTTATAGGGTTTGATTTGGCTGGTGGCAGCAGGAAGAGGAGCAGGGCTGGATCCTGTCTGTCCCCGTTGTCACCTCCCGTCCTGCTCTGCACGGGCTCCTCCTCATCCTTAAAATTCCCCGATTTCTCCGTGTTCCATCCCAGCAGGATTTTACAGATTTTAAACCCAGATTTGACAACGTGAGCTTGTAGAGTTGGTGGGGTTTGGTCTAGAAATGTCAATAATTCCGGGGGACAGAACAAATCCCAGCTCCAGGAGTGCCTGGGAGTGCCCAGGGTGGGCAGAGGAGGGTGAGGCTCAGCCACAGCAAAGGTTCCTCCCCACAATCCAGACCCAAATTCCCACTTCACTCCCCCCAGTGTGGGTCAGGGGCAGCTCCTGCAGCTCCCGGGGGTGACAGCCGCGCCCTGGGGATTGATTCCAGCCAGGAAAACTTTTAAATCCATTGGTTGGAGGGGCTGGGATTTGAGCCAGGAGGGTGCAGGAGCTGAGCAGCAGAGGCTGCCAAGGCCAGGGAACGAGTGAGGGATCAGCCCCTGGCTCCAAAAAAATGGAATGGAGTGATGATTGTGGATTGCAGCACGGAATGAACCCGACCCCAAACCTCAGCAGGGGCTGGGAGTCACCCAGGGGGGGGCTGAGGGGAGGGCTCAGAGTCCTACAGAGAAAAAATGAGAAGGAGAAGGAGAAGGAGAAAAGGAGAAGGAGAAGGAGAAGGAGAAAAGGAGAAGGAGAAAAGGAGAAGGAGAAAAGGAGAAGGAGAAAGGGAGAAGGAGAAAAGGAGAAGAAGAAGGAGAAAGAGAAAAGGAGAAGGAGAAGGAGAAAAGGAGAAGGAGAAAAGGAGAAGAAGAAGGAGAAAGAGAAAAGGAGGATGAGAAGGAGAAGGAGAAGGAGAAGGAGAAGGAGAAGGAGAAGGAGAAGGAGAAGGAGAAGGAGAAGGACATTGCTGAGCTGGCCTGGGGTCAGGATTTGCTCCCTGGGTGGATTTCTCACCCCTTTGGGATACTTTGGAGGTTTGTGGGGATTGCACAGATCCTGGGCTGCTCCTGGGTGAATTCCCTGTGGGAATCGCTCAGGATGAGCTGGCTGGGAGCAGGACAGGGCAGAGCACTGGTGGGTGATGTTTTTTCCCTGCTGTCTCCATCCCCTGGGTGTTCCCCTGTGTCCTGCAGGCCTCTCCCAGAAGAGACGGGGATGGAGTCGCTGGGGAGCCCCACAGAAGATGAGACCACGTCCTGTAAGTACCAACCTCCCCCAGACCCTGCAGGAAACCGAGGCACAGGGGAGCTGGCAGGAAGGGAAAAAAACTTTAATCCCCCACAATAAAAAATTCCTCAGGTGGGAGAAGAATCCAGCAGGGATTTGAAGTTTTTCACCTTTCCTGTAGAGTTGGGGGTGGAAATTGGGATCTCAGGGGTGTCCCAGTGACCCCAGTGTCCCCCTGAGGGTTCCAAGTCCACATTCCATGCTGGAATTACCCACATTCCATGCTGGAATTACCCACACCACGCTGGAATTACCCACACCACGCTGGAATTACCCACACCATGCTGGAATTACCCACATTCCATGCTGGAATTACCCACACCATGCTGGAATTACCCACATTCCATGCTGGAATTACCCACACCATGCTGGAATTACCCACATTCCATGCTGGAATTACCCATTCCATGCTGGAATTACCCACATTATGCTGGAATTACCCACATCCCATGCTGGAATTACCCACATTCCATGCTGGAATTACCCATTCCATGCTGGAATTACCCACATTCCATGCTGGAATTACCCACACCATGCTGAAATTACCCACATTCCATGCTGGAATTACCCACATTCCATGCTGGAATTACCTATTCCATGCTGGAATTACCCACATTCCATGCTGGAATTACCCACACCACGCTGGAATTACCCACATTCCATGCTGGAATTACCCACACCATGCTGGAATTACCCACATTCCATGCTGGAATTACCCACACCATGCTGGAATTACCCACATTCCATGCTGGAATTACCCACATTCCATGCTGGAATTACCCACATTCCACGCTGGAATTACCCACATTCCATGCTGGAATTACCCACATTCCATGCTGGAATTACCCACACCACGCTGGAATTACCCACACCATGCTGGAATTACCCACACCATGCTGGAATTACCCACATTCCATGCTGGAATTACCCACATTCCATGCTGGAATTACCCACATTCCATGCTGGAATTACCCACACCATGCTGGAATTACCCATTCCACGCTGGAATTACCCATTCCATGCTGGAATTACCCACATCACGCTGGAATTACCCATTCCATGCTGGAATTACCCACATCACGCTGGAATTACCCACATCACGCTGGAATTACCCATATTCCATGCTGGAATTACCCATTCCATGCTGGAATTACCCACACCATGCTGGAATTACCCACATTCCATGCAGGAATTACCCACATTCCATGCAGGAATTACCCACACCATGCTGGAATTACCCATATTCCATGCTGGAATTACCCACATTCCATGTTGGAATTACCCACATCATGCTGGAATTACCCACATTCCATGCTGGAATTACCCACATTCCATTCTGGAATTACCCACATTCCATGCTGGAATTACCCACACCATGCTGGAATTACCCACATTCCATGCTGGAATTACCCACATTCCATGCTGGAATTACCCACACCATGCTGGTGATGTGCTCTGTGCATTCCTGGCAGTTTTTTTTTTCCTTTTCAATGCAGCTCCTCCCAACACGCTGAATTTCAACGGGGCCCATCGCAAGAGGAAGACGCTGGTGGCTCCTGAGATCAACATTTCCCTGGATCAGAGCGAGGGCTCCATCCTCTCTGATGATTTCCTGGACACCCCAGACGATCTGGACATCAACGTGGATGACATTGAAACTCCCGATGAGACAGATTCCCTGGAATTCCTGGGCAACGGGAACGAGCTGGAATGGGAAGGTAAAAGGTTCTGGGTGAGCATTTCCAGGCTTGGGGTGGATTTTGAGCTGGGGGGGATTTAAAAATAATTTCTGTCACATTTGAGCGAGATGGAAATTCATAAATTCGCAGGGCTGGAGCATCACCCAAAGCTGTCCCCACACTCAAGGCAGAATTTTTGTCCCTTTCCCAGATGACACCCCCGTGGCCACGGCCAAGAACATGCCCGGGGACAGCGCTGACCTGTTCGGGGACGGGGCCACCGAGGATGGCAGTGCCACCAACGGGCGGCTCTGGAGAACTGTCATCATCGGCGAGCAGGAGCACAGGATCGACCTGCAGATGATCAAACCCTACATGAGGGTGGTGACACACGGGGGTGAGCCTGGGGACCCCCGAGCCCGGCTACCTGAGGGGGTTGGTCCCTCTGTGTCACTCTGTGTCACTCTATGTCACTCTGTGTCTCTCTGTTTCCCTCTGTGTCACTCTGTGTCACTCTGTGTCACACTGTGTCCCTCTGTGTCACTTTATGTCACTCTGTGTCACACTGTGTCACACTGTGTCACACTGTGTCACTTTGTGTCCCTCTGTGTCACACTGTGTCCTTCTGTGTCCCTCTGTGTCCTTGCAGTGTCCCTCTGTGTCCCTCTGTGTCCCTCTGTGTCACTTTGTGTCCCTCTATGTCCCTTTGTGTCCCTCTGTGTCACTCTGTGTCACTTTGTGTCCCTCTGTGTCCCTCTGAGTCCTTCTGTGTCCTTCTGTGTCCTTCTGTGTCACCCTGTGTCACTTTGTGTCACACTGTGTCCCTCTGTGTCCCTCTGTGTCCTTCTGTGTCACTCTGTGTCACTTTTTGTCACTCTGTGCCCTTCTGTGTCATTTTGTGTCCTTCTGTGTCACTCTGTGTCCCGCTGTGTCACTTTGTGTCACTCTGTATCCCTCTGTGTCACTCTGTATCCCTCTGTGTCACACTGTGTCCCTCTGTGTCACTCTGTGTCACCAAGCATGGCTGGACCCCGTTTAGGGGGGAAATCTCCGGGGTTTTTTGGTGTCTCTGAGTGGGAGAGAAGCACAAAAGGGTTAAAAATGTTTAGTGATTGTAGGATCAACATCTGGAGGGACTGTGCCAGTCCCTGAGGTGCTGCAGGGTCCACACCTGTGCAGTCAGATCTATTCCCAAAACTCAAGCAAAGCCAAGGAACACCCAGCTTTGAGACCCCCAAATCCCTTCTCTGGACCCCAAATCCAGCTTTGAAACCTCCAAATCCAGCTTTGAACCGCCCAAATTCCTTCTCTGAACCTCAATTCCCTTCTCTGAACCCCAAATCCAGCTTTGAAACCCCCAAATTCCTTCTCTGAACCCCAAATCCAGCTTTGAAACGCCCAAATCCCTTCTCTGGACCCCAAATCCTTTCTCTGAACCCCAAATCCAACTTTGAAACCCCCAAATCCCTTCTCTGAACCTCAATTCCCTTCTCAGAACCCCAAATCCCCATTATAGCCCAAACCAGGAGAAAATCTCACAGGGAAAGAGTTCTGAAGAGAGACTCACCCACCTGGAGCTGAGCAGAGACACAAAACCAACCCCAGGAGCAAATTCCAGCGCAGATTTCCCCTCAGCTCTCACATCTTGCCCTGCAAAGTGTCCCTTGTGTCCCTGTAGTGTTCCCTGTGTCCCTGCAGTGTCCCTGCAGTGTCCCCCCTGTCCCTGCAGTGTCCCCAGTGTCCCTGCAGTGTCTCCCGTGTCCCTGCAGTGTCCCTGCACTGTCCCCCTGTGTCCCTGCACTGTCCCCCTGTGTCCCTGCACTGTCCCCCGTGTCCCAGCAGTGTCCCAGCAGTGTCCCTGCAGTGTCCCCCGTGTCCCAGCAGTGTCCCCCGTGTCCCTGCAGTGTCCCAGCAGTGTCCCCCGTGTCCCAGCAGTGTCCCCCGTGTCCCAGCAGTGTCCCCTGTGCCCCTGCAGTGTCCCAGCAGTGTCCCCCGTGCCCCTGCAGTGTCCCCTGTGCCCCTGCAGTGTCCCCCGTGTCCCAGCAGTGTCCCCCGTGTCCCAGCAGTGTCCCTGCAGTGTCCCCCGTGTCCCTGCACTGTCCCCCGTGTCCCTGCACTGTCCCCCTGTGTCCCTGCACTGTCTCCTGTGTCCCCCATGTCCCAGCAGTGTCCCCCGTGTCCCTGCAGTGTCCCCCGTGTCCCAGCAGTGTCCCCCGTGTCCCAGCAGTGTCCCTGCAGTGTCCCCCGTGTCCCTGCACTGTCCCCCGTGTCCCTGCACTGTCCCCCGTGTCCCTGCACTGTCCCCCTGTGTCCCTGCACTGTCTCCTGTGTCCCCCATGTCCCAGCAGTGTCCCCCGTGTCCCTGCAGTGTCCCCCGTGTCCCAGCAGTGTCCCAGCAGTGTCCCAGCAGTGTCCCCTATGTCCCTGCAGTGTCCCCTGAGTCCCTGCAGTGTCCCCCTGTGTCCCTGCAGTGTCCCCAGTGTCCCAGCAGTGTCCCCCCTGTCCCTGCAGTGTCCCCTGTGTCCCAGCAGTGTCCCAGCAGTGTCCCCCGTGTCCCAGCAGTGTCCCCCGTGTCCCTGCAGTGTCTCCAGTGTCCCCCGTGTCCCAGCAGTGTCCCTGCAGCGTCCCCCGTGTCCCAGCAGTGTCCCCCCTGTCCCTGCAGTGTCCCCTGTGTCCCAGCAGTGTCCCCAGTGTCCCAGCAGTGTCCCCCCTGTCCCAGCAGTGTCCCCTGTGTTTTTTTCCAGGATATTACGGGGAAGGTCTCAATGCCATCATCGTGTTTGCTGCCTGCTACCTCCCGGACAGCAACCTGGCCGATTATCACTACATCATGGAAAATCTCTTCCTGTGAGTGCCTGGGGGGGGTCAGGAGGGAGAGGGAAGTGACAGAACAGCTCCTCTGTGCTCCTGGCAGCCGGGATGGCAGCTGGGAGCAGCCTGGATCCCAGCCCAGCGCTCCCAGTGGGCAGCTGCAGCCTGGAACTGGGGGCACTGGTGGGACACAAAACACAACAGAGTCAAGAATTCAAATGGTGCAGTTGATGGTGTGGGGATGGATCCCAGCCAGGCTGGGATAGGGAATGGAGCGATGATCCTGAATGAACCCAACCCCAAACCTCAGCAGGGGCTGGGAGTGAACCAGGGGGGCTGAGGGGAGGGCTCAGAGTCCTACAGAGGAAAAATGAGGATGAGGAGGAGGAGAAGGGGAAGGAGAAGGAGGAGGAGGAGGAGAAGGAGGAGGAGGAGAAAAGGAGGAGGAGGAGAAAAGGAGAAGGAAAAGGAGAAGGAAAAGGAGAAGGAAAAGGAGAAGGAGGAGAAGGAAAAGGAGAAGGAAAAGGAGGAGGAGAAGGAGGAGAAGGAAATGGAAAAGGAAAAGGAGAAGGAAAAGGAGAAGGAAAAGGAAAAGGAGAAGGAGGAGAAGGAGAAGGAGAAGGGAGGAGAAGGAAAAGGAGAAGGAAAAGGAGGAGAAGGAGAAGGAGAAGGAGGAGGAGAAGGAGAAGGAGGAGAAGGAAAAGGAGAAGGAGAAGGAAAAGGAGAAGGAAAAGGGAAGGGAAAAGGAAAAGGAGAAGGAAAAGAAGAGGGAGAAGGAGAAGGAAAAGGGAAAAGGAGAAGGAGAAGGAAAAGGAGAGAAGGAAAAGGAGGAGGAGGAGGAGAAGGAGAAGGAAAAGGAAAAGGAGAGAAGGAGAAGGAGAAGGAAAAGGAGAAGGAGGAGGAAAAGGAGAAGGAAAAGGAGAAGGAAAAGGAAAAGGAGGAGAAGGAGAAGGAAAAGGAGAGAAGGAAAAGGAGAAGGAGAAGGAAAAGGAAAGGGAAAAGGAAAAGGAAAAGGAGGAGAATGGAGCTCGGGGGCCCAAACCGGGAGAACAAAACTCCTCCAAGACCTGCAGAGAAAAGTCTGGAGCTGTTTAGGGTGACACAGGGACAATCTGAGGGATGTTTGTTGGGTTTTTCCTGGCAGGTACGTGATCAGCAGCCTGGAGCTGCTGGTGGCTGAGGATTACATGATCGTGTACCTGAACGGGGCCACGCCCCGCAGGAGGATGCCAGGCCTGGGCTGGCTGAAGAAATGTTATCAGATGATCGACAGGAGGTGGGTGAGGATCTGTGCTGGGCTCTGGATGATGCTGGGCTGTTTAGGGGGGAAATCTCTGGGGTTTTCTGGTGCCTCTAAGTGGGAGAGAAGCACAAAATGGCTAAAAATGTTTAGTGATTGTAGGATGAACATGTGGAGGGACTGTGCCAGTCCCTGAGGTGCTGCAGGGTCCACACCTGGGCAGTCAGATCTATTCCCAAAACCCAAGAAAAGCCAAGGAACAACCCAGCTTTGAAACCCCCAAATCCCTTCTCTGAACCCCAAATCCAGCTTTGAACCCCCTAAATCCCTTCTCTGAACCCCAAATCCAGCTTTAAAACCCCCAAATCCCTTCTCTGAACCCCAAATTCCTTCTCTGAACCCCAAATCCCAGCTTTGAAACCCCCAATTCCCTTCTCTGGACCCCAAATCCCAGCTTTGAAACCCCCAAATCCCTTCTATGAACCTCAAATCCCTTCTCTGAACCCCAAATTCCAGCTTTGAACCTCCCAAATCCCTTCTCTGAACCCCAAATTCCAGCTTTGAACCTCCCAAATCCCTTCTCTGAACCCCAAATCCAGCTTTAAAACCCCCAACTCCCTTCTCTGAACCCCAAATCCAGCTTTGAAACCCCTAAATCCCTTCTCTGGACCCCAAATCCCTTCTCTGAACCCCAAATCCAGCTTTGAAACCCCCAAATCCCTTCTCTGAACCCCAAATCCTTTCTCTGAAAGGGTGAGCTGAATTCCTTAAGAATTTGGTCACTCTCTAACACTTTGGAAGATAATTGTTTAGAAATGAGTTTGTGTAATTGGTCAGTTCACCTTTAGAAGTTTTGACTTAGATTGGATGCTGTTCTTTATATAACTTTTATTGGTAATTTCAATCCTCCTTGAACCTATAAATGTCACAATCTCCTCTTTGTCTCTGGGGTTTCTGCTCCACCACCCTCCACATGAAATAAAAATCCTTGGAATATTTTGATTGATAAAGTTATTTACAGAGAGCTCTCACATCCCTGGATGAGCTTCCTGAGGGATTTTAACCTGGATACAGGACAAAACCTGGCAGAGCTCAGCACAGGGGAGGTTGGGGATGTGAAAATGTGGGATGTGACACTCTGGGTGTGACACTCTGGGTGTGACACTGTGCCCTGACCTGTCCCCAGGCTGAGGAAGAACCTCAAGGCTCTGATCATCGTGCACCCATCGTGGTTCATCAGGACCGTGCTGGCCATCTCCAGACCCTTCATCAGGTGAGCACTCAAAAAAAAAAATATTCAGCCTAAAAGCTCAGGAAAATTCCTAAATATTCCCAGCAAGAAATGTAAAAATCCCCTAAAATGGGATGGGAAGGATAGTCCTGGAATCGGCACTAAAACATCAAAAATGGGCCCAAAATGCAGTGAAATTACAGGGATTTCTGTGAAAACAAAACAAAACATCAAAAAAAACCCAAGAAAATGGGTGGGCAAAATTCAGAAAGGAATCTAATATAAAAAGGCTTTAAAACTCAAAAAATAGCATGAAAAATGGCCCCAGAAATCCTAAAATTTGCACCCTAAACCTGCCACAAATGCAGGGATTATTGGGAAAAAAATCAGGAAAAACCCAGGAAAAAGTTCAGCCTAAAATCCCTAAGTATTCTCACCAAGAAATGCGAAAATCCCCTAAAAATGACACAGGGAATGGCCAGAAGGGAGTGGGGAGTAGGTCTGGAATCCCAGAGCTGTGGGAAATGCTGAGTTTGGAGGGACCCACTGGGATCCCCAACAATCCCAACCTGTCCTGAGTGATCCCAAAGCTCCTGAGTGATCCCAAAGCTCCTGAGTGATCCCTAAGCTCCTGAGTGATCCCAAAGCTCCCAAGTGATCCCAAAGCTCCTGGGTGATCCCAAAGCTCCTGAGTGATCCCAAAGTCCTGGGTGATCCCAAAGCTCCTGAGTGATCCCAAAGTCCTGAGTGATCCCAAAGCTCCTGAGTGATCCCAAAGATCCTGAGTGATCCCAAAACTCCTGAGTGATCCCAAAGCTCCTGGGTGATCCCAAAGTCGTGAGTGATCCCAAAGTCCTGAGTGATCCCAAAGATCCTGAGTGATCCCAAAGCTCCTGAGTGACCCCAAAGCTCCTGAGTGATCCCAAAGCTCCTGAGTGACCCCAAAGCTCCTGAGTGATCCCAAAGATCCTGAGTGATCCCAAAACTCCTGAGTGATCCCAAAACTCCCGAGTGACCCCAAAGCTCCCGAGTGATCCCAAAGCTCCTGAGTGATCCCAAAGCTCCTGAGTGATCCCAAAGCTCCTGAGTGATCCCAAAACTCCTGAGTGATCCCAAAGCTCCTGAGTGATCCCAAAGCTCCTGAGTGATCCCAAAGTCCTGAGTGATCCCAAAACTCCTGAGTGATCCCAAAGCTCCTGAGTGATCCCAAAGCTCCTGAGTGATCCCAAAGCTCCTGGGTGATCCCAAAGCTCCTGAGTGATCCCAAAGCTCCTGGGTGATCCCAAAGCTCCTGAGTGATCCCATTGTTCCATGAGTGATCCCAAAGCTCCCGAGTGACCCCAAAGCTCCCGAGTGATCCCAAAGCTCCCGAGTGAT
This sequence comes from Catharus ustulatus, assembly GCF_009819885.2. Classification (NCBI taxonomy): domain Eukaryota; kingdom Metazoa; phylum Chordata; class Aves; order Passeriformes; family Turdidae; genus Catharus; species Catharus ustulatus. The sequence goes on along the minus strand of NC_046249.1, from coordinate 1,288,782 downwards.
CCCAAAGCTCCCGAGTGATCCCAAAGCTCCTGGGTGATCCCAAAGCTCCTGAGTGATCCCAAAGCTCCTAAATGATCCCAAAGCTCCTGGGTGATCCCAAAGCTCCTGAGTGATCCCAAAGCTCCTGAGTGATCCCAAAGCTCCTGAGTGATCCCAAAGTCCTGGGTGATCCCAAAGTCCTGGGTGATCCCAAACTCCTGAGTGATCCCAAAGCTCCTGAGTGATCCCAAAGCTCCTGAGTGATCCCAAAGCTCCTGAGTGATCCCAAAGTCCTGGGTGATCCCAAAGTCCTGAGTGATCCCAAAGCTCCTGGGTGATCCCAAAGTCCTGGGTGATCCCAAAGCTCCTGAGTGATCCCAAAGCTCCTGAGTGATCCCAAAGTCCTGGGTGATCCCAAAGTCCTGGGTGATCCCAAAGCTCCTGAGCGATCCCAAAGTCCTGAGTGATCCCAAAGCTCCTGAGTGATCCCAAAGCTCCTGAGTGATCCCAAAGCTCCTGAGTGATCCCAAAGTCCTGGGTGATCCCAAAGCTCCTGAGTGATCCCAAAGCTCCTGGAGCTGGGGCAGGGTTGGGGCTGGGCCCATTTTGGGGACCCTGAGCACTCAGAGGGGACAGAATTTCCCCTGGCCCCCACCCCAAACCCCCCAACCCTTCCCTGGGGTTGAACCCCACAAATCAGAATTTCAGCTCACCCCTTGAGGTGGAGCTGCCACTTGTCCTGCATCTCTCAGGGGTGTTTTTGGGAGCCCCAGGGGTGGCACTGCCTCTCTGTCTCTCTCTCTCTGTGCCAGTGTGAAGTTTATCAACAAGATCCAGTACGTGCACAGCCTGGAGGAGCTGGAGCAGCTCATCCCCATGGAGCACGTGCAGATCCCAGACTGCGTCCTGCAGTGAGTGCTGGGGGAGCCCGGGGCTCTGGGGAGGGGCAGCACAAAATCCTGCCTGGGTTTCAGCCAAAATTCATGGATTGGGAAGGCAGAGCCTGCAGCAAGGCTGGTCCCAGCCCAGGAGGAGCCTCAGAGTGTGGCAGCTTGGATTTCTGTCACCTGGATGTGACCAAAAGGGAACAGCAGGGTGTGGATGTACAATTCCTCCAAAACCATCTTCCCCTGGAACTTGCTAGAATATCCTAGATACCAAGGTTGAGCCAAATTCCTTAAGAATTTGGTCACTCTCCTAAGATAATTGGTCAGAAATTAGTTTGTGTAATTGGTTAGTTCACCTTTAGAACTTCTCACTTTGTATAAATTTTATTGGTTGTTGTTTCAATCCTCCCTGAACCTATAAATATGATTCTGAGAGAATCCCTGCTTGATCAACCTTCCCATGAAATAAAAATTCTTGTGGAACTCATCAAGTGTGGATGTACAATTCCTCCAAAGCCATCTTCCCCTGGTCCCTGGAACTTGCTATAATATCCTAGATACCAAGGTTGAGCCAAATTCCTGAAGAGTTTGGTCACTCTCCTAAGATAATTGGTTAGAAATTAGTTTGTGTAATTGGTCAGTTCACCTTTAGAACTTCTCACTTAGATTGGATGCTGTTCTTTGTATAAACTTTTATTGGCTGTAGTTTCAATCCTCCCAGAACCTATAAATATGATTCTGAGAGAATCCCTGCTTGATCAACCTTCCCATGAAATAAAAATTCTTGTGGAACTCATCAAGTAAGGCCTCAGGTCTTTCTCTGCTGGCTAAATGTGTTCTTTCTGAGAGACAGAAATGCTATTAATATTATTATTAAATGTTATTAATAATAATTAATGTTATATTAAATGTTATTAATATTATTATTAAATGTTATTAATGTTATATTAAATGTTATTAATATTATTATTAAATTATTTTAGCACTCTCTGGTCCTGGTAAATACCACCAGGGACCAAAAGGAAAACCACAGCAGTATTTAAAGGTTTTGTGTTTGTTGCAGGTATGAAGAAGAGAGGATCAAGGCCAGGAAAGAAAGGTGAGCTGGGTTTGGGGAGGGTGGGATGGAGAGTGGCTCCTCTCCAAGGCTCATCCAGCACCCCAGAAAGGGATTCCCAACGGGATTTGTGTTTACAGGGCAGAGGAGAAACAAGACATGGCTGAGAGGGAAAGGTAAGGATTGCTTCATCCTTGATTTATCTCATTTTTGGGTTATCCTTTCTCTGGGGGTTTGGTAGCACCCCTGGGGTCCAACAGAGAATTCCCAGAGTTCAGGAGCTGCAAAAGGCTGGAAGGGTTGGGAAGGGAAATCCTGGAGAGGTTTGGAAGACAAAATCCTTCACCAGGATAACGTGGGCTGGTTTTGGGCTGCTCTGGGGTACAGCCTCTCTTCTCACCCTAATTCCTGGGGGGGAGCAGGGAAAACTCTGCTGGGTGAGGCTGAAAACTCCAGTGAATGGGGCTGAAAACTCCTCTGGATGAGGGTGAAAACTCCTCTGGATGAGGGTGAAAACTCCAGTGGATGAGGCTGAAAACTCCTCTGGGTGAGGGTGAAAACTCCACTGGATGAGGCTGAAAACTCCAGTGGATGGGACTGAAAACTCCTCTGGATGAGGCTGAAAATTTCACTGGATGGGGCTGAAAATTCCACTGGATGGGGCTGAAAATTCCAGTGGGTGAGGGTGAAAATTCCACTGGATGAGGCTGAAAACTCCTCTGGATGGGGCTGAAAACTCCACTGGATGGGGCTGAAAATTCCACTGGATGGGGCTGAAAACTCCTCTGGATGAGGGTGAATTATTGCCAGAACAAGCAGGACTCAGGGCAGGGAGGGGGATTGGTTTGTGCTGGACATTCCCTCACTTTGTCCTTTTTTTACAGCAGACCCGTGCCCCCAGCAGAGGATCAGGAAACCAGGTTGGAGTTGTTTCTGTGGCTTTTGTGATCCCTGAAAATCCAAGCCAGGTGTCACCCAGGGCATTGTCCCCTCTGCCACCACCCATGTCCCCAAAACACTTTTGTAATTTCACCCAAATTCACTTTTTTTTTGTTTTTTTGATGGTTTTTTGGGGGTTTTTTTTGGTTTTTTGGTTTGGTTTTTTGTTTGTTTTTTGTGGGTTTTTTGGGGTTTTTTTTTGTTTTGTTTTTGTTGTTGTTGTGTTTTTTTGGTTTTTTGTGTTTGTGGGGGTTTTTTTGTTGGTTTTTGGTTTTTTTCTGGTTTTTTTTGTTGGTGTAGTGGCAATAATAACATTTTTACCTCTGTTTTTCTGCCTGAAAATCCCTCCTGTCTCTCTTTTCCTGCCCAGCATGTCCTGAGAGGGAGCAGCACCGAATGCAGCAGGAGGAGCAGCCTGGCAGTCACCCACCTCAAGGACCTTTTTGGGGACAAGACCTTGCCACCACCTTCTTCCAAGTCCTGGAAATCCTGGAGCTGCCTCCTCTGCCTCCAAAGTCCTTCAAGCTTTTGGGAATAATTTTCCTTTAAAAGAACAAAACCCAAGCAGAAAACAGAGCAAGAGCAGCACTTTACAGGACAGGTTCTGGTGTGTTTTGGGAATGATCTGTGGAGAGAGCGTTGGCACAGTGCAAATACTCACTGTGTATCCTCGTAGTAAACCAAGAGCATCCTCCAGTCCATGAAAACCCAGCCCAGAAAGAGAATTTATTTTTGTTTTAAATTATAAATCCTTCCCCTGACTCGCTGCTGGCCAGCACGGAGCCCTTCTGCTTTGAGCTGCACCCCCAGGATCCTCCAGGACATCCCAAAAAAAAACTGAAATACCGGGAATGATGATTCCAGGCAATGGAAAGAACTTTTCCCTCCTTCCCACAGCCAGTGTGAGCTCCTTCCTGAAGGTACCAAGTGCCCAGGGCAGCACTGCCAGCTTCCATCATCACCCATTCCTCTGCAACTCTGCCATCCCAAGGGGTTTTCCTGGGTTTTTCCTGGTTTTTCCTGGTTTTTTTCCCTGTTTTTTCCCTCTTTTCCATTCTCTGAAGGGAATGGCAGCCCCACAGAACCTTCCCCTGAACGCACACACACCAAAGGGTCCGGGTTTGGAAGGAGCCTTAAGGACTGGGGAGTTTTCCACGCCTTGTCTTGGACAATCACTCGCTGCTGATACCTCCTACGAGCTGCTAAAATGTTGGGATTTCCCCTCGGGGGATTCTCCTCCAGCAGAATTCCTGCCTGGAATATCCCATGGACAGGGAAGGGGCTGGGCTGGGGGCTGGAGCAGGGGGGACATCGACTCTTGGAATTAAATTTTGGATTTTGGAGCTGCAGGGGGACATTGACTCTTGGAATTTGGAGTTTGGATTTTGGATTCCAGAGCTGCAGGGGAGACATTGAATCTTGGAATTCAATTTTGGATTCTGGAACCCAGAGCTTCAGGGGGGGACATTGACTCTTGGAAATTGGAATTCAGATTTTGGATTCTGGAACCCAGAGCTGCAGGGGAGACATTGAATCTTGGAATTCAAATTTTGGATTTTGGAACCCAGAGCTGCAGGGGGGACAGTGACTCTTGGAATTCAATTTTGGATTTTGGAACTGCAGGGGGACATTGACTCTTGGAATTCAATTTTGGATTTTGGATTCCAGAGCTGCAAGGAGACACTGACTCTTGGAATTCAGATTTTGGATTTTGGAGCCCAGAGTTGCAGGGGGGACATTGACTCTTGGAATTCAAATTTTGGATTTTGGAACCCAGAGATGCATTGACTCTTGGAATCTGGAGCTTGGATTTTGGAGCTGCAGGGGGGACAGTGACTCTTGGAATTTGGAATTCAGATTTTGGATTCCAGAGCTGCAGGGAGGACAGTGACTCTTGGAATTTGGAATTCAATTTTGGATTTTGGATTCCAGAGCTGCAGGGGAGACATTGAATCTTGGAATTCAGATTTTGGATTTTGGAGCTGCAGGGGGACAGTGACTCTTGGAAATTGGAATTCAGATTTTGGATTCTGGAACCCAGAGATGCAGGGGGGACATTGACTCTTGGAATTTGGAGTTTGGATTTTGGAGCTGCAAGGGGGACATTGACTCCTGGAATTTGGGTTTTGGATGCTGGGAGCAAAGGAGGGGAGGAAAGAAATAGAAGAACAAAATTCTTCGGGAATTCCTGATTTCAGAGGCAGGAATGCATCCCTGCAATTCTCCCCTGGGTTTTAATGGGATGGGATTTCATTCCCTCCAAAAATCCTTCCAGGACTCCCTGATTCTCCTCTCAAACTGCAGCTGAAGAATTCCCTGCCCATCCCTTCCCTTCAAGGAGAATCCAAATTTTTTTTTCCTGCAGGTGGGGATGGCTCCTCTGGCCACACAAAATTGTTTTTCTGCTCCTTTCCAGTGAACAAAACCACAGTGGGTGAGATTCCTTCCTGCCCTGGCTGCTCCAAGGAAGCACCAAAAGCACTTTTGGACCTGAATTCTCATCTGGGATTTCTCCTCACCCAGCCTGGGATGGATTTCCTGGCCACAGCTTTGATGGAAAGCAGAGCACTGAACCCACAGGAAAAAAAAAATCCACATTCCATCTAAAAACAAACAAAAAAACACCAAACAAGCTCATGATAAACCAATTATTGATAAAATTCTCCCTGTTGGAAGGGGCTTGGAGCACCCTGGGGTCGTGGAAGGATGGGCCTGGATGGGATTTTTGGTCTTTTCCAACCCAAAATTGGGATTTTATGAGGAATTCAAGGGAAGAAAAACCCTCCAGGAGTGTGTGGAGCTCAGGATTATTGCAGTGACACCTCCCTGCCACAAAAATCAGCCAGGAATTCCCAAATTTCCACCTCCCAGAGGTGAAGGAATTGCTGGGAAATCCAAAAGTTCCTCTGAACAATCACAAAGCTCCTCGTGCACCCAGAGTTTGTGGCTTCACTGAGAACAATCCAAATAGATTTTAAATTTTTTTTTTGGTGTTTTTTTTAATGGATTTAGAGAAAAATCAAAAAATCATCACCCAAGCTGGGCTCTGCAGGGGAAGTTTGCAATTGTACAAGGAATAAAGTGGATAAAATGTGGAATGATGGGTTCAAAACCCAAGCAAAAGGATTTTGTGAATGAAAAAAAATGCTCAGAAATGGGGCTCAAAATCCAACAAGAAGGATTTTGTGAATGAAAAAAATGCTCAGAAATTCTTCTGTGCTGGAGAACAATGATGTGGGAAATGGGGAATCCCAATTTCCTTTTCTGGGGGGGATCAGCAGTCCCCACATCAGAATTTTGAGTTTTTAATTCCTTTCCAAAACCACTCTGTCTGCACTTTCAGCAAAAAAAATAAAATAAAATAAAATAAAATAAAATACAGAATGAGCAGATCTGCCAATGGAAATTCCCATTTTTCCAAATAATTCCTTCAGACAAGGGAAGAATTTCAGCTGGGAAAGGACAGATCCCAATTTCCCTTCATTGTTTCCATACAAAAATTGATTTTTTACTTCTTGAAGTTGATTTTTTTTTGGTTTTTTTCCAAAAGTGCACTTTGTGCTGGAGCACTCCAAGTGGTGTGCACTGGATTTGAATTTTTCCCAGTTTTACAAGCATGGATGGATGGATGGACACATGGACAATTTTTTTATGTTTTTTTCAACACAAAGAAGAACCTGCAGCCCCATCAAGGAGAAATTAAAAATGTCCAAAATGCATTTAACAGCAGCAAAGAAAAAAAAATTAATTATAATTAACTTTATCAGTGATTTTAGGTGTTGATTGCAAAGCAAAAAAATTCAAATTTTGGACAGAAACATTAAAAAAAAAATCCCAAAGGTGGAGTGAGAAATCTCAGCTGGATGGGGAGAAATCTGCACTGGAACTTTGAGCAGGATATAAATATATAAATATGTTTAAAGGATAAAATAAAATGAATTTCATCCCTTTAGCAATACTGCTGGGCTGATCCTGGAGGATCAAAATTTTCATTTCTCAGTTCCCTGCTTTGGATCTGAGCAGTTTTTGTCTGGTTTGACTTTTCCTGAGATTTTTTTTTTATGAGAATTCCCATTTTAGCTGCAGGAAAAATTCTTTTAGTTCCATTTTCACCAAAATTTTGGTGTTTTTACTCGTTGTGTGTTTAATTCCCTCCACAAAAATCCAAAATGCAATTTTATCTAGGGAGATTCCAGAGCAGGAATTTCCCTTCCCCTGTCCCAGGATTTTTCCTCAGCTCCAACTTTTCTGGATTTTTTTCCCCCCAGATTTTGGGTTTGTGATTTTTATTCACAAGGAAGGCAAAGCTGGGATGCTGCTGGAAATTCCAGTGGAGTTTTTTTTTAAAAAAATAAAATTAATCCCATTTTTTTTTCTGTCCAGTGCTGTGTAAATGTGAGTGGATATTTAGAGCTTCCCTCATGATAACTTTTCCATCTCTTTTTTTATTTTTTTTTCCACACAGAAAAGGTTTTAAAGGCAACAAAATCCTTTTTTTTTTTTTAGAGGATTTTAAAAAACCCAGGAGTCAGGAAAGGCTGGTGGTGAGGAGCTGGGATTGGCCTGGAGCAAGAGAAAGGGACAAAAAACACACAAAAAAAGCACATTTTTCACATCATTTTTCACATTTTTCACATTTTCCTCTTTTCTATTCCCTTCCTGGCAGCCAGGTTTTGGTAAAGCAGAGTTGAGAACTCACCAGGACAATAAATCACAAACACAGAGGGTTTTTTTTTGTTTTATTTTTTTGTTCCTTTGCACCTGTACAAAGTTGTGAAATGTCATTTTTTTTTCTGCAGTGCTTGTAACGAGGTGGTTTGTGCATCTGTACCCTGAGTTTGGCTTTGTATTATTCCATCAAACCTGTGAATATTCAATTAAAATGAGACTGATCCTTCAGCCAAGCCTCCCTTCTGTCAGTAAATTTTATTTAGGATTTTTTTTAATTTTATTTTTAGATTTTTATTTAGGATTTTGGCTTCAGGTGGAAAATATGAAGGAAATTTTTGGTTTGGAGGAAAGGCATTCAGAGCTCGCTGGAAATTGTGACACTGCAAAATTCCAAAGGTTTTTACTAAAATAATTCCAGTTCTGGAGGATTCTTTCCCGGTTTCCCTTCAGCTTTAAGATAAAAATTCCTTTTTTTGGGTTTGTGTACAGAGCCCTGCTCATCCCCAGTTGTTTAATCTCATTATTAAATTTTTATAATCCAATTAATACCTTGACTGGAAATTAAATTATAAACCCAAGCACACAAAAAACCAACCCAAAGCCACTTAAACAGAAAATCCCCAATAACCCCAATTTATTTTTAATATTAATGTTACTAACAGTTAAATTAGTATTTTAAAAACAACTTTTTACAGTGAGATGTGTGATTTGAGTGGGTTTAGATTAATCATTTACATAATTAATGAAGATATACAAGTCCAATCCTCTAACAAGCATTGTGAATTCTTTCAGGAAATGCCTGTTAATTGAAATTAATTTTAAATTAGGCTCCACTTGTGCTGTAAATCTGTATGAAACAGAATTTTTTGCTCTGATTTTATTGTCTCCCAAAAAATCAAATCCTATCAGGATCAATAACATTTTTTTTCTGTTTATCCTCTGTTTTTTTTTTTTTTAATTTCTTTAGGAAAGCTTTTAGGGTTGGAATTTCAGAATATTTTTAAAATATTGAATTTATGGCACCAAGAAGCTGGAGGGAGCTTTGGGGTGATGAAATTTGGGCCTGAAGGGACCCCAGAGAGGGATTTTGGAGAAGGGATGGAGGGACAGGGACAGGTGAGGTTTTGGGAAGGAATTTTTCCCTCTGTGGAATTTCATTCCTGTCCCTGTTCCCCATCCCAAATTCCTGTCCCAGCTCCCCGTCCCCAATTTCAGTCCCAGTTCCTGCCACCCCAAATTCTCCCCCTGCTCCCCATCCCCAATCCCTGCCCTGCTCCTGTTATTCCTGTCCCTGCACCCCATCCCTCCTGCCATCCCAAATTCCTGTCCCAGCTCCCCATCCCAAATTTTGTCCCTGCTCCCCATCCCAAATTCCTGTCCCAGCTCCTGTCATTCCTGTTCCTGCTCCCCATCCCCAGTTCCTGTCCCTGCTCCTGCCACCCCAAATTCTCTCCCTGCTCACCATCCCCAATCCCTGTCCCAACTCCCCATCCCAAATTCCTGTCCCTGCTCCTGTCACCCCAAATTCTGTCCCTGCTCCTGCTATCCCAAATTCCTCTCCCTGATCCCCATCCCCAATTCCTGTCCCAGTCCCTGCCATCCCAAATCCCTGTCCCTGCTCCTGGTATTCCTGTCCCAGCTCCTGCCATTCCTGTCCCAACTCCTCATTCCAAATTCCTGTCCCAGCTCCTGCCACCCCAAATTCTCTCCCTGCTCCCCATTCCCAAATCCCTGTCCCTGCTCCCCATCCCCAATTCCTGTCCCAGCTCCTGCCATCCCAAATTCTCTCCCTGTTCCTGCCATCCCAAATTCCTCTCCCTGATCCCCATCCCAAATTCCTGTCCCTGTTCCCCATCCCCAATCCCTGTCCCTGCTCCTGCCATCCCCCCTTCCATTCCAAATTCCTGTCCCAGCTCCTGCTGTTCCTGTCCCTGCTCTCCACCCCAAATTCCTGTCCCTGCTTCCCATCCCCAGATTCCTGTCCCTGCTTCTGCCATCCCAAATTCGTGTCCCAGGTCCTGCCACCCCAAATTCTCTCCCTGCTCCCCATCCCCAATTCCTGTCCCTGCTCCTGTTATTCCTGTCCCTGCTCCCCATCCCTCCTGCCATCCCCAATTCCTGTCCCTGCTCCCCATCCCAAATTTTGTCCCTGCTCCCCATCCCAAATTCCTGTCCCTGCTCCTGCTGTTCCTGTTCCTGCTCCTCATCCCCAATTCCTGTCCCAGCTCCTGCCATCCCCCCTTCTATTCCAAATTCCTGCTGTTCCTGTCCCTGCTCCCCACCCCAAATTCTTTCCCTGCTCCCCACCCCAAATCCCTGTCCCTGCTCCTGACATCCCAAATTCCTGTCCCTGATCCCCATCCCAAATTCCTGTTCCTGCTCCTGCCACCCCAAATTCTCTCCCTGCTCCCCATCCCCAATTCCTGTCCCAGTCCCTGCCACCCCAAATCCCTGTCCCTGCTCCTGCCATCCCCCCTTCCATTCCAAATTCCTGTCCCAGCTCCTGCTGTTCCTGTTCCTGCTCCCCATCCCAAATTCCTGTCCCTGCTTCCCATCCCCAGATTCCTGTCCCTGCTCCTGTCATCCCCAATTCCTGTCCCAGGTCCTGCCATCCCAAATTCTCTCCCTGCTTCCCATTCAAAATTCCTGTCCCAGCTCCTGCTGTTCCTGTCCGTGCTCCCCATTCCAAATTACTGTCCCAGGTCCTGCCACCCCAAATTCTCTCCCTGCTCCCCATCCCCAGTTCCTGTCCCAGTTCCTGCCATCCCCCCTTCTATTCCAAATTCCTGCTGTTCCTGTCCCTGCTCCCCATCCCCAAATTCCTGTCCCAGCTCCTGCCATCCCAAATTCTCTCCCTGTTCCTGCCATCCCAAATTCCTCTCCCTGATCCCCATCCCCAATTTCTGTCCCTGCCCCTGCCATCCCCAATTCCTGTCCCTGCTCCCCATCCCTGTCCCAGCCCCTGCCATCCCTGTCCCTGCCATCCCTGTCCCTGCCATCCCTGTCCCTGCCATCCCTGTCCCTGTTCCCAATCCCTGTCCCATCCCAAATCCCTGTCCCTGCTACCCAATCCCTGTCCCATCCCCAATCCCCGTCCCAGCCCCTGCCATCCCTGTCCCTGTTCCCAATCCCTGTCCCTGCCATCCCCGTCCCAGCTCCCCGAGCTCCCTCCTCCCCTCCAGGACACTTTTCCCCACTTCCCAAAGCTGTCCCACCCCCGGTTATTTTTTCCTCCTCTCCCTTTTCCTTGTGGGCTGAGCTGCTCGTGCCCAGCCCTGCCGTGTCCAAGCTCTCCATGTGACCTCTCCCACGGGATCTCCTGTCCCTGCCACCGGGAATGTCACCCTGTCACCCTGGCCAGCAGCCACCAGGAGGAGGTGGCAGCCAGTAAAACTGACAATAATTAACTATAATTAACTCTGCTATTCCACTACCCTCGTTTCCCTGCTGCGGTCACTGAGGTTCGTGGTAAATTCTGGAAATTCTGCTTTGGGAGGATTCCCCAGCCTTGGAGGAGGATTGTGAGCCACCAGAGCTGTGGGAAGAATAAATAACCCCAAATTTCAACATTCCCGAGTGCAAATGATTGCCATTCCTCGCCTGTGACGTGCGGAGGAGAATTCCATACACAATGTCTGTGAGGAGGGCAGGATCCAAACCCTGAATTTCAGCCGAGCAGAAATGAGTCACTGAGCACCCAGCAATCAACAATCCCTGGGGAGCCCACCGAGATTAAACTGCTAAATTCAATCAGTCTGAACAAAGAATATTCATGTCAGCTTTTGGTAAACATTCATATTCTAAAAATAACTTCTGGTGAATGGCATTTGTGAGTGGCAGATAACGGATCTGGGCATCAACAACCCAAAAAAAGGAACTTTGAGATGACCAAAGGGGCTAAAAAAAAATTTGTGAACGTTTGGAATTTGCATAAATCTTGTTTTGAGGGTTTGGGTGAAGTTTGGTGGAGAAAGGAAGGGAAGGAAAGGAAAAAGGGAAAGGAAAAAGGAAAAGGAAAAAGGGAAAGGAAAAAGGGAAAGGAAAAGGAAAAGGAAAAGGAAAAAGGGAAAGGAAAAAGGAAAAGGAAAAAGGGAAAGGAAAAAGGGAAAGGAAAAAGGAAAGGAAAGGAAAAAGAAAAGGAAAAAGGAAAAGGAAAAAGGGGAAGGAAAAGGAAAAGGAAAAGGAAAAGGAAAAGGAAAAGGAAAAGGAAAAGGAAAAAGGAAAAGGAAAAAGGGAAAGGAAAAAGGGAAAGGAAAAAGGAAAGGAAAAAGGAAAGGGAAAAGGAAAAGGAAAAAGGGAAAGGAAAAAGGAAAAGGAAAAGGAAAAGGAAAAGGAAAAGGAAAAGGAAAAGGAAAAGGAAAAGGAAAAGGAAAAGGAAAAGGAAAAGGAAAAAGGAAAAGGAAAAAGGAAAGGAAAAAGGAAAAGGAAAAAGGGAAGGAAAAAGGAAAGGAAAAAGGAAAGGAAAAAGGGAAGGAAAAAGGGAAAGGAAAAAGGGAAAGGAAAAAGGAAAGATTCCAGGATTCCAGGAAGGAAGGAGCTCCAGGCCAGGCAGGAATTTGGGAATTTCAGTGATTTTGGGAATTTCAGTGATTTTGGGAATTTCAGTGAATTTGGGAATTTCAGTGATTTTGGGAATTTCAGTGATTTTGGGAATTTCAGTGATTTTGGGAATTTCAGTGAATTTGGGAATTTCAGTTATTTATTTCTGGCTGGGGCCTGAGCTGGAACAGGCACAGAGAAAAATCAGCCTGAGGAGCCTGAAAATGAACAGGGGAAAGGAACAGCCAGGGGAGCACTGAGGGGTGGGGAAAAAAAGGCTTAAAATGAGATTTATACTGAGGAAATGGAGGGTTTACATTGAGGGGAGGTGAGCTTTTAAATGAGAGAAATTAGGTTTGTACTGGGGAGAAAAGAGCTTTTACACTGAGGAAAAAGAGCTTTTAAATGAGGAAAAAAGGGCTTTTACATTGAGGAAAAAAGAGCTTTTAAATGAGGAAAAAAGAGCTTTTAAATGAGGAAAAGAAGCTTTTACATTGAGGAGAAAAGAGGTTTTACATTGATGAAAAATGAATTTTAAATGAGCTTTTTCAGGAGGAGAAAAGAGTTTTACACTGATGGAGTTGGTAGCTGTGAGCTCCAAAAAAAACTCCAAAAAAACCCAAAAAACAAAAAACCCAACAGCAACAGGAGCCAGGCCCTGTGTCCTTCAAGCTCCCTTTTCCAGAGGAACACAAGTGATAAAAATTCAAATTTTTTACCTTTTCCAAGTTAAAAATTCTGATTTTTTACCTTTTCCCAAAGTAAAAATTCTGCTGTTTTTCCCCTTTTCCCAAGGTAAAATTTCTGATGTTTTTCCCCTTTTCCCAAGGTAAAAATTCTGTATTTTTAGAACACCTGAGCCACGTCCCTGCAGGCCAATCCAAGTGGGCAGAGTCCAAATTTCCCTCCCTGGGATGGAATTTGGCACAAATATTTGGGTGAGGTGAGCAGCTCTGCAGGGCCCTCAGACCTTGGTTTTTGGAGTTAATTTTAGGATAATTTATCCATTTTTGGAGTTAATTTGAGGATCATTTATCCATTTTTGGAGTTAATTTGAAGCTTTGAAGAGAAAAATAACTTTTTTATTTTTATTTTTATTTTTACTTTTCATTTTTAATTTTAATTTTATTTTTACTTTTATTTTAATTTTATTTTAATTTTATTTTTATTATTTTTTATTTTTATTTTTATTTTATCTTTATTTCTACTTTTCTTTTTTTTCTTTTTTTATTTTTCTTTTTATTTTTATTTTTGCTCAGCTGGTCTGACACAAAGGAGGTTCTCATCTTCAGGCCTGAAAGAGAAAAATTCAATTTAAACACAGCACAGGAGCAAGTCTGAATAAAAATCAATGAAGCCAAGAAGAATTTAAGGAAAATTATCCTGAAAATAATGAGGATATGGATAAGGAGTGGGATGGAGGATCTTCTATTTTATTAATAAATAAAAAATAGATATATAAAATATATATAGATATAAAAAATAGAAATATTTACATATTTACATTCCTTCAAAAACCTCCCTTGCAATCCTGGATATTTGGATTTTACCCTGTGAGAGCTGAAGGCAAAAATTCAAACAGGGGATCCCAAACCCCCAAATTTGGGGTCACTGATTTTTTTTTTATCACTTTACAACCCAAAGAACTTTAAATATTTTTAACAGTGACCTTTTAATCCTGGTGTGGTTTGATAAAAAGCAAGAACAAGGTGAGATTTTATTTTAAAATGCACATTTTAAAATTAAAAATTATTATTGAAATGCCTGACAATGCTCAGAGAATTAAGAAATATCTGGAATAATTCAAATTAAAGCACGAGTGTAGAGTTAACTTACCTTAAAAAAATTTTATTTTGGGTGAGTTCATGGGGAGGAGTTTTCTGCAGAGATAATGGTTCAGGAATTTGGGTCTGTTTACAAAAAAGAAACTGCTCCAAAAATTCCTTGTAAAGGGACATTCCAGAAAGATTCACTCCACATTCCTTGCTCTGAACAGCTCGACTGAAAAGGAAAAAAATGATTTAAAAAATTAAAATTTAATCCACCCCTACCCTTTTTTTAATTTTTTTTTTTTTTCCAGGAGTTTAGAACAAAAATCCCTTCCTGTGCCACTCCTGGATGAGTTTTAAAAAATCAGATTTGGGGAATTGGGGAATAAAGGAAGGGAGAGAACAAGGAAAAAAATCCTGACTCAAAGATTTCCTGCACAGCTCTGGGCTCCTCAGGGTCTGACATTTCCACCTGCCCCATGACTAATTTAGGAAAAGGAAGAGCTCGCCAAAAATAAAGTTATTTTTGGCCACGATGGAGATGGGAGGGAGAGGGACAGGTGCAGGACAGGGGGTGACAAGGGCGGGGGAGCCCCAAAAATGTGAAATTTGGGGGGGGGTGAGCCCTAAAATGTGAAATTTTGGAGGAGAGCAGCTCTAAAAATGTGAAATTTGGGGGGGGTGAGTCCTAAAAATGTGACATTAGGGGGCAGTGAGTCCTAAAAATGTGACTTTGTGATTTTTGGGGTGGGGTGAGCCCCAAAAATGTGACATTAAGGAGGGGGTGAGCCCCAAAAATGTGAATTTGGGGGGAGAAGAGTAGCCCCAAAAATAGGATTTTGTGACTTTGGGAGTGGGAAGATCCCCAAAAATGTGACATTAGAGGGAGGATGAGTCCTAAAAAATGTGAATTTGTGGGGGGGAGCAGCCCCAAAAATGTGAAATTTGGGGGGGTGAGCCCTAAAAATGTGACATTTGGAGGGAGAGCAGCTCTAAAAATGTGACTTTGGGGTGGGATGAGCCCTAAAAATGTGATATTAAGGGGGGATGAGTCAAAAAAAATGTGACATTTGGGGGTGGGATGAAAATCCCATAAAATGGGATATTGGAAGGATGAAATTCCCCCAAAAATGTGATACTGAGGGGTTGGACCCTCCCCAAAAATGTGACATTAGGGGGGAAATGAGTCCTAAAAATATGATTTTGTGATATTAGGGGTGGGAGAAGCCCCAAAAATGTGACATTTTGAGGGTGAGATGAGTCCCAAAAAAAAAAGGTGACATTGAGGGGTTAAAATCCCCAAATAAATGTGACATTGAGGGGTTAAAATCCCCAAATAAATGTGACATTGAGGGGTTAAAATCCCCAAATAAATGTGACATTGAGGGGTTAAAATCCCAAAAAAAAAAAGTGACATTGAGGGGTTAAAATCCCAAAAAAAATGTGACATTGAGGGGTTAAAATCCCAAAAAAAAATGTGACATTGAGGGGTTAAAACAAAAAAAAAAAGTGACATTGAGGGGTTAAAATCCCAAAAAAATGTGACATTGAGGGGTTAAAATCCCCAAATAAATGTGACATTGAGGGGTTAAAATCCCAAAAAAAAAAATGTGACATTGAGGGGTTAAAATCCCCAAATAAATGTGACATTGAGGGGTTAAAATCCAAAAAAAAAATGTGACATTGAGGGGTTAAAATCCCAAAAAAATGTGACATTGAGGGGTTAAAATTAAAAAAAAAATGTGACATTGAGGGGTTAAAATCCCCAAAAAAAATGTGACATTGAGGGGTTAAAATTCCCAAAAAAAAGTGACATTGAGGGGTTAAAATCCAAAAAAAAAGTGACATTGAGGGGTTAAAATCCAAAAAAAAAAAGTGACATTGAGGGGTTAAAATCCCAAAAAAAATGTGACATTGAGGCTTGGCCAGACCTGCCCCAAACGTGACATCGGCTCATGATGGTCACAGGGCTCCTCCGGGGCGGGGACATCGCCCTATAAATCCGCCCCAAAATCGCCTTTTCCTCAATGAACGGGTCGAGGAGGCAGAGCAGGACCTGGAAAAAAATAAAAAAGAAGTTTTTATTCAGCTGAAAGTTCTTTTTTTTTTGTTGGTTTTTTTTTTTCCCCCTCCTCTCTCGTCACATTCCGGCTCGCTCGGCAAAATGAAATATATTATAGGCATCGGAGGGTAAGTTGCTGATAAAATTTGGGGTGATTCGTGGTTTTAATTTTTTGTAGGAAAGACGGGGATTATAATAATTATAATAATAATAATATTCGGGGTTTGAGAGATGATGCAGCGAGTGTTAATTTGTGATGCTTAATAGAGAGCTCTGCAGGGTGACATAAACTTTTATATATCCTTCAATTTATAATCTTAATATATACTTGTATTTTATATATCTTTATATATCTCCTATTTTATATATATTTTTATCCATTTTATAGGATTAAAAGGATGGGTGCTGCTTCAACAGAGTTTTGCATCCTTTCATACAGATTTATCTATAATTTAGATGTACTTTATATATGTTTTATATGCTTATATACATATTTATATGTACAAATTAATACAGGTTTATATTTTTAGAGATACCTTTATATATCCTTTTTTTATGTATCCTTTTGTAGGGTTTTATGTATCTTTTTATAGGGCTAACAGGAGGGATGCTGAGATGGCAAAAACACACTCTCAAGTAAATTTAGAGGCCGGACAGACCAAAAAAAATGTTTTAAAATTTTATTTTTAAACAAGAAAAGAGGGAAAACCCCGTTTCTAATAAAAAGGACATTAATTTTCATGTTAAAAAGCAGGATTTAAAGTGTGTTTGAGACGGGGAGAGAGTGCGGCGGGAGGGTCGAGGAAATGGAACAGCGAAGGGTCATTAGAATGGTAATTTATTAATAATATGCGAGGGATTTATACAGCCGCGGGATGAAAAATATTAAAAAGAGGAATAATACAAGGGAGAGGAAAGTTATTCAGGGGTTTTATATTTAAGAGGTTTTATATTTAAGGGGTTATGAGGGCAGCGGGGCCGTGAGGGACCGGCCATGGCGGCCCCGCTCCCCTCAGGGGATCACGGCCGTGAGGGACCGGCCATGGCGGCCCCGCTCCCCTCAGGGAATCACGGCCGTGAGGGACCGGCCATGGCGGCCCCGCTCCCCTCAGGAGACCCGACCATGGCGGCCCCGCTCCCCTCAGGGGATCGCAGCCGTGAGGGACCGGCCATGGCGGCCCCGCTCCCCTCAGGGAATCACAGCCGTGAGGGACCGGCCATGGCGGCCCCGCTCCCCTCAGGGAATCACGGCCGTGAGGGACCGGCCATGGCGGCCCCGCTCCCCTCAGGGGATCACAGCCGTGAGGGACCGGCCATGGCGGCCCCACTCCCCTCAGGGAATCACGGCCCGCGCGCTCCCCTCAGCGCCGCCGCTGCGCGCGCGCGGGAACGGAACCGGCACATCCGTTAAACGCGGCCGAGCGCGGGCGCGCGGCGCTGGAAGGGGGCGGGACCGCCAGCGAGGCGCTCACAGCCAATCGGCGGCCGGAGAAAAGGCGGGACTGGGGTGGTCACAGCCAATCGGCAGCCGGCGCTGGAGGGGCGGGAAATTCAAACGGGGGGTTGGGGTCCCTCAGGGACAGTGCCCGGCTCCCCTCAGGGGTTCGGATCCCCTCAGGGGCAGCGCCCGGTTCCTTTCAGGGGCTCGGATCCCTTCAGGGGCAGTGCCCGGTTCCTTTCAGGGGCTCGGATCCCTTCAGGGGCAGTGCCCGGTTCCTTTCAGGGGCTCGGATCCCTTCAGGGACAGTGTCCGGTTCCCCTCAGGCACAGCGCCCGGCTCCCCTTAGGGACTCGGATCCCCTCAGGGACAGCACCCGGCTCCCCTCAGGGACAGTGTCCGGTTCCCTCAGGGGCTCGGATCCCCTCAGGGACAGTGTCCGGTTCCCTCAGGGGCTCGGATCCCCTCAGAGACAGTGTCCAGTTCCCCTCAGGGCTCGGATCCCCTCAGGAACAGCGCCCGGCTCCCCTCAGGAGCTCGGATCCCTCAGGGCTCGGCTCCTTCAGCCGTGGCTGCCCTGCCGGGGGTCTCAGTGGCTCCCAGGCCCGGTTCTAACGCGATTCTTCCTCCTCCATGCAGGGTCACCAATGGTGGCAAAACCACCTTGACCAACAGGCTCATCAAGGCGCTCCCCAACTGCTGCGTGGTCCATCAGGACGATTTCTTCAAGGTAAGCCGAGCCCCCTCTTCCTTGCAGCGTTATTTGTACATGCAGGGTGAGTCAGTTTTGACAGCTTAGGAGCTACGAGCTTTCTGGTTTTGTGGGGTTTTTTTTAATATATATATTTAATTTTTAAATGACTGGACAGGTGGGGAGTTCCTGACCTTTACAAATGCCACAGGAGCTTGGTGTGACCCAGCTCAGAGCGGTCACAGCAAAACCACCTTTAAGTGTTAACAACAGATTTAAATTTAGTGCTGCTTTCAGGCAGAGGTTATTTACTGTGCTCTGCGTGAATTTTCTCCATATTGGGATTTTTATTAAATGAATGAGACTGTTAAATGATGCTGTAGGATTTAAGCACCTCTATGCTGGTTTAAATACAGAAAGGGGGTTTTATGGGGCAGCTTTGCTAGATTTGTATCAGAACCCAATTAAAATATTGCAGAGATTAATGCAGAAGGGCTTCACTGCCCTTCTGGAGTGCAGAATGTTCCTGAACCCTGCAGCATTTCCTGGGAATGATGAAATCCCTGCTCCCACCCAAGGGATGCAGGAATGGACTTGGAGCAGTTCTGGGTCATCCCCAAAACACAAAGTGCTCCAGCATGGTGCCCTGCATAGATTTGATCACTTTGATTGTTTAATTTTCCATTTAAAAAAAAATCTTTAACTTCTCTTTTGAGTGAATGCCAGCATGAGGAAAGTGGTAACTGAGCAGCTTTTAACAGAGGAGTTCACACACCTATTCTTTATTAAAAAATGTACATTCTGGCACTCATTTGACTGTAAAAATTGCACTTTAAAAATTGCACTTTAAAAATTGCACTGTAAAAATTGCACTTTAGAATTCTGTTGATTTCTAAACACCACCCTGTGGGGTTTTACCAGCTCACACCCAACGTACCCAGTGACTGACGTAAAAATCTTTATCCCAAGCGGTTTGAGCGAGCCAAGGGAACTGTGCAGAGCTCTTGGGGACGGGGAGAGCCGGGGCTGTGAATGTTCCTGCAGCCCCTGGGGGGTTTTGTGTTGCAGTAGTGGCCAGGTGCCGACGGCACCGGAGGGAACTGATCCCGCTGAGGTTGCAGCAATGTTTTATTGCTCACTATATTTCAGCCACAAGATCAAATAGAAGTCGGGGAAGACGGCTTTAAGCAATGGGATGGTAAGAGCAGTGTTCCCTATAGGATGCAGTAATGTATATTCTTTTCCTAAGTATTTCTTTTAATTTTTTTTTTCATTATTAAAAGCTTTTAACAGTAAATTTCCTGTAAATTGTAACTTTACCAAGCTCAATCCATTTAATCCTTGGGGCCCGTGGTGTTTGCTGGTGTTTGATGGTGTCCCTTTCTCCTGAGCAGTGTTGGATTCCCTGGATATGGAGGCAATGGTGAGCACAGTGCGGGCCTGGATTGAGAACCCCGTCAAGTTTGCCCGTTCCCACGGGGTGAATGTCACACCTGGCTCTAGAGAGCCAAGCTCCCAAGATATCCATGTCTTGGTCATTGAAGGCTTCCTGCTTTATAATTACAAGTAAGCTTTGGAGAACTCTTCGTGGTTTGCCAGGGAAGATCCTTAAATCCCTTGTGCCACAGCTGAAAATCTCCTTTTTACTGATTTCCCCTTCCTGCCTTGTTCTGAATTCTCACCCTGCTGTAAAATGTGGAATTCACTCCTGAATGTGAGGTGAATTTAAGGTGATTTAGGGCACGGCCTTGAACTCCAGGGGAGTTTCAGAGCAGGATTTTTCCAGGCTTCCCCTCATCCCCCACCTTGCTGAGAACAAGGCAATCATCCATTCACTGCCTGGAACCTCTCCTGGAATTTAGGACCAGTGCTTGTTTAATACTGAGCTTAGTGACAGGAGCAAGCTGTGGCAGAGACAAGGCCCTGGATTTTTGTGGAGGAATTTCAGAAGGGTTTGGAAAGGACCTTAAAACCCCAGAAGGGTTTGGAAAAGACCTTAAAGCCCACCCAGCTCCAAGCTCCTGCCCTGGGCAGGGACTCCAGAATTTTTCAAGCCCAGTCTGGACACTTCCATGATCATGAGCTCAGGAGCTGCCCTGTCCCAGATTTTGGATTTTGGAGTGATCTAGGGCTCCCAGCCCAGTGCTGATCCTCCACAGGATCCCCTCAGGACCAGTGGCAGGTGTTGGGGTGGGAAAAGTCCCTTTTTAGAAAAGTTTTCCATGGTTTTAAGTTAAACCCTTGAGGGAAGCACCTACCCTTGGGCTGTCTTTAGCAGACACAAATCCCTTAGAGGCAGAGAGGTTTTTGTGTGTCTGGGGTGATTTTGTGCTTTTTGCTGTCACTAAAAGTGAGATGTCCCTGTCCTGTCCTTGTCCCCTGCCCAGACCCCTGGTGGAGCTGTTTGACCTTCGCTACTACCTGGCAGTGCCCTATGATGAGTGCAAGAGGAGGAGGAGGTGAGAACACCCCTGAGTGCATCCAGCCCTTCCCTCTGCTCCTCCACACCTGGAATTAGGGAAGGGTTGGGGCTGGAAGGACCTTAAAGGTCATCTCATGCCACAGGGACAGCTCCAGCCTGGCCTTGGACACTCCCAGGGCTGGAAATTCAGAGTTTCTGGGGTGTCAGAAATTGGGTTAGAGTGGGAAATGGGAACAGAGGTGGAGGAAGGGATGGGAGTTTGGAATCTCAGGCTGGGCTCTGAGATGAAGCCACAAACACACTGGGGACTCCACCACTGCCCTGTGCTGACCCTTCCCAACCCTCCCCATGAATTATTGTTTTCCTGCTGCCCCTCAGGCCCTGCTGACATTTCCTTTTTCCCTGCTCCTGTTCCCAGTACCCGCAGCTACACCGTGCCCGACCCCCCAGGGCTCTTCGACGGCCACGTGTGGCCCATGTACCTCAAACACAGGAAGGAGATGGAGGATGGAGGTGTGGATGTGGGTAAGGCTTCCCCAAACACAATCCCTGCAGCTGGCCTTGGAATTGGCTGCTTTCATTCCACTGGGGTGATGCAGGCTGCTATTTTTAGTCCCAAGTTGTAATCCTGGCCTACTTTGGATAAATGCAGGCAGTTTTAGAGCTAAGAACTTATTGCCTTTGCTTTGTGCTCTTAAGGACTTAGAGGGGATAACAAATTAAAAAGAAGGAATTTATAATGGGGGGATTGTGTTTTCAGGATGATTCTGGTTTTTCCAATAGAAAACAAGTTGTCCTTTGGGTCAAAAAAAATGAAATATTTTAAAACTGATCTCCCAAAATCTCATTCTATGGGAAGCCCCAGCCTGACTCCCCTTTCTCTCCCAGTTTATTTAGATGGCCTGAAGTCCAGGGATGAACTCTACAACCAAGTCCTGGAAGATATTCACAACAAGCTCTTAAACTGCTCCTAGGTAACTCAAAAGCAGAGGGCAGGAGCAGGAGGGGCTGTGTGGGAACTGCTGGGATCTCACTTTTCCCCTTTTTCCCTTCCTGCTTTCCAGGGTCTGGAAGATCCATGTACAGCATGATGTAAATAATCCTTGGAAGTGGGAGTGGGAGTTATTTGTGTGAACTCCCCTCCCACTGCCCTCTGGCAAGTCCCTTCTGTATATAATTGCAAACTGAGGATAACTTATTCCTTATTCCCACCTCATGGACAGGATGGCCTTGGTGGGTTTGGTTTTTTTTTTTGTAATTATTTTATATTCCACTGGCTTACAGAGAAGTTGGAAAGAGCATTTTTATAGCAGAGCAAGTGCTGGGAAAACAAAGAGAGCTCCTGCAGACAGGAAGGCTTCGTGCAAGGCTTGTTTGTAACATCAGCAATTCAGTAAAAATCCACTTCAGCCTCCTTCTGAGGTCCTGGTTTCATTCATCACTCGCCTTTATTGCAATAAAAATGGGTGTGAAGCTCATCCAAAACACAACAGCAGCCCCTTTTTCCTGGGAGTGTGGAATTCCAGCCCTGGGTGGGTTCTCAGCTCCTTCCTGGTGTCACTGCTCGGGTTTGGGTGGCTCAGGTTGGGAATTTAAATCCGTGAGGATTTCCCAGGGGATGAGAAATGAAAACTCTGCTTCCCCAGGAACCATTTCAGCTCAAACACATCCAAATTCCAGCTTGGGAGAAGAGGGCAGTGCCACCCTGGGGCCTGTCCCTACAAATCCTGGGACTGGGGTGGGGGATCCCTTCCCAAATTTTGGGGCCTGGATTAGAAAACAAACCCAAAAACCCAAAAGGAGGAGCTGGCAGCAGCCTGAGGGAGGGGAGGCAGCTCATCTCCTTGTCCTTGTGTAACTCTGCTGCTTTCCCAGCTGGGATGCCATGGCCAGCAGGAGCTGTGGGCTATAAAAAGGGGAGATTTCCTGGTGTGCAGCCCTGAACGTGCCTGGTTCCTGCAGGAGCAATTCCCCACGGGAGCAGGAGATCCCAGGGGAGCTCTGGGTGCTCAGGGCTTGGTTTAAGCCTTTGGGGTTTGGGAGGACTTTATAAGGGAAAAGCCCTCACTCCCACCTGCTGCCAAACTCAGGAATTGAAGCCTAAAAAAGGCATTTTGGTGTCTGCACAGAGAGGGAAATGTCAGCTCCAGAGAGGGGACGGGAGCAGAACGTCCCCAGAGCAGCACATCCCCTTCATTCCCATGGGGTTAGACTCAGGAAATCATGAATCACACCCCAAATTCCCCTTTTTTTAGAGCTATTCTGGTGTCATTTCGTGCATCCACGTGGCTGAGCTGCCCTGCTGCTCCGGGGTGAATGACCAGTGACTCCCCAGAGCCTTTTGGGAGCGTGAAATCCAAGCCCTGGGCACGCAGAGAATGCGGGGAGGTTTCTCTGTCACTATGTGAACTTTGCCCGCTTTGGGGACAGCTGGGCTCTAGGATTTCCATCCCTCCTTTCACCCAGTGCTGCTGCTGGCAGAGCTGGGGCTCCAGCCAGAGCTGCAGGCCAGGGTGGGCTCAGGGCTCAGGTGTCCCCTGTGCTGGACACGGGGACAGCCGTGGTCACGCCACCGCCCTGGGAGCCTGGCAGGGAACACCAGGGAGGATCCAATTTCCAGCAGCTCCACGTGTCCCACGGCTGGAGATGAAACCAACACCTCTGGGAACGTCAGCAGGGACAGGGACATGGGGCACGGCCCCTCTGATCCCCAGGGAGAGCAGGGGGGCTGGGGCAGAGTGACAAATAAATCCTAAATGGAAAAAATCCCCTGAGCTGGGAGCTGAACGCAGCCTGGGCAGCCAGGGGGGTGCTGCCATCCCCTGGGCTCAGGGTGGTGATTCCCCCGGATCAAATTCAGCTGGATCTTGGCTCCACGGGGCTGCAGGAAGTGGGAAAGCCCTGGGTGCTCCCCGGGGAAACCGGGAGCTGCTCTGCTGGTGTCTGGAATGTGGCACTTGGGGACCTGGCTGTCCCTGGCCCCAGCAGTGAGGTGAGAGGGGCTGGGGGCTCCCCACAAACCATCCCCAGCCCTCCCTCTGCCCCCACAGCGAGCTCCCCCACCAGCACTGAGGCTCAGAAGGAGAATAAAATCATTTCCCTCTGCACAAATTAAGGAAATCCCTCTGGGCTGGGGGCAGTTGTCACCACAATCCCCGTCCCACCACGGCAGGAGCTGAGGAGCCACCCCCACTACACAAACCTTTATTGTGGCAAAAAGGGGAGCCAGGACAGGGGGACAAGGGTGGAATGTGGGCCCCAGGGGGCTGAGGGGTGCGAGGGATCAGTCCTTGGTCCCAGCCCAGGCAGAGGGGAGCTCTGCCCTCGGGGGCAGCGTGGCAGCGGTGACACGGAGAGCGGGGACAGAGCCAGGCAGGAGCTGCACGCAGGAAGCCAAACCCTGGGGAGGGCACAGCCCCAAAAACCCCCGGGAGGAGCAGGGCAGCACTGGAACCTCCGGGGGCAGCACTGGAACCCCCGTGGAGGAGCAGGGCAGCACTGGAACCCCCGGGAGGAGCAGGGCAGCACTGGAACCCCTGGAGGGGAGCAAGGCAGCACTGGAACCCCCAGAGAGGAGCAGAGCAGCACTGGAACCCCTGGAGGGGAGCACTGGAACCCCTGGAGGGAGCAGGGCAGCACTGGAACCCCCTGGAGGGGAGCAGGGCAGCACTGGAACCCCCACAGGGCAGCACTGGAACCCTTGAGGGGAGCAGGGCAGCACTGGAACCCCCAGGAGGAGCAGGGCAGCACTGGAACCCCCGGGGCAGCACTGGAACCCCTGGAGGGGAGCAGGGCAGCACTGGAACCCCCAGGGGCAGCACTGGAAGCCCCCAGGGAGGGAAGGGCAGCACTGGAACCCCCAGGGAGGAGCAGGGCAGCACTGGAACCCCCACAGGGCAGCACTGGAACCCCCAGGGGGAGCAGGGCAGCGCTGGAACCCCCGGGGGCAGCACTGGAACCCTCGGGGGCAGCACTGGAACCCCCAGGGAGGAGCAGGGCAGCGCTGGAACCCCCGGGGGCAGCACTGGAACCCCCAGGGGCAGCCCTGGAACTCCCGGATTAGCGGATGCTGCCGTCGCCCTCGCTGCTCTGCAGCTTCTCCCTCTCGATGGACCACACCAGCTCCTGCACAAACCTCATCTCCGAGGCCACCTGCTTGGCCAGCGCCTCGTAGTGATTCTCCAGCTTGCGGTAGCGCCGCCTCAGCCCGTTGGCCGCCTGCACCACGCTCTTGGTCTCCTCCTGCGCCTGCTTCTTGAGCGCCTCCGTCTTGTGCAGCTCCTGGCGGATCTGCCGCAGGTCCTGGCTGATGCTCTCGTTCTCCTCCTTGTACCACGACTCCTTCTCCTCGTAGATGGAGAGCAGCGCCTCGATGTCCTCCCGGAAGGATTTCTTGTTCCTCTCCAGCTCTCGGAGGCTCTCCTCGGCCGCGGCCACCTCCTCCATGACCTTGGAGAAGCGCTCGAAGTTGATGTAGGTGTTGTTGGGGGGCATGCTGGAGTGGGATTTGATGGTGTACTCCTTCAGGCGCGTCGTCTTCAGCCGGCGCCGCTCGGGCTTCTTGCAGCTGTCCTCGTTGCGGACGTTCCTCCTCTTGATCACCTGGGGCAGGGACAGTCGTGGCTGCAGCACCCACACCAAAGTGACACCAAAGGGGTGGGGGAGCAGCACAGCCCCGGCCTCCGGGGGTCCCACACACAAAAATGTTGAATTTTTAACTCCTCACCTTAATCCAAGGGTGCTCCAGGCTCTGGGCAATGGTCATTCGCTTCCTGCAAACACAGCAAGGCTGGCTCAGGGCAGGCTTTGCTCCTTTCCCTGTTAAAGCAGCTTGGATCCTGTGATCACCTCTGGGCTCTGGCTGAGCCTGGACAAACTCTCTGCACTCAGAGCCCCCAACTCCTCAAACTCCCTCCCAAGACAAACAGGCAGAGATCCCATGGGAACCTCCCGACCCCGCTGCTCCTTCCCAAACCCTGAGGGCCCAGCTCAAACCCTCCCAAACCCCAGTGCAGCTCCTGCACCCTCAGGGGGATCTCAGAGAGGGGCAGTGGGGGCTGTCCCCTCTGCCAGAGACCCCCCAGCTCTGCCCCCTGTCCCTCACTTGGGGTCCTTGACGAGCAGGCGGCGGATGAAGTCCTTGGCCAGCTCGCTGGTGTTGCTGAAATATTCCTCATCGAAGTCGTAGTTGACAGCAGAGATGTTGGTCAGAGTCTCCTGCTTTGTCTCCCCCAGGAACGGGGAGGCTCCGCTCAGCCTGAGGGGAGACAGGGTTGGGACACCCCAAAAAGGCTCCAGCCCCAGGTGGGGGCTCCTCCTGCAGCCCCTTCCCCCCAGAGCTGCCTCGTACTCACAGGATGTAGGTGATGACCCCGATGCTCCTGGAGGAGAGAGGGAGAGCAGGGTGGGGTCACACAGAGCTTTGGGCACAGGGCAGATCCCTGAGTGGCTGCTGGAGCCCTGGGGAGGGGAATCACTCACCACATGTCAGCCTCCAGCCCCAGGGGCTCGTAGTTCACAATTTCTGGGGCTTTAGGAGGAAAAGAGAGAAAATGAGTTTATTGTGGGGGAAGGAACCAGAGTGCTTTGTCTGTCCAGGATGAATCCAAAGCTTTCAGCCCCCTGAGGAGCCCCCAGCAACGCTCACCCACAAACTCTGGGGTCCCAAAGATGTTCTTGAACTCGTTCCCAGCCTCAATCTTGTGGGCGATGCCGAAGTCGATGAGTTTGATGCGAGGGTTTGGCACGTTCTTGTCCAGCAGCATGATGTTCTCTGGCTGTGGGGGGACAGCAGCTGGGTCTGGCCCTGGGGGAGCCTCGAGGAGCTGCCCTCACTCCAGAGGAGAGGGTGAGTGGCTCAAATTGGGAGAGATCCCAAACAGCAGCCCCACTGCACTGCACGAGTGCAGACCCCACTCCTCAGGGCTGATTTCCAGAGATCACCTGGGGGTTTATCCCTGCTCCCAGTGCTGAGCATGGGCTGTGTGCAACTCCCAGAGCTCACTCAGGGGTTTATCCCTGCTCCCAGAGCTGAGATCAGGGTGTGTGCAACTCCCAGAGCTCACTTAGGGGTTTATCCCTGCTCCCAAAACTGAGCTCAGGCTGTGTGCAGCCCCCAGAGCTCACTTAGGGGTTTATCCCTGCTCCCAGAGCTGAGCTCAGGGTGTGTGCACGCCCCAGACCTCACTTAGGGGTTTATTCCTGCCGAGGTCAGGGTGTCTGCAGCTCCCAGAACTGAATACAGGGTGTCTGCAGCTCCCAGAGCTGAGCTCAGACTGTGTCCATCCCCCAGAGCTGAGCTCAGGCTGTGTGCAGCCCCAGAATCACCTGGGAGTTTATCCCTGCTCCCAAAGCTGAGCTCAGACCCAGTGCACCCCCAGACCCCACCTGGGGGCTCATCCCTGCTCCCAGAGCCAAGCTCAGGGTTTGTGCAGCCCCAGAATCACCTGGGAGTTTATCCCTGCTCCCAGAGCTGAACTCAGGGTTTGTGCAGCCCCCAGAGCTGAGCTCAGGCTGTGTCCATCCCCCAAAGCCGAGCTCAGGCTGTGAGTGCACCCCCAGAATCACCTTGAGGTCGAAGTGGGCGATGTGCTTGGAGTGCAGGTAGTGCACCCCGTCCAGGATCTGCTTGAGGAACTGCGTGGCCTCCTCCTCCGTCAGCGACTCCTTCTCGGCCAGGAAATCAAAGAGCTCCCCGCCGGAGACGAGCTCCAGGATGAGCACCACGTCGGTCTTGTTCTCGAAGATGTCGTGCAGGGTGATGATG
Source organism: Catharus ustulatus (assembly GCF_009819885.2). Taxonomy (NCBI): domain Eukaryota; kingdom Metazoa; phylum Chordata; class Aves; order Passeriformes; family Turdidae; genus Catharus; species Catharus ustulatus. Next base: position 1,261,562 of record NC_046249.1, on the reverse strand, counting down.
TTGGGGTGCTGGATCTCGCGCAGGATGTTCACCTCGCGCTCGATCTCCTCGCGGCTCACGCCCCTGCGGCTGGACGAGAGGCGCCGCTTCTTGATGAACTTGGCCGCGTATTCCAGCCCCGTCTTCCTCTCCCGGCACTTCCTGACGATGGCAAACTGCCCGCTGTGGGGTGAGGGGGACAGGAGAGCGTGGGTTGTGTGCTGCTTCCCGCCAGGAATGCCGTGAGTTGGGATTTTGGGATCCCCCCCTGCTCTGCTGGGGCTTTGCACACCCTGGTACTGGTCAGGGTGGGAATTCTGCCAGGAATTTCAGGGGCTGCTGTGATCACTCAGGGTGGGAGATGCCCATCAGCACTCCCTTCCCAGCCAGGAGCAAATCCCAAATCCCAAATTCCCCAAGTCCTGATGGAGAGGGAAATGCCTGAAATCAGAGTCAGACTGCACCTAGACCCAAGACTCCTTTATACATCCCTGGATCACAGCCCTGGGGGAACAGTGGGGTCCATCCCTGGCCACCACATCCCTCCCCATGGCTCACCAACAGCCACAGAGCGACAAGAGAACCCCTACAAGTTCCTCTGCTTTGAATTAAAACCCCCTTCAATGACCCAAAACGCTTTTTCTGCCCAAGTCCCCGAGGAGGAGCCGCGCTGGAGGATCCCGAGGCAGCTCCCCCCAGCGCCGCCTCTGCATCCCGGCTCATTAAATCCCAGCGGCAGCTCTGAGTCACCCTGGATCCCTCCCACAGGCGCCGGGCCAGGCGCAGCCACCGAGGAGGGCCGGAAGCCGACCGGGAACAACGTTAATTAACACTTTCTTAAAAAATTCTCAATCTGCACAGCCCTGCTGCCTGCACAGAGGGCACCACAGCAGCGGGATCCTGGAGATGGTGCGGCCAGGGATGTTCCTCACCTGCCCAGCTCCTCTCCCATCTCATAGAAATCCTCCACGCTCTCCTGGCGGAAGGTGGACATGGCTGCGGGGCCCTGGGCAGCGCGGGGTGTCAGGAGATGGGAGCAGCCGGGGATCAGCACCTGTGGCACCGGGAAAACAAAAAATAAAAAAAAAGGAAGGGCTGTGTGCCAGGAGCTGAGAGCAACACCCAGCAGCCATCCCAAATCTCCGGGTGTACAGCTCAGGGGTTAATCCCGGGGATGCCCCCCGGTCTCACCACACCCCAAAACCCGGGGGATAGAGAAGGGAAGGGGGAAAAGCCTTTCCCTGCTCCACAGGGCCCACACTCGCTGTCCACACAGTTCTGTTCATCCCTTTCCTCCTCCTGGGACCCTCCCTGCCCCAGAACCCCACACCAAATCCCCCACAGCCCCACACCCGATCCCCCACAGCCCCACACCAATCCTGCCAATCCCTTTCCAGCCCCACAGCCCCTCCCCATCCCAATTCAGCCCCACATCCCCCCATCCCAATCCTTTCCCAGCCCCACTGCCCCTCCCCAATTCCGATCCCCGACCCCCCCCTCCCCATCCCACAAACCTCACAATCCCCCCCAGCCCCTCCCAGCCCCTCAGCCCCCACACCCATCACCCCCCCCCCCCCACCGCTCCCTTTCCTTCCGCACCCCACCCCACAGGCCTCAACCCCCGCGCACCCCTCCCCGCGCCACCCCTCCCTCCCCACCCCACCCAGCCTCCCTCCATCACCCCTCTGCCACCCGCACAGCCCCTCCCGTGCGGTCCCGGCCCCGCATCGCCCCTCACGGACCCCTCATTGGGGCCGGGCTCCCCCTCCCAACCTGGGCCGCCGCCGCCCGCGTCGCCGCCGCCACATTCCAGCACAGCAGGCCCCGCCCACTTCGGTTATAAACCACGCCCACCTCCGCATGAGCCCCCGCCCACTTCTGTTACAAACCACGCCCACCTCCGCATGAGCCCCCGCCCACTTCGGTTACAAACCACGCCCTCCCCCGCGTGAAGCCCCACCCACAGCGGTTACAAACCACGCCCTCCTCCACACGAGGCCCAGCCCACTTCAGTTACAAACCACGCCCACTTAAGCATGATGTCACACCTTCTGTTACAAACCACGCCCCTCTCCGCACGAAGCCCCGCCTATCTCTAGCCCCGCCCACCTGCGGTACCACCCGCCTCCACCAGAGGGCGCCACCCTCGCCCTAACCCACCCCAAAAATCTCCAATTTTCATTTTCGTCACCATTTATCCAATTTTATTAATTCCAGTGGCACTAATACAGGCGGCGATGGGCACGACGGACAGTCACGCTGCAGCTAAGGCATCCTCACCCCCTCTCTTTCTCCCCCCTGTTTTCCTTGTCCTCCTTTTTCAATTTAAGCACACCCCCAACCCCCTTCCGGGCCATTCTGCAGCAGTATATTTTTTTTTTCATTTTTGTTGAGTCAAATAAATACAGAATTGGGCAGATCTAGTGGAAATGTTTTAGTTACAATGGCAAAGATGAGTCATGTGCAACACAGAAACCTATAAGGCTTTTTTTTTTTTTTTTTCATTTTGTTTGTTTTCCTCATTTGAAGTTCTCAAAATCGCTATGAATCCCATTTAATTAACAAGATGGTGGTCACAGGCGTCTACCCCCGGCAGCATGGGTGATAACGCTAATTAATTACATTTTTCCTGTTCTCCCAGAGTTCCATGAGTTTCATTAGAGTTTGTCCAGGAAGTTGTCGAGGGCAGGGATTCCTTCCTTGAGCCCTTTGCGCTTGCGGGTCTCGGCCACCACCTGGCACGGCCGGCTGGCACTGTCGAAGGGGTCCCCGGGCAGGATCTGCCAGTGGTCAAACACACACTGGGGGAAGGCTTGGCCCCCCGTGTTGGACCTCAAATCTGCTGTGAAACCTGGGAGGAACAAGAGGAAAGGTGAGGAGGGGCAGGAATGGGTGTAGCTCAGTGTTGATTCCATGGATGGATCCACAGGAACCCAGAGCAGCTCCAACCAATGAGGTGGGAATGGAAAAAAAGCTCCAGGAAGAACTTAGAGCCTCTTCAGTTCCTGAAACTGGAGAGGGACTTTGGACAAGCACATGGAAGGAACAGGACACAGGGAATGGCTTCCCACTGCCATGGATGGGATATGGGGATGGAATTCCTGGTTGGGAGGGTGGGAAGGGATTGGGATGGAATTCCCAGAGCAGCTGTGGCTGCTCCTGGATCCCTGGAAGTGTCCAAGGCCAGGCTGAAGCACCTGGGGGCTGCTCCTGGATCCCTGGAAGTGTCCAAGGCCAGGCTGAAGCACCTGGGACAGTGCAAGGCGTCCCCATGGCAGGGGCGGCACTGGAAGACCATGAAAAGTCCCTTCAAAAATTCTGCAACCTTGAGAGACAATAAATGCCAGGATGAAACATCCCAGATTTTTGTGCCAGGGGAGGGCTGGAGATCAGGAGAAGTTTGAAGAATGGAGCCCCCATCCCTGGAGGGATCTCAGAGCAACATGGATGTAGCACTTGGGGACAGGCTGAGAGCTGGGAGAACAGCTCAGCTCAAGGCTCTCCCTCCCAGAACAGCTCCAGGACTCACCAAAGGACTCGTTGACAGGCAGGTAGGCCTTGACCACAAACATGGGGGTCCCAGCCACCTGGGTCTCCTCAAAGACGTGGCCACGCTTCCTGTTGAGCACCCCGTAGATGCCTCCGACCACCTGCTCCGGGCACTGCGCGAGACAGCGAGTCAGGGCTGCACCCTGCAGCCATCCCCATCCCCAGGGACTGTCAGGGGGTGCTCACCTGGATCTCCACCAGGTAGATGGGCTCCATGAGGCGGGGCTGGGCGGTGAGCACGCAGGCGTAGAGGCAGCGCCGGGCCGTGGGGATGATCTGGCCGCCGCCGCGGTGGATGGCGTCGGCGTGCAGGGTCACGTCGTGCACGTCGAAACGCACGGCGCGCATGTTCTCCTCACACAGCACCCCCTGCCAGGGCACAGCTGGGTCAGGAATGGCACCTTGGGGGGCTGGGGGTGCCCAGCCTGGGGGGCTCAGGGTCCCCATGTAGGAGAGCTCAGGGTGCCCACCCTGGGGGGTTCAGGGTCCCCATACAGGAGGGCTTGGTGTCCCCACCCTGGGGGGCTTAGGAATGGCACCCTGGGGGGCTGGGGGTCCTCAGCCTGGGGGGCTCAGGAATGGCACCCTGGGGGGCTCAGGGTCCTCACCCTATGGGGCTCGGTGTCCCCATCCTGGGGGGCTCAGTGTCCCCACTGTCCCCACACAGCAGTGCTGCTCCCCCAGCTCACAGGAGCTCCATAGAAGCAGCTCCCTGAGCAGCAAGAGCCCACCCCAGGAGCCACTCGAGCTCCTTGTTTGCCTCACAAAAGCTGGGCTCTTGGAGGTGTTTCCTAACCTAAGGGATCTATGGAGCACCAGCTCCCATTTGTGTGTCACCACCGCAGCACCCTCATGAGCAGCTCTGAGGTTCAAGCCACAAGAGCTGTCACACATTTATGATGCTGAAACACAAGTATTTGGCCAAGGGAATTAGGTTTTTTTTGTCCCAGTAATGTCACAGAAGTTGTTGGCTTGGAATCTCCTTCAAATGAAGCAGAGGAAAACGAATCCCTGTTGCTGTTCCAATTTACCATGCATAACTGTTCTGTCTCACAATAACTGGTAGGTAAGGCCAGATCCCTGTCAAGACTCTCAGAGCACCTTTCCTTGCGATACCAGCTGAGAAATTCTCAGAGCACTTTTCCTTTTGATACCATTTGTGTTATTCTCAGAGCACCTTTCCTTGTGATACCATTTGTTATTCTCAGAGCACCTCTCCTTCTGATACCAGTTTTCCTTCTGATACCATTTGTGTCATTCTCAGAGCACCTTTCCCTCTGATCCCAGCTGTGTTATTCACCTGCACTGCTCAGATGTTGCACTTTGCTCCATGAGAAGCACAAAGAACCCAGGACAGCCCCACATCGATCCATGGATGCCACCCAGCCCAAGAGCCACCCCTCACCTCCTTGGTGGCCCACTGGAAGCCGGCCACCACGCTGTCCTTGATCTCGTTGAGGTACTGCACCCCCTTGGTGATGTCAGTGAGGATGTTGGGGCCGGTGCCGTCGGGCCCGAAGCACCAAATCTTCCTGGCCTCGGTGACGTCCCACTCGTACTTCTCAGCCAGGTACCGCGCGCGCTGCTTGAGCTCCTGGCGAGCCGACACCTCGCCCTTGTCGATGTCCTCGGCCAGCCCGTCGGGGAAGGGCCTGGCCTTCATGTACAGCCGGTTGTGTTTGTTGGGGGACTTGGAAAGGCACATCACGTTGGACTCCTCGCTGACCGTCTCGCGGTACGACACCACGGGGTCGGATTTCTGCGGGCACAGAGAGGGTGTGGGGTGATAAACCCGGCCTAAACCCCGCTCTGAGTTCAGCTAGGGCTGGCTCAGCACAGCTCAGCCTCTGTACCTTGATGGGGATGCAGGCGTGGTCCTCCTCCAGATCCTTCAGGCAGATCTCCAGGTGCAGCTCCCCAGCTCCAGCGATGATGTGCTCCCCAGACTCCTCAATGATGCACTGCAACAGCAGCAACAGCAGCTGAGGCTTCAGAACAAGCCACAGCCACAAACACCACCAACCCTCCAGGAGCTTTTTGTGTTTCACCCACAGAGCTATTCTACATCTGGGAATATCACAGCACCAAGGCAGGAACCAACACTGAACTCAAGACTTTGTCAGGACTGGAAGCAGCAGCTCTGGATCCCCTTGTGGGCACTCACCTGCACCATGGGGTCTGGAAGCAGCAGCTCTGGATCCATTATGGCCACTCACCTGCACCATGGGCTCTGGAAGCAGCAGCTGTGGATCCCTTGTGGCCACTCACCTGCACCATGGGGTCTGGAAGCAGCAGCTGTGGATCCATTGTGGGCAACTCACCTGCACCATGGGGTCTGGAAGCAGCAGCTGTGGATCCCCTTGTGGGCACTCACCTGCACCATGGGGTCAGACTTGGCCAGGCGTTTGAGCCCCTCCACCAGCTTGGGCAGGTCGGCCGGGTTCTTGGCCTCCACGGCCACGCGCACCACGGGGCTGACGCTGAACTTCATCACCCTCATGTTGTGGGCGTGCTCGAAGGTGGTGATGGTTCCAGTCTTCACCAGGAACTGGTCCACACCAACCAGCCCCACGATGTTCCCACAAGGCACGTCCTCGATGGGCTCCACGTAGCGACCCATCATGAGAATGGTCCTGAAGGGAAAGTTGGATTAGTAAGGTTGGGGAGGGGATCCCACTCAGCCCCCATAACCAAGCACCCTGACAGGCCTCAGACAGCACCAGAACCCCTCAACACCCCAGCCAGGACACACCTTTGAATAGGTTTCAGGTACAGATCCTCCTTCTTGCCAGGGGTGTAGTTTGGTCCCATGATTCTGACTTTCAAGCCAGTTGAGACCAGACCAGAGAAGACACGGCCAAAAGCGTAGAAACGTCCCTTGTCAGAGGTTGGCACCATTTTGGAGATGTACATCATCAGGGGGCCTTTGGGGTCACAGTTCTTAATGCCTGGCAGGGGGACAGAGATCAGCTCAGCCCTCAGGTATGGATTTATCTGGCACCCATCACAAAAACCCACCCTGAACCCACTGTCCCAGCCCAAGGGCTTCTGTGTGGACAAGAGGAAATGAAGAATGGATTCCCACTGCCAGGGATGGATGGGATACTGGAATTGTTCCCTGGGAGGGTGGGCAGGTGCTGGCACAGGGTGTTCCTGGATCCCTGGAAGTGCCCAAAACCAGGCTGGACATTGGGGCTGGGAGCAGCCTGGGACAGTGGGAGGTGTCCCTGTGCTGGATGATTTTCAAGATCCCTTCCAACCCAATCTATTCTGTGATTCCATGTAAGATCACATCACCAAGAAATGTTTTCAACAAATCCAGGCTCAGATGAACCCTGTGCCTACTCTGAGCTTATTCAGCCAGCTGAGAGCTGTGACCACTAAAACTGTTTGATCCATTAGAAAATCTGCAGATTCAATTGCAGACACTCCTGAGCTGTACAGGTGGAGAACAAAGTGGTTCCAGGCACGTTGGAGCTGAGGCCTGGCAGCACAGCAGCAGCAGCAGCTCGTCCTACCTATGGCAGCCTCGTCGTCAGGAGGGCCCTCGTAGAGCAGCTCGCAGCGATACTTCTGGGCTGTGACTGGGGAAGGCAGGTGGATGGTGATCATCTGCAGCAGGGCATCTCCAGCTGGCAGCCACCGCCTCATCACGGCCTGGGCAGAGCAGCAGGACCCAGACAGAGCGCTCACAACATGCTCACAACAGGGATTCACCTCCCCGTTCACCTCCCAGCAAGGTTGATGTTGACACATCCTCTGAGTCTCAAGGACTCAGGCCAGCCTCACCTTCAGCAGGGGTTTGCCCTCCTTGTCCTTGTCCTCACTGTCCAGCTTGATGTCCAGTTTCTCAATCAGTTTTGCCGCCTCTTCCTTCTTGAAGTTCATGATTGCATCGAAAACCTGTGACAAGAGCAGGAGTTGGGAGCGCTGCCATGACCCAGTTTGGAGCAGCTGCACCACTGCACCTGCAGAGAATTCCTGCTCCTCCTCAGCACCCAGATGTGTCAGACAGCTCAATTTCTTCAATCAAACAAGTCAGGTCAAAGTGAAGAAATTTTCCATCATCACGCACAGAATGGAAGCGGAGAGGGAAGTGCCAGCCAAGGAGGAATTCTGAGGAACTCACCTTGAAGATGGGGTCAAGGATGAGCTGGCAGAAGGTCCTGGGCAGTTTCTTTCCATCAGGGCTGGTGGCAGATTTGCTGAATTTGCCAGTGGCAGGGTCAAAGTATCTGCAGAGAGAAGGAAATCAGGTAGATGTCCATGCTCAGGGCAGAGCCATTTCCTGCTTTCCCCCTCATCCAGCTTCCAAAATGTAATGAATTCCTGTTAAACCAGGAGTTAAACCACAACCACACCCTCCTCCCCTTCCCTTCACCCACCCTCTGCAGTGCCAGGCTGCAGCCAGGAGGAGCTGATCTGCAATTCCCAGCCCTGCCATTCCCTCCTCACCTGTCTCCCCACAGCTTCTTCATCATGTCCTCGACTTTCTTGGCACGCTCGGCCGGGCTGAGCTGGGCATCTCCCTTGGCAGCAAACTTTGCCACGTACATCTCAGCAAACTGCTTGAGGGTGAAGGCCCAGCCGTGCAGGCCCGAGCCAAAGCCCACGGTCCCGAGCACCGGGTCAATCTGGGGAACAGCAGAGCTGGGTCAGGGGAGCAGCCATCAGCTCACTCCATCCCAAAAACACCCCAGCACAAAGTGGAGATTCAGGACACTGAGGTTCTGAAGTGGTTCTGTCCCACTGAGCACCTCTGGGTTAGGACAGGCACCATTTTAGCTCTGCACCACAGAATTGGGTTGGTTTTCCTCCACTGCCATGGGTTTGTGCTCAGATTCACAGGCAGGGAGGATTCCCGTCCTTCTAGGAGGATCAGGAAGGCATGGACACCTCCAGCTTGTCCTCAAGAGCTGTGCCCCACAGCCCTGCTCCCTTCCCAGGATCCCACCAGGAGCACAGCAGTTGGGAAGGGAGGATCAGGAAGGCATAGACACCTCCAGAAGCTGTGCCCCACAGCCCTGCTCCCATCCCATGATCCCAGCAGGAGCAGAGCAGTGAAGGGACCTCAAAGACCATCCCACTGCACCCCTGCTATGGCAGGGACACCTTCCACAATCCCAGGGTGCTCCAAGTCCTGTCCAGTCTGGCCTTGGGCACTCAGAGATTGAGCACCCACAGCTGCTCTGGGCAACAATCCCAGCCTTTATTTACTCAGGCCTTGAACAGGAAATTTGGGAGAAGAGCCAACAAGAACCCCAAGCCAGCCTGGGAGTTCAGGCACCTTCAAGATCCCCTCTCCTCCAGCTGGGCTCAGGAATGATCCCTCTCACCACAAGGGCTCAAGCCCCAGAGCCCTCACCATGATGTTGCCCATGGGGCCGCTCTCTCCCTCCCCGTAGGTGGAGATGATGACGTTGACGTTCTCCACGATGCGCTGGAAGGTTTGGTACAGCTCCTCAGGCTCCAGCTGCAGCTCCAGCAGCGCTCGGTCCATCTTGTTCATCATCAGCACAGGCTTGATCCTCTCAGCGATGGCCTGACGCAGCACGGTCTCTGTCTGCACACACACGCCTGCCAAGCGCAGGATTAGTGAGCAATGAGTTCTCTCCCTCCCCACATTCCCCCAAACACGCTCCAGCTGCGCAAAATCCTCACCAGAGACACAATCCACAACGACCAGGGCACCGTCAGTGACTCGCAGAGCTGCGGTGACCTCTGAGGAGAAGTCCACGTGCCCAGGGGAGTCGATGAGGTTGATCAAGAAACCAGAACCATCCTTGCTCTGCTTGATGAAGGCCAAGTCGTTCTCAGAGAGCTCGTAAAACAGAGAAATGGCTCTGAAAGGAAGGAGGAACATTTAAAATGAGGATCTGTCATTGCTCCCTAAAGCTCAAGAATGTTTTGCTACAGATGGCACCACTGGAGGTGGCACCCAGTGCTCTGCTCGACAAGGCTGGAGTTGATGACCTTGGAGATCTTTTCCAACCTAAATGCTGAGCTCCTGGATTTCCTGAAGTGTATTGCTGGGAGGGCAGTGTGGGAGATAACAGCAGCACAGCTACAATCCTAAACCACAACATCCTCCAGAATGCCAACCTCCCCCAAAGCCCTGCAGCTCTCCAGCACCCATCATGGGTTCCATTCCCAAATCACAGATTTAGGCTTTTCCTGCCAATCCCACCCATGCTCTCAGAGCCCTCACACTCCCCATGGCACCACAGCCACCAGAGACGCTCCCAAGAGTTTCCACCCCACATCCAACAACCCTGGTGCTGAACTGGGAGGGTGAAGCTCCTGCTCCCCCCAGCAAGGAATTGCTCAGACCCAACAGCATCTTCTTTTAATTCCTGGAGAAGCCCAATCCCTGCGGGTGTCAGCCCAGGGAGCAGCAGAGCAGGAGGGGAGGGCACTCACGTGGATTTGATGGTGATGCACCGTTCCTGCTCGTCCTTGCGGGTGTCAGTGAAGCGCGTCTCCCCTGCGCGCGCCGAGGCGATGATCCCGGCCTTGCACACCAGGGAATCGGTCAGCGTGGATTTGCCGTGGTCCACGTGGGCGATCACGGACATGTTCCTGATGTTGGCCTTTTTGTCCATGATGGCCCGTATCTGGTCTACTGTGAAGTTCACCTTGAGGGAGGGGAGAAGGGGGACTCAGAGGGTACGGAAACAGCTCCGGCAATTCCGAGGAAGCCGTATCACCATAAATCCCTGCCATAATCACGGTGACACCGACTCTGCCCGGGTGACAACACAACCCGCAGCGAGGGCGCCGCAGCGGGGCTGCAGCACCAACCCCTCCCTGCCTCCGTGTCCCTCAAACCGCGGTGTCAGCGCGCAAAACGCCCCAGAAAACCGAGCGCGGGCCGGAGCCGGTGCCAGCCCAGACCGCAGCGTTACATAAGGCACGACCGGCACCGCAGCGCCGCGTCCCCGGCGCCACCGCCGTGCTGCCACATCAGCGCGGCCGCTCCCGCGCCCCGCCGGGCAACGGTAACCCCGGCACGGGCACCGGCGGCTCCTGCCGGCTCCGGGGGTGTCACGGCGGCCCGGGCCGGCCCCCTCTGGCCGCCCCACCCTCTCCCCGCAGCCGCGGCCCAGCCCGGTAGCACAGGCCGCAGCCGCCGCCGTGTGGCCCGCGGCGCTGGCGGAACCGCCATTCCCGGCGATACGGGAAGCGCGAGCGCCGTTCATCCCCCCGGGAGCGGTGGCGGGCGGCGGGGGCTCACCATGGTGGCGGATGGCGGCGGATGCTGCGGGGCGGGGGGGTCGCGGCAATGGCGGCGGCTCGGCCCTGTCTCGCTGGCGAGCGCAGAGCGGGCGGAAGAGAGCGCTGACGTCAGCCGGCGTCCTTTTATAGTGCGGCGCCGCTGGGGGCGGGGTCTGCGCCGGGCGCGTGCGCGGCAGCGCCGCTCTGTCCCGCCGACTCTATGGTGCGGAGGCTGTTCCGCCTCGCCGGCACCACGTGGGTGTCACCGCGACTACAGCGAGGCGACACCGAGGGACAGCCGGGCTGGACAGGGGTTTGGAGCAGCCTGGGACAGTGGGAGGTGGCCCTGGCAAGGGTGGCACTGAATGCACCAAAGCATCCCGTGACTCCGTGTTTTTTGTGCGCTCGGTGGCGGGGAGCGGTGCCGGTACCGGCGGGTCCGGGCCGGTCCCGCAGGGTGCGCGCACTGCGCATGCTCTGGGGGTGGTGGGGGCGGTGCTGCAGCGCCCCCTGCTGGCGGGGAGGAGCGCGGGGGCACCGGGAGCGGAACTGGCCTGGCCTGGGCCCGGTGTCACCGGGATGTCACCGGGATGTCCCGGAGCCGCTTCCATGTGCCCTCAGCGCCGTTACAGCTCACAAAAACCATGGAGTCATGCAATGCTTTGGGTGGGGAGCGACATGGAGGAGCATCCAGTGCCACCCCTGCCATGGCAGGGACACCTCCCGCTGTCCCAGGCTGCTCCCAGCCCTGTCCAGCCTGGCCTGGGATGTTCCAGGGATGCAGGGGCAGCCACAGCTGCTCTGGGCACCCTGTGCCACCCTCCCATGAGGAATTCCATCCCAATATCCCATCCATCCCCACCCTCTGGCAGTGGGAGCCATTCCCTCTGTGTATCCCTCCGTCCCTTGTCTCTCTAAATGTTCCCTGTGGGGATCTCTGAAGGCCACAGTGAGGTCACCCCAAAGTTTCTCTTCTCCAGGCCTAACAATCCCAATTTTCTCAGCCTTAATCCCCACATCAGCTCCCAGATTCCCAGCACATTCCCGGGAAAAGGCCATGGAGCTCCAACCAGGATGGATTTGGGCTCTCCCACCGTGACAGAATGAATTATCGGCCTTTGGGGTTTCCATAGCAATCTGGTGGATTTTTAACACCAAGCCTGGCTTTTGCCAGCCTAGAAGGGAAAACTGGGAAACCTGATTAACATCCTGCTCTTCCTGAGAAACTGTTAATTGGCTTTTTTGTTTAATTAGCACGTGGGGTTGACGACAAGGAGAGGAAACTGCTGGAAATGCTCTCCCAGTGCAGGGCCTCACCCCAAACACTGGAGTTACCCCAAAGATCATCCAGTCCAACCCCTGGCCCTGCACAGACCCCCCAAAATCCCAAACTATCCCGCAGCTGGGGCTCTCTGGGGTGTCACTTCCACAGAGCGATTTTTGGCCAGAATTTGTCGCAGCCCTCCCTTCCCTGGGAACCCCATCCCCATCCTTCCTCTCCCAGATCACACAGCCTCCTCGGGGAGCCCCGCAGAGCATCCGTCCTCACCGGGGACAGCCCGCAGTGCTCGGGCCGAGCCCAGCGGGGCCTGCCCTACCCTGGGGCACCCACCTGCCGCCATCCTGGGGGCAGCACCCTTCATCCTGCCCGTTCACCGCAGTGCCCGCGGGGCCGCCCCCGGTGCGCCCCCGGTTTTGAGGAGCGCGTCCCCTTTAAGACTCCCGTGGGAGGCGTGGCCTGGCGGGGCGTGGCTCAATGGGCGTGGCCTGAGGCAGAGCAGCGCGCGCGCTGATTGGGCGGTGCGGCCACGCCCTCTCCCGGCGCGGGGGCATCACGTGACCCGGCGGCGGCGCCCGGCGCGGTGGACGCTGGAGGCCCAAGATGGCGGCGGAGCTGGTGGAGGCGAAGGTGAGGGAAGCGGCGCTGCCGCCCCGCCCGCGGGGCCCCGACGGCACCGGGCGGCTCCCGACGCGGCAGGACGGCGGGGGGCGGCGCTGCGAACCGCGGGGGTGGCGCTCCGGGGCCGTCCTTTCGCCTTTTTACCTCAGAGACTGCCCCGCCCCGGCCTCAGGGCCGCAGCCCCCACCGGACCTCCCGGGGCCGAACCGGGTTTGGCCGGGCCGTGGTGCTGCCCGCGCTCCTCGGGGCTGCCCTCACGCCGGGTCTGCCCCGCTAATTGCCGGGATTGAGGATCGCTGGTGCTGCCCCCACGCCCCCCAGCCCTGCTCGCCGCCCCGGGTGTGGGGGGCTCGGTGCGGAGCTGTCCGGCGGGCGGGGGTCGGGAGCGGCCGGGACGGGCCCTGCCGGGGCAGGGGCGGCCTCAAGGCCCCTCTGGGATGGGGTGCAGCACATCCATGCTCGGAGTTGTGTTTCCGAGGCGGTTTGTGCCTCGCTTGAGGGGGGAGCGGGAGGTTTTCCCGTTCCCCTCGGGATGCCGGCTCTGTGCGAGCCGGGGGCAGCCGGTGCTGAGGCGGTTAAAGAGCAACGGCCGGGCCGGGGAGCGTCCCCTGCAAGTGTTCCCAAGGAAATGATCCCTGGGAAGCGCTCCCCAGCTCCTCGGCAGGGATGGGGATGGATGGCAGCAGGAATCCCTTGGGGAGAGGCGTTTTTGGGGTTCTGGAGGGGGGGATTCGCTCTCCAGGCCTCGCCCCGGGGTTTTTTTGGGGTCTGGGCCGTCCCACACGAGCGGTCCTGGCAGTCCTGGTGCTCTCCGAGCCCTGGCTTTGCTTTCTTTGGGGTTTGTTGTTGTGTTGCTGCTCAGATCTCGTCATCCTTGATTCCTTCCAAATGGAAACTCTGGGCTCCAGCTCCGCTTTCCACCCCACGAGCCCTGGCTGAGGTGCTCTAGGAGCGATTCCCACAGGAGGAATTCCCGTCCCTGTGCTCCTGGGATGCCCTGGTGCCTCCTGCTGCTGTGTCCTGATGAATTTATCTTTCCAAATTCACCTTTTATCTTCAAATCCCTCGGGGAGAGCAGCATTCTCCCCGTTTCCTAACACAGTTTAATGATGCTGGTGGGATTTGATCAGGCTTGATGATCTTGGAGGTCTTTTCCAACCTTAACGATCCTGATTCTGTTTTTTAGTTGAGGAAAACTTGAGGCACAAAGTAGATTTCTCCAGGATTTCATAGGTGGTGTCACTGCTCTGAAATCCTGAATTTCTGGCAATTAAACATCTTTTCTCTCCTCTTTATTCATCAGTCTTTTTTTCCCCTCATCAGGGATATTTTGGGACTCATCACGACTCCCAGAAGCTCTAACTACAGACAGTGCCTTAACAGCTTTTGGGTTTTCAGATTAAATGACATATGTAAGGGAAAAGGAGAAAATCAAATGGCATTTTCTCTCTCATCTAATTCCCACACATCCAAAAGTGGCTGTGAAATGTTTCTGGAAACAGTTGTAGTTTTCTTAATTTAAAAAAAAAAATCTGTAGCTGGTTTAGTCCAGGAAATGATAAGATTGTTAGTTTATTTTTTGTGCTTTCTTTTTAATTATTAATTCAAGAGTGGGGTAGAGGTTGGGGGATATCTGCTGGATTTTTTTTAGTGGGGTTTCTTCTTGAATTCCCATATTCCCCACAAACCAGGGAGGATGTGGAGTGAATATGTGTGGATAGTTTATTTCCAGGGCTGCTTGTATTTTCCAACCCATGTAGTTTATCAGCTGTTTTTTTCAATTTTAAGCCTGTTGGGTGTTTGGGGAACTGAAATGCCAGCCTGGAGCTGTGGGTTGAGCAGGAAGAATTCCTGGTTTCTGATGGTTTCTTGTGGCCTTTGACTCTGCCTGGATTACACAGAGAGGGAATTTTGGAAGGCTGAGCCGGGTTTTGCTGCTTATCAAACACTGAAATTGATAATTCCAGTGTGGCACCAAGGCAGCTCCTGGCTGGGATCACAGGGAACTGCTGGCATTGTTCTCCTGGGAACACACTGCTCTCTTTAATAATCTGAATATCCTCCCATACTCTGAAATATCTGCTTTTTAAAGATCCTGTGCATGTAGGGAGGATTCTGGAGGGGTTTTCCCATCCAGCCCCTCAGCCTCATCCTGATTTTCCTCCTGTGCCTTGCACTGACACATTTTGGAGGAAATTTTCCACATTTCTCTGGGAATTTTGGATTCCTCAGGCTGGGGAAGGAGTTCATGAGCTCTTCCACAAGTGAGCCCTCTTGGTTTAGATCTCTGAGGTCACTCCTGAGGATGCTTAGCATCTGTCAGAGTGATTTTTGAGTCATTTGATGACTGTGCTGCTGGGCTGGCACTTGGGTGACGTTTCAGTGGCTCATCTCTGTGTTTGTGTGGCTCAGACAAGAAATGGGAACCAAAATCAGGTGACAGCAGCAGGTCTGGGGTCTGGTTCTGGCCGGGTTTGGGGCCTGGTTTTGGACAGGTTTGAGGGCCTGGTTCTGGACGCGTTTGGGGTCTCTTTTTGGACACATTTGGCCAGGTTTTGGGGCCTGGTTTTGGCCAGGTTTGGGGCCTGGTTTTGGCCAGGTTTGGGGCCTGGTTTTGGCCAGGTTTGGGGCCTGGTTTTGGCCAGGTTTGGGGCCTGGTTCTGGACACGTTTGGGGTCTCTTTTTGGACACATTTGGTCAGGTTTTGGGGCCTGGTTTTGGCCAGGTTTGGGGTCTGGTTTTGGTCACGTTTGGGTTCTCGTTTTGGACACATTTGGTTGGGTTTGGGGTCGCTTTTTGGCCAGGTTTGAGGCCTGGTTTTGGTCACATTTGGTCAGGTTTGGGGTCTCTTTTTGGACACATTGGGGTCTTTTTGAGGGGACAATTTAAAAATATCATACCTTGTAGCTATAAACTGAGAACTTCACCTTTGCCTTTCATAACTATAAGACCATCTTTTAATTTTTTATCCCCCAGAACATGGTGATGAGTTTCCGAGTCTCAGATCTTCAGATGTTGCTGGGTTTTGTTGGCAGGAGTAAAAGCGGACTAAAACACGAACTAGTGACCCGAGCTTTGCAGCTGGTCCAGTTTGACTGCAGCCCCGAGGTGTTCAAGAAGATCAAGGAGCTCTACGAGACTCGTTACAACAAGAAGGGCTCGGAGGTGGCGCAGGCGCCGCCGCACCGCGCGGAGCCGCTGCCCCTGCACGCGTCCTACGAGCGCGGCGGCGCCGTGGCCCGGACTCTGCCCGCCGCCAACATCGACTACCCTGCCCTCTACGGCAAATACCTGAACGGACTGGGCAGGTTGCCCCCCAAAGTGGCCAAGCCCGAGGTTCGCTTGGTGAAGTTGCCCTTTTACACCACGCTGGATGAGCTGCTGAAGCCGACGGAGTTGGGTGAGGTTGGGGTTGGGGATGGTGGAGGGGATGGGGAGGTGAGACAACTCCTCCTCTCTTTGCTCTCGTGCTCAGAGTTGGCAGAGGAATGTTTAATATTTATCTCAGTGGTTGATAAAAGAGGGAAACAGCTTTTCAGAGAGAATGTTGGGAGAGGGGATGGTCTTCAACTAAAAGAGGTTTTCTGCTCTAAGAGATTTTCAGTTAAAAGGTGTTTTCTGCTAAAAGAGGTTTTCTACAGAAAGAGGTCTTCAACTAAGAGAGGTTTTGTGCTAGAAGAGGTTACTGCTAAAAGATTTTCAACTGAAAGAGGTTTTCTGCTAGAGGAGGTTTTCTACTGAAAGGGATTTTCTGCTAAAAGAGGTTTTCTGCCAAAAGACGTTTTCAACTAAAAGAGATTTTCAGCTAAAAGATGTTTTCTGCTAAAGGAGGTTCTCAACCAAAAGAGGTTTTCTACTGAAAGGGATTTTCAATTAAAAGAGGTTTTCTGCTAAAAGAGGTTCTCAACCAAAAAAGGTTTTCTGCTGAAAGAGATTTCCAACTAAAAGAGGTTTTCTACTGAAAGAGGTTTTCAATTAAAAGATGTTTTCTACAGAAAGAGGTCTTCAACTAAGAGAGGTTTTCTGCTAGAAGAGGTTTTCTGCTAAAAGATTTTCAACTGAAAGAGGTTTTCTGCTAGAAGAGGTTTTCTACTGAAAGGGATTTTCAATTAAAAGATGTTTTCTGCTAAGAGGTTTTCTACTGAAAGATGTTTTCTGCTAAAAGAGGTTTTCAATTAAAAGAGGTTTTCTGCTAAAAGATTTTCAACTGAAAGAGGTTTTCTGCTAGAAGAGGTTTTCTACTGAAAGAGGTTTTCTGCTAAAAGACGTTTTCAACTAAAAGAGATTTTCAGCTAAAAGAGGTTCTCAACCAAAACAGGTTTTCTACTGAAAGAGATTTTCAATTAAAAGAGGTTTTCTGCTAAAAGAGGTTTTCTACTGAAAGATGTTTTCTGCTAAAAGAGGTTCTCAACCAAAACAGGTTTTCTTCTGAAAGAGATTTTCTGCTGAAAGAGGAGAGATTCAGCTGAGATTCAGGGTGAGGAGGGCCTGGCACAGGGAGGGAGAAGCTGTGGCTGCCCCTGGCAGTGTCCAAGGCCAGGCTGGAGCAGCCTGGGGCAGTGCAGGGTGTCCCTGCCTGTGGGATCATCCTTCAGCTCCCTCCCAACCCAAATCCTGGATTTTCCTCCCAGCTGGAACGTGGCACTTTGGGCTAGAACTTGGAAGCACCAAAAATCCCTGACCTGGAGCATCCTGTGGATAAAAAAGGGTGGCAACACCTCAGAGTGGATTTAAAAGAGGGTAGCAACACCTCAGAGTGGATTTAAAAGAGGGTGGCAACACCTCAGAGTGGATTTTAGAAATTTTTTTTGTGTGTTTTTCACAGTTATTTGTGTGGTGCTGTGTGTTTTGGTGGGTAACCAGTAAAACCCCATTTCATGGAGAGTGATTTTTCATTCTTTCAGTTTGGAGAAACAAAGAATATTGTTAACTGGTGTCAAACAGAATGGTCTGGTAGCAAATTCAGCGTGTCCAGAGGAGTTGTGTTCTGCTGAGTGTCTCATAAATCCATGTGGTAATGTCAGAATTCTCTAAAAATGATTTTACAACTTGAGCTGGTCTGGCTTGGCTGAGAAGATATTTGTTGTGGCTTGCAGGGAAAAAAATAGATAAAGATTAGATTGTGCAGAAACAAAAAGAAAATGGCCAATTAGTCAGATTTTCTATAATTTCTTCTTCATTTGAAGGCATTAAAAGAGCTGAGTGATGACAGAGTCAAGCCCCAACATTATAATTGTGTGGGGAATGGTTTGTTCAGTGTGAAATGTGTGCCAGTCAGCAATTCCAAGATGGGATTTTGAAGGAAAACAAATCTCCAAGAGGTGGAAGCACCCAGAGCCTCTCTGGGATTACCAGATTTTGTTCTGGGTTGCCAGGAAATGTCCCCTGCTCGTTAAAATCAGCCTCTCCCTGGCAGTGACACCTCCCCTGGGCCAGCCTGGCCCCTGGAGCTTTCTCTGATTTTTTTTTTCTGCTGCTGGGGGAGGTTTGTGTGGAGCCAGGAGCAGCTGGGCACCAGCAGATGTTTCTCACACCTGATCAGGTGCCCTCCAGCTCCTTTTCCAGCAGCAATTTCATTGTTGTAAAAAAAGAGTGAGCTGCTAGAAATGCAAAATAAACCATGAGCAGCTTCTCACTTCTCCTCATCAGGTTTGCTTTGTCTTTGTGTGGCTGAACAATCAGCAGGACTCAATTTCTGGGCAGTTTTTAATTAGAAATATTAAAATTTACTTTTTGTTATTGTCCCTGTCAATCATCACTTGCTGAAAATGAAATGTTTGGTTTTTCTGCTGGTTGTTTCTGTCAGGAGAAATTTGGATGGGAACTGGAACTAAACAAAAGTTCCATGAAGATATCTTCCTTCTTACTTTTAAAAGTTATTTTTGTGAGCTCCATTTGCATTTTCAAAGCAGAAAAGGGACCAGAGGGAAGCACCTGGAGTGCCCCAGGTTGTCACCAGGTTTTTTATCCTTCCCTCATCTCCTCTTTTCCATACAAAATCCTTTTTTTCCACTTCTGAAACCCTCTTGCCTTTGAATAACCAGGCAGAGCAAAACCCCCAGTTCTTGCTAAATCATTTTAAAAAAGCTGTTTTAGCACTTCCTCTTTGTGTTCCTCCCGTGACTTTCAGCAGCTCAGGGTCTGAACTTTGCTGAGAGACACAAAACTGAAAATAAAACATGTTTGGGTTGGAGTAAAGGCTGCCACAAAGTTTTTCCCACGTCTCAGGCTTCATTTTCCCCACATTAAATGCACTTGATCTTCAAATTATCAGTGTGCAAAAGGCCACAGTTAATGCTGGGCTCTTGTTGAGCCTCTCTGAGGGTGAGCTGCTGTCCCACCCTCAAGGTCAGGGGGTTGGAAGTTGTGTTTTGTCTCTCCCAGCTGCTTTTTGTGTTGCTTTTTTATTATCTCAGCTAATCTTTTTTTTGTTGCTGGGGTTGTTTGCTTGCTTTTGCAGAGCCTGCCTGCTCAGTCTGGTTGGTTTTTGGGCTTTTGTGTCAGGCTCAGGTCTCCTCTTGGGCTTCTGGAGGATGTGACACCACTGATGTGGTGAACTGATGGCTCTTGAATTATTTGAGGGGAAGAAAAATAATTTTTAAAAAGGGATGAATCAAATCCAATCCTGTGCTGGTTGTTCTGAGCAGTGAGCAATAAATGAGCAAAGCTCCCATCAAAGCAGAATTACAAAAACAGGTGAAAATTGGAATTCTGGGGTGTGGGAGAAAAGAAAACTTGGAGATAAACAGAGCATAACAATCAGCTGGAGCTCAGTTTGATGGACACTCTCTCCTTCCCTCCTCAGTTCCACAGAATAATGAGAAGCTTCAGGAAAGTCCATGCATTTTTGCATTGACACCAAGACAAGTGGAGCTGATCAGAAATTCCAGGTACTCCTCACTGGGTGTTAATGCAGAATTCCAGAATTCCTCTGGAAGCTTTTGTTCTCTGCAGGGAATTTGTGTGAGGGCATCAGGCTGCTCCTCCTCTGGGGGAGAGGGAGCTGCAAATTCAGCCCTGCAGGTCCTTAAGTTCCCCTTGTGCTGCTCTAACCCCCCTGTGGGATGGAGATTTGGGGATGGATTGGTGGCTGACCTGAATTCTGTGCTGGGAGTGCTCAAAAGGCAGAGTGTGAGAGGCTCTTTGCATCTGAAAGGACCTTCCTGGGTGGGGAGGAGGCTGCAGGAGCTGCCCCAGGAAACATCAGGATTAGGATTTCTCCTGACCTCTGTCAAATGCAACTCAGAGTCAGACAAAGCCTCTCCTCAGAGGTGCCAGGGAGTTTCCTCTTGGCTGCCCTGCTCCCTTTCATGCAGGAGAATTCCTCCAAAAATTCAACATAAAACCTTTAAATGTTTCTCTTTATCATCAAACAAAGAGCTGGAGGAAGAATATCTCGGTTATTTTGCCTCCTTGTTGTGTGTTCCATTCCTTTTCCTGATTCCAGTTCAGCTCCTGGCAGGAATAGCCCTGATGGGGGTTGCAAATATTCACACTGGGGCCTTAATATTCATTCCCTTGGTTTGCATCAGCAGCTTCAGCTGAATAATTAAACACAGAGAACTGTCAGGTAAACCTGACCTTAAAACCCAGTTTTTATAAATTCTCACAAATCACCAGAAGGCACCTGAGCAGTTTTTAAAAGCTGTAGGTTGGTGCATCAGGAAAAAAAAAATAATAATTACAGGACCACTGATATTTGCAGGGGGAATTGTACAATTTAAATAAAGTTGTGTGAGGTAATTTTTAAAGGTCTATTAAAATAAATTAGGAACAACTAAAGTTCTTGAGGCTGGCAGCTGGTTTGGGTGATTTTTTTTTTTTCTGTACATAATTAATTTGAAGTTTCTGTTCTTTCATTTACCAGGGAGTTGCAACCCGGTGTGAAATCGGTTCAGGTGGTGCTCAGGTAGGTCTGGCCTGGCTTCATTGAACATCAGGGGCAGAGCAGGGGAGGAGGGAACATTCCAGCAAGTTCCAGCATGGATTTCATGGCTCCAGAGAGAATTCCCAGTGAGCTTTTTGTTCACAGGAGCATCTCAAACTCCACTTGGGAACCTCAACAGCAGAGTCCCACCTGATGGGCTGTGCTGAGGGAGCCTGGATTGGGATTGGGATGGGGATTTGCACAGTGCTGGGTATTATGGGATGTCTTGTTTCTGCCCAGAATCTGCTACACAGACACCAGCTCCCCTCAGGAGGATCAGTACCCTCCCAACATCGCCGTCAAGGTGAACCACAGCTACTGCTCCGTGCCGGTGAGGACTGGGGGGGCAGGGGGAGATCTGGGGGGGAAATGAGTGCAGTTTGATAGGGAATTGCTGTCCTGATGAATGCCAGACTATAGAAGTGCCCTGCTTAAGTTTAAAGCTAATTATTTAATGGGTTAGCCATTGTGTTGTGTGTAAAAGCTGTTTGCTTTGTGCTCCTTCCCCCCATCCCTGAGACCTGAGTGGAGTTTAATGGAGCTGATCAATAGATGAACCTTGAGTTCAAAAATAAATAAATCTATTTCATCTTCCTGCTCTAGGGCTACTACCCCTCAAACAAACCTGGGGTGGAACCCAAGAGGCCCTGCAGGCCCATCAACCTCACCCACCTCATGTACCTGTCTGCAGCCACCAACCGCATCACGGTCACCTGGGGCAACTACGGCAAGGTGAGAGCCCAGGGAGGGCCCAGGCAGGGCCCAGAGCTGCCCAGGGGTGCCCAGGCAGGGCCCAGAGCTGCCCAGGGGTGCCCAGGGGTGCCCAGGCAGGGCCCAGAGCTGCCCAGGGGTGCCCAGGGAGGGCCCAGAGGGGCCCAGGGGTGCTCGGGTGGGGCCCAGGGGTGCTCGGGTGGGGCCCAGGTGGGGCCTAGAGCTGCCCAGGTGGGGCCCAGGGGTGCCCAGGGGGCCTAGAGCTGCCCAGGGCTGCCCAGGCAGGGCTCAGGGGTGCCCAGGTGAGGCTCAGAGCTGCCCAGGGGTGCCCAGGCGGGGCCTAGAGCTGCCCAGGCAGGGCCCAGGCGGGGCCCAGGGGTGCCCAGGCAGAGCTCAGAGCTGCCCAGGCAGGGCCCAGAGCACCATCCTCACCCTCTCCTCCCTCTCTCCCCAGAGCTACTCGGTGGGGCTGTACCTGGTGAGGCAGATGACCTCAGCAGAGCTGCTGCAGAGGTTGAAAACCATCGGCATCAAACACCCGGAGCTCTGCAAAGCGCTGGGTGAGTGGCTGTGGGAGGGGCTGGCTCAGCCTGCTGGGGAAGATCCACCACCACCACTCACAGCTGTGCCTGCCTGCAGCTCTATCAACCCCACTTTTTATCTGAACAGACTTGCTGAGCTGTGTGTGAGTCGTGGGAGGTCAGCCCCAAGCCGTGGTTCTGGTGGCAGCTCTGTAGTTGGATTTAGGATTTGTGCCAGGTTCGTGTCGTGGCTGGAGGGGCTTCATGCCTTCACCTGGGGCAGTATGAGCAGCAGTGATCCTCAGCATGGCCAAAGGACATTTCTGGAGCGAGGGATCCTGGTGACAATGTCCTGCTGCCCTTGGGGTGGCAGTGGGATGTCACCAGCAGCACTTTGATATGCCTTGAGAGCTTCAGAGAAGAGATGCTTGTCCCAAACCACTCAGGTAAATCCTCCTGGGATGAGGCACGTGTAAAACATTGCTGGAAACGAGGGGAAATTTCCTTTCCAAGGTGGAATCTGACTTGGAGCTCAGGAGTGTGGAAGATTCCCAATTTTTCATGTTGCTGGACAAAACCTTCTCACTGTTCAGTTCTGATGGTCTTTAAAAGTGTCCAGATCCTGGAGAACTCTTCCCAAGGATAAGAAACTGTCAGGGAATCCCAGGATAGTTTTAAATCCATGGCAGGGACACCTCCCACTGTCCCAGGCTGCTCCAAATCATGGCTTGGACATTTCAGGGATCCAGGGCCAGCCCCAGGGCCTGCCCACCCTCCCAGCCAGGAATTTCTCCTGCACATCCTCACCTCAATTTCCCCCTTTTTCACTGCAGTTCCTGCAGGAGCCCCTTTGCAGCATCCCTGGAGCCCCTTTGCAGCATCCCTGGAGCCCCTCAGGGGCTGGAATGCTGCTGGGAGATTTCCACTCAACCTTCCTTCTCCAGGCTGAACTTCCTCAGCCTGCCAGGCTTGGAGGTGGATTTAGTTCAGATGATTCCAGGTGTATGCAGGCAGCTGGATTTCAGGCAGGGATCAGTTGTATTTGGTGATTTTAATAAAACCAAATAAGAGCAATGTCTTATTTCAGCTCCTTTGTGTTTTCATGCTTGGAAGTTGTTTGGATATCCAGGACTGGCCAACCTGAGGAGCTCCTAAACTCGGCTTTTCTAGCTCTGGTCTGCTCTGCAAACAATTCCCTTTGGCTTCAGTCACATCTCACTGCTGACTCATCTTCCTTTGCATACAATTCTGTAGAATTTAACACAGGAACATTGTCTGAGAACAGATTGTGGCTTTGGATCCAAAATCCTGATCAGGAGATCCTAGAAAATTCTCCTTCCCATGTCTCCCAGTAATTGATGCCCAGAGAAGGCTCTTACAAAGAACTTCATAAAAAATTAAGCTTGGATGAAAAGGCTCCTAATGTGAGGAAAACAAGCCCAAATCTTGTAATCTCCTGGGAATTTCACATCTGAGAAGTCACTCTCTAATTAAAGCTGGGTGTTGCAGAGCTGCATGTAGCCTCATTGTCTGGAGACATCTTGTTATGATCTGAAAAGGTCAGAAGCAATGGTTCACTTGCTCCAAAGAAAAACGCTGGTGGAAGTGTCAGAGGCAGCTGCAGACAGCAGTGGGAGCAGCAGCTCCTCCTCAGGGCTTGGGGAGCAATTCCAAAGCTCCTTTGGTTGATTTTTGCCCCTTGGTGTGGGAGCTGCACACGTGGGCCCTGCCCATCTGCTGCTTGCTTTGATTTCCCTGCTGCTCCTCTGGGTTTTCCTTTCAGGCTGCAGCAGCAGGGGCAGGATTCCTCCTTCCCCAAAACCTCTGATTCCTCCCAGATCTCTGCTGGATGGCTGCTGTGCCTGGTTCTGCATGGCTGCCTTGCTCTGAGCTGGGTACCTCTGGGCCTGTTCTGCTTCCTGTGGAATGTTCTGGAATAAAGGAGGTGGCCAGCAGAGAAACTGAGGAATGGCAGGCCAGCAGTGCTGAGAGGAGGCTGACTAACCTGGAAAAAGGAATGGGATGTGTTTTCCCTCTCAGGAAGTGCCAGGGGGGTGACATTTCCCCCATCCTGGAGGGAATAAAACCCCACCATGAACTCAGCAAGGAATGAACCCCACCATGAACTCAAGGAGGGAATAAAACCCCACCATGAGCTCAGAGGGAATAAAACCCCACCATGAACTCAGAGGGAATAAAACCCCACCATGAGCTCAGGGGGGAATAAAATCCCACCATGAAAGGAGGAAATGAACCCCACCATGAACTCAGCAGGGAATAAAACCCCACCATGAACTCAGAGGGAATAAAACCCCACCATGAACTCAGAGGGAATAAAACCCCACCATGAATCCCTGTGCCCATTCCCACCATGAATTCCTGTGCCCATTCCCACCATGAATTCCTGTGCCCATTCCCTGATCCCCACACCTCCCAGGGCTGGGCTGAGCTGCTCCCCTGTGCTGCTCAGTGCTGCTCCCCCTGTGCTGCTCAGTGCTGCTTTTTGTTCAGTGTTTGTTCAGTGTGCTCTGCTCTGCCTGCAGTGAAGGAGAAGCTACGCCTGGACCCCGACAGCGAAATCGCCACCACCGGTGTCCGAGTGTCCCTCATCTGTCCAGTGAGTCCTGCAGGCTTCTCATGGAATTCCACTTTGGGTTGGAAGGGAACTTAAAACCACCCAGTGCCACCCCTGCCATGGCAGGGACACCTCCCACTGGCCCAGGATGTTCCAAATCCCATCCAACCTGGCCTTGGATGTTCCAGGGATGCAGGGACACCCTGTGCCAGGGCCTGCCCACCCTCCCAGCCAGGAATCCCTTCCCAATTTTCCCTGTGGCAGTGAGGAGCCATTCCCTGTGTCCTGTCCCTCCCTCCTTTGTCTCTCCAGCTCTCCTGGAGCCCCCTTCAGGCCCCCCCAGCTCTCCCAGTTTGCTCCAGAACCAAGGAGCTCCAGCTCTGTTTTAGCCTGGTTTTGTCAAGAACCCAAACCATCCTCCCAGCCCAGCTTTACAAACTCACAAATATTTTTCCTGCTGAGGGGATGTGGGGGCTCCTTGCCAGGGGTGTGCTGGCTGATGCTCTGCTCTCTGCCCCCACAGCTGGTGAAGATGCGCCTGTCGGTGCCGTGCCGGGCCGAGACCTGTGCACACCTGCAGTGCTTTGATGCCGTCTTCTACCTACAGATGAATGAGAAAAAACCCACATGGATGTGCCCTGTGTGTGACAAACCTGCCCCCTACGACCAGCTCATCATTGATGGGTGGGTTTTGCACCTCTGTGCCCCTTCCCCTTCCCCACTGGGTGCAGCATCCAGCTCTTGCTTGAAGTTCACTTTGAAAATGTTGGGAGTTTATTGTGCTGGTGTGTAATATTCTGGTTTCAGTGTTTTAGTGTTAGAACAGGTGGGAATGGGCTGGGAGGGAACAGGCAGCACTTTTGGGGTGAGTTTGGAAGCAGCTTTGTTACCCCAAATTCTGGAAATTTTCTGTGGACTGGGACCAGCAACACCCTCGTGGTGCTGCCCAAGGACTGGTGAGCAGCACACATGGCTCCTGCCTGCTGGGAAATGATCTCCTCCCTCCTGGCTGGGGGATTGGCCTCTCTCAAGAGCAGGGAGAGTTTGGAGCAGTGTTTGGGGTGCCTCCAGCTCCCCTGGCACAGGGAAGTGAGCAGACCAGTCTGTCCCAGCCCCACCGAGGGTTCCTTTGTGGGCCCTGGGCAGATGCAGGAGCTGTGGCTTTGCAGGCAGCCTGAGCACAGATAACCTGTTTGCTTTGTCCCCTGGCCAACCCTGACAGGAAAATCCAGTTCCTTGGAGATCTCTGACGGGGGAGAGATGAAGGGGAAGCTGTGAGGGGCTGCATTGTGGAACCCTCACAGGTCCTGCACAAGGAGCAGCAGGGTGGGCCTGGGAGAGGCTCAGCAGATTTTTATCCCTGCTCAGGGCTGGGTTTGATGCCAGTTCTGTGGGGTGAAATCCTTCCCAGATTTGCCTGGAAGTGAGAGAGGGAAGCTGGCACTCAGCTGGGTGCTGGGAGTCGAGAAAGAGCCGGAGGCTCCCGAGCAGGGAGGGGGTGGTTGGTCAGGTCTGGGATCCTCGGGGCCTTGTCAGCTTTTGGGAGCTGCAGCTTGGTGGTTGCTGTGCTGGTGATGGGATTGGCTGTGGGAACAACTCCTGCAGGAGCTGGGGAAAGCTGAAACTCTCCCACTGTGGTGCCACAAATTTTTTCCTGACCTTGGAAGTCTTTCCACTAAGAGTTCTCCTTCCTCCTGAAGGAAAATGCTGGAGTCCAGGAGGGAGTGAGGCCTGGCAGAGCAGCATTTCCAGATAAACATGCCAGGCAAACATGGGACACAGGGAATAAAACAAGGGCCTCATTCCAGGTGTTTTTTCACAGTGTTCCTGTTGCAGGAATGTTGTTCTGGTGGCTGCTGTGGAGATTTGGGCAATAAAACTAGGAAGGAAGGGAAGTGCTGCTCGTTGGATTGCCAAGTCCCTAATGCCAAAGGATATCTCACCTTGTGCTAAACCTCCCTGGGAATGTCCCTGGGAATGTCCCTGGGGATGGGGCAGCCCCAGCTGCCTGCCAGCAGTGCCTGGGAAACTGGGTGAAGAGGCAAAACTCTCTTTAATTGCAGCTAATTAAGGAGGTAGCTGATGGTTTGGGAGCATGGACAGGAAGGGCTGGGATGGATTTGCACTGTCAGAACCTGCACTGGTTTTATGGGGAATAAAGTCCATGGCTCCAAGGGCTCTGAGCTCAGGAGGCAGCAGCAGATTGGTGTTCACTGCAGGCTCAGGGCACACACCCTGCTGAGTGCCAGGGCTGTGACATCTCCTGTGTCCCCTCTGCAGGCTCCTGTCCAAGATCCTGACAGAATGTGAAGATGCAGATGAGATTGAGTACCTGGTGGATGGCTCCTGGTGCCCCATCCGAGCCGAGAAGGAGCGGAGCTGCAGCCCCCAGTGCCCAATCCTGGTTCTAGGTGAGACAGCCTGGAAAGCCCTGGGGGAAATCTCACACTTGCACCGTGCAGGATCATCAGTGCCACCTTCTGCCATGGGCAGGGACACCTCCCACTGTCCCAGCTTGCTCCAGGCTCTGTCCAGCCTGGCCTTGGGCACTGCCAGGGCTTCTCTGTGCCAGGGCCTGCCCACCCTCACAAGGAGGAATTCCTCCCCAATATTCCCTCTGGCCAAGGAACAATTCCTCCCCAATATTCCCTCTGACCAAGGAGCAATTCCTCCCCAATATTCCATCTGGCCAAGGAAGAATTTGTCTCCAATATTCCCTCTGACCAAGGAAGAATTCCTCTCCACTATTCCCTCTGGCCAAGGAACAATTTCTCCCCAATACCAAGGGACAATTCCTTCCCACTACTCCAACTCTGGCCAAGGAAGAATTTCTCCCCAATATTCCTTCTGGCCAAGGAACAATTCCTTCCCAATACCAAGGAAGAATTTTTCTCCAATATTCCCTCTGACCAAGGAACAATTCCTCCCCAATATTCCCTCTGGCCAAGGAACAATTCCTGCCCAATATTCCCTCTGGCCAAGGAAGAATTTCTCCCTACTATTCCCTCACAAGGAAGAATTCCTCCCCACTATTCCCTCTGGCCAAGGAACAATTTCTCCCCAATACCAAGGGACAATTCCTTCCCACTATTCCAACTCTGGCCAAGGAAGAATTTCTCCCCAATACCTAGGAAGAATTTTTCCCCAATATTCCCTCTGACCAAGGAACAATTTCTCTCCACTATTCCCTCTGGCCAAGGAAGAATTCCTCCCCACTATTCCCTCACAAGGAACAATTCCTCCCCAATACCAAGGAAGAATTCCTCCCCACTATTCCCTCACAAGGAGCAATTCCTCCCCACTCTTCCCTCTGGCCAAGGAAGAATTTTTCCCCAATACCAAGGAACAATTCCTCCCCACTATTCCCTCACAAGGAACAATTCCTCCCCACTATTCCCTCACAAGGAACAATTCCTCCCCACTATTTCCCCTGTCAGTGAAGCCATTCCCTGTGTCCTGTCCCTCCCTCCCTTCTCCCCAGCCCCTCTCCAGCTCTCCTGGATCCCTCCAGGCTCTGAGCTCTCCCTGGAGCCTCCCCTTGTCCAGGCTGGGTGGACAGGAGTGGTTTCAGCTCCTCCTCCTCCCCCTCAGGTTCCTCGGACGTGAACGGGCTCCTGGCCGCTCCCAACGGCACCGGCGAGAACGGCAAAGCCGCGGACGTTGTGGATTTAACACTGGACAGCTCATCCTCGGAGGAGGACGAGGAGGAGGATGAGGAGGAGGATGATGATGATGAGGGACCCCAGCCCAAACGACGCTGCTCTTATGAGAAAGGTTTAGTCTCTGCCTGCTGACTGCAGCCACGGCTCGGAATTCCCAACGGACAGACTTGAATACTCTGGTGCTTATTAAACTGGAGGAGGGGGAGAACGTCCTCTCCCACCTCATCTCCCTCCCTCCCTCATCTCCTGTGACTTTCCTATTCCAAGTTACTCATTAAAACGAGAGAAAAAAGAAAAAAAAAACAAAAAACAAACAAAAAAAAACCTAAACAAAAAAAACCAGACACAAACAAAACAAAACAAAAACCATTGAGCTGCTTCTTGGTTGGAAAACGACCCCACTCAGAGCCTGACCCTGAACTGGAGCCTGAAGTAAAGAAAGTGTCTTAAGCCAGGCAGGATCCTCCCTCACCTGGATCCAGGATCGGGGGAGCTCCCCCTGCACACCTCCAGGACACCCACCCTGCATCTCCAAAGCCGTGTGCAGTTTGATCCTCTTGTTAATTAACCATTCCTTAATTAATCTAAAGGTTTTGCTGGACGTGTGAGTCCGGGCTGGGGGTGGGAGGGGGGTGTGGGGAGGGGGCTGGGGGGGGTTGTATAACCCAGGATAGAGAGGGGGGGTTTGTAGGGTGGGGCTGGGGGCATGGGGGGCCAGGGGAGGGGACATGTCTGGATGGAAGCACTGTTCTAGCTCGGAGCTCCAGCAGCTCTGCACCTCATGTAAAGAGACACGTTTGGAATTTGAAGCTGATCCCAAGGGAAGTGTAGAGGTTTGTGCAGTAGTGACTCGTTTTAGTTGAGCAGAAGCCATGGGGGGGGTGGGGGGTGGGGGGGGGGGCTCGAACCACAGATCTGTTGTATTTTTGAAGTGCAATAACTTTGGTGTTTTTGAAGACTGACAAGGGCTGCGCGTTCCCTTTTCGTTGAGGTTGGTTCTGGAGGCGGCGGCCGTGACCTGCAGGGCACCCCAGGGACAGGGACAGTGACCTGCAGGGCACCCCAGGGACAGGGACAGTGACCTGCAGGGTGCCCCAGGCCTGGGGACAGTGACAGTGACCTGCAGGCCACCCCCAGTGACAGTGACTGACCTGCAGGGCACCCCAGGGACAGTGCCAGTGACCTGCAGGACAGTGACAGTCACCTGCAAGACACTCCAGGCCTGGAGACTGTGACAGTGACCTGCAGGCCACCCTCAAACCTGGGGACAGTGACCTGCAGGCCACCCCCAAATTTGGGGACAATGACCTGCAGGACACTCTCAGATCTGGGGACAGTGACAGTGACCTGCAGGACACCCCCAGGCTTGGGGACAGTGCCAGTGACCTGCAGGCCACCCCCAAACCTCGGGACAGTGACAGTGACCTGCAGGACAGTGCCAGTGACCTGCAGGTCACCCTAGGCCTGGGGACAGTGACAGTGACCTGCAGGCCACCCCCAGTGACAGTCACAGTGACCTGCAGGCCACCCCCAGGCCTGGGGACAGTGAAATGACCTGCAGGCCACCCCCCAGGGACAGTGACGGTGACCTGCAGGCCACCCCCAAATTTGGGGACAATGACCTGCAGGACACTCTCAGATCTGGGGACAGTGACAGTGACCTGCAGGACACTCTCAGATCTGGGACAGTGACAGTGACCTGCAGGCCACCCCCAAATTTGGGGACAATGACCTGCAGGGCATCCCCAGGCCTGGGGACAGTGACAGTGACCTGCAGGACACTCTCAGATCTGGGGACAGTGACCTGCAGGCCACCCCCAGTGACAGTGAAATGACCTGCAGGCCACCCCCAGCCCTGGGGACAGTGCCAGTGACCTGCAGGCCACCCCCAGGCCTGGAGCAGGAGCAGGGCAGGCCAGGGGGCTCCTTCCAGACGGTGCCGGCTGGGCAATCTCAGTTTTTAGCCAACTACCTCGGTAACTCAATTCAGGTTTCTTTGTGTCCCGAGCCCGTGCGAGGGCAGGGCCCGGGCGCCGCCGCTCCGGCCCCTCCACTTCTCTGTCCCAGCCTTTGGCCCCAGAGCCAAAGCTCCTCCTGTGCTCTTGGCTGGCAAAAACCTTGTTGCTTTTTGAGTTTGCGAAGCGTCGCCTTTTTGACTTTGTCTTGGAGAGTTTCTGTCCCGGCCTCTGCCCCAGCTCTGCTGCTCCCGCTGGCTCCTCCCGGCTCTGCTTCGCTCTGGACCTCGCTGGCTTTGCCCCCTGTGCTCAGGAACAGCCCAGGGTGAGCTGGGCCTGGCCCTGGGCTGCCCGAGGAGCAGGGGGATGGCCCTGGGCTGGGCTGAGACCCCCGAGGGGCTTGGTGTTGCTGGGCACTGCCAGACCCCAAACACTCCAACTTCCTTATCCTGAGTGTCCCAAAATCCTCCAACTTCCTTATCCTGAGTGTCCCAAAATCCTCCAACTTCCTTATCCTGAGTGTCCTAAAATCCTCCAGCTTCCTTCATCCTGAGTGTCCCAAAATCCTCCAGCTTCCTTCATCCTGAGTGTCCCAAAATCCTACAGCTTCCTTCATCCTTCCCCTCTGAGTATCCCAAAATCCTCTTCCTTCATCCTGAGTGCCCTAAAATCCTCCAGCTTCCTTCATCCCTTTCTGAGTGTCCTAAAATCCTCTAACTTCCTTTGTTCTTCCCCTCTGAGTGTCCTAAAATCTTCCATCCTTCCTTCATCCGCTCTGAGTGTCCCAAAATCCTCCAGTTTCCTTTATCCCTTTCTGAGTGTCCCAAAATCCTCCAACTTCCTTCATCCCTCTCCTCTGTGTCCCAAAATCCTCCAACTTCCTTCATCCTGAATGTCCCAAACCCCTCCATCCTTTATTCATCCCCTCTGAGTGTCCCAAAATCCTCTAACTTCCTTCAGCCTTCCCCTCTGAGTGTCCCAAAATCCTCCAGCTTCCTTCACCCCTGCCCTCAGATACCCCAAATCCTCCATCCTTCCTTCATCCCTCTCCTCTGAGTGTTCCAAAATCCTCCAACTTCCTTTATCCCTGCCCTCAGGGTACCCCAAACTCTCCTTTCTTCTGCCATCCCTCTCTGAGTGTCCCAAAATTCTCCATCTTCCTTCATCCCTGCCCTCAGGTACCCCAAACCCTCCATCCTTCCTTCATCCCCTGCTCTGGGCACCCCAACCCTCCCTCCTCCCTCCCCCCAGCAGCCAGGGGGGCACACAGGGGGTGCTGCTGCCTTCCCCAGCATTTCCCCCTCACTCCAGAAAATTCCACGTGTGGCCAATCCCACCTGCAGGGAGAAGCCCCCGAGGTCCAGCCAGAGCTGCCCCAAAAAATCCTCCTTGGCCACTTGCCCGATTTGAGGAGGGGTCCCCTCTCCCAAACCCCTCTCCCAGGTGGGCTGGGGGTCCCTGTGGGAGGGGGATTCTCCCTGTCCCCTCCCTCCTGGCCGGGTTTTGTCCCCAGGTGGGGCAGGGGGGACCTGGAGCAGCTCCTGCTCCCCCTCCCACAGGGACACCCCCAGGCTTTGCTTTTCCTGCTCTTTCCTGGCTGTAAGCAATATGTTTTCAGGTTGAAACGGGGGTGGGGGTGGGAAAAGGGGGATGAAAACAACTGAAAAAAAAAAAACCCGGGTAGAGCTCCCAAATTAATTTTACTGTACAAAGTTCTGTGCTCGCGGCCCTGGCTGCACAGTAGCTTTTAGAGTCCAGTTGTTTTCCTAATATTTTTATTCTAATTTAATTGCTCTTAAATTTTCCAGGCCAAGCAACTGTTTGGAAACACCATGCTTGTTTTAGTGCTTTCTGTTGGAGTTGGCCAGCTCTTCCTGTACATATGTTGGTTGTTTTTTTTTTTTTCTTATATCCTGTTTTTTTTTCTTCTTTGTTTTGTAAAGAGAAGAGAAAAAAAAAACAAAACAAACAAAAAAAAAGAAAATTATTTTTCTTTCCCTCAGTACACATTCTTCAAATTATAGTGTTTGTTAAATAAAATGAAAGATTTACATTTAATTCTGTGTCGGCTTGTTGGGATTTCTGACCCCAGGGTCTCCAGGATCTTCCCCAGGATCTTCTCCCAGGGATCTCACTCGGCATTCCCAGGGAAAATCTTCCCTACTGGGGTTCCCCAGGATCTCCCCCAGGCTCCTGAGATCTCCAGAGGGTCCCCAAAATGAAACAGAGGGATTTTCCTGTGTGGCAGGAGGGTCTTGGGGCACTCCCAGGATATCCCTGGACATCTCAGAGTCCCCAGGATGACCCTAAAGGGAACCTGGAGGGTCCTGGGGCAATCCCAGGATTTTCCAGGACATTCCAGAGTCCCCAGGATCACCCCAAGGGGAGCTTGGAGGGTCCTGTGGCAATCCCAGAATTTCCCTGGACATCCCAGGATCACCCTAAAGGGACATTGGAGGGTTCTGGGACAATCCCAGGATTTCCATTGACATCCCTGGACATCCCAGAGTCCCCAGGATCACCCCAGGATCACCTTGAAGGGACAGTGGAGGGTCCTGGAGCAATCCCAGGATTTCCCTGGACATCCCAGAGTCCCCAGGATCACCCCAAAGGGAACCTGGAGGGTTCTGGGGCAATCCCAGGATTTCCCTGGACATCCCAGAGTCCCCAGAATCACCCCAAAGGGACATAGGAGGGTCCTGGGGCAATCCCACAATTTCCCTGGACATCCCACGGTCCCCAGGATCTCCCCAGGGTCACCCCAAAGGGACCCTGGAGGGTTCTGGGGCAACCCCAGGATTTCCCTGGACATCCCAGGATCACCCCAAAGGGACCCTGGAGGGTCCTGGGCCAGCCCCAAACCCCTGTGGGTTCTCCCCCAGGTTTTGGGGTGCAGCCAGACCCCCGGGCACCCCCTGGCCCCTCGGGCACCTCCTCGGTGCCACTTTGAATTCCTCCACCTCCAGCGGATTAATCATTTTATTTATGAGGC
The DNA here is from genome assembly GCF_009819885.2 of Catharus ustulatus. NCBI lineage: Eukaryota > Metazoa > Chordata > Aves > Passeriformes > Turdidae > Catharus > Catharus ustulatus. Next base: position 1,228,576 of record NC_046249.1, on the reverse strand, counting down.
TTAAGGGCCCAAATCCCGTTAAAGCCGGGGCTTTGCCAGATAAACAGCCCGCTTTGGGGGCAGCTCGTTTGTGAAAACACAATTAGCAAACCCTGTAATCTGCACTAATTACCGGGCCATGAGCTCCGGCACTCGCCGGCAGCACCTGCACCATGGGGGACACGGGGGACAGGGGGGACACCAGCGGGGCCGGGGCTCCCCCAGCGCGGCGCCCGCCCGGGGCCTCCTTCACCATCGAGTCTCTGCTCTCGGGGGCCGGGGCCGCCCCCAGCCCGGAGCCCCCCGGCCGCAGCCCCCCGGACAAACCGGCCCAGTCCTACATCGCCCTCATCTCCACCGCCATCCTGTCCTCCCCCGAGAAGAAGCTGCTGCTGTGCGACATCTACCAGTGGATCATGGACAACTACCCCTACTTCAAGAACAAGGTCAGGGAGGGTGGTGGCGGCTCCTGGGGGTTTCTCCCCGGGTTTGGGGTTGGTGTGGGGTGGGGAGCTCGCCCGGCTCTGCTGAGCTGATCCCTCAGGGAGTCCGTGGGGGTGGCCGGAGCTGCTGCCGGGGGTGTCCGGGCTCGTCTCGGACCTGCTGGTGTGGACTGAGCCCATGGGGAAAACGCCCGAGGAGCCGGGGATGGTTCCACAGGGAGTGGGGTGGGGTCTGAGGGGCCGGGGGACTCGGCCTGAGTGACCCCTGAGGGCTGAGTGACCCCTGAGAGCTGAGTGACCCCTGAGAGCTGAGTGACCCCTGAGGGCTTGAGTGACTCCTGTGGGGCTGAGTGACCACTGTGGGGATGAATGACCCCTGAGGGCTGAGTGACCCCTGAGAGCTGAGCGACCCCTGTGGGCTGAGTAACCCCTGAGGGGCTGAGTGACCACTGAGGGCCTGAGTGACCCCTGTGGGCCCAACTGATCCCTGTGGGGCTGAGTGACCACTGTGGGGCTGAGTGACCACTGAGAGCTTGAGTGACTCCTGAGGGCTGAGGGACCCCTGTGGGCTGAGTGACCCCTCTGGGCCCAAATGACCCCTGTGGGCCCAACTGACCCCTGAGGGCTGAGTGACCCCTGAGGGCCCAACTGATCCCTGTGGGCTGAGTGACCTCTCTGGGCCTGAGTGACCCCTGTGGGCTGAATGACCCCTTAGGGCCTGAGTGACCCCTGAGGGGCTGAGTGACCCCTGTGGGCCCAACTGACCCCTGTGGGCCTGAGTGACCCCTCTTGGCTGAGTGACCCCTGTGGGCTGAGTGACCCCTTAGGGCCTGAGTGACCCTGAGGGGCTGAGTGACCCCTGTGGGCCCAACTGACCCCTGTGGGCCTGAGTGACCCCTCTTGGCTGAGTGACCCCTGTGGGCTGAGTGACCCCTTAGGGCCTGAGTGACCCTGAGGGCCCAACTGACCCCTCTGGGCTGAGTGACCCCTGTGGGGCGAGTGACCCCTCTGGGCCTGAGTGACCCCTGTGGACCTCTCTGAGTGACCCCTTAGGGCCTGACTGACCCCTCTTGGCTGACTGACCCCTCAGGGCCTCACTGACCCCTGAGGGCCTGAGTGACCCCTCAGGGCCCAACTGACCCCTCTGGGCTTGACTGACTGACCCCTCAGGGCCTGTCTGGGCCTGAGTGACCCCTCAGGGCCCAACTGATCCCTGTAGGCCTGAGTGACCCTTGTGGGCCTCCCTGAGTGACCCCTCCAGGGCCTGAGTGACCCCTCAGGGCCTGAGTGACCCCTCTGGACACAGGAGAAGAGTTGGCGCAACAGCGTCCGCCACAACCTGTCCCTTAACGAGTGCTTCGTCAAGGCCGGGCGCAGCGACAACGGCAAAGGCCATTTCTGGGCCATCCACCCCGCCAACCTGGAGGACTTTGCCAAGGGCGATTACCACCGGCGGCGAGCGCGGCGCCGCGTCCGCAGGTCAGGGGGGCTGGGGGGCTCTGAGGGCCACCAGGGAGGGGTTTGGGTCACCAAGGAGGGGTTTGGATCACTGAGGGAGGGGTTTGGGTCACTAAAGAGGGGTTTGGGCCACCAATGAGGGCTGTGGGCCACGAAGGAAGGGTTTGGGTCACCAAGGAAAGGTTTGGGTCCCTAAGGGGGGGTCTGGATCATCAAGGATGGGTTTGGGTCATCAAGGAGGGGTTTGGGTCACTGAGGAGGGGTTTGGGTCACTAAACAGGGGTTTGGGCCACCAAGGAAGGGTTTGGGTCACCAAGGAGGGCTTTGGGATCACCAGTGAGGGCAGTGGGCCACCAAGCAAGAGTTTGGGTCCCTAAGGAGGGGTTTGGGCCACCAAGGAAGGGTTTGGGTCACCAAGGAAGGGTTTGGGTCACCAAGAAGGGCAGTGGGGTCACCAGTGAGGACTGTGGGTCACCAAGAAGGGCAGTGGGGTCACCAAGGAGAGGTCTGGGGTCACCAATGACGGTGGCAGTGTCCCCTCGCTGACCCCGCGCTGTTTCCCCGGCAGGGTGACCGTCGGCTGCCTGCCCCCGTACGCGCTGTACGGGCTGAGCTGCTGCTGCCCCTGCTGCCCCCCGCGCCCCCCCGGGCCCCCCCCGGGCCCGCCCCGGCTCCCCCCGGGCCCCCCGCGCTGGGGCTGGGGCTGGGGCTGGGGCTGGGGGCGGCTCCCGCTGCTGCCCCGGGGCTCCGGGCCCGCCCTGCCCCGGGGGCCCTTCCTGTGACCCCCCTCAGCCTGCTCAGGTGTCCCAAATGTCACCCCTGTGTGTCCCCTCAATGCCTGGGGTCTCTCCTGTGTCCCCCCATCTTCCCTCAGGACACCCCAGTGTCCCCCCACGAGCAGCACTGGTCACACTGGGAGGGGACACTGGGGGACACCTTCACCACCCCCCTGGGGGAAACTGAGGCCCCAAATTGTCACCAATCCCCCCAAACCCCTCAGGGGGAAACTGAGGCATGACCCCAAATTGTCACTGGTCCCACCAAATCCCCCTGAGGGAAACTCAGGCCCCAAATTGTCACCAATCCCCCCAAATCCCTCAGGGGGAAACTGAGGCACGGCCCCCAATTGTCACTGATCCCCCAAAATCCCTCAGGGGGAAACCGAGGCCCCAAATTGTCACCGATCCCCCCCAAACCCTAAATCCCCCTGAGGGAAAATGAGGCACAGCCCAAAATTGTCACCAATTCCCCCAAATCCCCCTGAGGGAAACTGAGGCCCCAAATTGTCACTGATCCCCCCCCAAACCCCAAATCTCCCTGAGAGAAACTGAGGCACGGCCCCAAATTGTCACTGAACCCCCTCAAATCCCTCTGAGGGAAACTGAGGCACCAAATTGTCACTGATATCCCCAAACCCCTCGGGGGAAACTGAGGCACGGCCCCCAATTGTCACCGCCCCCCCCTCCCCCGCACGCTCAGGCACATATGGGGCTTAAACCCTGCAGCGCTGCCCTAATTATTCCCTCACTAATTGTCCCTGACGCCCCTAATGAAAATCGCGGCTCCAGGTGTTAAGTGGCATTAGAGCGTCTCGCTAAGAAAGACGAGCCGGCCACTTAATCCCGGCCTAAACCCGCAAAGCCGCGCTCGCGGCCCGCACAAGGCAGATTATGACACAAATTAATCCCCGAGCAGCGGCCGTGCCCTTTGGGGCTGCCGGGGACACCGGTGACATTTTTGGGTTTTTTTTTTGGGGGGTTTGGGGTCAGCCGTGCTGTGCTCTGTTTGTGGGGTTAATTCGGGTTTTTGGGGTTTTTTTGGGGTTTTTTTTGGGGGGGTTTTGGGGGTCTCAAAGTGTCCCAGGAGGATCCGTAAAGCGCGGCCATCTGTCCCCAAACGCGATTAGGGGACACCCCCTAATCCCAACCCCCCCGGGCGGCTTAATGGGGCCGGGGGCACTGGGGGGGCACTGGGCAAACTGGGGGGGCACTGGGAGGGTGGGACCCCCCCTTTGCTCATGGTCTGTAAGGGGGGGAGGGTTTGTTCTGTTTGGGGAAACTGAGGCACGGCCATGGAGACCCCCCCAGCAGCCCTGGGCACCCCAAAATTGGGGGGACATAAAAAAAAATCCATTTGTGCACTCCTGGAGAATCCTAAAACAGAGGGAACATCCCAAAAAATCTCTTTGTGCAGTCCTGAGCACCCCAAAATCGGGGTGGACATCCCCAAAAATCTCTTTGTGCAGTGCTGGAAAACCCTAAAATAGAAGGAATCTCCCCCAAAAATCCCTTTTTTCAGTCCTGGGCACCCCAAAATGGGGGGGACATCAAAAAAATCCCTTTGTTCAGTCCTGGAGAATCCTAAAATGGGGAGAAACTCCCCCAAAAATCTCTTTGTGCAATGCTGGAGGACCCTAAAATAGAAGGAACATCCCAAAAAATCTCTTTGTCCACTCCTGGGCACCCCAAAATGGGGAGAAACTCCCCCAAAAATCCCTTTGTGCACTCCTGGAGAACCCTAAAATTGAGGGAACATCCCCAAAAATCCCTTTGTGCAGTTCTGGATTCCCAAAGTAAAGGGATCCCCCCCCAAAAAACCCTTTTGAGCAGTCCTGGAGAACCCTAAAATGGAGAGAACACCCCAAAAATCCCTTTGTGCAGTCCTGGAGAACCCTAAAATAGAAAGAATCTCCCCCAAAAATCCCTTTTTTCAGTCCTGGGCACCCCAAAATGGGAGAGAAACCCCCAAAAATCTCTTTGTGCACTCCTGGAGAACCCTAAAATAGAAAGAACACCCCCAAAAATCCCTTTTTTCAGTCCTGGGCACCCCAAAATGGGGGGAACACTCCCAAAAATCCCTTCATGTAGTCCTGGAGAGCCCCAAAATAGAGAAAACACCCCCAAAAATCTCTTTTTTCAGTCCTGCAGAACCCTAAAACAGAGGAACACCCCCCAAAAAAAATCCCCTGTGCAGCTCTGGATCCCCTCAATAAGAGAATCCCCTGCAAAACAAAACCCAACAGTCCTGAACATCCCAAAAAGAGGAAAAATCCCCCCAAAAAATCCCCTCAAAACACGGGGAACCCCCTCCACAATCCCCAGAAAGGAGGAAATTCCCCCAAAACCCCCGGGAACCGCCAGGTCCCGCCCCAAAATCATAAAGAAAAAAAAAAACCAAAATCATCAAAACCCCAAAATCATCAAAACCCCAAAAAAATCCCGAGCCCGTGCCCTCCCCCAAGAAATCCAGCGGGCTCCGGGTTATTTTTAATATATAGTTTATTTCTCTCTTTTTTTTTTTTTAGATTTTTTTTAAATTTTATTTTTAAAGCCCCCCCCCAAAGTGCAATTTTTATCATTTTAAATTTTTTTTTTTGTCGTTTTTTGTCATCTTTTTTTTTTTTTTTTTTTCCTCATCTCCCCCCACTTTATAAAGAACTATCAAAGTTACAATCTATGGAATGTCTTTTCTGTGCTTTATTTTATTTTTTTTAATATATTTCTTTATATTCATTTTTTTTTCTTTCTCTCTCTCTCTCTCTCTCTTCCTTTACCTCTCTCCTTTTCCTCCCCCTCCCACCCCCGCCAAAATCCTCACCAAAAAAAAAACCAAAAATTGGAAAAAAAACACATAAAAACCGCTGCAACCTTTGCGAGTGCTTGAAGATAAAGAATCTCTTTAATAGATTATATGGAAAGATGCAGGAAAAAAACCAAAAAAACCAAAAAAAAAAGGGAAAAAAAAATGAAAATAAAATTAATAATTATAATAAAGTGGCCCCACCTCGAGCGTCCTTTGGGGTCCCCGGGCCGAGCTCGGTGTCCCCCCCGTCCCTGGGGACATTTCAGCTCTTGCTGTGTATATATATATATATATATATAGATAGATATAGATAATTTTATTATATAAAACACAATTTAATGCAGCATTTTGCCCCCTCCCCACCCCAAAAAATTTCCGTCCCGTTTTGCTCTTTTTTTAAAATTTTTTTTCATTTTGTTTCTCTTGATTGAAATTCATTTTTTTGTTGTTGTTGTTGTGAATTAAAAAAAAATAATAATTAGGAAATTTAGAGAGAGAAATTCAAGGGGTTTGGTTGGTTTATTAAATTTGAAATTGAGTTTTGATTATTGAATTATTAATTGGGGGGGGCCCTAAAGGGGGGGAAATGAAGGAGAATTTTGGGGTGGGGAGGGGGATTCAGCCCTTTCCTGTGGAAAAATGAGAAATGAAATCCCCCTGTTTGTTGGGGGGAAAAACCCAAATTTAATCCCAAATTTATCCCTGAATTTAATCCCAAATTTATCCCTGAATTTAACCCCAAATTTATCCCAGCCCAGCCCAGCAGGGGGAAGCCCCCAGACCCCAAAATCCAGGATTAATCCCCTTAAACCCGGCCTGAGCCCCCCAAACCTGGGCTCTGCACCCCAAATTCGGATTAAACCTCCCCAAAATTCAGATTAATCCCCTCAAAATTTGGATTAAACCCCTCAAAATTCAGATTAAACCCCTCAAAATTTGAATTAACTCCCAAAATTCGGATTAACCTCCCCAAATTTGGATTAATCCCCTCAAAATTCAGATTAACTCCCCCAAAATTCAGATTAAACCCCTCCAAAATTCGGATTAATCCCCTCAAAATTTGAATTAACTCCCAAAATTCGGATTAACCTCCCCAAATTTGGATTAATCCCCTCAAAATTCAGATTAAATCCCCCCAAAATTCAGATTAAACCCCAAAATTTGGATTAATTCTCTCAAAATTTGGATTAAACCCCCCAAAATTCAGATTAAACCCCTCCAAAATTCAGATTATCCCCCAAAATTTGGATTAATCCCCTCAAAATTCCAATTAACCCCCAAAATTCAGATTAACCTTCCCAAATTTGGATTAACCACCTCCAAAATTTGGATTAAACCCCCCCAAATTCAGATTTAATCCCCAAAATTCAGATTTAATCCCCAAAATTCAGATTAACCCCCAAACCCGGGCTGAGCCCCCTCAGGGGGAGGTGGGATGGGGGGAAATGAGGGTGGGTGGGGGGGGGTCACACAAATTTTTTCCTCTTTTAAATAAAAAAAAAAAAATTAATTTTTTTCCCTCCCTATTTCCCCTGCTTGGCTTCCATCCAAATGTTATTATTTAATAATCACCATTATTATTATTATTAATAATAATTTCATTATTATTCCTCTCTCTTCCCACCGTAACTCAGCACTTTCTTTGGCAACACTTTCATCCCTACCTGGATTCAAAAAACAAACAAAACAACAAAAAAAAAAACCAGAACAACCCTCAAATTAAATTAAAACGAATCAGAATAAAGACAAAAATAAAAATAAAAAATAAAAATCTGCATGCTGAGCTACGGGGGGGGTTTGGGGTGGGGTTAAGGCGACGGGACAGGAACAATCCTGGGTGATTCTGGGAGGGTTTGGAGCTTTATTTTTAATTTTTTTTTTTTTTTGCTTTCTCTCGATTTTTAGTGCAAACTTCACCTTGTGCTAAAGTGTTGCCAGTGGGGAGGGGACACGGGGACAATCCTGAGTCTGCTCCTCTCTCCTCTTCCTCCTTTGTGCTCTTTTTCCTTTCTCACTTTTCCTTTTTTTTCCTTCTTTCCTTATTTTTCTCCCCTTATCCCCCCCAGTTTATTCTTTCTTTCCTCATTTTTTCCCCTCCTTTCATTTTATTTTTCCTTCTCCCCCTCCCTTTTCCTTCCCTTATTTTTCCCCTTTTATTTCTCCCCTCCAATTTCCTTTCCCCCCCTTTTTTTTTTCCTTTTTTATCATTCTCCCATTTTTTCCCCAATTTTTTTCCCATTTTTTCCCCTTTTCCCCACACCTCCTCCACCCCCTCCTGGTGCTGCTTCCCCAAAAACCCCAAAATTTCCTTTGGGATTGGGGATGGAGAAGCAGCAGCGAGGGTGGAAAAACCCCAGGGGAGAAAATCCAGGATCAGAGGAACCCCCAGGACCTGGAGCTGAACCCAGACCCTCCCAGGGCTCTGAAAAAACCCAAAAATCCAGCTGGGAACGGCCCCTGCCCTGGGGGATTCCTGCCCAGACCCCAAATTCTAATCTCAGACCCCAAATTTCAATCTCAGATCCCAAATTCCAATCTCAGATCCCAAATTCCCAGCCCAAATCCCAATTTTCCTTCCCAGATTCTCAATTTCCTGGCCCAAATCCCAATTTCTCTGCCCAGGGCAGAGCTGGAGAGACACAAATCCCAAATTCCCAGCCCTGATCCCAAATTCCTGGCCCAGATCTCAATTTCCAATCTCAGATCCCAATTTCTCATCCCAATTCCCAATTTCCTGGCCCAAATCCCAAAATTCCCATTTCAGATCCAAATTTTCTGGCCCAGATCTCAATTTCTCAGGCCTGATACAAATTTCTAATCCCAAATCCCAATTTCCCTTCCCAGATTCCCAATTTCTCTGCCCAAATCCCAAATTCCCTGCCCAGGACAGAGCTGGAGGGACACAAATTCCAATTTCCAATCTCAGATCCCAAATTCCCAGCCCTGATCCAAATTTTCTGGCCCAGATCTCAATTTCCAATCTCAGATCCCAAATTCTCTGCCCAAATCCCAATTTCCCAGCCCAGATCCCAAATTCCCTGTGCAGGGCAGATCTGGAGGGACAAAAATCCCAAAATTCCCAGCTCAGATCCCAATTTTCTGGCCCAGATTCCAATTTCTCAGGCCTGATACAAATTTCTAATCCCAAATCCCAATTTCCCTTCCCAGATTCCCAATTTCCAGCCCAAATCCCAAATTCCCAGCCCTGATCCAAATTTTCTGGCCCAGATCTCAATTTCCAATCTCAGATCCCAATTTCCTGGCCCAAAACCCAATTTCCCAGCTCAGATCCCAAATTCCCTGTGCAGGGCAGATCTGGAGGGACACAAATCCCAAAATTCCCATTTCAGATCCCAATTTTCTGGCCCAGATCTCAATTTCCCAGCCCTGATCCCAATTTCTCTGCCCAAATCCCAATTTCCCTTCCCAGATTCCCAATTTCCTGGCCCAAATCCCAAATTCCCAGCTCAGATCCCAAATTTCCAGCTCTGATCTCAAACCCCCAACCCAGATCCCAATTTCCAATCTCAGATCCCAATTTCTCAGCCCAATTCCCAATTTCCTGGCCCAAATCCCAAAATTCCCAGCTCAGATCCCAATTTTCTGGCCCAGATTCCAGTTTCTCAGGCCTGATCCCAATTTCTCTGCCCAAATCCCAATTTTCTGGCCTAAATCCCAAATTCCCAGCTCAGATCCCAAATTCCCTGTGCAGGACAGAGCTGCAGGGACAAAAATCCCAAAATTCCCATTTCAGATCCCAATTTTCTGGCCCAGATTCCAATTTCTCAGCCCTGATACAAATTTCTCTGCCCAAATCCCAATTTCCCTTCCCAGATTCTCAATTTCCTGGCCCAAATCCCAAAATTCCCAGCTCAGATCCCAATTTTCAATCTCAGATCCCAATTTCTCAGCCCAAATCCCAATTTCCTGGCCCAAATCCCAAATTCCCTGCTCAAATCCCAATTTCCCATCCAAGATCCCAAATTCCCAGCCCAAATCCCAAATCCCAAACCCAAATCCCAAACCCCAAACCCCAAACCCCAAACCCCAGCCCTGGGGGGAGCAGGAAGGACCCAACCCCAAACCCACAAAAATCCAAAAAATCCCGACACCTCTGAGCTGGCACTGGCTAAAAAAAAAAAAAAAAAAAAAAATCCAAAAAAATAAAATTATTTCTACAAAAAAAAAACCAAAAACCCCAAAAAAAACCCGAGCAAGGCTGTGGGGAGCCACAACCCCCAGGATTCCTGCCTGAAATTCAAGCTTCCATGGATTTTTATTTTGATTTTTAGTTAAAAAAACCTAATTAGCATCTTCCTCCCATCCTCCAATCTCACTTGGATTCTGCCTATATTTGTATTTTTTTTTCTAGGATTTTTTTTTTGTTAAATATATATATATATATACACATTTTTTTTTTCTTACAAAAATAAATTTAGGCTTTTTTTTTTTTTTAATAATATTTTTTTTTCTCCGTAGAAGTCGTTTTTTTTTTTTTTAAAGTTTTTTTTTTTTACTTGTAAACATCTTGAATTTTGCTTTTTTTTTTTTTTAAATTAAGATAAAGTGAGCTCAAAGTACCCGTTCCATCGCAAAGTGCTAAGACTTCTTTGTTTTCTTTTTTTTTTTTTTTATTATTATTATTTTTTAAGCTTTTTTTTTTTTTGGAATTTTTTATTGCTTTTTTTTGTTTTTCTGCATTAAATAAACATCCATCTCTTCCCCCAGCCCCACCACTCACCCCACCCCCAGCACACACTCCCCTCTCACTCCCTCTCCAAAATACATTCGGCCAAAACCTGCTCTTTGCTTTTTCTGTTTTTTTTTAAAAGTAAAAACACCAAAAAAAAAAAAAAGGAAAAAAACCCAAAAAAAAGAAAAAAAAAAAAACAACAACAACGAAAAAAATTAAAATAAAAGGAAAGAGAATCTAAAAAGTGCTTTGAAAATAAAAGGGCTTAAAATCTCTCTGGTTTTTTTATACTCTTTTTTTTTTTTCTTTTTGTTTTTTTTTTTTTTAGCATTTAAAAATGTGCATTTAGAAAACAGGTGACCAACTCAAAGGTGCCTTTTCCCCCCGAGGGTCGGGACCCGCCTCTCCAGCCATAGAGCATCTCTAGATATAAATTTCTTTCTTTCTTTTTTATATAAATCTCATTTTTTTTGTTTTTTTTTTTGGGAACCAGGCTGCTCCCCCCTTTCCCAAAGGCTCCTTTAGGGGAGACCCCAAAATCCTTCCCAGAAAAGGAATCTGGAGGCGTTTTTGGGGCTGTGCTGGGGGGAAAAATTCCCTGGGGAGGGGAGGAAAAAATTCCCTGGGGGGGATTTGGGACCCCCCAGCCCCAAATTCTGCCGGCAGCGGGGGCTGGGCTGAGCTCAGGCACTTCCTGGGCACTGCGGGGACAGGGGGGACACAGGGGGACAGGGGGACAGATGGGCATAGGAGGGACATGGGGACACAGGGAGGGACACATGGATGGACACAGGGACATGGGGAGGGTCACATGGACACAGGGAGGGACACAGGGAAGGGAGGGACATGGGGACACGGGGATGGACACAGGGACACAGGGATGCACATGGGGACAGAGGGATGGACACAGGCAGGGACACAGGGACACAGGGATGGACATGGGGACACAGGGATGGACATGGGGACACAGGGATGGACATGGGGACACAGGGATGGACACATGGACACAGGGAGGGACACAAGGATGGACATGGGGACACAGGGAGGGACATGGGGACACTGGGAAGGACACAAGGACACGGGGATGGACACAGGGATGGACACACGGACACAGGGATGGACATGGGGACATGGAGATGGACACAGGGACATGGGGAGGGTCACATGGACATGGGGATGGACGCAGGGATGGACACAGGGAGGGACACGGGGACACAAGGATGGACACAGGGATGGACACAGGGACACAGGGAGGGACATGGGGACACAGGGATGGACACAGGGAGGGACACAAGGATGGACACAGGGACAGACATGGGGATACACAAAGGGAGGGACACAAGGACACAGGGACACAGGGATGGACATGGGGACACAGGGATGGACATGGGGACACAAGGATGGACACAAGGATGGACACAGGGACACAGAGAGGGACACAGGGATGGGATGGATGCAGGGACACAAGGATGGACACACGGACACAGGGATAGACACAGGGACACAGGGAAGGACACAGGGATGGACACAGGGACACAGAGAGGGACATTGGGACACAGGGATGGACATGGGGACACAGGGATGGACACAAGGATGGACACAGGGAGGGACACAGGGATGGACACACCAGCTCTGGATCCATGGCATGGCTGAGCCATCCCTGTGTCCCCATCCCAGTGTCCCCATCCTGATGTCCCTATGTCCTGTGTCCCGATCCCAGTGTCCCCATCCCAGTGTCCCCATCCCTGCTGTCCCTATCTCCTTCCTGTGTCCCCATCCCCGCGTGCCCGACACAAACCCTGCCGACCCTGCTGCCCTTCTCTCACATGATTTTTTGTTTTGTTTTTTTTTTTCAGGCAATTTCCAGCAATTTCCAGAATTCCTCCCGGCCCTCCCCCCTCTCACTGCCCGGCTAGGGCTGGGGTCAGACCCCAAATCCTGAATCCTGACCCCAAAGGAGCCCCCAAACCCCAAACCCCAAACCCTGCCACAGCCCTTCCAACTCCTACCGCTCCTTTTTGCTTTTTTTTTTTGCTATTTTTTCCTTTTTTTTTTTCTTAAATAGATCTCTCTCTCTCTGAAATAAGTTTTTTTTTTCTTTTCTCTTTTTTTTTTTTTTTTTTAAACACGTGTTTGGACACAAAATAAAGCTTTGGATTTACATGGAAGCTCCTTTCCATGCCACAGAGCCACTTTCCATCCCCACCTCATCCTTGCCTTTCCACCAGAAGGTCCTTGGCTACGAGGGATCCTCGGGGGAGAGCCCCACTTACGATGGGAAGATTGGAAAACGTTAATATAATATCTCTCTTTTTTTTTTTTTTTTGTGATTTTTTTCGCCGCTTTTTTTTCCATTTTTCCTTAAAAAAAAGGGAAGAGAAACATCTTTTAAAGAGAAAAATCGGAGGAAAAGTACTAACTAGATTTTGTGACTTTGTTTTTTTTTCTCAGGTGGCTGTTTCGTCGGTTGGGGTTGGTTTGCTGTTTTGCTTTCATATATATATATATTTCTCATATTTTTTTTTTTTTTTGGTTTAGGAGAGTCCTTGCGCGTTACCCTCATCCGACCCTCCTGCTACATTCAATCCCGGCGCTTCGTTATTGGAATTCTCCTCAAAGTGCTGCTGCTGCTGCTGCTGCTGCTGCTCCTCGCCCTGCGCCGTGTCCTCGCCCTCGTGGCTCTCCGCCAGCGCCCCGTCCTCGGCGCCCGAGGGGGGCACGGCCCCGGCCTCCCTGACCCGCGGCTTGCGGCCGCGCCGCGAGGGGATCCCGTTGCATCCATCCTTTTTAAGGTGCCTGTGCAGGTGGTCGGAGCGGACGAAAGTCTTGCAGCAGCTGTCGCACTGGTACGGCCGCAGCCCCGTGTGCACCCGCATGTGGTTCTTCAAGTCGTAGTTGTGGGCGAAGGCGGCGCCGCATTGCTGGCACAGGTAGGGCTTCTCCCCCGTGTGCTTCCTCATGTGCACCTTGAGCTTGTCCTGCCTGCCCACAGAGAACGGGGGGAGAGGTTAGGGAGGGGGGAAAGGGGGTTTGGGGTGGGGGGGTTTGGGGTGGGGCAGGAGGGAAGGGTGGGGAGTGGGTGGAGTGGGGTGGGAGTGTCTGGGGTGGGGGTGGGTGTTGGTACAGGGCTGGACAGTGGTACAGGGCTGGACATTGGTACAGGGCTGGACAGTGGTACAGGGCTGGACACTGGCACAAGGCTGGACATTGGCACAGGGCTGGACATTGGTACAGGGCTGGACATTGGTACAGGGCTGGGCACTGGCACAAGGCTGGACATTGGTACAGGGCTGGACAGTGGTACAGGGCTGGACAGTGGTACAGGGCTGGGCAGTGCCTGGTGTGGGGCTGGACACTGGTACAGGGCTGGGCAGTGCCCAGTGTGGGACTGGACACTGGTACAAGGCTGGAAGTGCCTGGTGTGGAGCTGGGCAGTGCCTGGAGTGGGGCTGGACATTGGTACAGGGCTGGACACCGGTATAGGGCTGGGCATCAGCACAGGGCTGGCAGTGCCTGGTGTGGGACTGGGCATTGGCACAAGGCTGGACATTGGTACAGGGCTGGACAGTGCCTGGTGTGAGGCTGGGCAATGCGTGGTGTGGGGCTGGACGTTGGTACAGGGCTGGGCATTGGTACAAGGCTGGACACTGGCACAGGGCTGGACACTGGCACAGAGTTGGACATTGGTACAGGGTTGGGCAGTGCCTGGTGTGAGGCTGAGCATTGATACAAGGCTGGACATTGGTACAGGACTGGAAATTGGTACAAGGCTGGAAGTGCCTGGTGTGGGACTGGGCAGCTCCTGGTGTGAGGCTGGGCACTGGTACAGGGCTGGGCAGTGCCTAGAGTGGGGCTGGGCAGCTCCTGGTGTGGGACTGGACATTGGTACAGGACTGGACATTGGCACAGGGCTGGGCAGTGCCCAGTGTGGGACTGGACACTGGTACAAGGCTGGACATTGGTACAGGGCTGGGCATTGGCACAGGGCTAGAAATTGGTACAGGGCTGGACATTGGTACAGGGCTGGAAGTGCCTGGTATGGGGCTGGACATTGTCCCGTACAGGATGGGATCACACTCTGTCACATATGGGGTCACACATTGTCCCATATGGGTCTGAGCAGGGTTTTGGGGTCCCACCCTGCCCCATATGGGTCTCAGCAGGGTTATGGGGTCCCACCCTGCCCCATATGGGTCTCAGCAGGGTTATGGGGTCCCACCCTGCCCAGCCCAGGGCTGATCACAGCTCTGGGGTCACACAGGGCTCCTTTGGGGCCCCAGCTGGGCCCGGGGCCAGCAGAGCCACGTGAGCCGCCGCCGTGGCGGCTCCTGCAGGGGAGAGCAGCCCAAAGCACGGGGCCAGGCCTGGGAACCCCCCTGCCCAGCCCTGCCCAGCCCAACTGAGCCAGCCCAGCTGATCCAGCCCAACTGAGCCAGACCAACTGATCCAGCCCTGCCCAACTGAGCCAGCCCAACTGAGCCAGTCCTACCCAACTGATCCAGCCCAACTGAGCCAGCCCAACTGAGCCAGCCCCGAGCTGGGGCCAGGCCTGGGAACCCCCCTGCCCTGCCCAACTGAGCCAGCCCTGCCCAACTGATACAGCTCAACTGATCCAGCCCAACTGATCCAGGCCTGCCTAATTGATCCAGCCCAACTGATCCAGCCCAGCCCAACCGATCCAGCCCAGCCCAACTGATCCAGCCCTGCTCAACTGATCCAGCCCAGCCCAACTGATCCAGCCCTGCTCAACTGATCCAGCCCAGACCAACTGATCCAGCCCAGAACCTTCTCGCTGTGCCCACAGCATCCCAAAATCCCTAAAGCTCCAGGGAAGGATGGGAGCCCCAAGGTCACGCCCAGCTGCGAGGGACACAGGAATGAGTTTGTGACATTAAAATGTGTCATTTTGTCACTTTATCACCTCCCCCCCACTCTCTGTTCTTATCAGAGCTGCTGCTGCTCCTCCCCCTGCTCTGAGGAGGAACCAGGAAACACCAGGGAGCAAAAATCCCAGGGAGCAAAAATCCCAGAGCAGGGCTGGGAACACCCGGCTGGAGCAGCCCCAGCTCCCCTCCCACAGCTGGGATCCCCTGGAGTGGGGAAGGGGAGCAAAGGGATCCCAAAATCAGGGGGAGATGGAGCCCAGATGCCAAGAACAGCTCCCTGTCCCTGTCCCTGCTCGGGGAGGAGCAGCAGGAATGTTCTGGCTGGATCCTGGTGGTTTAGAGAAGCTTTGTGCAGGGGCCAGGTGATCCTGGGAGACAGCAGGGAATTGCCAGGGAGTGGGGGCAGATCCTCAGCCCAGGGAATGGGAGCGTGGCTGTGGGATCAGTGTGGGATCAGTGCTGGAATCACTGTTGGAATTGCTGATCCCACTGTTGGGATCACTGTGCGATTAGTGTAGGATTGCTGTGGCATCACTGTTGGGATCACTGTGGGATTGCTGCTCTGGTGGGATTGCTGTTGGGATCACTGTTGGGATAGCTGTAGGATCACTGTGGGATCACTGCAGGATCACTATGGGATTGCTGTGGGCTCAGTGTAGGATCATTGTTGGGATCACTGTGGGATCATTGTTGGGATCACTGTGGGATCACTATGGGATTGCTGTGGGATCATTCCAGGATGACTGCAGGATCACTGTGGGATCTCTACAGGATCACTGGGAGATCTCTATGGGATCATTGTGGGATCACTACGGGATTGCTGTGGGATCATTCCAGGATCACTATGGAATCACTGTGGGATCTCTATGGGATCTCTCACTGCAGGATCACTATGGGATTGCTGTGGGCTCACTACGGGATCATTCCAGGATCACTGTGGGATCTCTACAGGATGACTGCAGGATCTCTATGGGATCATCCCAGGATCACTCCAGGATCTCTATGGGATCTCTACAGGGTCACTATGGGATCTCTATGGGATCACTATGGAATTGCTGTGGGCTCACTATGGGATCATTCCAGGATCTCTATGGGATCTCTACAGGATCACTGTGGGATCTCTACAGGATCACTGTGGGATCACTATGGGATCATTCCAGGATCACTATGGGATTGCTGTGGGCTCACTACGGGATCATTCCAGGATCATTCCAGGATCTCCATGGGATCTCTACAGGGTCACTGCAGGTTCCCCCCACCCCTGGCACAGGGAGGTGCCGCGTGGCAGGGCCGGGAGCGCAGGGAGGGCCGGGCTGGGCTGGCACCCTGCCCCTGCCCCTGCCATTATCTGCATTCCTCACTCCCCAACCCAACCCGGCTGGGCGCGGCACCGCGGAGGGGGCAGGGGCAGGACACGGCCCCAAACTGCCCCAAACTGCCCCAGGGAAGGGGCAGGACACGGGGAGGGGGCAGGACATGGCCCCAAACTGCCCCAGGGAAGGGCAGGACACGGCCCCAAACTGCCCCAAACTGCCCCAGGGAAAGGGCAGGACACGGCCCCAAACTGCCCCAAACTGCCCCAGGGAAGGGGCAGGACACGGCCCCAAACTGCCCCAGGGACCCCACAAGGGATGGAGCCCTCAAGACACGACGGAATGGGAGGGCTGAACTGGGTTGGGGGAACTGGACAGAGAGATCTGGGAAGGGAAAGGGGAAAGAAAGGGGAAAGAAAGGGAACAGGGAAAGGGAACAGGGAAAGAGGAAAAAGCAGGCAGGGAACAGGCAGGGAAAGAGAAAAGGAAAGGGAAGGGAAAGGGAACAGGGAAAAGGAAGGAAGCAGGCAGGGAACAGGCAGGGAACAGGCAGGGAAAGGGAAAAGGAAAGAAAAGGGAGCAGGGAAAGGGAAAGAGAAGGGAAAAGGAAAAAGAAGGGAAAGGGAAAGAGAAGGGAAAGGGAAAGAGCAGGGAAAGGGGAGGAAGCAGGCCCCAGGCTCAGCAGGGAGTAGGCAGAGAAACAGGCAGGGAAAGGGAAAGGAAAGGGAAAGGGAGCAGGGAAAGGGAGCAGGGAAAGGGAGCAGGAAAAGGGAACAGGGAAAGGGAGCAGGAAAAGGGAAAGGGAGCAGGGAAAGGGAACAGGGAAAGGGAAAAGGGAAAGG
Source organism: Catharus ustulatus (assembly GCF_009819885.2). NCBI lineage: Eukaryota > Metazoa > Chordata > Aves > Passeriformes > Turdidae > Catharus > Catharus ustulatus. Next base: position 1,211,380 of record NC_046249.1, on the reverse strand, counting down.
GAAAAGAAAAGGGAGCAGGGAAAGGGAGCAGGGAAAGGGAAAGGGAGCAGGGAAAGGAAAAGGGAGCAGGGAAAGGGAGCAGGGAAAGGAAAAGGGAGCAGGGAAAGGGAGCAGGGAAAGGAAAAGGGAGCAGGGAAAGGGAAAAGAAAAGGGAGCAGGGAAAGGAGCAGCCCCAGCCCCTCGCTGCCCCCCAGCAGGGTCAGGGCTGTTCCAGGCTGGGACCCCCACCCTGGCCCGGCCCCGGGCAGAGGAGGCGGTGCCGGCGCGGAGCGGGGTGAGCCCGAGCAGGGTGAACAATATCTCCTTTCTTCCGTGCTGCCCTGGCCCTGCCAGGGGCACAGCAGCCCCCAGCAGGAGCAGGGCCGTGGCAAACGCCCCCAGGAGCTGCACTGGGGCTGCCAAGGACACCAGTGGGCTCCAGGCTCCTGCCAAGCCAAGCAGCAGCACCTCCGTGTGCCACAGAGCCACCCCAAACAATCCCCAAACAATCCCCAAACAATCCCCAAACTCCTGCCTCGCCCACCACGCACACAGCAAGAGCTGCAGCTCTGTTTCCCCTCCACGTGGGGATTCCAGCAGAGCTCAGTGAGTCAGGACAGTGGGATGGTGGCACATGGAGCCCGTGAGACAGCTCAAGTGTCACACCCCCAAATTGCTCGTCTCCCTGGAAAACTTTGGCCTCCAGCCCCAACTCGCCTGTTAGAATGGAAATGAGGTGAGCAGGGAGATAAAATCACCCAGGTCCAGCCCCTGTGCTGAGGGGAGAAACAGGTTTTGTGTGCAGCCCCCCAGTTTGTGTGCAGCCCCTGGGTTTGTGCACAGCCCCTGGGTTTGTGAACAGTCCCCAAATTTGTGTGCAGCCCTGGGTTTGTGCAGAGTCCCTGGGTTTGTGAACAGTCACTGGGTTTGTGAACAGTCCCCCAATCTGTGTGCAGCCTTGGTTTTGTGCACAGACCCTGGGTTTGTGCACAGCCCCCAAAATTGTGTGCAGCCCTGGGTCTGTGTGCAGCCACAGGGTTTCTCTGCAGTCCCCCAATTTGTGTGTAGCCCTGAGTTTGTGCAGAGCCCCTGGGTTTGTGCACAACCTCCAAATTTATGCACAGCCCCTGGGTTTGTGTGCAGCCCCCAAATTTGTGTGCAGCTCCAGGTTTCTCTGCAGTCCCCCAATTTGTGCACAGCCTCTGGGTTTCTCTGCAGTCTCCAGGTTTGTGCACAGACCCTAAATTTGTGTGCAGCCCCCGAAATTTGTGTAGAGCCCCTGGGTTTGTGCACAGCCCCCAAATTTGTGTGCAGCCACCAAGTTTATGCATGGTCCCTGGGTTTCTCTGCAACCCCCTGGGTTCCCCTGCAGCCCCCAGATTTGTGCACAGCCCCCAAATTTGTGTGCAGCCCCGGGTTTGTGCACAGCCCCCAGGTTTGTGTGCAGCCCTGGGTTTGTGCACGGTCCCTGGGTTTCTCTGCAGCCTCCAGGTTTGTGCACAGCCCCAGGCTCCCCTGCAGCCCCCAGGTTTGTGCACAGGCTCCCCTGCAGCCCCCAGGCCCCCCTGCAGCCCCGTGTTGTACCTGGTGAACCGCACGTTGCAGATGTTGCACTCGTAGGGCTTCTCCCCGGTGTGGGTGCGGATGTGGCGCGGCAGCTTCCCGGCGCCCTGGATCACCTTCTCACAGATGGGGCACTTCTGGAATGCTTTGGCCCTGATCTTCTTCTCCACCTTCTGAGACCAGGACGGGTACACGTCGCCCTCGCTGGAACTGCCGAAATATTTCAAGTAATAATCCATGACCCCGTCCTCATCCTTGCGGTCGTCGTCGCCGAGCTGCTGCCGCCCCACCGAGTTGATCATCTGCTGGAGCAGGGCGCTGGCGGCCAGGTCATCCACCTCCCTGCCGTCATCCTCCGTCTCCGTGCCCGTGGGGATGAAACCGGGCGAGTCCCCGGCTTCCTGCGGGTCCAGAGGGCCCCTGGGGGTTCCTCCCTCCTCTTCTCCCGGCGTGGCCAAGCCGCGGCTGCTGTAATGTCCGTTCTGGGAAGGGGAGAACATCCCGCCGCCGCCCGGCTCCTCGTCCTCGCGCTCCAGCCACATGGCCGGGTTGCTGTCGGGGTCACAGTCACTTGCCTTTGGTCTTTCGGTCGGGGTGGCTTGCGAGTAGAAGTCCAGGCCGTTGCAGTTGGACTCCTCCTCCTCCTCTTGGCCTCGGAAGTTCAGTCTCTGAAGGTCTCTCAACTCTGGGTTGGTCCACGGAAAGCTGCCTTGGTGGCCGTTCACGGGGTTGCTCTGGAAGAACTCCAGGTACTCTTTAGCTCTGAGATGGTTCCTCTGATCAATTTGATCTACTGTATCCATCTGGTCATTTTTGGCCAGAATCTTCCTCTCCAGGAGATCCGTGCAGACATCCCTGACGGCCGGGATCTCCAGCAGCGTGGCGGCGTTGAGGATGTCGTTGACGTTGGAAGTGCTGACGGTGAGGGTGGCGGTGTAGGCGAACTCCAGCAGCGCCGACAGCGCGTCCGCGCTCACAAAGTCAATCTCATACACGTTCTGCTGGTCCACCACTAACCCTGAGGTGAAGAGCTTCTTGAAGTACTGGCTGCACGCCGCCAGGACGGAGCGGTGGGTGGGGAACTCCTGGCCTTCCACCAGGATGACCACGTCGCACAGCAGCCCGTTGTTCCTCTGCTCGTTCAGGCTGCTGAGGATGTCGCTGCTGTGATCCGGGAATGGGATCCCTATGGGGCCGTCCACGCCACCCGCCATCTTCCACGCTGAAGGCTGAGGGGGAAGGAGGGGGAGGTTGAGAGTCACAGCGCGGGGACATCGGGGGGGATTGTCCCCAAATTCCCCGAGGGACGCACCCGGCGTGTCCCCTGCGCCCCTCCCGGCGTCCTGCCCGGGCTGTGCTTACCTGGGAGGAGGAGGAGGAGCAGAGCACAGGTGTTCCCAAGTGAGAACAGCTGAATTAGCACGGATCCAGGCCAGAGCAGCCTTGGCAGGGAGCTGGGATCGCCCAGCGTGGGGCTGCGGCAGCCTGAGCCTCCCCAGTGCATCCCAGTGCACCCCAGTGCATCCCAGTGCATCCCAGTGCACCCCAGTGCATCCCAGTGCATCCCAGTGCACCCCAGTGCATCCCAGTGCACCCCAGCGCATCCCAGTGCCGTTCCCATTCCTACTGGGCAGCTCCCCCAGCTCACACAGTGATGGCATCACTGGGAATGCCATTCCCACCCCTGGGAATGTCCCGTGGGAAGGGCAGGGAGAGGGGAGCCCCAGGCACCCCCAGCTGCTGCTGCAGGTGTTGGACAGAGCAGAGCTGAGCCCTGGGAGCCGAGGGAAGGACACTGGGATCAGCAGGTGCCAGCCCCAGACCTGGATCTTGGACAGGCTTCAGCAGGAGCAGCAGCTCTTCCCAACGCCAAGGGTTGGTTTGGAACAAGATAAATAAATAAAGTCACTCCTGACAGATCCACTTGACTCCAAAGGCTGGAAAAGCCCAGGTGGGAAAGGCCTCCTTTGTGAGCCTGAACAGCCCCTAATTCTCCCCCAATCCCAATCTTCTGATCCTAAAAATCAGGAATAACATTTCCCTCCCGTCCATCTCAAGCAGCAAATGCTCCTTGAAGCAGCGACGCCTTTGCTGGAAAATCAATGTAATTCCCCCCATCCCAAGCACTGGGAGCCAAGAAATCCAGGCACAAATCAGTCCAGAAAACACCCTGAGCACCCAAGGTGCTGATTTGCAGCTGGGGAAACTGAGGCACGGCAGGACGTGGCCTGGCCCACGCCATGGGGGGATGGATGAGTCAGGATGGATCCAGAACAGGAATAATTATCCAGGAAACAACAGCCAGCCCCGGGTCCCAGCACGGAGCAGGAGCCCAGGTTGCACAACTCCAGCTTCCCCCACCCACCCCCGGCCTCCTCAGTAGTTTTCCATATTTACTTCTTTTTCAAAAGTTTCGTTAAGCCCAGAAAATAAGTTTAACTTTGGCACCTTCCTGTTTTATGCAGAGAAAAGGAGGGGAAGGCAAGGTTTGAGGCTGGGGAAAAGTGATCTGGAGCAATGTGGATAATCAGCAGCAGGAGGACAGCAGGGTTCAGCTCCCTGCAGGAATGGGATGGGGGTGAGGAGGAGGAGGAAGAAGAAGAGGAGAATCCAGGGGAGTTGGGTGTGCAGGGCAGGCACCACCAAGACCCAGCACCAAAGCCAGGTGGATTCCTGAGACACCTGGGATCCACCCCAGAGCCTCCTGCTGAGCTCCAGGATTTCACCTTTAAGCCCCAATTTCAGGGATTTTTTTTGTTGGTGGCACCGTCCCACACCCAGCCCTGGTTTTGGGGTGACCTTGGGCAAGGTCAGCTCATGGCAGCACCCCCAGGGACCCCCTGAGCTGGAATTCCAGGGAATTATCCCATTCCCAGCTCCAGAGCTCCCTAAAAACCTCCAGAACAGCAGATCCCACATCCCTGCCCACCCCAAACCCAGCACTGCAGCTTTTCCTCCCCAACTCCAGCGAATTCAGGCTGTGTGCAGCACTTGGGAGCTCCAGGCAGGGATGCTGAGGGTGGGATAATGATTCCAGCAGTGTGGGAATGGCTGCAGGGTCATGAGACTGCCCAGGGAGCCTGCTCCAACTCGGCCACCCCGCACACAACACGGCCTTTGTGTGCCACGGCCACCAAGGGTGCCAGGGGGGCAAAGGGGCTGCCCAGAGCCCCCCAGGAATGGATTCAGGGCTTGGAGGCTCCAGCCACATCCAGAGATTGAGTCCTTAAAACATCTCCCTATTCCTTTTCCAAAGGGATGAACAGCCCAGGAATTGCTGATGGGAAATGGGAGCGATCCAAAGAATGGATTTGGGGTTTTGGGAACTTCAAAAATCCCCAATTCCACTGCTTGCTCATGGTAACAGGGCTCAAGGCCACGATGGAATGGGCAAAATCCAATTGGGAACGTCCTGAAGGTGACAAGTGACAAAAGCTGCTGGCACAAACACAGCTCATCCCCTCCCTGGCAAGGAAAAATCTGAACGGGCACCAAGGGGGAGCTTCAGCTCCTGAGCTGAAATTCCAGCAGCTCCATCCTGCCCCTGGCTGCTCCCAGCTCCTGTCCCAGCCTGGGCAGCTCTGCAGGGCTCAGAGGGGACACAGGACACCCCAAAAGTGGCTCTGGGGGACAAGTTTGGGAATGGCTCTCGCAGACAAGTGAGGTGAAATACAGAAAGAGGGGCTGGAGACACAGCAGAGCCCTCTGGTGATTTGGGACATCAGTGACAGCCCTGGTGGGACACCCTGGGCAGCCCCAAAATCCCAAAACAGCTCCACAGGTCAGCCTGGCACACATGGGGATTCCAGACAGGAAAAATGTCATTATTTGGGTGGTGAATGGGAGTGAGGGGAGTTCTGCCCCTCCCTGAGTTGATGTTTCACATCCAGCTGATTCCTGATGGCCTCTGGATGCTGAAATGGAATTCCTGAGGTTGGAAAAGCCCTCCAGGACCACCAGGACCCACCTTGTCCCTTGGACACCTCCAGGGATGGGGGCTCCAAATCTCCCTGGGCAGCCCCTGCCACCATCCAACCGTTCCTGCCATCAGAAATGTTCCCAAAATCCATCCTGGACCTGTCCAACCATTCCTGCCATCAGAAATGTCCCCAATATCCATCCTGGACCTGTCCAACCATTCCTCCCATCAGAAATGTCCCCAATATCCATCCTGAACCATCCAACCATTCCTGCCACCAGAAATGTTCCAAATATCCATCCTGAACCTGTCCAACCATTCCTCCCATTAGAAATGTTCCAAATATCCATCCTGGACCTGTCCAGCCATTCCTGCCATCAGAAATGTTCCCAAAATCCATCCTGGACCTGTCCAACCGTTCCTGCCATCAGAAATGTTCCCAATATCCATCCTGGACCTGTCAAATCATTCCTCCCATCAGAAATGTCCCCAGTGTCCATCCTGGACCCCTCCAACCATTCTTGCCATCAGAAATGTTCCAAATATCCATCCTGGACCTGTCCAACCATTCCTCCCATCAGAAATGTTCCCAAAATCTGTCCAACCATTCCTGCCATCAGAAATGTCCCCAGTGTCCATCCTGGAGCTGTCCTGGTGCAGCTCCAGCCGTTCCCTCCTGTCCTGTTGTCCCCTGGGAGCAGAACCTGACCCCTCCTGGCTGCCAGCCCCTGTCAGGGAGTTGTGCAGAGCCAGGAGGTCACTCCTGAGCCTCCCCAGCTCCCTCAGATCTTTTCCAGACTCTTCCCAGCTCCATTCCCCGCTCTGGGCTCACTCCAGAGGGGCCAGACCAGGACACAGCAGCCCAGCTGTGACCTCCCTGCTGCCATTTTATTTTATTTTCCTTTTTTAAATTCAATTTCTCACTTCTCTCTCCTCCTCCCAGACCCACCCCCAGCCCAAGAGCAGCACCCAGAGCTCACTGAAACCCCTGAGCTTGTGCTTCCCTCAGCAGGATGTCACCCAATCCCTCTCCTCCAGGAGCTCTGGAATTTGACATTTACATTCAAATGAGACGACCACATCAAGATGGGATCACGACCAAAAGTGCTGACAAACACCTCTTTAATTACCAGTTTTCCACAGAACCTCAGTGGGTTGTTTTGTTGGTTTTTTTTTTTCTTTTCTCTGCTTTAAAATTTAGAGGAAGCTGAGCAGTTTGGGAGGGCTCAGGAAGGCACAGGTGGAAGAGTTTGGGAAATGGGAACAGCCAATGTTCTCTCTAATCCAAAAAAAATCCCAAAACTCTCTCCAGAGGCTGAGGTGCCACCCAGTGCAGCAGCACAGGTGAGAACTTGAGCAACACCTGGAAAGGAGAGGCAGCATCACCCCAGCCATGGAGCAGAGGCAGCTGCAGGGAATCCTGCCCTGCACAAAGAAACAACTCCTGGGAAGGGCTGAGCTCTGGGGGAGAGGGGATGGATTCAAACTGACAGGCTGGGATGGGATATTGGGAGGGAATTCCTCTCTGGGATGGAATTCCCTGGAATTCTCTGGCTGCCCCAGATCCCTGCAAGGAGCACAGTTGATACTGGAGGATGTCTCTACCCATGGCAGGAATATTTAAGGTCCATCCAACCCAAACCATTCCAGAATTTGGGATGCTCAGCCTCTTGCTCAAGGTGCCCAAGGATCCTGAGTTTCTCTGGGATTTCCTGGAGCTAACTCACACGACTGAGGCAGGGCAGCCAGGGAAGAATTATCAAAATAATAATTTTTTATACAAAAAAAACCACCCCAGTGGTTGCTGCCCAAGTCCCAAACACCATCCCAGCTGCAGAAATGAACACTGAGCTCAGACCCCACAACTCCTCACCTCTTTGGGTAGAGAACCCAAATCCCTAAATCCCAGGCCCCCCATCCTCCTGCCAGCTGCAGGGACAGCTCTGCTGTGTGCACAGGGCTGAGGCAGAGCCTGGGCTGCCACCCAGCCCAGGACAGGCCCCAGCAGGTCCCTCTCCCTCCCTCCCTCTGCCCAGGATCCACCCAAAGCTCAGCCAGGGCCTGGGGACACACACCTTGCACGGAGCAGGAAGGGAAGGAGGAGTTTTGGCTGCTTGGGGGAAGTCACAGCTCCCCACAGAGCCATGGAAACTCTGCTCCCAACAAGGAAGGGTCACACTATCCCAATTATCTGGACCTGGAGAAATGCTGGGTGTTCCTGAGAGGAAGACTCTGCACTGTGGGAAAAATCAAGATTTAAAAAAAAAAAAACAACTCCTCAGCATGCTTTTATCTTAAATAAAACTGAAGTGGGAAGAAATCCTTGGTCTTGAGAAGGCATCAATGGCAAAGAGTGAATTCCAGCTTTCTTCTGTCCTGACTGCACAGCCCATCTGGGGTAACATGACCAAGATCATGCAGCTCTTGAAGTGAAGAGACAGGAGCAGCAGCAGCTCCCTGCAAATATCTGTGGGCTGCTCTGGACAATCTGGCTCTGTTCTCCAGGCTGGGGCACCCATCCCCTGCAGCTCCCAACAGGGAAAAGCGACCACAGCTCTGCATTTGGGATGTGAGGAATGAGACTGAGCCACAGGAGGAGGGCTCAGCTGTTCCCAAAGAGGCTCCAGGTCCCAGCCCTGCTCCAGGGCTCTTCTGGTCCTTCCAAACATCACAGCATCCCTTTTTTTTTGTCCTTTGGATGCTGGAATGCTGCTGTAAGGGCTTTGGACAAGGAGTGACAGGAGAAGGGGGAATGGATTCAAACAGAGTAGGTTTAGATGGGATATTGGGAAGGAATTCTTCCCTGTGAGGGTGCAGAGAATGGAATTCCAAGAGAAGCTGTGGCTGCTCCATCCCTGCAGTGCCCAAGGTCAGGTTGGACAGGGCTTGGAGCAGCCTTGAACACTGGGAGGTGTCCCTGCCCATGGGATGAGCTTAAAGGTCCCTTCCACCCCAAGAACTCTGTGATGAGTCAAAGTCTGACACTCAAGGTGAAGTGGAAGAACACCTGAGATGTTCTGGCAGCCCCAGCAGCTCCCCCTGGCTCAGCCCAACCTCGTAACCAAAGCAGCCGGGCTGTGCTGGCCAGGCCCGACCTGCCAGGGAGGTTTTTTCTCCTCTCCCTGCTCTGGGAAGATGTGTCTGGGCAGCACAGGAAGCTCCAACCCCCTCCTACAGCCCTTGCACACCCAGAAGCTGCTCCCAGGGAAGGGGAATCTGCCCCAAACCCTGCAGATCCTGGGGCACAGAACCACAAATCCACAAATCAGAGTCCCCACTGTGGGTTGGGAGGGACCTTGAAGTTTGTCCCCTTCCATCCCATGGGCAGGGACACTTTCACTGCCCCAGGGTGCTCCAGCCTGGCCTTGGACACTTCCAGGGATCACCACAAATTCCATCCCAGCCTCTCCCTACCCTTCCCAAGGTCCCAGCCATCCCTGCCCTCGTGAAGGGAAAAGCCAAATCTCTCCATGAACCATTGATGGCCAGGAAGGATCACCTGAATCCACCAGGATTTGACAGGAAAGGAGAATCCCACATCCTGCAGCTGCTGCCAAGGGAACTCTGGCAGGGAGAGCAACTGCTCTGAGCATCCCTCAGATCCTCCAGGAGCATCCCAGGAACTTCAATGGAATAAAAATCCAAAGCAGGAACCATGGAGGGACCACAGTGGAGCAGGGAGCACCCAGGTCAGGTTGGAGGTCTGGGATTCCTCATCAGGAATTGTTGGGAATGTTGCTCTGGAGCCACCAGGAAGAGAGGGGTTTGTTCCCCTTGGTTTTCCCAAACTTCCCCTGAATTCCAGTGGTTCTCACATGCTGGCCCAGACAAGCCAGCTGTGGAATTGTGGAAGTGTCCCCAAGGAACAGCTCACTGCAGCTCATCCCTGAGGACAGGGACAGGCTCTGCACTCCCAGGAAAGCTGATGGAGCTCCCAGAGACACAGCTCCCTCTCCAAGGATTCACCCAATGTCCCATTCCCCTGGGATGGCATTTCCCAGCAGGGCACAGCACAGCTCCTGGGAAATGGCATTTTCTGGCCAAGGGCAGGACAGGGACCCTGCTGACAAACACTGGGGCTGCTCTGGAGGATCCCAAATGTGCAGCTCAGGCACTGGAGCCTCCCTGAGCTGCCAGGCTCAGCCCTGACAGCACCAAACTCCTCTCATGTTGCAAGGTGAGCCTGAACTGGTTCCTCCACCCTGCCCTCCTTGCCAATTTTCTCCTTTGTCATCAGAGGCCGGATTTAATCCGGCAGGAATGTGCCTTGGTGTGAGCCTGGGGAGTCTCCCACCCCAGCTCTGGGTGTCAGGGGTGTTTTTTTGGGGTGAGAAGCCCCCTCCATCCCCAGCACTGTCCCTCTGCCTGTGCTGGGATTGTCCCTGACAGCACCAACAGGTCCCAGGAATTTCCCTGCATTGAGACAGAACAAACCTCAAACTGCTGAGAGCTGCTCAAAGACCCTCAAAAAAAACCCTCAATCCCAAAACCCACCTCTGGTCCAGCAACTCCCAGGTCTCCCTCAGCCCTCAGGCTAAGCTGAGCCTATCTGAGCTCAGCCCTCAGGCTAAGCTGAGCCTATCTGAGCTCAGCCCAGCGCCCAGGATACCCCAGCAGCCCTGGGAACTCCCTGTTCTGCTGCTCAAACAAACCCTTCTCACACCCTCCAACAGCCTCCACGTGGCTCCTGTGGGAAAGCTCCCTGATTTTGGGAGATTCTGGACAGCACCAGGCCATGGCTGAGCCAGCCACAATTCTCAAAAATAATTTAAAAGTCTCAGGAGTTACATGGAAAAAGGGGGAACTGCACAGAGCACGAGGTTGTGCGTGCTGCAGGAGCAGCTCTCTCCCAGGAGGGTTTTTTCCCAAACTGGGATCCAGGCAGGAATAAGCAGCTGCTATTCCAAAAAGGCAGCGTGGGGCCTCTCAGCCAAGGGAGCAATTGAGGACTCCAAGGTTGAGCCCCCAGCTGCTCCAGATCACAGCAGGTCACGCTTGGATTCCCCTTCCCCTCCAGAGCCCAAAGCCAAAATCCCCCCAAAGTCAGTCCAGAGTTTCCTTGAGAACATCCAAACCTTCATCCCACATTCCCCCTCTCCTGTCACAGTTCCTGAACTCAGAGAATCCCTAAAAATTGCTCAAACCCAAATCCCCCCCATTCCCACAGGTCCCAGACAGCATTTACCCCTTCACCCCACACTCCTGTCCCCCTGACACTGAAACAGAAATCCCTAAAAGCTGCTGAAATCCCAAATCCTCCCATTCCCAGGGGTCCCAGACAGCATTTACCCTTCACCCCACACTCCTGAACCCCTGACTCTAAACAGAAATCCCTAAAAACTGCTCAAACCCCAAATCCTCCCATTTCCATGGGTGCCAGACAGCATTTACCCTTCACCCCACACTCCTGAACCCCTGACTCCAAACAGAAATCCCTAAAAGCTGCTCAAATCCCAAATCCTCCCATTTCCATGGGTGCCAGACAGCATTTACCCTTCACCCCACACTCCTGTCCCCCCGTATCCTAAACAGAAATCCCTAAAAACTGCTCAAATCCCAAATCCTCCCATTCCCAGGGGTCCCAGACAGCATTTACCCCTCACCCCACACTCCTGTCCCCCTGACTCTAAACAGAAATCCCTAAAAGCTGCTCAAATTCCCCCATTCCCATGGGTCCCAGACAGCATTTACCCCTTCACCCCACACTCCTGTCCCCTATCACATCTCTCCTGACTCCTAAACAGAGACCCCTAAGTGCTGCTCAAACCCCAAATCCCCCCATTCCTGTGCTGCAGGAGCCCCCAAAATCCCTGTCCCTGTCCCAGGGTTCCCTCTGCAGCCCCGTGTCCCCTCTGCCACTCCTGACATTCCCTGCCCCAGGCTCTGGCATTCATTTAATTGCCTCAAATGACACCTCACAGACCGGTTGTTCTTTTCCACACGGGCAAAGGTGGGGGAGAAAAAAAAAGAAAAATATAAAAAAAGGAACATAAAAAAAAGGAAAAAATTTAAAAAAGGAAAAAAAAAGGAAAATAAATAAAAGAATAAGAGTGGAGTTTGGTGAGAGAGCAGGGCAGGGCAGTCCCTTATGTAATTCCCAGTTTGTGGATTAGCAGGCAGCTCGTGCTGCCGTTCCCAGCTCGGGGGGATGATGAGAAATTGTGAATCCCCACAGCAAGAGGGGGATCCATCCCCAGCCAGGCTCTGCTGCCACCCAGCTCCTTCTCCTCGTGCTGGGAGCACAGGGATGCAGGGAGGGAGGGCAGGCTGATCCCTGGGCTCTGCCTGTCGGGGCAGGAAGAACTGCACAGCACCAACCTGTAGCTACAAGCCCACCTCCAGCACCTTCCCAGCTCCAGCAAACACCGGAAAAAAAATTAAAAAATAAAAAAAAAAGACATTTACTCGCTGGTATCCCGGGAAATGAGGAGGTGCACAAAGCAGGAAGGAAATGGGTGCAGGAGGGGAGGGGAAGGAGTTAAAAGGAAGAATTGGGAGCATCCTCTGCAGGGCAGGGACAGGGCTGGGAGGGCACAGAGCAGGAGGGAGGGATGGCCAGCAGTGTCCAGCCCCAGGACACGCTGCAGCCTCACATTTTGCAGGGATGGGCTGCTGGGGATTGCCAGGGGATCTGCAGCTCATCCCCTCGATGTGCCCTTGGCTCCCACCTGAGCCCCGGGGCAGCTCGCAGCCGTTTCCAGTTTCTCGCACCTTGTCGAACTAAGCTGAGCTCTATAGTTCCCTTCCACCTGCAGCTGCCGCGGGACAATCCCAAATGTCCCAATGTCCCAAATGTCCCGAATGTCCCACATGTCCCCGAATGTCCCAAATGTCCCCGAGCTGCTCAGCCTCCGGGGGGAAGGAGCGGCTCCGGGTGGGGAAATCGCGTCCCGGTTGTGCCACCGGAGCCAGCGGGAAATTGGAACTGAGCGCAGGGAAGGCGATACGGGCAGGGGGCTGGGCGAGGAACAATCGGCCCTGGCCACTGGCAGAGGATCCCAGCGCTTGCCTGACCTCGTTTAACTCTCGCTGCCGTCCCGGAGCTGAGCTGGGCTGTGCCGGCACCATGAACCAGTTTGGATTTGGGATAAACGCCGCTCTCATCCCCATCTCCCTCCCTTCTCCCCGAGTTCTGCTCCTCAAAAGGGTTTTAATTACAGACTGGCACCGCTCTGCTCGAATTTGAGGTTAAGGCTGGTTGAGAGCAGAGTTAAAGCAACTGTTTATTGCCTGGGCTGGGAGAGATAACGAGTCGGGCTCTAATTGTTCAACTTCCAAAAAACTCAGCATCCCGAGACGGGGAGGAAAGCCTCGAGTGGCAGTTTTAATCGAGATTAAAGTACAGCTCTCAAGCATTTAAACTCAGTGTCAAACGCAGACCTGGGATTTCACAGTTTTTAGGTGGGATCCTGCAGTCAAACCCCAAATAAGATCAATATTTTGATCCCAAAATAAGGTTATGAAGGGAGACAGGAGCACCCAAACCAGCAGAGAGCCTCGGTGGCAGCATAAATTTCACCCCTCATTTGCGTCCCGTGCCCACATCCAAATTCCCACGCTGGGGAGAACAACTGGAATTTTTAATTCTGCTTCCAAAAGTCACCAAACACGAAGGGAAGCCGGCGCCCTCGCCGTGCCAAATTAATTCCACCCAGCTCCTCCACGGAGCAGAGCCCCTCAGGAAGCCACAGCTAAAGATCTCCACCAGACCCACGGCCACAAGATGAAATACGAGTGAAAAACGATTAATAATTAAAATTAAAAAAAAAAAAAAAATAGGCAGAGGAAGAGTTGCAGAGCAGCACAAAGTGAAGGACTACTTTCATTCACCACCACATTTATTAAGAGCTCCTGCCTTGCAAAACCCTCCCTGGAGTTACTGAGGCAATTAAGGCTTGGTGGAAAAATCCCACCATCTCACCCGTGTTTGGGTTGCGCCTCTTCACTCCCTCTTTCACCAGAACAAGCCTAAACAGGGGCCAGAATGAATATTAAACAAGAAAGGCTCCTCTCTAATAAACTCCTCAGTTTCTCTCGGCCTCTTTTATTTTTTTTTTTTTTGAAAGTAGTTGAAATCCAACAACTCCAGCAAAACCATCAGAATTAAAGCCAGCCCAGCTCTTCCTGCTCAGCCTCCAGAAGAGCCCACACGCTGCAATTTCCAACCAGGACTGGCAGAATCCTTGAGAAATCACACAATTCCTTGAAAAATACCACCAGCAACCACCCCAAACACTTTTGGAAAGCGCCACGATGACCTTTTAGCTCCGTTGCTACGCTGAGCACAACTTCAACCCTCATTAGGTTGTAAATTCTTCCAGGCAGAACCTTTCTCTCCCCATGTCCATAAAATAGTTATGATATAAGTTATGGTTTTGATAGCCAGGACAACGAACAGCCCTGAGAACACGGCTGCTCTTGAACTGGGACCGGCAGCAAACTCTTACCGAGAGTCCTTGAGCCCAAAGAAACTTTGGCTGCCCAAAGAAAACTTTGGCTTCCCAAAGAAACTTTGGCTTCCCAAAGAAACTTTGGCTGCCCGAACTCGTCCTGCCCTGCAGCCGAGGGTCTGCAGGAGCTGGGAACAGGGAGAGCCAGGCAGGGCCCGGCAGTCACGTCCGAGGGGTTGTACAACAGGAACTGTTGCTTTCAGCACAGCAACGCTGGGATTTACACGTTTTTCTGCCGGTGCTGCCCGAGTCCCAGCGCTTTCCATGGAATCATGGAATAACCTCGGCTGGAAGGGACCTGCAGGGATGGTCCAGCCCAGCACTGACACCCCGATAATCCCATGGCAGCGGTGTCCAGGTGTTGCTGGAGCTGTGGCAGCCTTGGGGATGGGACCATTCCATGGGGAACCTGTCCAGCTCCCCACCACGCTCTGGAAATAAAACCTTTTCCTGATATCCAAGCTCAACTTTTCCCACACTCCTGGAACAGCACAGCCAAGGAACCTTTCCCGACGTGTCCATGACTTTGTCCCACTCCAAGGGGAGCAGCACAGGGACCTTGGGCTGTGTCACAGCACAGCAATTTGGGGCACCTGACCCGAGCCCCGCAGGGGGATGATGCCGAGCAGGCACTGCCGGGTCCCCGGGCACGCAGGGAATGTTTTTGGCAGGACCGAGGGATGCTGCCCCTCACGCCGAGCCCCGGCCGGGCTCTCTGCTGCGCAGTCCCGCGGGGGGAGCAGCTTATCCCGCCGGGCTCCTCCGGGCAGCAGCGCCCCAGCCCCGCGGGGGGATTATCACCGCGGCCCCCCCTGCCCGCAGCCGGCCGGGGGGAGATAAGGGACGCCCGAGGGGGGTAAAAACAAACCCGGCCGAGCAGGGCCGGAGCGGGGCGGGCAGGGCCGGGCCCGGCGCCCCCCGGCCGGCAACGACCTTGGGGTGCGCGGGGACGGCCCGGCCCGACACCCCCGCATGGGGCGGCCCCGGGGGACCCCACCCAGGACCGGCCTCCCCCCGCCGCCGGCCCGGGCCGCCCCCCCCGCGGGGCCCACAGGGAGCCTTGGCCGGGCGCCACGACCCCACCCCTTCCCCCGGGCGGGCGGGCGGGCGCCGCAATGGAGGCCGGGGGGAGGCGGGGGCGGGGGGCGCCGGGGGGAGGAGGAGGGGGGGGTGAGGTGTCGGTGGCGGCCCCGAGGTGGCGGAAAGGCGGGCGGGGGTCGCGGCGGTGCCGGGAGCGGGCGGGGGTCGCGGGCCCGGGCTGGGGGGGCCGCGCAGGCCCCGCCGCGCCCGTCCCCGGCCACCCCGCGCGGCGCCCGCCATTGGGCCGGGCGGCGGCGGGCGGGGCGGGCGCGCGGGGCGGAGGGCGCGCCCCGATTGGCCCCGCCCGCTGCCCATCAACACGCCTCCCGCTCGCCGCGCGCGCGTGGGGCGCTGGGAAGCGCAGTCCGCTCGCCCACCGGCACCTGCGGCGCGGCGGCGCTCAGGGACTACAGCTCCCAGCAGCCCCAGCGCCGCGCTCCCCCCCCACTCCTCCCCTCTCCCAACCCTTCCCCCCCCCCCCCCCTCCGCGACCCCCCCAGCACGGCCCGGCCAAGTACAACGTATACGGAGGGGGGGGGCGGAGGGGGGGGGCAGCCCCCACCCCCCCCCCGCAACGGACCCAACCGACCCCTCCCCACCCCCCCACTCCCCCCCACTACCCCCGGGGAGGGGGGGGGAGGGTCAGGCCTGAACCACCCCCCCCCCCCCTCCGCCATGCGCGACCCCCTCCCCTCCCCCCTTCCGCGCCCACCCCTCAGTTCCGTACCGGGCGGGGGCCGAGCGGTCCGGGCGAGCGGAGCGGGCCGCGCCGTGCCGAGGCGGGCGGGCCGGGCCGTGCGGGCGGGCGGAGCAGGCTCTGGCCGCCCCGCGGGAGCTGCTCGCCGAGGCCCGTATGCGGCTCCTTCCTGCTCCGGCCGGGGCCGCCCCGCTCTTAAAGGGGCCGCGCGCCGCCCCCCCCCGCCCGCCGCCCCCCCCGCGGGGCGCAGCCGCCTCCGGCCGGGGGGGGGCGCAGCGCGGAGCGGCCGCGGGGGGGGACGGGGGGGTTCGGGGGGGGCGCGCCCGGGGCAGCCCCGCTCAGGGACCCCGCTGACCCCCCCCGGGCCGCGCGCGGAGTGGGACGGTCCGCGCGCCCCCCCCCCCCAGCCAAACACGCGCGTGACTGCGCGAGCCGGACCCACGCGTGTCACATCGCGGTGTCACCTCCCCGCTGTGAGTGTCGCACTGTCACACAGACCCCAGACCCACGCGTGTCACGCGGTGTCACCTCCCCTCGGGAGTGGCACACAGACCCCAGACCCACACGGTGTCACCTCCCCCCGTGAGTGTCACACGGACCCCAGACCCGCGCGTGTCACTCGGTGTCACTTCCCCCCGGGAGTGTCACACTGTCACACAGACCCCAGACCCACACGGTGTCACCTCCCCCCCGGCAGTGTCACACTGTCACACAGACCCCAGACCCATCCGTGTCACGCGGTGTCACCTCCTCCTAGCAGTGTCACACAGACCCCAGACTCACGCGTGTCACTCTCTGTCACCTCCCCTCCTCCGATGTCACACAGTCCCCAGACCCACCCGTGTCACATCACGGTGTCACCTCCACTGCATGTCACACGTCCCCAGACTCACCCCAGGTCCCTTCTGGGTCACCCCACGGGTCACCCTGGTGTCCCCAAACCCTCTGGTGTCCCCCTTTGTGTCACCCTGCCCACGTGTCACCCCCTGGGGCACCTCTGTGCTCCCGTGTCACCCCACAGGTCCCTTCTGGGTCACCCTCCCCACTCGTGTCCCCTCCCGGGCCACCTCCCTCGTGCCCTCTGGGTCATCCCCTTCCTGTGCCTCGCTCCCTGCCCCCCCAAAGCCACCCGTGTCACCTCGTGTCACCTGCCCCCGTGTCCCCAAACCCCACCCAGGACCCCTCCCTGTCCCCCCCACGCCCCTAGACCCACCCGTGTCACCCCACAACGCTCCTCCCTCCCCCTCCAGGTCACCTCCCCGAGCCACCACGTGCCACCTCGTGTGTCGCCAATGTCCCCCCCCCTCCCCGCCACCCCCTGCCCGTGTCCCTCGGGATCCCCCCCCGGGCGCTGGGAAGGGGACACGGAGCCCAAGGTCGCGGTGGGCTGGCAGCCAGCCTGGCAAGGACGGGACAAAGCCGGGCCTGCCGGGGGCGGGGGGGGGACACGGGGACACACGGGGACACAACCGGGCTGTCCCCACCCGGGCGGGGCTGTGGCACGGCACGGAACAGCTCCCGCAATTCCAGCGCACGCGGGGCGAGATTTTGGGGTGGATTTGGAATTAATCATCATTGACGGGGGGGGGGGTTAATTAATTAAAGGAAGAGAAAGCGAGAAAAGCAAAGCTCGGGGGGTTCCGTTCCACGCTCGGCTCTCTGGGATTTCCCCTTTTCCCCCTTTTAAAAATTTTTTTCCTTTTTTTTTTGCCTTAAATAACCCCAGCTCAGCCCCCCGGGGGGGTTTTGGGGAGGTTTTGGGGGGGGTTTTGGGGGGGGTTTGGGGAGGTTTTAGGGGGATTTTGGCTCATGAACCCCACGGAGCAGGTGGGGAAACTGAGGCAGGGTGGGCTGGGGGTGGGGATTGAGCCCCCAAAGGGAGCGGGGGGAGGTTTTGGGGAGGGGTTTGGGGTGGGGGGAGGTTTTGGGGAGGGGTTTGGGGTGGGGGGAGATTTTGGGGTGGGGTTTGGGGTTTGGGGGCTGCCCCTCCCTGCCCTGCCCCAGCAGCTCCCGAGCGCTTTCGTTTTTCCCCGGCACCGCCTGGGGCACGCCCAGGGTGTCCCCCCCAAAAATCTGAACCCCCAGAGTGTCCCCCCCAAAATCTGAACCCCCAGGGTGTCCCCCCCCAGCACTGGGGGTACCCCAAAATCAGCTGGAAAATCCCACCCCACCCACCCAACCTCGCAGACCCCAAACCCCCTCCTCAATTCCACCCTAAAAAATGAACAAGGGTTGGGGATCTCCTTTTCCAGCCTGGCTTTCCTCCCAAAATGCTGTTGTGGCACAAGGGTTGGGGTCACCCTCACCTTGGGGACCCCCTCCTCAATTCCCAGGTGGCACCCCAGGATTGTGGAGGACCCCAAAACATCAGAAAAAACCAAACCAGGACCCCCCAAAGGAGCCAGGGGTCAGGGAACACAGCATGGGAATCCCAAAAATGAACCTGGAATTGGGGATGGCACCGTGGAATATCCAAAATTGTCCCTAAAAGAGCCTGGAATTGAGGATGACACCATGGAATATCCAAAATTTTCCCAGAATGAGCCTGGAATTGGGGATGGCACCGTGGATTATCCAAAATTTTCCCAGAATGAGCCTGGAATTGGAGATAGCACCATGGAATATCCAAAAAATGTCCCTGAGAGAGCCTGGAATTGGGGATGGCACCACGGAATCTCCAAAATTTTCCCAGAATGAGCCTGGAATTGGGGATGTCCCCATGCTGCTGTCACCCCCTGCATCCTTCACAGCAGAAAAACTGCAAAATATTTTCCCATTTTGGGCTGAATTGAGATTTTTCCACCTCGTGCCCACCTCAAATACTGAACACCCCTTAATATTTTTCACCTCTTGCAAATATTTCCCACCGGATTTAAAGGTCCTTGGATCCCAAAATGTGTCAGGATCGTTCCGGTGTCTCTCGCTCCCGCTGGAGGCAGCGCTGGACAGAGCATCCCAGGGAGAGGCACGGGCACATCCCAGCGCTGCCGGCCGGAATTCCGGCTCCAAAAATGTCAAACCCGGTTCAAAAAATGTCAAACCCGGTTCTAAAAGGGTCAAACCCGGTTCTAAAAGGGTCAAACCCGGTTCCAAAAGGGTCAAACCCGGTTCTAAATGGGTCAAACCCGGTTCCAAAAGGGTCAAACCCGGTTCTAAAAGGGTCAAATCCGGTTCTAAAAGGGTCAAACCCGGTTCCAAAAGGGTCAAACCCGGTTCCAAAAGGGTCAAACCCGGCTCCAAAAGGGTTAAAAAAAACCCACCCGGAGCACAAGGGAGCAGAGAAACCGCCTGGAAATGTAAAGTGCCGTTTATTTATTATTTTTTTTTTTCCCCCACCCGCCCCTTCCCCACACAATCCATGATGAAAATATCGAGTTTAAAAAAAAAAAAAAAATAATTAATTGCACCACCGAACTGCTCCATCCACGCTCTCCTCCTTTTTCCTCCTCTTCCTCCTCCAAAATCCAGCACCAAAACTTATGGAAAACAGCCCAAAACTTGAGGAACTTTCCCCATTTCCCTCATAAAATAAGAGGCAAAATCCATCCCAGGGGGGTTCAAGCACAGACCCCCCAAATCTGGGGTGTTCTCCCCAAAATCTGGGGTTTTCCCCCCCAAAAATTGGGGTTTTCCCCCCCAAAAAATTGGGGTTTTCCCCCTTTGGGGATGAGGTTGGCCCCCAGGCAGGGCAGTGCCTTTGTCCTGTGCTGGAAAACAGGAAAGGAAAAGGGGTGAGGGATTTTATTTGGGGTGACCCAGCCCTGGTTGGTAATTTTTGGGGGGGCTGCCAGCCTGACTGAGTGAAAAACAGCCAAAAAAATAAAAATAAAATTAAAAAAAAAAAAGGAAAACACCAAAAAATTCCCACCAAACTTCCCAAATCCTCATGGGGGACTCAGGAGTTGCCAAACCCACATGGGAGGGGAATGATTCACCCCAAAATCCACGTGGTGAGAAGGGAGGGACAAGGCAGGGACAATGTGGGGTTGGGATCAGGAGGTTCTGGGTGGGTTCAGCCCTGCCCAGGGGGCTCCAACAGGGAATCCTGGAGCTTGGCCACGTCCAAAAGGGCTGAGGCCACCCCTGGGATGGGCTGGAGGCAGCCAGAGGGGAAAATACAGCCTGGAGAAGGGGGAAAATACAGACTGGAATGGGGGAAATGCAGACTGGAGAGGGGGAAATGCAGCCTGGAGAGGGGGGAAATGCAGCCTGGAGAGGGGGGAAAATTCAGACTGGAGAGGGGGGAAAATTCAGACTGGAGAGGGGGGAAATTCAGACTGGAGAGGGGGGAAAATTCAGACTGGAGAGGGGGGAAAATTCAGACTGGAATTGGGGAAATTCAGACTGGAGAGGGGGGAAAATTCAGACTGGAATGGGGGGAAATTCAGCCTGGAATGGGGGGAAATTCAGCCTGGAATGGGGGGAAATTCAGCCTGGAATGGGGGGAAATTCAGCCTGGAATGGGGGGAAATTCAGCCTGGAATGGGGGGAAATTCAGCCTGGAATGGGGGGAAATTCAGCCTGGAATGGGGGGAAATTCAGCCTGGAATGGGGGAAATGCAGCCTGGAGAGAGGAAACTCAGCCTGGAATGGGGGAAATTCAGCCTGGAGGGTTCCCTGTGCCCCCCATGGCATCAGGACAGGGACCCCAAGCCCAGACAAGGCCACCAGGAACAGCAGGGCTCTGCTCCACCTCTCCAGGGAAGGAAAATCCACCCTGTCCCCTCAGCTGGACACTGAAAATTGGGAGCCATCCCCATCCCCATCCCCAAACCCAGCTCAGGACAAGGCCAGGATTTAAAAGAACCCTTTAAAAAGCAAAGCAGGCAAAGAGATCCCTGCTCTGCCCCCACAGCCAGGGCCCAGGCAGGACAGGGACACTGCTCTGGGCACCCTGGGCAGGGATTTTCCATTCCTGATCCCTCTGATTCTCCACCCCTGATCCCTCTGATTCTCCATCCCAAAGACAAAAGCAGGGAGGAGGTGAAGCATCAGCATCACCAGCCCTGCACCACCTCACCCCCTCCATCACCTTCTCTTTTAACCCCAGTGAAAACACATTGCCAAACCAAAATAAACCCAAAATAAAGACAAAAAAAAAAAAAAAAAGGAAAAAAACCAACATAAGCAGCACCACAATTCCCAAGTGTCAGGAGGTGTCAGGAGCTCCAGAGCTGGAGCAGAGGCCTGGAACAGCCTCACACCCCAACCCTGCTGGGCAGCCCCAGGGGATGGAGCTGCTGCTGGGGGTCCAGAGATTTGGGGGATCCAGAGATTTGGGGGGATCCAGAGATTTGGGGGGATCCCAGAGTTTTGGGGGGATCCAGAGCTTTGGGGGGGGATTCCAGAGCTTGGGGGGGGGATTCCAGAGATTTGGGGGGATCCAGAGATTTGGAAGGATCCCAGAGCTTTGGGGGGGATCCCAGAGCTTTGGGGGCTCTGGAGTTTGGGGGGATCCCAGAGTTTTGGGGGGGATCCCAGAGCTTTGGGGGGGCTTCCAAAACTTTGGGAAGGCTCCCAGAGCTTTGGGGGCTCTGGAGCTTGGTGGGGATCCAGAGATTTGGGAGCTCCAGAGCTTTGGGAGGGAGGCTCCAGAGTTTTGGGGGATCCAGAGCTTTTGGGGAGGATCCCAGAGATTTGGGGGGATCCAGAGTTTTGGGGGAATCCAGAGCTTGGGGGGGGAATCCCAGAGCTTTGGGAGCTCCAGAGCTTTGAGGGTTCTCCCAGAACTTTGGGGGTTCTGGAGCCTGGGGGGATCCAGAGCTTTGGGGGGAATCCCAGAGCTTTGGGGTCCAGAACTTTGGAGGCTCTGGAGCTTGGGGGGATCCAGAGCTTTGGAATCCAGAGCTTTTGGGGGGGATCCAGAGCTTTGGGATCCAGAGCTTTTGGGGGGGATCCAGACCTTTGGAATCCAGAGCTTTTGGGGGGATCCAGAGCTTTGGGATCCAGAGCTTTTGAGGGGGATCCAGAGCTTTGGAATCCAGAGCTTTTGGGGGGGATCCAGAGCTTTTGAGGGGGATCCAGAGCTTTGGGATCCAGAGCTTTGGTGCTGGGAGGGAGGAAGGAGGGGCAGCTGGGCCCTGGAGGAGCAGAGCAGCGGTGCCAGAGGCAGGAGGGCCGGGCCAGGCTCACATGGCAGCTCGGGTGGGAGTGCTGGGCTGGTTCAGCCGCAGCGTCCGGCACAGCCAGCCCGCAAAATCCACCTCCTCCACCTCGGAGCGCTTGATGAACGTGTGGCTCTGCAAGCACAGCGAAAACACGGTCAGGAACAGCCCAGAGCAGCAGCCCAGACCCCAAAAAACCAGCCCTGTGCTGGGGGATGTGCCCTGGAGAGCGGGGGGAAGATCCTGGTGCCACAGCTGAGGCAGGGGAAGAAGATTTGGATTTTTGCTCCTTGTAGCATCACAGGGAGGAATTCCTGCCCAACATCCATCCCTCTGTGTCTGTCCCTCCATCCTTTATCCCAGATCCCTCTCCAGCTCTCCTGGATTCCCCTTTAGGCTCTGAGCTCTCCCTGGAGCTTCTCCTGCCCAGGTGAGCACCCCCAGCTCAGCTCCAGCCCTGGAGCAGCTCTGGGGGCTCCTCTGGGCTCTGTCCAGCAGCTCCAGGTCCTGCTGGTGGGCAGACCCAGGTGGGATCTCACCTGCAGCCCAGAATCCTCCCCTCCCCTGCCCAGCACTCAGCTGTGGGATGAGAGGTGAGGAGCCAGGTTTGGCCCAGGCCCCTCAGCAGGCAGGACAGGATCCCAGCCCCATCAAAAGGGGCTCAGTCCCTCCCTGTGCCTCAATCCTGAGCTCAGCCTGGCAATTCCCAGCTTTGGGAGCAGGAGGGATGAGGCAGCAGCTGGCAGAGCTCAGTGCAGCAGCAAAATCCTCTCCCCACTCACCATCAGCATCTTCAGATCTGCTCGTTCTGCCGGGTTTTTAATTAAGCTGAAATGAGAAGAGAGTGAAGCCAACGTGAGATTCCTTGTGGGAATGGGGGGATCAGGCTGGAGAAGCCCCAGCTTCACCCAAAGCCCCTCAGGATCCCAGGAGAGCTGCAGGATCCATCCCTGCAGGATGGGGACAAACTGTGCCCTACAAATGGAGAAAAGGCCCTAAAGCTGGGCAGGAATTTGGGGTTTTTGTCACATCCAATCTTTCAGCACCTTCAGGTTCCCCAGGATCTGCTCCACCACCCCCCTCAGGTTTAAGGAGCTGGGATCCTGCTCAGCAGCCCCACAAATAAACTGATTTTACTCCAGCACAAGGTGGGATCAGGCAGGGAGAGGGAGCAGGAGAGGATGGAGCTGTCAGGGAGCACATCCAGGCCTCCACCTGCAGCCAGGAGAGGAATTCCTCACCATTTATTTACAAACTCCTGGAAATCTTGTGTGAAGACTCCGCTGGGCAGCTTGGGAGGTGGCTGTGGAGAGAAGGAAAAGGGAATTCCTGCAGCACTCCTGTGTTACTGTGCCAAAAATCAGCGTCAGGGAGAGCTGTGCTCTTCAGCCACCCTCACCCTCCTCATCCTCACTGCTTTTCCAGCCAGGAAAATCCTTCCCTGCCATCCCAAATCACCAAGCATCCCAATCCTAAATCCAACCTCACAAATCCCAGCTCTGGCCGTGCCTGTGGCTGAGGGAACAACCCCAAAATGAGAATTTCTGAGAATTTCCCACCACCCTGGCAAGGGAAGCTGCTCTTGCAGGTTGGGTAGGACAAGAGCTGAAGGAGGGAAGGTTTAGATGGGATTTTGGGAAGAAATTCCTCCTTGTGAGGGTGAGGAGGGACTGGGATGGAATTCCCAGAGCAGCCTGGGACAGTGGGAAGTGTCCCTGCCATGGCACTGGATGAGCTTTAAGATCCTTCCAACCCAAACCAGCCTGGGATTCCAGGACTGACCCAACATCCCAGATCCCAGGGGAATCCCTGTGGGACCTCCAGGAATCCCTGGGAATGCAATCCCCACCTCATTAACACCCACCTCATTAACACCCACCTCATTAACGATGTAATCCAGCAGCTCAAAGATGGCCATGGCAGGCCTGGCGTCCATCCCGTGCCCTGGGGGGTGACACCACACAAACAGGGCTGAGAGGCTGCTCAGGGCTCAGGGTGGGGTGTAAAAACACAATTTTGGGAGAGACTGGGGTAACCCCAGGGGGAATTGAGGCAATCAAGATCCCCACATTTGGATTTCTTTCATGGGAGTTCCAGTTCAGATTTATTTCCCAGCTTGGAATGTCTGGAGGGCACCAAACCATCAATTCTTCCAGAACCTTCTGCTGCCAAGGAAAAAGCTCCAGCAGAGCCTCCCTGGAATCCTGGTGCTGTTTGGTGAGAGCTCCCAGCAAAGCTCTTCCCAAAAAAAAAAGGAACCTGCTGGCAAAACCTGAGGAGCACAAGGAGCTGTGACACATCCCACAAAAAAACCAGATCCCAACCCCTCCTCCCCACATTCCCACAAACCTGGGGCGGGGTGGGAGGCGCTGGAGCGTGGCTGTGCCTCCATCCTTGACTTTCCCTACCAAAATCCCAGCCCAGGCTCCTCTCCCAGCCTCACCCCGAGCCCCCTCATCCCCCATGGAAGCGTTGCTGCCGATGCACACCACAGCCCCTACCACTGACGGGGCGTCCTGGGGGCCTGGCCCGCGGCGAGATGCTGGGGGACTCTCCCTCCGCCCCGTCCACCACAGGACGGCCAAAAATTGCTTCCAGTTCCTTGGAGTCTGGCGGGGGGATTGGGTACCTTCCGATCGACAGCTCCACTAGGGACAGCCCCATGCTCCAGATGTCCGACTGCACCGAGTAGTGCGTGCCCTGCAGGCGCTCGGGCTGCGGGGAGAGCACGCGGGGGTGAGGGAAGGGGAGGGGAAAAGGGAGAGGGGTAAAGGAACCCAGAGCACACAGGGGTGAGGGAAGGGGAAAGGGGAGAGGGGTGAAGGAACCCAGGGCACTGGGAGTGGGGTAAAGGTACCCAGAGCACAGTGAGGGGCGAGGGGCACTGGGAGGGGGAAAGGGGAGGAGGGTAAAGGCACTGGGAGTGGGGGTTAAGGTACCCAGGGCACTGGGAGGGGGGATAAAGGAAATGGGAATGGGGATAAAGGAAAAGGGAGTGGGGGTGAAGGCACCCAGAGCACAGTGAGGGGCTCAGGGCACTGGGAGGGGGAAAGGGGAGGAGGGTGAAGGTACCCAGGGCACTGGGAGTGGGGAAAAAGGCACCGGGAATGGGGATAAAGGAACCCAGAGCACAGCGAGGGGCTCAGGGCACCGGGAACCAGGAGAGGGAAAGGGGAGGGGGAGTGAAGGAAAGGGGAGTGGGGGTAAAGGCACCCAGGGCACTGGGAGTGAGGTAAAGGTACCCAGAGCACAGGGGGGGCTCAGGGGGCACCAGGGCACAGGAAGGGAAAAGGGGAGAGGGGAGGTGGGAGTAAAGGTACCCAGAGCACAGTGAGGGGCTCAGGGGGCACCAGGGCATGGGAGGGGGAAAGGGGAGGGGAGTAAAAGAAATGGGAGTGGGGTAAAGGTACCCAGAGCACAGGGGAGTGAGGGCATGGGAGGGGGAAAGGGGAGGAGGGTGAAGGAACCCAGGGCACTGGGAATGGGGTAAAGGCACCCAGAGCACAGTGAGGGGCGAGGGGCACCAGGAGGGGGAAAGGGGAGGGGGGTGAAGGTACCCAGAGGACAGGGGGTTCAGGGGGCACCAGGGCACAGGAGGGGAAAAGGGGAGAGGGGAGGGGGGTAAAGGCACTCAGAGCACAGCGAGGGGCTCAGGGGGCACCAGGGCATGGGAGGGGAAAAGGGGAGAGTGGAGGTGGGGGTAAAGGCACCCAGAGCACAGCAAGGGGCTCAGGGCACCAGGAGAAGGAAAGGGGAGAGGAATAAAGGTACCCAGAGCACAGTGAGGGGCTCAGGGCACCGGGGCACGGGAGAGGGAAAGGGGAGAGGGGAGGGGGTTGAAGGGAAGGAGAGTGGGGTAAAGGCACTGGGAGTGGGGGTAAAGGTACCCAGGGCACTGGGAATGGGGTAAAGACACTGGGAATAGGGATAAAGGAAATGGGAGTGGGGGTGAAGGCATCCAGAGCACAGTGAGGGGCTCAGGGGCATGGGGAGGGGGGTAAAGGAAAGGGGAGGCAGGGATGAAGGTAGCCAGGGCACTGGGAATGGGGATAAAGGCACCCAGAGCACAGCGAGGGGCTCAGGGCACTGGGAGGGGGAAAGGGAAGGGGGGGTGAAGGCACCCAGGGCACTGGGAGTGGGGTAAAGGAACCCAGAGCACAGCGAGGGGCTCAGGGGGCACCAGGGCACAGGAAGGGAAAAGGGGAGAAGGGAGGTGGGGGTAAAGGCACCCAGGGCACAGTGAGGGGCTCAGGGCACCAGGAGAAGGAAAGGGGAGGGGAATAAAGGTACCCAGAGCACAGTGAGGGGCTCAGGGCACCGGGAACCAGGAGGGGGAAAGGGGAGGGGGTTAAAGGGAAGGGGAGTGGGATAAAGGCACTGGGAGTGGGGGTAAAGGTACCCAGGGCACTGGGAATGGGGTAAAGGCACTGGGAATGGGGTAAAGGCACTGGGAATGGGGATAAAGGCACTGGGAATGGGGATAAAGGCACCCAGAGCACAGTGAGGGGCTCAGGGGCATGGGGAGGCGGGTAAAGGAAAGGGGAGGCAGGGATGAAGGTAGCCAGGGCACTGGGAATGGGGTAAAGGAAATGGGAATGGGGTAAAAATACCCAGAGCACAGCGAGGGGCTCAGGGTACCAGGAGGGGGGTGAGGGAGAGGGGAGGGGGGTAAAGGCACTGGGAGTAGGGGTAAAGGTACCCAGGGCACTGGGAATGGGGTAAAGACACTGGGAATGGGGATAAAGGCACTGGGAGGGGGAATAAAGGCACTGGGAATGGGGATAAAGGAACCCAGGGCACTGGGAATGGGGGACAATGGCCCTGGGAATGGGGGACAAAGACAGCCTGGGAATGGGGGACAATGGCACTGGGAATGGGGGACAATGGCACTGGGAATGGGGGACAATGGCAGCCTGGGACAGTGGGAGGTGTCCCTGCCACGGCAGGGGTGGCACTGGATGGGATTTAAGCTCCCTTCCCACCCAAACCATTCTGGAATTGAGGATCCCAAAGGCCTCTCTGTGGCAGCTCTCCAAGGAAAGGACAGTCCCAGAAGGATCATGGGCAAAGGGGATGGAAAAGCAGGGTGATGTGCAGAAAAAAGCACTGAGAGATTCTCATCCACGCTCCCAACTCAGCAGCATTCCCAGCTACTTGTGTTTGGGAGCCTGGAACACCCAGCAGGAATTTATTTCCCTGTGTGCTGAAATCTAAGGAACTCAACTAATCCATAAAAATGTATTTTCCTGTCACTCCTGTTAACACCCAAAGGGAATCAGAGGAGCAGAAAATTCCCTCGAGGCTATGGCCAATGAAAGAATAAATCAGGAATAAATCAATCCATGCAAGTCATCCCCACTGGCAGCTCTGAGGCAGCTTGGAGCCAGGGCCTGGGAGCAGAGGGGACAGGATTTTTAAATAGCCCCTGTCTAACTATAACTGCACTTGAATAACCATTCCCAAAATACAGGAGCAGCTCAGACCTCAGGATCCTTCCCTGGGAGGGGGTGAGGCCCTGGCACAGGTTCCCAGAGAAGCTGGGGCTGCTCCTGGATCCCTGCAAGGCTGGGTTGGACAGGGCTTGGAGCACCTGGGACAGTGGGAGGTGTCCCTGTGCACCAGATGGGGATGGAAACAAACCCAAATAACCCAAAAACCCCAGGTGGAAGGAACTTACAGACATGTAGGACCGAGTTCCCACAAAGGAGTTGGCCATGGAGTCAATGAGCTGCCCGCTGACCCCGAAATCACAGAGCTTGATCTCCCCTCGGGAATTCACCAGGATGTTGGAGGGTTTCACATCTGGGGACAGTGAGGGGAAGGTGAAGGTGGCTCTGGGTGACACCTGGCACTGCAGGCTGGGATTTTCAGGGCCCTGCTCTCACCTCTGTGCATGATTTGGTGCTTCTCCCGTAGATAAGCCAGGCCCCGCAGAACCTGGGGGGATGCAAAGGCTGCCTGAGAGCTGAGCTCAGGGCACAGCTCTGCCCTCTCAGCTCGAGGGGAGCTGCCCTGAGTCCCTCAGGGCTTCAGCTTATCCCAAATCCCATCACAGATTTTGGGTGAATCACCCAAACCACCTCGAGGTGAAGCCAGCATTGTCCAGAGGGGTTGGAGGTGGGGAAAGGGCTTGGGAATATTTTCCCTCTGCTCTTTTGGCCCAGGAAAGTGCAGTCCCCAGGACTGGGGAACACAAAAAGCTTCCCAGGGCCATTATTATATAAAGCCCAGGGCATTATTCCCAATCCCTGCCCAGCAAACCCCCCCTGAGCAGCCCCAGCACTCACTGCTATGCTGACTTTGCCCAGGATTTCCTCAGGAATTCTTTTGGCTTCTTTCAGCACTTGATCCAAAGAGCCCCCATCCTGAAATAAAGAACATGGCAATGACCAACACAGGAAAACAGAGCAGGGGAGAAGGTGAGCATTGGGCACACTCCTTTTCCAGCCCAAAAAAAAGGGAATATCTGGTGATGTGAGCTCAGGTTTATCACTGAAAATTGGTTTTTTCACCAGCTCTGCTTCTTGCTGTTGTCTCTCTGCTTCCTTCCATCAGTGGAAATGCCAAGATGGAGCTGATTTGGAGGAGAAGTAACATCCTTCTCCACCAAAAACAGCAGAATTTGTTCACTGAGCCTCTCAGCAGGCTCTGCAGAGCAGTGGCTTGGCAGCATTTCCGTTTGGCCAAGCCCCAAACCTCTGCTTCCGCTTCCCAAAAGTCGCCGTCTCCCTCCCTGCGAGGCCTGAGCAGGAATGTGCGGCTCCCACCAGGAGCAGAGCGGAGAAAGGAGCTCCCAGAGCCCCAAGGGACTGAGCTGGCAGGGAAAGGGCACTGGGAGGGTGCCAGGAGGGGCTCACCATGTGCTCCATGCAGATGGAGATCTCCCCATCGCTGTAGAAGGCTCCATAGAAGCCCACGATGTACGGGGAGTTGCACTCGTGCAGCACCTGCAGCTCCCTGATGATCTGGTTCCTGATGGCTGGCTTGATTTCCAAATGGATCAGCTGCCAAGAGAGAGAGGAACAGGCCAGGTGTGACTGCTGGAAAAGTGGAAGGGTTGATGGGGAGCAGCTCTGAGGGCTGGGAAGGAAGGAGATTTCCAAGGGAAGCGATGCTTTGGAGCAGAAATTTTCCCAATTTGCAGATTAATGTTAAGGACAAAGTGCCAGGACACAGGGAATGATTTCCAAAGGGGGGGAATATTGGGAATAAACCCTGGCAGGATGGGCAGGCCCTGGCAAGGCTGTGGCTGCCCCTGGAACATCCAAGGCCAGGCTGGACAGGGCTTGGAGCACCCTGGGGCAGTGAGAGGTGTCCCTGCCATGGCAGGGGTGGCACTGGGTGGGATTTGGGGTCTCTCCAAGCCCACCCAGGGTGGGATTCCATGGAGGGAGAGTGTCCCTGCCATGGCAGGGGTGGCACTGGGTGGGATTTGGGGTCTCTCCAAGCCCATCCAGGGTGGGATTCCATGGAGGGAGAGCTCAGTGCTGCCTGAGCCACGGGAGGCACCAGGATTGCACCGGACACGAGTCAGGAGCTTGATCTCAGCCCCTCTGAGTCAGCAGCCAGCAACATTTTCACAAGCTCTGGAGGTGTTGTAAGGAGGTTCTCTGAGATCAAGGAAACCACAGAAAAAGAAAAAGCCCCTGTGAAGGCTCTGGACAAGAAGGAGCAGTGGCTTTTGGGGCTCCACGTGGGGTCAGAGCAGAGTGGGGAGGGGAATGGGCCCTGCCCATGGAACTGGATGAGCTGTAGGGCCCCTTCCAACCAAACCATTCCATGATCCCAACAGCAGGAGGGAGGAGAGACTCTGGAGGAGGCAGAGCAGTGCTTGTGCTGCCCCTGCCAAGCACAGCCTCTCCCAGCAGGCAGAAGAGGCAGCTCCTGATTTTCTACTCCATGGCAGCACAGAAGATGTTCCCAAAGAAGCCAAGTGTGAGAGGAACCTCTGTCCCTGCTTGGGATGTGTTAAATGGGGATGAGGGATGTGTGTGCCAAGCCCATCCTTCCCACTGCCACTTCCAGCCCTCCTCAGCCACAATCCTCAGATCCAATTCCAGACACTTCATCCATCAGAACTGGGAACAAACAAACTGCATTTCCCAGAGCCCAGGGATCTGCCACTGGGAGTGCAGCCTCTCCTTGATGCAGAACCCATCTGGGAGCAGCCAGGACTCTGCTCCTGACCCAGCTGAGGTGCTGAAGGTGCAAAAGCAGAGAGAATCCCACCAAAGCCAGCCCTCCCAGAGCCAGGAGAGCTCCAGATGCTGCCCAGCACTCCCAGCCCCTCGTTACCTTCCGTGCCATAATGAGCCCTGAGGGTTTGTGCTGCACTTTGGTGACCACCCCGCCATTGCCAGCGCCCAGCTCTGAGATCCTCTCAAAGTCATCGTCCTTCAGCTCCCCAACTTTGGCTTTCTGGGTCAGGAAAGCTTCCAGGCGCTTCTTCTGCTGCTCATCCAGCTCCAGCTCCTCAAGCTTCTTCTGCAGGTCCACCAGGTTAGCCCTGGGGAGGGGAGGAGGAGGTGGGAGGTGGTCAGGGAAAGGAGGGTTTGGATTTTAGGGAAATGAAGTGATGAAAAAGCATCCCCTGACACGTCCTGAGCCCCTAAAAATGGGATCACCCAGACAGGGAGACCTGGAGAAGTCCCTGCCCAACACACACAGCCCCTCTGCAGAGCTTTGGAGCAGTCAGGCAGTTCCTTGGGAGAGCCAAGGAACAGGAAAAATCCTTCAGCCCTTGAAGGGGCAGCACCAGACAGCGCTCCCTGCCCAGGGAGCCAAGCCTGGCCTTGGCTGTGTAACACGAGAAGGGCTTTCCATGGGGTCTGGCAGCTCCCTTACACCCCCCACCCCAAATCCTGAGCACAAAGGGGGGTCTGTGCTCCCCCAGCACCTGCTGCTGCCCATGCCAGCTGCAGCTGCTCCGTCCCAGCTGCTGCCACCCCTTTGTCCCTGTTCCCTCACGGCCAGGGGGACGCGCTGGGAGGGTCTCACCCCATCCCTTCCACCCAGCACCCCCACATGTCCCATCTGCCGAGCCCCCACTGCTGCCCCACGTCCCCCCCAGACTCCAGGCCCCCATCCCAGCTCTCCCTGGGTCTCCAGGGCTGTTTCCCTGCAGCTCCAAGCCTGGGCCCTGCACCCCCCAGGCCTCAGCTGTCCCTGCAAACCTGGGGGGGGTCAGAGCAGCCTCCCCCTGCCCATCCCACCCCAGCAGCGCCCTGCCCATCCCTTCCACCCCTCACCCTTCTCCCCCAGCTCTGCCTCCCTGACCCCTCACCGGCCCCACACCCCCCGGGCTGGGCCCATCCAGCCCCCAAGGCCTGCCCCAGTTCCCCCGGACCTGTCCCGGTTCCCCCAGGCCCTCCCTGCTCCCCCCGAGCCTGGCCCAGGTTCCCCCTCAGACCTTCCCAGGCCTCTCCCAACCTGTCCCGGCTCCTCCAGGCCTTCCCTGGCTCTCCCCACACCCCGTGCCCGCCGTGCCCGACCCCCCAGGCCCTGTGCCCGCTCTGTCCCGGCCTCCCCGCTCAGCCCAGGCCCGGTGTCCTCGAGGCCCCCCCAAGGCCCCGCGTCCCCCCCAAGGCCCAACCCCGCTGCCGGGGCGGTCCCGGCCGGGCCTGACTCACTCGGCGGAGCCGTCGGGGCTGGGCCCCTCGGCGGCGCTGGGGGCGATGTTGAGGGCGGGCAGCACCGGCTTCCTCTTGGCCGGCATGGCCGGGCCGGGCCGCGCCTGCGGGGCCGGGGGGCGCGGCCGGGCGCGGGGGCGCGCGGGGGCGGGGCCGGGGCGGGGCCAACGCGGGCAGATCGGGGGCGGGGCCAGCGCGGGCCAATCGGGAACGGAGCTGCGGCCTGGACGGGCCTATGGAGGGCGGGGCCGCGCCTGGGGGTGGGGCCGGGGTTGAGACCGGGGCGGGAGCCGGAACCGAGGCGGGGTCGAAGGGCGGGGCTACGGTCGGGCCTGTGGAGGCGGGACCGGGAGTTCTGTGGGGCGGGACCGGGGGCTCCGTGGGGCGGGACCGGGAGCGCCGTGGGGCGGGGACAGAACGCCCGGGGGGCGTGGCCGGTGCTGGCACAAGGGGCGGGGCCTGGAGGAGGCGGGGCCTAAGAGCGGAGTCTCGCGAGATCTCGCTGAGGGGGATGAGAAGATGGCGGCGGTGGTAGCTGAGGGAGACTGGGGGGCAGCGGCTGTGTGGACGGAACGTTAATTAAATAATCACTAATTAGTGACCCATCGGTTTTCCAGTCGCTGCCTGCTCTGCTGATCCCGTTCCAGGCCCCGAGCGGCCGCGGGTGGCGGCACCGGGCGGGCGCCCTTTGCCCGGTCCCATAAAGCAGGGAGCAGCCGCCGCCTGCCCGGGCAGAGGCCGTGCTGTGGCCGATAAGAGGCCGTGGCCTTCTCCCCGCGCCACGCCTGGGGCACACGGGGCCTGAGTCATCGTGTCCCCTCCCTGTGGAGGGATCCGGGATCCCGAGGGTCTTGAGACAGCCGTGAGGGACTCGTGGAATAATCCCAGGATGGTCTGGGTCACATCGCATTCCGCCCTTGCCATAGGCCGCTGTCCTAAGCTGTTCCAAACCCTGAACATTCCAGGGATGCAGAGCAGCCACAGCTTCTCTGGGAATTCATCCCATCCCCTCCTCACCCTCCCAGCCAGGAATTCCTTCCCAATATCGCATCCATCCCTGCCCTGTGGCAGTGGGAAACCATTCCCTGTGTCCTGTCCTTGCATCCCTTGTCAATGGTCTCTCTCCAGGCACAGCCACAGAACCCCAAGGTTTTTCTGGATTAGCCATAAACGGTGGATTCCAAGGCAACGTCCCTGGATATTGCCCTCACACACTTAATCGAATGCGATTAAGGCCGAGACGTCTGAAAAAAGGGAAACTGTCCCCAAAAGTGGGTGAAGGTTCACGGACAATTATAGCACCTGGACTTTACCCGGCAGCCCCAGCCCCTCCTGCCCCGCTTGGCAGAGGAGCACAAAAACATTTGGCTAATGAGTTACGGGTCCAGCCCCGGGGCGGCCCTGCCATCGCGGCCCGACGGCCCCAATCAGGGCTGGGACATTTTGCAATCTGGGATATTATTTCTGTGCAGTTGGAGTTTAAACTTTGCCACTCGGGTCAGGGAATCACGACGGAGGAGGAAGAGGAGGAGGGTGAAGGCTTGGCTTGTTGTCCACCACGCTCAGCTGTGCTTGGAGAGAGGAGAGGGACAATCCATGGCTTCTCACCCAGGTATGTCCTGGCTGCCACCACCCTCAGGATTCCCTGAGGGGACTGGGGGTGAAGGACAGGGACAATAAAGCCCCATGTCCACCCTGACAAATGTCACCTCATGACAACTGTCCCCAGCTGGCTTGGAGGGCATTTGTGTGGGTTGGTTGGGCCGTGGGTTGGTTGGTTTGTTGGTCAGTCAGGCAGAGAGTTGAGTGGTCAGTCCATTGGTCAGTGGGCTGGTTGTTTGGGCTGTCCACCCATTGGTCATTTGGTCAGCAGGGTGACTGTTTGGTCTGTCTCTTGGTCAGTTCATTGATTGATTGGTCAGCCAGTTGGTCAGTGGATCAGCTGTTGGGGTAGCTGGGGTGTCAGTTGGCTGATTGGCCAGTTGGGCTAGTGGTCAGCTGGCCCAGTGGCTCTCTCTGAGTCCAGGGTCTCAACCCTGGGGTAGCAGTGAGTGACTGAGTCCCTTCCCTGGGGCCACAGGCCCCTCCCCTCCACTGGCCACCCAAAATGATTAACCAGCCCTTCCAGCACGGCCACCTCCAGGAGGGAACCCCCTGCTCTGGGTGGAAAACTGGAGGGTTTGGGAATTTCAGCTGCTGGAAGGAGTGGGGAGCACTGCCATGCCTGGAGCCCCCACATCCCATCCCACACCTGTAGGGCTTTTCCAGGTGAATCCCAACATGGCCCTGCCCCTCCCACTGCCCCATGACTCGGGGTGTCCCTGGGGTGTGCAGCTGATGTGGGGGTGGCTCTGGGGGCTACCACAGGCCTGGACTGGGCAATGACCCTGCCACCCCACAGCCATGGCCTCCAGCGTGGGCAGCCTCGAGAGCCTGGACCTGCTGGATCTGCTCTTCGACCACCAGGACGGGATCCTGCGCGGGCTGGAGCTGGAGACGCTGCCGGGAACCTGGCCCCAGGACAGGGTGAGCCCTGGGCCCTGCCCCGGCCCTGCTGGGGCACAGCTGGGATGGCACAGCTGGGGTGGCACAGCCTGGGATGGCACAGCCTAGAGGTCACAACCTGGGGGTTACTCCTGGGATGGCACAGCTTGGGGGTCACAGCCTGGGATTCACAGCCCGGGATGGCACAGCTGGGATATCACACCTGGAATGTCACACCCTGGGGGTCACACCTGGGATGGCACACCTGGGATGGCACACCTGGGATGTGACAGCCTGGGGGTCACACCTGGTATGGCACACCTGGGGTCACACCTGGGATATCACACCCTGGGGGTCACGCCTGTGTTGTCACACCTGGGATGGCACACCTTGGGGGTCACACCTGTGTTGTCACACCTGGGATGTCACACCCTGGGGGTCACACCTGGGATGGCACACCCTGGGGGTCACGCCTGTGTTGTCACACCTGGGATGCCACACCTGGGATGCCACACCTGTGTTGTCACACCTGGGATGTCACACCTGTGTTGTCACACCCCAGGGGATGGCTGCTCCCAGTGACAGTGCCGTGTCCCCACAGCGTGCCCCGGACAGCGATGACTTCCTGAGCTCCCTCCTGGGCTCCCGGGACTCGGTGTCAGACTCGTCCAGCTGGTCCCCGGCCACCAGTGACAGCGGGGTGTCCGAGGATGTCCCCTCTGACCAGCACGACAGCCCCCCCCGGAGCTGTGAGGGGGCTCCCCGAGAGCTGCTGACCCCCTACACCGAGCCCTGCCAGGCCCAGCCCCTCCCTGCGGGCTCTGGGGCTCTGCAGCCCGAGGTCTCCATCGACCTGGGTGAGCCACGCTGGGAAAGGACCGGGCTGGGGACACTGGGGACACTGGGGATACTGGGGAGCTGAGAGCAGTGGGGGAGGTGGGGGATTGTGAGGAAATTAAGGGAGCTGGGGGAAACTGGAAAGAACTGGGAGGTCTGGTGGGCTAAGGAGGAGATGGGGAGAGTGTGGAGAGCTTGGGAACTGGGGTGAACTGGGCAGACTGGTGTTGGGCAGGATCAGAGTTTGGGGGGACAGAGTCAGGGGCACTGGACTGGTCACCCTGGTTCTGGGACCATGGCAGGGTCCTGCAGTGGGGACACTGGGGACAGTGGGGACACAGCACTGCTGACAGCTCCCTCTGCCCTCCCCCAGACATTTGGCACCCTGGGTTCTTCCTGGAGGAGAGCCAGGACCCGCCCGTGGTCCCCCCACCTGCATCCTGTACCCTCACCGTCAAGGACCTGCTGCTCTCAGGCAGCTCTGACAATGTGAGTCCCTGTCCCTGTGTCCCCAACTCTCCCTGTCCCTTCCTGGACCCTGCTCATCCCTCATTCCCAGCCTTGTCCCTCCCCAGCCCCACACTTGTTCCCTTTCCCTTCCTGCTCCTTGTCCATGATCCCTGTCCCTTCCTGGCCCAAGCCACCTTCACCGTGGTCCCAGGCAGGGTCTCTGGGGCCAGCTGGGGGGTGTCCCTCACCCAGAGGTGTCACCATTCCATGTTCCCACAGCAGCCACAGGCTCCTGGCTCCCTGCTCCGGCCGAGCCAGGGCCACTTCCAGGAGCTGGTGCTGACGGAGGACGAGAAGAAGCTGCTGGCGAAGGAGGGGCTGACCCTGCCCACGCAGCTGCCCCTCACCAAGGTGGGTGCCAGGACCCCTGGGTGGGGTGTGGAGTGGGGGTCCCACCCTGCTGGCTCTGACCCCCCCCGTGTGTTCCCCAGTACGAGGAGCGGGTGCTGAAGAAGATCCGGAGGAAGATCCGGAACAAGCAGTCGGCTCAGGAGAGCCGCAAGAAGAAGAAGGAATACATTGACGGGCTGGAGAGCAGGTACAGAGCCAGCCCCTCACCTGGGCGTGGTGGCACACCCCTGGGGTGGCACCCTGGGCACTCTGCTCCTTGCCAGCCCCCCCAGCTGTCCCCTGACCCCCTCCTGCTCTCCCTGTGCCAGGATGTCGGCGTGCACGGCGCAGAACCAGGAGCTGCAGAGGAAAGTGCTGCACCTGGAGAAGCAGAACTCGTAGGTGTTGCAGGGGATGGGGACCAGGTGGGGTGGTGAGTGTTGGGCTGGGGGCTCATGGGCTCTCCCTGTTCCCAGGTCACTCCTGGAGCAGCTGAAGAAGCTCCAGGCCGTGGTGGTTCAGTCGAGCAACAAGGCAGCACAGACAGGGACCTGCCTGGCGGTGAGTGGGGCCTGCAGGGCCTGGGAGCTGCAGGGAGGGATGGAGGATGGATGAGGGATGGATGATGGATGGATGGATGGATGGATGATGGATGGATGGATGATGGATGGATGATGGATGGATGGATGATGGATGGATGATGGATGGATGATGGATGGATGATGGATGGATGGATGATGGATGGATGGATGGATGATGGATGGATGGATGGATGATGGATGGATGGATGATGGATGGATGATGGATGGATGGATGATGGATGGATGGATGATGGATGGATGATGGATGGATGATGGATGGATGGATGATGGATGGATGATGGATGGATGGATGATGGATGGATGATGGATGGATGATGGATGATGGATGGAGGAAGGACAGAAGGATGGATGGATGGAGGATGGATGATGGATGGATGGATGATGGATGGATGGATGGAGGATGGATGGATGATGGATGGATGGATGATGGATGGATGATGGATGATGGATGGATGATGGATGGATGGATGATGGATGGATGGATGATGGATGGATGGATGGAGGATGGATGGATGGATGATGGATGGATGGATGGATGGATGATGGATGGATGATGGATGGATGGACGGATGATGGATAATGGATGGATGGATGGATGGATGATGGATGGATGATGGATGGATGGATAATGGACGGATGGATGTGCACTGGTAGGACATGAACTGGAATGGAGTGATGGAGATGCACTCCTGGTCCTGCCAGCAGCTGTGAGGCAGCTCCTGGCCCCTCTCCCCTGCTGTGCTCAGGGATGTCCCCTCTGTCCCCAGGTCCTGCTGCTCTCCTTCACCCTCATCGTCTTCCCCTCCATCAGCCCCTTCGCCTCCAGCAAGGCCGAGGCAAACGGAGACTTCAGGCCCGTGCGAGGTGAGGGCTGAGCTGGGCCGGGCTGGGCTGAGCTGGGCTGAGCTGTGCTGAGCTGGGCTGAACTGTGCCAGGGCTGGGCCGAGCTGGGCTGAGCTGAACTGTGCCAGGGCTGGGCCGAGCTGTGCTGGGCTGAGCTGGGCTGTGTCAGGGCTTGGCTGACCTGGGCTGAGCTGGGCTGAGCTGTGCTGGGCTGAACTGGGCCATGCCAGGGCTTGGCTGGGCTGGGCCATGTCAAGGCTGGACTGAGCTGGGCTGAGCTGTGCTGGGCTGAGCTGGGCCATGCCAGGGCTTGGCTGATCTGGACTGAGCTGGGTGGTGTCAGGGCTGGGCTGAGCTGAGCTGGGCTGGGCTGTGCCAGGCTGTGCCAGGGCTGTGCTGAGCTGAGCTGAGCTGTGCTGTGCCAGGGCTGTGCTGAGCTGGGGCTGAGCTGGGGCTGAGCTGGGGCTGTTCCAGGGCTGTTCTGGTCTGTGCCAGGGCCGTGCTGAGCTGTGCCAGAGCTGTGCCAGACCCTGTGTCCCCTGGCCCAGCCCTGACCCTGCGTGGGGCTCAGTTTTCTCCAGGTCCCTGCACAACGCCGCCGCCTCCCGCGTGGTTCACACCCAGCCCCAGGCCGGGGAGGAGAAGCCCCCGGAGCCGCTGTGGTCGGAGGAGACCCCCCAGACCCTGCATGAGGCTTTCCAGGGCACATTCCCCACACACCCAGCCAAGGGCTCCCTCCAGAACAACACCCGGGCAGCGACACCCCCCGAGGGGCTGAGCCAGGAGCACGGGGAGCAGGCCCAGGCTGTGCCAGGGGACAGCACCGAGCCACACCCGGGGCTGGGAGCCCTGGGCTGGTCCGAGCCCGGGCAGGGCCGCCCTGCACTGCTGGAGCCGGCAGAGGAGCTGTAGCACAGCAGGGAGCACGGGGCTGCCATGGGGGCACAGCACAAACCCTCGGGGGAACCCTCCAGGATCTGCCCCCGGATGCTGCACCTGCTTGGCTTTGCTTGGATTCTGTGAACTGGGAAGAGGAGATGGATTCCCACTGGCCTTACTGGGAGGGAAGGGGCTGCTCCTGCCCCCCCTGGCACGGTGGGAGCTGTGGAAGGGACGTGGGGTCACTCAGGATGGGGCTGAGGAAGCAAGAGGGGCCCTGGCCTGGTTGGCTGCTGATGGTGCAACTGGTTGGTTTTAGTCTTGGTTTTGTTTTGGTTTTTGGTTTTTGAATTTTATTTTCATCTCTAAATGGAAGATATTTTGGAAAAAATACACCTGCTGTACTTTAAGAAGTGATCCAGGTGGTTTCAAGGAGCCCTGGGCCAGGGGTACCTCAAGCCCAGCTGCCATGAGGGGCTCAGGAGAAGGGGACACACAGCCATGCCCAGCCTGGAGCTGGGGCCAGGACACCTCCCACAGCTCCCAGCCCTGAGTCCAACTGGGATCCAGCCAGCACCAGTCCTCTTCCATGACCAAGTGATGTGGAATTACAGAGCCATGCAATGGTTTGGGTTGGAAGGGACCTTAAAGCCCATCCAGTGCCACCCCTGCCATGGGCAGGGACACCTTGCACTGTCCCAGGGTGCTCCAAGTCCCATCCAAGCTGACCTTGGACACTTCCAGGGATCTCAGCTTCTCTGGGAATTCCATTCCCCAGCCTCACCACCCTCACAGAGAAGAATTTCCCCGTGCAAGGCCCTCCCCAGGCCCGTGGGTGCAGCTGCTCCACCAGCCACAATTCAAGTATGTTTAATACTGACATAAAAAAAGGGACAATATTTAAGGGTATAAAAAAACAGTCGGTAGGAAAAGCAGCCCAGGTGAGACAGGGACAGTCCAGGTCAGGTGAGGAGAGGCTCCACCTTCATCTTCTTCACTGGTGTTGGCCCCGTGTCCGGGCTGGGACACTCCAGCCTGAGCCCGTCCCGGCGCTGCCGCGGCGCCTTCCCGGGGCACGGCACGGTGCCGTTGTGCTGGCCCAGGGGCTCCTCCTTCAGCCTGCCCTGCAGCTGCTGGGGCTCAGCTGTGGCCAGCTCAGCCTTGGCCACCTCAGGCACCTCGGCCTTGGCCACCTCAGGCACCTCGGCCTTGGCCAGCTCGGCGCTCTCCACCACCACCGGCCCCGTCCACTCGGGCACCTCCAGCCCCAGGTGCTTCATCAGCTTGGTCATCACCTCATCAACGTAGCCGTGGATGCGCAGGTCGGCCTGGCGGTCCTGGAGAGTGGGGACAGGACAGGGATCAGGGATAAACAGGGACAGACAGGGACAGGGCTCAGGGACAGACAGGGACAAACCAGGGACAAACAGGGACAGACAGGGACAGGGCTCAGGGACAAACAGGGACAGGGCTCAGGGACAGACAGGGACAAACAGGGACAGGGCTCAGGGACAAACAGGGACAGGGCTCAGGGATAAACAGGGACAAACAGGGACAGACAGGGACGGGGCTCAGGGACAAACAGGGACAAACCAGGGACAAACAGGGACAGGGCTCAAGGACAAACAGGGACAGGGCTCAGGGATAAACAGGGACAGGGCTCGGGGATAAACAGGGACAGGGCTCAGGGACAGACAGGGACAGACAGGGACAGGGCTCAGGGATAAACAGGGACAGGGCTCAAGGACAAACAGGGACAGGGCTCAGGGACAAATGGACAAACAGGGACAGGGCTCAGGGACAAACAGGGACAGGGCTCAGGGACAAAGCAGGTGGAAGGTGTCCCTGCCCATGGGATAACTTTAAGGTCCCTTCCAGCCCAGCCCTTTCCATGATTCCAATATTTACCTGCCATCTCTACGTGTTTAGCAGGAGTTGAAGGTTTAAACCCCTCAACCCAGGAGTCCCAGCCTGCTAAGAGAGGCCACCTGGGAGGGGACACCGTGCAGGGACACACCTGGGATGGGCCTGGCCAGGGGACAGCAGGGGAAAGGAGCAGTGCAGAGCTGCAGGACGCTCACTCACGTGTTTGGTTGCTTGGAGGTTGACAATGACCAACTTCCCTCCTCTCTTCTTGGTGATGAGGGGGAGGTTCCCGCTGGGTTTGATCTGCAGAGAGGTCCCAAGGGTGACAGAGAGGTCGGCTTTCCTGCAGGGAGGAGGAGAAATGCAGAACCTGGGCATGGAGGGGTGGCAGGGACTGTCCCCTCTGAGCAGGTGTCAGTACCTGCAGGCTTCATCTGCCAGCGTCAGGTCACGGTCAGGCAGGGAATCCTCCCAGTCCAGAATAGTGTCTCGTAGCTTCCCTCTGGAAAACACACACAGGGATTGTGGTTTGCCCTGGAAAAGGCAGAGCAGGCAGCAGAGCTGCCCTGGCAGAGGGGACAACACCCAGAGCCTGTCCCACCCTCCCTGTCCCCACTGGGAAGGCACAGAGAGCACCCAAAGCTCTTCCTGCACCTTGGGGTGCTTCTCGGGGATCTGAGGGGCTGTGGGGCCATTTCCCCATCCCCATCCCTGCAGTGGGGCCATCCCCTCATCCCCATCCCTGCAGGGTCCCCATCCCTGCACTGGGGCCATCCCCCCATCCCCATCCCTGCACTGGGGCCATCCCCCATCCCCACCTGCAGGCCCGCAGCCCCCGGGCCTTGGTGACGCTGCAGAGGCGCCCGGTGGGCTTGAGCCCCATGCTGCCCACGACGGCATCACGAACGTACTGCCTGTGGAGACAGAGACAGGGGGGTTCAGGGCGGGCAGGAGGGCTCAGGGGGGCTCAGGGAGGACTCAGAGAGTGCTGGAGTACTCCCCAACACAGCCTGGCATGGAAATCCCAGCCCAGC
The DNA here is from genome assembly GCF_009819885.2 of Catharus ustulatus. Classification (NCBI taxonomy): domain Eukaryota; kingdom Metazoa; phylum Chordata; class Aves; order Passeriformes; family Turdidae; genus Catharus; species Catharus ustulatus. The sequence goes on along the minus strand of NC_046249.1, from coordinate 1,170,574 downwards.
CCCAATCCCAGGATGGAAATCTCAGTCCCCATCCCAGGATGGAAATCTCAGCCCAGCCCAAATCCCAGGATGGAAATCTCAGTCCCCATCCCAGGATGGAAATCCCAGCCCAGCCCAAATCCCAGGATGGAAATCCCAGCCCCAGTCCCAGGATGGAAATCCCAGTCCCAGGATGGAAATCCCAATCCCAGGATGGAAATCCCAGCCCAGCCCCAATCCCAGGATGGAAATCCCAATCCCAGGATGGAAATCTCAGTCCCCATCCCAGGATAGAAATCCCAGCCCAGCCCCAATCCCAGGATGGAAATCCCAGTCCCAGGATGGAAATCCCAATCCCAGGATAGAAATCCCAGCCCAGCCCCAATCCCAGGATGGAAATCCCAGCCCAGCCCCAATCCCAGGATGGAAATCCCAGCCCAGCCCCAATCCCAGGATAGAAATCCCAGCCCCTCCCCAGGATGGAAGTCCCAGCCCAGCCCCTCCCCAGGATGGAAATCCCCATCCCAGGATGGAAATCCCAGCCCCAATCCCAGGATAGAAATCCCAGCCCAGCCCCTCCCCAGGATGGAAATCCCAGTCCCAGGATAGAAATCCCAGCCCAGCCCTAATCCCAGGCTGGAAATCTCAGCCCCAATCCCAGGATGGAAATCCCAGTCGTGATCCCAGGATGGAAATCCCAGCCCCTCCCCAGGATGGAAATCCCAGCCCCTCCCCAGGATGGAAGTCCCAGCCCAGCCCCCAGGGCTCACGTACTTGCCACATTTCACACACTCTTCCACAAACATGTTCCCGTGGAGCTCGGCCAACTTGTCCCTGTGGGAGGAAGGCTCAGGTGAGGGTGGGGAGCCCTGGGGGAACCCTCCCCTCCTCCCCAGGAGCCTTCCCTGAATTCCAGCTCTGCCAGGGGATGGGTTCATCCCCCACCAGGGGCTGAGGGAGGGACAGCAGCTCCTGATCCACTCAAATCTCTGCTCCTGGGACCATCCAGATCTTTGCTTTTCCAGCACCCAACATTCCTGTCTGTCCCTGTGCTGCTCCAGCCCTCTGACACCTGTTTTTCCTGAAATTCCCTCCAGGCTCAGAGCAGAAGGCAGAGGAAAACACAGCCACGCTCTCCCTGTTCTCCTCAGAGCCCCACACTGAGTGGGAACTTCCTCCAGGCTGTGTGAGACAGGACTGACTTGATTTCCCCCAGTTTGGCCCCAGTTCAGCCTACTCAAGTTTGGGAGGCAGAGCTGGGCTGAACTGGAACAGGAGCCAGTGGCTCTGGGCTTGGGAGCACCATGGAATTGTGTCCTCATTCCCTTTTCCCATGGGAGCAGGAGCCAGGACAAATGGCCTGGAGGCAGCTCTGGCTGTGAGGGGCACCTTGAACAATTGATGCTCCTCAGCCACGTCCTGACTCTGGAATCACAGAATGGGCTGGGTTTTGGTCTAAAAAGATCAAAAGGGACACCTCCCACTGTCCCAGCTGCTCCAAGCCCCGTCCTTGAGTGTTCCCAGACATCACAGAATTTCCTGAGCTGGAAGAGATCCACAAGAATCACTGAGTTCAACCCCTGGCACAGCACAGACACCCCAACAATCCCACCCTGTGCCTGGAGCGCTGTCCAAGGTTTCTCTCCTTGTTTCCAGGGATGGGCCATCCCATTTTTCTCTGGGAAACCTGTGCCAGGGCCTCCCCTCCCTCAGCAGAAAACACCAGAGGTATCAGCATCACACTCAGCATCTTTCAAGCCTCAGTGACTCCCTTCATTTTGTTTTCTTCCTTGAACTCAGCTGCTCTCCCCTCCCCTTTCCCAGCAGCTCCGAGCACTTTTCCCTCCCAAGACAATCTCTGGCTGCTCTTAAGTGCTGGGAATGGGTTTTGTAACGGGCTGGAGCCTGTGAAGGACAAAGCTCTGGCTGTCACGAGGCTCAGGAGAGGCTCAGGTTCCTCTGAGGACAGCTCTGCCACGGCCACTCGGGTCCCCTCCACGCAGGGAGTGCAGCTCTCCCACCCTCAGCTCCCTGCAGAGGGAATCCCTCGGATCCTCGGCAATCCCAACCTCACCACCAGGGAAGAGGAGCCCAGGTAAGTCAGAAATTGCAGAAATGGCAAAATTAGCAAGGAAAATAAGGATCTTTAAGGGTCTTTTGGGCCCAGCACTGATTTTCTGCTCCCTCAGGAGATTTAACTGAAGCAAATTGAAGCAGCCCAAGCTCTGAGAGCTCTGTAACCAGAGTGAGACTCAGCCCTGGGCTCCCAGCCTCCCTCCATGCACAGGGACAGGGATGGAGGGGATGGAAAGGACCAGAAAGCAGAGCCCCAGGTCATTCCCAGGAGCACAGGCCCTCTGCTTGGATCCAGCTCCTCACCCCCAGTGACACTGAGAGCCACAGCCTGCAGGACCTGGATGGGGACAAGTGTTGGATGGGGCTTGGAGCAGCCTGAGATAGTGGAAGGTGTCCCTGCCCTTGGCAGGTGGGCTTTAGGTTCCTCCCAACCCAAACCATTCTGGGATTGCATGGTTCTGTTTTTCCTGTGCACAAACAGCACCTGGAAGCATTTCTGGAGAGCAACAACTAAGGCTGATTTCATTCCATAACCCTCTGGATCAGAACTTCTCTAAATTCCAGCTGGTTCATCCATCCCCTCCCAGCTTCCCCTCCCTGAATCAGACAGGGCAGAGATTCCTTGGGGATCAGAGCCCTGTGTGGGGCTGGGAAAGCACCTTGGGAATCCCGAGCGCACGTGCAGCCCGTCCACGTTCTGGCTGACCAGGAATTTCAGGATTCCCACTCTCTGCAGCCCCAGCAGCGCCATGTGAGTCTTGGAGGGCCTGGCGTTCTCAAAGGTGGTGTCGAATTTTGGGGAGAGCCCTTTCTCTTCCATGGTCCAGACACCATTGGGGCCCCTGGAAAGAGCAGGAAGGGAGAGCTCAGGCTCCGGGTGCCCCATCCATGGGAGCAGAGCTCGTGGGGCTGCAGGATCCTGGGGGAGTGGAGCTGAGATGTGTGACAGGGAGAAGTTTGCAGCTGGATCCAGGATGGGGCAGGTTCAAGCACAGCTTCCCACCAAGGAAGATGGATTTGGAGTCGGTGCCCCCCTGCCAGCCTTACCTGAAGTCAGGGATGCCCGAGGCCGTGCTGATCCCGGCCCCCGTGTGGAAAACCACATTGGAGGAGCTCCGGATCAGCTCTGCCAGCTCCTGCACCTTCCGCTCCAGCTCCTCCGGAGGGTCAAAAATCTGGGAAAGGACAAAAACCATGGAGACGTGTGGGTGTGGGATACATGGGGAAGGAATCCCTCCAGGTCCTGGAATGGATTTCCCAGCTGCTCCTGGATCCCTGGAGCATCCAAGGCCAGGCTGGACAGGGCTTGGAGCAGCCTGGGACAGTGGGAGGTGTCCCTGCCATCGCAGGGGTGGCACTGCATGATCCTTCAGGCCCCCTGAACCCAAACCATTCTGGGATTCCACGACTCTGGAGCCCCAGTAACCCACAATTCCTCCTTTCCCATGAAGGATTTTGCATTCCTTAACCACAGAAACATTTAACGGGGAAGACTCCGTGTCATCTGGAGCTCTGTGCGGGGACAGGGCTGGGGACACCCAGCACCAACAGAGAGTTTGTTGCTCCCACAGGCAGCTGGCCCAGGCTGGGCTCCAGCAGCGACCCGGGGCCGCCCCACGTGTGCCGAGCCCCAGCTGTCACCAGCAGTGCCACCAGCTCTGGGGACAGGGCAGGCCCGAGGGACAGCGAGGGACATGGCAGCCACGGAGGTGGGGACACCACACGCTGGTTTGGGCACGGGATTTAATTCCTGAGCTGCTTCTCCAGCCCCATCTCCTGGGGACAGGGACGAGCCCTGTGTGTGCCCCTGTCCCCTGCCCGTCCCCTCGGCTCAGGACAGGCTCCCGAGCGAACCGGAGCTCCCCCAAACCCTGCTCTAAGCTTCCCGAGAACTGCTGGGGCTCGGATGGAGCCATGGGGGGAGAAGGACGGAGGGAGAGGAGGCACGGAAAGGGCCATGGAGGGGGACACGGAGGGATCTGGGGGGGACAAGAGCAGGACGAGGGAGCCACGGCGAGTCTGGGGACAGACACCCACGGCAGGGGGACAAGGAGGGAGCCGCAGGACGAGCAGGGGACACACACAGGGGCTCGGTCCCTGCCCGGTGCTCCCCACGGCTGTCCCGGCGGGGCCGAGGCCGCGGTTGCCATGGGAACGCGCCGGGCCCGGCGGCAGCGCGGGAGGCCCGGGCGGGCGGGCCGAGGCTCCCCCGGGCCGGCGGGGATCCACCCGGCGGTGCCGCGCTCACCTCGGGGAGGCCGCACTTGCCCTTGTCCGAGTACGGCGACAGCCCGGCCGCGTAATTCACCGCCATCGGCGCGGCCGCGGCGCGGCCGGAAGAGCCGGGCGGGGCCGGGGCCGCGGGACACGCCCCGGGGCCGCCGCCGCCATCTTGGAGCCGGGCAAGGCGGGGCTGCCCTCAGCGCGTCCCGGCACCGCCCCGGCCCTGCCTGCGCTGGGGCTCCCCTCACGGCATCGCGATAGTGACGTGATACTGCCCTGGGACTGCCCTCACGGCATCGCGACACTGCCGTGATACTGCCCTGGGGCTGCCCTCACGGCATCGCGATAGTGCCGTGATACTGCCCTGGGGCTGCCCTCACGGCATCGCGATAGTGCCGTGATACTGCCCTGGGACTGCCCTCGCGGCATCGCGATAGTGCCGTGACACTGCCCTCAGAGTGTCCCGACAGTGCACTGGGCCTGCCCTCACAGTATCGCGACAGTGCCGTGACACTGCCCTGGGACTGCCCTGAGTCTGCCCTCACACTATCCCGACACTGCCCTCACACTGCTCTGATACTGCCATCACACTATCCCGACAGTGCCCTCACATTATCCCGACAATGCCTCGACACCTGCACAGAACCCCGGGCCCGGGGGGAAGCAGGGAAGGAGGGACAGGGGTGCCAGGGAAGGAAGGAGAGACAAGGGGTGACAGGGGTGACAGGGAAGGAAGGAGGGACAGGAGGGGACAGGGGTGACAGGGAGCAGCAGATGCCGACAAGAGCAGGAGGCGCTGACAGAACCAGGAGCTGCCAGGGCGGGGAAGGGGATGCCAGGTCAGGACAAGAGGTGCCACCAAAGGCAGGACTGGCAAGGGCTGCCAACCATCAGGGCCGTGTCCCCGGGCATAGCACGGCCGCTGACCCCTCCCCAGCCCCGGCCCCGGCCCGGCCCCCCCGGCTGCCCGGGGCTGTAACCGCAGCCGCGGCCGTAACTCAATCCCCGGCTCCGGTGCCCGGCTGCGGGCTGGGAGCGCTGACACGGGCGGGGAACAGCGGCACCGGCGGGGCTGGGCTGTCCCCAGGCGGGGACAGGGACAGACCCCGAGCCTGGCCATCCGTCCCCGAGCAGGTGCCACAGGGCTGAGGCTGAGCCACCATGAAGAGCCTGAAGGCCAAGTTCAAGAAGGCAGATGTAAGTACCATCCCTGGGGACGTGGGGACACGGGGACCTGCCGTGGGATGTTCGCTGGGACATGAAGAGGTGGGGATTTCACTCAGGATGTCCCCAGGGATGCTGTGGTCACGCACAGCAGGGACAGCAGCCCCACGGAGGTTGGCACTGTCACCCTGGCTGGTGGGATCGAGTCCCCAGTGCTCCCAGAGCCATCGGTGGGAGCGGGGCAGAGCAAAGCAGAGGGAGGCGGGTGCCAGGTCCCCTCCCTGTCCCCTCCCTGGGGACAAGTGCCGCTTTGCCAGCTGCCACAGCCCCTGGAACCAGCCTGTCGATGCTCCTCAATTACAGTAATTTCACGACTGTAAGGCGCACCCTTTTGACTAAGTGAGAGCTGCGAGCCACGGGGGGAGCCGGCAGGGCCATGGCTGCCAGGTGGAGGCGGGGCGGGGCAGCGGCGGGCACGGCCCGGCCCCGTGGAGGCGGAGCCGCCCCTACACAGGCACGGCCCGGCCCCGTGGGAAATCTCGCGTGATAAAATCTCGCGTGGAAAAAACACGCGTGGAAAAAACACGCGTGGAAAAATCTCGCGTGAAAAAATCTCGCGTGGAAAAAACACGCGTGGAAAAAACACGCGTGGAAAAAACACGCGTGGAAAAAACACGCGTGGAAAAATCTCGCGTGGAAAAAACTCGCGTGGAAAAAACACGCGTGGAAAAAACACGCGTGGAAAAATCTCGCGTGGAAAAAACTCGCGTGGAAAAAACTCGCGTGGAAAAATCTCGCGTGAAAAAATCTCGCGTGGGGAGGGCGGGCTCGCGTGCCGGTCGCGTGTCGGTCGCGTGTCGGTCGCGTGCGGGTCGCGTGGCAGTCGCGTGTCGGTCGCGTGCGGGTCGCGTGTCGGTCGCGTGCGGGTCGCGTGCCGGTCGCGTGTCGGTCGCGTGCGGGTCGCGTGCCGGTCGCGTGCGGGTCGCGTGCCGGTCGCGTGTCGGTCGCGTGGCGGTCGCGTGGCGGTCGCGTGCCGGTCGCGTGCCGGTCGCGTGGCAGTCGCGTGTGGGTCGCGTGCCGGTCGCGTGCGGGTCGCGTGCCGGTCGCGTGCCGGTCGCTTGGCAGTCGCGTGTGGGTCGCGTGTGCGTCGCGTGCCGGTCGCGTGCCGGTCGCGTGGCAGTCGCGTGGCGGTCGCGTGCCGGTCGCGTGCGGGTCGCGTGCCGGTCGCGTGGCAGTCGCGTGGCGGTCGCGTGCGGGTCGCGTGTCGGTCGCGTGCGGGTCGCGTGCCGGTCGCGTGTCGGTCGCGTGCGGGTCGCGTGCCGGTCGCGTGCGGGTCGCGTGCCGGTCGCGTGCCGGTCGCGTGGCAGTCGCGTGGCGGTCGCGTGGCAGTCGCGTGCCGGTCGCGTGGCGGTCGCGTGTCGGTCGCGCGGCAGCCCGCGGGACACCGCGGTGACCCCCCCCCCCCCCCGTGTGTCCCAGTCGCTGCTGGACACCCACGACGAGAACCAAGAGCAGACAAACACGTGTTGCCTTTCACTCCCCCTAAGAATAAAAACCGGGACCGGTTTGGGTGGCGGTGCCTGCGTGGGAGCCGCTCCCCGCTCCGTGGCGGGATGCAGGGATGCAGGGATGCTGAGAGGGAGGGAAGGAGGGAGGGACGGGGGTGGAGGAGGCGGGTCCGGCTCCCAGTGCCGCAGCCCCGGCCCCCGCCCGGGCGGCGATGCCGGAGCGCTCCGGGCTCGGGGGTGCCCGTGCCGGCCGGGGCGGGGGGCGAGGGGCGCATGGCGAACTCCCGCCGCCTCCTGCTCAGCACCATGAAGCAGATCTGCCTTTGTGCCGCCTCCTCCTTCGCGGTACGTCCCGGTGCCCCTCCCGGTTCCCCTCCCGGTGCCCCTCCCGGTGCCCCTCCCGGTTCCCCTCCGGTCGCGTCCTGCGGGCTGAGCCGTGTCCCCCCCGCCCCACCTGCACCCCCCATCCCCATCCCCACCCCGGGGCTCCCCCGTGTCCTCCCCATCCTGCTTTGTCCTTGCCTTCAAGCGGGTGGGGGGAGCGGGCACCACCCTCCCAGGAGCCCTGGGGGACTGGTTTGTCCCTTGTCGCCGGTCCCGCTGGGCTGGAGGGGCTCGGGGGCAGCCGGCGGGGACAGGCGGGGACAGGCGGCTTTGGGACAGGTGCCAGCGGCTCCCGAAAGGTGACATCCATTTCCTGCCGCCGCGACCGCAGCCAGCGCTGCTCTGTCGTCACCAGCTGGGGTGAACCCGGGACTTCCAGTCCTTGTCTTGGTCCTGGTCCTGGTCCTGGTCCTGATCCTGGTCCTGGTCCTGTCCCGCTCGGCTCCTTCAGCACAGGGATGTGCGGGAGCACAGGGAGAGCAAATCCCCATCCAGCCCGGGCTTGTTTTGGGGGGACAGCGCTGTGCCCCGTTATCCCGGGAGCATCCCAGGGAACAGCCCCGTTATCCCGAGAGCACCCCTGGGGAACTGCCCCGTTATCCTGGGAGGCTGGAGCATCCCTGGAGAAACTGCCCCGTTATCCCTGGAGCATCTCCAGGGAACTGCCCCGTTATCCCGGGAGCATCCCTGGAGAACTGCCCCGTTATCCGTGGAGCATTCCCAGGGAACTGCCCCATTATCCCGGGAGCATCCCCAGGGAACTGCCCCGTTATCCCGGGAGGATGGAGCATCCCTGGAGAACTGCCCCGTTATCCCTGGAGCATTCCCAGGAGAACTGCCCCGTTATCCCGGGAGCATCCCCAGGGAACTGCCCCGTTATCCCGGGAGGATGGAGCACCCCCGGGGCTCTGCTCTCGCTACCGGCTGTGCCCGCCCTGCTTTGATCCTTCCTCCTCCGGGGGCAAAGCAGGGCTGGGAGTGGGATCAGCGTGGGGAATGGGCAGGGCTGGGGCTCCCAGCTGGGTTTAGTACTGGGATTTTGGGGTGGAAGGGCAAACCCCGGGGCAGTTGGGCTCACTCCCAAGTCCCAGCCTGGCCCAGGTAGACTGGGTCTGTAAATCCCCTGCTCTGTGAGCTGCAGACTGAGGGGCTGGAGGGGATTTTCATCCCGATCCCGGCTGAACTCTCCGTACCTGGGGGTGAGCTCCCAGGAGAGGGGCACAGCCACCCCCAGGGACAGGGCACAGCAGGGATGGGGACAAGGACAGGCAGCCCTGGGGACAGCACTGTCGCAGCTGACACTGTCACAGCCTCCTCTGGGCTCCCTTGCAGAGCCAGGACTGGACCAAGAACGACGAGAAGCTGCTGCAGGCCGTGGACTACAACGATGCCGGGCGGGTCACGTCGCTCCTGCTGCGCAAGGGCCTGGTGCCCACCAAGCTGGACTCGGAGGGCAAATCTGCGTGAGTGCCAGGAGACACGAGTCCCACAGCCCCTGGGGACAGGGGACAGAGTCCCAGAGCCCCTGGGGACAGGGGACAGAGTCCCAGAGCCCCTGGGGACAGGGGACAGAGTCCCACAGCCCCTGGGGACAGGGGACAGAGTCCCACAGCCTCTGGGACAGGGGACAGAGTCCCAGAGCCCTTGGGGACAGGGGACACGAGTCCCACAGCCCCTGGGGACAAGGGACAGAGTCCCACAGCCCTTGGGGACAGGGGACAGAGTCCCAGAGCCCTTGGGGACAGGGGACAGAGTCCCACAGCCCTTGGGGACAGAGGACACGAGTCTCAGAGCCTTTGGGGACAGGGGACAGAGTCCCACAGCCCCCGGGGACAGGGGACAGAGTCCCACAGCCCTTGGGGACAGAGGACACGAGTCCCACAGCCCCTGGGGACAGGGGACAGAGTCCATAGCCCCCACGGACAGGGGACACGAGTCCCAGAGGCGCTGGGGACAGGGGACAGGATCCTACAGCCCCCAGGGACAGGGGACAGAGTCCCACAGCCCCTGGGGACAGGGGACATGAGTCCCACAGCCCTTGGGGACAGGGGACAGAGTCCCACAGCCCGTGGGGACAGGGGCACAAGTCCCAGAACCCCTGGGGACTGGGGACAGAATCCCAGAGCCCTTGGGGACAGGGGACAGAGTCCCACAGCTCCTGGGGACAGGGGACAGAGTCCCACAGCTCCTGGGGACAGGGGACAGAGTCCCACAGCCTCTGGGGACAGGGGACAGAGTCCCAGAGCCCTTGGGGACAGGGGACAGAGTCCCACAGCTCCTGGGGACAGGGGACAGAGTCCCACAGCCTCTGGGGACAGGGGACAGAGTCCCAGAGCCCTTGGGGACAGGGGACAGAGTCCCAGAGCCCCTGGGGACAGGGGACAGAGTCCCACAGCCCCTGCTCTTGCTGCAGGTTCCACCTGGCTGCCACACGGGGCAATGTGGACTGCCTGGAGGCGATGCTGGCCCACGGCGTGGATGCCATGACCAAGGACAGCTCGGGTGAGGGCATGGCCACCACAGGGCATGGCCACACAGGGCCACTGTTTGTCCCCAGGTGTTGAGGCTGAGGGGACAGAGGTGGTGGCCACACCTGGGGGGCTGTGACTTGTCCCAGTTTCCTAAAGGAGCTCGAGCAGCCCCTGATGAGCTCCTGGGGTCGTGCCCTTCCTGTCCAGCCCCGTTCCAGCAGATCCTGCTGTGTGCCCGTCCCTCTGTGTGTCCCCCAGCTGTCCCCTCTGGCACAGCCCCGCTGGCCGTGCTCTGACCTGTTTGTCCCTTGCCAGGTTACACTGCCCTGCACTTGGCCTCCAAGCACGGCCACCCTCAGTGTGTCAGCAAACTGCTGCAGGTACGGGGGAGGGAGGAGGGACACGGGGACGGAGGGAGGGACACGGGGAGGGAGGGAGGGAGGTGCTGCCAGCTCGGTGTCCTCCCTGCCCTTGAGCCCCCTTCCCTGCCCGGTGCCTTGCCGTGGTGGCTCCCAGCCCTGTCCCTTGTCCTTCACCGCAGCGTGGAGCCACGGGGGGTTTGTCTGTCTGTCTGTCCCTCTCCACACCAGTCCCTTGTCAATCCCCTGTCCTTCACGGTGCCGCAGAGCCACTCGAGCAGGGTGTCCCTCTGTCCCCCTCCTCCTGTGACCCAGGCTCTCTCTCCAGGCCTCCTGCCCCGTGGACGTGGCCGATGGCAGCGGCCGGACCGCGCTGCACCTGGCGGGTGAGTGGGGACAGTGACATCCCTGTGTGCTCCTGTCCCCACGGGGACAGTGCCACCCCCGTGCTGCTCAGGGGACAGTGCCACCCCCGTGCTGCTCAGGGGACAGTGCCACCCCCGTGCTGCTCCTGTCCCCACGGGGACAGTGCCACCCCCGTGCTGCTCAGGGGACAGTGCCACCCCCGTGCTGCTCCTGTCCCCACGGGGACAGTGCCACCCCCGTGCTGCTCAGGGGACAGTGCCACCCCCGTGCTGCTCCTGTCCCCACGGGGACAGTGCCACCCCCGTGCTGCTCAGGGGACAGTGCCACCCCCGTGCTGCTCAGGGGACAGTGCCACCCCTGTGTGCTCCTGTCCCTGTGGGACAGTGCCACCCCCGTGCTGCTCCTGTCCCTGTGGGGACAGTGCCACCCCTGTGCTGCCCAGGGGACAGCGCTCAGCCTCTGTCCCTGTCCGCAGCTGCCAGCGGCTGCATCTCCTGCTCCGAGATCCTCTGTGACTTCAAGGCTCCCCTGAACAGCAAGGACAAGGTGAGGTCCCTGTGCTGCGGGTCCTGCTGGGCCGGGCTGGGGCTGGCCCGGAACGCGGGGACACCGGGATTGGGAGGGACACGGGAATTGGGGTGGGACATGGAAATTGGAGTGGGACATGGAGATTTGTTTGGGACACGGGAATCGCGGTGGGACATGGAGATTTGTTTGGGACACGGGAATTGGGGTGGAAATCGGGAATTGGGGTGGGACATGGAAATTGGGGTGGAACATGGGAATTGGGGTGGGACACGGGAATTGGGGTGGGACACGGGAATTGGGGTGGGACATGGAAATTGGGGAGGGACACGGGAATTGCGGTGGAACTCGGGAATTGCGGTGATATCGGGAGCACGGTGCCCCGTGGGCGATCTGAGCCTCCTCCGCTCATCCCTCCCGCCTGCCGTGCCCAGGACGGCTCCACGCCGCTGATCCTGGCAGCCAAGATGAGCCACCCGGAGCTGTGCCGGTACCTCCTGCACCGCGGGGCCGCCGTCAACAGCCGGGACCTGCAGGGCAGGTGGGGCCGCAGCGCTGCGGGCCGGGCAGCGGCCGCAGGGATCGTGCCCTGACCGAGCTCTCCCCGTGCCCAGGACAGCGCTGATGCTGGCCTGCGAGAGCGGCAGCGTGGACACCGTGGAGGTTCTGGTCAGCGCCGGGGCTCGCGTGGCCGTGGTGGACGCCACCGGCCACGACGCCGCTCACTACGGGCTGGCCACGGGCAACGCTCTGATCCAGCACCTGCTGCAGGAGGCGGCCCAGCGCCGCTCCTGGGCCAGCGGTGAGGCTGCCGGGGCTGCCCGGCTTCCCTGGGGCTGAGGCTGGGGGATGTGGCTCCTTTTCCGGGCTGTTTAGGGCTGCCTTTGCCTGTGCTGTCCCCCCGAGCCCCTAAATCTCCCCGATTTCTCTTCCCTCCTGCTCTGCCTCACAGAAGAGGAGTCAACCGAGCAGACGTCGCAGGTCAGGGGCTGGTGGCCATCCCTGGAGGCTCAGGAAGGAGGGAGGGCACTGTGGGTGTGACGTCCCCTCTGCCCTGCGGTGTCCGCAGACCTCTTCGCCCAGCCAGTCGTCGGTGAGGGAGAAGATCAGCACCCCGAGGAAGAGGAAGGCGCCTCTGCCTCCCCTGGGCACCCCCAGCCAGGTGAGAAATGGGTGCCCAGGTGCTCACCTGGCCTGGCAGGTGCAGAGCAGCCCAAAACACTCCTCGATGAGGGGTCCCCTCATGGGGGGTCTGTGCTGAGAAGCCCCCTCGGGCACACAGTGGGATTTTTGGGGACTGGACTGAGTGATTTCCACGATTCCCTGCAGGAGGACAGGGACGCCTACGAGGAGATCGTGCGGCTGCGGCAGGAGAGGGCCCAGTTCCTGCAGAAGATCCGGGGCTTGGAGCAGCAGGAGAAGCAGAGACGGGAGGTACTGGCTGCAGGCTCGGGGGAGATGCCACCGTGTCCCCAGGGAGCAAGGGGGACAGGGGACATGGGGACAGGGGACATGGGGACAGCACTCATCCCTCCCTGTTCTCTCCCTGGGTCCTGGCAGCGGGCAGAGCTGGATGAGGCCTCCCTGCGCTCCATGGAGAAGCAGGTGAGGTCAGGGAAGAGCCTGGAGGTGACCTCAGCTCTGTGAGGGTCCTGGGGCTGGGAATGTCACCAGGGCTCTGCCAGGAGCCAAGGGGACCCTGTTCCCGTGTCCTGGGGCTGGGAATGCCACCAGGACTCTGCCAGGCGCCAAGGGGACCCTGTTCCTGTGTCCTGGGGCTGGGAATGCCACCAGGGCTCTGCCAGGAGCCAAGGGGACCCTGTTCCCGTGTCCTGGAGCTGGGAATGCCACCAGGGCTCTGCCAGGAGCCAAGGGGACCCTGTTCCCATGTCCTGCCCTGCAGGTCCGGGAGCTGGAGGAGCGGCTGGTGGCACGGGACAGTGAGAAGGAGAAGCTGGGCAAGGAGGTGGAGGCTCTGCGGAGCCGCCTGTCCTCGATGGAGGTGGGTGAGGGCAGGACACAGCTGGCAGTGCCCAGGGCTGGGGACAGGGGTGTCACCTCCACCCTGCACCCCCAGAATGAGAAGGAGAACACGAGCTACGACATCGAGACACTGCAGGATGAGGAGGGAGAACCACTTGAGTTCCCAGGTAGGTCTTGCCAGCCCCCCAGTGACACCCTGGGGAGGTGACACTGGGGATTGGGGACACAGGTGGGCACAGCCCCAGGTCCCTGTGCCCTGCAGGAGCAGAGATGCTGCTCTCCAAGAAGACGCTGAGCCCCTCGGCCGAGGAGCTGCTGGCCACGCTCCAGGGCCAGGTGCAGTCCCTGACCGTGCAGAACAAGGAGCTGAGGGAGAAAATCCAGGCAGGTCCCACTCTGTCCGTCTGTCTGTCCCTCTGCTCCTCGTCCCCTGGCCCACAGTGGCCTCACGGTCCCTCGGCAGGTGCTGGAGAACTTCGAGCGGGACGAGAGCAGCCCCGCCGGGCCGGGGGACGTGGTGCCCGCCAGGCTGTACCAGGCCCTGCAGCGGGAGCTGGAGCGGCTGCGGGCGCAGGGCAGGGCCGGGCAGCGCGGCAGCTCGGAGCCCAGCCCCGAGGGAACCACGGGGCCACGTCCCCCCGAGGAGCCCGCCTGGGGCTGGGGCGAGTGCAAGGCAGCGCTGGGCGAGCTGGGGGTGCAGACATCCCCCTCCTCATCACCCCGCGGCGAGCGGGAGCCGGGCGCGGAGCTGGCGGAGGCGCGGGCGGCCCTGAGGCGGGCACAGAGCGAGCTGGAGGAGCGGGAGCGGCGGCTGAAGGAGCTGCAGGCCCGGCTGGAGGCTGCGGAGGCCGCGGCCTCGCCGGGAGGTTCTGCTGAGGAGAAGGAAGCGCTGCTGGAGCGCTGCGGGCGCGCCGAGGCCGAGGCCCAGGCGCTGCGGCGGGAGCTGCAGGCGAGGCCGCGGGACGCGCCGGGAGCGGCGGAGGCCGAGGCGCAGCTGGCGGAGCTGCGGGCAGCGCTGGCGCGCAGGGAGGCCGAGCTGGGCGCGCTGCGGGAGCGGCTGCGGCAGCACGAGGAGGAGGCCCCGGCGTGGCTGCAGCGGGCGCAGGCCGAGGGCTGGGTGCCCCGGGACGAGCACGCCGGAGCCACGGCCGCGCTGCAGGAGCAGGCCCGGGCGCTGCGGGAGCGCCTGGCGCAGCTGGAGGCCGCGGCCGACGCCAAGGCCCGCGAGGCCGCGCGGCTGCGGGCGGAGCTGGCGGCGGCCGTGCCGCGTGCGCAGCACGAGGCGGCCGAGGCCGGGCTGCGCGCCGAGGCGGCGGCGCTGGCGCAGCGGCTGCAGGAGCTGGAGCGGCGGCACGAGAAGACGTGCGAGGAGGTTTTCCGTGTGCAGAGGCAGGCGCTGTTCATGAAGAGCGAGCGGCAGGCGGCCGAGGACAGGCTGGGCGCGGCGCAGAAGCAGCTGGAGCAGGCCCAGGACGAGGCGCGGCGGCTGCGGGAGATGCACGGCCACGCCGAGGACGCGGCACGGCTGGTCAGGGACAGGGACAGGAAGGTAGGGACAGGGAATCACGGAGGGTCATGGTGGCCTTGGCACGCATGGAGTCACTGAATTTGGGCTGGAAGGGACCTTAAATCCCATCCCATTCCGCCCCGCCAATCCCATCCACCTCCCACTGTCTCAGCTGCTCCAAGCCCTGTCCAGCCTGGCCTGGGATGCTCCAGGGATGCAGGGGCAGCCACGGCTGCTCTGGGTAAGCTGTAACCCCTGTGCTCTGTGCAGATCACGGAGCTCTCCAAGGAGGTTTTCAGGCTGAAGGAAGCCCTGAACGCTCTCCCCGAGTCGGGGCCGCCCCCACAATCCCCGCCCAACGCGTCCGAGCTCCAGGCCCGGGTCCGGGCGCTGGAGGAGAAGCTCGAGGTTGGTCACCCGGGGGGTTTGGGGCTCCCCCGAGCCCCCAGCCCTGTGGCCAAACCCCCTCCCTGTGCTGCAGGAGACAGAGACGAGGCACAGCAAGGTGGTGACGCTGTACCGGAGCCACCTGCTCTATGCCGTGCAGGTGAGCTGGGGACAGGGCTGGGGACAGGGCTAGGGACAGGGCTGGGGACAGCTGGGGACACTGGGGTGGGGCCTGGGCCACCTGCCACCCACAGGAGCCTCCCTGATGTCCCCATTCCATTGTGCCCACCAATGTCCCCTCCATCCCAGGGCCACATGGACGAGGACGTGCAGAGACTCCTGTGCCAGATCCTGAGGATGCAGCAGCTGCAGGAGCAGGGCAGATGAGCCCCTGCCAGCACGGGTGTCACAGGGAGGGGGGGACAGGTCTGTCACAGCACCCCGCGTGTCCCTTCGCTTGTGCGGGCACCCAGCCCACCCCCGGCACAGCAGCAATAAAGTTATTTATAGTCACACTGATGGGCTGGTGGCTCCTCTCTGGGGACACCGGGGTGGGCACGGGGGGCTGTGGGGACAGCAGGGGATCGGTGCCACGATCTCCAGCCGTGCCATCCCCCGAGGGGAGGGCTGTGAAGGAAGGGAGAGATGGGAATGAAATCCCTTTCCCAGGGCCGCGGGTCCGGGGGCCGCGCTGGGATCGGCTCCGGCCCCACGGGATCGGCGCTTCCTGCGAGGAAATGGGAAATGGGAAATGGGAAATGGGCTGGGGAGCGCCGGGATCCGGCGGGGACACTGCGGTGCCAGCGGCCCTGCTGCGGTCAGCGCTTGGGGACACTGCGGTGAGCGCTTGGGGACACTGTGGTGAGGTTTGGGGACACTGTGGTGAGCGTCTGGGGACACTGCGGTGAGGTTTGGGGACACTGCGGTGAGCGTCTGGGGACACTGCGGTGAGGTTTGGGGACACTGCGGTGAGCGCCTGGGGACACTGCGGTCAGTGTTTGGGGACACTGCGGTGAGGTTTGGGGACACTGCGGTGAGCGTCTGGGGACACTGCGGTGCCAGCGGCCCTGCTGCGGTCAGTGTTTAGGGACACTGCGGTCAGTGTTTGGGGACACTGCGGTCAGTGTTTGGGGACACTGCGGTGAGTGTTTGGGGACACTGCGGTCAGCGTTTGGGGACACTGTGGTGAGGTTTGGGGACACTGCGGTGAGCGTTTGGGGACACTGCGGTGAGCGTTTGGGGACACTGCGGTGAGGTTTGGGGACACTGCGGGGGTGTTGCAGGTCTGGGGTGTCCCCACAGCGCCAGGTTTGGGGCAGCCCCACCAGGACAAGCGGAGCGTGTCCCCTCCGGGGCTGAGAGCCAGCCCATGGCTGTGGTGGGAGGTGACAAGGTGTCCCTGTGCTGCTGGCCTTGGGGACAGCAGGGAGCTCAGCTCGGCCCCCAGGCTGGGGGGCCGGGAGGAAACTGAGGCACGGCAGTGTGGGGTGGCTCCAGGGTGACGTCCCTGCCCCGCTGGGGACCTGTGGTGTCCCCAGTGCTGGGCTTTGACCGTCCTGCCTGTCCCTACAGCAGCCCCGCTGATTCTCCTGGCATGAGGTGGCTTTGGGTGGTGGCTTTGGTGACACCTGCCTGCACTGTCCCCTACAACGGCACGGCGGGGAGCCCTGGGGATGGGGACAATGGGGACAGAGGTATGGGGACAACAGGGGGGAGGCTGGGGGGATCTGGGGATCCTGGATACAGCAGGACTGGGCAGACTGGGAGCACTGGGGATGGAGATGGAGGGAGCAGGGGTGGAGGGGATTTGGGACAGTGAGGGGACAATGACAGGGGACACTGGAGGGACTGGGTACATGGGGGTACAGAGGATGGGCACGGAGGGATTGGTGATGGAGGAACAGGGACCCTGGGGGTGTGGGGACACTGGGAATGGCACTGATGCAGTGTCCCTTCCCCTGCCGTGTCCCCATGTGTCCCCATGTGCCCCCCAGGTCCCTGCACCCCTCAGCACGGCCTCCTGGGCACCGAGGTGCTGCTGCCGTGCCCGGGCGGTGCAGCCGAGTGGCGCCGGGGTGGCACCGCCCTGGGCACGTCCCCAGCCCCGGGGCTGGCCCTGCCCAACGCCAGCCTGGCCCACGAGGGACACTACAGCTGCCACCACCCTGTCACCGGCGAGACCTGGGCCAGCATCTGCCTGCGGCTGGGCTGTGAGTGCCCCCCCAGCCCTGCTGTGTCCCCGCTGCTGGCCGGGGGTCCCCGGGGGTGCTGGTGAGGTGACCCCTGTCCCTTGTCCCCTGTCCCAGACCCGCCACCGCCCCCGGCCATCGAGTGCTGGGCCACCAGCTACCCCCAGGCTGTGAACTGCTCCTGGGCGCTGCGCCCCGAGCCCCTGCTGGACACCGACTTCGTGGCCACCTACAGGTCAGTGGGGGTGCCCAGAGCCCGTCCCCGTGTCACACAGCCCTTGGCAGCTGTCCCTGTGTCCCCAGGCACGGCGCAGGCACAGGTGAGTGCAGCCTGACGGGCCCGCGGAGCTGCTCCTTCGGGGAGCTCCAGGTGTTCTCCCTGACTCCCTACGAGCTCAACGTGACGGCCCGGAACGCGCTGGGAGCTGCCTGGGGAATCCTGCCCTTCCTCCTGGAGAACATCGGTGAGTGCTGTGCCTGGGGAGCCCTGCAGGACCCTCCTGAATCATCCTTTGGGGTGTGGGATCATCAGTGCAGCGATTTGTTGGGGCTTGGATTGTCCCTGCTCACTCCCAGGGGGACACGAGGGCCCTGTCCCCAACAATCCCCTGCTGGATCCCGCAGCCACGGCATCCAAAAACGAAGGAAAGTGAGTTTATCCACGCTGTGGTGGGACAAGGGGATTGGTTTCCATCTAAAGGAGGATTTAGATGGGATATTGGGAAGAATTCTGGGCTGTGAGGCCCTGCAGTGGAATTCCCATGAGAGAATTCCAGGCTGGACACAGCTTGGAGCAACCAGGGATGGTGGAAAGTGTCCGTGATGGGATGAGACAATCCTCAAGGTGCTTTCCCATCCTGGAATTCCCTCATTCCTTGTCTCCCCAGTAAAGCCGGACCCCCCCGAGGCCGTGCGGGTCTCCCCCATCCCCGGGGAGCCGCAGAAGCTGCTGGTGGAGTGGAGCCCTCCCTCGTCCTGGCCCTTCCCGGAGTATTTCCCGCTGCAGTACCGCATCCGCTATTCCCGGGACAACGACTCCGTCCCCACCACGGTACTGCCACCGCCCTGGGGAAACTGAGGCACGGCTGGGGCTGTCGCTGTCCCTGACCCTGTCCTGACCCTGCTGTCCCCAGGTGGGGCCGTACGAGGTGACATCCCACACGCTGACGGACCTGGAGCCCGGCAGCCTCCACCACGTCCAGGTGGCCGCCAAGGACCTCGCGGATTCCGGGGAATTCAGCGCCTGGAGCCCGCCGGCCTCAGGGACACCCTGGCTGGGGCTGTGACAGCCAGCCCGGGCCCCTGTCCCCATCCCAGGCCTGCTCCTGTCCCCTGTCCCACCCGTGCTGCCAGGAATGGGCAATAAATGGGCTTGAGGCTCCGTGCCTGTTCTAATTTTGGGATGTTTGTGATGGCACCTGGGGTCGGTGCCTTCATTGCCCCCACTGTCCCTTTGCCGTGTCTTTGCTGCTTTAGAACAATCCCTTCCTTTTCCGGCCTTTGACCTTTTTTTGCCCTTGGGGTCGGTTCCTTTTCTGCCCCAGCACCCTCCGCCCCAGCCCGGCCCTCAGCGCGCCCCGGGGCGGGGTTGTCACGGCAGCGCCGGGCGTGAGGGGTGGGCGGCCATGTCCGACCTGGGCTGGGCGAGGGGGAGTGCCGTGATTAACGGGGGGCGCCTGCTCCCTGCGCGGCGTTCCTCGGGTTAACGCGACCTTACACCGGAGCCCCGGGGCGGCACAGACCTCACACCGGAGCCCCGGGGCGTCACAAACCTCACACCGGAGCCCCGTGCCCGTTACCGACACCCTCCCCCCCCCCGTACCCCTGCTGGTACCGCCCGTCGCTGCCTTCCCGCTCTCCGGCGGGGGGCGCTGTGCGCATGCTCAGTGCGGGCTGGGGCGCCCCCTCCTGGTCCCGCAGCCCCTGCGCGCGGGGCCGGGAGACCCCGGGGGGCAGTCCGTGAGGGCCGGGGCAATGGCGGGGAGCGGGGGCAGATGTGAAGGGGTTTGGGTGGTAAAAGGATCGTAAAAATCGTCCTGGGATTGTCTTGGGCCAGCCCTGCTATGACAGGGACACCTTGCACTATCCCAGGCTGCTCCAAGCCTTGTCCAGTCTGGCCTGGAACACTTCCAGGGATCCACGCTGCTCTGGGCACCCTGTGCCAGGGCCTGGCCACCCTCACAGAAAACAATTCTTACCCAAAATCCCGTCTCTGGGGTTTGATGGGGACCTAAGCAGAGATCCGCCACCTTCCAGAGAGCACCGAGGCCTTTCCCAAGCTTTGCCAGGCTTGGTGCCATCCACATTTCCTTCCCTGAGCTCTCCTGGGCTCTGGGAGCACTTTCTGTCCTCACAGATCATTTTGGAAAAAGCCGCTTGGTGCCATCTGTGAAATTCCACCTCGCACCAGCTGATGGCACAATTGGGAGCGTGTGGAGCCGAGGCTTTTCCCAGGAAATCACACAGCCTGTTGGACAAGATCCCGGTTTTCCATCTCGGGTGTCTCAGACGGAGCAGCCTCACACCCAGGCAGCGCTGGTTCCCGGCAGGAACGAGGGCAGGGAACAACCTGGTTCTTATAAAACGAGAAAATAAACACGAGCCGCAGGTCAGGGACGGGGCTGGAGTTGTCTGTGGGATGAGCAGCAGCAGTCGGAGGCTCCAAAAGGATTTGCAGGCTCCCAGCAGCAGGAGTGGATGGATGTCATTCCATGGGATGTCATTCCATGGGACATAAGGGATGGAGACAACGATCCCTGCAGGCTTCCAGCTCCTCCTGAGCCTTCCTCGCAGCTGTGCGACCTTCCAAACACACAGCAAAGGGAAAATCCCTGGGAAAGCGGCGGCTGCCTTGGGCCTCACGCTGGCACTGGGCTCTGCTGTGTCCATTCCACGATCCCAAAGCGGCTGGGCAGCACACCTGGGCTGATCCTGTCACCCAAACAGCCTCGGGGTGTCTGCAGTGGGATGGGGGGTCCGGGTCTGCCCTTTGGAGCAGCTGCTGGCTCAGGAGTGCAGCTTTACAAGGCAAAAAATGGATTTACATGAGGGGACAAATTCCCCCTCCTGGTTGTCTGGGCAGTTTGTGGGTTTTGCTGTGTGAGCAAGAAAAAAACAATAAATTATACTGCTGATTTCAGAGAGGCAGAATTGCTTAACACTTAAAACCAACACTGATTATTTTTTTCTTTCTGGCTCCGTCTCATCGCGTCTGACCTTAGGAAGGACATCAGCTCTCCTGTATATTTTAGGGTGACCATAATCACTCCCCCTCTTTTGAAAGACTTCAAAAAGGTCTTTAAGCTTTTTGTTGGTTCAGATTTTCCTAAAGCCGCTGCTGCAACACCAGGTTTGCACTGTAAAATCAGTTTAAAGCAGCAGAAATTCCATGTTCTTTCTAAAACATGATGGCTGAGAGCTTTTCCAGGATGGTTCCTGTGTTGTGTTCGTTTTGTCCTTTTGATTTTGGGTTCTGGTTCCAAACTGGCCTTGGCAGGACAGGACTCATTGGTGCCTGGCTGCTCTCAGACCTCACAGATGTTTCTCCATCATTTGTGGAGCTGTCTCTGTCACCATTTCTGATTAATTTATTCCTTTATTGATTTGTATCTCCGGGACAAGACAGAGCTCACCCCAAATCCTCTCAGCCAGGGAGGCCCTGCAGTGCCACAGGAGCCTTTCCCTGCTCCCTGGGCAGGCTGGAGGGAATCTCTGACAGCACAGGAGCTTTTTCCTCCTGCAATGTGACTTCCCTGGGTCTCCTGTGCCAGCAGCACAGGGCTGTGTAACTCAAGCCGTGATCTGGGAGGAAAGGAGCCTGCACACCCTGACCTGGATGGGTGGAGAGCTTGGCAATCCTCACTTTGACCCTTTCCAACCCCAGGAGAAGGGGCCTGATGGGGACCTGTCCTACAAACCTCCAGGGTTTAGTTTGGGGTTTGTTCTACCTCAGCACTTCACAGTCACAGAGCTCCTGAGTGTCCCCCCGTGCCAGCAAAGGGGCTCTGCTGCTTCCTGGCGCTGCCCCTTCCCTTTTCCAGCCCCTCCAGGTGCAGTAAAACTCTGATTCCCGTTCCAGGGATCGTGCTGGCCACTAACAAGCTCACCTCCCTTTTAAAAGCCACTGCTGCTCCCAGGAGATCTAATTTGGGAGCATGTGGAAGGCCAGGATGTCCTCCAGAGTGGGAGCTGCTCCATCAGGAGTTGGCTGCCAGAGCCTGGAGCATTTTTATTGATATCCAAGCTGCCAGGGGCTGCCAGCCCCACCTGAGCGTGGTGCAGGACAGGCTCAGCTCTGTTTGTTCTCCCAGGGATTGGCAGCAGGATTCCCTGGGAATTCCCGTTTGTCCTTTGCCATGAACTCCCAAAGGTTTTGGGGGAGGGTGGTGGAGCTCTCCAGGGCTCGTCCCATGATGTCAGACTGGCCCAGCAGAGATGATGAATTCATGAGAGCAAAGCACAAAATCCAAAGGGAAGAGGCCTCACTCCCAATGGTGACAGTGTTTGGATGTGGGAAGGTGTTTTCTTGGATATAGAAAAAAAATAAAAAATAAATGTTGGAGAGAGACTTTGGACAAGGGCCTGGAGTGCCAGGACACAGGGAATGCTCCCCACTGCCAGAGGGCAGGGCTGGATGGGATCTTGGGAAGGAATTCCTGTCTGGGAGGGTGAGGAGGGGCTGGGATGGAATTCCCAGAGAAGCTCTGACTGTTCTGGATCCCTGGAAGTGTCCAAGGTTGGGTTGGATGGGGTTTGAAACACTTTGGGATTGGGGAAGGTGTCCCAGGAGTGACACTGGATGGGATTTAAGGTCCTTCCAACCCAAACCATCCTGGGATTCTTCCTTTTATATTCCCAACGAGCACAGAACCCCCAAAATCAGAGCCCCCCAAAAGGGTGACATCCAGCCCCAGGAATGCCACAGGGATGGGAGGGACAGGAAATGAATCCTGGGGTCCTGGGTGTCCAGAGACGAGCAGCAGACATGAAAGCAGCCAGCTTCACCCTGGTCAATATGGTCTGCTTTAAACTCTGTTTTTACTTCAGATTTGGGCTGCCAATAACTCCTTCAAACAATGATCTAATGCCTGTGTGAATGTTTGTAAAACCTCACTGCTCTGGCAGGTTGAGCTCTTGCCAAGAAGCAATCACATGCAATTAGGGAGAAGGAGTTGGAATCTCCTGGCCTTGCAGTGCAGCACATTTTCCAGTTGTGTTTGTCCCATTTGGACCGTCAGTCCTGGGCTGTGCTCTGGCTTTGTGGGACAGCTCCTGTCCCCAAGGAAACCTCTGTGGGAAGCAGTGCCAGAAACCTGCTGGGACACACCAGGGTGACAGGGTGACAGGGTGACAAGGACAGAGCCTGGCACAGCCAGAATCACAAATGGAGTTTGGGCTCTCAATTCTCTCCACCTTTCCTGCTCTGCAGGAGATTCCTGAGGAGGTTTTCCAGGCACAGGGAGTCCTGAGTGGGATCTGGGAGCATGGAGAGGCTCAGAGCTTTTGAGGGACACCTGGAAAAACCCTGTACAGCTGTCCCAAGAGCCCTGGAATAGTTTGGATTGGCAGGAATCTTGGAAGGATTGGGTGCAGTTAAATGGTTGCTGCTCACACAAGGAGAAGTTCCCAGTGGGAAATTCGAGCTTTTCCAGGACAGTAAATCCCAGGAAAAGGAATGAGGGATCCTTTGCCCACACAGAGTTTAAATCTGAGGACCCAAAGAATATTTCTTAGCAAGTTGGTAATTTCAACGTGGAAAGTTTGATAAGAAAACCCTTCTTGAAATTGCTGGAACATCCTGAAATTCCCTTTTCCAGTTCTGAACCAGACCTGTTGTGCAGTTCCTGGGGTGTTGTCCTGAAACAACAGGAGGTCAGGGACACACGGGTCAGGTCCTGTGGGACCAGGAGCTGTTATTTAGGGAAGGAATTTTTTCCTGAATGTGAGAGAGGAGAGGTGGATTCTGCTCTCCAGAGGGGTTCGAAATCCTAAATTCCAGCCAAGAGTCATCACATAAACTTGTGCTGAAGAACCTGACCTAGTTGGAATAATTGGAGGTAATTGTCAGCTCTTTCCAGATGACAAAACCCTTAATCACCAGCAGATGCTCAGCCAACCTCACAAAAAGGGCTGGAAACCCAGGGTGAATGGGGAGGAATTGCTGTCCCAGAGGCACCAGTTTCAGGAATGGGCAGGAATCTTCCTCAGGGGTTTTTCCAATACATGGTCAGATGTCAGGACTGGGGCAGGGCTCTGTGCTCGTGGCCTGGGCATTCTGCAGAAATGTGGAATTGTGCCAGGAGCTCACAGCTGAGTGACACTGGAATATCCAGGAACAATTGGGGATGGAACAGCTCTGAAACGAGGAGCTAAAGGCTGGGCTGCTCCTTGGATTCCTGTCCCAGATCCTTCAACCCAGACTCAGCTCCCTGAGGTAGCCTGGGCTCTCCTAAAGCTTGGCATGAGCTGGGTGTGAGGTGCAGAGCTGGTTTGGGTTTCCCCTGGGGGTTCCCTGCAGGTCAGCAAAGCCCTGAAGAGAGGATGGGATCTGATGGGGTGAGGATGCTGCTGGAAGAGCAGGAAACTTGGGGATCCCACACTGGGGGGATCCCACACTGGGGATATCCCAGCTCCTGCTGGGCTCCAGGGGCTGTGGAGACACTGGGATAGAAATGGTCCTTCTAAAAGGGTCTGACCCCACCAGAAAATTAACCTGGATTGTTAGTTGTTCATGGAATTACAGAGCCATGGAATGTCCTGAGCTGGGAGGGATCCACAAGGTCAGAGACACCCCAACAATCCCAGCCTGTGCCTGAAATGTTTGGGATGATCCCATTCCCTGGTCTGAGCACTTGCAAATCCCAGGCACTAGCATTTCCAGGGGGTTTTTCCTTGCACAACAGGGTGACCAAAGCACAGGAAAATTGGGAATGGTCAGAGCAAGGAGCTGCCCTTGTGCCCAGGCAGGGGCTGGGACAGCTGGACTTTAATTAGCCAGTGCTGTAATGAGCCTTTGGGAGGCTCTGAGCACATTTGGTGTTTTACAGCCACGAGGATTCATCCCTTCCCGTCCAACCTCCTACAGTGGGACCACAACCAGGGATCCTGCCTGGAAACTAAAGCTCCCCTGGGGATGTCTGGGACAAGACTCACTGCAGGCCCTCTGGAGTGGGCAGGAATGTGGAAACTGTGACAGCAGCACCGTCCTCATGAGCCAGGGCTGTCCCATGGGGGCAGGGGCTCTGCAGCCAAAAAAAGGGGGAAAAATGAACTCCCACACCTTTGGGAAGAGCTCAGTGTGCCCAGGATGGGAGTGCAGGGCTGGGCTGGGCTCCTGGGATGGAGCTGCTGGCCCAGGAGAGGCTGGGATGGAGCTGCTGGCCCAGAGGATGGAACTGCTGGTCCAGGGGAGATTGGGATGCAGCTACTGGCCCAGGGGATGGAGCTGCTGGCCCAGGGGATGGAGCTGCTGGCCCTGGGGATGGAGCTGCTGGCCCAGGGGATGCAGCTGCTGGCCCAGGAGAGGCTGGGATGGAGCTGCTGGCCCTGGGGATGGAGCTGCTGGCCCTGGGGATGCAGCTACTGGCCCAGGGGATGCATCTGCTGGCCCAGGAGAGGCTG
The DNA here is from genome assembly GCF_009819885.2 of Catharus ustulatus. NCBI lineage: Eukaryota > Metazoa > Chordata > Aves > Passeriformes > Turdidae > Catharus > Catharus ustulatus. Next base: position 1,145,833 of record NC_046249.1, on the reverse strand, counting down.
GGATGGAGCTGCTGGCCCAGGGGATGGATCTGCTGGCCCTGGGGATGGAGCTGCTGGCCCAGGGGATGGAGCTGCTGGCCCAGGAGAGGCTGGGATGGAGCTGCTGGCCCTGGGGATGGAGCTGCTGGCCCAGGGGATGGAGCTGCTGGCCCAGGGGAGATTGGGATGGAGCTGCTGGCCCAGGGGATGGAGCTGCTGGCCCAGGAGAGGCTGGGATGGAGCTGCTGGCCCAGGGGATGGAGCTGCTGGCCCAGGGGATGGAGCTGCTGGCCCTGGGGATGGAGCTGCTGGCCCAGGGGATGGAGCTGCTGGCCCAGGGGATGGAGCTGCTGGCCCAGGGGATGGAGCTGCTGGCCCTGGGGATGGAGCTGCTGGCCCAGGAGAGGCTGGGATGGAGCTGCTGGCCCTGGGGATGGAGCTGCTGGCCCAGGAGAGGCTGGGATGGAGCTGCTGGCCCTGGGGATGGAGCTGCTGGCCCAGGGGATGCAGCTGCTGGCCCAGGAGAGGCTGGGATGGAGCTGCTGGCCCTGGGGATGGAGCTGCTGGCCCTGGGGATGGAGCTGCTGGCCCAGGGGATGGAGCTGCTGGCCCTGGGGATGGAGCTGCTGGCCCAGGGGATGGAGCTGCTGGCCCAGGGGATGGAGCTGCTGGCCCAGGGGACAGAGCTGCTGACCCAGGAGAGGCTGGGATGGAGCTGCTGGCCCAGGAGAGGCTGGGATGGAGCTGCTGGCCCAGGGGAGATTGGGATGGAGCTGCTGGCCCAGGGGATGCAGCTGCTGGCCCAGGGGAAGCTGAGATGGAGCTGCTGGCCCAGGGGATGGAGCTGCTGGCCCTGGGGACAGAGCTGCTGGCCCAGGAGAGGCTGGGATGGAGCTGCTGGCCCAGGGCAGGCTGGTTGTGGGCCATGACCTCCTGTTGGAGCTCTGCAGCCCGACAGGACTCAGCAGCTGCATGAACTGGTTGTGGCCTCAAGCAAAGGCCATTCCTCCGCCGCTGGCTCCTGCCAGATGGTCCCAGCCCAGGCTCAGGGCCTCACGTCCCCTCTCAGCTCAGCTTTTCATGTGTCTCTCCCCAAAAAAAGGCCTGGGCCGGTGCCAGGCTCCAGCACAGCCGTGGGAGCAGTCCCCCAGCTCTGGCAGGTCAGCGGGGCTGGAAGCAGCCCCACGTCCTGCCTCTGCAGCCCAGACATCCTCCTGGGCTCTCCCTGCCAGCTCTGCAATGAGAAATGGCTCTGCTCTTCTGTCTGCTTCCCTCTGAATCCCTCTAGGAAAGAGCTCGTGTTCTCCAGCTCCGTGCTGCTGAAATTAGCTCTGGCATCCTGCAGGATTCCAGCCTCCGCTCGCGCCTCCAGCCCTGGGAAGAGCTGCCGAGACAAGCTGGGGGTGAGAGCCAAGTGGCCAAAAGAACACGTTCAGGAACAGCTCAGCGAGCAGAGGTGCTGCAGCACGGCGGGGAAATCGTGCTGCTGGGGATAAAACTCCCCAAAAAAAGCGATTTTGGGGCAGCCAGGAGGGGTTAGAGCACGGCACGAGGTCTGGGACAGCTGCAGGGTGCTGCAGTGGGCACTGGGAGCAGGGGGATGGTTTTAGGTCACTCACAAAGCTTTCTCATGATGCTTTTTTGGGGGGAAAAAAAGAGAAAAAAAAAATGGTGTGTTTGATTCTGTAAGTGCTGAACATTCCACAATTGCTGTGTTTAATAAATACAGCGGGGGCTCCTAGGAGACTGAATGGGGCTGAATGAATGAAGTATGTGAGACATCTGAAACCTATTAGTTGGAGCAAACTGGTGGAGAGGCAGGAATTCTTCTCTTTTTAAAAATATTTATACATTTTCCTTTCATGTCAGGCCAACATCTTATTTGGGGTTATGTTCCAGTGGAAGGAAAGGTGTGTCGGGGGGAAATGCAGGGGGAGGGGAGGTGCAGATTTGGGTCAGGCCCAAAAGGAGCAGAGGCCTGGGTGGCTTTAGGGCCACATTTTCCTTTTTGGAATCAAAGCCAGCACTCTGGTCCATCAGGGGTCTTTGCCCCAGCCTGGATGGGGATGGATGTTTTGGGATTTGGTGTTTTGTCCCACCCAGAGCCCCTCGTTTGAGGCAGCAGAAATCCCTGTCCCTCTCCAGATGAGGTTGGTGGGTCTGGTTTAACCTGAATTGGAGCAGAATCAGAGCACACATCCAGTGCCTTCCCCACCCCATGGACAGCTCCAGGACATCCCAGCAGTGTCCACAGCAGGAATGATGCCTCACCCCAGAGGTTTCCACCCAGGCTTCTCCTTCTCATGCAGAATTACCTCAGGGACCTGGGAAAAATGGGGAAAAAAGGGAATGTGGATGGGAAGGACACAGGGAAAAGGCAGAGCTGAAAATTCTTCAGGAGCCACCCATCTGTGGGGAAGGGTCTGGAAAGGGGAGAAAGGGGCAGCACCCAGCTGCAGGCTGGGCAGATCATCCCAAATGGAGCCTCAATTCCTGCTGGAATTTCTGTTTGTTTCCTGCTGGAATTTGTGGTTATTTCCTGCTGGAATTTGTGGTTATTTCCTGCTGGAATTTCTGTTTGTTTCCTGCTGGAAGTTGTGGTTATTTCCTGATGGAATTTCTGTTTCCTGCTGGAATTTTTCATTATTTCCTGCTGGAATTTGTGGTTATTTCCTGCTGGAATTTCTGTTTGTTTCCTGATGGAATTTGTACCAATCTGGAACAAGTCTCCCACCTTTGATTCTCCCCTGTGTCAGGAGTTCAGAATGATCACAGAATGATCACAGGATGTCACAGGATGATCACAGAATGATCACAGGATGTCACAGGATGGTCACAGGATGATCCTGGTGGATCAAAGCTCAGGATGATCACCAGGGCCTGGATCCTGCAGGGTTTTTCCTGATGAGAGAGATGGAAATGATCCCTGCTTTCCTGGGATCCTGCTTTCCTGTAATTCTGCTTTCCTGAGATCCCTGCTTTCCTGTAATTCTGCTTTCCTGTGATCCTGCTTTCCTGAGATCCCTGCTTTCCTGTAATTCTGCTTTCCTGTAATTCTGCTTTCCTGTGATCCTGTTTTCCTGTGATCCTGCTTTCCTGTAATCCCTGCTTTCTGTGACCCCTGCTTTCCTGTGATCCTGCTTTCCTGGGATCCCTGATGAGCTTTCCTGGGATCCCTGATGAGCTTTGCTCATCCCCCTTTTACTGCAGCACTCAACCCTTTGCCTTCAGGCTTCCTGAAACAAAAATGAGAAGTTTTAGGAAATTCAGAATTTGCAAATGTCTCCCATTATCCTTCTAATCTCCCCAGCCTGATTAAATCAGAGGATATCTCCCCACTCCATAGGAAACAGATGTTCCTCTTGCACAGGGATGAGAATCCTGAAATTTGTTTAATTTAGAGCCTGCTGGAGATGAGATTTTGGGGGGTTACAACCTTCAGTGTCCAAGCTCAGATCTGGCTGAGTTTGGAGCGGTGCCAGTCAGGAATTCCTGGGGAATTAGTGAGGAGGGACTCAACATCCCTGAGCTGAGAGCTTGGGGAGAGCTCTGGGCTGGTTTGTGATGGAATCTGTCAGTTCAGAGGGGAAACACGGCTGGGACAGGGGGTGAGCCTGGGGCTGGTTTTTCCAGAGCCCCTGAAGGGATTGAACTCTCCCTGGAAGGGAAAATTCCTTTTCCATCCCTCTGACTGCCCTTTGTGACATCTCTTCCTCCACTGAAAATTGAAAATCTCAGTGGATTTCAGTTTTGTCCACCTGTAACTCTTGGCTTTTCACATCTCTCATTTAAAAATTTCTTTTTTTTTTCTTTTTTTTTTTTTTAAATCAAATTCAAACAAAATCCCATTTTTGCTGAAGCCACTGAGGGATTTCCCAGATTTCCTGGATCCCTGGAAGTGTCCAAGGCTGGGCAGAGGGACACTGAAGTGTCCCTGCCATGGCAGGAGTGGGATGGGATCATCTCTGAGCTCCTTCCAACCCAAACCATTCTGCCTTTCTAAATGTCAGTGCTATTTCTGAAATATCTCTGAATTTTCCTCTGCATTGGAGGTTCTCAGTGTGTGTCCATCTGTGCATGTGTGGGTGGTGGTTGCATTTCAGAATTTCCAGGACTCTCACAGCTCTGGTGTTTTTTTCCAAACAACTTCCTCCAGTGTGAGCTCTGATGGGTCTGAGCTCTCAGAGGATGAGGGAAGCTGGATGAAGAATTAAAGAATAAACCTGAATTAAAGAATAGAGCTGGATTAAAGAATAAAGCTGAATTATAGACTAAACCTGAATTATAGACTAAACCTGAATTAAAGAATAAAGCTGAATTAGAGAATAAACCTGAATTAGACAATAAAACTGAATTAAAGAATGAACCTGAAATAAATAATAAAGCTGAATTAAAGAATAAAGCTGAATTGGAGAATAAATCTGAATTAAAGAATAAAGCTGAATTAAAGAATAAAGCTGAATTAGAGAATAAAGCTGAATTAAAGAATAGAGCTGAATTAGACAATAAAGCTGAATTAAAGAATAAACCTGAATTAAAGAATAAACCTGAATTTGAGAATAAACCTGAATTAAAGAATAAACCTGAATTAGACAATAAAACTGAATTAAAGAATAAAGCTGAATTAAAGAATAAAGCTGAATAAAAGAATAAAGCTGAATTAAAGAATAAAGCTGAATAAAAGAATAAAGCTGAATTAAAGAATAAAGCTGAATTAGACAATAAACCTGAATTAAAGAATAAAGATGAATTAGACAATAAAGCTGAATTAAAGAATAAACCTGAATTAGAGAATAAACCTGAATTAAAGAATAAACCTGTCCCTGTCCCATCCCTGTCCCATCCCTGTCCTTGTCCCTGTCCCTGTCCCATCCCTGGATTGTGGAAGTGTCCCATGGACTGTGAGCATCACAGCCCCGAGTTTGGCTGGGGCAGGTGCTGAGCTGTTCCCAATTAACAGCTCTGCTTAATTAGAGCAGCTCTGCCTTGGGAAGAACGGGAGCTGGGATGGATAATTTGGACAATCACAATAAAAAATCCAAAAACTGGGATCAGCTTTGGCCAGAACCAGCGTCCAGGGCTGTAAAAAACTGCTCAAAGCAGCGAGCTGAGGCTGCTGAGCTGTGTCTGAGCACCAGCAGAACATTGATATTTATTTCATTTCCAGCTTCCCTGAAACCAGAGATCCCTGGGAGGGTTCCAAGCCTGCTGAACCCGAGTGGATTTTGGTTGCTGTGTCGCCTGTGAACCTGGAATTGTGGAGCTGCTCTGATCCCTGCAGCCCTCTGGGTGTCCCAGTGACCCTTCCACAGTCCCTGTGCCAGGCTGGGGTTCTGTTTGCTGCCTTTTCCCATTCCTGATTTATCATGGAATGCCTTGGAAGGATCCTCAAGGATCATCAGGGACACCTCCTGCTGTCCCAGGCTGCTCCAAACCTGGCCTTGGACACTGCAGGGATCCAGGGGTGGCCACAGCTGCTCTGGGAATTCCAGCCCAGCCAGGAATCCCTTCCCAAATCCCCCAATCCCATCCCTGTGGCACTGAGAGCCATTCCCTGACTCCTGCCCCTCCATCCCTCACCCCAAACCCTTGAAAACCCAGCAGGATTCCTGCTCAGCCCCAAGCTGGGAGGCAGCAGAGCCGAGCACAAGGAGGGGAAGCAGCCAAATCCTTGGAATGTGTTCTGGGCTGGGCTGGGAGCAGAGCCTGGGCTCGGAACGTGACGGCTCCGCAAGCGGCACCTCGGCTGCTCGCTTCCAGGAATGTTCTGGGCAGTGGGCAGGAGCCTCCAGCCCCGTTTTCCTGCTCTTTGCTCTCAGGATTCTCTGTGGCTCAGCACTCCTCGGTGTTTTAGGGTTTGGAGCCTCCTGTCCCCCCCCAATTTCACTCCCTTTATTCCTTTTCCTCTCATCCCACCAAAACTCCCAGCAGAAAATGGGATTTTTTAATTAATACCAAAATAAACTCAAGATGGGAGAGGGCCAGGAGGGGCTGGGATGGAGCAGGAGCTGCAGGACAGGAAAACCTTCAGGGAATCAAATCCAGGGCTGTACATCCCAGAGGAGCTGCAGGACAGGAAAACCTTCAGGGAATCAAATCCAGGGCTGTACATCCCAGAGGAGCTGCAGGACAGGAAAACCCTGAGGGAATCAAGGCTGGGATGGGTTCTGAGCCCTTTTCCAGCTCCTGCAGCCTTAGGAGGGCTCCTTGTGGGATTTCTCTCCTTTTTCCCAGGCAGTTTGGGGTTTGTTCCAGGGCTCTTCTTTGTAGTGATGGGGAAAACATGAGCAGAGTCACTTCCCTGTAACAGGAATAAAACAGGAGCAGAAAAATCCCAGCTTTGGTGGGTGGGGGACAGAGATCTGCAGAAATTGCCTCCATGGAATGGCATGAGCAGAAACCTCCAGGGATTTTCCAGGTGCTTGGATTTCCTCCCTGTGTTAGCCCAGGTCCCATCTCCCTCCCCTGGCCCTGCATTGTTTGTGTGTCTGGTTTGATTCCTGTCCCTGGGCAATGCACACCCACAGATGAGTGGCTGGAAAAGTGGATGCAGCTTTTGCTGTGAGGGAGGAACTCGTGGTCCCAAATTTTCCTCCTTCCTTCGCTCCTTCACCTCCCCCAGCAGCTGGAGCCAGGCTGGGAGCAAGGAATGGGAAAAGGGATGCTCAGGAATCTCGAGGGTGGGACTGGATAATCCTCAAAGTCCTTCCCACCCAAACCATCCTGGCATGCTGTGATTTATGATCCAAAAGTGCCTCCGTGCCCCACACCCCCTTCCTCTGCCCCAGCCAGGCCAGCTCCATCCCTGCACCCCAAATCCCTCGGGAAAATCACACAGAGAGCATCAAGGATCCGGCTGAGGGGCTGCAGTCGCTTCAGGAGCAAGATTAGATCAAATATTTCCGAGCATCTGGGGCTCCTTGAGCACCCCATCCTGGCTGTCAGGCCCTGAGCATTCCCAGAAGGAGTTAAGGGAGAGCTGGGTGGGAGCCAAGAGTTTTTGCCGGAAGCTTTATCTCCCCCCACCTCAAAAAAAAAATAAAAAAAATCAGATGTCTGGAGCTCTGGACAAGGCATTGTCCTCATAAAACACAGCAAGAACAACAAAACAAGCCCTGCTATTCCCAGCTCTGAAACAAGCCATAAAATGGGGGGAAAAAAAGAAAAAAAAATTAAAAAAAAAATAGAAAGAAAGGCCCTGGAAATGTAAGAGTTTTATGAAACTGGAACCATGTGTTTCCCATAGCCCCGTCTCCATAAGCTGTGCACATCCCGTCCGTGTTTATGTTCTCCTCGGGGGTGTGAGGGGGTTTTTTCCATGCCTGGCAATGATTAGGAGGAGGGAGCCTGGATGAACTCATGTCTCCTGTGAGCAGCACCAGGAAACCTGCACACACCGGGGGAGGCACAAATCCTGCGGGGATGGAAAAAAAAATGGGGAAAAAAAAGGAAAATTCCAGAATGGAAAAAGAGGAGAGAGCTGTCCCGTGTGGCTCATGGGATGGAGGAGATTCCCTGGATATTCCTGAGGGTCTGGGGGGATCCTGCCTCACCCAGTGGGGGTTAAAATCCTCCCTTCCCTGGTGGGGTCTGCAGCACCCACGGGCATCCCTGAAATGAGATTATCCTGGAAAGGAGCCTGGAGACTCCCCAGGATTGAGCAGAAAGGATTTGCCAGGATCCCCCAGCCTGGCTGGAGACTTTTGGGCACCAGGAGCATCCGTGGGTGGTGAAGTTTGAGTTGAGATTTGGGCAGGAATGGCCTGGGAAGGATCAGAGTCCCGGGGGAAATGGGCAATGGGATTTTTTTAGCTGGGATTGGCAGTGCTGTGGTTGTTGTTTCCACGTGGGCTGGGCAGGGCTGGGAATCATCCAGGGAGCAGGTGTGGGGACACCTGCGTGGTGACACAGCCTGGAGAGGGGACATTACCTCATGGAGGGTGACCTCAGAGATCCCAGAGCTCCCAAAGGAAATTCCTCCCGATTTTCCTGGGCCTGAGCCCATTCCCCACCTCTGCCTGGTGCCTCCCCTCCTGCAGGACCCCCAGGACCCCAACCCACGATTTCCTGGGCTGCAATCCCAGCCTGGTTCAGGTTGGAGGTGCCCCAAAGCTGCTCAGGACAATCCCCCAGAGCAGCTGCTGGAAACTCTTCCCTCCTCATTTCTCTCTTGGAATCCTTGGATTTGGCCTCCAGCTGATGCTGCTTTGTTTCCCAATGATAAAGAGATTTTTTCCTGTCCCACATTCTCCTTCTCCAGTGATACCCATGCCTGGCAATCCCTCAAACTTATTTTAGTTTTGGTAAAGTGACTCCCTCAGCTTTGCCAGCCCTGGGATCAGGGATTTTCTGCAGCCTTTGATCCCTTTTGGAGTTGTTTGAAAACTTTGATTATCCCTGTGGAAAACCCATCCAGTTTGGGGTTATATCTATATCATCTATCTATATCTATATCTATATCTATATCTATATCTATATCTATATCTATATCTATATCTATATCTATATCTATCTATATTATTTATATTATTTATATTATTTATATTATCTGTATTATCTGTATTATCTATATTACCTATATTATCTATATCTGTATCTATAAAATATATATCTATATCTATATCTATATCTCTATCTATATCTCTATCTATATCTATATTATTTATATTATCTATATTATTTATATTATTTATATTATCTATATTATCTATATTATCTGTATTATCTGTATTATCTATATTACCTATATTATCTATATCTGTATCTATATAATCTCTATCTCTATCTCTATCTATATTATCTATATTATCTATATTATCTATATTATCTATATTATCTATATATCTATATCTATATCATCTCTATATATCTATATCTGCATCTACAGAAAATTTTGGATCAAATTAAATTTTACAGTTTAAATTACGCTCCTAGAAGCGATCCCAATTTGCCTTCCTGAACCATTTAATTGCTAATTTGTAAAATACAAAGCAGAAATTGGTTCCAGTTTGGTTTACAGGGAAGCTGAAGCGCTGGTAATGAATTTGGAAGGGCTGAATTTGCAAAGTTCTTCTTTACACCAACTCAAAACTTAATGAATTCTAACGAGGGCATTGCAAGGATTTAGAAGACGTTTTAAAAACAATTAGCTATAGGGAAAGGAAAACTTGATGGTGTTGTTTGAATAAGGACAGAGCTCTGAGGAGAATCCAGTGTGGAAGGGAAATCCAGATTCCAGCTTGCCCTGGGATCTCCCTCTTGTTTTCCCTTGAATTCTCACCTTGCACAGGGTGCTCATTTATCCTCCAGAAAATTCCAGCTCCTTTGTCTCCAAGTGGATTCATTTTTCAGGCTTTGCCTTGGCAGAGGCGGGCGGTGAGGGCTGGAAATGCTGCCCAGGGCACCGAGGAGTCGCTGGGGATCCGGCCCAGGGCTCTGCATCTGCTCCAGCCCCGCTGCCAAGCCCAGCTCCCGTCAGCAGAGCCGGGAAAAAAAGGCTGGAAAAGGAAAAACTCGGGATTCAGGCGAGGGCAGAGGGAGCGAGGTGGGGCTGGAGCAGACAGATGTGATGGGGAGGGTCCCAGATGTGCTGGGGAGGGTCCCAGATGTGATGGGCAGGGTCACATCTGCCCGGGCCCAGCCCAGGAACATCCTGGAGGTGCCTCCAGCCCACCTGAGGGCACAAGGAAGGTGTTGGAATAAAGGTGTTGGAATAAAGGTGTTGGAATAAAGGTGTTGGAATAAAGGTGTTGGAATAAAGGTGTAATAAAGGTGTTGGAATAAAGGTGCTGGAATAAAGGTGTTGGAATAAAGGTGTTGGAATAAAGGTGCTGGAATAAAGGTGCTGGAATACAGGTGTTGGAATAAAGGTGTTGGAATAAAGGTGTTGGAATAAAGGTGCTGGAATAAAGGTGTAATAAAGGTGTTGGAATAAAGATGTTGGAATAAAGGTGTTGGAATAAAGGTGTTGGAATAAAGGTGTTGGAATAAAGGTGTTGGAATAAAGGTGTTGGAATACAGGTGTTGGAATACAGGTGTTGGAATAAAGGTGTTGGAATAAAGGTGGAATAAAGGTGTTGGAATGAAGGTGTTGGAATAAAGGTGTTGGAATAAAGGTGTTGGAATAAAGGTACTGGAATAAAGGTGTTGGAATAAAGGTGGAATAAAGGTGTTGGAATGAAGGTGTTGGAATAAAGGTGTTGGAATAAAGGTGTTGGAATAAAGGTGTTGGAATAAAGGTACTGGAATAAAGGTGTTGGAATAAAGGTGTTGGAATACAGGTGGAATAAAGGTGTTGGAATAAAGGTGCTGGAATAAAGGTGTTGGAATAAAGGTGTTGGAATAAAGGTGTTGGAATACAGGTGTTGGAATAAAGGTGTTGGAATAAAGGTCTTGGAATAAAGGTGTTGGAATAAAGGTGTTGGAATAAAGGTGTTGGAATAAAGGTGTTGGAATAAAGGTGTTGGAATAAAGGTGTTGGAATAAAGGTGTTGGAATAAAGGCGTTGGAATAAAGGTGTTGGAATAAAGGTGTAATAAAGGTGCTGGAATAAAGGTGTTGGAATAAAGGTGTTGGAATAAAGGTGTTGGAATAAAGATGTTGGAATAAAGGTGTTGTTGGAATAAAGGTGTTGGAATAAAGGCGTTGGAATAAAGGTGTTGGAATAAAGGTGCTGGAATAAAGGTGCTGGAATAAAGGTGTTGGAATAAAGGTGTTGGAATAAAGGTGTTGGAATAAAGGTGTTGGAATAAAGGTACTGGAATAAAGGTGTTGGAATAAAGGTGTAATAAAGGTGTTGGAATAAAGGTGTTGGAATAAAGGTGTTGGAATAAAGGTGTTGGAATAAAGGTGTTGGAATAAAGGTGTTGGAATAAAGGTGGAATAAAGGTGCTGGAATAAAGGTGTTGGAATAAAGGTGCTGGAATAAAGGTGTTGGAATAAAGGTGTTGGAATAAAGGTGTTGGAATAAAGGTGTTGGACTAGAGGTGTTGGAATAAAGATGTTGGAATAAAGGTCTTGGAATAAAGGTGTAATAAAGGTGTTGGAATAAAGGTGTTGGAATAAAGGTGTTGGAATAAAGGTGCTGGAATAAAGGTGTTGGAATAAAGGTCTTGGAATAAAGCTGTTGGAATAAAGGTATTGGAATAAAGTTGTTGGAATAAAGTTGTTGGAATAAAGGTGTTGGAATAAAGGTGTAATAAAGGTGTTGGAATAAAGGTGTTGGAATAAAGGTCTTGGAATAAAGGTGCTGGAATAAAGGTGTTGGAATAAAGGTGTTGGAATAAAGGTGTTGGAATAAAGGTGCTGGAATAAAGGTGTTGGAATAAAGGTGTTGGAATAAAGGTGTTGGAATAAAGGTGTTGGAATAAAGGTGTTGGTGTCCCTGCCTGGAATTCCGCAGGAAACGGAGGGATCTTCTCCCAGCCGGCAGGAGAAGGAGGCGATTTTCCTTCTAAATCCCTCCAAAATCAGGCAGCTCCCGTGTCAAAAGTTCCACAGCGAAATCCCGCTGCACTCAGAGCACGGCTCTTTTTAAAATTTTATTTATTTTATTTTTTTTTAATGAATAAAATCTTAATAAATGTCCAGGGTTTGATTTCTCGCAGCAGCCTCGCCTGGCTTTGATCTCGCCTTGCCTGGGCTCGGCCCCTGCCAAGCCAAAGAGGGAAAAAGTCCCTTTCCCCGGCTTTAAAGCGAAAAGTGTTTTTTTAAAGCTCTTGGCTGCGGAGCCGGGTGCGATACATCATCCCTCGGCCCCATCCCTGCTCTCCCAAAGCCGGAGCACACACTGAAACAATTTCCCTGTGGTTTCCCTCCTTGGTGGAGTCGAATTCCTAGAAAACAAAAGGAATGTTGCAACCGTGGTCACAAGCTCGGAGCTGGAAATGTTACCCGGGGCTGGACCAGCCCTGCCCGGTGGCACCAAACCCGTGTCGGGGATGGGAAATTCGGGAAATTCGGGACATTTGGGACACTTGGGAGATTCGGGAAATTCGGGAAACTCGGGAGATTCGGGACATTCGGGACATTCGGGAAATTCGGGACATTCGGGACATTCGTGACGTTTGGGAAATTCGGGACATTTGGGACATTCAGGAAATTCATTCGGGACATTCAGGACATTCGGGACATTCGGGACATTTGAGACATTTGAGACATTCAGGACGTTCAGGAAATTCATTCGGGACATTCGGGACATTTGTGAAATTCGGGACATTCAGGACATTCGGGACATTCAGGATATTCGGGACATTCAGGACATTCAGGACATTTGGGAAATTCGGGAAATTCAGAACATTCGGGACATTTGAGACATTCGGGACATTCAGGAAATTCATTCGGTAAATTCGGGGCATTTGGGAAATTCGGGATATTCGGGAAATTCGGGACATTCAGGAAATTCATTCAGGACATTCGGGACATTCAGGAAACTCGGGAAATTCGGGATATTCGGGAAATTCGGGACATTTGGGACATTTGGGAAATTCGGGACATTCAGGAAATTCAGGACATTCAGGAAATTCGGGACATTCAGGAAACTCGGGATATTCGGGAAATTCGGGACATTCGGGACATTCAGGAAATTCATTTGGGAAATTCGGGACATTTGGGACATTCAGGACATTCGGGACATTCGGGACATTCGGGACATTTGGGACATTCAGGAAATTCATTCAGGATATTCGGGACAATCAGGAAATTCGGGAAATTCGGGACATTCTGGATCTGCCCCCGCCCGGGCTGCAGGATCCTCTGAGCACTCCGGGAATTCTCCCGGCTCTTTGCCCAGCCCCGAGGTCACTCAGAGCTCCCCCGGCTCCTGTCCCGACCCCAAAACTCGGGAAGGACTCCGGGATTTGATCCCAGTGAGGGCAGAGCTGGGAATTCCTCCCTGGGAGGAGCTGGGGGAGATTCCCAGAGGAGCTGAGGCTGCCCCGGGATCCCCCGGGAGGTTTTGTGGATTCGGGATTTTTTTTGGGTGCATTTTAAAGGGATCAGGACATGGTGCAGCAGCATCCAGGATGGCAGGATCAGCCTGGATCATCCCAGAGGGTTATTAATTATTGGGTTAGTAATTATTGGGTTAGTAATTATTTGATTATTAATTATTGGGTTAGTAATTATTGGGTTAGTAATTATCGGGTTAGTAATTATCCCCATTCCTGACAGGCAGTTCCTGGCGTTCCCTGCACTCAAGAATTGGGATCTCTTCCATCCCTGGCACTCCCTGCTGTCAGGATTTGGGATCTCTCCCATCCTGGGTGTTCCCTGCTCTCAGGAATTGGGATCTCTTTGGGATCCCTGCTCTCAGGAATTGGGATCTCTGGGATCTCTCCCATCCCTGCTGTCAGGATTTGGGATCTCTCCCATCCTGGGTGTTCCCTGCTCTCAGGAATTGGGATCTCTTTGGGATCTGTCCCAACCCTGCTCTCAGGAATTGGGATCTCTCCCATCCCTGCTCTCAGGAATTGGGATCTCTTTGGGATCTGTCCCATCCCTGGTGTTCCCTGCTGTCAGGAATTGGGAACTCTCCTATCCCTGGTGTTCAGGAATCGGGATCTCTCCCATCCCTGGCATTCCTTGCTGTCAGGAATTGGGATCTCTTTGGGATCTCTCCCATCCCTGCTCTCAGGAATTGGGATCTCTTTGGGATCTCTCCCATCCCTGGTGTTCAGGAATTGGGATCTCTCCCATCCCTGGTGTTCAGGAATTGGGATCTCTCCCATCCCTGCTGTCAGGATTTGGGATCTCTCCCATCCTGGATGTTCCCTGCTCTCAGGAACTGGGATCTCTTTGGGACCTCTCCCATCCCTGGTGTTCAGGAATTGGGATCTCTTTAGGATCTCTCCCATCCCTGGTGTTCCCTGCTCTCAGGAATTGGGAACTCTCCTATCCCTGGTGTTCAGGAATTGGGATCTCTCCCATCCCTGGCATTCCCTGCTCTCAGGAATTGGGATCTCTTTGGGATCTCTCCCATCCCTGCTGTTCAGGAATTGGGATCTCTCCCATCCCTGCTCTCAGGAATTGGGATCTCTTTGGGATCTCTCCCATCCCTGGTGTTCCCTGCTCTCAGGAATTGGGAACTCTCTTATCCCTGGTGTTCAGGAATTGGGATCTCTCCCATCCCTGGCATTCCCTGCTCTCAGGAATTGGGATCTCTTTGGGATCTCTCCCATCCCTGGTATTCAGGAATTGGGATCTCTTTGGGATCTCTCCCATCCCTGGCACTCCCTGCTGTCAGGATTTGGGATCTCTCCCATCCTGGGTGTTCCCTGCTCTCAGGAATTGGGATCTCTTTGGGATCTGTCCCATCCCTGCTGTCAGGAATTGGGATCTCTCCCATCCCTGCTGTCAGGATTTGGGATCTCTTTGGGATCTCTCCCATTCCTGGTGTTCAGGAATTGGGATCTCTCCTATCCCTGCTGTCAGGAATTGGGATCTCTTTGGGATCTCTCCCATCCCTGGTGTCAGGAACTGGGATCTCTCCCATCCCTGCTCTCAGGAATTGGGATCTCTTTGGGATCTCTCCCATCCTGGGTGTTCCCTGCTCTCAGGAATTGGGATCTCTCCCATCCCTGCTGTCAGGATTTGGGTTCTCTTTGGGATCTCTCCCATCCCTGGCATTCCCTGCTCTCAGGAATTGGGATCTCTCCCATCCCTGCTCTCAGGAACTGGGATCTCTTTGGGATCTGTCCCATCCCTGGTGTTCAGGAACTGGGATCTCTTTGGGATCTCTCCCATCCCTGCTGTCAGGAATTGGGATCTCTCCCATCCTGGGTGTTCCCTGCTCTCAGGAATTGGGATCTCTTTGGGATCTGTCCCATCCCTGCTGTTCAGGATTTGGGATCTCTTTGGGATCTCTCCCATCCCTGGCATTCCCTGCTGTCAGGAATTGGGATCTCTCCCATCCCTGGTGTTCAGGAATTGGGATCTCTTTGGGATCTCTCCCATCCCTGGCATTCCCTGCTGTCAGGAATTGGGATCTCTTTGGGATCCCTACTCTCAGGAATTGGGATCTCTTTGGGATCTCTCCCATCCCTGCTCTCAGGATTTGGGATCTCTCCCATCCCTGGGATCACCCCCTGGATTCCCTGCCCTGGGAAGGTCCCCGTGGTCTCACAGAGCCTCTGAAAGGCGATTTTGGCAGGCAGAGGTCACGGGCTGAGGCAGAGGAGGGGCAGGAAGCTGCTCCGAGCTCATTTTGGGTTTCAGGGGTGAGGAGAAACCAGCCTTGATTTGGGGCCAAGCCCTGCTGGTCGTGTGGGGCAGGAGTTCGTGCTGGGGAACAAATTCCCTGAGGAAATGATTTCAACCCCTGGGAAAAATCACAACCTTTGCATGAAGAGTTACAAGGCACAGAAAATCAGCAGAGTGTAAGTTAGTTTATCACAAGGTAAAAAAGTAAATTTTAGGATTTTTTATAATAGGAGTTCAGGGTCAAGATGGAAAAATTTGGGTGTGTTCTGTCCTTTCTCCTTCCTGCATCCATCTTTTGGGTGATGTTGGCATTTTTGGATTGATTTAGGGTAGAACTGGACTGTAAAAGTGATAGATATTGTGAGATATTTGTAAATAATGTTTATGTAATTTGTAATATTGGGAAATAATTGGAAATAATATTTATGTAGTTTGTAGTATTGGAAGATAATTGAAAATAATGTTTATGTGGTTTGAAGTATTGGGAAATAATTGTAAATAATATTTATGTAGTTTGAAGTATTGGGAGATATTTGTAAATAATTTTTATGTAGTTTTAAACAACTCAAGTGCTCCCCTCAGCTCCTGAGACACCCCTGAGCCCCTTTTTCCCCATCCCATGATAAATCCCTCCCTCCATCCATCCATCCCTGCTCTCTGGAGCAGCTCCCACCCTCATTCCCTGACGCTCTGTGCTCGGCACGAGAGCCTCAATTTGCTTTTTTTTGCTTTGATTTATTTATTTTTATTTTTCCCTGATTTTTTCTGGGATGACATCACGGTTCAGAGCTGCTGCTGCTGCTGCCCTGACAGCAGTTGTGTCATGCTGGAAGAAGCAACACGAGCTAATTTTCTAATTTTAGCCGGGTTGGAGGTGACACTTTTAATAAAGGCAGGAATGGAAAAGTTCCAGGGGTTTTTTTTGGTTTTTTTTTCTTTTCTGGGGGTTCCTGTCAGGCCCTGATGGGGCTGAGCCAGCTCAGCTTTGATGCAGAAATGAAGGGAGGAGGTGAAGGAATCGGGGCTGGCACCTGAATTCCCAGCTCTTGTCAGGCTCGGGAGATCAAAGGATCCCGGGATGGTTTGGGAGGGAAATTAAATCTCATTTCATCCCAGCCTGCCAGGGCAGGGCCATTCCTTCTGTTCCAGGGGCTCAGCCTGGCCTGTCCCAATTCCTGAGTTCCCAGTTCCTGATTTCCCAGTTCCTGATTTCCCAATTCCTGATACCCCAGTTCTCAATATCCCAATTCCCAGTATCCCAGTTCCCAGTATCCCAGTTCCCAGTATCCCAGTTCCTGACATCCCAATTCCTGATATCCCAACTCCTGATTTCCCAACTCCTGATATCCCATTTCCCAATACCCCAATTCCCAGTATCCCAGTTCCCAGTATCTCAATTCCCAATATCCCAATTCTTGATATACCGATTCCCGGTATCCCAACTCCTGATATCCCAATCCCCAATATCCCAGTTCCCAATATCCCAATCCCCAATTCCCAGCATCCCAATTCCCAATATCCCAATATCTGATTTCCCAATATCCCAATATGCCAATTCCCAATATCCCAGTTCCACATTTCCCAATCCCCAATATCCCAATTCCCAATATCCCAGTTCTCAATTTCCCAATTCCCAATTTCCCAATTCCCAATATCCCAGTTCCCAATTTCCAATTTCCCAATTCTCAGTATCCCAATTCCCAGTATCCCAATATGGGAATATGGGAATGGGATTGGAAATGGGATTGGGGTTGGGGACAGGATTGGGGTTGGGTTTGGGGTTGGGGACAGCAATGGGATGGGGACAGCAATGGGATTGGGGTTGGGATTGGGGCTGGGGACAGCAATGGGGACAGGATTTGGGGACAGGATTTGGGTTGGGGACAGGATTTGGGGCAGGATTGGGATTGGAATTGGGCACAGGATTGGGGTTGGGGACAGCAATGGGATTAGGGTTGGGTTTGGGGTTGGGATTTGGGACAGGATTGGATTTGGGGACAACAATGGGATTGGGGTTGGGATTGGGGACAGGATTGGATTTGGGGACAGGATTGGATTTGGGGACAGGATTGGATTTGGGGACAGCAATGGGATTGGGGACAGGATTGGGGTTTGGGGACAACAATGGGGACAGGATTGGGGACAGGATTGGGTTTGGGGACAGGATTGGGGACAGCAATGGGATTAGGGTTGGGTTTGGGGTTGGGATTTGGGACAGGATTGGGATTGGGGTTGGGTTTGGGGACAGGATTGGGGTTTGGGGACAGGATTGGGGTTTGGGGACAGCAATGGGATTGGGGTTGGGATTTGGGGACAGGATTGGGATTGGGGTTGGGATTTGGGGACAGGATTGGGCACTGTCTCCCAGCAGAGCCGTTCCCTGCCCAGCTCCGTTCCCTTTCCCTCTCCCTCTCCCCACTGTTAATTAGGCTGCTGTTAATGAGGCCGAGCCTCTGGTGACCCCTGGGGCTGGCAGGGGCTGGGCTGGGAGCGGGGCTGGGGACAGAGGGGAGGGGAATGGGGCAGGAGCAGCCCTGGGAACCCCCAGATCCCCTCTGGACCCCAAATCCAATCTGGGATTTCCCAACAGAGTTCTGGGTGTGCAGCCATGGGTGAGCACTGGCACAGGGAGGAATTTTGTGCTTTTTATTCTGGGCTGTTCCAGGAAAACCCATCGGGCGTGAGGCTGCAGCAAGGGGCAGAGCAAAGCTGGGGGGTTGGTTTGGTTTTGTTTTATTGTTTGTTTTTTTCATGGGCCCAAATTGGGTGGGTTGGTTGTATTTTGTTGTATTTTTTTATTATTTTATTTTGTTGTATTGTTTTGTTGGTTTTATTTTGTTGTATTGTTTTGTTGGTTTTATTTTGTTGTATTGATTTTTGGTTTTATTTTGTTGTATGTTTTGTTGGGGTTTTTTTGTTTTATTGTTTTGTTGGTTTTATTTTGTTGTATTGATTTTTGGTTGCATTTTGTTGTATTGTTTTGTTGTTTTTATTTTGTTGTATTGTTTTTTGGTTTTAGCTTGTTGTGTTGTTCTTTGTTCTAATTTTGTTTTATTGTTTTGTTTCTTCACAGAGCCAAAGAGTGGAATTGAACCCCCACTGACCAAGTTCTTCCTGGGAAGGGAGACTGAATCTCTCCATCATACTTTTATTTCTAAAAATCATTTATTTGGAGAAAACACTTCTTAACCCCCAAACTTTTTCTCCTCTGGAACCAAGGGAACTTTTGGGTGTGAAGATCCTGATCTGGGTCAAAAATCCACATTTCCTTCACCATTCCCCACCAAACCCAGGAAAACCAGAAAATCGTTTTGTAATTGATATTCCCCCCTGAATTAACACCCAGCCCCGAGGATAACGATGCTCGGGGAGGTGACAGCAGAGCCCAGCTCTCCCCCAGCCCCTCCTCGCACAATTTGGGCTGGGGAATGTTGGGCTGAGCTACTCCCACCGCCCGGGCCCTCCCCCTGCCCGGATCCGGCTCTACCTTTTCTGCTCTGCCCAGGGCTCCTCCAGTCCCTTCTGCTCCCCCAGGCTCCACCAAACAAAGGAGCTCTGGGCACATCCACGACTCCGAGGTATTTCATTTATCCTCACCCTCCCCGCTCAGCTGATTTCTTTTCTCTCCATCTCTTCTTTTCTCTGCTTCGTCGTGTCTCGCACTTTTTAAATTTTATTTTATTTTTTAAATTAATTTGATTTCACACTGCTTGGAAATGTTTTCCTGCTTCTTTCCCAAAAAATCTGATTTTTTAGGGTTTGGTTCTCTCGCTGCTTTTCTCAGAGTGTTTTTTTCTCGCTGGAATTTCTCAGCCTCGCACAGAACTTTTTGGAGGCTGCGATTCCATTGAAGCCGCGGCTCTGTGGCGGCTGGAAATGACTTTTCCATGCGTGTGCGAGCCCTGTCCCGTGGATCGATCATTTCTCGGGCTCCTCATCCCCCCGCGGGCAGCTGGAATTCCTCCGCTTTCCACCGCGAAACTTTTGCTGCTTTTTTCTTGTGATTTTTGCTGCTTTTTTCTTGTTTTTTTTGAAGTTTTTTTGCCACTTTTTTTTTTATTTTTCCCCCCCCTCCGAGCTGCGGGACAGGGAACACTTTGGCTTTTGTGTGGCTGGAGATAAGCGGAGCCCGGCTCAGCTCGGGGGGCTGCAGGGAGGGAATTTTTCTTTGTCTCCCAGCCCTGCCTTTCCCCTTCCCACTCTCTGCCTTTGAAACCTTAGAGCCTGAAAAATTCCTGCCCTCCAGAGCTGAGCCATTCCCAGCTGGGACGCTGGGAGCAGCGAGGGAAATTGAACTTTTAATTAATTTTAATTATTTTAAAATGACTTTTAGGGTTTGGCGTTATTTTTGCTGGTGGGTTTTTTTTTGGTTTGGGGTTTTTTTTTTTTTTTTTAGGTTCAGACACATTTTCTGCTCTGTCTGGGCTGATTTTGGAGGCTGGGAAGCTGCAGTGGGAGAGCAGGGGGGACAGTCAGGGGTGGCTGCTCCTTCCCCACCCGGGGCCTCTCGCAGCTCGGATTGTTCCCACCCCGGGGCACATCCAGGAGGATTCCGAATTTTGGGGTTCTCGGGGTGAGAGCTGCGCCCCGAGGAGGAGGAGGAGGAGGAGGAGGAGGAGGAGGAGGAAGGATGGGCTCCCCACGGGGGAATTGGGGAATTTGGCGGCCCTGGGGATGGGCTGGGATCGTTTTTGGAGTTTTTCCTTTGGGATTTTTCATCTCCTCCTCCGCCCCATCCCAGCCCTGCCTTGTCCCCAAACCCCCGAGAGCCCCCAAGAGCCACCCCAGGGCCACCCCGCTGTCCCCTGGGGGGTCAGTGCCGTGCCAGGAGCTGTCCCCATGTCAGGACAGTGTCCCCAAACCAGGACAGTGTCCCCTGAGACGGGAGGGTCCCCTGGAGTGGGGGACACGGCTGTCCCCATGCCAGGTGGAGTGTCCCCATGCCAGGTCGGGTGTCCCCTGAGCCCTGGGAGGGTCTCTTGGAAGAGGACACGGCTGTCCCCATGCCACCCCTGAGACGGGAGGGTGTCCTAGAAGGGGACACAGCTGTCCCCTGAGCCAGGACAGTGTCCCCTGAGCTGGGAGGGTGTCCTGGAGGGGGACACACGGCTGTCCCCATGCCAGACCAGGTGTCCCCTGAGCCCTGGGAGATTCTCCTGGAAGGGGACATGGCTGTCCCTGTGCCAGACCAGGTGTCCCCAACCCAGGCCAGCTGTCCCCACACCAGCCAGGTGTCCCCTGAGCCAGGACAGTGTCCCCTGAGCCCTGGGAGATTCTCCTGGAGGGCACACGGCTGTCTCCATGCCAGACCAGGTGTCTCCACGCCATTCCAGGTGTCCCCAACCCAGGCCAGTGTCCCCTGAGCCAGGAGGATCTCCTGGAAGAGGACACGGCTGTTCCCGTGCCAGACCAGGTGTCCCCAACCCAGTCCAGGTGTCCCCAACTCAGACCAGCTGTCCCCAAGCCAGGACAGTGTCCCCTGAGCCCTGGGAGATTCTCCTGGAAGAGGACACGGCTGTCCCCATGCCAAGCCAGGTGTCTCCAGCCCAGGCCAGGTGTCCCAGCCCAGGCCAGGTGTCCACATGCCAGGACAGTGTCCCCTGAGCCAGGGGGGTCTCCTACAGGGGGACACGGCTGTCCCCATGCCAAGCCAGGTGTCCCCAATGCAAGCCAGGTGTCCCCATGCCAGGACAGTGCCCCCTGAGCTGGGAGGGTCCCCTGGAGGGGGACACAATTGTCCCCATGCCAGCCAAGTGTCCCCGTGCCAGACCAGGTGTCCCAACCCAGCCAGGTGTCCCCATACCAGGCCAGGTGTCCCCCTGAGCCAGGACAGTGTCCTCTGAGCCCTGGGAGATTCTCCTGGAGGGGGGGACACGGCTGTGCCCACCCCAGGCCAGGTGTCCCCACCCCAGGCCAGGTGTCCCCACCCCAGCCAGGTGTCCCCAACCCAGGCCAGGTGTCCCCAGCCCATTCCAGGTGTCCCCACCCCAGCCAGGTGTCCCCATCCCATTCCAGGTGTCCCCAGCCCGTTCCAGGTGTCCCCATGCCAGGACAGTGCCCCCTGAGCTGAGAAGGTCCCCTGGAGGAGGACACGATTGTCCCCATGCCAGACCAGGTGTCCCCAGCCCATTCCAGGTGTCCCCACCCCAGCCAGGTGTCCCCATCCCATTCCAGGTGTCCCCAGCCCGTTCCAGGTGTCCCCAACCCGTTCCAGGTGTCCCCAACCCAACCAGGTGTCCCCGTGCCAGACCAGGTGTCCCCATCCCATTCCAGGTGTCCCCAACCCATTCCAGGTGTCCCCACAGCCCCGGGGATCCCAGCAGAGCTGGGTTGATGCCCCACGAGCAGCTCCTGCTCCTCCCTCGCTTCTCCTCCTGCCTGGAAGGATTTTTTGGCCGCTCTTTGTTTCTCCATCAGGAAAATGAAACGTGAGGCAGAGCCACAGCTCGGGGCAGCTCTTGGGAAATGAAGATTTGGGGGTGCAGTGCTGGGCACTGGGTGCCTCTGGGCTCATCAATGACTTAAAAAATATTTTAAATAAATTCTCCCCCTGTTTTCCTCGCAGAAAAGAACTCTCCTTGGCACGGAGGGGCTGCTGCCAAAATCCCAACTCGTCCTGCAGGGAGCTCAGGATCGGGGCCAGCATGGGGGGGTGGGGGCTGGCCCGGCTGCTGCTGGCCCTGCTGGCTGTGCTGGCCGTGTCCCCAGCGCGGGGACAGTTCGAGGGGGACCTGCAGAGTGACAGATTCGCAGCCTACGAGGACAGAGCCCCCAGCAGGGTGAGGAGAAGGGGCCAGGACTCGCTGCGAGGGTGAGTTGGGGCTCCCTGAGGGGGTGGTGGTGTAAATGAGAAACAAAATCTCGATTTTTTAGCAGAATTTCCATTGCTTTGTTTTATCCAGACAGAGCAAAGCAACCTGAGGGGTCACTGCCCACTCCAGGCTCCGAATCTCAAATCTCCAAATCTCAGTTTGCAGCTTCTTCTCATAGTGTAATCAATAAATTTTAGGGTTTTGTTGTCATAATTTTTGCCAGGCAAGCAGTGGTGGTGAATAAACATCCATAAAGTCTCTGGGAGTCAGTCCCACAGACACCATCTGGTCTGGGTAGATAAAACCAGAAATGGGGAAGTTCTGCTCTTGTGGAGAGGCAGCATTGATAAAACAAAGGCAGGAAGTCTGAGTTTACAAAATCAATCAGACTATTGGAAAATCCGTGTTTACAAAATCAATCAGACTATTGGAAAATCTGAGTTTGCAAAATCAATCAGACTATTGGAAAATCCGTGTTTACAAAATCAATTAGAATATTGGAAAATCTGAGTTTACAAAATCAATCAGAATATTGGAAAGTCTGATTTTACAAACTGGTAATAGATACAAATTATTTAGAAACATAATATTGATAACAGGGGGATTTAAACCAGAATTATTTAATCCCATTTCTCCTCCATCCAGTGTCACTTCAGACACTCTGGTTTGTACAGAATTCCCATTCCTGGGGATTTGCCATCCCTGCTCTCTCCCTAAGCCTGGGCTGTGTCCCAGCTGAGCCAGGCCCAGGCTGAGCTCAGCTCTGCTGCTCTAAGATGGTTCCTGGCCTGCCCTGACTGGGGATTTTTGGATTTATTTGGAGTTATTTGAAGTCACTTGAATTTATTTGGAGTTATTTGAATTTAATTGAATTTATTTGGAGTTATTTGGAGTTGTTTGGAGTTATTTAAAGTTATTTTCAGTCTGTCTGGCTGCAGCTCCTGGGCTCTGTTCCCGTGTCCGTTGCCGTGTCCGTGGGGATCCACGCTCGGGGCTGGGCTGTGCCAGAGGCTCAGGAATGCTGGAAATGCTGCTGGGATGGGAGCAGTGCCCCAGAAATGGGCTGGGCTGGGGCTGGAGCTGGATCCAGCCTGGGATGGAGGTGTCTCCTGGAATTCCAGCCTGGGATGGAGGTGTCTCCTCTTGGAATTCCAGTTTGGGATGGAGGTGTTTCCTGGAATTCCAGCCTGGGATGGAGGTGTCTCCTGGAATTCCAGTTTGGGATGGAGGTGTCTCCTGGAATTCCAGCCTGGGATGGAGGTGTCTCCTGGAATTCCAGTTAGGGATGGAGGTGTTTCCTCCTGGAATTTCAGCCCATGGGTGGAGGCATCTCCTGGAATTCCAGCCTGGGATGGAGGCATCTCCTGGAATTCCAGCCTGGGATGGAGGTGTTTCCTGGAATTCCAGCCTGGGATGGAGGTGTCTCCTCCTGGAATTCCAGCCTGGGATGGAGGTGTCTCCTGGAATTCCAGCCTGGGATGGAGGTGTTTCCTGGAATTCCAGCCTGGGATGGAGGTGTCTCCTCCTGGAATTCCAGCCTGGGATGGAGGTGTCTCCTGGAATTCCAGTTTGGGATGGAGGTGTTTCCTCCTGGAATTCCAGTTTGGGATGGAGGCATCTCCTGGAATTCCAGTTTGGGATGGAGGTGTTTCCTGGAATTCCAGCCTAGGATGGAGGTGTTTCCTCCTGGAATTCCAGCCTGGGATGGAGGTGTCTCCTCCTGGAATTCCAGCCTGGGATGGAGGTGTCTCCTGGAATTCCAGTTTGGGATGGAGGTGTTTCCTGGAATTCCAGCCTGGGATGGAGGTGTCTCTTGGAATTCCAGTTTGGGATGGAGGTGTTTCCTCCTGGAATTCCAGTTTGGGATGGAGGTGTTTCCTCCTGGAATTCCAGTTTGGGATGGAGATGTTTCCTCCTGGAATTCCAGTTTGGGATGGAGGTATCTCGTGGAATTCCAGCCTGGGATGGAGGTGTTTCCTCCTGGAATTCCAGTTTGGGATGGAGGTGTTTTCTCCTGGAATTCCAGCCTGGGATGGAGGTGTTTCCTCCTGGAATTCCAGCCTGGGATGGAGGTGTCTGCTGGAATTCCAGCCTGGGATGGAAGTGTCTCCTCCTGGAATTCCAGCCTGGGATGGAAGTGTCTCCTCCTGGAATTCCAGCCTGGGATGGAAGTGTCTCCTCCTGGAATTCCAGCCTGGGATGGAGGTGTTTCCTGGAATTCCAACCTGGGATGGAGGTGTTTCCTCCTGGAATTCCAGCCTGGGATGGAGGTGTTTCCTCCTGGAATTCCAGCCTGGGATGGAGGTGTCTCCTCCTGGAATTCCAGCCTGGGATGGAGGTGTCTCCTGGAATTCCAGTTTGGGATGGAGGTGTTTCCTGGAATTCCAGCCTGGGATGGAGGTGTCTCTTGGAATTCCAGTTTGGGATGGAGGTGTTTCCTCCTGGAATTCCAGTTTGGGATGGAGGTGTTTCCTCCTGGAATTCCAGTTTGGGATGGAGATGTTTCCTCCTGGAATTCCAGTTTGGGATGGAGGTATCTCGTGGAATTCCAGCCTGGGATGGAGGTGTTTCCTCCTGGAATTCCAGTTTGGGATGGAGGTGTTTTCTCCTGGAATTCCAGCCTGGGATGGAGGTGTTTCCTCCTGGAATTCCAGCCTGGGATGGAGGTGTCTGCTGGAATTCCAGCCTGGGATGGAAGTGTCTCCTCCTGGAATTCCA
Organism: Catharus ustulatus; assembly: GCF_009819885.2. Lineage (NCBI taxonomy): Eukaryota > Metazoa > Chordata > Aves > Passeriformes > Turdidae > Catharus > Catharus ustulatus. Next base: position 1,121,126 of record NC_046249.1, on the reverse strand, counting down.
GCCTGGGATGGAAGTGTCTCCTCCTGGAATTCCAGCCTGGGATGGAAGTGTCTCCTCCTGGAATTCCAGCCTGGGATGGAGGTGTTTCCTGGAATTCCAACCTGGGATGGAGGTGTTTCCTCCTGGAATTCCAGTTTGGAATGGAGGTGTCTCCTCCTGGAATTCCAGCCTGGGATGGAGGCGTCTCCTGGAATTCCAACCTGGGATGGAGGTGTCACCTCCTGGAATTCCAGCCTGGGATGGAGGTGTCTTTTGGAATTAACAGGACTGGAGCTGAAAAAAAAACCCTCTCTGCTCCAGCATTCCCATAATTCCCATCATTCCCATCATTCCCATCAATCCAACATTCCCATCATTCCCAACATTCCCATCATTCCCACCATTCCCATAATTCCACCATTCCCACCATTCCCATTATTCCATCATTCCCACCATTCTCTGTGCCCAAAGTTCCCCTTCCCTCCCAGCCCTCCTGCTGGAAACCTCCCCCTTGGAAACCTCCCTGTCCCAAAAGAGAGCAGGAATGTTTGGAATGATCTCCTGGGAAGCAGCTCAGGTGCCAGCAGGGAATCCCCAGAACGGAGCTGGACCTTTGTCCTGGGGCAATTCTGGGAAGTTTTGTTAGGGATCAATGGATAATTATGGATCAGTGTTTGGGTTTGGTGATCTCAGAGGTTGTTTCCAAATTCAATCATTCTGGGATCTTCCCTGACCTGGCTTTTGCTGCTTTGAGGCCTCAGGGTCCTTTGCTGCTGTGGGATTTCCCTTTGGGAAAGGTGAATCCATCCCAGTTCCAGATTTGGTTCTCTCAGAGTGACCAAAGGAGTGACCCAAGGGGGAAATAAAATCAATAAAAGCTGTTTAAACCTGGCCTTGTGTCAATGTGGGCACGTGGGTGACCCTGGCAGCTGCATCTGCTGGAATTATCTCCTCCAAAGTGAATTTTTAATCCCATTTATCCCCCTTTAACAGCTCAGGACACCACAGCAAATATTTGCTTTGGCTTTGCCCTCCCAGCCCCCCAGCTTTCCCTTTTGGGGAGATAAAACCAGTTCTAGTCTGGGCTCTGCTCTGAGCCTGGCCTTGCCCCCAGGGCGTGCAGGAGGGATTTGGGCAGAGCTGGGATTAAAAACCTGGGCTGGGGACACTGGGAGAGAATCCAAAAATTCGGATTTTGGCTCTGGGTGGAGCAAAAGGGACAAATGTCCAGGATTTGCTCTTGGATTTGGGATTTGAGGGTGGGGCAGGGTCCTGACAGGGAAAACCTTCCCAGAGCTGCTGCAGCTCTGCTTTATTGAAAAAATTTGATTTCCCAATGAGTTAATCGGAGTTTCCCCTTCCCCACACCTTTTATTCCAGCTCCCAAAGTCTTTCCCAACCTTTTCCTGCCCTTCCTGGAGCATTTTATCCATGGCAGAAATGTTTTCCTTCCCCTGGTGAGGGACTGACAAATCCAAGGACTCGAGGGACGGGCACCAGCCCTGCAAGATTTGGATTTTTTCCTTTCCTTTTGGATTTTTACCCTTGCCTTTGGAATTTTTCCTTTCCCTTTGGGAATTTTCCCTTCCCTTTGGAATTTTTTCCTTCCCTTTTGGATTTTTTTCCCTTCTCTTTAGGAATTTTTCCTTCCCTTTGCGAATTTTCCCTTCCCTTTGGGAATTCTTCCTTTCCCTTTCGGATTTTTTTCCTTCTCTTTGGGATTTTTTCCTTTCCCTTTGGGAATTTTCCCTTCCCTTTGGGAATTCTTCCTTTCCTTTTGGATTTTTTCCCTTCCCTTTGGGAATTCTTCCCTTCCCTTTTGGGAATTTTTTCCCTTCCCTTTGGGAATTTTTTCCCTTCCCTTTGGGAATTTTTCCCTTCCCTTTGGAATTTTTTCCTTCCCTTTTGGGAAATTTTTCTCTTCTCTTTGGGACTTTTTTCCCTTCCCTTTTGGGATTTTTTCCCTTCCCTTTTGGATTTTTTTCCCTTCCCTTTGGGAATTCTTCCTTTCCCTTTTGGATTTTTTTCCCTTCCCTTCAGGAATTTTTCTACCCCCTCGGGTTCATGGTTGGGATGATCTCTGAGATGTTTTTCACCCCAAATTCTCCTGAATTCCTGAATTTTCCTGGGATTTCTCCTTGTCTGTGCCTCCTTCTCCCAGCTCTGTTCTTCCCCAAATGGGATGAGAAAACAGAGCCCCACCAGAAGTTCAGAGAGGGAAATGGGACTCAGGTGAATTTTTTAAACTCTGGGAGATAAAAAATTCCCAAACACTGCTCCAGTTCCTCTCCAATGAGTGGCACAAAGCATTTCCTGTGGGCTCTGTGGAATCCTGCCGTGGTTTGGCTTGGAAGGGCCTCAAAGATCATCCAGAATCCATTAAAAAATAAAACATTAAACCCATTAAAATTGCTCCCAGTGGCTCTGGGTGCCCAACACGAGCTGTCCCTGCTGTCCCTGCTCCTTGGGAAGAGGCCCCAGACCAAGGACTGGGGCTGTTCCTGCTGGAATTTTATTTATTTAGAGCTCATTCCCATCCCAGCCTCCTTCCACAAAGGAGGAAAGTATGAAACAAATGCAAAGCAGGGATTAAATGCAAAATAAACAAGCCTCTTATCCAACCCTGCTTTCCCAAATAACAATTAATAAAGGCATGGGGAGCAATAAATCCCAGCCCAGGCCCGGCTTTAATCCGGCCTTAAACCCATTAAAGCAGAGCCAGTTTGAAATGAGCCTCTCCTGAAGGGCCCAGCCCTGACAAATCCCTTCTGGGCAGGGCTGGGATGGGATTTCTGCTTTCCTGGAGCAGTTTCCAGGGGCAGGGGGTGGGTGCTGGGCTGGCACTGCCATGTCCAAGCCGGGATAAAGCCCGGCTTAAAGCACAGCTCGTTATGTCTGAGCCATTAATTGTGAGCTGCAGGGGAGGGGATGGGTGTGGGGAGGGGTTTGGGGCACCCCTGGCCCCAGGGCAGCGCTCTGAGGAGGAGAAATTCAAAATTAATTGGGGGGGAAAGGCGACGGGAGCAGCTCCCGGGTGATTTGTGACACCTCCTCATTTTCCATCCCTTGGGAATTCATTTCCATCCTTGGGAATTAATTTCCATCCTTGGGAATTCATTTCCATCCTTGGGAATTAATTTCCATCCTTGGGAATTCATTTCTGTTCCTTGGGAATTCATTTCTGTTCCTTGGGAATTCATTTCCATCCTTGGGAATTCATTTCATTCCTTGGGAATTCCTTTCCATTCCCTGGGGAATTCATTTCCATCCTTGGGAATTCATTTCTATTCCTTGGGAATTAATTTCCATCCTTGGGAATTAATTTCCATCCTTGGGAATTAATTTCCATCCCATGGGAATTCCTTTCCATTCTTGGGAATTCATTTGCACTCCAAGAGGAATTCATTTCCACCCTTGGGAATTAATTTCCTTTCCTTGGAGAATTCATTTCATTCCTTGGGAATTCCTTTCCATTCTTGGGAATTCATTTCCATCCTTGGGAATTCATTTCCACTCCATGAGGAATTCATTTCCTTTCCATCCTTGAGAATTCATTTCCACTCCAAGAGGAATTCGTTTCCATTCTTGGGAATTCATTTCTGTTCGTTGGGAATTCATTTCATTCCTTGGGAATTAATTTCTATTCCTTGGGAATTAATTTCTGTTCCTTGGGAATTCATTTCCATCCTTGGGAATTCATTTCCATCCTTGGGAATTAATTTCTATCCTTGGGGAATTCCTTTCCATTCCCTGGGGAATTCCTTTCTATCCTTGGGAATTCATTTCCATCCTTGGGAATTAATTTCTATCCTTGGGGAATTCCTTTCCATCCTTGGGAATTAATTTCCATCCTTGGGAATTCATTTCCACTCCATGAGGAATTAATTTCCTTTCCATCCTTGGGAATTAATTTCCTTTCTTTGGAGAATTCATTTCCATCCCATGGGAATTCCTTTCCATTGTTGGGAATTCATTTGCATCCCTTGGGAATTCATTTCCATCGTTGTGGAATTCATTCCCACCCTTGGGAATTCATTTCCATTCACAGAATCTCAGGGGCTGGAAAGGTCCCAAACCCAGCTGGGGGTGGCACTTGGGGACAGGCTGGTGGCACTGCCTGGGCACCTCAAAACCTTCTCCAGCCTCAACAATTCCACGATTCCCTGACCCAGGGAAGCTGAAATTTCCCATTTTTCGCTCAACCCTGGACCAGGCACCCAGAACCCCCAACTGGGGAGGGAAAAAAAACCTTAAAAAAACCTTAAAAAAACCTTAAAAAACCTTAAAAAAAACTTTAAAAAAACCCAAAAAAACTTTAATTACACCACTTTGAGCACTTAAAAACCCCAAATTCTCAGCAGAACCCCGAATTCCCTGCAGGGAAGGCACAGCTGGAGCTCTGCCCTGGGATCCAGGCACCTCTGGATCAAATTCCTGCTCCCAGCCCCACTGGGACACCACGAGAGCAACGTGAAGGCAGCACTTGGAAACCTCTGACTCGAGCCTTTTGTTCCTCACTTTTTTTTTGTTCCTCAGCTCTCCCCAGGCTCTGATTTATGTTGTGAAATGGTTGATCTTGGCCCCCTGGCCGTGCCTGGGCTCTCTTGTTTTTGGCAGGAGCGGTGAGGGAGAATATTGGAATGGCGAAGGAATATCTGGCGGAGGAGCCGGAGGTTGTGTGGGTTTTGTCTGGAAGTTTTAAGGGCTGTGTTTGAAGTTTTCATTGGTTTCAGAATTTAAGGAGGGAAAAAAAAAAAAATTAAAAAAAAAATAAATGGAAGGGTTGGTAGCGCTGCTTTCCAAATGAAAGTGTGAAGGAGTTCCTGGAAATCTGTTGGGTTTGGAGTCTTTTTTCAAAGGAAAAGGTTTCTCGCTGGTCTGGAGGGGTTGGGTTAAATGTGAGAAGGGAAATTTTCCTACCACCACTCCATAAAGGGGAAAAAAATTCTTTTATGGATGAGGCAAAGGTGTGGAACAAGATTTTAGAGATCCCACCTTGCTGAACAAAATACAAAATAGAAAATGATCAGGATTATTGAACCCAGAACAACTGGAACCTGAGCCCTGCCTGGCTTTTCCTTAATTCCTTTGATGAAACCCAATAAGAATAATTAAAAATATTCATTGAATCTCCCAGAGGTGAATTCCCTGAGCAGCTTCTCCATCCCTGGCAGGGATCTGGATGGGATTTCAGTCCTCCCAACCCAAACCAGGCTGGCATTTTATGATATTTTATGATATTTTATGATATTTTATGATATTTTATGATATTTTATGATATTTTATGAATATTTTTTTTTGTGCTGGTAGTGTCACACATCCAAATTCATGTTGGAGGTTCTTCTTTGTGGCTTTTCCTCGTGGCACAGACATTCAGCACCTTGAAACCCCAGCTCTCAGAACCAAGAGGATTTGGAATTTTGGGACTTGAACCCATTCCTGAAAGTGCTCAGGAGCTGCTGTGGGGAAGCAGGGCTGGGAGTTCAGAACCCCCTGAGCAGCTCTGACTTTTCCAGGGGGATTTTCTGGGGTTTTTTTCGCATTGTAAATTCCTCACCAAACAGAACCAGGGCTCCTCAGAGTGAGAATTGTGTGAAATCAGTGACTCAAAATGAGAATTGTGTGAAATCAGTGACTCAAAATGAGAATTGTGTGAAATCAATGCCTGGAGGATCTGCTGAAAGTGAGAATTGTGTGCAATCAATGACTCAAAATGATAATTGTGTGAAATCAGTGCTGGGGGATCTGCTCAGAGTGAGAATTGTGTGAAATCAATCACTCAAAAATGAGAATTGTGTGAAATCAGTGACTCAAAGTGAGAATTGTGTGCAATCAATCACTCAAAAATGAGATTTGTGTGAAATCAGTGCTGGTTATCTTCTCAGAGTGAGAATTGTGTGAAATCAGTGACTCAAAAAGAGAATTGTGTGAAATCAGTGCCTGGAGGAGTGAGCAGAGAGCTCCTAAAGGTGAGAATTGTGTGAAATCAGTGACTCAAAATGATAATTGTGTGAAATCAGTGACTGGGGGATCTGCTCAAAGTGAGAATCGTGTGAAATCAATGACTCAGAGTGAGAATTGTGTGAAATCAATCACTCAAAAAAGAGAATTGTGTGAAATCAGTGCCTGGGGGAGTGAGCAGAAAGCTCCTCAGAGTGAGAATTGTGTGAAATCAGTGACTCAAAATGAGAATAGTGTGAAATCAGTGCCTGGAGGATCTGCTCAATGTGAGAATTGTGTGAAATCAGTGCTGGTTATCTTCTCAGAGTGAGAATTGTATTAAATCAATTATTCAAAATGAGAATTGTGTGAAATCAGTGCTGGTTATCTTCTCAGTGTGAGAATTGCGTGAAATCAGTGACTCAAAATAAGAATTGTGTGAAATCAGTGCTGGTTATCTGCTCAGAGTGAAAATTGTGTGAAATCAATCACTCAAAAATGAGATGTGTGTGAAATTGGTGCTGGTTGTCTTCTCAGAGTGAGAATTGTGTGAAATCAGTGACTCCAAATGAGAATTCTTTCAAACCAGTGCTGGTTATCTGCTCAGAGTGAGAATTGTGTGAAATCAGTGCCTGGGGGAGTGAGCAGAGAGTTCCTCAGAGTCACAATTGTGTGAAATCAGTGACTCAAAATGAGAATTGTGTGAAATCAGTGACACAAAATGAGAATTCTTTCAAATCCATGCTGGGGATCTGCTCAGACACAACCCCCTAGGATCCCCATCCAGCTCTGTGTGGGATCAGTTCCCACGCCCTCCCTCAATCCCAAATCCCTCTGGGAAGGGGGGAGATGCTTTCCCAACCCCACCCCGACATTTGGCTCGGGTTTTTGTGCCCTGAATCCCCGGGGGGAATCCAGAGCTGTCCCCAGCCATTGTCAGAGCTGATCCCAAGGGCACAGCAAAAATCCCAGCTCTGAGCAAAGCCAGAGCAAATCCTGAGCTGGGGGAGAATCCGGGAGGGGGAATCATTGTCCTGGCAAACCACAGGCTGAGCTCATCCCCGTCCATTCTGCTCGAGTTTCACAATGAGAGAAAGGAGGGGTCACAAATAACCCCAAAACTTCCCTGCCTCATCCTTGGAAATCCTCACAGACCTGGATTTAGGTGAATTTTTTTTAGGTGAATTAAGAAAGGTGAGAAGGGACAGGATCCATCCATGGAAAAACCCCAAGGAGGCAGAGCTGAGAGGAGGGGGAAAAACCCTTTGGATTTTAAAATTTAATTTAAAATTTATTTTTAAGCCTTGAAATGATGTCCTCAGAGGGAAAAAAAAAAACAAATTGTGTTTGATTTTCAGCCCAAATGTCTGCGGCTCGAGGTTCCATTCCTACTGCTGTCCTGGCTGGAAAACTCTGCCTGGGGGGAACCAGTGCATTGTCCGTGAGTATCCCGAATTTTATCCATTTTATTTTTATCTCAGTATTCATTTTATCAATTTCTTCCATTATTTTATCCTTGTATCCATTTTATTAATTTTACCCATTTAATCCCTGCATTCATTTTATCCATTATTTTATCTCTGTATCCATTTTATTAATTTTAGCCATTTAATCCTTGCATTCATTTTATCCATTTAACTCATTTTATCAATTATTTTATCCCTGTATCCATTTTATTAATTTTATCCATTTTACCCATTTAATCCCTGTATCCATTTTATCCATTATTTTATCCCTGTATCCATTATATCAATTTTACCCATTTAATCCCTGCATTCATTTTATCCATTTTACCCATTTTTATCCATTATTTTATCCCTGTATCCATTTTATTAATTTTATCCATTTTACCCGTTTAATCCCTGCATTCATTTTATCCATTTTACCCATTTTATCAATTATTTTATCCCTGTATCCATTTTATCCATTTATCCATTTTATCTCAGTATTCATTTTATCCAATTTATCCATTTCTCCATTTTATCCATTATTTTATCCCTGTATCCATTTTATTAATTTTATCCATTTTATCCCCGTATTTATTTTATCCATTTTACCCATTTTATCCATTATTTTATCTCTGTATTCATTTTATCCATTTACCCATTTTATCCATTTTATCCATTTATCCATTTTACCCATTCTATCCATTATTTTATCCATTTTATCCATTTATCCATTCTATCCATTCTATCCATTATTTTATCCATTTTATCCATTTTATCCCTGTATCCATTTTTTACCCATTTTACCCATTCTATCCATTATTTTATCCATTATTTTATCCCTGTATTCATTTTGTCCATTTACCCATTTTATCCATTTTATCCATTTATCAATTTTACCCATTCTATCCATTATTTTATCCATTTTATCCCTGTATCCATTTTTTACCCATTTTACCCATTCTATCCATTATTTTATCAATTTTATCCATCCCCTGCTCCCAGCGAGCTGCCAGCCCAGAGGAAGGAATTCAGATTTCCAGCTCAGGGCTCCTGGGAATTCCCAGCTCTGCTAATCCTGCTAAACCCAGCTGGTTCCAGCTGGTCCCAGCTCCTGAGCTCAGCTTTAATCCCCTCCTGCTTTGGGACAATTTGGAATAATTCCATTAATTGATCCCATTAATTGGTTCCATTCTGTTAATTGATGCAAACCTGCTGTCCCCAGAGGTTTCTCCCAGCGGGAATTTGCATTTTTAAGGATGATTTGGATAAATCTCAGCTGGATTGGGAATTTTCCTTCCTCCTTGGGCTCTCCAGGGCTGGAGAATCCTTGGGTGGGGTGAAGGAGGGGTGGGAGTTTGGGTCCTTCCCCAACCCCTCCCTGGGAATTCCTGAGAGATGAACACAACAGCTCTGGGAATTCCTGAGAGATGAACACAACAGCTCTGGGAATTCCCAAGGATGGATCCAGAGCAGCTCTGGGAATTCCAGATGGATGATCAGAGCAGCTCTGGGAATTCCTGAGGTGATTCCTGATGGATGATCAGAGCAGCTCTGGGAATTCCCAAGGATGGATCCAGAGCAGTTCTGGGAATTCCTGAGGCATGGATCCAGAGCAGCTCTGGGAATTCCCAAGGATGATCAGATCAGAGCATCTCTGTGAATTCCTGAGGGATGAACAGAACAGCTCTGGGAATTCCCAAGGATGGATCCAGAGCAGCTCTGGGAATTCCCTGAGTGATTCCTGATGGATTAACAGAACAGCTCTGGGAATTCCTGAGAGATGGATGATCAGAGCAGCTCTGGGAATTCCTTGGGTGATTCCTGATGGATCCAGAACAGCTCTGGGAATTCTCTGGGTGGTTCCTGATGGATGATCAGAGCAGCTCTGGGAATTCCCAAGGATGGATCCAGAACAGCTCTGGGAATTCCCTGGGATGGATCCAGAGCAGCTCTGGGAATTCCCAAGGATGGATCCAGAACAGCTCTGGGAATTCCCAAAGGATGATCAGAGCAGCTCTGGGAATTCCTTGGGTGATTCCTGATGGATGATCAGAGCAGCTCTGGGAATTCCCAAGGATGATCAGAGCAGCTCTGGAAATTCCTGAGGTGATTCCCAAGGCATGGATGAACAGAGCAGCTCTGGGAATTCCTGAGGGATGGATCCAGAGCAGCTCTGGGAATTCCCAAGGATGGATCCAGAGCAGCTCTGGGAATTCCCAATGTGATTCCTGATGGATGAACAGAGCAGCTCTGGGAACACCCAACGTGATTCCTGATAGATGAACAGAGCAGCTCTGGGAATTCCCAAGGATGGATCCAGAGCAGCTCTGAGAATTCCCGAAGGATGATCAGAGCAGCTCTGGGAATTCCTGAGGGATGAACAGAACAGCTCTGGGAATTCTCAAAGTGATTCCCAAGGATGGATCCAGAGCAGCTCTGGGAATTCCTTGGGTGATTCCTGATGGATGAACAGAGCACCTCTGGGAATTCCTGAGGTGATTCCCAAGGATGATCAGAGCATCTCTGGGAATTCCCTGGTGTAACCCTGACCCTGCTGTGCCCGCAGCCATCTGCAGGAATTCCTGCGGGGATGGATTCTGCTCCCGGCCCAACATGTGCACCTGCTCCAATGGACAGCTGTCCCCGAACTGCGGCTCTCCTGGAGGTGAGGGAATTCTCCTGCCCATCCCAGGGCTCCCCAAAAACGGGGAGGAATCGGATCCCTGCAGCTCTGCCCCGAACCCACAAAATATTCCGTGTTGCAGCACAAGTTCCGTGTTTTGGGGTGCGGAAATAAACGGGATTTTGGGGTGTTTGAGGTCTCAGATGGAGAGAGGCATCCCAAGGATTCATTTCCAGCTGCAGGGGACCCCTCAAAGGCACGGTCAGGGGTGCCTGGGAGAAGGAAATTCCCGGGATTTGCTCCCCAAAGTGCCACGTTGAGCTCCAGGGGATCCAAAGCCGGAGCGAGGATCCATGTGGGAGCAATCAGGGAGGAATTCCAGGAATGCCCAGAGCTGAGCATCCCTCCCGTGCCATTCCCGGCCTCCTCCAATCCGGAATTGGCACTTGGGGGCTGGATTTCTGTGCAAAAGCAGACAAATTGTGCATTCCAGAGGCAAGGAAAGCCACTGGGCCTCCTCTGGAATAACAAAGAGCGGCGTTTCCTGCTTGGTTTTACTCCAGGGAGTAAGGATGTTGTAGGAGTCCTCTGGAGGGGTTGTTTAGGTGGAGTAGTGAGTGAGTAGAGACAAAAACCCCACAGCGGGTCCCGGGCAGAGCCACAGATCCCTTCCCAGCGTTTGTAGGATTGATCCAGTCCTGGGAAAATTAACGGGTCCTGTCCCTGTCCTTGTCCCCGTCCCTGTCCCTGTCCCTGTCCTTGTATCCCTGTGTCCCTGTCCCTGTGTCCCTGTCCCTGTGTCCCTGTGTCCCTGTCCCTGTGTCCCTGTCCTTGTCCCTGTGTCCCTGTCCCTGTCTCCAGGGCAGAGCTGGGGTCCCAGGTTGATCTCTGTCCCTGTCCTTGTTGCTGTGTCCCTGTCCCTGTGTCCTGTGTCCCTGTCCCTGTCCCCAGGGCAGGGCTGAGGTCCCAGGCTGATCCCTGTCCCTGTCCCTGTGCTCCTGTCCCTGTTCCTGTGTCCTTGTGTCCCTGTCCTTGTCCTTGTGTCCCTGTCCCTGTCCCTGTGTCCCTGTCCCTGTCCCTGTGTCCCTGTCCTTGTCCCTGTGTCCTTGTCCCTGTCCCTGTGTCCCTGTCCCTGTCCCCAGGCAGGGCTGGGGTCCCAGGCTGATCCCTGTCCCTGTCCCTGTCCCCAGTGCAGAGCTGCAGCGTGCGCTGCATGAACGGGGGCAGCTGCTCCGAGGAGTCCTGTCTGTGCCAGAAGGGATTCACAGGGACCTACTGCGGGCAGCGTGAGTGACAATGGGGACAGGGATGGGGACAGGGATTGGGAATGGGAACGGGGACAGGTCCTGTCTGTGCCAGAAGGGATTCACAGGGACCTACTGCGGGCAGCGTGAGTGACAACGGGGACAGGGATGGGATTGGGGACAGGGATAGGATGGGAGTGGGAACAGGAGTGGGAATGGGGATGGGAATGGGGATGGGATGGGGATGAGCGTGAGGATGGGAATGGCAATCGGGATGGCAATGGCAATGGGAACACATTTTATGGGAATGGAATGGAATGGGATTGGGAGTGGGAATAGGAATGGGAACAGGACTAGGACTGGGACTGGGACTGGGACTGGGACTGGGACTGGGACTGGGACTGGGACTGGGAATGGGACTGGGACTGGGAATGGAATGGGACTGGGAATGGGAACAGGAATTGGAGTGGGAATGGGACTGGGAATGGGACTGGGAATGGAATGGGACTGGGAATGGGAATGGGAACGGGACTGGGACTGGGACTGGGAATGGGACTGGGACTGGGACTGGAATGGGACTGGCAATACCAAAGGACACCCAGCACACCCCACACCAGCTCCGAGTTCTCCTTCCCTCGGAATCTCAGCTCACTCTCGTCACACAGACACAGCTCTGTATCAAAACACAGATACTGGATATAATTCATGGACTGATCATTTCCCACTGTGATGTATAATATATTAATATAGTAATATCAATTTTTCAATCTATTATAATATATAGGCAAGAGATCTGGATAGTATTGTATATACCATATTATCTATATAGATAACATAGAATATATGGATATATTATGTATTCTAATATAGAATATATTCATGATATAGAATGTAATGCATAGTATATTCACAATATATCTAATATATTATTATATAAGGGAGAATATTGTTATATCTGAGATAATATATGCACATATATTATATATAATTACACCTATGTATTATATATACAATTATACATCTCTATAATTTCTCATCTCCATATAATTATAAGAGAATTATATATTCTCTTATTCTATGATCATGATATAATTATAGTTAGTTAACAATTATATTATTATATCATTATATCAATTATAAATCACATATATTTATATATTATATCAATATTCTACCCTGTAATCCATTTTAGGAAGCCTTTAGTAAGCGAATAAGAACAATATCTTTGAAATAATCTCTGATCAATGAGCTCAGTTAGAGCTTCCCAAATTCCAGATCCCTGCATCCACGTGGGAATTGCTCCAAGACAAAATCCCCCGAACTCCCCCCGATCCCTCGGTGCTGAAACTTCCCCAGAAGTTCAGCTGGAGGCTCCAGATGGAAAATTTCACCCTGAGCAGCAAAGCTTGGGAAAGTTCTCAGGAGCAGCAGCCAGGGCTGGGCTGGGACGTGCAGCCCTCGCTGTGACACTGCTGCTCCCAGGCTGGCAGCACATCCCGGGGTGATGAACCCCAAATCCCAGCCTGGATTTTGGAGTGACAAACCCCAAATCCCAGCCTGGCAGCACATCCTGGGGTGATGAACCCCAAATCCCAGCCCTGCCTGGATCCTGGAGTGACAAATCCCAGCCTGGATCCTGGGAGTGAACCCCAAATTCCAACCTGGCAGCACATCCTGGAGTGATGAACCCCAGATCTCATCCCAGCCTGGATTCTGGGATCAGAGCCAGGATTGGAACTGGGATCAGAGCAGAGCACAGCAGAGCAGAACTGGGGTCAGAACCAGGATCAGAGCTGGGATCAGAACCAGGATCAGAGCTGGAGTCAGAACCAGGATCAGAACCAGGGTCAGAGCTGGAGTCAGAACCAGGATCAGAGCTGGGGTCAGATCTGGGATCAGAACCAGGATCAGAACCAGGATCAGAACCAGGATCAGAGCTGGGATCAGAACTGGGGTCAGAGCTGGGATCAGAACCAGGATCAGAACCAGGATCAGAACCAGGATCACAGCTGGGATCAGAACCAGGATCAGAACCAGGATCAGAGCTGGGGACAGAACTGGGATCAGAACCAGGATCAGAGCTGGGGTCGTTTTTGTGAGGAGGGATCTTAAAAGGAGGAAGTAAGGCGAGTCTCCCTGAACTCTTGACCCTTTTGTGTTAATGACAATACAAATGATTCCTGGGGACAGTGCAGTTTTTCACAGAAAGGGTTTCTGGTTGGGATTGTTCGTGTTTCCTCGTCCCTGCTTACCAATTTCATCTTTTCCATTGCAAGCACAGCTGAGCAAACATAAGATGACAAACAATCAATTATTTAAGTTTCAGATAACTACTTCAAGCTCGGTTCTCCTTCTGACTTCTAACTAAAATCCTGATTTTTGTAAGATGAGTGTTTCACTGGAATTCTCTGTTTTTCTCCCAGCTGTGTGTGAGAACGGCTGCCAGAACGGGGGCAGGTGCATCGGCCCCAACCGCTGCGCCTGCGTCTACGGCTTCACCGGGCCCCAGTGCGAGAGAGGTAGGGGGAGTCCCAAAATCCCAAAAATCCCAAAATCCCAAAATCCCCAAATCCCAAAATCCCAAAATCCCAAAATCCCAATAATAAAAAAAATGCCAAAATCACAAAATCCAAAAATCACAAAATCCAAAAATCACAAAATCCAAAAATCCCAAAATCCCCAAATCCCAAAATCCCTAAATCCCAAAATCTAAAAATCCCAAAATCCAAAAATCTCCAAATCTCAAAAATCCAAAAATCCAAAAATCCCAAAATCCCAAAATCCCTAAATCCCTAAATCCCAAAAATAAAAAAATGCCAAAATCCAAAATACCAAAATCCCCAAATCCCAAAATCCCGAAATCTCAAAATCTCCAAATCCCAAAAATCCCAAAATCCCCAAAATCCCCAAATCCCCAAATCCTGAAATCTCAAAATCCCAAAATCCTAAAAATCCAAAAATCCCAAAATCCCCAAATCCCCAAATCCCCAAATCTCAAAACCCCAAAAGTCCCAAAAATCCCAAAATCCCCAAATCCCTAAATCCCAAAATCCCAAAAATAAAAAAATGCCAAAATGCCAATATCCCAAAAATAAAAAAATGCCAAAATGCCAAAATGCCAAAATCCAAAAATCACAAAATCCAAAAATCCCAAAATCCCCAAATCCCAAAAATCCCAAAAATCCCCAAAATCCCAAAAATCCAAAAATCCCAAAAATCCCAGCGTGAACAACACGTTTCACTCTCCTGGTAAAATTTAAAAGGTTTAATAAACAGACAATAAGAGACACACATAAAACAAAGGGTTAAAACGGGGCTGTCAGGAAAGCCCCTTTAAATACATTTTACAATACATTAATTTCTTGTATATTTATATTTTTTATGTATAGTTAAAGTTTTTTTGGGAGTGTTTAGCATGGCCACTCCTTGGGTTTGCCTTTGTGTTTTTCTGGCTTGTGGTTTTAATTTTTTAAAATTATTTTTTAATTTGGATGGTGGCTTTTTGCAGTTTGTGAATGTTGATAATTGTTGTGCTGTTATTTTAACTAGGTGGGTAGTTTAATCACATTATCTTAAAAAAAAACCTCATGTTTAACTTTTGCAATTAGAAGAAAAGAAAAAAATCTTATATTCATGCAGAAATTAACATTATCCATATAGCATTTATCCCAATATTTGCAAAAAACCATCAACACGCTCAACTCTGCTGCAGGCTGAGCTGCAGGAAAAGTTCTGGAAAAACCTCCTGGAGTGACCTTGCCTTTCTCTGTCTCCTCCTTTGTGGAATCAGGGAATTGTGGAGTGGTTTGGGTTGGGTTGGGAAGGAGCCTGAAACCACCCAGGGACATTTTCCACTCTCCCAGGCTGCGCCTTGGATGCTTCCAGGGATGGCACATCCCCAATTTCCTGGACAATTCTCCTGTTCTGCAGCAGTTACAGATCCCTTCAGCCCTCTCCCTGCCTTTTTCCAGCCCCCAGGAATTGATTTATTTATGGGAAATAATTTCTCTCAGGGCAGATTTCTCCCCCAAACCCCTAAACCTGAGCTCCAGAGCTTGGTGAGCTCCTCATTTTCCCTCTCCCTGAAGAGATTCCCAAATCCACTGCGAGCAGAGAAACTTCTGGAGGAGGCTGGAAAATGCAGATGTGGGGAGAGGGGAAGAGGCAGGGCCAGAGTTTGTGTGAAATTCTTGACGTGCAGCACAATTTGCACAAAGCCTGCAGAGATTTGGCCGGGCCAGGCTGGAGGGAGAGACAAAACAAAATCCTGCAGCTGTGTCCACACTGCTCCTCCCTGCCAAGGCAAACAGGGCTGGGCAGGGGCTGGGGGTTTGCAGCCAGGTGAGGGGCTGGGGCTGGCCCTAAACCGGGGAAAATGTGGAAAAAATGGGGGAAAAAAAACCAGGGGGAAACAGGGAAAAAAACCAGGGGAAAACAGGGAAAAACAGGGGAAAAAAAGGGAAAAAACACAGGGAAAAACAGGGGGAAAAAAGGGGAAAAAACGGGAAAAAACCCAGGGGGAACCAGGGGGAAAAAAGGGAAAAAACTCAGGGGAAAACAGGGAAAAACAGGGGAAAAAAAAACAGGGGGAAACAGGGGGAAACTTCCCTGTGGAGCTTTTCCCTGGGATCCAAGAACATTTCCTGAGATCCAGGAGTTATCCCTTGGGATCCAGGAGATGTTCCCTGTTTCCCCAGGATCCAGGAGCCTTTCCCTGAGATCCAGAAGCTTTTCCTGTAATCCAGGAGCTATCCCTTGGGATCCAGGATCTTTTCTCTGTTTCCCTGGAATCCAGGAGCTTTTTTTCTCAGATCCAGGAACTTTTCCCTGAGTTCCAGGATCTTTTCTCTGTTTCGCTGGAATCCAAGAGCGTTTCCTTGGGAATCCAAGAACATTTCCCTGGAATCCAGGAGCTTTCCCTGGGATCCAGGAGCTTTTCTTGGAATCCAGGAGCTTTCCCTGGGATCCAAGAGCTTTCCCTGGAATCCAGGAGCTTTTCCCCAGGATCCAGGAGCTTTCCCCAGAATCCAGGAGCTTTTCTTGGAATCCAGCAGCTTTCCCCAGGATCCAGGAGCTTTTTCCAGGATCCAGGAGTTTTCCCCAGAATCCAGGAGCTTTAATTGGAATCCAGGACCTTTCCCTGGAATCCAGGAGCTTTCCCTGGAATCCAGGAGCTTTAATTGGAATCCAGGACCTTTCCCTGGAATCCAGGAGCTCTTCTTGGAATCCAGGACCTTTCCCCAAGATCCAGGAGCTTTCCCTGGAATCCAGGAGCTTTTCCCCAGGATCCAGGAGCTTTCCCTGGAATCCAGGAGCTGTTCTCTCTCCCGAGGGACCCTGGGCAGTGCCATCTTTCCCCAGGAATTCTTGGGAAGAGCCTGGAGCTCTGGAAGTGCCCCCAGCCCCTCCAGTGACCAAGCAGGACAATTCCCAACCCCGAGGGCTCTCCCAGGATTTCCCAATCCCTGCTCTGGCATTCCCAGCCTCTCCTCCTGCTCTGGCAGCACCAGCCCCGAGTTTCCCTGAGCCCTCTGTGCCTCTGGAGCTGAAAATCCCTCGGGTTTCATCAGGAAACCGTAAAAACAGGACAGGAAAGCCCGGAGAAAGTTCTCCCTTTACAATTTCCTTTGGATGTGTTTTTCCACACTTGGAATGTCTGGCCTCAGAAAGTGCAGAAGCCCAAACAGTTAAAGCTGAGGAATGTGGCTGTGCTTGGGAGAAGGGAGGAAATGACGGGCTGGAGAAAATATTCCATGAGAAGGGAGAAGGGAGAAAATGAGAAAGGAGAAAAAAGGGGAATGGAGACCCTGGGGCTGGGAGAGCTCTGGGAGTGGGGAGAACCCCTGGAACAATGGATCCAGGCTGGAAAAAAACAGGAACAATGAATCCAGGCTGGAAATCACCTGGAAAACACCAGGAGAACACCTGGAGAACACCTGGAACAATGGATCCAGGCTGGAGAAAAAACAGGAACAATGAATCCAGGCTGGAAATCACCTGGAGAACACCAGGAGAACACCTGGAACAATGGATCCAGGCTGGAAAACGGTGGATCCAGGCTGGAAATCACCTGGAAAACACCTGGAATGATGGATCCAGGCTGGAGAACACCTGGAATGATGAATCCAGGGTGGAAAAAAACAGGAATGATGGATCCAGGCTGGAAAAAAACCAGGAACAGTGGATCCAGGCTGGAGAACACTGGGAGAACACCTGGAGAACACCTGGAACAATGGATCCAGGCTGGAAAAAAAACAGGAACAGTGGATCCAGGCTGGAAATCACCTGGAAAACATCTGGAGAACACCTGGAATGATGGATCCAGGCTGGAAAAAAACAGGAACAGTGGATCCAGGGTGGAGAACACCTGGAGAACACCTGGAATGATGGATCCAGGCTGGAAATTACCTGGAAAACTCCAGGAGAACACCTGGAACAGTGGATCCAGGCTGGAAAAAAACAGGAACAGTGAATCCAGGCTGGAAATCACCTGGAGAACACCTGGAACAATGAATCGAGGTGGGAGAAAAACAGGAACAGTGGATCCAGGCTGGAAAAAGACAGGAATGATGGATCCAGGCTGGAGAACACCTGGAATGATGAATCCAGGCTGGAAAAAAACAGGAATGATGGATCCAGGCTGGAGAACACCTGGAGAACACCTGGAACAATGGATCCAGGCTGGAAAAAAACCAGGAACAGTGGATCCAGGCTGGAAATCACCTGGAAAACACCGGGAGAACACCTGGAGAACACCTGGAACAATGGATCCAGGCTGGAAAACACCTGGAGAACACCTGGAGAACACCTGGAGAACACCTGGAACAATGGATCCAGGCTGGAGAACTCCTGGAGAACACCTGGAACAATGGATCCAGGCTGGAAAAAAAACGGGAACAGTGAATCCAGGCTGGAAATCACCTGGAGAACACCTGGAAATCACCTGGAGAACACCCGGAATGGTGGATCCAGGCTGGAAAAAAACAGGAACAATGGATCCAGACTGGAAAACACCTGGAAAACACAGGGAACAATGGGTCCAGGCTGGAAAAAAACAGGAACAGTGGATCCAGTCTGGAAATCACCTGGAAAACACCTGGAATGATGGATCCAAGCTGGAGAACACCTGGAATTATGGATCCAGGGTGGAAAAAACCAGGAATGATGGATCCAGGCTGGAGAACTCCTGGAGAACACCTGGAGAACACCTGGAATGATGGATCCAGGTTGGAGAACACCTGGGATGATGGATCCAGGTTGGAGAACACCTGGAGAACACCTGGAGAACACCCTCCTAGCTCTGGATGATGCAGGAGTGAAGGAAATTTTTTTTTTTTGTGAATATTTGCAGAAGATCCTGATCAAGCCTTCCCCCCAGGTTTCTCCCCGTCCAGGATTTCTTGCAGTCCCTGAATGGGAATTTCCATTGGAATTGTCAGACATTCAGAGCTGAGGGGTTCCCCAAACCCCCCCAAATTCAGAATTTCTTCTTTCCTTTAATGGGAATTTCCATTGGAATTTTTAGGGATTCAGAGCTGAGGGGTTCCCCAAAGCCCCCCTAAATTCAGAATTTCTTCTTTCCTTTAATGGGAATTTCCATTGGAATTTTTAGTGATTCAGAGCTGAGGGGTTCCCCAAACCCCCCCAAATTCAGAATTTCTTGCAGTCCAGGAGTCACCTGGAGCTGCCCCAGATCCCACCCTGGGCTCTGCTCTGGGATTTGGGATTTGGGGGCACAACCCCAGATTTTCCAAGGAAAAGCCAGGCCCTGCAGCACAGCGATTCCTGGAACACAGATCCCATGCAGGGACTGGGAAAGGCTTCAGACATCTCCTAAGCGTCCCCATTTCCTTCAGAAAACTTCACTGGTGCCTCATTAAAAATTTAATCATTTGCCCATTAAAATTAGCACCAGCTGGGGCTGGGAGGCAGCCAGGGCTCTCCAGACTGCGATTTCCTTGGCTCCATTCCCTCCAGAGGAGTCATCTGCACAGGAAAAGTTATTTTGGGCAATTATGGGCTAAAAAAGGGGGTGTTGTGCTCACAATCCCGCATTCATTATCCCTCTGCAGGAATTCCTGCAGGGCCTGGGGGAGATGAGGTAGGAGATGAGGTGGGAGGTGCAGGGTTGGACACTTTTCTCTCTGTTCACAGCGTCAATTTTGGGGTTTTTCGTTTATTAATCTGAGTTTTTTGGGGTCCACCCCGCAGTGATGTCAGCCACAGGTCTGGGAAAATGTAAAATTTGGGTTAAAAAAAAAAGAAAAAAAGATCATTATTTGGTAACTCCCCATGTTTTTGGTCAGATTCCCAAAAAAGCTTTTTTGGGAGATGCCATCACTGATGGAACTCCCAAACTGCTCCTTTCCTCCCTCTCAAATCCTCCTCTCTGCTGCTGCCATCCCAATTTTCCATCCACAGCCCGATTTCCTCAGCTTTGAATTTCAATCACAAACCGCTCCAGAGCACAAATCAGAGCGAGCACTAAGCTGGAAACGAGGAATTCTTTGCTAATTGACTCCCGAGGATTTCCTGGGTGTTTTCCCTGGATTTTGGGACACAGCTCCCAGCGCTCTCACAGGATTTTTGTCGCCTCAAACAGGGGTTAATCCTGGAGCAGGGAATTGGGGTCAGTCCCTAATTACTGCCTAAATCCAGCCTGGAAATTCCTGACCAGCACCTGACTGCTCAGACACTCCCTGGGGAATTTTCTGGGCTCCCCAGGACGTGCTCCAAGGTTTATTTTTTTTTTTTTCCCAGCCACAGATCAAACACTTCAGTGCCACCCCCTCTGCCCACGGAAGGATTTTGCTTCCTGCTGTGCCAATATCCCTCCTCAGGGAGCCCAGGCCACATTCCTGAGGGCAAAACCCTGCAAAAAAATTTGGGTTCAAGTCCTTTGGGGTTTAAGGGATGGGAGGATCCTAATTGGGAGTGGGAAAGCTGCTGGCTGTTCCTGCAGCGTCTGGGTTTAAAGCTGAAATCGCCAGGAGATTTTGGAGAGTTGAAGTAACAAATTAATCACAAAAGAGAGTCTGAGAATTCCAGACTCCCAAAATCCCAGAGTCTGAGAATTCCAGAATTCCAGAGTTAGAGTATCCCAGAATCCCAAAGTCTGAGAATTCCAGAATTCCAGAGTTTGAGAATCCCAAAATCCCAGAGTCTGAGAATTCCAGAGTCGGAGAATTTCAGAATTCCAGAATCCCAGAGTCTGAAAATCCCAGAATTCCAGAGTCTGAGAATCCCAGAATCCCAAAATCCCAGACTCTGAAAATCCCAGAATCCCAGAGTCTGAGAATCCCAGAATTCCAGAATTTGAGAAACCCAGAATCCCAGACTTCCAGCATTTCAGAATTCCAGAATCCCAGAGTCTGAGAATCCCAGAGTTTGAGAATCCCAGAATATTTCTATTTCTATTTCTATTTCTATTTCTATTTCTATTTCTATTTCTATTTCTATTTCTATTTCTATTTCTATTTCTATTTCTATTTCTATTTCTATTTCTATTTCTATTTCTATTTCTATTTCTATTTCTATTTCTATTTTTTCTATTTCTATTTTAATTTCTATTTCTATTTTTTCCATTTCCATTTCCATTCCCATTCCCATTTCCATTCCCATTTCCATTCCCATTTCCATTCCCATTTCCATTTCCATTTCCATTTCCATTTCCATTTCCATTTCCATTCCCATTCCCATTCCCATTCCCATTTCCATTCCCATTTCCATTTCCATTCCCATTTCCATTCCCATCCCCATTTCCATTTCTTTACACTAACACACACCACAATAACCCACTTTCACCGCATTTTTTCCCCGATTTGGGATTTCCCAACCCCTGGATTCTCATTTCCCACCAGATTACCGCACGGGGCCGTGCTTCAGCCAGGTGAACAACCAGATGTGCCAGGGCCAGCTGAGCGGCATCGTGTGCACCAAGAGCCTGTGCTGCGCCAGCATCGGCCGCGCCTGGGGCCACCCCTGCGAGATGTGCCCGGCACAGCCGCACCCCTGCCGGCGCGGATTCATCGCCAACATCCGCACCGGGGCCTGCCAGGGTGTGTGTGGGGATTGGGAATGGGAAAATGGGATTGGGAATGGGGATCCCAACCCCGCACCCCTGCCGGCGGGGATTCATCGCCAACATCCGCACCGGGGCGTGTCAGGGTCTGTGGGGATGGGAAAATGGGAATGGGATTGGGATTGGGAGTGGGAAAATGGGAATGGGAATGGGGAAAATGGGAATGGGGATCCCAACCCCGCACCCCTGCCGGCGGGGGTTCATCGCCAACATCCGCACCGGGGCCTGCCAGGGTGTGTGAGGGGAATGGGAATGGGAATGGGAGTGGGAAAATGGGAATGGGAATGGGGATCCCAACCCCACACCCCTGCGAGATGTGCCCGGCACAGCCGCACCCCTGCCGGCGGGGATTCATCGCCAACATCCGCACCGGGGCCTGCCAGGGTCTGTGAGAGGATTGGGATGGGAAAATGGGATTGGGATTGGGAATGGGGATCCCAACCCCGCACCCCTGCCGGCGGGGATTCATCGCCAACATCCGCACCGGGGCCTGCCAGGGTCTGTGAGGGGATTGGGATGGGAAAATGGGAATGGGGATCCCAACATCTGCACCGGGGCGTGTCAGGGTCTGTGGAGATGGGAAAATGGGAATAAGAATGGAAAAATGGGATTGGGAATGGGGATCCCAACCCCGCACCCCTGCCGGCGGGGATTCATCGCCAACATCCACACCAGGACCTGCCAGGGTCTGTGGGAATGGGGAAATGGGAATGGGAATGGGGATGGGAAAATGGGAATGGGGATCCCAACATCCGCACTGGGGCCTGCTAGGGTCTGTGAGGGAATGGGAATGGGAAAATGGGAATGGGATGGGAATGGGAATGGGAATGGGAACAGAGATGGGAATGGGATGGGAAGATGGGAAAATGGGAATGGGAATGGGAAGATGGGAAAATGGGAATGGGAATGGGAATGGGAAGATGGGAAAATGGGAATGGGAATGGAGGTGGGAATGGGAAAATGGGAATGGGAATGGGGTGGGGATGGGATTGGGAATGGGAATGGGAATGGGAATGGGAACGGGAACGGGATGGGAATGGGCTGGGAATGGGCTGGGAATGGGGTGGGAATGGGGTGGGAATGGGATGAGAATGGGAATGGGAATGGGATGGGAATGGAAATGGGAATGGGATTGGGAATGGGGTGGGAATGGGGATCCCAACCCCGTGGCGCTGGCGCAGCTCCATCGCCCACCGCGCCTTTGCCGGAGGCAGGAACTCGTTCCCTGCCATCTTGGGGGTGATTCCCTCGGGAATGTGACCCAGGGGATTCCAGGGGATCCTCAATCCCTGCCCATTCTCCCGCAGATGTGGATGAGTGCCAGGCCATCCCTGGCCTCTGCCAGGGCGGGAATTGCATCAACACCGTGGGGTCCTACGAGTGCAAATGTCCTGCAGGGCACCGGCAGAGCGAGAGCAGCCACCGCTGCGAGGGTAAGGGAGGCTCCAGAAATCCTGGAGTCCCAAGGTGGGAATCCGGGCTGGACCCCATTTCCAGCCCTGCCAAAGGGGGTTTGGATCTCCTTCCCAAAGAGCAAGGCCAGGAAAGGAGGAATTGGCCTTGCCTGGTCGCCTGGTCTTCCCTCAGACCTGGAGGAAATGGTTTGGTTTGTTCACAGAAGGGTTTTAAAGGATGTTTTAGTGGGAACACAACCTCCCAAAAAAACCCCAAAAAACAAAAAAACAACAAAAAAACCCCCAACCCTTCCCCCCCAAAAAAAACCCCTAAAAAACCCAAAAAAAAACCCCCAAAAAACCAAAAACCAAAAAAAAAAAACCCAACTCCCCCCCCAAAACCCCTAAAAACCCAAAAAAAACCCTCCAAAAAACCCAAAAAACAAACAAAAAACCCCCCAAAAAACAAACAAAGAACCCCCCAAAAAACAAACAAAAACCCCCCAATAAACCCCCTAAAAAATCCAACCCCCCCTCCCAAAAAAACCCCAAAAAACAAAAAAAAACCCCCAAAAACAAACAAAAAAACCCCAAAACCCAAATCCTTTTCCTCTCAGGGAAACGCCAGCCCCACAAATCCAGGATTTGTAGCTGGAGCTCCTCCAAGCCGGGGCTGCTCCATTCCAGGCTCATCCCCAAGGCTGTGATCCCATTGTCCATTGTATTCCGAGCAGGATGGGAATTCCTGGCACTGGGAATTTTCTGAGCAGGGCAGGGCAGGGCTGAGGCTGCTCCCTAAAATCCGCTGGGGACGAGCTCGGCTTGGGAAGCGCCAAAAATTGAGTTTGAGTCTGCAAAAAGATGAGCAGAGAGGGCAGGAATTGCCAAATTGGGGAGGAATTGAGCGATCCCACACCTGGATTAGGGTGGAAAAAAGGAAAAAAAAATTTAAAAAATTTAAAAAAAACAGGATCTGCTGAGGTTTTAAGGGAGAAGGGCAGGTTTGGATCCAGCAGTGGGAGGAAATTCGGTGAGGACACGAGAAAATTCCTGGTGAGAGGGAACATCAAAGCTGAGCTCGGACACATCCTGCTGCTCCAGAGCCATAAATCTCAGCCAAGGGAGCTGTGGCATTTTAAATTATCCTGGAAGCAACCGGAAAAACGGCACCGGAGGGAGCAATTCCGTGGTGTGGAGTGCAGGGGGAATCTCTGGCTGGACAAAGCTTTTCCTGCCACAATTCCAGGGTTTCCCTGCCAAGAATTTCAGTTTTTCAGCCCTTCCTGTGCTGCAGGGCCAGGCTGTGCTATCAGTGAGGTAATGGCAGTGCCTCGGCCAGGATGGTCCCGAAGGATTTGTCCAAAATCCATCTGGGGGGATAAGAGATAATGAAAATCCAAAATTCATCCAGAGTGATAAGGGACAAAGAAAATCCAAAATCTGTCCAGGGGGATCAGAGACAAAGAAAATCCAAATTCCATCCGGAGTGATAAGGGACAGAGAAAATTCAAAATCCGTCCAGGGAGATAAGGGACAAAGAAAATCCAAAATCTATCCAGGGGGATAAGGGACAAAGAAAATCCAAAATCCATCTGGGGGGATAAGGGACAAAGAAAATCCATGAGAGACAATGAAAATCCAGGGAGAGACAATGAAAATCCAAATCCCATCCAGGGTGGGGTTTCATTGAGGATTTAATTGGGGTTTCATTAAGGTTTCATTGAGGATTTAATTGTGGTTTCATTGAGGATTTAATTTGGGGTTTCATTGAGGTTTGATTGGGGTTTAATTGGGATTTCATTGAGCTTTGATTGGGGTTTCATTGAGGATTTGATTTAGGGTTTCATTGGGCGTTCATTGGGGGTTTCCATGTTTTCTGTGGGATTTGCATGGGTAAGGGAATGTTCTCCATGTTTTCTGTGGGGTTTGGATGGGTTAGGGAACGTTCTCCATGTTTTCTGTGGGACCTGGATGGGTAAGGGAACATTCTCCATGTTTTCTGTGGGAATTGCATGGATAAGTGAATGTTCTCCATGTTTTCTGTGGGATCTGGATGGGTTAGGGAACATTCTCCATGTTCTCTGTGGGATTTGGATGGGTTAGGGAACACTCTCCATGTTTTCTGTGGGATTTGGATGGATAAGGAGGCATTCTCCATGTTTATTGTGGGATTTAGAAGGGCAGGGAGATGTTCTCCATGTTTTCTGTGGGATCTGGATGGATAAGGGAATGTTCTCCATATTTTCTGTGGGATTTGCATGGTAAGGGAACATTCTCCATGGTTTTTGTGGGATTTAGAAGGGCAGAGAGACATTCTCCATGTTTTTGTGTGATTTGCATGGGTAAGGGAATGTTCTCCATTTTTTCGTGGGATTTGGATGGGTAAGGGAACACTCTCCATGTTTATTGTGGGATTTGGAAGGGCAGGGAGATGTTCTCCATGTTTTTGTGGGGTTTGGATGGTAAGGGAACATTCTCCATGTCTCCATGTTTTCTGTGGGATCTGGATGGGTTAGGGAACACTCTCCATGTTTTCTGTGGGGTTTGGATGGGTTAGGGAACACTCTCCATGTTTTCTGAGGGGTTTGGATGGGTTAGGGAACACTCTCCATGTTTTTGTGGATCTCCCTCCCTGCAGACGTGGACGAGTGCGCGGCCGTGCCCGGGGTGTGTGACGGGGGCGACTGCACCAACACCGTGGGCAGCTACGTCTGCTCCTGCCCCCGCGGCTTCAGCAGCAGCGCCGACGGCTCCCGCTGCCTGGGTGAGCCCAAAACGGGGTACAGGGTGTGGGGTGTGGGGTTTGGGGTGCTCACAGAGGGTTTGGGGTTTGGGTTTTGGGGTTTGAGGTGCCCACAGAGGGTTTGGGGTGCTCACAGAGGGATTTGGGGTGCACAGAGGGGTTTGGGGTTTGGGGTTCGGGGTTTGAGGTACCCACAGAGGGTTTGGGGTGCTCACAGAGGGATTTGGGGTGCACAGAGGAGTTTGGGGTTTGGGGTTTGAGGTGCCCACAGAGGGTTTGGGGTGCACAGAGGGGTTTGGAGTGCACAGAGGAGTTTGGGGTTTGGGGTTTGAGGTGCTCACAGAGGGATTTGGGGTGCACAGAGGGGTTTGGGGTTTGGGGTTTTTAGGGGTGCCCACAGAGGGTTTGAGGTGCCCACAGAGGGTTTGGGGTGCACAGAGGGGTTTGAGGTTTGGGGTTTGAGGTGCCCACAGAGGGTTTCGGGTACACAGATGAGTTTGAGGTGCTCACAGAGGGGTTCGGGGTTTGAGGTGCCCACAGAGGGTTTGGGGTGTGGGGTCTGGGGGTGCTCACATGGGGGTTTGGGGTGCACAGAGGGGTTTGGGGTTTGGGGTTTTTGGTGGTGCCCACAGAGGGTTTGGGGTGCACAGATGAGTTTGGGGTTTGGGGTTTGAGGTGCCCACAGAGGGTTTTGTGCAAACTGGGACTCAAACACCCCCAGGGCCTCTCCCCCTCCCCAGATCAGGATCTGCTCCAGTTCTGCACTCCAATCCCCCTCTCCAGCCCTGACTTTGCTCTGGTTTTGGAGGCTGGGGTTTCCTGGGGGGAGCAATTCCAGCTGAACCCCCTCAGGCTGGGGGAGGAGGGAGCTGCTGCTCTGAGCTGGGGTCACCCTGTGGGACCCCGGGCTGGGCTGGGAGCAGAACCCACAGATCAAACAGCCCCGGGCAATTAATTCCAGTGACATTCCCGGGAAGTGGCAGCCCCACCCCGGGAGATTTTCCCCCTCATTAATCCGCTTCAAAAAAAAAAAAAAAAAAAAAAAACAACAAGGTGGGAGAGAGCAGGGGAGGGTTCCAGGTTCTCCTGCAGGGGTTGGTGCCAGGTGGGGCCTGGCTGTGACACCCCAGAGCCCCGAGCCTGGGCCAGGAGCCACAAAGCCCCAGCAGGGCCAGGCTGGGCTCAGGGGTCCCACTGGGATGGGCTGGGGGGGATCCCGTGGGAGCTGCTGGCAGGGGGGTGGTGGCACATTGTGATTGTGTGTCTTCTCCTTGTTCCTTGTCCCTTATTCCTGTCCCTGTCCCTCTTCCCTGTCCCTTATCCCTGTCCCTGTTTCTTGTCCCTGTTCTCTGTCCCTGTCCCTTATTCATGTCCCTGTCCCTGTTCCCTGTCCCTTGTCCCTTCTCCCTGTCCCTGTCCCTTATCTGTGTTCTCTGTCCCTTATTCATGTCCCTGTCCCTGTCCCTGTCCCTGTCTTTTCTGTCCCTGTCCCTGTTCCTTGTCCCCTGTCCCTGTCCCTTCTCCCTGTTCTCTGTCCCTTATTCCTGTTCCCATCTCTCCTGTCCCTGTCCCTGTCCCTGTTGTCCCTGTCCCTGTCCCTTATTCCTGTCCCTGTCCCTTATTCCTGTCCCTGTCTCTCCTGTCCCTGTCCCTGTCCCTGTCCCTGTCCCTGTCCCCGTCTCTCCTGTCCCTGTCCCTGTTCTCTGTCCCTGTTCCCTGTCCCTTATCCCTGTCCCTGTCCTTTATCCCTGTTCTCTGTCCCTTATTCGTGTCCCTGTCCCTGTCTCTGTCCCCATCTCTTGCTGTCCCTGTCCCCGTCTCCTGTCCCTGTCCCTGTCCCTTGTCCCTTATTCCCATCCTGTCTCTTATCCCTGTCCCCATCCCTGTCCCTGTCCCATTCCTGTCCCTGTCCCTGTCCCCATCCCTGTCCCTGTCCCTGTCTCTCCTGTCCCCATCCCTGTCCCCATCCCTGTCCCTGTCCCCGTCTCTCCTGTCGCTGTTCCCTGTCCCTGTCCCTTATCCCTGTCCCCATCCCTGTCCCTGTCCCCATCCCTGTCCCTGTCCCTGTCCCCGTCTCTCCTGTCCCAGACCAGCGTTTGGGGACGTGTTTCTCGGCGCTGCTGGGTGGCCGCTGTGCCGGGGACATCCCGGGCCAGGCCAGCAGGATGCAGTGCTGCTGTGACTCGGGGCGCTGCTGGGCCATCGGCCAGACCCCCGAGATGTGCCCCGTGCGGGGCTCGGGTGAGTGCCCCCCAAATCCAGACCCCAAACAACCCAGCCACAAACCCAGCCCAAATCCCAGCCCCCCCAAATCCAGACCCCCCAAACAACCCAGCCACAAACCCAGCCCAAATCCCAGCCGCCCCAAATCCAGACCCCCCAAACAACCCAGACCCCAAACCCAGCCACAAACCCAGCATCCCAAACCCAGACCTCAAACCCAGACCCACAAACCCAGCCCAAATCCCAGCCCCCCCAAATCCAGCATCCCAAACCCAGCCCCCAAATCCAGCATCCCAAATCCAGACCCCAAACCCAACCCCTAAATCCAGCCCAAATCCCAGCCCCCCCAAACCCAGCCCCCCAAACCCAGGCCCCCGAACAACCCAGCCCCCAAATCCAGCCCCCAAATCCAGCCCCCAAATCCAGCCCCCAAATCCAGCATCCCAAACCCAGCCCCCAAATCCAGCCCCCCAAACCCAGACCCCCTAAACCCAGACCCCAAATCCAACCCCCAAATCCAGCATCCCAAACCCAGCCCCCCAAATCCAGGCCCCCAAACAACCCAACCCCCAAACAACCCAGCCCCCAAATCCAGCCCCCAAATCCAGCATCCCAAACCCAGCCCCCCAAATCCAGCATCCCAAGCCCAGCCCCCCAAATCTAGACCCCAAATCCAGCCCCCAAATCCAGCATCCCAAATCCAGCCCCCAAATCCAATCCCCTAAACCCAGACCCCAAATCCAGCATCCCAAATCCAGCCCAAATCCCAGCCCCCCCAAACCCAGCCCCCAAATCCAGCCCCCCAAACCCAGCCCCCAAATCCCAGACCCCAAACCCCATTCCCATCATTTCCTAGATCCCATTCCCATCGGGAATCCCCCTTTGCTCCCTGCCCATCCCTGCAGGGGGATGCAGGAGCTGCTGCAAAAGCCTTGTGTTGTTTTTTGTTTTTTGTTTTTTTGTTTTGGTTTTTGTTTTGTTTTGTTTTGTTTTGTGTGTTGTTTCGTTTCAGACGAGTACCGCAGGCTGTGCATCGAGGGGCTCCCGGTGGCTCCAGGATTCCCCGTGAACTTCCCGGCAATTCCTGGGTTCGTGCCCAACGGGGTCGGGCCGGGACTGAACGGGCCCGGAGGGATCGGCCCGAACGGAGCCAACGGGCAGGGCGGGATCCCGGGGCTGCCCGGGATGACCCCGGGGAGCTCCAGCATCGGTAATTCCCTGTTTGTCCGAGCTGCCTGGGAGGGGTTCGGGAAGCTCCGGCATTGGGAATTCCCGGGAGGGTCCGGGGAACTCCAGAATCGGGAATTCCCGGTTTGTCCGAACTGCCTGGGAGGGGTCCGGGGAACTCCAGAATCGGGAATTCCCGGGAGGGGTCCGGGGAACTCCAGAATCAGGAATTCCCGGTTTGTCCGAGCTGCCTGGGAGGGGTCCGGGGAACTCCAGAATCAGGAATTCCCGGTTTCTCCGAACTGCCCGGGAGGGGTCCGGGGAGCTCCAGAATTGGGAATTCCCGGGAGGGGTCCGGGGAACTCCAGCATCGGTAATTCCCGGTTTGTCCGAGCTGCCTGGGAGGGAATCTGGGGAGCTCCAGAATCGGGAATTCCCGGGAGGGGTCCGGGGAACTCCAGAATCGGGAATTCCCGGGAGGGATCTGTGGAACCCCAGAATCAGGAATTCCCGGGAGCTCCGGCGTCGGGAATTCCCGGTTTTTCTGAAGTCCCTGGGGAGCTCCAGCATTGGGAATTCCCGGGAGGGGTCCGGGGAACTCTGGAATCGGGAATTCCCGTTTGTCTGAACTGCCCGGGAGGGGTCCCGGGAACTCCAGAATCGGGAATTCCCGGGGTGGGTCCGGGAGCTCCAGAACTGGGAATTCTCGGGAGGGATCCGGGGAACTCCAGCATCGGGAATTCCCGGTTTGTCCCAGCTGCCCAGGAGGGGTCCTGGGAGCTCCAGAATCAGGAATTCCCGGTTTTCCGAACTGCCCGGGGAGCTCCAGAATCAGGAATTCCCGGTTTGTCCGAGCTGCCCGGGAGGGCCTGAGGAATCCTGGGGACATCCAGGGGCTGTGACCCTTCCTGTGCCCCAGGAACCGCCACCATCCTGAGCCCTGGGCCATCCAAGGGTTACCCAACTTTACCTGGGGACATCCAGGGGCTCTGTAACCCTCCCTGTGCCTCACCCAAGGACTCTGTAACCCTCCTGTGCCCCACCAGGAACAGCCACGCTGAACCAGACCATCGACATCTGCAAACACTTCACCAACCTGTGCCTGAACGGGCGCTGCATCCCCACCCCGTCCAGCTACCGCTGCGAGTGCAACATGGGCTACAAGCAGGACGTGCGGGGCGAGTGCATTGGTGAGTGGGGCTGCTCCTCCAGGCTGCTCCCCCAGGCTGTTCGGCTGCTCCTGCCCTTTGCTGTGCCTCAGGGTCCCTCACATTTGGGTTTTTTTGCCCCCCTTGCAGATGTGGATGAGTGCTCGAGCAGCCCCTGTGTGCACGGGGATTGTGTCAACACGCCGGGCTCCTACCACTGCAAGTGCCACGAGGGTTTCCAGAGCACCCCCACCAAGCAGGCCTGCATTGGTAAGGGCTGTCCCCCGCTTTTGGGGGGCTGCAGGGGTCAGCAGAGCCCCTGGCACTGCAGAAGGGCTGTAGGGTGAAGTGCAGTGAGGATCCGATCTGCACAGGAGTTTCCTCTGCCTTGGCTTTCCTTAAAATTTTCTGGTGGCAATTAAGGGACAGAGTGCAGAGTCCTCCCCAGGATGAGAATTCTGCTGGGAGAACTTCACTTGATCCCAAACCCGTGCTAGTGTGGGTGCAGGATTTCCAGCAGGGCTGTCCTGCTGCAGGTGAGGGGCTGCCAAAAAACAGCGATAGGAAGGGACCAAAGGCAGATTTTCATGGCAGTGCCCAAGCTTTGAAATTTTTGTTTTCTCCCTCCCTGACAAAGCAGCTTCCAAAGGCTCCCCCATTGCCTGGCAGTGTGAAAAATTCTGATTTCCCAAGCGGGGTTTTTGAGGAGGAATTCCCGTGTTTGAGGGCACCTGCCTGGGTTCCTCAGGGGGTGTGGAGCTCCTGCCTGCCCCTGCTCCCACTGTGGGTGATTTCCCTGCAGACATCGACGAGTGCATCATGAACGGGGTGATGTGCAGGAACGGGCGCTGCGTCAACACCGACGGCAGCTTCCAGTGCATCTGCAACGCCGGCTTCGAGATCACCCCCGACGGCAAGAACTGCGTGGGTGAGGCTGCGGGGCTGCAGGGGCTGGGGCTGGGCTGGGAACACCTTCCCTTGGGGAAAATCTGGGCTGAGAACAAGGACAGGGCTGGGAACGCCTTCCCCTGGGGAAAATCTGGGCTGAGAACAAGGACAGGGCTGGGCTGGGCTGGGAACGCCTTCCCCTGGGGAAAATCTGGGCTGAGAACAAGGACAGAGCAGGGCTGGGATCAGTTCTCCCTGGGGGATTAATCAGGGCTGTCCCCAAGGCCAGAGCTGGGCTGGGATCAGTTCTCCCTGGGTCTTTAATCAGGGCTGTCCCCAAGGCCAGGGATGGATGGGATCAGTTCTCCTTGAGGGATTAATCTGGGCTGTCCCCAAGGATAAGGCTGGACTGGGAACACCTTCCCCTGGGGCTTTAATCTGGGCTGTCCCCAAGGCCAGAGCTGGGCTGGGATCAGTTCTCTTTGGGAATTAATCTGGGTTGAGCACAAGGACAGGGCTGGGCTGGGATCAATTCTCCCTGCAGGATTAGTCTGGACTGTCCCCAAGGAGAGGGATGAGCTGGGATCAGTTCTCCCTGCAGGATTAATCTGGGCTGTCCCCAAGGCCAGGACTGGGTTGGGATCAGTTCTCTTTGGGGATTAATCTGGGCTGTCCCCAAGGACAGGGATGGGCTGGGAACACCTTCCCCTGGGGAATTAATCTGGGCTGAGAACAAGGACAGGGCTGGGCTGGGATCAGTTCTCCTGGGGGATTAATCTGGGCTGTCCCCAAAGCCAGGGCTGACCAGGAAAGATTTCCATGAGGGTGCTCTGTGGGATTTGGGGCACAGGGGATTTGGGGCAGGGGGATTTGGGGTACAGGGATTTGGGGCACAGGGGGTTTGGGGCAGGGGGATTTGGGGTACAGGGGTTTGGGGCACAGGGGGTTTGGGGCACAGGGGTTTGTGATACAGGGGGATTTGTGGCACAGGGGGTTTGGGACACAGGGGATTCGGGGCACAGGAGGGTCCTGCTGCAGCTCTGGGGTCCCCTCTGTGCCCCCAGACCACGACGAGTGTGCCACCACCAACATGTGCCTCAACGGGATGTGCATCAACGAGGACGGGAGCTTCAAGTGCATCTGCAAACCCGGCTTTGTGCTGGCCCCCAACGGGCGCTACTGCGTGGGTGAGTGACTGCTGATGGTGGGAGAGTGACTCCTGATGGTGGGTGAGCGACTCCTGACCTGGGAGAGTGACTCCTGATGGTGGGAGAGTGACTCCTGACCTGGGTGAGTGACTCCTGATGGTGGGTGAGTGACTCCTGATGATGGGTGAGTGACTCCTGACCTGGGAGAGTGACTCCTGATGGTGGGAGAGTGACTCCTGACCTGGGTGAGTGACTCCTGACCTGGGAGAGTGACTCCTGACCTGGGTGAGTGACTCCTGACCTGGGTGAGTGACTCCTGACCTGGGAGAGTGACTCCTGATGGTGGGAGAGTGACTCCTGATGGTGGGCAAGGGAATCCTGACCGTGGGCAAGGGAATCCTGATCCTGGGTGGGTGAATCCCAATCCTGTGTGTCCTGAGCCCCTGTCTGTGTGTGCTGAGCCCATCTGTGTGTCCTGAGCCCCTGTCTGTGTGTCCTGAGCCCCTGTCCATGTGTCCTGAGCCCCTGTCCATGTGTCCTGAGCCCATCTGTGTGTCCTGAGCTCCTGTCCGTGTGCCCTGAGCTCCTGTCTGTGTGTCCTGAGCCCCTGTCTGTGTGTCCTGAGCCCCTGTCTGTGTGTCCTGAGCCCATCTGTGTGTCCTGAGCTCATCTGTGTGTCCTGAACCCATCTGTGTGTCCTGAGCTCATCTGTGTGTCCTGAGCTCATCTGTGTGTCCTGAGCTCATCTGTGTGTCTTGAGCTCCTGTCCGTGTGTCCTGAGCCCATCTGTGTGTCCTGAGCCCCTGTCCGTGTGTCCTGAGCTCATCTGTGTGTCCTGAGCTCCTGTCCATGTGTCCTGAGCCCATCTGTGTGTCCTGAGCTCCTGTCCGTGTGTCCTGAGCCCATCTGTGTGTCCTGAGCCCCTGTCTGTGTGTCCTGAGCCCCTGTCTGTGTGTCCTGAGCCCATCTGTGTGTCCTGAGCCCCTGTCCGTGTGTCCTGAGCCCATCTGTGTGTCCTGAGCCCCTGTCCGTGTGTCCTGAGCCCATCTGTGTGTTCTGAGCCCCTGTCCGTGTGTCCTGAGCCCATCTGTGTGTCCTGAGCCCCTGTCAGTGTGTCCTGAGCCCATCTGTGTGTCCTGAGCCCCTGTCAGTGTGTCCTGAGCCCCTGTCTGTGTGTCCTGAGCTCCTGTCCATGTGTCCTGAGCTCATCTGTGTGTCCTGAGCTCCTGTCTGTGTGTCCTGAGCCCATCTGTGTGTCCTGAGCCCCTGTCTGTGTGTCCTGAGCTCATCTGTGTGTCCTGAGCCCCTGTCCGTGTGTCCTGAGCCCCTGTCCGTGTGTCCTGAGCCCCTGTCTGTGTGTCCTGAGCTCATCTGTGTGTCCTGAGCCCCTGTCCGTGTGTCCTGAGCCCATCTGTGTGTCCTGAGCCCCTGTCTGTGTGTCCTGAGCCCGTCTGTGTGTCCTGAGCCCCTGTCCGTGTGTCCTGAGCCCATCTGTGTGTCCTGAGCCCATCTGTGTGTCCTGAGCCCCTGTCCATGTGTCCTGAGCCCCTATCCGTGTGTTCTGCCCCTGTTCATGTGTCCCAATCCTCTCTCCCTGTGTCCCAGTCCCCTCTCCTCATGTCCCACCCCTCTCCCGGTGTCTCTCATCCCTCTCCCGTGTGTCCCACCCCTCTCCTCATGTCCCACCCCTCTCCCGTATCTCCCACCCCTCTCCCGTGTCTCCCACCCCTCTCCCGTGTCTCCCACCCCTCTCCTGTATCTCCCACCCCTCTCCCCATATCTCTCACCCCTCTCCTCATGTCCCACCCCTCTCCCGTGTCTCCCACCCCTCTCCTGTATCTCCCACCCCTCTCCCGTGTCTCCCACCCCTCTCCCGTGTCTCCCACCCCTGTCCCTGCCTGTCCCTCACCCCCAGCTCACCCCTCTCCCGTTCCTACCCACGCCCAGACATCGACGAGTGCGAGACCCCCGGGATCTGCATGAACGGCTGGTGCATCAACACGGAGGGCTCGTTCCGCTGCGAGTGCCTGGGGGGCCTGGCCATCGGCGTGGACGGCCGCGTCTGCGTGGACACCCACATGCGCAGCACCTGCTACGGGGGCATCAAGAAGGGCACCTGTGCCCGCCCCTTCCCCGGCGCCGTCACCAAATCCGAGTGCTGCTGCGCCAACCCCGACCACGGCTTCGGCGAGCCCTGCCAGCCCTGCCCCGCCAAGAACTCCGGTGAGCCCAACCCTGGGTGGGGCAGGGGAGCAGGGTGGGCTGGGGGGGTTGGGAATGGGGCAAGAAATGGAGAGTGGGTGCCTAAATCTGGTGTTGGGGTGTTGGAAGTGTCGGTGTTAAAATGAACAAAGTCACAGAAAAGAGGATGGGGGAGCTCACGGAGAGTTTGGACAGCAGGGAGAGTTTGGACAGCAGGGAGAGTTTGGACAACGCTGCCAGGCACGGGGTGGGGTTGTTGGGGTTGTTGGGGTTGAAGTTGTTGGGTTGTTGGGTTTGTTGGGTTGTTGGGATTGTTGGAGTTGTTGAGGTTGGGGTTGTTGTTGTTTGGGTTGGGGTTGTTGGAGTTGTTGAGGTTTTTGGTGTTGTTGAGGTTGGGGTTGTTGGGATTGAGGTTGTTGGGGTTGTTGTTGGGTTGTTGGGGTTGTTGGGGTTGAGGTTGTTGGGGTTGAGGTTGTTTGGATTGTTGGGGTTGTTGGAGTTGTTGGGGTTGTTGAGGTTGGAGTTGTTCGGTTGTTGTTGCTGGGGTTGTTTGGGTTGTTGGGGTTGAAGTTGTTGGGTTGTTGGGATTGTTGGAGTTGTTGAGGTTGGGGTTGTTGGGTTTGGGGTTGTTGGGGTTGTTGGGGTTGTTGTTTGGGTTGGGGTTGTTGTTGTTTGGGTTGTTTTTGTTGGGGTTGTTGGGGTTGTTTGGGTTGGGGTTGTTGGGGTTGGGCTGGGTGATCCTTGGGGTCCCTCAGCTCGTTCTGTGGTTGTGTTGGCTGAGCATGAGCAGCCCTAGAACTGTGACAAAGAAAGAGCTCAGCCCTCAGCGGGTCCAAACCCTGAGTCCCACCCTTCCCTTCCCTTCCCTTCCCTTCCCTTCCCTTCCCTTCCCTTCCCTTCCCTTCCCTTCCCTTCCCTTCCCTTCCCTTCCCTTCCCTTCCCTTCCCTTCCCTTCCCTTCCCTTCCCTTCCCTTCCCTTCCCTTCCCTTCCCTTCCCTTCCCTTCCCTTCCCTTCCCTTCCCTTCCCTTCCCTTCCCTTCCCTTCCCTTCCCTTCCCTTCCCTTCCCTTCCCTTCCCTTCCCTTCCCTTCCCTTCCCTTCCCTGCCCAGCCCTGTCCCTGTCCCTGTCCCTGCCCTGCCCTGCCCCAGCCCTGCCCTACCCTGCCCTGCCTCACTCACTGCTCTGCTCTGTTCTGTTCCCAGCGGAATTCCAGGCTCTCTGCAGCAGCGGCATCGGGATCACGGCTGATGGCAGAGGTGGGTGCAGGAATCCTCTGGGACCTGCAGGATTCCCCAGGGACATGCAGGAATGCTCAGGGGCATGCAGGATTCCCCAGGGATGTGCAGGGTTCCCCAGAGACCTTCAGGAATCCTCTAGGACCTGCAGGATTCCTCTGGGATGTGCAGGATTCCTCTGGGACCTGCAGAATTTCCCAGGGATGTGCAGGATTCCCCAGGGATGTGCAGGATTACTCTGGGATGTGCAGGATTCCCCAGGGATGTGCAGGATTCTTCTGGGATGTGCAGGATTCCCCAGGGATGTGCAGGAATGCTCAGGAGCATGCAGGATTCCTCAGGGATGTGCAGGATTCCTCTAGGACCTGCAGGATTCCTCTGGGATGTGCAGGATTCCTCTGGGACCTGCAGAATTTCCCAGGGACGTGCAGGATTCCTCTGGGACGTGCAGGATTCCCCAGGGATGTGCAGGATTCCTCTGGGACCCGCAGATTCCACGGGAAGCACCCTCAGCTGCTTTTCCTGGAGCAGGGATGGATGTGTGGGAGCTGTGCCAGCAGAGGCTGGGCTGCCCTCCCTGCTGTGATGGGAATGAGCAGTGGGACCCTCCCCTGCTCCCCTGCTCCTCCTCGGGGTGTCCCAGGCACTGGGAGGTGACAAATCTGTGCTGCCAAGGGGCTGCTCCGAGCTCCAAGAGGTCCCAGAGCCAGCCCTGGGCAGTGCTTGGATCAGCAGGGAGAGCAGCCAGGGCTTGCCAAGCTTTGGGGATGGGAAGGAGCCAGAGGAGAAGCCCCAGTGGCTCCTGGGCTCCCATCCAGGGCTCGTGTCCTGGCCAGGGGCAGCCCCGAGGGAATGTGAGGCTCTTTCTAGCAAGGCCATGCTCTGGTCATTCCATCCCTGCCTGGAGCCAGGGCTGCACTCAGAGCTCTCCAGGCTGGGTTTCCCTGGATGCAACTGAGCTCCAGGAGCGTGGGGACAAAGGCCAGCAGTGCCTGGGCAGCCGTGGCCATCTGGCACTGCAGGGAGCCCACGGTGCCAGCACAGCCTGGGCTGGGCTGGGTGAAATCCCTGCCCTGGCACCGGGGATTGGCTCCAAAAGAGCAGAGGAGGGGATGCTCCTGCAGGGAAGGGACGTGCCCACATGGCTGCCACCCCTCTGGGTCCCTCAGGGCTGAATCCAGGGGTGATTCAAAGCCCTGAGCTCAGTACTGGGGTAAAGAAAACTCTGGGATGTCACACAAGGATCTGAGCGCCCTTGATACAAAGCTGGGCTGTTCCCAGCCCCTTATCCAGCTCTGTCCTCAGAGTCCTGGACTGGGGCAGGACAGGGAGAAGCTGTGGCTGCCCCATCCCTGAAGCAGCCTGGGGTGGTGGCACTGAACGAGATGGGCTTTGAGGTCCCTCCCATTCTGGGACCCACGGTTCCTGCAGCAAAGAGCCAGGAGATGGAAGGTTCCTGTTTGCTGTCTTTGCACCTCCTGGGCTCCATCTCTGCCTCTTCTCCCTGTCAGACATCAACGAGTGCGCCCTGAACCCCGACATCTGCCCCAACGGGATGTGCGAGAACCTGCGGGGCAGCTACCGCTGCATCTGCAACCTGGGCTACGAGTCCGACCCCACGGGCAAGAACTGCGTGGGTGAGTCAGGGGCAGGGCAGGGCAGGGGGCTCGGGGGAAACAGGGGATGCAGGGGATGCAGAGGGTTCAGGGGGCTCAGGGGGTGCAGGGGGTTCAGGAGGTGCAGGGGGCTCAGGGAGCTCAGGGGGCTCAGGGGATGCAGGGGATGCAGGGGGCTCGGGGGGGCTCAGGGGAATCAGGGGGCTCGGGGGGCTTGGGGGGTGCAGGGGGCTCAGGGGGTGCAGGGGGCTCAGGGGGGTGCAGGGGTGTTCGGGGGGCTCAGGGGGTGCAGGGGGGCTCAGGGGGGCTCAGGGAGCTCGGGGGGTGCAGGGGTGTTCGGGGGGCTCAGGGGGTGCAGGGGGCTCAGGGGGGTGCAGGGGTGTTCGGGGGGCTCAGGGGGTGCAGGGGGCTCAGGGGGGTGCAGGGGTGTTCGGGGGGCTCAGGGGGTGCAGGGGGCTCAGGGGGTGCAGGGGGCTCAGGGGGGTGCAGGGGTGTTCGGGGGGCTCAGGGGGTGCAGGGGGCTCAGGGGGTCAGAGAGCTCAGGGGGCTCGGGGGGCTCAGGGGGTGCAGGGGGCTCAGGGGGCTCAGGGTGCTCAGGGGGTTCAGGGGGCTTGGGGGGCTCAGGGGACTCAAGGGGCTCAGGGAGCTCAGAGGGCTCAGGGGGCTCAGGGGGCTCAGGGGATGCAGGGGGATCAGGGGGTTCAGGGGGTGCAGGGGGCTCAGGGGGCTCGGGGGGCTCAGGGGAATCAGGGGGTGCAGGGGGCTCAGGGGGCTCAGGAGGCTCAGAGGGCTCAGGGGATGCAGGGGATGCAGGGGGCTCGGGGGGGCTCAGGGGAATCAGGGGGTGCCAGGCACCTCCAGGAGCTACTGCAGCACCCCCCAAATCCTCCCCAGTATGTGGAATGGAGGGAGAATGGGGAGGGTGGGAGCTGGAGAGCTCCTGGAAGGAAGGAAATGGAAGGAAGGATGGAAGGAAAATGAGGAATTCATTCCCTGCTCCTTCCTGCAGAGCAGGGCAGGCTCTGTGGGTTTCTTGGGGCTCTGGTTACTGCCCTGGGAGCAGGGACAGGACTCTGGACAGGCTGGGGCTGTGCCAGGGGTTAGGATGGAGATCTGGGAATGGTTCCTGTGCCCAAATTCCCCCGGGAATGGCCACAGCAGGGACACTCTGGGAATTTTGGGGTGTCTGTGCTGGGCTTGGACCCACGACCCCGTGGGTCCCTCCTGTGAGTGTGGGGGGGAATTAACCCTCCCCAGCCCGAGGCAGCTGACAGATGTGTGTCTGTGCCCAGATGTGGACGAGTGCAGCGTGAACCGGCTGCTGTGTGACAACGGGCTGTGCAGGAACACCCCCGGCAGCTACACCTGCACCTGCCCCAAGGGCTTCGTGTTCCGCACCGAGACCGACACCTGCGAAGGTACCGGGGGAAAATCCAGGGTCTGGGGAGGGAAAATCCGGGGTCTGGGGAGGGAAAATCCATGGCCTGAGTCCTGTCTGGGGAGGGAAAATCCAGGGTCTGAGTCCTGCCTGGGGAGGGAAAATCCAGGGTCTGAGTCCTGCCTGGGGAGGGAAAATCCAGAATCTGAGTCCTGCCTGGGGAGGGAAAATCTGGGGTCTGAGTCCTGCCTCGGGCCAGCCCTGCTGGGGAACCCTGCTGGAAAATCAGTGTTGGGAAATCCCTGATGGAGATCCCTGATGGAAATCCCTGATGGGAAATCAGTGTTGGGAAATCCCTGTTGGAAATCCCTGATGGGAAATCCAGGCTGGGAATCACTGTTGAAAATCCCTGATGGGAATCCCTGCTGGAAAAATCAGTGTTGGGAAATCCCTGATGGAAATCCCTGATGGAGATCCCTGCTGGAAATCCCTGCTAGTAAATCCTTGTTAGAGATCCCTGCTGGGAAATCCCTGTTAGAGATCCCTTCTAGGAATCTCTGCTGGGAAATCCCTTTTGGGAAATCCCTGTTGGGGATCCCTGATGGGAAATCACTTCTAGGAATCCCTGTCAGGAAATCCCTGTTAGAGATCCCTGCTGGGGATCCCAGCTGGAAATCCCTGTTGGGAAATCGTTTCTGGGAATCCCTGATGGGAAATCCCTGCTGAGAAATCTCTGCTGGAGATCCCTGCAGGAGTTCTCTGCTGGAAAATCCCTGCAGGGAAATCCCTTTTGGGAAATTCCTGCTGGGAATCTCTGTTGGGAAATTGCTTCTGGGAATCCCTGACAGGAATCCCTGCTGGGAAATCCCTTTTGGGAAATCCCTGCTGGGGATCCCTGATAGGAAATCCCAGTTGGAAAATCCCTGTTAGAAATTCCTGCTGGAGATCCCTGTTGGAAAATCGCTTTTAGGAATCCGTGTTGGGGATCCCTGCTGGAGATCCCAGTTGGAAATCCCTGTTGGAAATCCCTTCTGGGAATCAATCCCTCCTCAGAATCCCAGCTTCCCTCCCCACTGCACTGCTCTGCAAAGCTGCACCTCTGGGGTCAGGGGGGATTTGATGTCATTTTTAGGGTTTGACCTCATTTTTAGGGTTTGACCTCATCTTTAGGGCTTTCCCCCGTGGTTTTTAGTGATTTTTCACCCTGGGTTCAGAGCAGTGGACACCTGACACCAAAACATCTGAGCCTGGAAACCAGAGCAATTTCAATTTCCTCCAGGGCCACAAAATTTGAGCTTGAGGTTTGACCAAAATTGCCGGGTTTGGGGAGCTGGACTGCAGGGCTGTGATTGGGAGGGGAAGGAATGGTTTCCTGTGCAGAGCCCTCAAAGATTTCAGAGCTGGCACTTTGCACACAAGTGTCCCAACCAAAAAAATTCTTTAAATCTTGTATTTTTAATATTGTTGTTAGAGCTGTCTGTATGACGTGTATACTTATATATAATTTCTATAGGACTTATAATTTATTATTT
Organism: Catharus ustulatus; assembly: GCF_009819885.2. Taxonomy (NCBI): domain Eukaryota; kingdom Metazoa; phylum Chordata; class Aves; order Passeriformes; family Turdidae; genus Catharus; species Catharus ustulatus. The sequence goes on along the minus strand of NC_046249.1, from coordinate 1,081,137 downwards.
ATTATTTATAATACATTGTGTGGTCTTTCTTACATTTTATATTCTATATTCTCTATTCTATATTCTATATTACATAATATAAAATATATACTATATTCTATATAGTATGTAATATACACTATATAACAATAGTATATAATATTTAGTATAGAATATAGAATTTAGAATTTAGAATATAGAATACAGACTACATTATATATGATATACTATGTATAATATGGAATACATTTTATATATTATTAATATGTATTTATTATTACTATATAATACATTATATTAGTACATTATATATTATTTTTATTCTCCATGTCACAACTATATCATATCACAACATATTCCTACCTGCCACACTTTATATTTTTATATACTCATATCTAATAGATTTTAACAGATTTTAACTTTTCCTTTTCTATTTAAAACCCCGTAAAGAACAATTAGAGCGCTCTTCACACTCTCTGCTCTCACCTCCTCCAGTTTGTGTCCCCAGGGCCGTGTCCCCTGTCACCCCCCACAGTGACTTTGTCCCTCTTTGTCCCCATATTCCTTTGTCCCTCTGTCCCCTGTCCCTTTGTCCTTCTGTCCCCATGTCCCTTATCCCCATGTCCCCATGTCCCCACATCCCCTGTCCCTCTGTCCCCATGTCCCTTATCCCTATGTTGCCATGGCCCCCTCTCCCTCTGGCCTTCTGTCCCCATGTTCCCATGTCCCTTATCCCCATGTCCCCACGTCCCCTTGTCCCCATCCGTTTTCTCTCTGTCCCTTTGTCCCCATGTCCCTTATCCCCATGTCTCCATGGCCCCATGTCCCCATGTCCCTTATTCTCCTGTCCCTTGTCCTTATGTCCCTCATCCCCCCATGTCCCCATGTCCCTTATCCCCTGTCCCTTGTCCGCTGTCCCCTAATCCCCATGTCCCTGTCCCTGTCCCTTTGTCCATGTCCCCTGTCCCTAATCCCCATGTCCCCATGTCCCTTATTCCCCTGTCTCCATGTCCCCATGTCCCCATGTCCCTGTCCCTGTCCCTTTGTCCATGTCTCCATGTCCCTGTCCCTTGTCCCCTGCCCCTTGTCCCCATGTCCCTTATCCCCATGTCCCCTGTTCCCATGTCCCTTATCCCCATGTCCCCTTGTCCCTGTCCCTAACCCCCATGTCCCTGTCCCTTTGTCCATGTCCCTTGTCCCCTGTCCCTAATCCCCTTGTCCCTGTCCCTTTGTCCATGTCCCCTGTCCCTCATCCCATGTCCCTGTCCCTGTCCCTTTGTCCATGTCCCTTATCCCCATGTCCCCTGTCCCTAATCCCCATGTCCCTGTCCCTTTGTCCATGTCCCTTATCCCCATGTCCCTGTCCCTAACCCCCCTGTCCCTGTCCCCCAGACATCAACGAGTGCACGTCCAACCCGTGTGTGAACGGGCTGTGCCGGAACAACGCCGGCTCCTTCGCCTGCGAGTGCTCCCCGGGCAGCAAGCTGGACCCCAGCGGCACCATCTGCGTGGGTGAGCCCCTGCCAGGCTGGGGTGGCACTGCCAGCGTCACCAGCCCTGGCACAGCCACCCCAGAGGGAGCAAATTCTGGGCTGGAATTCCCACAGCAGCTGGGGGTGCCCAGGGCTGGGCTCGGGGAGGTTTTGGGGGAACAGCCACACCCCAAAGGCTCAGAGAATGCCAGGAGCACTGGGGAGGGACTGAGCTGCCCCTCGGGGTCCCAGCCCTGGCACGGGGGGCGCTGGGCAGCCCTGAGCCCGTGTGTCCCTGCAGACAGCATGAAGGGAACCTGCTGGCTCAACATCCAGGACGGGCGCTGCGAGGTCAACATCAACGGGGCCACGCTGAAATCCGAGTGCTGTGCCACGCTGGGGGCGGCCTGGGGCAGCCCCTGCGAGCGCTGCGAGATCGGTGAGGCTCTGCTGGGGCTGGGCCAGGCTGTGCCAGGCTCTGCTGGGCTGTGCCAGGCTCTGCTGGGTCCTGGTGGGGCTGGGCCAGGCTGTGCCAGGCTCTGCTGGGCTGTGCCAGGCTGTGCTGGGTCCTGCTGGGGCTGTGCCAGACTGTGCTGGGCTGTGCCAGGCTGTGCTGGGCTCTGCTGGGGCTGTGCCAGGCTCTGCTGGGCTGTGCCAGGCTGTGCCAGGCTCTGCTGGGCTGTGCCAGGCTGTGCCAGGCTCTGCTGGGTCCTGGTGGGGCTGTGCCAGGCTCTGCTGGACTCTGCTGGGCTGTGCCAGGCTCTGCTGGGCTGTGCCAGGCTGTGCTGGGTCCTGGTGGGGCTGTGCCAGGCTGTACTGGACTCTGCTGGGCTGTGCCAGGCTCTGCTGGGCTGTGCCAGGCTGTGCCAGGCTGTGCCAGGCTGTGCTGGGTCCTGGTGGGGCTCTGCCAGGCTGTGCCAGGCTGTGCCAATCTGTGCCAGGCTCTACTGGGCTGTGCTGGGCTGTGCCAGGCTCTTCTGGGCTCTGGTGAGGCTGTACCAGGCTGTGCCAGGCTGTGCTGGGTCCTGGTGGGGCTGTGCCAGCCTGTGCTGGGCTGTGCCAGGCTGTACCAGGCTGTGCTGGGCTGTGCTGGGCTGTGCCAGGCTGTACCAGGCTGTGCCGGGCTGTGCCAGGCTGTGCTGGGTCCTGGTGGGGCTGTGCCAGGCTGTGCCAGGCTGTGCCAGGCTCTGCTGGGTCCTGGTGGGGCTGTGCCAGGCTGTGCTGGGCTGTGCCAGGCTGTGCCAATCTGTGCCAGGCTCTACTGGGCTCTGGTGAGGCTGTACCAGGCTGTGCCAGGTTCTGGTGAGACTCTGGTGGGCTCTGGTGAGGCAGAGGATGGTGGTGGCGCTGCCCAGGGACAGGGTGGGGCTGGGGGAGGGTCAGGAGCTGGGCTGGGCTGGGCCGGGGGCTCCCGGGGTCCCTCCCGGCTCTGGGTGTTCGGGGCTCGGAGGGAGCCCGGAGGGGTTTCCTGGCTGAGCCCCCTGTCCCCTGCAGACACCGCCTGTCCCCGCGGCTACGCCCGCATGAAGGGCGTGACCTGCGAAGGTAACGGGGTGGGAACGGAGGGGTGGGAACGGAGGGGTGGGAATGCGGGGGTGGGAATGGAGGGGTGGGAATGGAGGGGTGGGAACGGAGGGGTGGGAATGGAGGGGTGGGAATGGAGGGGTGGGAATGCGGGGATGGGAACGCAGGGATGGGAATGGAGGGATGGGAATGCGGGGATGGGAATGCGGGGATGGGAATGGAGGGATGGGAATGGAGGGGTGGGAATGGAGGGGTGGGAATGGAGGGGTGGGAGTGGAGGGGTGGGAATGGAGGGATGGGAATGCAGGGATGGGAATGCAGGGATGGGAATGGAGGAGTGGGAATGCAGGGATGGGAATGGAGGGATGCAGGGATGGGAATGCAGGGGTGGGAATGGAGGGATGGGAATGGAGGGATGGGAATGGAGGGATGCAGGGATGGGAATGCAGGGGTGGGAATGGAGGGATGGGAATGCAGGGGTGGGAATGCAGGACTGCGGGATGGGAATGGAGGGGTGGGAATGCGGGACTGCGCTGGGGAGGGGAGCGCTGGGGAGGGGAGCACTGCGTCCTTAGGGTTGGCCTTTGGCTGTGTGTCTGTGTGTCTGTCTGTGGTCTGTCTATCTGTGTCTGTCTGTCTGTGGTCTGTGTGTGTCTGTCTCTATCTGTCTGTGTGTTTGTGTCTCTGTGTCTGTCTGTCTCTGTGTGTCTGTGTGTGTCTGTCTGTGTGTCTGTGTATGTGTGTCAGTCTGTGTGTGTCTGTGTGTGTCTGTCTGTGTGTCTGTGTGTCTGTGTGTCTGTCTGTGGTCTGTCTGTGTGTGTGTCTGTGTCTGTCTCTCTATCTGTCTGTGTGTCTGTCTGTGCATCTCTGTGTCTGTGTGTGTGTCTCTCTGTCTGTCTGTGGTCTGTCTGTCTGTGGTCTGTGTGTCTGTCTGTCTGTGTGTCCGTGCCACCTCCTGGCTCTCTTTGCTCCCCGTTCTCACGGCTCCATCCCCACTTGGCTCCTGCTGGGCTGCTCTGGGCTGCTCTGAGCTGCTCCCGCTGCCGTGGGAGCCCCTCGGGGCCGCCCTGGCCGAGCCCCCCCTGCCCTGTCCCCTGCCCTGTCCCCTGTCCCTGTCCCCTGTCCCTGTCCCCTGGCCGATCCCCCTCCCTGTCCCCGCAGATGTGAACGAGTGCGAGGTGTTCCCCGGCGTGTGCCCCAACGGCCGCTGCGTCAACTCCGCCGGCTCCTTCCGCTGCGAGTGCCCCGAGGGGCTGACCCTGGATGGCACTGCCAGGACCTGCGTGGGTGAGGGCACCCCCTCCCTGCCCTCCCAGCTGCTCCCTCCTCACCAGCAGTTCTTGGGAATACCTGCAAGACCCCCAAACCCACAGAGTTCTGTGTCCCCAAGTCCAGCTGGTGACAGCATTGTCCTTCCTGGGTGGCTTCAGGAGTGACCAAATGGCCCAGGGGTCAAAGGCAGAGCTAGAACAGCTCCTGGGCACCAGTGCCAAGCTCCTGCCCTTGGTTTGGGCCACCTGTGCTCGCAGCACTGTGTTTGAGGAGAGCCTGGATGGGGTTCAGGTGACAAGGTGGTGTTGGCTCACCTGATCATCTCAAAGTTCTTTTCCAGCCGAAATTCTGGGATTCTGTGAGGGTCCCTCCTCTGACCCTGCTGCCAGCAGTCCGTGCTGTGCAATCCTTTCCAAAAAACACTTTTCTATCCCCACGGTGCTGTTTGGAGGACAGCCCCTCTCCAAAGCCACCCCAACCTGTCACAGGAGCAGAACCCGTGTCCCCAACCTGTCCCCAGCCCATCCCAGGAGCAAAACCCGTGTCCCCAACCTGTCCCCAGCCTGTCCCAGGAGCAGAACTGTCCCCAGCCTGTCCCCAGCCTGTCCCAGGAGCAGAACCGTGTCCCCAGCCTGTCCCGTGCCTGTCCCCAGCCTGTCCCAGGAGCAGAACCGTGTCCCCAGCCTGTCCCGTGCCTGTCCCCAGCCTGTCCCCAGCCCGTGCCAGGAGCAGAGCCGTGCCTGCCCGGGGCTCAGGGCTGCTGTGTCCCCAGCTGTCCCCAGCTGTCCCCAGCCTGTCCCCAGCCCATCCCAGGAGCAGAACCCGTGTCCCCAGCCTGTCCCCAGCCTGTCCCCAATCCGTCTCAGGAGCAGAACCGTGTCCCCTGCCTGTCCCCTGCCTGTCCCATGAGCAGAACCCGTGTCCCCAGCCTGTCCCCAGCCTGTCCCCAGCCTGTCCCCAGCCTCTCCCATGAGCAGAACCCAATCCCCATCCTGTCCCCAGCCCGTCCCAGGAGCAGAACCATCCCCTGCCTGTCCCCAGCCTGTCCCCTGCCTGTCCCCATCCTGTCCCCAGCCCGTCCCAGGAGCAGAACCCAATTCCCAGCCTGTCCCCAGCCTGTCCCCAGCCTGTCCCCAGCCTCTCCCATGAGCAGAACCCAATCCCCAGCCTGTCCCCAGCCTGTCCCCAGCCCGTCCCAGGAGCAGAACCCAATTCCCAGCCTGTCCCCAGCCTGTCCCCAGCCTGTCCCCAGCCTCTCCCATGAGCAGAACCCAATCCCCAGCCTGTCCCCAGCCTGTCCCCAGCCCGTCCCAGGAGCAGAGCCGTGTCCCCAGCCTGTCCCCAGCTGTCCCCAGCCCGCCCCAGGAGCACAGCCGTGCCTGCCCGGGGCTCAGGGGTGCTGTGTCCCCAGCCTGTCCCCAGCTGTCCCCAGCCTGTCCCCAGCCCGCCCCAGGAGCAGAACCGTGTCCCCTGCCTGTCCCCATCCTGTCCCCAGCCTGTCCCCAGCTGTCCCCAGCCTGTCCCCAGCCCGCCCCAGGAGCAGAACCGTGTCCCCTGCCTGTCCCCAGTCTGTCCCCAGCCCGTCCCAGGAGCAGAACTGTCCCCTGCCTGTCCCCAGCCTGTCCCCAGCTGTCCCCAGCCTGTCCCCAGCTGTCCCAGGAGCAGAGCCGTGCCTGCCCGGGGCTCAGGGCTGCTGTGTCCCCAGCTGTCCCCAGCCTGTCCCCAGCTGTCCCAGGAGCAGAGCCGTGCCTGCCCGGGGCTCAGGGCTGCTGTGTCCCCAGCCTGTCCCCAGCTGTCCCAGGAGCAGAGCCGTGCCTGCCCGGGGCTCAGGGGTGCTGTGTCCCCCCAGACGTGCGGGTGGAGCAGTGCTACATGCGCTGGGACGAGGACGAGTGCACGGAGCCGCTGCCGGGGAAGTTCCGCATGGATCTGTGCTGCTGCTCCGTGGGCTCTGCCTGGGGCTCTGACTGCGAGGAGTGTCCCCGGGTGGGCTCCAGCGACTTCAAGGCTCTGTGTCCCCGCGGGCCTGGCTTTGCCAACCGGGGGGATGTGCTCTCGGGGCGGCCCTTCTACAAAGGTGAGGGGAAATGGGCTGGGCTGGGCTGGGGAAATTCCTGGGGATCCCCTCCCTGCATCCCTGTGATCCCCCTCTGGGCTGGGGGAATTCCTGGAGGGGATTCCTGGAGGGGATTCCTGGGGGGATTCCTGGGGGAATTCTTGGGTACCCCCTCCCTGCATCCCTGTGATCCCCCTCTGAGCTGGAGGGGTTCCTGGGGGGATTGCTGGGGAAATTCCTGGGGGAATTCCTGGGGATCCCCTCCCTGCATCCCTGTGATCCCCCTCTGTGCTGAGGGGATTCTTGGAGGGGATTCCTGGGAGAATTCCTGGGGAAATTCTTGGGGGGATTCCTGGGGACCCCCTGGCTGCATCCCTGTGATCCCCCTCTGGGCTGAAGGGGTTCCTGGGGGGGATTCCTGGGGGAATTCCTGGAGGGAATTCCTGGGGATCCCCTCCCTGCATCCCTGTGATTCCCCTCTGGGGTGGGGGGGTTCCTGGGGGGATTACTGGGGAAATTCCTGGGGGGAATTCCTGGGGACCCCCTCCCTGCATCCCTGTGATCCCCCTCTGGGCTGGGGGGGTTTCTGGGGGGATTCCTGGGGGGATTCCTGGAGGGATTCTTGGGGGGATTCCTGGGGACCCCCTCCCTGCATCCCTGTGATTACGCTCTGGGCTGAGGGGCTTCCTGGAGGGGTTCCTGGCAGAATTCCTGGGGACCCCCCGGCTGCATCCCTGTGATCTCCCTCTGGGCTGAGGGGATTCCTGGGGGGATTCCTGGGGACCCCCCTGGCTGCATCCCTGTGCTCCCCCCTCAGATGTGAACGAGTGCAAGGTGTTCTCCGGGCTCTGCACCCACGGCACCTGCAGGAACACCATCGGCAGCTTCAGGTGCATCTGTGGCAATGGGTTTGCTCTGGATGCCGAGGAGAGGAACTGCACAGGTGAGGGATCCCCCCCTGGGGTCACCCTGCTGATTCTGGGGGGCTCAGCGGGCTGGGGCTGCCCACAGGAGTCCTAAATATTTAGGGACATGGAGAGGGGTCAAGGGCATGGAGGCTGGGATGGACATTGGGGTTTGGAGCAGCCTGGGATTGGGGAAGTGTCCCTGGGATTGGGGAAGGTCCCTGGGATTGGGGAAGTGTCACTGGGATTGGGGAAGGTCCCTGGGATTGGGGAAGTGTCCCTGGGATTTGAGGTCCCTGGGATTGGGGAGGTGTCCCTGGGATTTAAGGTCCCTGGGATTTGAGGTCCCTGGGATTGGGGAAGGTCCCTGGGATTGGGGAAATGTCACTGGGATTGGGGAAGTGTCCCTGGGATTTAAGGTCCCTGGGATTTGAGGTCCCTGGGATTTGAGGTCCCTGGGATTGGGGAAGGTCCCTGGGATTGGAGAAGTGTCCCTGGGATTGGGGAAGTGTCCCTGGGATTGGGGAAGGTGTTCCTGGGATTGGGGAAGGTGTCTCTGGGATTGGGGAAGTGTCCCTGGGATTTGAGGTCCCTGGGATTTGAGGTCCCTGGGATTTAAGGTCCCTGGGATTTAAGGTCCCTGGGATTGGGGAAGTGTCCCTGGGATTTGAGGTCCCTGAGATTTAAGGTCCCTGGGATTTGAGGTCCCTGGGATTTAGGGTCCCTGAGATTGGGGAAGGTCTCTGGGATTGGGGAAGGTCCCTGGGATTGGGGAAGTGTCACTGGGATTGGGGAAGGTCCCTGGGATTGGGGAGGTGTCCCTGGGATTTGAGGTCCCTGGGATTGGGGAAGGTCCCTGGGATTGGGGAAGGGTCCCTGGGATTGGGGAAGTGTCCCTGGGATTTGAGGTCCCTGGGATTTGAGGTCCCTGGGATTTAAGGTCCCTGGGATTTGAGGTCCCTGGGATTTAAGGTCCCTGGGATTTGAGGTCCCTCCAGCCCAAACCATCCTGGAGCTCCGTGGCTCCATCAGGCTGTGGGGTGAAGGGCCAGCCCTGCCCAGGGATGGGGAGTGCTGCTCCCTGTGCTGCCCCAGGGCCTGTCCTTGTCCCCAGACATCGACGAGTGCCGCATCTCCCCCGACCTGTGCGGCCACGGCTCGTGCGTCAACACCCCCGGCAGCTTCGAGTGCGAGTGCTTCGAGGGCTACGAGAGCGGCTTCATGATGATGAAAAACTGCATGGGTGAGCTCCTGTGGGCACACATCCCCAAATTCTGCAGGGATCCAACACCCCTGGCACTTTTGGGGCTCCCTTCACCTGCCCCTCTCCCCTCCCTCCATCCTGGCACCGTTCAGCTCCTCCCGTCTGCCCAAGGCTCGTTTTTATTCTGTCAGAGTCTCATCTGTTTTCAATTGAATAATTCTTGTTTGGAGCTTTAAAAAAATCCCATCAGTGACCTCAGTACCTCGGTTTGTCTCCAGCAGCTCAGCCAGACTCTTGCTGTCCTCTGATTCCTGGCATTCCGTGTTCCTCTCGTCTGTCCAGCCAGACTCACTTGTCTCACTGACCTGCTCTTAATATTCTGCTTTGGCTTGGGCTTTCAAACCACTTCAAGCCATGATTCAACACCATTTATTTATTTTTTCATGTTTTACTCTCTGTGCTGTTTAAAATAAATCACTGGCCCTGGCAGGGGCTTTGTCTTTTCCACACAATTTGTGGTGTGGGTTTCCACGGCTCCCACTGATCATCCTCCTGCTTCTGCTCCGTTCCTGGGGCACTGGGAATGTCACAGTCCTCACCCAGGAGCTGGTGCCTCCATGCAGTAATCTGATTTCTAATCTTTATAGAAGGACATAAATTTAATTGTTCTTTTCATTGTTCTTTTTTTAAAATTTAATGCACGCTGTTTAATGCTCATTGTCCAATTCTGCTTTATCTTTTTTTTTTTTTTTTCTGGGTGACAGGGAGCTGAGTCATCCCACCCCAGAGGGGGTGGTGACATTTTGTCATTGCCTGTGGTCAGGGATTAGCTTCTTCCCACCTGTGTTTGGCAACAGAATTTGGCTTCAGCCTGCTGAGGGAGGAATTCTTTCCAGCCTGGGGCAGTGAAAATGCACCCTGGGCCTCACCAGGAACAGGCTCCCACTGATTTTCATCCCCGTTCTCAGCTGTATCCCAGCCCTCTTTACCTGAAAATCTCATCAATGTTTTGTCCAAGTCAGGGAAAATATCGAAAATATCTCATTGTTGACTTCAAGGCTGGAGTCAGGAAAATAAACACGAGAGGAAAATGAGGTTTTTTAAATACCCCCAACCTCAGTCCCTTTCTTGCTGTCACTGGGGGCTCTTGGCTTCTGCTGAGGTCAAGGCATGAGCTGGGATTGCCCAGGATGCAGGTTCCAGCCAGGAGACCACGGATCCAGCTCCTATGGGATGTCCCCTGTGTGATATTCCCTGTTCTGGGGTCCAGGCCCTGCACTCCTGTGGTATGTTCCCTGTGGGATGTTCCCTGTGGGATGTCCCCTCTTCTGGGATCCCATTCCACTTTCCCTGTCCTATTAACTGTGTGATATTCCCTGTGTGATATCCCTGTGTGATATTCCTGTGTGATATTCCCTGTATGATATTCCCTATGTGATGTTCCCCATTCTGGGATCCCAGACCCAGCTTTCCCTGTCCTATTAACTGTGTGATATTCTCTGTGTGATATTCTCTGTGTGACATTCCCTGTTCTGGGATCCTAGCCTTACTTTCCCTGTCCTATTAACTGTGTGATATTCCCTGTGTGATATTCCCTGGGTGATACCCTCTGTTCTGGGATCCAGACCCAGCTTTCCCTGCCCTGTTAACTGTGTGATATTCCCTGTGTGATATTCCTGTGTGATATTCCTGTGTGATATCCCTGTGTGATATTCTCTGTGTGATATTCCCTGTGTGCTATTCCCTGTGTGCTATTCCCTGTTTTGGGATCCAAACCCAGCTTTCCCTGCCCTGTTATCTCTGTGCTATTCCCTGTGTGATATTCCCTGTGTGATGTTCCCTGTTTTGGGATCCAAACCCAGCTTTCCCTGCCCTGTTATCTCTGTGATATCCCTGTGTGCTATTCCCTGTTTTGGGATCCAGACCCAGCTTTCCCTGCCCTGTTAACTCTGTGTTATCCCTGGGTGATATTCCCCATTCTGGGATCCCAGCCCAGCTTTCCCTGCCCTGTTATCTCTGTGCTATTCCCCGTTCTGGGATCCAAACCCAGCTTTCCCTGCCCTGTTAACTGTGAGATATCCCTGTGTGATATTCTCTGTATGATATCCCTGTGTGATATTTCTGTGTGATATTCCCTGTTCTGGGATCCCAGCCCAGCTTTTCCTGCCTGCCCTGCATTCCTGTGTGATATCCCTGTGCTATTCCCATTCTGGGATCCAGACCCAGCTTTCCCTGTCCTGTTAACTCTGTGATATTCTCTGTGTGCTATTCCCCATTCTGGGACCCCAGCCCAGCTTTCCCTGCCCTGTTATCCCTGTGCTATTCCTGTGTGATATTCCCTGTGTGATATTCCTGTGTGCTATTCCCCATTCTGGGATCCAGACCCAGCTTTCCCTGTCCTGTTAACTGTGAGATATCCCTGTGTGATATTCTCTGTATGATATCCCTGTGTGATATTTCTGTGTGATGTTCCCTGTTCTGGGATCCCAGCCCAGCTTTCCCTGCCCTGTTATCCCTGTGCTATTCCTGTGTGATATTCCCTGTGTGATATTCCTGTGTGCTATTCCCCATTCTGGGATCCCAGCCCATCTTTCCCTGCCCTGTTATCTCTGTGCTATTCCTGTGTGATATTCCCTGTGTGATGTTCCCTGTTTTGGGATCCAAACCCGGCTTTCCCTGCCCTGTTATCTCTGTGCTATTCCCTGTTTTGGGATCCAGACCCAGCTTTCCCTGTCCTGTTAACTCTGTGATATTCTCTGTGTGCTATTCCCCATTCTGGGATCCCAGCCCAGCTTTCCCTGCCCTGTTATCCCTGTGCTATTCCCCATTCTGGGATCCAAACCCAGCTTTCCCTGCCCTGTTATCCCTGTGCTATTCCCCATTCTGGGATCCCAGCCCAGCTTTCCCTGCCCTGTTATCCCTGTGCTATTCCCCGTTCTGGGATGTCCCTCCCTCGGAGGAGCCCCTGGAAGGGACCGTTCCCATTTTCCCGTGCAGACATCAACGAGTGCGAGCGGGACCCGCTGCTGTGCCGGGGCGGGATCTGCATGAACACCGAGGGCAGCTTCGAGTGCATCTGTCCCCCGGGGCACGAGCTGACAGCCGAGGGCCACACCTGCATCGGTGAGGGGACACAGCTGGGGACAGCTCCTGCAGGGCGTCCCGGGAGCTCCTTCCCGTCTCAGCCCCATCCTGGGGGGGAAAGGGAGCAGCCTGCGCTTGGGGAGGTGTCCCTGGTCTGACCTGTGTCCCTGTCCCTGTCCCTGGCCCTGTCCCCATCACTGTCCCTGTGCCTGACCGTGTCCCTGTCTCTGTCCCTGTCCCCATCACTGTCCCTGGCCCTGTCCCTGTCCCCATCACTGTCCCTGGCCCTGCACCTGTTCCTGTGTCCCTGTCCCCTCCCTGTCCCTGCTCCTGTCCCTGGCCCTGTCCATGTCCTTGTCCCCATCCCATCCCCATCCCTGTCCCTGTCCCTGTCCATGTCCTTGTCCCCATCCCATCCCATCCCCATCCCTGTCCCTGTCCCTGCACCTGTCCCTGACCCCATTCCTGTCCCCATCCCTGTCCCTGCTCCTGTCCCCGTCCCTGTCCCTACTCCTGTCCCTGTCCATGTCCTTGTCCTCATCCCTGTCCCCATCCCTGTCCCTGTCCCCATCCCTGTCCCTGCCCCATCCCTGTCCCCTGTCCCCTCTCCCTACTCCTGTCCCTGTCCATGTCCTTGTCCCCATCCCTGTCCCCATCCCTGTCCCTGTCCCCTGTCCCCTGTCCCCTGTCCCTTTCCCTGTCCCATCCCTGCCCCTGTTCCTGTCCCATCCCTGTTCCTGTCCCTGTCCCTTTCCCTGTCCCATCCCTGCCCCTGTTCCTGTCCCATCCCTGTTCCTGTCCCCATCCCTGTCCCCATCCCTGTCCCCATCCCTGTCCCTGGATGATCCTTCAGCTCCCTCCCACCCAAAGCCCCCTGCCCTTCCATGCCAGGTGTGTCCAAGGGGAGGGGCCGAGCTCATCCCCAGCCTTTTGTCCATTTTGATGTCCATCAATGTTCATTTTGCTGCCCCAGTTTGGACACCCAGGGGTGGGTGCCAGCTGGTGGCCTGAGCAGGGCTGGCTGCTCCACGTGCTCTTGTCCCCTCAGACATCAACGAGTGCTCCCTCAGTGACAATCTGTGTCGCAACGGGCGCTGCGTCAACGTCATCGGCACCTACCAGTGCTCCTGCGACCCGGGCTTCCAGGCCACCCCCGACAGGCAGGGCTGTGTGGGTGAGTGCTGCTCCAAATGCTCCTTCCAGAGCCCTGGCACCAGCCCAGAGCCCTCTGAGGGTGATGGGGAATGTCCTGGGTGAGCCACAGCCCAATCCGTGCTGCTGTCACCGGGGTGAGGGGCTGGGGATGGGCAGTGAGTGTTTGCTCGTGGCTGGGGGATGTTTGTGTCCTCTTCTCCCACCCAAAATCCTGCCTGGGCTCAGAGCAGGGCTGGGCTGGCTCCCTGTGGGTGCCTCCAGCTCAGGTGGCCGTGGTTGTCCCCAGACATCGATGAGTGCACCATCACCAACGGGGGCTGTGACACGCACTGCTCCAACTCCGAGGGCAGCTACGAGTGCAGCTGCAGCGAAGGCTACGCCCTGATGCCAGACAAGAGGTCCTGTGCAGGTCAGTGCCCACCCTGGCTCCTGCAGTGCTGCCTCTGTGTCCCCCACAGCTGGCTCCAGGATGAGGGGTCTCGTTTTTGAGTCCCTTCCAAAGGAAGGATGTTCCTGGAGGGATGATTTTGCTTTGCCAGCCGCTCACAATTTGGGATTTGCTCCTCATGCTCCACCATTCCCCTTCCTGGCTTCCTCCCTGCAGATATTGATGAGTGTGAGGACAACCCTGACATCTGTGACGGGGGGCAGTGCACCAACATCCCCGGGGAGTACCGCTGCCTGTGCTTCGACGGCTTCATGGCATCCCTGGACATGAAGACCTGCATTGGTGAGGCCCTGCCCGTGCCCCGGGGCTGTCCCAGCTCCATTGGTGTCCCCAGAGCCAGCCCGGGCTCCTGGGGCTGTGCCAAGCTCGGTTCTGCCCTGCAGATGTGAACGAGTGCGACCTCAACCCCAACATCTGCCTGCACGGCGAGTGCGAGAACACCAAGGGCTCCTTCATCTGCCACTGCCAGCTGGGCTACTTCGTCAAGAAGGGAACCACGGGCTGCACAGGTGAGACAGCACATCTGGGGGAACTCAGCACATCTGGGGGAGCCAGGGGTGCACAGCTGGGGAACAGCACAGCTGGGAGAGACAGGGCTGCACAGCTGGGGGAGCCAGGGCTGCACAGGTGAGACAGCACAGCTGGGGGAGACAGCTGGGAATACAGCACACCTGGGAGAGCCAGGGCTGCACAGCTGGGGGAACTCAGCACATCTGGGGGAGCCAGGGGTGCACAGGTGGGAGAATATCACACCTGGAGTGCACATCTGGGAGCTCAGCACACCTGGGGGAGACAGGGCTGCACAGGTGGGGAACAGCACAGCTGGGGGAGACAGGGGTGCACAGCTGGGGGAACAGCACACCTGGGGTGCACAGCTGGGACAATGGCACATCTGGGGGAGCCAGAGGTACTCAGGTGAGGCTCAGCACACCTGGAGTGCACAGGTGGGACAATAGCACACCTGGAGTGCACATTCTGGGAGCTCAGCACACCTGGGGTGCACAGATGGGAGAACAGCACATCTGGAGTGCACATCTGGGAGCTCAGTTCACCTGGAGTGCCCAGGTAGGAGCTCAGCACACCTGGGTTGCACATCTGGGACAATAGCACGCCTGGGGGAGCCAGGGGTGCACAGCTGGGAGAATATCACACCTGGGGTGCACAGGTGGGACAATAGCACACCTGGGGTGCACAACTGGGAGCTCAGCACACCTGGGGTGCACATCTGGAAGCTCAGCACACCTGGGGTGCACAGCTGGGACAATAGCACGCCTGGGGGAGCCAGGGGTGCACAGCTGGGAGAATATCACACCTGGGGTGCACAGGTGGGACAATAGCACACCTGGGGTGCACAACTGGGAGCTCAGCACACCTGGGGTGCACATCTGGGAGCTCAGCACACCTGGGGTGCACATCTGGGAGCTCAGCACACCTGGAATGCACAGGTAGGAGCTCAGCACACCTGGAGTGCACATCTGGGAGCTCAGCACACCTGGAAGCCGTGAGCAGGGATGGGAACCCCTGGCAGAGCTGCCACAGGCTGTGGGGTGTGTGCAGGGTGCTGGGCAGGCTCACAGGGCCAGGAACTCACCTGTTACCAGGTGCTGGCCAGGCCAGGAGCCTGCCCTTCCTCCTGCACTGAGCTGCAGGCTCCAAACCCAGGCAGCCTCTGCCCCAAAGCCGCGGCAGCTCCAGGAGCTGTTGGTGCCCAAATCCTGGAGCAGGATGATGCCAGGATGGTGCCAGGACGGTGCCAGGCTCGGCCCTGCTGTGCTGGGAGAGCTGAGCCGTGCCAACCCTGCTGTCCTTGCCCTGCAGACATCGATGAGTGTGAGATTGGAGCCCACAACTGTGACATGCACGCGTCCTGCATCAACGTCCCCGGCAGCTTCAAGTGCAAGTGTCGCTCGGGCTGGCTCGGGGATGGGCTCAAGTGCAACGGTGAGTCCTGAGCCGGGAGCTGATCCCTGCTGCAGCCTGCACAAAATGGGGATCAGGAGGGACCTTGTGACAGGAGGGGGGATCAGGGGACAGCAGGACAAGAGGGAATGGCCTCACATGGCACCAGGGGAGGGTCAGGGTGGATATTGGGAAAATCTTGGCCCTGTTAGCATCCCTGGAGGGGTTTAAAGCCGTGCAGATGTGGCACTTGGGGACACAGTGACTGAGCAGCATCGTGGTCATGGCCACAGAGGCTCCCAGGATGTGTTGGAGCTTCCAAGTGCCTGGACAGCCTCTGCTGTGCCCCTGTAGCTGCTCAGGCCAGGACAAAGGCAATAAAAGGTGTCCAAGGCCAGGCTGGACAGGGCTTGGAGCAGCCTGGGCGTCCCTGGGGTGGAACCTTCAGGTCCTTCCCACCCAATCCCCTCTGTGGTTCCATAAGCGAGTCCAGCTAATCCAGGAGCCTGAGGTCATTCCAGACTAGCCAGGCCAGGCCCTGACAGGCTGTTCTCCATGCCCAGACCTGGATGAGTGTGCAACTGAGGAGCACAAGTGCAACCTGAACGCCAACTGCGTGAACACGCCGGGCTCGTACCGCTGCGCCTGCCGCGACGGCTTCAACGGCGACGGCTTCTCCTGCTCAGGTGAGCCCAGGGCTGGCAGCAGGGGCTGGGCTGGCACGGGGACCAGCCTGTCTGAGCCACCAGGACTGGCAGAAAGAGCTGGGATGGCACAGGGACCAACCCCTCTGAGCCCCCAGGGTTGGCAGAAAGAGCTGGGATGGCACGGGGATCAACCCCTCTGAGCCCTGAGCCCCTCTGAGCCCCCAGGGCTGGCAGAAAGAGCTGGGCTGGAACAGGGACCAGCCTGTCTGAGCCACCAGGACTGGCAGAAAGAGCTGGGATGGCACGGGGATCAACCCCTCTGAGCCCTGAGCCCCTCTGAGCCCCCAGGGCTGGCAGAAAGAGCTGGGCTGGAACAGGGACCAGCCTGTCTGAGCCACCAGGACTGGCAGAAAGAGCTGGGATGGCACGGGGATCAACCCCTCTGAGCCCCCAGCCCCTCTGAGCCCCCAGGGCTGGCAGCAGGGGCTGGGCTGGCACGGGGACCAACCTGTCTGAGCCCCAGGGCTGGCAGCAGGAGCTGGAATGGCACAGGGACCAACCTGTCTGAGCCACCAGCCCCTCTGAGCCCCCAGGGCTGGCAGAAAGAGCTGGGCTGGCACAGGGACCAACCTGTCTGAGCCCCCAGGGCTGGCAGAAAGAGCTGGGATGGCACAGGAACCAGCCCCTCTGAGCCCCCAGCCCCTCTGAGCCCCCAGCCCCTCTGAGCCCCCAGGGCTGGCAGCAGGGGCTGGGCTGGCAGGGGGACCAGCCCCTCTGAACCCCCAGGGCTGGCAGAAAGAGCTGGGATGGCAGGGGGACCAGCCCCTCTGAGCCCCAGCCCCTCTGAGCCCTGAGCCCCTCTGAGCCCCCAGCCCCTCTGAGCCCCCAGCCCCTCCCCACAGTTGTTTGGGGAGGCTCAGGGCTGTGGCAGCCTCCCAGCAGTGGGTGAGTGTGGCTTTTATTTTTTTTTTTTGGTCCCTGCTGGTATTTACCAGGACCAGAGAGTGCTAGTATCATTTAGTCTCTCAGAAAGATCACATTTAGCCAGCAGAGAAAGACCTGAGGCCTTACTTGATGAGTTCCACAAGAATTTTTATTTCATGGGAAGGGAGTCAGGCAGGATTCTCTCAGAATCATATTTATAGGTTCAGGGGGGATTGAAACTACAGCCAATAAAAGTTTATACAAAGAACAGCATCCAATCTAAGTGAGAAGTTCTAAAGGTGAACTGACCAATTACACAGACTGATTTCTAACCAATTATCTTCCAAAGTGTTAGAGAGTGACCAAATTCTTAAGGAATTTGGCTCAACCTTGGTATCTAGGATATTATAGCAAGTTCCAGGGACCAGGGGAAGATGGCTTTGGAGGAATTGTATCACCCACACTTGATGAGTTCACAAGAATCTTTATTTCATGCCAAGGGTGGTCAAGCAGGGATCTCCCAGAACAAAGGGCAGACAGTCACATTTATAGGTTCAGGGGGGATTCAAACTACAGCCAATAAAAGTTTATCCAAAGAACAGCATCCAATCTAAGTGAGAAGTTCTAAAGGTGAACTGACCAATTACACAAACTAATTTCTAACCAATTATCTTAGGAGAGTGACCAAATTCTTAAGGAATTTGGCTCAACCTTGGTACCTAGGATATTCTAGCAAGTTCCAGGGGAAGATGGCTTTGGAGGAATTGTGTCACCCACAGGTGGGCACACTGGGGGTGCCCTGGGCTGGCTCAGGACAGCCCCCAGCCCTGTCTCTCCCTGCAGACGTGGATGAGTGCGCAGACAACGTGAACCTGTGTGAGAACGGGCAGTGCCTGAACGCCCCCGGCGGGTACCGCTGCGAGTGCGAGATGGGCTTCAACCCCACCGAGGACAGCAGGGCCTGCCAGGGTGAGTGCCCCGGGCTCTGAGCCCTGCTGGCCCCCTCTGTGCTCTGCTCTCACCTCCTGCTGCACACCCAGCAGCTGCTGCTGCATCCTGAGGTGCCACCTCTGCCCCTGGTGCCAGCCTGAAGAGAGCCTGGGCTGAGCTGGATTCCTGCAAAAAAACCCAAAAAACAGAAATCCAGGAGAGCAGGGCTGAGGGGAGAGGGTGGAGGGGTCCAGGTCCTCCAGGAGATTGTCTCAAATGGCACCAGGAGCGTCCTGGGGTGGGCTGGGCAGGAGGTGGGGGCAGGAGCAGCCTGTTGTGTCCCCTCAGCCTGTCCTGTCCCTCATCCTGTCACATCCTGTCGTGTCCCACAGCCTGTCACAGCCTGTCACCCTGTCACAACCTGTCCTGTCCCCCAGCCTGTCCCCAGCTGTCCCTGTTTTGCAGACATTGATGAGTGCACCTTCCAGAACATCTGTGTGTTCGGCACCTGCCAGAACCTGCCCGGGATGTTCCGCTGTGCCTGCGATGATGGATACGAGCTGGACAGGAGTGGGGGCAACTGCACAGGTCAGGGCTGCTGGCCCCTGCTCTGGGATCTGCTCTGGGGTCTGCCCTGGGGTCTACTCTGGAGTCTGCCCTGGGATCTGCCCCGGGGTTTGCTCTGGGGTCTGCCCTGGGGTCTGCCCTGGGATCTACTCTGGGGTCTGCTCTGGGGTCTGCCCTGGGGTCTGTCCTGGGGTCTGTCCTGGGGTCTGCTCTGGGGTCTGTCCTGGGGTCTGTCCTGGGGTCTGTCCTGGGGTCTGTCCTGGGGTTTGTTTTGGGGTCTGTTTTGGGGTCTGTCCTGGGGTCTGTCCTGGGGTCTGTCCTGGGGTTTGTTTTGGGGTCTGTTTTGGGGTCTGCTCTGGGGTCTGCACTGGGGTCTGCCCTGGGGTCTGCCCTGGGATCTACCCTGGGGTCTGCTCTGGGGTCTGCTCTGGGATCTGCCCTGGGATCTGCCCTGGGATCTGCCCTGGGGTCTGCTCTGGGGTCTGCTCTGGGGTCTGCTCTGGGGTCTGCTCTGGGGTCTGCCCTGGGGTCTGCTCTGGGGTCTGCTCTGGGATCTGCCCTGGGATCTGCCCTGGGGTCTGCCCTGGGGTCTGCCCTGGGGTCTGCTCTGGGGTCTGCCCTGGGGTCTGCCCTGGGGTCTGCTGGCCCCATCCATGGCAGCCTAACCCAGCCCATGGTCCCTGGGATGCTGCAGGGACAGCGAGGTGTGGCTCTGCCCCTTCCTCTGCCCAGAGCTCAGGCTGGGCTGGGCTTTCCTGGCAGCACCACCCTTGATCTCCAGTGTCCATCTGTCCGTCCTTTCAGACATCAACGAGTGTGCAGACCCCGTGAACTGCATCAACGGGCTCTGTGTCAACACCCCCGGCAGCTACCTGTGCAACTGCCCCCAGGACTTCGAGCTGAACCCCACTGGGGTGGGCTGTGTGGGTGAGTGGCACCCCCACCCTCACCCTGGGCTTTTTCTGGCTGCTTGGAACTGGAACTGGACACCTGGAGGGTGGCTGTCCCTGCCTGGCTGTCCCTGCCTGGCTGTCCCTGCCTGGCTGTCCTTACCTGGCTGTCCTTTTCTGGCTGTCCCTACCTGGCTGGGCTGTCCCTACCTGGCTGTCCCTGCCTGGCTGGGCTGTCCCCCATGGGTTTAACCCTGCAGCAGCAGCAGCAGAACCCACGTCCTGTTGTCACCTCATGCCGCTGTCACCGCTGTGGGTGCCCCTCTTGTCGCAGCAAAGCTGCTCCAGGGCAGCTCTGGAGCTGTTTTATTCCCTGGGAGTGCCCAAGGAGCAGCCTGGGGCTGTGGGAGGTGTCCCTGCTCATGGCCAGGATGATCCTTCAGCTCCCTTCAGCCCAAACCCTTTGGGATTCCATGATCCCACACACTCCCAGCACAGCTCCCAGCTTTTCCCAATCCCTGGAAGATTTCCCATCCCATGTCAGGGTGTGGAACGGGGTCACTTTTAACCCCCCACTTCCATCCCAAACCCAAACCACCCCACAACTCCCGGATTCCTGCACCCACGGGATTTCCAGGAGGTTTTTCCAGCAGCCCTGTGTGTGTGTGTGCAGATACCCGGGTCGGGAATTGCTTCCTGGACACGCAGGACCGAGGGGACGGGGGCATCTCCTGCGGCGCTGAGATCGGCGTGGGGGTGACCCGAGCGTCCTGCTGCTGCTCCCTGGGCAGAGCCTGGGGCAACCCCTGCGAGCTCTGCCCCCCAGCAAACACCAGTGAGTGGGGACACTGGGATGGGAAGCAGGGAATGGGGCAGGGATGATGCCCCATGGATGCTGGACCCAGATTGGAGGGGCTGAGTTCAGGATTTGCTGCTCCATCCAGGGGTGGAATGGGGTGGAGAGGCCAGGCTGTTGTTTGGGAGGGGATCCAGGTTGGGATCCTTCATTCCCAGTGCAGGGAAAGGGAGGGAATGTGGAATAATCCCCTTGGAGAGAAGGCAGGTGGTGGGGATGGAGCTGAGCCCTGGCCACGTCCTCGTGGGCTGGTCCTGCTGGGATTTTCCTCATGGGTTGTTATTGGGATTTCCCTCATGGGTTGTTATTGGGATTTTCCTCATGGGTTGTTGTTGGGATTTTCCTCATGGGTTTTTCCTGCTGGGATTCTCCTCATGGGTTGTTATTGGGATTTTCCTCATGGATTTTTCCTGTTGGGATTTTCCTCATGGGTTGTTATTGGGATTTTCCTCATGGGTTTTTCCTGCTGGGATTCTCCTCATGGGTTATTATTGGGATTTTCTTCATGGGTTGTTCCTGCTGGGATTTTCCTCATGGGTTGTTATTGGGATTTTTCTCATGGATTGCTCCTGCTGGGATTCTCCTCATGGGTTGTTATTGGGATTTTTCTCATGGGTTGTTCCTGCTGGGATTTTCCTCATGGGTTATTATTGGGATTCTCCTCATGGGTTTTTCCTGCTGGGATTCCCCTCATGGGTTTTTCCTGCTGGGATTGTCCTTATGGTCTGGTTGGGATTCTCCTCATGGATTGTTATTGTTGGGATTTTCCTCATGGGTTGTTATTGTTGGGATTTTCCTCATGGATTTTTCCTGCTGGGATTCCCCTCGTGTCCTGGTCCCGTTGGGATTTTCCTCCTGTCCTGGTCCTGTTGGGATTTTCCTCCTGTCCCCATCCTGCTGGGGTTCCCCTGGCTGTCCCCACCCCTCCTGGAGCCCCTCAGCCCCTCCTGCCTCTCCCCACAGCCGAGTACAAGACCCTGTGCCCCGGGGGAGAAGGGTTCCGGCCCAACCCCATCACCGTCATCCTGGAGGGTGAGTCCTGCCCGTCCCCTGTCCCCTTCCCGAGGGAGGGCTGCTGGGGACACTGGGGACACTGTGGGGACACTGGGGGGACACTGTGGGGACACTGTGGGGACACTGTGCCATGGCACTGGGCTGCTGGGGACACTGTGGGGACACTGTGGGGACACTGTGCCATGGCACTGGGCTGCTGGGGACACTGTGGGGACACTGGGGACACTGTGGGGACACTGTGGGGACACTGCCATGGCACTGGGGACACTGTGGGGACATTGTGGGGACACTGTGCCATGGCACTGGGCTGCTGGGTGCCCGCTGACCACCCCTGATGGACACAGCGTGGCCGTGCTCCGGCCATGACCCAGAGCTGAGCTCTCTGGAGCTGTGGGGTGGCACAGGCAGTGACAATGTCCCTCTGCTGTCCCTGCTCAGACATCGATGAGTGCCAGGAGCTGCCAGGGCTGTGCCAGGGCGGGAACTGCGTCAACACCTTCGGCAGCTTCCAGTGCGAGTGTCCCCTGGGCTACTACCTCAACGAGGACACGCGCATCTGTGAAGGTGCCAGGGGCTGGGACAGGGGGTGGCAGCTGCTCCAGGGGCTGGGGACAGGGAGTGGCATCTGCTCTAAGGGCTGGGACAGGGTGGCACCTGCTCCAGGGGCTGGGACAGGGAGTGGCACCTGCTCCAGGGGCTGGGACAGGGGGTGGGACCTGCTCCAGAGACTGGGGACACATGGTGGCATCTGCTCCAGGGCCTGGGACAGGGTGGCATCTGCTCCAGGGGCTGGGACAGGGGGTGGCACCTGCTCCAGGGGCTGGGGACAGGGGTTGGCACCTGCTCCAGGGGCTGGGACAGGGGGTGGCACCCTGTGTGTGTGCCAAGATGTGTGCCAGAGCTGTGTGTGCATCCCTGCTGCCCCAGGAGTGGTTGGGAGCATCCCCTCCCCTTTCCTCTCCAGATTTCCTCAGCACAAACGTGTCCCCATGCCAGCCCAGCCTGGTCCCTGTGCCCATCCCCTCTGCCATCCCCTGTGCCATCCCCTGTACCCATCCCTTGTGCCATCCCTTGTGCCCATCCCCTGTGCCATCCCCTGTGCCATCCCCTGTGCCATCCTCTGTGCCATCCCCTGTGCCCATCCCCTGTGCCATCCCCTGTGCCATCCCCTGTGCCATCCTCTGTGCCATCCCCTGTGCCATCCCCACCCGTGCCCGGTGCTCTGACCCCTTTCTCCCGCAGACATCGACGAGTGCTCTGCCCACATCGGCATCTGTGGCCCTGGCACCTGCTACAACACCCTGGGCAACTACACCTGCGTGTGCCCGCCCGAGTACATGCAGGTCAACGGGGGCAACAACTGCATGGGTACGGCTCCAGTGCATGGGGAATGGTCCAGTGCATGGGGAGGGCTCCAGTGCATGGGGAGGGCTGCAGTGCACGGGGAAGGCTCCAGAGCATGGGGAATGGTCCAGTGCATGGGGAGGGCTCCAGTGCATGGGGAGGGCTGCAGTGCATGGGGAGGGCTGCAGTGCATGGGGAGGGCTCCAGTGCATGGGGAATGGTCCAGTGCATGGAGAGGGCTCCAGTGCATGGGTACGGCTCCAGTGCATGGGTATGGTTGCAGTGCATGGGTATGGCTCCAGTGCATGGGGAAGGCTCCAGTGCATGGGGAGGGCTGCAGTGCATGGGGAATGGTCCAGTGCATGGGGAGGGCTGCAGCAGTGCGTGGGGAGGGCTGCAGTGCATGGAGAATGGTCCAGATCGTGGGGAGGGCTCCAGTGCATGGGGAATGGTTCAGACCATGGGGAGGGTTGCAGTGCATGGGGAGGGCTCCAGTGCATGGGTACGGCTCCAGTGCACGGGGAAGGCTCCAGTGCATGGGGAGGGCTCCAGTGCATGGGGAATGGTGCAGACCATGGGGAGGGCTGCAGTGCATGGGTACGGCTGCAGTGCATGGGTACGACTGCAGTGCATGGGGAAGGCTCCAGTGCATGGGGAGGGCTCCAGTGCATGGAGAATGGTGCAGACCATGGGGAGGGCTGCAGTGCATGGGGAATGGTCCAGTGCATGGGTATGGCTCCAGTGCATGGGGAGGGCTCCAGTGCATGGGGAATGGTGCAGACCATGGGGAGGGGTCTGGCACTGCCAGCCCAGAGGGGCTGTGCCAAGGGGATGGAGCAGAAGTGCTGGGATCCAAAGCTGGGTGTGGCACTCAGCGCTCTGCTCTGGGTGACAGATCGGGCATGGCCTGGGTTCAGTCTTGGAGATCTGTCCTCCCGTCCTGGGGCTGGCAGTGCCATTCCCAGGGCTGTCCCTTCCCATCCTGGGGCTGGCAGTGCCATTCCCAGGGCTGGCAGTGCCATTCCCGGGGCTGTCCCGAGCCTGGCACTGTTTTGGCAGACATGAGGAAGAGCGTTTGTTACCGCAACTACAACGACACGTGCGAGAACGAGCTGTCCTTCAACATGACCAAGAAGATGTGCTGCTGCTCCTACAACATTGGCAAGGCCTGGAACAAACCCTGCGAGCCCTGTCCCACCCCTGCCAGCCGTGAGTGTCCTCACAGTGTCCCTGTGCCACCCCTGCCAGCCCTGAGTGTCCTCACATTGTCCCTGTCCCACCCCTGCCAGCCGTGAGTGTCCTCACAGTGTCCCTGTCCCACCCCTGCCAGCCCTGAGTGTCCTCACATTGTCCCTGTCCCACCCCTGCCAGCCCTGAGTGTCCTCACAGGGTCCCTGTCCCACCCCTGCCAGCCCTGAGTGTCCTCACAGGGTCCCTGTGCCACCCCTGCCAGCCCTGAGTGTCCTCACATTGTCCCTGTCCCACCCCTGCCAGCCCTGAGTGTCCTCACAGTGTCCCTGTGCCACCCCTGCCAGCCCTGAGTGTCCTCACATTGTCCCTGTCCCACCCCTGCCAGCCCTGAGTGTCCTCACAGGGTCCCTGTGCCGCCCCTGCCAGCCCTGAGTGTCCTCACAGTGTCCCTGTCCCACCCCTGCCAGCCCTAAGTCCTTCCCACATGATCCCTGTCCCCAAATTTTCCCATTTTCCCACGGAATTTGGGGCGTGGGCCCCAACAGAATAAACGGGGAGCAAGGAGAGCGCTCTGGAGGTGGCTCCCAGCGCTGGGGGAGCCCCTGCTGCTGTCACCCCCCAGTTCCAGCTCGTTGTCCCTCCCTGGGCACAGCCCTGACCCCGCTGTTCCCTTTCCAGCCGAGTACCAGATCCTGTGTGGGAACCAAGCCCCCGGATTTATCATCGACATCCACACAGGGAAACCCATTGGTGAGTAAATCCTGCACCCCTCAGGGATGATCCTGAGCCTCTGCTGCCGTCCCAGGGCAGCTCCTTCACTTTGGGAATTAAAGGTTGGGGCGAGGAGAGGAGGTTTGGCAGGGACAAGAGGTGGGAGATGAGTGGATCTTCTCTTCCTGGAAAGGAAGGGCAGCAGAGGGAATTGGTGCTGGCACCCCTGAGCCATCCCAAAATCCCAGAGCTGAGCAGGGACACGCTGGGAGCAGGCAGGGGGAATGTCCTGGCTCCTTCCCAAAATGTGTGGGCTCCTCAAACTCGCGTGGCTCTGCTGCATTCCCAAAATTCTGTGGAGCTGTGGCCTGCAGGGTTCACTCTCAACGCCCAAGGGTTGCTTTCCTGGCGACCCCGTCCCACTGATCCCCTGTGGGAAATGGGAATGGGAATGGGAATGGGAATGGGAAGGGAAATGGGAATGGGAGTGGGAATGGGAATGGGAAGGGAAATGGGAATGGGAATGGGAGTGGGAATGGGAGTGGGAATGGGCAGCATCTCCCACAGCTCCCAGCACCTTCCAGGACCTCCCAGCACTTTCCAGCATCTCCCAGCATCTCCCAGCATCTCCCAGCATCTCCCAGCACCTTCCAGCAACTCCCCAGCTTTCCTGGGGTGCTGTTTTGGGATGCTGATGTTGCTGGGTTGGGATGCTGATGTTGTTCAGCATTCCTGGGATGCTGGTTTGGGATGCTGATGTTGTTCAACATTCCTGGGATGCTGGGTTGGGATGCTGGTGTTGCTGCTTTGGGATGCTGATGTTGTTCAGCATTCCCGGGATGCTGGTTTGGATGCTGGTGTTGTTCAGCATTCCTGGGATGCTGGGTTGGGATGCTGGTGTTGTTCAGCATTCCTGGGATGCTGGGTTGGGATGCTGATGTTGCTGGTTTGGGATGCTGATGCTGTTCAGCATTCCCGGGATGCTGGTTTGGGGCGCTGATGTTGTTCAGCATTCCCGGGATCCTGGTTTGGGATGCTGGTGTTGTTCAGCATTCCTGGGATGGTGTTTTGGGATGCTGGTGTTGTTCAGCATTCCCGGGATCCTGGTTTGGGATGCTGGTGTTGTTCAGCATTCCTGGGATGCTGTTTTGGGACGCTGGTGTTGTTCAGCATTCCTGGGATGGTGTTTGGGGATGCTGGTGTTGATCAGCATTCCCGGGGTGCTGGTTTGGATGCTGGTGTTGCTGTTTTGGGATGCTGGCGTTGTGGAGCATTCCCGGGGTGCCGGGGCGGTCGCTGATGTTGGGTTGGTGCAGATATCGATGAGTGCAGCGAGATCCCGGCGATCTGCACCAACGGCGTCTGCATCAACCAGATCGGGAGCTTCCGCTGCGAGTGCCCCATCGGCTTCAGCTACAACAACATCCTGCTCATCTGCGAAGGTACCGCCGCATCCCAGGGCACATCCCAGGGCACATCCCGGCAGGAATCCCGGCACATCCCAGGGCACAGCCCCGCGGGAATCCCGGCACATCCCAGCGGGAATCCCGGCACGGCCCGGTGGGAATCCCGGCACATCCCAGGGCACATCCCGGCGGGAATCCCGGCACATCCCAACGGGAATCCCGGCACATCCCCTCGGGAATCCCGGCACATCCCAACGGGAATCCCGGCACATCCCCGAGGGAATCCCGGCACATCCCAGGGCGAATCCCGGCACATCCCCTCGGGAATCCCGGCACATCCCCGAGGGAATCCCGGCACATCCCAGGGCGAATCCCGGCACATCCCAGTGGGAATCCCGGCACATCCCAGGGGGAATCCCGGCACATCCCAGTGGGAATCCCGGCACATCCCAGGGGGAATCCCGGCACAGCCCAATGGGAATCCCGGCTCCTCCTGCCCCGAGCACTGCCCCCGGGCTGCCAGCAGCTCCCCGGGGTTTGGAATGTCCTGCACAGCTGGAGTTGGGTTCTCTGATCCCTGATCCTTCCCAGGCCGGGCTGTTCCCGCTGGGAGCAGCGATCCCGGTGCTGCCTCAGCCATTCCCATGGGTAGAGCCCCCTCTGGATTGATCCCTGTGTCACCCCAGTGCCACCGCAGTGTCCCTGTGCCCTCTGTCCCCGCAGACATCGACGAGTGCAGCAGTGGGGAGACGCTGTGCCAGCGCCACGCCGAGTGCGTGAACATCCCGGGCAGCTTCCGCTGCGAGTGCGCCACGGGCTACAGGCTGTCCCCAGGGGGGGCCTGCGTGGGTGAGGACACCGGGGACACCTGGGGACAGCTGGGGACACCTGGGGACACCTGCGGGCACCTGGGGACACCTGGGGACACCTGGGACACCTGGGGGACATCTGGGACACCTGGGGACACCTGGGGACAGCTGGGAATACCTGGGGACACCTGGGACACCTGGGACACCTGGGAATACCTGGGGGACAGCTGGGGATACCTGGGGACACATGGAGACACCTGGGGACACCTGGGGGACAGCTGGGGATACCTGGGGATACCTGGGACACCTCTGGGAATACCTGGGGACACCTGGGGACATGTGGGGATACCTGGGGACACCTGGGACACCGGGGGACACGTGGAGACACCTGGGGGACACCTGGGGACACCTGGAGATACCTGGGGATACCTGGGATACACCTGGGGACACCTGAGGATATCTGGGGGTACCTGGGGATACCTGGGGACATCTGGGGAAACCTGGGAGACACCTGGGACACCTCTGGGACACACCTGGGACACCTGGGGGACACCTGGGACACCTGGGGATACCAGGGGGACACCTGGGGACATGTGGGGGACACCTTGTCATACCTCATCACACCTGGAGAACACTTGGAGATACCTGGGGGCACCTGGGGATACCTGGGGGCACCTGGGGACACCTGAGGATATCTGGGGGACACCTAGGGATACCTGGGGGACACCTGGGGACATGTGGGGGACACCTGGGGACACCTGGGCACACCTGGGGACACCTGGGGATACCTGGGGATACCCGGGGGACACCTGTCCCCACCTGTCCCTCACCTGGGCTCGGTTTCAGGTCGCAACGAGTGCCAGGAGATCCCCAACGTGTGCAGCCACGGCGACTGCGTGGACACCGAGGGCAGCTACGTCTGCATCTGCCACAACGGCTTCAAGGCCACCGGGGAGCAGACCATGTGCATGGGTCAGTGTCACCTCCCTGGGGTCAGTGTCACCTCCCCAGTCAGTGTCACCTTCCCAGTCAGTGTCACCTCCCCCGGGTCAGTGTCACCTCCTCTGGGTCAGTGTCACCTTCCTTGGGTCAGTGTCACTCACCCCAGTCAGTGTCACCTCCTCTGGGTCAGTGTCACCTCCCCCGGGTCAGTGTCACCTCCCCTGGGTCAGTGTCACCTCCCCAGTCAGTGTCACCTTCCCTGGGTCAGTGTCACCTCCCTGGGGTCAGTGTCACCTCCCTGGGGTCAGTGTCACCCCAGTCAGTGTCACCTTCCCTGGGGTCAGTGTCACCTCCCTGGGGTCAGTGTCACCTCCTCTGGGTCAGTGTCACCTCCCCGGGGTCAGTGTCACCTTCCCTGGGTCAGTGTCACCTTCCTTGGGTCAGTGTCACCTCCCCTGGGTCAGTGTCACCTCCCCAGTCAGTGTCACCTCCTCTGGGTCGGTGTCACTCACCCCAGTCAGTGTCACCTCCTCTGGGTCGGTGTCACCTTCCCTGGGTCAGTGTCACCTCCCTGGGGTCAGTGTCACCTCCCCAGTCAATGTCACCTTCCCCGGGTCAGTGTCACTCACCCCAGTCAGTGTCACCTTCCCCGGGTCAGTGTCACCTCGCCAGTCACTGTCACCTCCCCAGGGGTCAGTGTCCCCTCCCCTGGGGTCAGTGCCACCTTCCCAGTCAGTGTCACCTCCTCTGGGTCAGTGTCACCTTCCCTGGGGTCAATGTCACCTCCCCTGGGTCAGTGTCACCTCCCCAGTCAGTGTCACCTTCCCTGGGGTCAGTGTCACCTCCCAGTCAGTGTCACCTCCCTGGGGTCAGTGTCACCTTCCTTGGGTCAGTGTCACCTTCCTTGGGTCAGTGTCACTCACCCCAGTCAGTGTCACCTCCCTGGGGTCAGTGTCACCTCCTCTGGGTGGCTGTCACTCACCCCAGTCAGTGTCACCCCAAGGGAACACATGTCCCTGCCACTCCAGGGCAGTGCCAAGCCCAGCTGGGTGTCCTGCCGAGCTGTCCCTGTGCCACCCGGGCTGTCACCGTGCCCTTGTCCCCGCAGACATCGACGAGTGTGACCGGCAGCCGTGTGGGAACGGCACCTGCAAGAACACCGTGGGCTCCTACAACTGCCTCTGCTTCCCGGGCTTCGAGCTCACCCACAACAACGACTGCATGGGTCAGTGTCCCCTCCCCGGGGACACGGGGGTGGCCCTGCGTGCCGCAGGTGGCGCCTGACCCCGCTGTGTCCCCCAGACGTGGATGAGTGCTCGTCGCTGCTGGGGCAGGTGTGCAGGAACGGGCAGTGCATCAACAGCGTGGGCTCCTTCCAGTGCCTGTGCCAGGAGGGCTACGACCGCACGCCCGACGGCAAGAACTGCGTGGGTCAGTGGTGGCTGTGTGCGCTCCAGTGTCCTCTCAGTGTCCTTTCAGTGTCCACTCAGTGTCCTCTCAGTGTCCTTTCAGTGTCTGCTCCAGTGTCCTCTCAGTGTCCATTCTAATGTCCTCTCTGTATCCACTCAGTGTCCATTCCAGTGTCCGCTCCAGTGTCCGCTCAGTGTCTGCTTCAGCATCCGCTTCAGTGTCCATTCTGGTGTCCATTCAGTGTCCACTCAGTGTCCAGTCAGTGTTCGCTCCAGTGTCCTCTCAGTGTCATTCCACTGTCCACTCAGTGTCCATTCCAGTGTTCTCTCAGTGTCCACTCAGTGTCCATTCCACTGGCCACTCAGTGTTCAGTCCAGTGTCCACTCAATGTCTGCTCCAGCATCTGTTTCTGTGTCCATTCTGGTGTCCACTCAGTGCTCTATCAGTGTCCACTCAGTGTTCATTCCAATGTCCACTCAGTGTCCATTCAGTGTCCTTTCAGTGTCCACTCAATGTCCTCTCAGTGTCCTTTCAGTGTCCTCTCAAGTGTCCACTCAGTGTCCTCTCCAGTGTCCTCTCAGTGTCCTCTCAGTGTCCTCTCAGTGTCCATTCCAGTGTCTGCTCCAGTGTCCGCTCAGTGTCTGCTTCAGCATCCGCTTCAGTGTCCATTCTGGTGTCCATTCAGTGTCCAGTCAGTGTCCAGTCAGTGTTCACTCCAGTGTCCTCTCAGTGTCCATTCCACTGTCCACCCAGTGTCCATTCCAGTGTTCTCTCAGTGTCCACTCAGTGTCCATTCCACTGGCCACTCAGTGTTCAGTCCAGTGTCCACTCAATGTCTGCTCCAGCATCCGTTTCTGTGTCCATTCTGGTGTCCACTCAGTGCCCTATCAGTGTCCATTCATTGTTCACTCAGTGTTCAGTCCAGTGTCTGCTCCAGTGTCCTCTCAGTGTCCATTCCAGTGTCCTCTCAGTGTCCACTCAGTGTCCTCTCAGTGTCCTCTCAGTGTCCATTCAGTGTCCACTCAGTGTTCATTCCAGTGTCCACTCAGTGTCTGCTCCAGCATCCGCTTAGGTGTCCATTATGGTGTCCAGTCAGTGTCCTCTCAGTGTCCTCTCAGTGTCCAGTCAGTGTCCATTTCAGTGTCCACTCAGTGTCTGCTCGTTGTCCACTCCAGTGTCCTCTCAGTGTCCATTCCAGTGTCCTCTCAGTGTTCATTCCAGTGTCCACTCAGTGTCCGCTCCAGTGTCTGCTTCAGCATCCGCTTCAGTGTCCACTCAGTGTCTGCTCCTTGTCTGCTCCAGTGTGCACTCAGTGTCCATTCCAGTGTCCTCCAAGTGTCCATTCCAGTGTCCTCTCGGTGTCCACTCAGTGTCCGCTCTGGTGTCCTGCTGGACTGGCCCTCCCTGCCCCCCTGTCCCTCCAGGCCGTGCTGTCCCTTTGCTGGGGGCACTGGGACAGTTCCTGTCCATGCCGTAACCTCCTACCCCGGCTGCCCTGTGTCCATCCTGGAGAGGTGTCCCCTGCTCCCTGTCACCCCTGGGTGCCCTGTGCCCATCCTGGAGAGGTGTCCCCTGCTCCCTGTCACCCCTGGATGCCCTGTGCCCATCCTGGAGAGGTGTCCCCTGCTCCCTGTCACCCCTGGGTGCCCTGTGCCCATCCTGGAGAGGTGTCCCCTGCTCCCTGTCACCCCTGGATGCCCTGTGCCCATCCTGGAGAGGTGTCCCCTGCTCCCTGTCACCCCTGGGTGCCCTGTGCCCATCCTGGAGAGGTGTCCCCTGCTCCCTGTCACCCCTGGGTGCCCTGTGCCCATCCTGGAGAGGTGTCCCCTGCTCCCTGTCACCCCTGGGTGCCCTGTGCCCATCCTGGAGAGGTGTCCCCCGTTCCCTGTCACCCCTGGGTGCCCTGTGCCCATCCTGGAGAGCTGTCCCCCGTTCCCTGTCACCCCTGGGTGCCCTGTGCCCATCCTGGAGATGTGTCCCCTGCTCCCTTGTCACCCCTGGGTGCCCTGTGCCCATCCTGGAGAGGTGTCCCCTGCTCCCTGTCACCCCTGGGTGCCCCAGCAGCGCCCCGAGCCCAGCCCCGGCTCTTTCCCCTCTCCAGACATCAACGAGTGCGTGAGCCTGCCCGGGACCTGCTCCCCGGGCACCTGCCAGAACCTCGAGGGCTCCTTCCGCTGCATCTGCCCGCCTGGCTACGAGGTGCAGAACGACAACTGCATCGGTAAGGTGGCTCTGTGCCCCCCAGATTGTCATCCGAGGGGCAGGGACACCCCCCAGACCCCCCAATCCTGCTGGAACCGGGCGAGCCCCGCTCTGCTGGGGGTTCTGCCTGCGGGTGTCCAGCCCCCAAACCCCCCTCAGCTTTTGGGGTGACCTGTGGCTGTGTCCCCGCTGCTGCCAGACATCAACGAGTGCGAGGAGGAGCCCAACATTTGCCTGTTCGGGACGTGCACCAACACCCCCGGCAGCTTCCAGTGCGTGTGTCCGCCGGGCTTCGTGCTGTCCGACAACGGGCGCCGCTGCTTCGGTCAGTGCTGGCTCCTGGGCGGGGGGAGAGCGATTCCCGGGGGTCTCCCTGACCCTGGCACGTCCCCATCCTCCCCCAGACACTCGCCAGAGCTTCTGCTTCACTCGCTTCGACAACGGGAAGTGCTCCGTGCCCAAAGCCTTCAACACCACCAAGGCTCGGTGCTGCTGCAGCAAAATGCCCGGGGAGGGGTGGGGAGACCCCTGCGAGCTGTGCCCGCAGGAGGGCAACGGTACGGGGGGACAGGGGGGTGTCACAGGGGAGGGGACAGGGAGGGGGTGTCACAGGGCAGGGGGTGTCACGGGAGAGGGCGTGTCACAGGGCAGGGGGTGTCACAGGGCAGGGGGTGTCACAGGGCAGGGGGTGTCACAGGAGAGGGGACAGGGCAGGGGGTGTCACAGGGCTGTGTCACAGGGGAGGGGGTGTCACAGGGCAGGGGGTGTCACAGGGCAGGGGGTGTCCCCAGAGAGGGGACAGGGCAGGGGGTGTCACAGGAGAGGGGACAGGGGAGGGGGTGTCACAGGGCAGGGGGTGTCACGGGAGAGGGGGTGTCACAGGGCAGAAGGTGTCCCCGGAGAGGGGACAGGGCAGGGGGTGTCACAGGGCAGGGGACAGGAGAGGGGGTGTCACAGGGGAGGGGACAGGGGAGGGGGTGTCACAGGGGAGGGGGTGTCACAGGAGAGGGGACAGGGCAGGGGGTGTCCCCAAGAGAGGGGACAGGGCAGGGGGTGTCACAGGAGAGGGGACAGGGGAGGGGGTGTCACAGGGGAGGGGACAGGGGAGGGGGTGTCACAGGGCAGGGGGTGTCACAGGGCAGGGGGTGTCACAGGGCAGGGGGTGTCCCCAGAGAGGGGACAGGGCAGGGGGTGTCCCCAGGAGAGGGGAGGGGGTGTCCCCGGGGAGGGGACAGGGCAGGGGGTGTCCCCAAGAGAGGGGACAGGGCAGGGGGTGTCCCCAGAGAGACGGGGGTAAGGGATGAGTGAGGGTAAGGGAGAGGGGTGGGAGTGTCCCCATGGATGATGGGTGTGTCCCCATGGATGATGGGTGTGTCCCCAAGGATGATGGGTGTGTCCCCATGGGAACAGTGGCGGGTGTGTCCCCACGGGACTTCCAGAAGCCTCCAGATCCCGTTTGTGTCCCCTCAGCACATCCCATTCCCTGCTCTCTTGCAGTTGCTTTCCAGGAGCTGTGTCCGTACGGCCACGGGGCCATCCCAGGCCCGGGTGACACTCGGGAAGGTGAGGCTGCAGGGAGGGACCAGCACGGGTTTGGGCTGGGGGTTGTTGCTGGAACCCCCCAGACCTGGGCACCCCAAACCCCAAACTGCCCCCCAGGGTTCACCCCTCATCTCTGGAGGGGAACAGCTGAACCTGCTGGGATCACCGGAGCCTCCCCTGTCAGTCCTGAGGGCTCAGGGCTATTTGGGGCTGTTTAAAGCTTTGTTTTCCATTTCCAGACGTGAACGAGTGCTCGGAGAACCTGGGCGTGTGCATCAACGGCGCCTGCATCAACACCGACGGCTCCTTCCGCTGCGAGTGCCCCTTCGGCTACAACCTGGACTACACCGGGGTCAACTGCGTGGGTGAGGCTCTGGGAGGGGCTGGGGGTGCCCTGCTTCATCCTGCTCCCCTCTGCTGCCTCCTGCTCCATCCTGCTGCCTCCTGCTTCATCCTGCTCCCCTCTGCTGCCTCCTGCTCCCTCCTGCTCCCCTCTGCTCCATCCTGCTCCATCCTACTGCATCCTGCTCCCTCCTGCTCCCTCCTGCTCCCCTCTGCTCCCTCCTGCTCCCTCCTGCTCCCCTCTGCTCTGTCCTGCTCCCTCCTCCTCCCTCCTGCTCCCTCCTGCTCCATCCCCCTCCCTCCTGCTCCCTGCTGGTCCCCTCTGCTCCCCTCTGCTCCTTCCTACTCCCTCCTGCTCCCTCCTGCTCCCTCCTGCTCCCTCCTGCTCCCCTCTGCTCCCTCCTGCTCCCTCCTTCTCCATCCCCCTCCCTCCCTGCTCCCCTCTGCTCCCTCCTGCTCCCCTCTGCTCCCTCCTGCTCCCTCCTGCTCCCTCCTCCCTCCAGAGGTGCTGGATCAGTGTCTGTGTGCCGGGAGGGAATCGCTGCTCCCTCGCCCCTTCCCTTCCGTCCCGGTTCTGCTGGGACAGTTTGAGTGCTCTGCCCAGCCCTTCCTCCTCCTCCTCCTCCTGCTCCTCCTCCCGCTCCCGTCACCGCTGCTGTCCCCAGACACGGACGAGTGCTCCATCGGCAATCCCTGCGGCAATGGCACCTGCACCAACGTGGTGGGAGGATTCGAGTGCGCCTGCGACGAGGGCTTCGAGCCTGGGCCCATGATGACCTGTGAAGGTACCGGCCAGGGGACACCTGGGGGACAGTCCCTTCATTGTCACCGTGCTGGGGATCTGGGGGACAGTCCCTTCATTGTCACCATGCTGGGGATCCAAGGGACAATCCCTTCATTGTCACCATGCTGGGGATCTGGGGACACTCTGGTCCCTGCCTGGGGGACACCTGGGGGACAGTCCCTTCATTGTCACCATGCTGGGAATGTGGGGGACAATCCTTTCATTGTCACCGTGCTGGGAATCTGGGGGACAATCCTTTCATTGTCACCATGCTGGAGATCTGGGGGACACCCTGGTCCTTTCCTGGGGGACACCTGGGGGACAATTCCTTTATTAACACCATGCTGGGAATCTGGGGACATCCTGGTCCTTACCTGGGGACAATCCCTTCATTGTCACCCTGCTGGGAATCTGGGGACACCCTGGTCCCTGCCTGGGGGACACCTGGGGGACAATCCCTTCATTGTCACCATGCTGGGAATCTGGGGGACACCTTGATCCCTGCCTGGGGACAATTCCTTCATTGCCACCACACTGGGAATCTGAGGGACCCGCTGGTCCTTTCCTGGGGGACATTCCCTTCATTGTCACCGTGCTGGGAATTCGAGGGACACCCTGGTCCCTTCCTGGGGGACAATCCCTTCATTGTCACCACACTGGGAATCTGGGGACACCCTGATCCTTACCTGGGGACAATCCCTTCATTGTCACCACGCTGGGGATCTGGGGGACAATCCCTTCATTGTCACCATGCTGGGGATCCAAGGGACAATCCCTTCATTGTCACCATGCTGGGGATCCAAGGGACGCCCTGGTCTCTGCGTGGGGACAATCCCTTCATTGTCACCCTGCTGGGAATCCAAGGGACACCCTGGTCCCTTCCTGGGGGACAATCCCTTCATTGTCACCGTACTGGGGATCCAAGGGACAATCCCTTCATTGTCACCATGCTGGAGATCTGGGGGACATTCCCTTCATTGTCACCGTGCTGGGAATCCAAGGGACACCCTGCTCCTTTCCTGGGGGACAATCCCTTCATTGTCACCATGCTGGGAATCTGGGGACACCCTGGTCCCTGCCTGGGGACAATCCCTTCATTGTCACCCTGCTGGGAATCCAAGGGACACCCTGGTCCCTGCCTGGGGGACAAAGCCCTGCTGGGGTGGATGCCCAGGGAGGGTGGATGTCCCCTGGGGAGGGTGGGTGTCCCCTGGGGAGGGCAGCCAGGTGAGTCGTGTCCCCTGGGGAGGGCAGCCAGGTGAGTGGTGTCCCCTGGGGAGGGCAGCCAGGTGAGTGGTGTCCCCTGCTCCCTGCAGACATCAACGAGTGCTCCCTGAACCCGCTGCTCTGCGCCTTCCGCTGCATCAACACCTTCGGCTCCTACGAGTGCACCTGCCCCTCTGGCTACGCCCTGCGGGAGGACAGGAGGATGTGCAGAGGTAAAACCCGCGGTGCAGCCAGCAGGGCACGGCCCAAACTGTCCCCAACCCCTGCACCTGGCCAGGTGGGAGTTCTGTGCTGCCTTTCCTTGGTGTCCTATTGGAATTCTTCCCTGGTGGGGTGGGACCTGCCCTGAGCAGCTGGGGCTGTCCCTGGATCTCTGGGATTATCCCAGGCCAGGCTGGAAGGGGCTTGGAGCAGCCTGGGACAGTGGGAGGTGTCCCTGCCGTGGCAGGGCTGGCGCTGGATGAGTTTCAAATTTCTGTGATGTTTTTTAACCTGGCCCGAGGCTCAGGGATGGATGGGGCAGCGCAGGGGTGGCAGAGCTGGGGCTGGCAGGGCTGGCAGGGCTGGCAGGGCTCTGATGGGTGTCCTTGCAGATCTGGATGAATGTGCAGAGGGGCTGCACGACTGTGAGTCCCGGGGGATGCTCTGCAAGAACCTCATCGGCACCTTCATGTGCATCTGCCCTCCCGGCATGCAGCGGCGGCCCGACGGCGAGGGGTGCACAGGTACAGGGCAGGCTGGGATGGTGAGGGGTGCACAGGTACAGGGCTGATTGGGATGGTGAGGGGTGCACAGGTAACCAGGGCTGATTGGGATGGTGAGGGGTGCACAGGTAACCTGACAGCTGGGATGGTGAGGGGTGCACAGGTACAGGGCAGCTGGGGATGGTGAGGGCTGCACAGGTAACCTGGCAGCTGGGACACACCTGGGGGTGGACAGGGCACACCTGGGCATGGTGAGGGCTGCACAGGTACAGGGCAGCTGGGACACACCTGGGGGTGGTGAGGGATGCACAGGTACAGGGCTGATTGGGATGGTGAGGGGTGCACAGGTAACCTGACAGCTGGGATGGTGAGGGGTGCACAGGTAACCAGGGCTGATTGGGATGGTGAGGGGTGCACAGGTACAGGGCTGATTGGGATGGTGAGGGGTGCACAGGTAACCAGGGCTGATTGGGATGGTGAGGGGTGCACAGGTACAGGGCAGGCTGGGATGGTGAGGGGTGCACAGGTACAGGGCAGGTGGGATGGTGAGGGGTGCACAGGTAACCAGGGCTGATTGGGATGGTGAGGGGTGCACAGGTACAGGGCAGGTTGGGACACACCTGGGGATGGACAGGGCACACCTGGGCAGGGTGAGGGGTGCACAGGTACAGGACAGCTGGGGATGGACAGGGCTGCACAGGTAACCAGGGCAGCTGGGACACACCTGGGGATGGTGGATGTTCTCCCTGGGGCTGGTGGATGTTCTCCCCGGGGCTGGTGGATGTTTGTTTTCCCCAGGGCTGGTGGATGTTCTCCCCAGTTCTGGTGGATGTTTTCCCCAGGGCAGGTGGATGTTCTCCCCAGGGCTGGTGGATATTTTTCCCTTGGGCTGGTGGATGTTTTCCCCTGAACTGGTGGATGTTTGTTTTCCCCAGGGCTGGTGGATGTTTGTTTTCCCCAGGGCTGGTGGATGTTTTCTCTTGAACTGGTGGATGTTTTCCCCAGGACTGGTGGATGTTCTCCCCAGTTCTGGTGGATGTTTTCCCCAGTTCTGGTGGATGTTCTCCCCAGGACTGGTGGATATTTTCCCCTGAACTGGTGGATGTTTGTTTTCCCCTGAGCTGGTGGAGGTTCCTCCCATCTGCCCAAATACACAAAAAGGGACCCTCGGGGGCTCCTTGAGGAGCGAGTGGGGATTTGGGGCATTTGGGGAGGTGCATGCCTGGCCTCAGCAGGGCTGTGTGTGGCTCCTCCCTGGCAGATGAGAACGAGTGCAGGACCAAGCCCGGGATCTGCCCCAACGGGCGCTGCGTGAACACGGCCGGGAGTTATCGCTGCGACTGCAACGAGGGCTTCGAGGCGTCGGCCTCGGGCACGGAGTGCATCGGTAACGCCAGCCTGGGGAGGGCAGGGGGCTGTAATGCCAGCCTGGGGAGGGCAGGGGGCTCAGAGAGGGGGGCAGGACTGGGGAGTGGCTGTAACGCCAGCCTGGGGAGGGCAGGGGGCTGTAATGCCAGCCTGGGGAGGGCAGGGGGCTGTAACGCCAGCCTGGGGAGGGCAGGGGGCTGTAATGCCAGCCTGGGGAGGGCAGGGGGCTGTAATGCCAGCCTGGGGAGGGCAGGGGGCTCAGAGAGGAGGGCAGGACAGGGGAATGGCTGTAACGCTGCTCTGGGGAGGGCAGGGGGCTGTAATGCCAGCCTGGGGAGGGCAGGGGGCTGTAATGCCAGCCTGGGGAGGGCAGGGGGCTGTAATGCCAACCTGGGGAGGGCAGGGGGCTCAGAGAGGGGGGCAGGACGGGGGAATGGCTGCTGTCCAGCTTTTGGGATACTGGGGAGGAATTGTTCCCTGGGAGGGCGGCACAGGGTGCCCAGAGCGGCTGTGGCTGCCCCTGGATGTGTCCAGGGTCAGGTTGGATGGGGGTTGGAGCAGTGGGAGATGTCCCTGCCATGGCCACTGAGTGGGGTTTAAGGTCCCTCCAACCCAACCCATCCTGGGATTCCTCACTCCTGAGCAGCAAAGTTGTCAGGGCATCACCTTTATCCAACCTGGCACCTCCTGCTGCACCCTCCGGTGCTGGCGCTGCCTCAGCCCCTGCATTTGTGTCCCTCTGTGTGCCCAGACACCCGCCAGGGCTTCTGCTTCACCGAGGTGCTGCAGACCATGTGCCAGATGTCCTCCACCAACCGCAACCTGGTGACCAAGTCCGAGTGCTGCTGCAACAGCGGGCGCAGCTGGGGCCCGCAGTGCGAGCTCTGCCCCCTGCCCGGCACTGCCCACTACAAGAAGATGTGTCCCCACGGCCCTGGCTACTCCACGGATGGCAGAGGTGGGTGGGGCACGGGACAATCCCCCTGGAGCAGGCAGGGAGCCTCTGCAATGCTCCCCGAGCATGGAGATTGGATCTGTGGGAGGATCCAGCCTGTCCTGGTGTTGTGGGGTGAGGGGGAGCCTCAGCCCTGCCTTAGCCTTGGATTTCTGTGTTTAATTTTATGGAATCCTTCTGGTCTTTGAGGTCTCAGGATGGTGGATGAGGTCTGTTATGAAATGAGTTATTTACTGACAGAGATAGCAGGTGAAAGATCTTAATCAGAATTACTTATTGCACAGTGTGAGATGGAAAGAGCTGCTGGTGGATTACAGCAGGACAGAAACTGTGCAGATACCGAGGTGCTAAAGCTGGCAAAGGAAACAGGATTGATCAGGAAATGATGATAATGAACAGAACCCTTCACTCCACCCTGCTTGGGGAGAAGCCCCACACATTTCCAGGGAGCTGCAGCAAATTTCTGCTTTGGGAAAGTTCAGCCAGAATTCCAGTTTATCTTTGCAGCTCCCACTTGGACAGGGGGTGTTTATTTAAACTCTGAGACACTTATCCTGTTTATGTGATACCAGATAAGCTTTTTTTGGGGGGGCTGAGCACTGACAGCTCCTCCCTCCCTCCCTGCACAGACATCGACGAGTGCAAGGTGCTGCCCAACCTGTGCAGGAACGGGCAGTGCATCAACAGCATCGGCTCCTTCCGCTGCCACTGCCGCCTGGGCTACACCCCCGACATCACAGGCACCGCCTGCCAGGGTGAGCCGAGCCCCTGCTCCGCCCCAGCATCCTCAGCCCCAGCATCCTCAGCCTTCCCCTGCTCAGCCCCAGCATCCTCAGCTCCTCCTGCTCAGCCCCAGCATCCTCAGCCTCCCCTGCTCAGCCCCAGCATCCTCAGCCCCAGCATCCTCAGCCTCCCCTGCTCAGCCCCAGCATCCTCAGCCTCCCCCAGCTCAGCCCCAGCATCCTCAGCTCCTCCTGCTCAGCCCCAGCATCCTCAGCCTCCCCTGCTCAGCCTCAGCATCCTCAGCCCCAGCATCCTCAGCCTTCCCCTGCTGAGCCCCAGCATCCTCAGCCCCAGCATCCTCAGCCCCAGCATCCTCAGCCTTCTCCTGCTCAGCCCCAGCATCCTCAGCCCCAGCATCCTCAGCCTCCCCTGCTCAGCCCCAGCATCCTCACACTCCCCCAGCTCAGCCCCAGCATCCTCAGCCTCCCCCTGCTCAGCCCCAGCATCCTCAGCTCCTCCTGCTCAGCCCCAACATCCTCAGCCTCCCCTGCTCAGCCCCAGCATCCTCACACTCCCCCTGCTCAACCCCAGCATCCTCACACTCCCCCTGCTCAACCCCAGCATCCTCAGAGTCCCCTGCTCAGCCCCAGCATCCTCAGCCCCAGCATCCTCAGCCTCCCCTGCTCAGCCCCAGCATCCTCACACTCCCCCTGCTCAGCCCCAGCATCCTCAGTTTCCCTTCCCCGGGGTTTAACCCAGCCCCAAGCCCGCCCTGCCCTCGGGGAGCTGCGGGTCCGTGCGGGCTCCGGGTGCCCCACACCTCTGAGCCTTTGTGGAATTCCTTAAACACGAGTTCTTTGTCTTCCCTGAGCCCAGGACTGCGATCCTGAGCTGAAATCTGGGAGCTCCCAGCCCAGCCCCAGCAGCACAGCTGGTTCCACCCAGCTGGGAGTCCAGATGTTGGCCACAAAGGCACCTCTGGAATCGCAGCTCTCTCTCTCTCATCAGATTTGAGCTCCTCCAAACCCGTGGCTCTGCTCACTCTTCCTGGGGAGGGAAAATGGGGATAAACATCTCCAGGAGTGCCAGAACCCACGGGGATATCTCACCCCTGAGCCACAAAATTTGGTGTCACCCTGTTCAGGAGTGGGCTGGGACCTCCAAGGGGTGGAGGGGACCCAACCTGACGTGTTTTGTCCCCTGGGGTGCAGATCTGGACGAGTGCAACCAGTCCCCAAAGCCCTGCAACTTCATCTGCAAGAACACCGAGGGCAGCTACCAGTGCTCGTGCCCCCGGGGGTACGTCCTGCAGGAGGACGGCAAAATCTGCAAAGGTACAGAGCCAGGGGACAGCAGGGACCTGCCACCCCTGCCAGCTGGGGACAGGGGACAGGGGACAGGGGACAGGGGACAGGGCAGCCACACAGGGGAAATGTCAGCAGAGAGGGGTGGGGAGAGGGGCCACGCTGGGCTGGTGGGTGTGACACTGCAAGTGTGACATTGCAGGTGTGACATTGCAGGTGTGACAGTGCAGGTGTGACACTCAGGTGTGACACTGCAGGTGTGACAGTGCGGGTGTGAAAGTGCAGGTGTGACACTCAGGTGTGACAGTGCAGGTGTGACAGTGCAGGTGTGACACTCAGGTGTGACAGTGCAGGTGTGACACTGCGGGTGTGACAGTGCAGGTGTGACAGTGCAGGTGTGACACTCAGGTGTAACACTCAGGTGTGACATTGCAGGTGTGACATTGCAGGTGTAACACTCAGGTGTGACAGTGTGGGTGTGACATTGCAGGTGTGACATTGCAGGTGTGACAGTGCAGGTGTGACATTGCAGGTGTGACACTCAGGTGTGACACTGCAGGTGTGACATTGCAGGTGTGACATTGCAGGTGTGACAGTGCAGGTGTGACACTCCAGGTGTGACACTGCAGGTGTGACACTCAGGTGTGACACTCAGGTGTGACATTGCAGGTGTGACAGTGCAGGTGTGACACTCAGGTGTGACAGTGCAGGTGTGACACTCAGGGGAAAACGCTCCTGGTCCTTTCCTGGAGGCTGCAGAGCACGGCCTGAGCTCAGGGAGCTGCATGTCCTGACACTGTCACTGTCACCAGCCAGGCTGGGCTGAGCCTGGCACTGTCACTGTCACCAATTCAGGCTGTGCCTGGCACTGTCACTGTCACCATTCAGGTTGTCACTGTCACTGTCACCATCCAGGCTGTGCCTGGCACTGTCACTGTCACCAGCCAGGCTGTGCCTGGCACTGTCACTGTCACCATCCAGGCTGTCACTGTCACTGTCACCATTCAGGCTGTGCCTGGCACTGTCACTGTCACCATCCAGGCTGTCACTGTCACTGTCACCATCCAGGCTGTCACTGTCACTGTCACCAGCCAGGCTGTCACTGTCACTGTCACCGTCACCAGCCATTCTAGGCTGTCCCCACCTCCCCCAGTGCTGGGGCAGTGTGAGGAGCCTGGCCTGAGGAGGTGGGAGAGCCTCAGGGGCTCTCTGGGATTTGTGAAGAGCAGGAGAGGCAGGAAAACATCTCTGCACCCCCAGATGTGTCTGTGTTACCCTGAGGTGGGGAGAGGTTTGTTTTTCTCCTGTGAGCACTTCAGGGATGCTCCTGGGGCTGGCTCTGTGCAGCCACGGGGACACTGAGGTGTCACAGCCTCAGTGGGACAAACTGAGAGCTTTTCCTTGTCCCTTCAGACCTGGATGAGTGTTCCACCAAGCAGCACAACTGCCAGTTCCTCTGTGTCAACGTCATCGGGAGCTTCAACTGCAAGTGTCCCCCTGGCTTCACCCAGCACCACTCGTCCTGCATTGGTGAGTGACAATTCCTGCCCTGCTCGTCCCCACGGAGCAGCTCTGCCTCAGGAGAGGCTCCCCAGCCCCCAGACTCTGCCTCTGGAGCCCCCCTGCCCCTCTGCATCACCTCCATCGACCCTCTGCTGCTTTGGGCTCAGTCCCTCCATCCCAGCTGGTCACAGGGCCAGGGTGGAATTGCATTGGTCAGGAGTGGAATTCCAGTGGTCAGGGGTGGAATTCCAGTGGTCAGGGATGGATTTCCAGGTGGACAGAGATGGATTTCCATTGGTCAGGGGTGGGTTTCCATTGGTCAGGGATGGGTTTCCAGGTGGTCAGGGGTGGATTTCCAGTGGTCAGGGGTGGATTTCCAGTGGTCAGGATGGATTTCCAGTGGTCAGGGATGGATTTCCAGTGGTCAGGGATGGATTTCCAGTGGTCAGGGGTGGATTTCCATTGGTCAGGGGTGGATTTCCATTGGTCAGGGTGGATTTCCAGTGGTCAGGGGTGGGTTTCCAGTGGTCAGGAATGGATTTCCAGGTGCTATAGGATGGGTTTCCAGTGGTCAGGGGTGGGTTTCCAGTGGTCAGGAATGGATTTCCAGGTGCTATAGGATGGGTTTCCAGTGGTCAGGGTTGGATTTCCATTGGTCAGGGATGGATTTCCAGTGATCAGGGGTGGATTTCCAGTGGTCAGGGGTGGATTTCCATTGGTCAGGGATGGGTTTCCAGTGGTCAGGGATGGATTTCCATTGGTCAGGGGTGGATTTCCAGTGGTCAGGGGTGGATTTCCAGTGGTCTGGGATGGATTTCCAGTGGTCAGGGATGGATTTCCATTGGTCAGGGGTGGGTTTCCAGTGGTCAGGGATGGATTTCCATTGGTCAGGGTGGAATTCCATTGGTCAGGGGTGGATTTCCTGTGGTCAGGATGGATTTCCAGGTGGTCAAGGTGGGTTTCCAGGTGGCCAGGGTGGGTTTCCAGGTGGCCACAAGCCCCTCGTGGTGTTTTGCAGACAACAACGAGTGCACAGCTCAGCCCTCCCTGTGTGGAGCCAAGGGGCAGTGCCTGAACACCCCGGGCAGCTACAACTGCGAGTGCCAGAAGGGATTTTCCCTGGACAGCTCCGGGGTCAACTGCGAAGGTGGGGCTGGGATCTGGGGCTGATTCCCTGGGGAGGAGCTCAGGGAGGCTCTGGAGAGATGGGGAATTCAGGGAATGTTTGGACAATGCTCCAGGGCTGGGGGGAATTGTTGGGGTGGCTGGGGTTGGGTTGGATGATCCGTGGGGAAGGGAATGGTCCCAAATTCCACCAGGAGAGATCTCAGCGTGAGCCAGGACAGGGGACCAGGGACAGGGACAGGGGACAGGGGAGTGGGACAAGGGACAGGGGACATTGTCTCACTCCCAGTGTGTCCCTGAGCCCAGGACAGGGGACAGGGACAGGGGACAGGGACAGGGGACAGTGCCTCATTCCCTGTGTGTCCCTGAGTCTGGGACAGGGGACAGGGAGAGGGGACAGGGGACAGGGACAGGGGACTG
Source organism: Catharus ustulatus (assembly GCF_009819885.2). Taxonomy (NCBI): domain Eukaryota; kingdom Metazoa; phylum Chordata; class Aves; order Passeriformes; family Turdidae; genus Catharus; species Catharus ustulatus. The sequence continues at coordinate 1,038,299 of NC_046249.1, read as the reverse complement.
TGCCTCACTCCCTGTGTGTCCCTGAGCCCAGGACAGGGACAGGGGACAGGGACAGGGACAGGGGACATTGTCTCATTCCCTGTGTGTCCCTGAGCCCAGGACAGGGGACAGGGGACAGTGTCTCATTCCCCGTGTGTCCCTGAGCCCAGGACAGGGACAGGGGACAGGGACAGGGACAGGGGACAGTGCCTCACTCCCTGTGTGTCCCTGAGCCTGGGACAGGGGACAGGGGACAGGGGACAGGGGACATTGCCTCGCTCTCTGTGTGTCCCTGAGCCCAGGAGAGGGGACAGGGGACAGGGGACAGGGGACAGGGGACAGTGCCTCATTCCCTGTGTGTCCCTGAGCCCAGGACCGGGACAGGGGACAGGGACAGAGGACAGTGCCTCACTCCCCGTGTGCCCCTGAGCCCAGGACAGGGGACAGGGACAGGGGACAGTGCCTCACTCCCGTGTGTCCCTGAGCCCAGGACAGGGGACAGGGGACAGGGGACAGGGGACAGGGGACAGTGCCTCACTCCCAGTGTATCCCTGAGCCTGGGACAGGGGACAGGGTCAAGGACAGGGACAGGGGACTGTGCCTTGCTCCCTGTGTGTCCCTGAGCCTGGGACAGGGCACAGGGGACAGGGACAGGGGACAGTGTCTCACTCCCCGTGTGTCCCTGAGCCCAGGACAGGGGACAGGGGACAGGGCACTGTACCTTGCTCCCTGTGTGTCCCTGAGCCCAGGACAGGGGACAGGGACAGGGGACAGGGGACAGTGCCTCACTCCCTGTGTGTCCCTGAGCCTGGGACAGGGGACAGGGGACAGGGACAGGGGACAGGTGACAGTGCCTCACTCCCCGTGTCCCCCGGTGCAGATGTGGACGAGTGTGACGGGAACCACCGGTGCCAGCACGGCTGCCAGAACGTGCTCGGGGGTTATCGCTGCGGCTGCCCCCAGGGCTACGTGCAGCACTACCAGTGGAACCAGTGCGTGGGTGAGTGGGGACACTGGGGGGGTCCCATGGCTGGGGGAGGGGTCCCTTGGCTGGGGAGGGGTCCCTTTGGCTGGGGGTGCATCCTGTACCTGTGGGATGCATTCTGTGGGGTGTACCCTGCACCTATGGGGTGTACCCGGTACCTATGGGGTGCATCCTGTACCTGTGGGATACATCCTGGACCTATGGGATGTACCCTGTACCTATGGGGTGTATCCTGTATCTGTGGGGTGTATCCTGTACCTGTGAGAGGGATCCCATAGCTTTGTGGTGTACCCTGCACCTGTGGGGTGTATTTTGTACCTATGGGGAGTATCCTCTACCTGTGGGATGTGTCCTGTACCTGTGGGAGGGATCCCATACCTGTGGGGTGTATCCTGTACACCTGGGATGCACCCTGTACCTGTGGGGTGAATTCTGTACCTGTGGGGTGTACCCTGCAGCTGTGGGGTGTACTCTGTACCTATGGGATACATTCTGTGGGGTGCATCCTGTACTTATGGGGTGTATTTTGTACCTGTGGGGTGTATCCTGTACCTGTGGGAGGGATCCCATACCTTTGTGGTGTACCCTGCACCTGTGGGGTGTATCCTGTATCTGTGGGGTGTGTCCTGTACCTGTGGGGTGTATTCTGTACCTATGGGATGCATTCTGCACCTGTGGGGTGTATCCTGTACCTATGGGGTGTACTCTGTATCTGTGGGGTGTATTTTTTACCTGTGGGGTGTACCCTGTACCTGTGGGGTGTATCCTGTACCTGTGGGGTGTATTCTGTACCTATGGGATGCATTCTGTACCTGTGGGATGTATTCTGTACCTGTGGGAGGGATCCTGGACCTATGGGATGTATCCTGTACCTATGGGGTGTATCCTGTAGCTATGGGGTGTATTTTGTACCTATGGGGAGTATCCTCTACCTGTGGGGTGTGTCCTGTACTTGTGGGAGGGATCCCAAAGCTTTGTGGTGTATCCTGTACAGCTGGGGTGCACCCTCTACCTGTGGGGTGAATTCTGTACCTGTGGTATGCATTCTGTACCTATGGGAGTTACCCTGTACCTCTGGGGTGTATCCTGTACCTGTGGGGTGTATCCTGTACCTGTGGGGTGTATTTTATACCTGTGGGGTGTATCCTGCACCTGTGGGATGTACCCTCTACCTATGGGGTGTACTCTGTACCTGTGGGCTGTACCCTACACCTATGGGATGCATCCTGTACCTGTGGGGTGTACCCTGCACCTGTGGGAGTTACCCTGCACCTGTAGGATGTACCCTGCACCTATGGGATGTATCCTGCACCTGTGGGATGCATTCTGTACCTGTGGGGTGTATTTTTTACCTGTGGGGTGTACCCTGTACCTATGGGATGCATTCTGTGGGATGTACCCTGTACCTGTGGGGTGTATCCTGTACCTGTGGGGTGTATCCTGTACCTATGGGGTGTACCCTGCACCTGTGGGGTGTACCCCGCAGCTGTGGGGTGTACTCTGTACCTGTGGGAGGGATCCCATACCTTTGTGGTGTACCCTGTACCTGTAGGATGTGTCTTGCACCTGTGGGGTGCATTCTGTACCTGTGGGGTGTATCCTGCACCTGTTCCCTGTCCCCTGTCCCTTTGCACGCATCCTGCACCTCTGGGGTGTACCCTGCACCTATGGGATGTACCCTGCACCTATGGGATGTACCCTGCACCTATGGGATGTATCCTGTACCTGTGGGATGTGTCTTATACCTGTGGGGTGCATTCTGTACCTGTGGGGTGCATCCTGCACCTATGGGATGTACCCTGCACCTGTGGGGTGAACCCTGTACCTGTGGGACACCCCCTGACCCCCTGACCCCACCACCCCCCCCCTGCAGACGAGAACGAGTGCTCCAGCCCCTCAGCCTGCGGCTCTGCCTCCTGCTACAACACCCTGGGCAGCTTCAAGTGCGTCTGTCCCTCGGGCTTCGACTTCGACCAGGCCTTCGGGGGCTGCCAGGACGTGGACGAGTGCTCGGCCGGGGGCAGCCCCTGCAGCTACGGCTGCTCCAACACCGACGGCGGCTACCTGTGCGGCTGTCCTGGGGGCTACTTCAGGGCTGGCCAGGGGTGAGAGCGCCGGCTGGCCGGGGAGGGAGGGAGGGAGGGAGGGAGGGAGGGAGGGAGGGAGGGCAGTGAGGGGAGGCTGCTGCTGCCCCTGCCGGTGTGGCTGGTGCTGCCCCTGCCGGCGTGGTGCTGCTCTGTTGGGCAGGGTTTGGGGGTGGGGATGTTTACTGTGGGTTTGTGGGTGGGGACATTTCCCTTGGGTCTGTGGATGGGGACATCTCCTGTGGGCTCACGGATGGGGACATTTCCCTTGGGCTCATGGAAGGTGACATTTCCCTTGGGTCCATTGATGGTGACATTTTGGGTCCATGGATGGGGACATTTCCCTTGTTCCATGAGTGGAGACATTTCCTGTGGGTTTGTGGCTGGGGACATTTCCGTTGGGTTCATGAATGAGGACATTTCCTATGGGTCCATGGGTAGTGACATTTCCCTTGTTCCATGGGTAGTGACATTTCCTGTGAGTCCATGGAAGGTGACATTTCCCTTGTTCCATGGATGGGGACATTTCCTGTGGGTCCATGGATGGGGACATCTCGCTTGGGTCCATGGAAAGTGACATTTTCCTTGGCTCCATGGATGGGGACATCTCCCTTGGGTCCATGGGTGGTGACATTTTGGGTCCATGGATGGTGACATTTCTCTTGGGTCCATGGATGGGGACATCTCCCTTGGGTCCATGGGTGGTGACATTTTGAGTCCATGGATGGGGACATTTCCCTTGGTCCATGGATGGTGACATTTTGGGTCCCTGGAAGATGACATTTCCCTTGTTCCATGGAAGGTGACAGTTCCCTTGTTCCATTGATGGGGACATTTCCCGTGGGTCCATGGGTGGTGACATTTTGGGTCCATGGAAGGTGACATTTCCCTTGGATCCATGAGTGGTGACATTTCCCTTGTTCCATGAATGGTGACATTTCCCGTGGGTCCCTGGCTCTGAGCTGGCTCTCTCTGCTCTCCTCCCAGCCACTGCATTTCTGGTTTGGGATTTGGGAAGGGTCCCTACCTGCCTGCTCCCCAGGAGGAGGACGAGGACAACCTGCTGTCCCCTGACACCTGCTACGAGTGCAAGATCAACGGGTACCCCAAGAGGGGCCGGCAGCGGCGCAGCGTCAACGGCACCGAGGGGCAGCAGGTGAGAAATTGGGGCATGGAGGGACAGCAGGGGAGAGATGAGGGCATGGAGGGACAGCAGGGGAGAAATCGGGGCATGGACGGACAGCAGGTGAGAGATGAGGGCATGGAGGGACACTAGGGGAGAGATGAGGGCACCAGGTGAGAAATTGGGATGTGGAGGGACAGCAGGTGAGAAATCGGGGCATGGAGGGGCACCAGGTGAGAAATGCAGGCACCCTGGAGGGGCTGACTTTCTCTAAATCAAACCCACCTTCCTCTTCCCCTGATCTTTCCTTGATTTGGGGCTGAATTTTCCTAAACCAAACCCAGCTTCATCTGAGCTTTAAATTATTTGGGGCTGAATTTTCCTACATCAAACCCACCTTCCCTTGATTTGGGGCTGAATTCCCCAAACCAAACCCTTGTTCCCCTTCCCCTAATCTTCCCCTGATCTTTCCTTGATTTGGGACTGAATTCCCCAAACCAACCCCCCATTCCCCTTCCCCTGATTTGGGGCTGAATTCCCCAAACCAAACCCCTGTCCCCTTTCCCCTGATTTGGGACTGAATTCCCCAAACCAAACCCTTGTTCCCTTTCCCCTGATCTTCCCCTGATCTTTTCTTGATTTGGGGCTGAGTTCCCCCAAACCAAACCCTTGTTTCCCTTCCCCTGATTTGGGGCTGAGTTCCCCCAAACCAAACCCACCTACCCCTGAGCTTTAAATTGTTTGGGGCTGAATTCCCCAAACCAAACCCTTGTTCCCTTTCCCCTGATCTTCCCCTGATCTTTCCTTGATTTGGGGCTGAATCCCCCAAACCAAACCCTTGTTCCCTTTCCCTGATTTAGGACTGAATTCCCTCAAACCAAACCCACCTACCCCTGAGCTTTAAATTATTTTGAGCTGAATTCCCCAAACCAAACCCTTGTTTCCCTTCACCTGATTTGGGGCTGAGTTCCCCCAAACCAAACCCCCATTTCCCTGATTTGGGGCTGAGTTCCCCCAAACCAAACCCACCTACCCCTGATCTTTAAATTATTTGGAGCCAAATTCCCCAAACCAAACCCTTGTTCCCTTTCCCCTAATCGTCCCCTGATCTTTCCTTGATTTGGGGCTGAGTTCCCCCAAACCAAACCCACCTACTCCTGAGCTTTAAATTGTTTTGAGCTGAATTCCCTAAACCAAACCCCCATTCCCATTCCCCTGATCTTTCCTTGATTTGGAGCTGAATTCCCCAAACCAAACCCTCGTTCCTCTTCCCCTGATTTGGGGCTGAATCCCCCAAACCAAACCCCCATTCCCCTTCCCCTGATTTGGGGCTGAATTCCCCAAACCAAACCCTTGTTCCCCTTCCCCTGATTTGGGGCTAAATTCCCCCAAACCAAACCCCCATTTCCCTGATTTGGGGCTGAATTCCCCCAAACCAAACCCTTGTTCCCTTTCCCCTTATCCTTCCCTGATCTTCCCCTGATTTGGGACTGAATTCCCCGAACCAAACCCCCGTTCCCCTTCCCTTGATTTGGGGCTGAATTCCCCCAAACCAAACCCACTTTCCCCTGAGCTTTAAATTATTTGGAGCTGAATTCCCCAAACCAAACCCTTGTTCCCTTTCCCCTGATCTTCCCCTGATCTTTCCTTGATTTGGGGCTGAATCCCCCAAACCAACCCCCCATTCCCCTTCCCCTGATTTGGGGCTGAATTCCCCAAACCAAACCCACCTACCCCTGAGCTTTGAATTATTTGGGGCTGAATTCCCCAAACCAAACCCCTGTTCCCCTTCCCCTGATCTTCCCTTGATTTGGGTCTGAATTCCCCAAACCAAACCCTTGTTCCCTTTCCCATAATCTTTCCCTGATCTTTCCTTGAGTTGGAGCTGAATTCCCCAAACCAAACCCACCTACCCCTGATCTTTAAATTATTTGGAGCTGAATTCCCCAAACCAAACCCTTGTTCCCTTTCCCCTGATCTTCCCCTGATCTTTAAATTATTTGGGGCTGAATTCCCCAAACCAAACCCTTGTTTCCCTTTCCCTGATTTGGGGCTGAATTCCCCCAAACCAACCCCCCATTCCCCTTCCCCCTGAGCTCCCCCTAACCCCCCTAACCCCTCTCCCATCCCCAGCAGGACCAGGCTGTGAATTTGGCCAGCATGGACGTGGAGACGCCGCTGTCCATGACGCTGAACCTGTCGGAGCTGGCGCACAGGGAGCACATCCTGGAGCTGCTGCCGGCGCTGGAGCCGCTGGAGAACCGCGTGCGCTACACCATAGCGCAGGGCAACGAGGAGGGGCTCTTCAGGATCCACCACAAGGAAGGGCTCAGCTTCCTGCACCTGGGCCGCAAGAAAATCCTGCCGGGCACCTACGTGCTGGAGATCGTCAGCGTGGCGCTGCCCCGCCGCAGGGAACTGCACAAACTCGAGGCCAACAACCACCTCGACTACTTGGCGGGGGAGCTGGGCCAGGCACTGAGGATGAAGCTGCAGCTCCAGCTCTACTAAAGCCACCAGAGACCCCCCCAGTCCCACCCCTGCCACCCACCCCGGCAACAGCAACGGGCTCCTCTCCTGCCAGCGCGGCCACCAACGCCAGGACAGCCTGGGGAAGGGTCCCTGTGGGGTCAGCCATGGGAAATGCTCCTCTGGGATCAACCATGGGAAATTTTCCTGTGGGATCAACCACAGCCATGGGAAATGCTCCTTTGGGATCAACCACGGCCATGGGAAGTGCTCCTCTGGGATCAGCCACGGGAAATGTCCTGCTGGGATCAGCCACTGCCAGGACAGCCTGGGGAAGGGTCTCTCTGGGATCAACCACAGCCATGGGAAATGCTCCTCTGGGATCAGCCTTGGGAAATGCTCCTCTGGGATCAGCCACAGCCACGGGAAATGTCCTGCTGGGATCAGCCATGGGAAATGTCCCTCTGGGATGGGCCACAACAGGGACAGCCATGGGAAATGTCCCTCTGGGATCAGCCTCGGGAAATGCTCCTCTGGGATCAGCCATAGATACAGGAAATGTCCCTGTGGGATCAGCCACAGCCACGGGAAATGTCCTGCTGGGATCAGCCATGGGAAATGCTCCTCTAGGATCAACCATAGCCATGGGAAATGTCCTGCTTGGATCAACCACAGGAAATGTCCCTTTGGGACCAGCCACAGCCATGGGAAGTGTCCCTGTGGGATCAAAGGTGCTGAGTCATTCTCAGAGTAAAAGGTGCTCATTCCTGGGATAAAATGTGCTGATTCCCTGGATAAAAGGTGCTCAATTCCCAGGATAACGGTGCTCACTAATTCCCGGGATAACCGTGCCCATTCCCGGGATAACGGTGCTAATTCCTGGGATAACCATGCCCATTAATTCCCGGGATAACCATGCCCATTCCCAGGATAAAGGTGCTCACTAATTCCCAGGATAACCGTGCCCATTCCCGGGATAAAGGTGCTCGTTAATTCCCGGGATAACCGTGCCCATTCCCGGGATAACCGTGCCCATTCCCACGGAATTCCCGGGAAAATGGTGCTCATTAATTCCCGGGATAACCGTGCCCATTCCCAGGGAATTCCTGGGATAACCGTGCTCACTAATTCCCGGGATAACCGTGCCCATTAAATCCCGGGATAACCGTGCCCATTCCCAGGCAATTCCCGGGATAACCGTGCTCATTAATTCCCGGGATAACCGTGCCCATTCCCATGGAATTCCCGGGATAACCGTGCCCATTCCCAGGATAAAGGTGCTCATTATTTCCCGGGATAACGGTGCTCATTCCCACGGAATTCCCGGGATAACCGTGCCCATTCCCGGGATAACCGTGCCCATTCCCAGGGAATTCCCGGGATAACCGTGCCCATTAAATCCCGGGATAAAGGTGCTCATTAATTCCCGGGATTTCCCGGGATAACGGTGCCCATTCCCAGGGAATTCCCGCTCCCTCCTGCCCGGCCCGAGCCGTTCCGCGCTGTCTCCGTGCACCCTCCCGTATTTATGCAAAACCACCAAAGGAATTCTGGCCGGTGCTGGCAGGAGAGCATTCCTGTAACCTGGCGTTTTTGGAGGGGTGGGAATTCTCCTGCTTCCCTGCAGGGGTGGGGGATGTGTGTGTTTACTGTACGGGGTCCAGGCAAACTTGAAAACTCTTCAAAGCAGCTCCAGACTCTGGATTTTACAAGAGTCCCAGAGCTTGTGACAGGATGGGTGGCCTGATGTTTGGGATTGTTTTTTTTGTTTTGGTTTTTTTTTATTATTATTTTTGGTTTGGTTGGTTTTTGTTTTGTTTTGTTTTATTTTTGTTTTTTTTCAACAGGTGCTTTTTTTTAAAAAAAAGAAACCAAAATCCAAAAAGTATTAATAATAATAATAATAAATTAGCAGAGCTGGGTTTGTGTGTGTGTGTTGAGCCAAAGTTTCAAAGCTCAAGGTTTCCTCTCCTCCTCTCTGGTGTGGTGTTTTGGTTCGGTTTTTTTTATTTTTTATTTTTTTTTATATTGCCATTTCTTGCTGGTTGATTTTTTTGGGGGGAAACGTTGAAACCCCAAAGCTGTGCCCCTTGTCCCGCACTGAGAGGTGGCTCTTTGTGGAATTCCTTTTTTTTGTATCAGAAGCAACGGCAACAATAAAATTATTTTGGGTTAAGCTGGGCCGAGTGTTTGTGTTGGGGCAGCTCCAGGGATATTCCCGGGATTGGGAAACAACTCCCGGATCCAGCGCTGAGCCCGGGGCCAGCAGAGGGCGGGAGGGGACAGAGAGAGGGGACAGGACAGGGAGAGAGGGGACAGAGAGAGGGGACAGAGAGAGGGGACAGGACAGAGAGAGGGGACAGAGAGAGGGGACAGAGAGAGGGGACAGGACAGGAGAGAGGGCACAGAGAGAGGGGACAGAGAGAGGGGACAGAGAGAGGGGACAGGACAGAGAGAGGGGACAGAGAGAGGGGACAGAGAGAGGGGACAGGACAGGAGAGAGGGCACAGAGAGAGGGGACAGAGAGAGGGGACAGGACAGGGAGAGGGGACAGGACACGGAGAGGGAGGGGACAACACCGGGAGAGAGGGGACAGGACAGAGAGAGGGGACAGAGCCGGGAGAGAGGGACAGGACAGAGAGAGGGGACAGGACAGAGAGAGGGGACAGAGAGAGGGGACAGGACAGAGAGAGGGGACAGAGAGAGGGGACAGGACTGGGAGAGAGGGGACAGGACACGGAGAGAGGGGACAGGACAGGGAGAGAGGGGACAGAGAGAGGGGACAGGACAGGAGAGAGGGGACAGAGAGAGGGGACAGAGAGAGGGGACAGGACTGGGAGAGAGGGGACAGGACAGGGAGAGGGGACAGGACTGGGAGAGAGGGGAAAGGACACGGAGAGAGAGGGGACAGGACAGGGAGAGGGGGCAGGACAGAGAGAGGGGACAGAGAGAGGGGACAGAGCCAGGAGAGAGGGGACAGGACTGGGAGAGAGGGACAGAACAGGAGAGAGGGGACAGAGTCGGGAGAGAGGGGATTTGTGTGGGACAGGAGGAGGCCGGGCTGGGTCCCCGTGTCCCCGTGGTCACTCCGGGTTTTGTGTCCCCGCGGTCACTCCCGATTTTGGGTCCCGTCCCCTCCCGGACGCGTCACAGAGCGCAGCAGGAGCCGGCTGGGGTTGGCACGGTGCGGCTTTATTTCCATGGAGGGGTGACATTGTCCCCCCGGGGCTCAAATCCCTTCCACAAACCCTCCCTGCTCCACAAACCCTCCCTGCTCCACAAACCCTCCCTGCTCCACAAACCCTCCCTGCTGCCCTCTGCTCGCCCTTTGGCCACCTGCAGAGCCCGGGCAGAGCCGGGACAGCCCCGCTGGGCACGGGGTGGCCGCTCTGGGATGGATCCCGCAGCAACTGCCGAGCCCTGCTGGCCCAGAGGGTTTTGTGTCACCTTTGACCCGTCCTGGTGTCCCCAGGCGGGCAGGGGGGGAGCTCAGGGCTGCCCCTGGCCCAGCTCAGCGCATTGTCACCATCGGGCAGGGACAGTGACACGGGGAGGGGCTGCACGGGGGGGTCTCCACTCCCTCTGTCCCTTCTGGGGGCTGCACAGGGGGGGTCTCTCCACTCCCTCTGTCCCTTTTGGGGGTCTCTCCACTCCCCCCCGTCCCTTTTTGGGGTCTGGGGACTGGCACACACTGGGAACAAAGCCAGCACTCGGCTCCGGTGCCGAGGAACCCCTGACGGACACAGCTCAGCGACAGGACACACGGACACGCACGGGACCGGGACCAGGACCGGGGGCAGCGCTCGGGGGGCTCGGGGGGGGTCCGGGGGGCTCAGCTCGGGTGTGACACCGGGCAGAGCCCAGCGCAGGGACCCGCGGGGGGCCCAGGGCAGGTCCCGCCTTGCCCCGTCCCGTCCCCTCCTGCCCGCACGGCTGAGAAGTGCTTAGAAAAGAGAGAGAAACCGCTTAGAAAAGCTCAGCATCCCTGCGAGGGGACACCACGGAGGGATGGGGGGCTCGGGGCCAAGCTGGGGGGGCTCCCCCGAGCCCAGCCTGCCCTCACACCAGCGCGTAGTCGAACTGGCCCCGCTCCAAGCCCTCCTTGTGGTCCGTCCAGGAGGACGCGGGCATGCGGCTGTAGGGGTCCAGCAGGATGCGGAAGCAGCGCACCATGAGCATCACCAGGAACACCAGCAGGAAGATGACGAAGGCAAACACGGTTTTCTGCTCGGCGTCCATGCCCGCGGCGCCGGCGGGGTGCTCCACCAGGGATGGGGAGAGCAGTTCATAATCCATGGTGGATGCATCATTCATGGCAGAGATCGGCGGTTCCAGGGCAGGGAGGGTTCTGAGCTCAGCCTCGAGCTGTGCCCAGTGTTTATTCCATGGGCAAACCCTCGGGGTCGGCTCCTGGCCCGGCCCGGAGCTCCTGCAGGGCAGAGCAGAGACGGTGATGGAGCGAGAATTGGCACTGGAGAGATGCGGGGAGGGAGAATCGGCCACGGGGAAAGCGGAGATGGGGAGGGAGGGAGGAGGAATCGGGTGTGGGGGAAGCTGAGATGGTGAGGGAGGAGGAATTGGACGTGGAGAAACAGATGGTGGAGAAGGAATTGGATGTGGGGAAAGCAGAGAGGGAGGAGGAACCGGCCCTGGGATGCAGCAACAGGCGCGGGGATGTTCATGGGAATTTTGGATTTTTTGGCAAGGCAGGGATGTTCATGGGGAATTTGGGTTTTTTGGCAAGGCAGGGATGTTCATGGGAATTTTGGGTTTTTGGCAAGGCAGGGATGTTCACGGGAATTTGGATTTTGTGGCAAGGCAGGGATGTTCACGGAAATTTTTGGTTTTTGGCAAGGCAGGGATGTTCACGGGGAATTTCGGTTTTTCAGCAAGGCAGGGATGTTCACGGGGAGCTTGGGTTTGTGGCAAGGCAGGGATGTTCACGGGAATTTGGGGGTTTTGGTAAGGCAGGGATGTTCATGGGAATTTTGGTTTTTTGGCAAGGCAGGGATGTTCATGGGAATTTCGGTTTTTCAGCAAGGCAGGGATGTTCACGGGGAGCTTGGGTTTGTGGCAAGGCAGGGATGTTCATGGGAATTTGGGTTTTTTGGTAAGGCAGGGATGTTCATGGGAATTTTGGATTTTTTGGCAAGGCAAGGATGTTCACGGAAATTTTTGGTTTTTGGCAAGGCAGGGATGTTCACGGGGAATTTCGGTTTTTCAGCAAGGCAGGGATGTTCACGGGGAGCTTGGGTTTGTGGCAAGGCAGGGATGTTCATGGGAATTTGGGTGTTTTGGTAAGGCAGGGATGTTCATGGGAATTTGGGTTTTTTGGCAAAGCAGGGATGTTCACGGGAATTTTGGGGGTTTTGGCAAGGCAGGGATGTTCATGGGAATTTGGGTGTTTTGGTAAGGCAGGGATGTTCATGGGAATTTGGGTTTTTTGGCAAGGCAGGGATGCTCACGGGAATTTGGGTTTTTTGGCAAGGCAGGGATCTTCATGGGGAATTTTGGGTTTTTTGGCAAGGCAGGGATGTTCATGGGAATTTGGGTGTTTTGGTAAGGCAGGGATGTTCATGGGAATTTTGGGGTTTTTTGGCAAGGCAGGGATGTTCATGGGAATTTGGGTTTTGTGGCAAGGCAGGGATGTTCACAGGAATGTTGGATTTTTTGGCAAGGCAGGGATGTTCATGGGAATTTTGGATTTTTAGCAAGGCAGGGATGTTCACAGGAATTTGGATTTTTTGGCAAGGCAGGGATGTTCACGGGAATTTTGGTTTTTTTGGCAAGGCAGGGATGTTCACAGGAATTTGGATTTTTTGGCAAGGCAGGGATGTTCAGGGAAATTTGGGTTTTTTTGGCAAGGCAGGGTTGTTCATGGGGAATTTGGGTTTTTTGGCAAGGCAGGGATGTTCATGGGAAATCTGGATTTTTTGGCACGGTAGGGATGCTCACGGGAATTTGGATTTTTTGGCAATCTCACCGGTGAGGGCACAGGCTGGGTGGGCAGGCACTGGTGCAGAGGCTGCTCCTCTGACCATAAATCCCCAGTCTGGTGTTGAGGGACCCTTTGGAACCCAAATCCAGGGAATCCCCACCAGGGAGGAGCTGTGGGGGCTCAGGATGGACACGAGGACAGGAGGGTCTCGTTCCTGCTGGGGACTCGTGTCCAGCCGCTGTTCCCGCAGGATTTGGGGCAGGGGGAGCTGGGGCAGGGGGAGCTGGGGCAGGGACACCCACCTGGCTGCAGCTGCTTGGGGACAGGAGCAGGGCCAGGCACAGCCCCGGCACCGTCACCGAGGGAGCGTCCGGCTGTCCCGGGCTGGGAAGGGACACAGAGAACAGCGGGGTTAGAGGGGAGGGGGCACCGCAGGGAGAATGGCAGAAAATCCCGGGATAGCTCGGGAATTCCTGGCTGAAAATCCCGGGACAACTCGGGAATTCCCGGCAGAACATCCCGGGACAACTCGGGAATCCCCAGCGGCTCTGGGAGCAGCACTGGGGGGAGCTCACCTGGGAGAAATCCACATCAATATCCCTGGAATATCCACACCATTATCCCTGGAATATCCACACCAATATCCCTGGAATATCCACGTCAATGTCCCTGGGATATTCACATCAATATCGCTGGAATATCCACACCATTATCCCTGGAATATCCATATCAATGTCCCCTGAATATCCATATCAATGTCCCCTGAATATCCACACCAATGTCTCTGGAATATCCACATCAATGTCTCTGGAATATCCACACCAACATTCCTGAGAGAACATCCATGACAACCTCCCTGGGAAAACAGCCACGTCATTCTCCCTGCGAGAACATCGACACCACCCCCTCGGGAGAACATCCACACCTCAACCCTGGGATATTCACACCAAAATCCCTGGAACATCCACACCAACATCTCTGGAATATTCACACCTCATCCCCGGAATATTCACACCAATACCCCTGGAACATCCACACCAACATCCCTGGAACATCCACCCCTCATCTCTGAAATATCCACACCAACATCCCCGGAATATTCACATCAAAATCCCTGGAATATTCACCCCTCATCTCTGGAACATCCACACCAACATCCCTGGAACATCCACACCTCATCCCTGGAATATTCACACCAACATCTCTGGAACATCCACACCAACATCCCTGGAACATCCACCCCTCATCTCTGAAATATTCACACTAATACCCCTGGAACATCCATCCCTCATCTCTGAAATATCCACACCTCATCCCTGGAATATTCACACCAATACCCCTGGAACATCCACACCAACATCCCCGGAATATTCACATCAAAATCCCTGGAATATTCACCCCTCATCTCTGGAACATCCACACCAACATCCCTGGAACATCCATCCCTCATCCCTGGAATATTCACACTAATACCCCTGGAACATCCACATCAACATCCCTGGAATATTCACACCAAAATCCCTGAAATATCCACACCAACATCCCTGGAACATCCACACCTCATCCCTGGAACATCCACACCAATAATCCTGGAACATCCACACCTCATCCTCGGAATATCCACACCAACACCCCTGGAACATCCACCCCTCATCCCTGGAACATCCACACCAACATCCCTGGAATATTCATTTGATGGGACTGGGTGGGACTGGATTGAATTGGATGGGATTGGGTGGAACTGGGATGAACTGGGATGAACTGGGAGCCCTTCGGGGCCCTTCCAGCCCAGCCCCTTCCCTGACCCCGTGCTCTGGATTTGCTGGGAATTCAGATCTGAGCCCATCCCTGCGCTCAGGCCCCTCGGAGGAGGCTGCTGTTATTTCAGGAGCAGCTGATGGAGTTTTATTAAGATTTTATTCCTGTTCCCTTAGTAACTCAAAAGACACAGGCGAGGAAATTGCTTAATAGGGACAGAGCTCACAAAGGAACAGGATCACTGTCAACAATTCCAGGAGGCTGTGCCCAGGTTTTTCTGGGAACCAGGCACGAATTAAATGTTAATTTGGGAAGGCAAATACCTAATGAGATGCTTATTTAGAACAAAGCAGGGAGTCAGCAGCAGCCAGGCAGGATCTGGGTGGGAGCCAGGTGGGATGAGGGGCAGGATCCAGGTTTGGGGCGGAAGGATCTTGAATCCCACCCAGAGCTGACCCCAACACCTCCCACCCCCCCAGGGACCCTCAGCTTTTCTGGGAATTCCATCCCAGCCCCTTCCCACCCTCATCCTAAAAAAATCTCCCTCATTTCCAGCCTCAACCTCCCCTCCTTTCCCTCAAACCTTCAAACCATCACCCCCCTCAGCTTGCTCATAAACCAAGCATGGGGGGGGAAATCTCCCTGGAGCTTTTTTTTTGTCATTTTTGGTGGCAGAGCTCCTCAAAGGTGGGGAAAGGTTTCACTGGCAGGGTCCTGGGGGTCCCTCCCTCCTTCCCTTCACCTCCAGAGCAGTGAGTCCGAGTGTCCGAGTGTCCGAGTGTCCGAGGCTGCTCCTGCCCCTCTGCCACCCCTGCTGCTCCCCCCGGAGCTCCTGGAGCAGCAGCGATCTCAGCTTTGCCTTTTTCAGGCATCGCTGCTGCTGGGCCGGGCCTGGAGCTCATCCAGGGGCTGTGCCAGGGAAACCTGGAGGTGCCAGGGATGGAGCCCGGGGCTCATCCAGGGGCTGTGCCAGGGAAACCTGGAGGTGCCAGGGATGGAGCCCGGGGCTCATCCAGGGGCTGTGCCAGGGAAACCTGGAGGTGCCAGGGATGGAGCCCGGGGCTGCCCCGGGGGCTCTGCCCCATCAGGGCGGGGTGAGGAGCTCCTGCAGGGCACGGGGTGTTCCCTCTGCTCCGTGGGACAATCCTGAATTTCCTCACTGTGCATCCCAGAGCTGTTGTCCCTGGGGATCTGCTCCTGCTCTGCCCCCAGCCCAGGAATGCTCCTCTGGCCTTTCCCAGCAGGATAAAGGGGTTCCCATGTCGGGAATGGGATTCACTGGGATCCTCTGGGATTCACTGGGATCCTCTGGGATTCACTGGAATATTCTGGGATCCACTGGGATCCTCTGGGATTCACTGGGGTTCACTGGGATATTCTGGGATCCACTGGGATCCTCTGAGACCCTCTGAGATTCTCTGGGATTCACTGGAACCCACTGGGATTCACTGGGATATTCTGGGATTCACTGGGGTTTCTGGGATTCATTGGGATCCTCTGGGATCCACCTCCCCTTCCCTGTTTCTCCCTGCCAGGCCCAGACCCTTTTACCCACCAGCATTCCCGAATTGTCCATGGCCAGGGGGATGCTGAGCCCCCCTCACCTCCTCCCCAAACCTCCCAAAATCCATCCCAGCCTGGGGAACCAGGCAAGGCCAGGATCAGGCAAAACCAGAACCAGCAGAGCCAGGACCAAGCAAAGCCAGAACCAGCAGAGCTAGGACCAGGAAAAGCCAGGATCAGGCAGTTCCACCCTTCCCAAGGATCCAGCAGGACCCAGGGGCTCCCCCCAGCCCTGTGGGGTGGACAAACGGACCCAAACCCCAGGGAGATCCTGTGGGATGGACAAACAGACCCAAACCCCAGGGCAGATCCTGCCCCAGCTCTGGGCCGTGCCCAGCAGGGTCCCCAGCCTGCTCAGGGCTCCCTGGATGTTTGGGGTCCCCCCACACCCCAAGCCCTGCTCTGGGACACTTTCCTGGGGGTGATGGGAGGGTTCCAGCGGCTTTGCCCGGCTGAAATCCTGCCTGGAGATCCCGGAGCAGCCCCGGGAATGTCCCGAAGGGGGAGGCTCAGCCCAGGGCTGGGTATCCCCAAACCCCTCTGACCCCTTGATCCTCCCGGGGCTCCTTCTCCCAAACCCAAACAAACCCAGGAAAAGCTTTCCCACCCCAAATCCAGCCTGGGCATCGCCCCGGGGGCATTTCCCGCAGCCCCAGCGCTGATTCCAGCCGGTCCCGGGCAGGGTTTGGGGGGTCCCGGGCAGGGATTTCCCCCCTCGCAGCCCCCCGGGGATGCGGTACCTGAGCCCCTCGGGGTCCCGGGAAGGGTTGGGGGTCCCGGGCAGGGATTTCCCCCCTCGCAGCCCCCCGGGGATGCGGTACCTGAGCCCCTCGGGGTCCCGGCTCCATCCCCGGGAGCCGCCGCTGCCGGAGCGGGTTCCTATGGCGATGCGGAATTAATTAGAATAAAAGGTGGAGCGCAGCAATTGGAGCCGGGAGAAGTTTCCTGAGGCGCCTGCCTGGGAAAGCCAGACCGTGGGAGTGCTCGGGGCTGGGGGCTGAGCTCATCCCTGTGCCCCCCAAAAAAAAACCCCTCTGATCCCCCAGGATGATCCTGCGTCCCAAAAACCTCCCTGGGGAGCTCCTGTACCCCCGTGCTCCCCAAAATCTCCAAATTCTCTTTGATTCCTGGGAAGCTCCTGCATCCCAAAACCCCCCACTGTGATCCCTGGGTAGCTCCTGTATACCTGTGCTCCCCAAAATCCCCAAATTCCCCAAATTCTCTCTGATTCCTGGGAAGCTCCTGCATCCCAAAAACCTCCCCTGTGATCCCTGGGAAGCTCCTCCATCCCTGTGCTCCCCAAAATCCCCAAAATCTCCAAATTCTCTCTGATCCCTGGGAAGTTCCTGCACCCCCCTGTGCTCCCAAAAATCCCCCCAATCCCTGGGAAGCTCCCCCATCCCTGTGCTCCCCAAAATTCCCAAATTCCCCAAAATCCCCTCTGATCCCTGGGAAGCTCCCCCATCCCTGTGCTCTCCAAAATTCCCCCAATCCTTGGGAATCTCCTCCATCCCTGTGCTCCCCAAAATCCCCAAAATTTCCAAATTCCTTCTGATTCCTGGGAAGTTCCTGCACCCCCTGTGCTCCCCAAAATCCCAAAAACCTTCCCTGCAATCCCTGGGAAGCTCCCCCATCCCTGTCCCCCCAGGATCCAGGATTGTCCCCAGGTGTGCTCCAGGATTCCCGGGCAGGCACAGCCCAGGAATGGACTGGGATGGGCCTCAGGGACACTCTGGGCTCACACCTGGCTCACCCCTGGGTCACACCCGGGTCACACCTGGGTCACACCTGGGTCACACCCGGGTCACACCTGGCTCACACCTCCCTCCCCACGATCCGCAGGAATTTTTGGGATCAGTTTTTTGGGATGCAAAGTGCTGCACCTCCAGTTCCCCCTTCCCACAGGGACAATTCCCTGGGAATGCTCAGCAGCAGCCTGGTGTTTTCCCCTCTGGGATCTGATGGAATTGGCTGCTGGAGGTGCCCACAGGAGCTCTCCACACTCCAGCAGAGCTCAGCAGTGCAGTGCCCGGGGCTCAGGGCAGCCTCAGCAGGGAAATTCCAATTGTTCCAATTGCTCTGCTCGTCCTCGGGGCCTGGCAGGGCTGGGAGGGGATGGATGAACAATTCCTCAAGGTCTCCTTCCCCCTGCTCCTGGAGAGGAGCTGTGCTGTCCTGGCAGTTCCCACAGCTCCTCTGGGGAAATCCAAACTCTGTCCCTGTGCCCAAATCCCAAATGTGGCCAAGGGGTCCCTCAGTGCCTCCCCTGGATCCATCCCTGGATCCATCTTTTATCCATCCATCCCTGGATCCATCCCTGGATCCATCCTTTATCCATCCTTTATCCATCCATCCCTGCATCCTTTATTCATCTTTTATCCATCCATCCCTGGATCCTTTATCCATCCATCCCTGTATCCAATCCTTTATCCATCTTTTATCCATCCATCTTTTATCCATCATCTTTTATCCATCATCTTTTATCCATCCATCTTTTATCCATCATCTTTTATCCATCTTTCTTTTATCCATCTTTTATCCATCTTTTATCCATCTTTTATCCATCTTTTATCCATCTTTTATCCATCTTTTATCCATCTTTTATCCATCTTTTATCCATCTTTTATCCATCTTTTATCCATCTTTTATCCATCTTTTATCCATCTTTTATCCATCTTTTATCCATCCCTGCATCCATCCCTGCATCCATCCATCCCTGGATCCATCTTTTATCCATCCATCTTTTATCCATCCATCTTTTATCCATCTTTCTTTTATCCATCTTTCTTTTATCCATCTTTTATCCATCCATCCCTGCATCCATCCATCTCTGGATCCATCCATACATCCATGAATTCATCCTTTATTCATCCATTCATCCATCCCTGGATCCATGGATCCATCCCTCCATCCTTTATCCATCCCTACATCCCTGGATCCCTGGATCCATCCATTCCCCATCCATCCATTCCCCATCCATCCCCCAGCTCCTGGATCCCTGGATCCATCCATCCCTCCATCCTTTATCCATCCCTACATCCATTCCCCATCCATTCCCCATCCCCTGGATCCCTGGCAGTGTCCCAGGCCAGGCTGGGCAGGGTTTGGATCCCCCTGGGGCTCTGGGATCTGTCCCTGCCCATGGGATGGGGCTGGATGAGCTTTGGGGTCCCCTCCAACCCAACCCAATCCAAGACTCTTTGCTTTAATTCCAGTTTAATTCCAAGATTTTGTCTCGAAATTCCTCTCCCTGCCTGTGGGAAGCTCTCTGCCCTCTGTCCTTGGAAGGATTTCAGAGCTGGGAGGGTTCCTGTGCTCAGGAATTGTTCCTCTCACAGCTCAGGATCCGGGGGGAGCTGGGGACAGAGGAGCCCTGAGGCACTCAGGAACATCAGCCCCAGAGCAGGGATTTGGGATCTGAATTTGGGGGATGCTGAGGAAATCCAGGATGGTTCCTGGGTGATGAAATGAGGTTCAGCCTTTCTCCCTTTCAGGGAGAGGAAAATCCGAGTTGTCTCCTCAGAGCTCCCCTCCCTGCGAACGCCAGAGGTGCCCGGCAGGATCTGAGCCCTCTCTTTGCTGACAAAGGGATCTGGGAGAGGCTGCAGCGGCTGCTCTGGGTACAGCCCTGTGGCACTGAGTGACTCTTCCTGCTTGGAGGACAATCCCACACTTGGCTGCTCCAGTTCCAGGCAAAAAGAAAAAATAAAATAAAAAAAAAAAAAAAAAACCTGGTGGCTGGGGGGGAAAGCATTTGTGAAAGCATTTGTGATTCCTGCAGGTTCCAGCCACGGGAGGTTGGATTTTAGTGCCAAAGGAAAGGGAATAAAATCACCTTGGACTGATTGGGAGAAATTCCTGCATGGGAAGGGTGGGACAGTCCCCACTCCTGCAGGCTGGGGGTGGCACTTGGGGACAGGGGTGGCCTTGGCTCGATGGTCCCGGGGGCTTTGTCCTGATAATCCCAGGATGATTTGGGATGGGCCTGGAGGGGCAGGGACAGCTCCCACCCCCTTTCCTGGGTCATTCCCAACCTTTCCCCCGTGCTGGTGACTCTGGGGGAAGGGAGTGTCCTGTGCTGTCCTTTCCTGCTCAAGCAGAGAATTCCAGCTGGCTGCTCCTGCCCAGCCCAGCCCTGCAGAGAGGGATGTTCCACCCTGAGCTGTTCCCTGTTCCCTGATCCTGCAGAGCCCTCCGGGACAGGTGAGGGATGTTCCACCCCTGAGCTGTTCCCTGATCCTGCAGAGCTCTCCCTGCACACAGTCCTGGCCAGAGACACAAACATTCCCTGAATCCCTGATCCACAAACATTCCCTGATCCCAGAGCCACAAACATTCCCTGATCCACAAACATTCCCTGAATCCCTGATCCACAAACATTCCCTGAATCCCTGATCCACAAACACTCCCAGATCTCTGATCCACAAACATTCCCTGATCCCAGAGCCACAAACAGACCCACAAACACTCCCTGATCCTAGATCCAGAAACATTCCCCAAATCCCTGATCCACAAACACTCCCAGACCCACAAACACTCCCTGATCCACAAACATTCCCTGAATCCCTGAATACCAGATCCACAAACATTCCCTGAATCCCTGATCCCAGATCCACAAGCACTCCCAGATCCCTGATTCACAAACATTCCCAGATCCCAGAGCCACAAATATTCCCGAATCCCAGATCCACAAACACTCCCAGACCCATAAACACTCCCTGATCTCTGATCCACAAACATTCCCAGATCTACAAGCACTCCCAGACCCCTGATCCACAAATATTCTCTGATCCCAGAGCCACAAACACTCCCAGACCCACAAATATTCCCTGAATCCCAGAGCCACAAACAAAGCCACAAACATTCCCAGACCCACAAACACTCCCAGATCCCTGATCCACAAACATTCCCTGATCCCAGATCTACAAGCACTCCCAGATCCCAGAGCCACAAACATTCCCTGATCCCAGACCCACAAACACTCCCTGATCTTAGATCCACAAATATTCCCTAATCCCTGATACACAAACATTCCCAGAGCCACAAACACTCCCAGATCTCTGATCCACAAATATTCCCTGATCCCAGAGCCACAAACATTCCCTGACCCACAAACATTCCCTGACCCACAAACATTCCCTGATTCACAAACATTCCCTGATCCCAGAGCCACAAATATTCCCCAATTCCTGATCCCCAAACACTCCCAGACCCACAAACACTCCCTGATCTCTGATCCACAAACATTCCCTGAATCCCTGATCCCCAAACACTCCCAGACCCCTGATCCACAAATACTCCCAGAAACCCTGATCCACAAATATTCCCAAATCCCAGAGCCACAAACACTCCCGAATTCCTGATCCAAAAACACTCCCTGATCCTAGATCCACAAATATTCCCTAATCCCTGATTCACAAACATTCCCTGACCCACAAACACTCCCTGATCCACAAATATTCCGAATCCCTGATCCACAAACATTCCCAGCCCCCCTCCAGAGCCCAGGGATGAGCCCCCCACCCTCCCAAAACGGATTTTGACGCCAGCCCAGGTGACCCGGAGGCTGCCGGCCACAAATCCTGTTATCACCTCCAGTGGGACTCATGAATCTGCTCCACAACTGCTGCAGAGAATCTCTGGATAACGAGGAGCGTCCCAAGGGCCAGCTCTTCCTCAAAGAATTTGTCACCATCCATAAATCGCCGGGAGATTTATCCCTGCCAGCCCTAAAACTGCGCACAAAGTGATGGGATTTGTCCAAAGCCTTTAACGGGCTGTTCCCCTTGATTTAAAGGCTGTTGAAGTGTCTTTATGTTCTTAGCACATTATTAATTCACAGTCTGGCTCCGAGATGCCTCCAGAGCCGGAGATTTGGGAATGAGAGCAGGGAAGGGCGGCTGGAAGGGCTCAGGGAGCGAAAAATCAGCTCAGGATAAATCCAGACTGGGAACAAGGAGAGGTCCCTGTGCCTGGAGCTGCTCCGGAGCTCTGCACACAAATGTGGGAATTGTTCCTGGAATTGCAGCTCCAGCTCCAGGGCTCTGCACACAAATGTGGGAATTGTTCCTGGAATTGCAGCTCCAGGGCTCTGCACACAAATGTGGGAATTGTTCCTGGAATTGCAGCTCCAGAGCTCTGCACACAAATGTGGGAATTGTTCCTGGAATTGCAGCTCCAGGGCTCTGCACACAAATGTGGGAATTGTTCCTGGTTCTGGGAATTGCAGCTCCAGAGCTCTGCACACAAATGTGGGAATTGTTCCTGAGTCCTGGAATTGCAGCTCCAGAGCTCTGCACACAAATGTGGGAATTGTTCCTGGAATTGCAGCTCCAGGGCTCTGCACACAAATGTGGGAATTGTTCCTGGAATTGCAGCCCCAGGGCTCTGCACACAAATGTGGGAATTGTTCCTGGAATTGCAGCCCCAGGGCTCTGCACACAAATGTGGGAATTGTTCCTGAGTCCTGGAATTGCAGCTCCAGGGCTCTGCACACAAATGTGGGAATTGTTCCTGGAATTGCAGCTCCAGGGCTCTGCACACAAATGTGGGAATTGTTCCTGAGCCTGGAATGGCATTCCCAGCTCCAGAGCTCTGCACACAAATGTGGGAATTGTTCCTGGAATTGCATCCCCAGAGCTCTGCACACAAATGTGGGAATTGTTCCTGGGTCCTGGAACTGCAGCTCCAGAGCTCTGCACACAAATGTGGGAATTGTTCCTGACCCCTGGAATTGCAGCTCCAGAGCTCTGCACACAAATGTGGGAATTGTTCCTGGAATTGCAGCTCCAGGGCTCTGCACACAAATGTGGGAATTGTTCCTGGAATTGCAGCTCCAGGGCTCTGCACACAAATGTGGGAATTGTTCCTGGAATTGCAGCTCCAGAGCTCTGCACACAAATGTGGGAATTGTTCCTGGAATTGCAGCTCCAGCTCCAGGGCTCTGCACACAAATGTGGGAATTGTTCCTGGAATTGCAGCTCCAGAGCTCTGCACACAAATGTGGGAATTGTTCCTGGAATTGCAGCTCCAGGGCTCTGCACACAAATGTGGGAATTGTTCCTGGAATTGCAGCTCCAGAGCTCTGCACACAAATGTGGGAATTGTTCCTGGAATTGCAGCTCCAGGGCTCTGCACACAAATGTGGGAATTGTTCCTGACTCCTGGAATTGCAGCTCTGGAGCTCTGCACACAAATGTGGGAATTGTTCCTGGAATTGCAGCTCCAGCTCCAGAGCTCTGCACACAAATGTGGGAATTGTTCCTGACTCCTGGAATTGCATCCCCAGCTCCAGAGCTCTGCACACAAATGTGGGAATTGTTCCTGGAATTGCAGCTCCAGAGCTCTGCACACAAATGTGGGAATTGTTCCTGACTCCTGGAATTGCAGCTCCAGGGCTCTGCACACAAATGTGGGAATTGTTCCTGGCTCTTGGAATTGCAGCTCCAGGGCTCTGCACACAAATGTGGGAATTGTTCCTGGAATTGCAGCTCCAGAGCTCTGCACACAAATGTGGGAATTGTTCCTGGAATTGCAGCTCCAGAGCTCTGCACACAAATGTGGGAATTGTTCCTGGAATTGCAGCTCCAGGGCTCTGCACACAAATGTGGGAATTGTTCCTGGAATTGCAGCCCCAGCTCCAGAGCTCTGCACAAAAATGTGGGAATTGTTCCTGGAATTGCAGCCCCAGCTCCAGAGCTCTGCACACAAATGTGGGAATTGTTCCTGGCTCCTGGAATTGCAGCTCCAGGGCTCTGCACACAAATGTGGGAATTGTTCCTGGCTCCTGGAATTGCAGCTCCAGGGCTCTGCACACAAATGTGGGAATTGTTCCTGAGTCCTGGAATTGCAGCTCCAGAGCTCTGCACAAATGTGGGAATTGTTCCTGACTCCTGGAATTGCAGCTCCAGCCCCTCGGGATGGTCCCAGCTCTCCCTGGTTTTAGGTTTTAGGTTTTCGAGGTTTTGGGGTCCCACGGCCCCTGCCAGGAGCAGAGCTGGAGGGAATCCCGGAATTCCAGAACCCTGGAATGCTTTGGGCTGGAAGGACCCTAAAACCCACCCAGGGACACCCCGCTGTCCCCACTGTCCCCAGAGCCCGCCTGGCCCGTGTTTCCATGAAGGAATTTCCCCAATATCCGAATTAAAACACCCCTGGCACCACTCGAGGCCGCTCCCCCTTGTCCTGTTGTTCCCTGGGATCAGATCCCGATTCCCTCCCGGCTCCTCCTGCCGGGAATTGTGGAATGTTGATAAATGCGGCCACATTCCCGGGATCCAAACTCCCAAATCCATCCCCAAAAAAACCACCTGGACATTCCAAACTCCCCCCAAACCCTCACACCCGAGGCCGTGAGCAGTGTGAGAGCCTGGGAATGGGGACAGGGATCAAATCCAGGAGTTTCCCAGCCCGTGCTGCCTCATCCGCTGTTAATTTGCATTTTTTTCTGCTTTTTATGAGCCCATAAAAGAGGACGGGGCAGGAGGAGGCTTCCCCCAGCACAAATCCAGGGATCAGTTTACAGGAAAACAGCCTGGAAAACAAGGAGGGCGTTTCTGCTGTGTGCAAACAAGCCCAGAAATGCTGAGTAATTCCTGGAGCATGGGGAAGCGATCATTACTTTTAATTACCAATTAAATGACTCGGTAATTTCTCGCATTCAAGCAGCAATGGAACTGCAAACAATGCCAGGCAAATCGGGTCTTTAGCATTTAATTACCGGGCTCTGCCATGAATTATTGAGCAAATGGGCAAAGACTCAGCTCCCAGGAACTCCGGCGCTGCGATTGAGGATTTTTTGGTCCTTCCTGGGTTTGTTTGGAGCTTCTCTCCACGTGCACGGAGCAGCGGGAGAGGCTTTGTGCGCATCGGGAGCTGAATTCCCACAAAATATTCCAGGCTGTCCCGGGCTGCTCCGAGCCCCAAAAAAACGGGAAAGGCAGCGAAGGAACGCTCCGGAATCCGAGGAAAAATTGATTTTGTGAGGGCCAGCACGGGCTCATTGCTGTCACCAAGGAATTCCAGAGGATCCTCCCGCCTCGGGAATTCTCTGGAATTGTTCAGCCCCTTCCCACCCGGTTCGGAGCAGGAGCAGGAGAGGGAGGAGAGGAAAGCAGAGCCTGGCTGGATTCGGTCCATGTCCTTCCCGAAGCACCACAAGTGTCCCAGCCTCTCCCCGGGGAGAACTTTAACCTGGAGAATGTCCCTGCATCCCTGAAACCATTTATCCCTGGGTCCTTCCATCCCTGCATCCCTGAAACCATTTATCCCTGGTTCCTTCCATCCCTGAATCCCTCACTCCTTCCATCCCTGTATCCCTTGAATTCCTGATTCCTTCCATCCCTGAATTCCTGATTCCTTCCATCCTTCCATCCCTGAATTCCTGATTCCTTTCATCCCTGTATCCCTTAAATTCCTGATTCCTTCCATCCCTTAAATTCCTGATTCCTTCCATCCCTGCATCCCTGATTCATTCCATCCCTGAATTCCTGATTCCTTCCATCCCTGCATCCCTTAAATTCCTGATTCCTTTCATCCCTGTATCCCTGAAACCATTTATCCCTGGTTCCTTCTATCCCTGCATCCCTTGAATTCCTGATTCCTTTCATCCCTGTATCCCTGAGTTCCTGATTCCTTCCATCCCTGCATTCCTCCATCCCTGATTCCTTCCATCCCAGCATCCCTTAAATTCCTGATTCCTTCTATCCCTACATCCCTGAATTCCTGATTCCTTCCATCCCTGAATCCCTTAAATTCCTGATTCCTTTCATCCCTGTATCCCTGAATTCCTGATTCCTTCCATCCCTGAATTCCTGATTCCTTCCATCCTTCCATCCCTGAATTCCTGATTCCTTTCATCCCTGTATCCCTGAATTCCTGATTCCTTCAACCCCTCATCTCTGCGTCCCTGAGTCCCTGATTCCTTCCATCCCTGCATCCCTCATTCCTTCCATTCCTCATTCCTTCCATCCCTGAATTCCTGATTCCTTCCATCCCTGCATCCCTGAATTCCCGATTCCTTCCATCCCTGTATCCCTCCATCCCTGTATCCCTCCTTCTCTCACCCCCTCCATTCCCTCCTTCCCCCCGGTCCCTCCAGGCTTTGCAGGACCGAGCAGCACCCCCAGAGCGGAGCTGCTCCCCCTCCTCCTCCTCCTCCTCCTCCTCCTCCTCTTCCTCCTCCTCCCCCGCAGTGCCGAAGCCTCTCCCGTCACCGAGATGAGCTGATAAAAATGCAGATCGATCGCAGGGCCAGGGCTCAGCTCCCGGAAATCGATGCCGTTCCCCTGCTGCCAACTCCCGGGGATTTTATCCACCCTCGGCAGGCTCGGGGCTGCAGGAGCTCGGGGATCCCATTGCTGCTTCCCTCGGGGATCCCATTCCTGCCTCCCTCGGGGATCCCATTCCTGCCTCCCTCGGGGATCCCATTCCTGCTTCCCTCGGGGATCCCATTCTTGCTTCCCTCGGGGATCCCATTCCTGCCTCCCTCGGGGATCCCATTCCTGCCTCCCTCGGGGATCCCATTCCTGCTTCCCTCGGGGATCCCATTCCTGCTTCCCTCGGGGATCCCATTCCTGCTTCCCTCGGGGATCCCATTGCTGCTTCCCTCGGGGAAGGTTCTGATCCAGCCTGCCCGCAGCTCCCAGGGAAAGGATCAGAGCTGTGCCCGGAGCTGCCTGAGGCTCCTCGGATCCAGACTCTGCTCCAGGGGTGGGCACAGCTGGATGGGCAGGATTTGGGAAACCGGGAATGGCCACAGAGCCAGCAGGGTCCTGGGTGCTGGCAGGGTCCAGATCCTGGCACTGCCCTGGATTCCAGCACAGGATCCTGGACCCCAGCCCTGCCCTGGATCTCAGCTCTGCCCTGGATCCCAGCTCTGCCCTGCTCTGGATCCCAGAAGGATCCTGGATCCCAGCAGGGCTCTGCTCTGAATCCCAGCAGGGTCCAGATCTCGGCAGGGTCCAGATTCTGACACTGCCCTGGATTCCAGCACAGGATCCTGGATCCTATCAGGGTTCTGCCCTGGATCCCAGAAGGATCAAGGATCCTGGATCCCAGCTCTGCCCTGGATCCCAGCTCTGCCCTGGACCCCAGCACTGCCCTGCCCTGGATCCCAGCTCTGGATGCCAGAAGGATCCTGGATCCCAGCTCTGCCCTGGATCCAAGCTCTGCCCTGCCCTGCCCTGGATCTCAGCTCTGCCCTGGATCCCAGCTCTGCCCTGCCCTGGATCCCAGAAGGATCCTGGATCCCAGCACTGCCCTACTCTGGATCCCAGCACTGCCCTGGATCCCAGCACGAGATCCTGGATCCCAGCTTTACCCTGCCCTGGATCCCAGCACTGCCCTGGATTCCAGAAAGATCCTAGATCCCAGCAGGGTCCTGCCCTGGATCCCAGCTCTGCCCCGGATCCCAGCACTGCCCTGGATCCCAGAAGGATCCTGGATCCCAGCTCTGCCCTGCCCTGGATCCCACCCCTGCCTCGGATCCCAGCAGGTCCCCCTGGCCCGTCCCCATCTCTCACCTCACCCAAATTTTCCTCCTCAGCTCCCCCAGAGCCAGGAGTGGCTGGGCTGGGTTGGGATGAGCAGCACACACGGGACACAGCACACAAGGGAAGGAGCATCCCCAGACCCCAAACCCTCTGATCCCAGTGCTGGAACCCTTCCCAGGCAGGGCCAGGCAGGGGAAGGGTCTGGAAGCTCCGTTTGTGTCCCAGCCATCCCCAGCTCCGGGCTGCAGCTCCTGGGGCTCTGTGCCAGGATCCCAGGCTGGTCCCGCCTGTCCCTGCCCCGTGCCAGGACACTCTGTGCCATGCCAGTGCCAAGCCCTGTCCGTCTCTGTGTCCCTGCCGTGCCCCAGTGCTCAGAGGATTCCTGGAAGCACCTTGGCAGCCCAGCCCGGCCTTGGCTCCGCTGCAATCCCAGCCAGGGCTGTGTCTGCCCCGGGCCTGGCACCGCCAGGACAGCACAGGAGTTCCCCTGGGGACAAGGTTCTGTCCCTGCAGCGCTCAGGGAATGTTCCTGATCTCCCCACACAGGAGAATTCCAACCCCTGGCCCTGGCAGCAGCTCCGGTTCCAGCCCCTCCTCTCCTGGATGCCTTGGGTGCCTCCAAGGTGCTCCTGACCTGGGAAAAAGAGAATCCCAGATCCCAGATCCCATGGATGGAGCAGCTCCAGGGATCCAGCAGGGACCCTCCTTGACAGGGGACAAAACCCTCAGCTCTGCCCTTCCAGGGGGCACATCCAGCCCTGGAACCCAAGGGGAAGGGAAGGGAAGGGAAGGGAAGGGAAGGGAAGGGAAGGGAAGGGAAGGGAAGGGAAGGGAAGGGAAGGGAAGGGAAGGGAAGGGAAGGGAAGGGAAGGGAAGGGAAGGGAAGGGAAGGGAAGGGAAGGGAAGGGAAGGGAAGGGAAGGGAAGGGAAGGGAAGGGAAGGGAAGGGAAGGGAAGGGAAGGGAAGGGAAGGGAAGGGAAGGGAAGGGAAGGGAAGGGAAGGGAAGGGAAGGGAAGGGAATGCCCGTGTCCATCCAGAGGGATAGGAAAGGATTCCCCGGGTCCATCCAGAGGGATGGGAAGGGATTTCCCGGGCCCATCCAGGAGGAAGGGAAGGGAAGGGAGTGCCCGTGTCTATCCAGGGGGATGGGAAGGGAATGCCAGATCCATCCAAGGGGATGGGAAGGGATTTCCCGGGCCCATCCAGGTGCTCCCTCAGCCCTTGGGAAGGCTCAGGCGGCTGCAGGGAACACCGGGCCCATCCCCATCCGTGGCTCAGATCTGGATCCCGGCGTGGGATGCTCCAGGCAGGGATGAAGGAACGAAAGGAGAGTTACAAAACACGAGTCCTTGGAGCAGGGAAGGGAATTTGGCCGGCACCGCTCACCCTTCCAGGCCTTAATCCCTTCGTTAGCACAGCCCGGCGCAATTAAAGACAAACTCCCAGCCCTGCAATGCAGAGGGGCTGCGGGAATCCCGGGAGTTCAGGCACAGGATGAGGAGCCCTTCCCACCCCAAGGATTTTCCAGCTGAATTCCAAGAGCTCTCCCATCCCAGAGGATGCTCAAACCCCCGGGCTGGGCAAGCAGGAGCGTGGGGACAGCGAGGGTGGGATGGCAAAGCCACCTCTGCTCACCCCAAAGGGAGCTGTGGGATCTTGGAACGGGCTGGGAGGGGTCCCTGGGGGTCCCCAATACCCCAGGCCAGGCTCCAGCCCCATTCCAGGCTGGAAGAGGATCCAGCAGCTCCTGCCCTGCCTCTCTGGCAGCTCCCAGGGGTTTGTTCCTCTCCTGTGGGCTCAGGGATCTCTGCTCCAAACCATTCCCACGAAATGGGGAATTCCAGCAGAAGCCAAATGTGCTTCCCAAGGAAGGTTTGGATTCCAAAAATCCTCCCTGAGGGAGGCTCTGCGTGGGTGGTTGGGATGCAGAGACACAGTGGGCACCAAGCCCTGGCAGGACAGGAAGGGAAAACCGCACAGAGCATGGGAGGGTGCTCAAACCCCACGGGACGGGGCTCAAATCCATGGGAGGGGGCTCAAATCCATGGGAGGGTGTTCAAAACCCACGGGAGGGTGCTCAAATCCATGTGCTCTGACCACAACTCATCACAATCAACAATTCCAGACCCACCCCAGGTCCCTCTCTGGGTCCCCTGAGCTCCTCCCTGCGTGTTCCAGCTCCCTCCTCCAGACACAGCCTCCAGCTCCGCTCTAAATCCCGATTTTCCATCCCTGGCCCCAGGCCCTGGAGCATCCCCATCCCTCATTTCCCTCCCGTCCGTGGTTATTCCTTTAATCCCGGGTTTAACGCCCCGCCCTGGGCGCAGCCTCGGGGCTCTGAAATTCCCTTCAGGGAGCTGGGATCGATCAGTGGGGTTTGTGGGGAATGTTTGGGGTTTGTGGGGAATGTTTGGGGTTTGTGGGGAACGTTTGGGGTTTGTGGGGAACCTTTGGGGCCCGGGATTTCCAGCAGCGGCTGCGGAGAGTTCACCACGAGCCCGAGGGTGACACCCGCGGCTGTCACAGCTCCTGTCACAGCTCCTGTCACCCGCTGCTGCCACCCTCTCCTGTCACAGCTCCTGCCACTCTCTACTGTCACCCGCTGCTGTCACAGCTCCTGCCACCCTCTGCTGCCACCCTCTCCTGCCACCATTCCTGTCACCCGTTCCTGCCACCCGCTCCTGTCACAGCTCCTGTCACAGCTCCTGTCACCCGTGTCAGGCGGAGCTGTGGAGCCGCGCCTGCCGCTCCGAGCTCCGTTTTTTCCGTTTTTTCCATTTTTTCCTTTTTTTTTTTTTTCCGGCAGCCGCCCACGGCCCTGCTGCTCCAGCCCCGGCCCGGCCTGGCACGGGTTTGGCACGGGTTTGGCACGGCTCGCTCGGTCCCGCTGAGCCCCGGGATCGCTGCCCCGGCCCCGGGGAGCTCGGAGCAGATTTCCCCGGCAGCGGGGGAGCCCCGGGGCCAGCGGGACCCGCCCGGCCGGGGCCACCGGCAACAGGTGGATGGACCTCGGGGACAGCAGGAGCGGCTGGTGGCCCTGGAGCTGTCCCAGATCATGGGATCAGGGAGTTGTTTACATCGGAAAAACCTCCCAGGATGGTCGAGCTCGTTCCCAGCAGTGCCCACCCCGATCCCTGTCCCCAAATGTCACATCCCCCGAACCCCCGCAGGGATGGAGACTCCCCCAGTGCCTGAACACCGAAATTCTGCCAGGATCCAAGGTAAAACCTGCCTGGCACAGCCTGAGGCCCTGTCCCCGTGTCCTTCCCTCCTTCGGGGGGGATCTCAGCTCGGGGGTTTCACCCACGCCGCTCCCGCAGATCTCAGGGATGATTCCCCCCTCTCTCCCTTCCCCTCCTGAGGTGGGGACAGACCCCGAGCGCATCCCCAGGGCTGCTCAGGGTGCAGCAGAGCCTCGCCCAGAGCTGTGGGCACTGCCCGGGCTGTGCTGCCCCCTCCCCAGCCAGACCCCGCTCCCACCGCCTCCCTTTCCAGCAAATCCATTCCCGGCTCCGTCCCACGCCCAGCCCTGCCCAGCAGCACCAGCAGCACCAGGAGAGCAGCCGAGTCCCCTCCCCGTCTCCGGGGCACGATCCTGCCCGAGAGCAGCGCCCGGGGTGGGCAGAGCCCCCCGGCAGTGGCAGGGATGGGGGGATCGCGATCAGCTCCAGGGGAGCCCCAAATCCGCGTCAACCCCAGCCCTGGCACTGCTGGAGCTTCGGCTCCTGTTCACCACGAGGCTCTGCACCAAAAGCCGCCTCAGGCTCGCCGAATTCCCCGCTCCTCGGGCAGGGCTGCCCGGAGCTCCCCGAGAGCTCAGGGGGGCTGAGACAGAAACGGCCCCGGCTCCCCCCGGGGACAGCTCAGCCCCCTCGTCCCGGGGATCTGCGGGACCCCCCCGGCTCCCACACCGACCCCCGGCTCCGGCAGGGACCCAGCAGCTCCGTTTCATCCCAAAGTTTCCCGAATCCGCCCTCCCCCGCCTGCCACAGCCGGGCTGGGCGCCCCCAAAGCCCCTCCGCGCTCCGGGGTTCCGGCAGCAGAGCCCCAAAATCGGCGGCTTTGCAGCAGCCGCAGGAATTCCCTGATTTCCACTTCTCCTTCCCTCAAAAGCCCATCCCAGATTTTATCTAACAGCGATGTTTTTTCCAAAATTCCCCTTTTTTTTTCCCCCTCTCCGCCCACCCCGGGCTGTCACGGACCCTCGGTACCGCGCGGCTGCGGAGCCCCCTCCCCGCAGGGAACCCACCCGGGGCTGGGGGCAGCCGGTACCGGGATGGGCACCGGGATGGCACCGGGATGGCACCGGGATGGCACCGGGATGGCACCGGGAGCGGAGTGTCCCCGCATCCCGCAGCGCCCCTGCGGAGCGGCGGGCGGGCGGTGCCCGGTGCATCCCCGCGGCTCCGCCACCAAACTTTGCCGCTTCCCCCCCGGTCCCCCCCGGTCCCCCCCGGTTCCCCTCCGTTCCTCCCCGCTCACCTGCGCTCCGGGCACCGCGCGGGGGCCGCGCCCGCCCCGCCGCTCCCCGAGCCCATCCGGACCGGAGCGGCCCCGCTCCCGGTGCCGCCGCCGCCGCTCCAAGGCGCAGCTTCCCGGCCGGGGAGCGGAGCGGAGCCGGGGCCGGGGTTTGAATTCCTCCGAGCGGCCCTGATTGGGCTGAGGGAGGCGGGGGGAGCCGAGAGTTGGGGGGCGGAGTGAGGATTCGGGGTGGGGAGGGAGGGAGGCGCGGGGATGCGGAGGGTGTGGAGGGATGCGGGGGATGCGAGGGATGGAGGATGCGGGAGATGGAGGATGCGGGGGTGTGGTACCGGCGTGGGGGGGATGCAGCGGCTGCGAGGAGGCGGGAGGGGGTGGGAAACACTCGGGGCGGGGGATGGGAGAGCGTGGGGATGCGGAAAGGTGTGCGGGATGCGGGGGGAGGGGGGACCTGAGGGGATTTTAGGGATGTGGTAACCCGGGGATACAGGTGGGGATGCGGGGATGCGGGGATGGGGTGGCCGGGGGGGATTTTAGGGGTGTGGTGCCCTGGGGGGTCGTGGGGGATGTGCTGGGGACACCCCGGGGAGGTGACAGCACAGGGCCAGGGGGCTGCAGTGGGTGTGGTCCTGCAGGAGGACCCTGGGCGTGCAGGGAGGAGCAGAGCCATGGGAACGCTGTGAAAATCCGGGATTTGGGCATCACGGTGGCTGCAGGGACATCCATGGGAGTGGCCCTGAGGATGTGGGGGACAGGAGTGGCCGTGGGGGTCCCGGGAAGGGGACACAGCCGTGCTGGGACAGGCAGGAGGGATCCAGGCCCCACGGGATTTTTTAGCCAAGATCCTTTGCAAATGGAAGCTTGGAATTCCAGCACTGCTGCTGCTGGTGCCCAGAATCCTGCTCATCCCACCATGCCCATCCCACCGTGCCCATCCCACCCTGCTCATCCCACCCTGCCCATCCCACCCTGCCCATCCCACCCTGCTCATCCCACCGTGCCCATCCCACCCTGCCCATCCCACCCTGCTCATCCCACCGTGCCCATCCCACCCTGCTCATCCCACCCTGCTCATCCCACCCTGCTCATCCCACCCTGCCCATCCCACCGTGCCCATCCCACCGTGCCCATCCCACCGTGCCCATCCCACTCTGCTCATCCCACCCTGCCCATCCCCTCCTGCCCATCCCACCGTGCCCATCCCACTCTGCCCATCCCACCGTGCCCATCCCACCCTGCTCATCCCACCCTGCCCATCCCACCCTGCCCATCCCACCCTGCCCATCCCACCCTGCCCATCCCACTGTGCCCATCCCACCCTGCCCATCCCGCTGTGCCCATCCCGCTGTGCCCATCCCACCGTGCCCATCCCACCGTGCCCATCCCACCCTGATCATCCCCTCCTGCCCATCCCACCCTGCCCATCCCACCGTGCTCATCCCACCCTGCCCATCCCGCTGTGCCCATCCCGCTGTGCCCATCCCACCGTGCCCATCCCCTCCTGCCCATCCCACCCTGCTCATCCCATCCTGCCCATCCCACCCTGCTCATCCCCACCATGCTCATCCCACCCTGCTCATCCCCACGGTTCTCATCCCCTCCTGCCCATCCCACCGTGCCCATCCCCTCCTGCCCATCCCACCCTGCTCATCCCATCCTGCTCATCCCACCCTGCCCAGGATCTCCGGACGCTCCCGGGCCCAGCCCCGTGGGGATGGAGCTGCTGCTCCCTCCAGCCAGGAGCTCCCAGCCCACCCTGGAGCCAAACACATCCCTGCTGCTGGATCCATCATTCCTGCCTGGATCCGTCCCTCTGGAGCAGAGGGTGATCGTGTTTTCCCTCCATCCCTCGTCCCAAGTCCCTCCTGGAGCCCCTCTGGGCCCTGCAAGGGGCTCTGAGCTCTCCCTGCATCCTCCTCCTCCTCTCCAGATGAACGCCCCCAGCTCTCCCATCCCGGTTCCATCTCCCCCATCCCGGTTCCATCTCTCCCATCCCAGTTCCATCTCTCCCATCCCAGTTCCATCTCTCCCATCCCGGTTCCATCTCTCCCATCCCAGTTCCATCTCTCCCATCCCAGTTCCATCTCTCCCATCCCAGTTCCATCTCTCCCATCCCGGTTCCATCTCTCCCATCCCAGTTCCATCTCTCCCATCCCGGTTCCATCTCTCCCAGCCCAGTTCCATCTCCCCCATCCCGGTTCCATCTCTCCCATCCCAGTTCCATCTCTCCCATCCCGGTTCCATCTCTCCCATCCCAGTTCCAGCTCTCCCATCCCGGTTCCATCTCTCCCATCCCGGTTCCATCTCTCCCATCCCGGTTCCATCTCTCCCAGCCCGGTTCCATCTCTCCCATCCCGGTTCCATCTCTCCCATCCCAGTTCCATCTCTCCCATCCCAGTTCCATCTCTCCCATCCCAGTTCCATCTCTCCCATCCCGGTTCCATCTCTCCCATCCCGGTTCCATCTCTCCCATCCCGGTTCCATCTCTCCCAGCCCGGTTCCATCTCTCCCAGCCCGGTTCCATCTCTCCCATCCCAGTTCCATCTCTCCCATCCCGGTTCCATCTCTCCCATCCCGGTTCCATCTCTCCCATCCCAGTTCCATCTCTCCCATCCCGGTTCCATCCCGGAACGGGCGAGGCCGGAGCAGGGCAGCGGTGCCGCGGGTGTGGCACAGACCTGAGGATGCTTGGAGCAGGGATGAGCCCTCCAGGGCTCCCACAGAAAATTCCCCTGCTCCCCAAAAATCACCAGCCCTTGATGTGGGCACAACAGAGTCGCACAGACCCGAGGAGGCTGGCGGGGGAGAAAAATAAAAAAGGGAAAAATCGGCTGGAAAAGTGTTTGTGTGCGCGGCTTCGGTGTCTCCATGGATACCGCAGCTCGGGCAGACGATCCCGGGGCTCGGACGTGCCGGTGCCAAGGGAGACCGCGGGGCTCAGACCGGCCCGGCACGGCCCCGCACCCGGGACAAACAGAGATCCTAAACCGGGACAAACAGAGATCCTAAACCGGGACAAACAGGGGAGATCCCAAACCGGGACAAACGGGAGAGATCCCAAACCGGGACAAACAGGAGAGATCCCAAACCAGGATAAACAGAGATCCTAAACCGGGACAAACAGAGATCCTAAACCGGGACAAACAGGAGAGATCCCAAACCGGGACGGGCAACAGGAGAGATCCCAAACCGGGACAAACAGAGATCCCAAACCGGGACAAACAGGAGAGATCCCAAACCGGGACAAACAGGAGAGATCCCAAACCGGGACAAACAGGGGAGATCCCAAACCGGGACGGGCAACAGGAGAGATCCCAAACCGGGACAAAAGGAGAGATCCCAAACCGGGACAAACAGAGATCCTAAACCGGGACAAACAGAGATCCTAAACCGGGACAAACAGAGATCCTAAACCGGGACAAACAGGAGAGATCCCAAACCGGGACAAACAGGAGAGATCCCAAACCGGGATGGGCTGCTGGGCATGGCACGGCACGGCACGGAATGGGCACGGCACGGCACGGCCTGGCACTGGCATGGCACGGCACGGCACGGCATGGCACGGCTCATGCTCCCAGGGAATTCTGAGCTTGTGTTCCTGGGAAAGCTGAGTCTGTATTCCAAGGAAAGCCAAGCCTGTTCTCCAAAGGAAAGCTGAGCCTGTTTTCCTGGGAATTCTAAGCTTGTATTCCCAAGAAATTCTGAGCCTCTGTTCTGTTCCCCAGGAATTCTGAACCTGTGTTCCCAAGGAAAGCCGAGTCTGTATTCCCGGGAATTCTGAGCCTCTGTTCCCGGGAATTCTGAGCCTCTGTTCTGTTCCCAAGGAATTCTGAGCCTCTGTTCCTGGGAATTCTGAGCCTCTGTTCCCGGGAATTCTGAGCCTCTGTTCCCAAGGAATTCTGAGCCTCTGTTCCCGGGAATTCTGAGCCTCTATTCCTGGGAATTCTGAGCCTCTGTTCCCAAGGAATTCTGATCCTCTGTTCCCAAGGAATTCTGAGCCTCTGTTCCCGGGAATTCTGAGGGTCTGGCAGTGGTCACAGCTCCCTCTGCCATCAGAGCTCTCGGGATCTTTGGATCCCTCCTCGCCCAGAGCAAACCTCGCTGGCAGAGAGGATCCATCAAAACCACCGCGGATTTTCAGGGTATTTTAAGAAAACGGTTCCGTGAAGGCTCTGCTGCATTTGCGTTTAAAAAGGGAGGTATTTTTGGAAGTTATTCCTTCCCCATTTCAAAATCTCTGTAAATCCTGTCAGATAGTCCCAGTTCCCAATTAGCAGCACTGCAGCAGCCGAGGGAAAAATGAATTAAAGCTTTTAAAAAGCACCTCGGCTGCAGACAGCCCAGGGAGAGGCGAGATCGTGACCAAGGCTGGAATAAAATCCGTGGATCCATCCCTCAGCCCCTGGGCATTTCCCTCCTGAGGGTTGTTTTGAAATCGTTCCAATCCCCCTGGAATCAGGACTGGGGTGTTGGATCCCATCTCCCTGTGGCATTCCCGGCCTTTTCCAGCCCTGCCCTGCTGGGACATTGCCCAGAGCTCTGTGGGGTGACAGCCAGGGAATCCAGCCCCTCTGGAGAGGATCAGGATCCTTTTTCCAGGGAATCCAGCCCCTCTGGAGGGGGTCAGGATCCTTCTCCAGGGAATCCAGCCCCTCTGGAGGGGTCAGGATCCTTCTCCCAGGGAATCCAGCCCCTCTGGAGGTGTCAGGATCCTTCTCCAGGGAATCCAGCCCCTCTGGAGGGGATCAGGATCCTTCTCCCAGGGAATCCAGCCCCTCTGGAGGGGTCAGGATCATTCTCCCAGGGGCTCAGCCCCTTTGCAGGGGTCAGGATCATTCTCCCAGGGAATCCAGCCCCTCTGAAGTGGGTCAGGATCCTTTTTCCAGGGAATCCAGTCCCTCTGGAGGGGTCAGGATCGTTCTCCCAGGGAATCCAGCCCCTCTGGAGGGGGTTCTGTGTCAGGATCCTTCTCCCAGGGAATCCAGCCCCTCTGGAGGGGTCAGGATCCTTTTTCCAGGGAATCCAGCCCCTCTGGAGGGGTCAGGATCCTTTTTCCAGGGAATCCAGCCCCTCTGGATCTGGCTCTGGGTCAGGATCCTTCTCCCAGGGAATCCAGCCATTCCCAGGAGATGTTTGGAAGTTTTTTCCCCTCTGGGAAACAAATCCCTGCAGGACCCAGCCCAGCCCAGCCCTGGCATTTGGAGCCAGGGATTTTCCTTCCCTCAGAGCTCCCGGTGGTGACTCCACAGCTCCAGGGGCTGAACCAGGGAATTGGGGTTTGATTGGCTCGGGAGGACCCCAAATCCAACCCAGTCCCAGCCCTTCCCCCTTCCCCAGCTCACTCCAATCCCTGGGACACCTCCAGGGATGGGGCAGACCCTTCCCAAGGGGAATTTCCTCCCCCTGCTCCGTGGGGAGAAGTGTTTTCTCTCAGACCCTTCCCAAGGGGAATTTCCTCCCCCTGCTCCGTGGGGAGAAGTGTTTTCTCTCAGCCTTTGCCTTCACAAAGCTTTATTTATTTATCTGAGCTGGCAGGATCAGTCAGAGGCAGCAGAATCCCCTCAGTAACTCATCCCTCCCCCTGCCAAAGCCCCCGCTCCTGCCAGCAGCTCCAGGGAGAGCTCACAGCTCCTGGAGCTGATCTGAGACAGGAGAAAAATCATTTTGGAATCATCCACCACTAAAAAAACAAAACATCTCCGAGGCTTTGGCAGGGGAGAGGCAGCACAGGCGCTGCTGCTCCATGGATCTGTCCCAGCTCCTTTCCCAGATGAAAAACACCTCATTCAGAAAATCCTCCCCCTCTGATGAATTGTTCCTGGAGGAGGTTGGTGCTCGGGGCTTGGCACGGCTCCTCCCTGGAGCTGTCACTTGGCAGAGCTGTTTGGTGTGCTGAAGGATGGGGAGAGGAGCCCCACAAGTGCCAGGGAGGAAAAGCTCAGCTGGCAGCAGGGGCTGTGTCCCCAAAAAAGGCTTTGGAGGGAGAGCAGAGGGCACTGAGGGACACAGGGGACAGGCCCAGAGCCACCCCGGTGGTCACATCCCAGCCAAAACCAGCAGGGAAATCCCATCACAAAATCCCAAAATCCAAAAATCCCATCCCAAAATCCCATCCCAAAATCCCATCACCATCCCATCCCCAAATCCCATCCCCATCCCAAAATCCCATCAGAAAATCCCAAAATCCCAAAATCCCATCCCAAAATCCCAAAATCCCATCCCCATCCCATCCCAAAATCTCATCCCCATCTCAAAATCCCAAAATCCCATCCCTATCCCCATCCCAAAATCCCATTCCAAAATCCCATCCCCATCCCAAAATCCATTCCAAAATCCCATCCCAAAATCCCAAAATCCCATCCCAAAATCCCATCCCCAAATCCCAAAATCCCATTCCAAAATCCCGTCCCAAAATCCCATCCCAATATCCATCCCAAATCCCACTCTCAGCCCTCCCTGGGGGTTTGGGAAATCCCAAATCCCAAATCCCACCCTCAGCCCTCCCTGGGGGTTTGGGAAATCCCAAATCCCACCCTCAGCCCTCCCTGGAGGTTTGGGAAATCCCAAATCCCAAATCCCAAATCCCACGCTCAGATCCCACAGGGAACGTGGCCATCCCACACTCTGGGGATGCTCCAGCCCCTGCTGCAGGAGCTGCCCCATCCCAGGAAATCGTGGGGAGATCCCAGGGGTGTCCAAGCTCAGGAGAGGAGGAGGAACTGGAATTATTCTCTTTAATCAGCTGGCAGGGCAGGGCTGTCCTGCCTCACCTCAGCAATCCAATCCCTGCATTTCCTCTCCCAAACCTTTCCCAAATTCCCTTCCCAGGGGCAGGAGGTGCCTCAGACCCCAAACTCCTGCAGGGGAACAAACCCCAAACTCCTGCTGCCCTCAGACCCCAAACTCCTGCAGGGGAACAAACCCCAAACTCCTGCAGGAGAACAAACCCCAAACTCCTGCTGCCCTCAGACCCCAAACTCCTGCAGGGGAACAAACCCCTCTGAGGGTCCCAAACCCCTCTGAGGGTCCCAAACCCAAACCCCACTGAGGTTCCCAAACCCCTCTGAGGGTCCCAAACCCCTCTGAGGGTCCCAAACCCCTCTGAGAGTCCCAAACCCCCCTGAGGGTCCCAAACCCCTCTGAGGGTCCCAAACCCCACTGAGGATCCCAAACCCCCCTGAGGGTCCCAAACCCCTCTGAGGATCCCAAACCCCACTGAGTGTCCCAAACCCCCCTGAGGGTCCCAAACCCCTCTGATGATCCCAAACCCCACTGAGGATCCCAAACCCAAACCCCACTGAGGATCCCAAACCCCCCTGAGGATCCCAAACCCCACCGAGGGCAGCCCCTGGAACCCGAATTTGGGGATGATTTCCATGATTTGGGATTTTCCAACCCCGTTTTTCACACTGGGCACAAAAGGGGATTTCACCCCAGGCTCCAGCAGCGAACTGGGGGAGTTTGTGCTGCTGGGCTGGGATCTGTGCAGGGATGAGGAGCACACAAACCCCAAAGGCTGAGCAAGGAGCAAAACTCCTCCTGGGAATGGCACAGGGAAATTCGGGACAGTGTCCCCAAGGCAGCCCCACTCAGACTCCCCCATCCCAAGGGATGCACTCGTGGATCTTTGTGGCCACAACACCAAAGCTGTCCCTGCCAAGCTGGGCCTGAACAAATCCCAGCCCTGCCTGGTCCCAGCTCAGCCCCAAACCGAGCACCCAACGCTCCATGTGCAAAGTCCTGGCTCTATTTGGGCTGGGAAAGTGCAAACACAGGGACAGGGGCTGGGGCTGGGCACAGCCAGGAGCCCCCCAAGGGGCCAGGAGGTGGCACAGGGAGCTGGGGGTGACACCAGGGGACAAAGCACCAGCAGCAGCAGCTCTGTCCAGCCCAGACATTCCCTGCTCCACAGGGCTGGGAGCAGCAGGAGCTCTCCCCAAATCCCCAGCCCTGCTCCGAGTGCCAGGCTGCAGCAGCTTCCAGAGAAGGTTCCAGAGCAGGTTCCAGAGGCTGGAGCAGGTTCCACAGCAGGTTTCAAAGGCAGGGGCAGGCCCAGCTGTGCTCAGAGCATCTGGAGCAGCTTCCAGAAGCTGCAGCAGGCTCCAGAAGCTGGAGCAGGTTCCAGAGCAGGTTCCAGAACAGGGGCAGGCCCAGCCCTGCTCAGAGCACCTGGAGAAGGTTCCAGAGGCTGCAGCAGCTTCCAGAGCAGGTTCCACAGCAGGTTCCAGAGGCAGAGGCAGGCCCAGTCCTGCTTAGAGCACCTGGAGAAGGTTCCAGAAGCTGCAGCAGGCTCCAGAGGCTGGAGCAGGTTCCAGAGAAGGTTCCAGAGCAGGTTCCAGAGGCTGGAGCAGGTTCCACAGTAGGTTCCAAAGGCAGGGGCAGGCCCAGCCCTGCTCAGAGCACCTGCTGTGAGTTCCAGGCTGGAGCAGGCTCCAGAGCAGATCCCAGAGGCTGGAGCGGGTTCCAGAGGCTGGAGCAGGTCCCAGAGCAGGGGTTAGCCCAGCCCTGCTGTGAGTTCCAGGCTGGAGCAGGTTCCAGAGGCTGGAGTAGGTTCCAGAGCAGGTTCAGGCCCAGCCATGCTCAGAGCCCCTGGAGCAGGTTCCAGAGGAGGTCCCAGAGGCTGCAGCAGGCCCCAGAGCAGATCCCAGAGGCTGGAGCAGGTTCCAGAGGCTGCAGCAGGCCCCAGAGCAGCTCCCAGGGCAGGTCCCAGGGCAGGTCCCCTCCCTGCTCACAGCACCTGCTCTGTGCTGGAGGAGGAGATGTCCAGCAGCCTCCAGGCCGTGTAGGGGTTCAGCTCGTCCTGGTCCCGGCACAGCGCCCACACGTAGAGCATGCGCAGCACCTTGTCCTGGCAGGGTCAGACACACCAGTTATCCCAGTTATCCCAGTCAGTTATCCCAGTTATCCCACACGTAGAGCATGCGCAGCACCTTGTCCTGGCACAGGGCACACCAGTCATCCCAGTTATCCCAGTTATCCCAGTTAGTTATCCCAGTTATCCCAGTTAGTTATCCCAGTTATCTCAGTCAGTTATCCCAGTCAGTTATCCCAGTTAGTTATCCCAGTTATCTCAGTCAGTTATCCCAGTTATCCCATACGTAGAGCACGCACAGCACCTTGTCCTGGGACAGGGCCAGTTAGCCCAGTTAGTCCAGAGTCCCAGTTAGTTAGCCCAGCTAGCCCAGAATCCCAGTTATCCCAGAATCTCAGAACCCCAGTGAGCCCAGAATCCCAGTTAGCCCAGTTAGTTATCCCAGAATCCGTTATTCCAGTTAGCCCAGAATCCCAATTAGTTATTCCAGTCAGTTATCCCAGTTAGCCCAGTTACTTATCCCAGAATCCGTTATTCCAGTTAGTTAGCCCAGATTCCCAGTTAGCCCAGAATCCCAATTAGTTATCCCAGTCAGTTATCCCAGTTATCCCAGTCAGTTATCCCAGTCAGTTATCTCAGTTATCCCAGTCAGTTATCCCAGTTATCCCAGTCAGTTATCCCAGTTATCCCAGTTAGTAATGCCAGTTAGTTATCTCAGTTATCCCACAATCTCAGCCCAGTTATTCCAATTAGTTATCCCAGTTATCCGGTCAGTTATTCCAGTTATCCCAGTTAGTTATCCCAGTTTTCCCAGTTACCCCAGAACCCCAGGGACACCTCACCTGATCCCAAAAGTGTCCCAGACCCCACACTGTCCCCTGTCCCCACTCACCGGGTCCCCCTCCACCACGTCCCCTCGGTGGTTTTTGATCACCATCACCACCTGGGCCTGGAAGGTGATGATCAGCACGGGGCCCTGCTCCATCATCTTCCCCATGGCCAGCTGTGGGACACAGAGCTCAGGAAAACAGTCCTGGGGGGCCAGGGATGATCCCACAAACCCCAGTCCTGGGGGGCCATGGGTGCTCCCAAAATCCCCAATCCAGAACCAGGGATGATCCCAAAACCCCAATCCTGTGGGGCCAGGGATGATCCCAAAAACCCCAATCCTGCAGGGCCATGGAGGTTCCCAAAATCCCCAATCCAGAACCAGGGATGATCCCACAAAACCCCAATCCTGTGGTGACATGGGTGTCCCAAAAACCCCAATCCAAGGCCAGGGATGATCCTAAAACCCCAATCCAGAGCCAGGGATGATCCCAAAAACCCAAATCCTGTAGGACCAGGGATGATCCCCAAAATCCCCAATCCTGTGGGGCCAGGGATGGTCCCAAAATCCCCAATCCAGAACCAGGGATGATCCCAAAACCCCAATCCTGTGTGACCATGGGTGTCCCAAAAACCCCAATCCTGGTCCAGGAATGATCCCAAAAACCCCAATCCAGAGCCAGGGATGTTCCCAAAATCCATAATCCTGTGGGACCATGGGTGCTCCCAAAAACCCCAATCCTGTAGGGTCAGGGATGATCCCAAAATCCCAAATCCAGGGCCAGGGATGTTCCTAAAACCCCAATCCTGTGGGGCCAGGGATGTTCCCTATCCCAACTTCAGGGACACAGAGAATTCCAGAAAAACCCCAATCCAGGGCCAGGGATACTCCCAAAAACCCCAATCCTGTGGGGTCAGGGATGTTCCCAAAATCCTGTGGGGCCAGGGATGATCCCAAAAATTCCAGTTCTGTAGGGCCAGGGATGTTCCCACCCCACACACCCCCAGCCCCCTGCCTGTCCAACCACACCAATCCCAGAATTTCTGGAAAAGAAATTTCCCAAAAATCTTCCAACAGAACCCACCTGGGGCCCTGCACTTCAAAGCTTTGGTGTGGATTTTTAATTTTATTTTTTTGTTCTTCTCCCAATCCCATAAATGTGGGAAATGGGAACGAGCAGAAAGCAAAATCAAAGCACCCTGCTCTCCAAAAAAAGGGAATTTTCTGCAGGAAAGGTTTGGAATGGGAACATCCTGAGCTGGAAGGATCAAACAGAGCCTTTCCTCTGCTCTTAAATCCATTTTTTTCCCCCAGAATCCATTCTATTTTAATTATTTAAAGACTTTATTCACTGGGATGCAAGAGGAGTGGAAATTCAGATTTTTTTAAATTCTTTTAAAACCCCAGGATTCTCTTCCTGCCCATTGTGGGGAATCTCTTACATCCTTTTTATTTTTATTTTTTTTGTGGGAATGCAGCTCTGCAATTCCTGCCCCAAAAGCAGCCACAGGATTTTCCTCTTTTGAAATGTTCCCAAACATTCTGGGTTTTGATTTTATCCCTAATAAAGGGAGCTGGGCTGTGTCACAAAGGAATAAATTTATTTATGGGGAGATTTTTCCTGTTCCCTGAGGGGATCTCAGCAGCTCTGCAATGTTCCTGATCCCAAAAATCTCCCTGGAACTGCCCCATTCCAATAAAAAACAATTTTTCACCCCAGTTTCCAAGATATTATCTTGACAATAATGGATTGCCCTTTCAGCAATGGGATTTCCCTTCCATCAATGGGATTTTTGTTTCTAACAGTGGGATTTTCCTTCCAAGAATGGGATTTTCCCTTCCAGGAGTGGAATTTTCCTTCTAGCAATGGGATTTTCATTTCTAACAGTGGGATTTCCTTTCCAGAAATGGGATTTTCCTTTCAGCAATGGGATTTCTCTTCCAGCAATGGGATTTTCCTTCTAGAAATGGGATTTCCTTTCCAGGAATGGAATTTTCCTTCCAGCAATGGGATTTTGCCTTTCTAACAATGGGATTTTTCTTCTAGCAATGGGATTTCCCTTCAGAAATGGGATTTTCCTTTCCAGGAGTGGGATTTTCCTTTCCAGGAGTGGGATTTTTCTTTTCAACAGTGGGATTTCCCTCCCAGCACTGGGATTTTCCTTTTCCAGGAGTGGGATTTTTGTTTTTAACAATGGGATTTCCCTCCCAGCACTGGGATTTCCCTCTGGAAGCACAAACACCAAACCCCAGAGCTCAACCCCAGCAGGGAAAATAGGGAAAGGTGGGGAAAATAGGGGAAAAATAGGGGAACAAAGAAGGTTGCATTGCTGACCCTGGAGGATTTCCCCAACCCCCCTGACCCCAAACCCCCAGGGCAGGAACCCAAATGACCCCAAACCCCCAGGGCAGGAACCCAAATGACCCCAAACCCCCAGGGCAGGAATTCCCTGACCCCAAACCCCCAGGACAGGAATCCCCTGACCCCAAACCCCCAGGACAGGAATCCCCTGACCCCAAACCCTCAGGGCAGGAATCCCCTGACCCCAAACCCCCAGGATAGGGATCCCTTGACCCCAAACCCCCAGGGCAGGAACTCCTTGACCCCAAACCCCCA
The DNA here is from genome assembly GCF_009819885.2 of Catharus ustulatus. Taxonomy (NCBI): domain Eukaryota; kingdom Metazoa; phylum Chordata; class Aves; order Passeriformes; family Turdidae; genus Catharus; species Catharus ustulatus. The sequence continues at coordinate 994,171 of NC_046249.1, read as the reverse complement.
GGGCAGGAATCCCCTGACCCCAAACCCCCAGGACAGGAACCCCCTGACCCCAAACCCCCAGGACAGGAACCCCCTGACCCCAAACCCCCAGAGCAGGGATTCCCATAAATCCTAAACCCCCAGGACAGGCACTCCCATGACCCCAAATCCCCCCAGGACAGGAATCTCCTGACCCCAAATCCTCAGGACAGGAATTCCCTGACCCCAAAACCCCCAGAACAGAGACTCCCCTGACCCTAAAAACCTCCATGGCAGGGATTCCCTGACCCCAAACCCCCAGGGCAGGAACCCAAATGACCCCAAACCCCCAGGGCAGGCACTCCCATGACCCCAAACCCCCCCAGGGCAGGAATTCCCTGACCCCAAACCCCCAGGACAGGATCCCCATGATCCCAAACCCCCAGGACAGGAACCCAAATGACCCCAAACCCCCAGAGCAGGCATTCCCATAAATCCCAACCCCCCCAGGACAGGAATTCCCTGACCCCAAACCCCAGGACAGGAATTCCCTGACCCCAAACCCCCAGGACAGGAACCCAAATAACCCCAAACCCCCAGAGCAGGCATTCCCATAAATCCCAACCCCCCAGGACAGGCACTCACGTCGATGTTGTCGATGTCCAGGACCCTGGAGTGGAACTGCAGCCCCAGGGCCTTGGCCTGCTGGATGGGCTGGGCCAGCTGGCTGTAGGTCTGAGAGCCAACAGGGATTTGGGGTCATTTGGGATTGTTCTGTCACCCCCACACACAAATAATGGGGATTTTTGCTGTTTGTGTTTATTGGAGAGAGACATGGAAAAAAAATCCCAAAGAAAAGGAGGGAGGGGTTTATGGGAAGGGTTTGAGGTGCAGGGAGGGATTTGGGATTCACCAAATTCCCACTGGAAATCCCAGTTTTGGTGGGGAGGATGTGAGGGGTGAGAGATGAGGGACTCAGAGCTGGGCTGGAGAGCAGGGCCAGGGAAAAGCTGGGAAAAATGGGAAAAATGGGAAAAAATAGGGGAAAATAGGGAAAATAGAGAAAAGCAGGGAAAGCCAAGGAAAAATAGGGGAAAATAGGGAAAAATAGGGAAAATGGAGAAAATAGGGAAAAGAAGGGAAAGCCAAGGAAAAATAGGGAAAAATAGGGGGAAAATAGGGGAAACTAGGGAAAAGTAGGGAAAAATAGGGAAAAGTAAGGAAAAATAGGGAAAGCCAAGGAAAAATAGGGGAAACCTGGGGAAAATAAAAGGGAAAAGCAAGGGGAAAATAGGGAAAAATAGGAAAAAGCAGGGCAAATTCAGGGAAAAATTGGGAAAATGGGGAAAAGCAGGGAAAAAAGGGAAAAGCAGGGAAAAATCAAAGGGGAACCTGGGAAAAATATGGAAAAGTAGGGAAAAATAGAGAAAAAACTGAGAAAAATAGGGAAAGCCAGGGAACAGCAGGGAAAGCAGGAGTTCAGTGCTCAGAATCCCCATCCCCACACCCCTGGGATTCATCCCCACACCCCTGGGATCCATGAAGAGCCTTTATCCCCTTTATCCCCTTTATCCCTGGATTCCCAGGGCCAGGTTCCCATCTCCTGCCCTGCTCCATCCCAGCTCCAGCTGCCTGGGCAGTGTTGGATTTGGGGCTGCACTGAGGCTGCTGCTTCCCCCCAGGTGTCATTCTGTCATTCCCAAAGCTGTTGGAAGCAGGGAAGATTTTCTGCTTTCAGACTGGATTATTGCTACAAAAATAAAGCTCATCAGGATTTATTAAATTGGGAAAAAAAATCTTGGCTGTGCCAGCCCTCTGGTGGTGGGAGCAGCACAGGGAATTCACCTGGAAAAATCCAGCTCCTGGATAAAGAGCAGAATTTTGGATTTTAGAGCATGAGAACTTTGCAGGAATGAGGATTCAAATAAAATCCCACCAGGAAATCTCTGATTTCAGCACCTCCCTGAATTCCAGCCCCCAAAAATGATCCCATTCCCAAGGGGGAGCCCCAAAGTTTGGGGATTTTGGGGCTGCACTCACGGCCTCGTAGCACCAGTCCTTGAGGATGTCGAGTTCCCCGGAGATCAGAGCCTGAGGAGGGAACCACACAGAACATTTCAGCTCCTCCTACATCAAAGTGGGAACAGCCAGCCCTTCCAGCAGCAAAACACCTGAAATTCCACATTTTGTGGGACTCTGGGGGGAGCTGGAGCTGCAGAGGGGAGCAGCAAAAAGGATTTCTATAAAAACACAGGAGCTGAGGCCAAGGGACAGAAACCTTGGGATAATTAAACTCCCTCAAAGCTTCCAGCTGAAACTTCCCATTAAATCTTCCTGCTGGGCCTGCCAGAGCCAGCAGAGCTCTCAGGGCTCAGAAATCCTGGCATCAAACAGGAGCAGAGCTGTAATTCTCCACCCTGAAAAATCCAGGGCACAGAAGGAATCCCAAGTTTGGCTCCTCCAGCCCCAGATTTTCCTGAGTGTCTCAGAGCAATCCCTGTTTCAAACCCCAAACTCCCTCAGAGCAATCCCTGTTTCAAACCCCAAACTCCCTCTGTCCTTCCTGCTGCAGTGACAGGGGTTCCATCCATCCACACCCACACTCTGATCCCTCAGAGCCCCCAAAAACCCAAAATTCAGAGAGCACTGAACCATCTGTCCCAGCCTGCTGCTCCTCCCAAAGCCCAGCTCAGAGGGCACATCCCAAATTCCCTGCCCTGTCCCTCTGCTGTCCCCACCTGATCCCACCTCAATTGTTGTTTTCCAGCCCACAACAATCATTCATCTACCCTTGTTGGATCCAATTCCTTCCCCAAAGCTGGAACAGCAAATCCTGCCCCGACTTTTGATTTTAGCAATAGAAAATTGAAAAAAAAAATAAAATTCCACGGGTTCCTCCTACATCAAAGTGTAGGGCAGTTCCCCTGCAGGGCCAGAGGAAGGGAAGGAGGGAGGGAAGGAGGGAGGGAGGGGCTGCACCTCCAGCACGTTGGGGATGATGTCCCTCTCACACTGCTGCAGGAAGCGATCCTTGTCGAAGGACGGATCCACGCGCAGGATCTCGGTCAGCACCTCGGACATCTCGGTCTTGGAGAACAAACCCCCTGCAGGAACAGCCCAGAGGGGAGCTGGCACTGCCACCAGCACGGGGACACAGCCCTGGTGGCACTGCACAGCGAGGGGAGGTCACCCTGAGAGGGATCCCAAGGGTTGGTGCCACCCTGATCCTGATCCTGAGCTGAGAGAGCTGAGAGAGCTGAGAGAGCTGAGAGAGCTGAGAGAGATGAGAGAGCTGAGAGAGCTGAGAGAGATGAGAGAGATGAGAGAGCTGAGAGAGATGAGAGAGATGAGAGAGCTGAGAGAGATGAGAGAGATGAGAGAGCTGAGAGAGATGAGAGAGATGAGAGAGCTGAGAGAGATGAGAGAGCTGAGAGATGAGAGAGATGAGAGAGCTGAGAGAGCTGAGAGAGCTGAGAGAGATGAGAGAGATGAGAGAGCTGAGAGAGATGAGAGAGATGAGAGAGCTGAGAGAGATGAGAGAGATGAGAGAGCTGAGAGAGATGAGAGAGCTGAGAGATGAGAGAGATGAGAGAGCTGAGAGAGCTGAGAGAGCTGAGAGAGATGAGAGAGATGAGAGAGCTGAGAGAGATGAGAGAGATGAGAGAGCTGAGAGAGATGAGAGAGATGAGAGAGCTGAGAGAGATGAGAGAGATGAGAGAGCTGAGAGATGAGAGAGATGAGAGAGCTGAGAGAGCTGAGAGAGATGAGAGAGCTGAGAGAGCTCGGCAGGGCCAGGCTGGGAGCGCCTGGGGGGGCAGGAACAGTTCCTGGGGGGTTCAGGAGCAGTTCCTGGGGCTCAGGAACAGTTCCAGGGGCTCAGGGGCAGCTCCAGGGGCTCAGGGGCAGCTCCAGGGGTTTGGGGGCAGCTCCAGGGACAGGAACAGCTCCAGGGGCTCAGGGACAGCTCCAGGGGTTTGGGGGCAGCTCCTGGGGGGTTCAGGGGAAGCTCCAGGGGCTCAGGAACAGCTCCAGGGACAAGAATGGCTCCAGGGGTTCAGGAGCAGCTCCAGGGGCAGGAACAGCTCCAGGGACAGGAACAGCTCCAGGGGTTTGGGGGCAGCTCCAGGGGCTCAGGGGAAGCTCCAGGGGCTCAGGAACAGCTCCAGGGACAGGAACAGCACCTGGGGGGCTCAGGAACAGCTCCAGGGGCTCAGGGGCAGCTCCAGAGGGGCAGCAGGACTCTGGTCCCTGTCCCTGGTCTCTGTCTCTGGGCTCAGTCTCTGTCCCTGTCCCTCCCCTGTCCCTGTCCCATCCCCATCCCTGTCCCATCCCATCCCTGTCCCTCCCCTGTCCCTCCCTGTCCCCCCCTGACCGATCAGGTCGGTGACACGGTCGGTGACAGCGCGGGACGCTCGGATCAGGGCGTTGTCGCTCTCGTCGTATTTCATCTTCATCTCAAAGAACCCTGCAGGGACAGAGAGCTCAGGGCCAGGGTGACAGCACCCAGGGGTGACAGCAGCACAGGGGTGACAGCAGCACCAGGGGGTGACACAGGGGTGACAGCACCCAGGGGGTGACAGCAGCACAGGGGTGACAGCAGCACCCAGGGGTGGCAGCAGCACAGGGGTGACAGCAGCACCCAGGGGTGACAGCACCAGGGGTGGCAGCAGCACCCAGGGGTGACAGCAGCACCCAGGGGTGACAGCAGCACAGGGGTGACAGCAGCACCCAGCCCTGCTCAGGGCCAGGCTCCAGCTGCCACCTGCTTTCCCCCCCATTTTATTCCCATTTTTATTCCCCATTTTTCTCCAATTATTTCTGTTCTTCTCCCCATTTTATTCCTAATTTTTCTGTTTTTCTTTCCATTTTATTCCTATTTTTCTCCCCATTTTATTCCCATTTTTATCCCCATTTTATTCCCATTTTTCTCCAATTATTTCTGTTCTTCTCTCCATTTTATTCCTCGTTTTTCTCCCCATTTTTCTCCCCATATTTCTGGTTTTCTCCCCATTTTTCTCCCCTTATTTCTGGTTTTCTCCCCATATTTCTGTTTTTCTCCCCATTTTGTTCCCTGTTTTCTCCCCATTTTTTGTTTTTCTCCCCATTTTGTTCCCTGTTTTCTCCCCATTTTTCTCCCTGTTTTTCTCCCCATATTTCTGGTTTTCTCCCCATTTTTCTCCCCATTTTTCTCCCCATATTTCTGGTTTTCTCCCCATTTTTCTCCCCATTTTTCTCCTCATATTTCTGGTTTTCTCCCCATATTTCTGTTTTCCCCCCACTTTCCTGACCCCTCAGTAACTCCTCCTCTGCTAACACTCAGCACTAACACCTCTGGGAAAGGAGAGAATTAATTCAGTGGAATGAGGAAATTCAGGGCCAGGCTGATTCTGAGCAGAGCTGGTGGAGTCTCCATCCCTGCAGGGACAAATCAGGACTGGGGAGTTTTCCCAACCCAAATTCTGGGATTCAGGGCATTTAAAACATTCTCAGGTGACACCAAAGGTACCACAGAGAGATCATTTCAAAGTCTTTCCCCAGTTTGGAAATTGTGTGGAACTGCTTTGATTTTTCCAGGATTTTCCTTTGTTTAAGCTCCAATTTGGAAATTGTGTGGAACTGCTTTGATTTTTCCAGGATTTTCCTTTGTTTAAGCTCCAATTTGGAAATTGTGTGGAACTGTTTTGATTTTTCCAGGATTTTCCTTGGTTTAATTTCCAATTTGGAAATTGTGTGGATCTGCTTTGATTTTTCCAGGATTTTCCTTGGTTTCAGCTCCAATTTGGAAATTGTGTGGAACTGCTTTGATTTTTCCAGGATTTTCCTTGGTTTAAGTTCCAGTTTGGAAATTGTGTGGAACTGCTTTGATTTTTCCAGGATTTCCCTTGGTTTCAGCTCCAGGATCAGAGCTGCCTCCCCCAGAAGGAAGCTGAGGAGGGGGAGCAGCAAACCCAGGGCACCCCCAACCTCAATTTATTCCATTTCCACCCCAGAGTGATTTCCCAGCTGGATGTGGCCAGTTCTGAGCTGGAAATTCCCATTTTTTAAGTGGAACTGGAGGAATTTTGGGGCAGCTGAGGTTGGATGGGGTTGGGACAGTGAGAGCACAGCACAGGGTGGGATTTAAATTCCTTCCAATCCATCCTGGGATTCCATAAAATCCTTTGGACACTGAGGGAAGGGAATTTCTGCCCCCCTGAGCACTCACTGTTGAAAACCACGTTGTTGTCCTTGAAATCTTTCCACTGCTGGTACCACTTGGAGTCTTTATGCAGCACCATGCCCATGGCCTCCCTGGAGAGGGCAGAAAACAGGGATAAAATGGGAATATTTGGGGAAAAATGAACTTGTAACAAATGCAGACAGCACCCTGAGGAATATCCCTGCAGCACTGAGGCAGCACAGGAATGATGAGCTCAATTACAGGGTAAATTATGGCCTCATCAATTATAAAATAAATTGCAGCCTCACAAATGATAGCCCCATAAATGATCCACCAGATAAATGAAACACCAGACAAATAAAAAGAAACAGATAAATAAAACATCAGATAAACAAAACTCCAGATTAATAAAGCACCAGGCAAATAAAACTCCACTCAGAGGAGCAAAGCAGCCCCAAAAAAAAGGAGCTCAGCTTTAGCCCTGCCTCACCCAGCAGCAAGGAGTTAAAAACCTGAACACAGAGCAAAGCCCAGCTCAGAATTCCACCTCTGAACATCAAACCTGAGCTTCAAAATTCGAATTTTCCATTTTTAGCATGGGAAGATTTGGGATCCCCCAAACCCACAGCTCCTGGATTTGAATCCCTGATGTGTTTTGAGCTTTTCCCAGCCAGGCACAAACAGAAATCCCCCCCAGGGTTCCCCTCACTCACTCATTGGCCTCGAACACTCTCTGCTCCTTGCTGCTCTCTCCAGAATATTCCGTTCGCTTCCGGAGCCGCTCCGGGCGCCTGTAGGGACCTGTCTGGCCCAGGACACTCTCATCAATCTCCTTCTTAACGGTTTCTACTCCCTGCAAGGGAAACAGCCCCATCAGTGAGGATTTAGTGCTGGCCCAGAAGGTGAAAATCCCTCCTGGGATGGTTGGGGAGAGTGAAAAAGGCTCTGGGCACTGCCAGGGATGGGGCAGCCACAGCTTGGATATTTTCTGTATTTCCTGCAGAAAAGGGGTTTAAGGAAGGTGAAATCCCTGCTGGGGAGAGGCATTTCCCACCCACCCTGCCCCAGGAGCAGCAGCTCAGCCCTGGCAGGCTCAGACCTGGCAGCAGCGCCAGCCCTGGCACTCCTGGGGGGGTTTTCCTGATGGATTCCATCCCCAAATTCCTGATGGATTCCACCCCTGACCCCTGCTGGATTCCACCTCCAGTCCCTGCTGGATTCCACCCCCAGATTCCTGCTGGATTCCACTCCAGATTCCTGCTGAAATCCACCCCAAATTCCTGCTGGATTCCAGCCCCAGAGACACCCCCAGATCCTGCTGGATTCCACTCAGATTTCTGCTGGATTCCACCCCAAGCCCCTGCTGGATCTCACCCCAAATTTCTGCTGGATTCCAGCCCCAGATTCCTGCTGGATTCCACTCAGATTCCTGCTGGATTCCATCCCCAGATTCCTGCTGGATTCCAGCCCCAGATTCCTGCTAGATTAAACCCCAGTCCCTGCTGGATCCCACCCCAGTCCCTGCTGGATTCCACCCAAATTCCTGCTGGATTCCACCCCCAGTCCCTGCTGGATCCCTCCCCAGATTCCTGCTGGATCCCACCCCAGATTCCTGCTGGATTCCACCCCAGCCCCTGCTGGATCCCTCCCCATCCCCTGCTGGATTCCATTCCCAAATTCCTGCTGGAATCCACCCCATCCCCTGCTGGATCCCTCCCCAGCCCTGCAGCCCCTGCCCACCTGGGAGATGGCTTTGAAGGCCGCAGTCCTGCCCAGCTTCTCCCCTCCCCTGCTCACAGACTCTGCCGACTGCTTGGCCGTCTTGGCCGCCTCCTCCACGCCCTCCTTGATCTTCCTGCCCAGGTCACTCCTGCTGACCTCATCCAAACTCTGCAGGGCAAAAGGGAAAGGTGATTCCAGCTCCAGGCCTCGGCCCCAGCCCCTCCCCAGCTCTCCTGGAGCCCCTTCAGGCTCTGAGCTCTCCCTGGAGCCCCTTCAGGCTCTGAGCTCTCCCTGGATCCTTCTCCTCTCCAGGTGAGCACCCCCAGCCCTCTCCGAGGGGCTCCAGCCCTGGAGCAGCTCCAGGAGCTCCTCTGGGCTCTCCCAGCAGCTCCAGGAGCTCCTCTGGACTCTCCCCAGCTCCTCTGGACTCTCCCCAGCTCCTCTGGACTCTCCCAGCAGCTCCAGGAGCTCCTCTGGACTCTCCCCAGCAGCTCCAGGAGCTCCTCTGGGCTCTCCCCAGCAGCTCCAGGAACTCCTCTGGACTCTCCCAGCAGCTCCAGGAGCTCCTCTGGACTCTCCCCAGCAGCTCCAGGAGCTCCTCTGGACTCTCCCAGCAGCTCCTCTGGGCTCTCCCCAGCTCCTCTGGACTCTCCCAGCAGCTCCAGGAGCTCCTCTGGACTCTCCCCAGCAGCTCCAGGAGCTCCTCTGGGCTCTGTCCAGCTCCTCTGGGCTCTCCCAGCAGCTCCAGGAGCTCCTCTGGGCTCTCCCCAGCCCAGACTCTCTCCACACTCTGATTTTGGGCTCTCTGCTGGGGTCTCTCTCTTCTCCATCCCCCAAACCCCAGAGGAATCCCTGGCTGGGTCTGCTCTGATCACACTCAATCTTTATTTTATTAATTCCCCTGGTTTGAAAAGCTCCAGGGTCTGGATCCCCCCTGGAACAGCAGCACCAACAAAGCCAATTCCAGCCCCCCAAAATCCCAACCTCAGCAGAGCTGCCCTGAGGAAAAGTCCTTGTACCTCTTTAACCGTCCCTGTTATTTCTCCAAGTTTCTTTTTAATCACTTCTGAGGTCTTCACTGTTTCAGATTCAATGGTTTTCTGGGGGAAAAGAACATTAATCAAGAGACAGAAACGACTCAAACCCAGCTTGGATGGAGCACAATCCATTAAGGGTGGAATTGAGAGCAGAAAAAGCAACATTTCAGGAGCTCATGGTCTGAGTCAGCAGCAGCAGCAGCTCAGCTCTGCAAATGATGATGTTCAGAGCCCTCTGAGCAATGCAAAATAAACATTTGATGCTCAATTTAATGCCTCATTATTTGATCTGCTCAGAAATGCAGCCAAGTGTCGGCTGGAAAGACTTTCCACTAAAAAAAATAAATAAATTAAAAAACCCAAAACATTCCATCAAATAAACATTCTGAGGCACCCATTTAGCACTGAGCACTTCCAGCCAAGCAGAACTTCTCCAGTTCAGGGCTGGAATTTCCACTGAGAGCAGGAAAAGCTCAGGGAACATTCCAGAACTCACATATTTCCTCCTGGCTTCCCGCAGAGCGTCCGACTCCTCCAACTTTTTGGCTTCGTCTCGGAATTTTTTGATGCTTTCCTTCATCTCTTTGTTCTTGGCCAGTTCCTGTTTGATGTTCTCCACAAAACCTGAGATGAATCCTTTCCTTCCTCCCGAGGAGTAGCATCTGGACTGGAGGAAACCATCCCATGTTGGGGGATTGGAGCAAACAGGACCCAGAACACAGAGGAGTCCAAGGCAGGACGGGCCAGGGGTGACTTTGGAATGTGTGGGAATTGTGGAGCTGCTGGGAAAAGCAGCAGCTGATCCTTCAGAGAGCCAGAATCCAATGGATTTCATGGAATCCCAGGATGGATTGGGTTGGAAGGACCTTAAATCCCACCCTGTCCCAACCCCATCCAACCTCAGCTACCCCAAAATTCCTTCAGTTCTTCTTAAAAAATAAAAATTTCCAGAGCCCCATCCAGCTGGGAAAACACTCTGGGGTGGAAATGGAATAAATTCAGGTGGGACCAACCTGGGGGGTGCCCAGGGCAGGGCTGCTGATCCTGTACAGGGCACAGCTGGGGAGGGCAGGGATGGGATAACGCCTGGAGAGCAGCCACAGCCCGCTGAGGAGACATTTCTGCAAGGAAAAAAACACAGCAGGGGCTCAGGGGAGCGCCCAAGAGCTGCCAGCACCCACAGCTGGGACAGCAGAGATGCACAAATCCATCCTGGAGCTGAAGCAGGAGGAGCACGTGGATTTTTCTGGGAAAATTCCTCCAAACTGTGCCCAGCTCTGGAGGATCCCAGAAAAATCCCAGCACGGTTCTGCTGCCCCTGCCCAGCTCCCACCTGCAGATTCCTGCTCAGTGCTGAGCTCAGGGCTTGCAGCAGGGCAGAATCAGGGAAATCCCAGATGAAAAAATGTGGATTTGCTCAAGAACTGCACCGAGCCTCGGGCCAGGAGCCCAGGGATGAGCCGGGAGAGCTCCGGAGCAGAGGCACGAACGGAGCAGGGACCCCAAACGGAGCAGGAACCCTGAACAGAACAGGGACCCCAAATGGAGCAGGGACCCCGAACGGAGCAGGGACCCCGAACCTCTCGTTTTATTGTGGGCACAACAAACCCACGCAGCTGCTCCAGGGTGACGCTGCGTGAAATTGGGAAATTTGCCCTAACGGGAGCGGCCCCGGGACACCGGGAGTGCCTGGGCTGGAGGGGCCTCAGCAGCTCCGGGAAGGAACGCGCCGGACCGGCCGGGAGAGCTCCGGGAGCGGGGCCGGGTTCCGCTGTCCCCACACCGGGAGCTGCCAGGGCCGGGTCCCGCTGTGCTCGCACCGGGAGCGGGGCCGGGTCCCGCTGTGCTCGCACCGGGAGCTGGGCCGGGTTCCGCTGTCCCTACACCGGGAGCTGCCGGGGCCGGGGCCCTGTGGGCCGGGAGGGAACGGCGGCTCCGGGCCGGGCCCCGCCAGCAGCTCCGGCCCCGTTCGCTGTCCCCGCCGGCCCCAGCAGGCCCCGCCCCGCCCGGTCGGGTCGCGGTGTCTGTCCCCGGTCACGGTGTCCCCGGTGTCGCTGTCCCCGCGCTCACCCGGCACCCTCCGGCCGCCGCCATCGCCCCGCGCGCCCCGTGACCTTCGCGCGGCGCCGCGCAGTGACGTCACCGCCGCGCGCCGCCCGCGCCACGTGGTTGCGGATGGCGGGAACGGGAGGGAACGGCGGGAACGCGGCGGGACCGGACCCGGCACCATCGGGAGCCGCGGGACTGCTGTAACCCTGGCCCAGGCTCACCGGGACCCTCACCGGGGCTGTCCCAGACCCTTCCCGGCCTCACCGGGACCCCTCCGTGCCCCACATCTGATCCATTGGTGTTGTGCAAAGCGTTTGCTGCTGGAAAAGGGGAAAGCTCTCCCCTCTCACTTGTGGCAGGTGTCTGGGTCAGACACCCCCCAAGAGAGAATAAAAGTTTTTAAAAGATGTTTTTTCACTAGAGAAAAACCTTGAGTGGGCCTGCCCATGGACTGGGTGGGTACAGGAGGGAAGATCCTGCACCCTTGGAGCCATCTGAAGGAGATTGTCTCAGAACCCAAGAGGAATGTTGGAATTTTTTTGACAATCTGGAGCTTGCAGGGTTTTTAATCAGAGTAAAGGACGCTGGGACTGAAATCTTGAACTTGCATTTATTATCAAAGTCAGACTGTTTACATCTGTCAGGTCAACGAGATGCCACAACTACAAAAAAAGATTGTGCACATGGCAGTTCCAATGCAAAAAACCAGTAAAACGGGGGCTCCCCTCGGTTAAAAAAAGGACTTAAAATTACTCCAGAAAGCAACCGGGCTGGGCTGAAGGGCTTTCCATCCAGAGAGCGGGGCGGGGCAGGGCGGGGCAGGGCGGGGCAGGGCGGGGCTCAGGCGTTGCGGTCGATCCGCACGTCGATCTCGCGGCCGCGCAGCTGCAGCCCGTTCATCATGCGGCACGCGCGCTCCGCCACCTCCGGCGACTCGAAGCGCACCACGCCGCAGCCCTTGGACTTGCCGTTCTCCATCTTGATGTCAGCGTACAGCACGTGGCCTGGGGAGAGAGGGGGAGCCTGGAGGGGGAGCCTGGGGTGCTGCACACAGCCCCAGCCCCAAACTTGCTCCTCAAGGTGCTCCCAGCTTGGGTTTGGCACTCCTGGCACTCACCATCCAATCCCAAATCTGCTCCCCATCTGGGCTTTGGCACTCTTCCTCCAATCCCAAATTAGCACCCCAAGGCCTGTTCCCCCCATCCTGCCTTTTGCACTCCTGCACTCTCCATCTAATCCCAAATTTGCATCTCAAGGTGCTCCCCACTTTGGTTTTGGCACTCCTGGCACTCTCTCCACCCAGTCCTAAACCTGCCCCTCAAGGTGCTCCCAGCTTGGGTTTGGCACTGCAGCCACTCTCCAGCTAACCCCAAACCTGCTCCCCATCTTGGCTCTGGCACTCACCATCCAATCCCAAATTTGCACCTCAAGGTGCTCCCCATCTTGGATTTCACACTCCAGTCACTGTCCATGTAATCCCAAATCTGCTCCCCATCCTGCTTTTTGCACTTCTGGCACTCACCATCCAATCCCAAACCTGCTCCCCATCTTGGCTTTGGCACTCCCCAGCTAATCCCAAATCTGCTCCCTGCCTTGGTTTTAGCACTCTACATCCAATCCCAAACCTGCACCTCAAGGTGCTCCCAGCTTGGGTTTTGCACTCCAGCCAATCCCAAACCTGCTCCCCCATCTTGCCTTTTGCACTCCTGTCACTCTCCATCTAATCCCAAATTTGCATCCCAAGGTGTTCCCAGCTTGGGTTTTGCACTCCAGCCAATCCCAAACCTGCTCCCCACCTTGGCTTTGGCACTCTCCCTCCAACCCCAAATTTTCATCTCAAGGTGCTCCCCACCTTGGTTTTGGTACTCCTGGCACTCTCCACCCCGTCCCAAATCTGCACCCCAAGGACCCTCCCCAGCCTGCCTGTGGCACCCAGAGCTCTGGAGGAGCTGGCTGAGGTTTGCCAGGCTGTGGATTTAACCCAGCTCCAGCAGCACCAGGATGTGGAAGCAGAGCTGGAGCCCTGCCTGGAATGGCAGGGACCTTAGAGAGCACCCAGGGACACCCAGAGCCACCTCCTGCTGTCCCAAGCCCTGTCCAGCCTGGCCTTGGGCACTCCCAGGGATCCAGGGGCAGCCACAGCTGCTCTGGGAAATTCCAAGACCTTCCCACCCTCCCAGCCAGGAATTCCATCCCAATCTGACCATTATCAATATTCATTCCTCAGAATGAGGAAAACAACTCACCACATTCATTGAATTTATCTTTCAGCATTTTCCATGTAAAATCAAAAGGCAGCTGTGGGAAGAGAGGAATAAACCATCACTGAGGCTCTGCTGAGCAACCTGCAGGCACCCCCAGCTCCCCAGAAATGGAACCCATCCCATACAGCCACTGCCATGGGGTCACACTCAGCCAGGAGCTCTTCTGGGAAGGAAATGGCTCCAACTCCCCCCAAAATGTGGGGGCATCCAATAAAAGACATTGTGATGGGAAACTGAGCTGGGAGGAGATCAACACAGCAGTGACAATGCACGGCATGGAAGGGCAGGGGTGGGAAAAGGGGGGAGCATGAGAAGGATCCTCACAAATATCTGACAGGAGGGGTACTGAATTCTCACAAGTATCTGACACAGGGGAACTCAATTCTCACAAATATCTGACAGAGGGGTACTCACATTTCTCACAATTATCTGAGAGTGGGGTACTCAATTCTCACAAATATCTGACAGTGGGGAACTCACAATTCTCACAAATATCTGACAGTGGGGTACTTACATTTCTCACAAATATCTGACAGTGGGGAACTCAATTCTCACAAATATCTGACAGTGGGGTTACTCACATTTCTCAGAAATATCTGACACAGGGTACTCACATTTCTCAGAAATATCTGACAGAGGGGTACTCAATTCTCACAAATCTCTGACACAGGGTACTCACATTTCTCACAAATATCTGGTGTTGGATACTCACATTTCTCACAAATATCTGACAGAGGGGAACTCAATTCTCACAAATCTCTGACACAGGGTACTCACATTTCTCACAAATATCTGGCAGGCTTTCCGGGCCACGCCGGCCGCAGGGCCTCCTGCTCCTCCCAGGGACCCTGCAAAATTCCCTGCAAAGTTTCCCCGCTCCATGTCCATGGGGCGCTCGAAGTTGCTGCCCATGGGCAGCCCCATGCGCTCGATGCCAGCCCCCATGCCCTGCCCCATGGGCGGCCCCATCCTCTCCATGTTGGCGGCCCCGATGCGCTCCAGCCCCATCCTGTCCATGGGCGCCGCTCCCATCCTCTCTATCCCCATCCTGTCCATGGGCGGCCCGGGGAGGCGCTCCAGCCCCGCGGGGATGCGCTCCATCACCTGGCCCATGCCCGCGCCCATTCCCGCGGGCACCATGCGCTCCAGCCCCATGCCCATGCGCTCCACGCCCGGCCCCATGCGCTCCACGCCCGGCCCCATCCTGTCCATGGCGCCGCCCACGCGCTCCATGGCGGCGCCCATGCGCTCCAGGCCGAAGCCGATGCCCGAGCCCATGCGCTCCACGCCCGGCCCCATGCGCTCCATGCCCGGCCCCATGCGCTCCAGGCTGGGCGCCAGGTGGTCGATGGCCAGCGGGGCCATGCGCTCCATGCCCGAGCCCATCCTCTCCACGTTGGAGCCCATCCTGTCCAGCACCAGCCCCATCCTGTCGATGTCGGCGCCCACGCGCTCCATGCCGTGCCCCATGCCGGCCGGGATGCGCTCCATGCCCGGGGCCATCCTCTCCATGCCCGGGGCCATCCTCTCCATGCCGGGGATGCTGGCGTTGCCTCCGCCTGCAACACAGTGAGCACAAAAATCAGAACCTGAGCAGCTCTGGGATCCAGCCCCAGCTCCCCCAGCCCAGAGTTCTGCAGCACGAGGAAAGCTCAAACCGGCCCTGCAGAGCTGCCCCAGCCCTGGGAGACCAAAACAAGGAGCTGGAGGTGTTGGACAGAGCCCAAAACAAGGAGCTGGAGGTGTTGGACAGAGCCCAAAACAAGGACCTGGAGCTGGACAGAGCCCAAAACAAGGACCTGGAGGTGTTGGACAGAGCCCAAAGCAAGGAGCTGGAGGTGTTGGACAGAGCCCAAAACAAGGACCTGGAGCTGGACAGAGCCCAAAACAAGGACCTGGAGCTGCTGGACAGAGCCCAAAACAAGGACCTGGAGCTGCTGGACAGAGCCCAAAACAAGGACCTGGAGCTGCTGGACAGAGCCCAAAACAAGGACCTGGAGCTGCTGGACAGAGCCCAAAACAAGGAGCTGGAGCTGCTGGACAGAGCCCAGAGGAGGCCCCAGAGCTGCTCCAGAGCTGCAGTCCCTCTGGGGGTGCTCACCTGGACAGAGAAGCTCCAGGGAGAGTTCAGAGCCCCTGGCAGGGCCTGAAGGTGTTTGATGGACAAGGGATGGATGAACAGGACATCCCCTTCATTCTGAAATCCTGTGCTTTGGTCATTAAAACAAATTAAATCTGGAAACTGATAGGGGAGCTCTGTCTGCTCAGAGGTGTTTGGGTTCAGCTTTGCCTCAGAAATTCTGCAGTTTCATCACTGAGATTGTCCAATGTTTCCAGAGAACAGGTTTGGAAGGGAAATGTGACACAGGCAGCAGGAGAAGCAGGATTTTGTTTTCACTGACAAAAATGCATTTAAAAGCCTGACAGCAAATTCCTACAGATCTAAAATCAGTTTTTTATCTGTATCACCCCCATAATCCCTGTGAGCAGGTCAGGGTGCAAAGCAGGCAGGAAATGGATCTCATTCACTGCACTCACCTATTCCCCTCTCCAGGGTCTCTCCAAAACTCCGGGACATTCCCATCTCATTTCTTCCAAACTCCCTCTCGAATCCCCCTCCCATGGCCCGATCCATCTCTGCAAACACAAGGTGGAAGAGTTTGCAGGGGGTTTATGAGAGAACATTTTACCACAGGAGATTCACAGCACAGGAGGGCTTTTGTGATTTTCTCCTGCTCCTTCTGTGGTGGTTTCAGGAGCCCAAAGCCCCAAGAAAAAGCAAATTTACCCCAGACAGAGCCAGAATGTGTCTGAATAACCCCTCAGGGTACCAATGGATCACTGGGTTTGTGCAGCTCAGAGGTTTGTGCAGTGGAAAAGGCCCAGGTTATCCCCAGAAGTGGGGCTGTGGGAACAGGGACACAGAGATCCGGCACCTACCGCTCATCCTGCCCATGTTCATCCCGGCCGGGAAGCGCCCGAGGTTCTCCATGCCACCAAAGGGACCCTCCATTCCTGAAAAACACATTGGGAATCTTTAGCACACTGCAGCTGCTGCCTCACACCCCTCCCACAGGCACCAGACAACCCAAAGGGGCAGGGTTTGGGCACAGCATTACAAAAACCTTGAATTCACAACCCAAAGGGGACAGGATCTGGGCACAGCATTACAAAAAAAATGGAATCTCAACCCAAAGGGGGCAGATCTGGGCACAGCATTACAAAAAAAAAATGGAATCACAACCCAAAGGGGCAGGATTTGGGCACAGCATTACACAAACCACAGAATGGAATCACAACCCAAAGGGGGCAGATTTGGGTACAGCATTACAAAAAAAAAATGGAATCACAACCCAAAGGGGGCAGGGTTTGGGCACAGCATTACAAAAACCATGAATTCACAACCCAAAGGGGGCAGGGTTCGGGCACAGCATTACAAATACCATGGAATCACAACCCAAGGGCTCAGCATCACAAAAACCACAGAATCAGAGCTGGTTTGGGATTTGAGGATCCATTCCAACCCCCAGGGATGGCACTCCCAGATGTGCTGAGCAGAGGAAGCACAGCTCATGTTTTGTGGGATGTGCCCACCCTCCCCACACCCCTGCAGCAGCTCCAACACCCAAACAGCACCAAATTCCTGCAGAGCTGATTTCCCTGCACACAAACCCCTGCACACACACAGCCCAGGCCAAGCCATGAACAGAACAGAAGCACAGCTTACCTCCCATTTTATTCATTCCAAAGCCCATGCCTTCCATTCCCATTCCTCAAAATAAAAGAGAAAGATTTATATAGCAGGTGTCAGCCAGGAAATTCCACAACTCAAACCACACAACACATCCATGGCTTGGGCTGAAGAGCTTACATGGGATAAACTGAGGAGATTTCAACATTCCTGCTCAGAAAATCAAGCAGCAAAGGGGAAAAACCCACTGGCATTAACATGGAAAGCTGAGTGTGTGCTACTTCTTAGGTGGCTCTTTGAAACTTGTGCTATTTCAACAGATCCTCACCAAAGATTTGCAAGCCCACTAAAAGTGTTAAAAGTGAGAGATGGTTTGGAGTTTCATGGATCTTTGCAGTGTCTGCTGCTCATGCTCAAGAGTCAGAAAATGAGAGCTGTGTCTTGACCACAGTGAAAAATAAAAAAAAAAAGAAAAATGGAGCAGTTGGTTAAATTCAAGTTTCCATTATCAAGCTGAACAAAAAAAAAAAAAACCTCACTTGGTTTTAACATTCCTAAGAAACTACCAACTTTTTGGGGAGGCAAACAAAGCTATCTACCTTCTACACAGCTTAAAGCTCTCATGAAACAAAAGCATAGGAGTAATCTTCTTACCTCCAGGTCTCATGTTGCCCATTCCCATGCCTTTGTTTAAATGATTTGCATCAATAGGTTGACCTCCAGGTCCTAATCCCATGCCAATACCACCAAGACCATCTGAAGGAAATATTCAGATATCAAAAAAGCCTTCTTTCCATAGTTTGACAAAACAGCAAGTTTTATTTCTTAAGTAATTGACTTTCATTCTCCAAAAAAAGCTTGCTGTGTCCCCCCTGTGGGGTGTGTACTGAAAGCAGGGAAGTGTGGAGTAAATCAAGAGTAGATGTGTCTTGAAATAGGCTAAAAACTATCTCCAATGATTTGGTTTGATATTCCAATTTCCACCTCACTGCTCAGAAAACTCGGTTTGGAGCTGACTCCTGAAAAATCACTGGCTAGAACACTGCTTGGTTTGGGCAAAGTCCTCACTGAGGGTGGAGTGGGCAATTTGGGAGTTGCCCTGGACCTGTGCACAGCTCTCACCCTGGCCTGCCTGGGGCTCATTTCCAGCTCTGCCAGGGCTGGGCCCTCGCAGGGCAGAAGTGAAGCGCCAGGAGCAGCCTGGGGTCACTGACAGCCACCGATGGATTGGAGCACACAGCCAGCCTCTCTCTGAGCCAGCACCCTGCAGCTCAGCCTTCCTCAAGGATCCCCAGCCCAAAGAAAGAACAAAAAAACTCTTTTTTAGTTCGTTTTTTTTTTTCCTGAAGCAGGAACAAAGTTCTCAGCCTGGCACAAACAGCAGCTCATGGCATCCTCTGCCTGCAGGATCCCCTCGTTTCCAGCTCAGCACTGAACACAGGAGTGTTGAATCTTGTTTTAAAACAGCACAAGGTGCCCCTGCCCCGCCCCAGGAAAGGCCAAAATCCAGGATTCCAGAGGGATTTAGGGAGGTCCTGAAGAGAGGAACATCCTCAGTGACACTGCTGAGCCCTGGCAGGCACTGGAGCTCAGCTAGGGAGGGACTAATTAATGATTAATCATCAATAATGGGCAATTTAGCAGCACACAACAGGCCTGGCTCCCAGGAAGAGAACAGCATTGTCTGAACTCAGAGAATCCCAGAATCCCAGCCTGGTTTGGGTTGGAAGGGACCTTAAAGCTCCTCCACTGGCAGCCCCACAGCCCAGGCTGCTCAGACAACTCAAACTCCATCCACTGCCCCAATTTAGCTGCATCTGAGCAAATTCAGCCTCCAGCTCTTCCAGTGCCAGCTCTTCTCTTCAGCATTGCAGTGATTCATCCCAGATCACATCCACAGCCTTGGGGCATTCCCAGGGATGGAGACTCCCCAGGAGCTCAGAGCAAACCCTGCCAGGGAAGTTTTCCTCACATCCACGTGCAGTCTGTGGATTCCCACTGCTGGCTCACACTTGATCTTTTAGTTCATTCCAATTCCAGGTTGGAAGGAGCAGCTTGGGCAGCCAATTATTCTGAATTTCCATCTCCTGGGGTTTGGTCGGTGCTTTCTGCATCCTGCCCCTCCAAGCAGAGCCTGGCTCCCTCTTCTTTCCACATTTAATAGATTGGGCAGATCTCCTTTGGGAATTTGAAGGCCTGGAAGACTCCCAGGTGCTGAATTCAGCCCTTCCAATTTAGGGGAAGCATTCCATTGCCAGAACACTGACTGATTCTGTGTTTCCATGAAATCCCCCTGGGAATGGGAGGCACTGGGATCCTGGAATTGCACTGGAGAGCTCTGCAAGCCTTGAGAAGGTGAATGTTTTAAGACAAGCTTCTGGCCATGAGCTGAAAGAAGTATCCAAAAAATCTGAGCAGTTCTTCTTCACTATTTTCCCCCTTCTGAAATGATTGAGGAATTTGGATGCCAGCTTTGCAGAGTTTGTTTTAGTGGGGCTGGGGCTGGCTCCCAGGAGCTGAGCAGCCAAACAAAAGCAGGAGATGTTGGGTCATGCAGGGGACACTTACGAGGGAGCTGCTGGGGCCGCTCTGGAGGGAAGAAATCTCCTTTGGGAAAGGCTCTCTCATCCTACAAGGAATTCAGCACGTTAGAGTCGGCAAGGAAAGCAGGAAATTATCTCCTGATTGTTAAAATTCTGATTTTAAATACAGGAATTAAGTTAAAGCAGTCTTGACTGCAGTTTTGTGTTTTAGCAAAATAATCTGAATTAACCTTCCCTGATCCATCACTTCCATTTCCCCCTCTTGGATCCATCCTTGAAAGCACAGATCCCCCCAGAGGAGGAGATTCCCAGCTCAGGGAGCAGTGGGAGTGGGAATTGGGGGTGT
Organism: Catharus ustulatus; assembly: GCF_009819885.2. Taxonomy (NCBI): domain Eukaryota; kingdom Metazoa; phylum Chordata; class Aves; order Passeriformes; family Turdidae; genus Catharus; species Catharus ustulatus. The sequence continues at coordinate 974,401 of NC_046249.1, read as the reverse complement.
TCTCACCATTTTCACGTGCATGGGTCTGTCAAAGAGCAGCTGCCCATTGAACATTGCTGGGGGCTGTTAAGGATCCTTGCTCAAGCACTGAGGGCTCTGAAGGGAGCACAAAACCCCCCCAGAAAATCCCAACTCCTCAGTCACCACTCCCAGATTATCCCAAACCCTTCTGCCTTCTCCAAAGCAAAACAGCCTTCAAATCCAAATGCAGTGAACATTCAGAAAAAGGCTTTTTGAAATTAAAGAAATGATAAGAACACATTTCTGGGGTAAGATGAAGTTCACAAAGGTACAAAGTGTAACTCTAAGTCAGTCCAAGTGTTTAAATGTTTTCTCAGTCACTGTATCCATTGAAAACAGGGAAAAGTTTGAAGTTTGAAGTGTGCCATGGCAGCAAATCCTCTGCCCAAGTCTGGCTCCCTCAGGGTTTAGTGAAAAAGGGAATTAACACTCAAACAGAAATTTTGGGAAAGGGGGAATATTTTCCTCCTTTTCCTACCATACCCAGGAGTGGAGGGAGCAATACCTGGAATTTTGTTCTGTTTGGATTCTAGGAAGGAAATCACTGCTGGGGCAGTGGAAGGACACAGGGAACAGGAAAACTCCAGCTCCAGGGGCCTTGGCACAGGGACCTTCTCCTTTCCAGCCAATTTTAACACTAATCACAACCCAGAGACACAAACTCATCTGGGATAAAGTACATTTACCCACACAGGAAAGAGACTTTGCTGAAGATCCTGAGCAGACCACAGTAATTCCTCCAAGATGGAATTTTGTCTCCGTTTTGCTTTTCCTTCCATTTTCCCTCCACTACAGCCTGACCTTCCCTGCCCTGGCAATGCCCTCCCCAGGAATGCAGTGTTCTCTGTGCCCTGCTGTGTGTGCAGCCCCCAGCCCTGCCCTGCTGGCTGTGCAGCCCCCTCCCCTCCCCAGCTGGCTGCCAAGGATACAGATGGCCTGCACAGCCTCGATGGCCTGCTCGAAGGTGACGGTGCCGATGCCGCGGCTCTTGCCGTCCTTGTCCTCCAGGATGTCGGCCCTGACCACCACCCCAGCCATGCTGAACACCTCCTTCAGCTTCTTCCAGCCCACCTTGTAGTCCAGCTGCAAAACAGGGCATGGTTGGGAAGGCCAGAGAGAGATTTCCATGAGCAAACAGCGTTAGAGGGCTCCTGTCCTTCCCTGCTATTGGCACTGAAGCTGAGATAAAATTTAATCCAAGGACAGAGGTTTGTTAAAAAATCCCAATTAACAGAGAGCTGAGAAGCACAGAGAATCAACAGGAACTTTTCCTGGAGCCCCCAAGGCTTTTCCCCCCTCAGGGCCCAGCTGAGGGGCTCCCAGGGCAGGGCTGCACTCACGTTGGCCACGAAGACGGTGCTGCCGAGCCGGCCGGCCTGCAGGGCGTGGATGATCTCGTTGGGGATGTTGGGGTTGTTCAGGATGCTGGGGGGGATGTTGATCATGCCAGGGCCACCAGGGCCAGGCCCGATGCCCATCCCTCCTGCTGCCATCACCTTCTGCATGGCCCTCCTGGCGTGCTCCCCGTCAGGGTCCTGAGGGACACAGACACTGAGACCCCTGGGGGACACAGACACTGAGACCCCCCTGGGGGGACACAGACACTGAGACACCCCCCTGGGGGACACAGACACTGAGACCCCTGGGGGACACAGACACTGAGACACCCCTGGGGGACACAGACACTGAGACCCCCCCTGGGGGACACAGACACTGAGACACCCCCTGGGGGACACAGACACTGAGACACCCCCTGGGGGACACAGACACTGAGACACCCCTGGGGGACACACAGACACTGAGACCCCCCTGGGGGGACACAGACACTGAGACCCCCCTGGGGGACACAGACACTGAGACCCCCCTGGGGGACACAGACACTGAGACCCTCCTGGGGGACACACAGACACTGAGACACCCCTGGGGACACAGACACCCCTGGGGGACACAGACACTGAGATCTCCATGGGCAGTGCCAGGCTCAGACAGGCACACAGAGCAGTTCCCTTTATCCCAGGTTTCCCTTTATCCCACCATATCTGCTCCCCAAACAGTTTCCTTTTCATTGGCAATTTGTTTTATTTCAGCCAACACCCAGCACCCTTTATCATTTCAATGATCCCTTTATTACTGGTACCCTTTATTACTGGCACCCTTTATTACTGGCACCCTTTATTATTAAAGGCATTTTTCTGGTTCCCACCGTGTTCATCCATCATTAACACCAACCACAAATCTGCTACAGCTGCTCCAAACCCTGATAAAGCCCCAGAGCCACTGCAGAGGGCCTGGAATGAACTCCAGGACTGGCTGTCAAGAGCAAAGCCATTAGAATGGAAATTCATCTCTGAGGTATTCCAGGGAAGAGCAGATTCTGTGGAATTGGTGGAATCCATTCATTCTGATGCACAACTCTGAGGGAAGTTTGTCAAGAACAAACTCATGGAGATCTCTGTGCCAAATCATTAACACAGAACTGCAATTAAAGCCACACTCCTGCTTTGTCCTCACATGGAGCTTAGGCTTGATAACAAGTTCAGCAGTGGTTAAAATGATGAGAAAAAGTTTTTTTAATCCTATTTAAGTGCTGCTTTGTGTCCATGCCCTCTGAGCCAGCCCTAAACCTTCAACCAGAACTGATTCCCCCTTACCTCTTTCACTTTCAGGGGTCTCCCACCGAGACTGTGCTTGTTGAGAACCTCAGCAGCCTTCTTCATGCTCTCTTCCATCTTGAACTCCACCACCCTGTGGGGACACAGCACACTCAGCTGCCCTGTGTGACAGGAAGCCCGGGGTTTGTGTGGGAATGCAGAGAGGACTTACGCGCATCCCTGGCGAGGCCATCCCCAGGCAGTCACAGGGAGGAGGGAAGAGAGAAGAAATAAAAGTCAGTGAAAGCCCAAACCACACACAAACAGTTCATTATCAAAGCCAAATCACATCAGTTAAGCCCTAGCAGCCAAAATAAATGTAACCTTACACAGGCAAGCCTCCAATACTGGAATTCCATAATTTCTGATTCCTGAACAGGACTAACCTGGGGTCCCTTGTGACAAACACTAAATCCCGACTCTCCGAGAAATGCCACACGCTGCTGTGACCTGCTCTTCCCTGCATACAGCACAACCCTCCACACTCTCACCCTACATCCATCTCCTCCAGGACACTTGGAGTGCTCCTGCTCTCCTCCCTGACCCTGGACCCAAGGCCCATGAAGGCACTGAACTTTACATGGAGGAATTTACCTGGCTCTGCTGGCCCAGGAAATTGCAGCCTGGCCCTTCCAAACTCAGCCAAAGCACTCGAGTGACTTTTCCAAAGCACAGGAATATTCCAGAGCCCTGCCCTGCCCTGCCTGCTGGGCTCCAGGGTGACACTGCCAACGCCAACACGCGGGGAACAGCTCCTGGCTGCAGAACAGCTCCTGGCTGCAGAACAGCTCCTGGCTGCAGAGCCCACCCCTCCTCCCATCCCACAGCACTGCTGACCTAGAGCCACTGCACATCCACACTCTGAGCCTCCCTGGCCTCCTGTCCAGCACACAGAAACATTGCAGGTAGAAAATCCACAAAGAAACTCTCAAACACTTACCCTTGACTTTCCTTCAGCGTCCATTAAGAGCTCCACGTATGTTACCTCACCAACTACAAATCAGATTCCAGACGACACAGATACCAAGGGAGAAAAGCCAAGAAAACAATGGGAATTTAGAACAATCAACAACCGTGTATGGAGCCTCTGCCTTATAAGAAAGCCCAGAAACACTCCGTGTTCTCTAGACCACAAACTGGACAATTACAGGTATGCAGTAAAGGTTTCAAGCACTTTAGTATGTTCTTGGTTTTCCTCCACCTCAAAAAGTCAGAGATTTCTGCAGCTCCCTGCATCTTCAGTGCCCTGAGTTACCTGAGGCAATCCAAGCCATGGGGGAGGCTGCAGGAACAAGTTTCCCTCACTTCCCACTCTAAAATCCAGGATTTCAAGGGATTTGTTTTTCTCAGGATTTAAAGACAAAAAAGGAGTCACAGTGAACCAACAGACCGAGACATCACTGCCTGCCTGCTGTTCATTTTTTTGTTAAGCCACAATCAATTCCACTTTAGCATTAAAATCTGCCACATTTGCTCTCAAGACAAAACTGTCAACAGCAAAAGGCAAAAGTGCATGGAAAACTCCACCTGCCCTTCCCTCCCAGGGCTGGGATTGCCTCTCTAGGATAAACAACCCTGGCAGGGACTCCAGAATGCAACTACCCAGATGGCTGCTGCCTTTGAAGGACTGGCACACAGAACAATGGAGCAAACACTCTATTTTCAAAGAAATTTCCCTTCTGGTTTTAGAAGTCCTGAGGTTTAAATTTAAACCAGGACTCCAAGCTGCATGATGTGGACAGTGGAACGTTTTATTTGTGGGAAACCACGAGTGTGAACAGTTTAACTGGAGTGAGGAGCTGGGGTTTCACAAGGGCTCAGCCTGAGCTGCCCAAAGCACCTCACAGGACACTGGGAATCACTGTGCTAAACTGGCAGCCTGGAAGGCTTCTCTTGAAGCTGGAAAAAAAAGGAATGTTCAATGAAACCACTGATTTTTCATCTCCATTTCTTATTTTAAACAGTAATTTAGCAGTGAGAGCGTTCCAGCCAGACAAGAGGATGAACAGCTCTGATCCACTCCTGCTTTTGGGAGGACAGTGAGGCTGGAAAGGGCTGAGAGGTCCCTGTGAAAGGGACTCCATGGAGTGTCCATCATCAGATCCATGTTGGTCTGGATCCCAATTCCAGCCTCCAGTCCCTGGGAGCTCACCCAGCCCACCTGGGACTGTCCCCAGGGAGTCCTGAGGGGTTCAGCATTCCCAGCAGGTTCTGTCACCATCCAGCTCAACAGCAGCAGCCAGAGCCCAGCCAGACACACCTGGGGCTGGGATCCACCAGGGGAGCTCAGTCCAAAACCTCTGTGAGGCACAGCCCCAGGGCTGGCACTGCCTCAACCTGCACAGCCCCCAGAGCCAGAGATCTCCTGTCCCAGCAACAGCCCCTGCAGTGAAATTCTCCTGTCCCAGCCACAGTCCCTGGAGCCAGGGCTCTCCTGTCCCAGCCACAGCCTCAGGTGTGGCACTGCCTCAACCTGCACAGCCCCTGGAGTGAGACTCTCCTGTCCCAGGCACAGCCCCCAGAGCCAGGGCTCTTCTGTCCCGGCCACAGCCTCAGGGCTGGCACTGCCTCAACCTGCAGTCCTGGAGTGAAATTCTCCTGTCCCAGCCAGAGCCTCACATGTGGCACTGCCTGAACCTGCAGAGTCCCCAGGGCCAGAGCTCTCCTGTCCCAGCCACAGCCCCAGGGCTGGCACTGCCTCAACCTGCACAGCCCCCAGAGTGAGACTCTCCTGTCCCAGCCAGAGCCTCAGGGCTGGCACTGCCTGAACCTGCAGAGTCCCCAGGGCCAGAGCTCTCCTGTCCCAGCCAGAGCCCCCAGACTGAAATTCTCCTGTCCCAGTCAGAGCCTCAGGGCTGGCACTGCCTGAACCTGCAGAGTCCCCAGGGCCAGAGCTCTCCTGTCCCAGTCACAGCCCCTGGGGTGAGGCTCTCCTGTCCCAGCCCCAGCCCCTGGGGTGAGGCTCTCCTGTCCCAGTCACAGCCCCTGGGGTGAGGCTCTCCTGTCCCAGGCACAGCCCCTGGGGTGAGGCTCTCCTGTCCCAGCCCCAGCCCCTGCAGTGAGGCTCTCCTGTCCCAGGCACAGCCCCTGGGGTGAGGCTCTCCTGTCCCAGCCCCAGCCCCTGGAGTGAAATTCTCCTGTCCCAGGCACAGCCCCTGGGGTGAGGCTCTCCTGTCCCAGTCACAGCCCCTGGGGTGAGGCTCTCCTGTCCCAGTCACAGCCCCTGGGGTGAGGCTCTCCTGTCCCAGCCACAGCCCCTGGGGTGAGGCTCTCCTGCCCCAGCCCCTCACCTGCACCTCCTCACACACAAACCCCCCAGGACTCTGCCAAGCCTGGGCATGTCCAGCACAACTGAACACCTGCTCTTGCAGCCAACCCCTGACTCTGAACCACAACATCTCCACGAGTCTCTTGGGAAGTTGAGTCTGTGCCAGCTTTGCTCAGAGTTTCCTGCTGGGGCTTTACAGACACATTAAAATCCAAATATCCAGCCTGAAGTGGCTGCTTCCCCTTGAAGGACACCTGAACGTCCTGAAGAGCCCCAATTTCAGAACAGCAGGAGGGGAATGACACACTCAGAGCAACAGCCCAGAACCACTGCCATGAAAATGGATTAAATTCACCTGAAAATGTGTGAGAGGAGCCAAGCCAGCCCCTCTGCCAGCAGATCACTGTCTGCCAAACTGGCAAAGGAAACATTTTTAAAGAAGCTGGGCTGGGTCACATTTTATTTGGAGTTTTGGGGGTTTTTTTTTCTAGATCCCAAACCACAGAATGCCATGGAAAAGTAGCAGGAGCAGATATCCATGTGCTAGACCAGGATAAACCAGTGATCCTGGCAGGATTCCCTTCTGGGAACAGCTGGATTCTGCCAGGGAGCAGCTGGATTCTGCCAAGGAACAGCTGGATTCTGCCAAGGAACAGCTGGATTCTGCCAAGGAACAGCCCACAGTCACAAGTGGAGAAATTTCATCCAAGCACAAAAATTGCAACTTCAGGAGCCTCCCAAGGGAGGAAACTTCCAAAAAACACCAGCTCCAAGTCACTGCAGGTTTAATTAAGGAACACATTCCCTGTGGTGTCTAAGTGCACAGGAAAGTGATTTATGGATTTATTTAAACCTCATGTTTTAGGATTGGAAATGCAGCTTTTCCCAAACCAAGAGACTGGAGCAGCATTTACTGCAGTAACCAGAAATCCAGACTGAAGGAAGCCTCAGTGTTATTTATCACAGGGATATTTTTCCTTCCCTTTAAAATTTTGTGTCACTTCCCAAAGTTCACCAGTACAGAAAATGCCAATGTTCAAGCTGGGCTGCTCTCCCCAGAACTCTGCAGGGGCTCCCCAGGAAGTTCAGATCAGGATCCCCAGGGTGACCTGAGCCCTGCAGACACATTGGGCACTCCCCAGAACAAGCTCAGACAGAAATGCCAACTTTAGGTTGGGCAGTTTGATTTTAACAGTTTGTGACAAGCCCAAGAGCTCTGAGAGTGTGAGAGGAGCAGGGAGGGAAGGGGAGCAAGCCCAGAACTGGGGAAATGTTTTACAGCAGCTCTTCCTTGGCCTCCAGGGCCAGAAATAAACACTGAGCAGGGAAGGAAGCCCCAAACTGGCTGGAGCTCCTCATCTTCTGAGGGATCCAGGAGGATCAAACACTTCACACTCCCAGCAGAGCTGGCCACAGCTCCTCCCTCATTTACAGCTACAGCCTGGGACAGACAACCCTGCAAGGTTACAGGGAGCTGGGGAGAGAAGAGCAGCAGGTTTGACACTTGCAAAGCTTTAAAAGGGAGAGGGAAAACCTTCCCAAAGCAGAGAGAACAGTTCTGTCACAAATGGGGAAGGGAAACTTCCCTTCTGCAAGAGGACACCCAGAATAAGTGGGGAGTTTGGCTCCTGGAGAGCTCAGGCAGCAGAGGGAGTGAGAAGCTCAGGGCTGAGATTCCTTGGAAAGATTCAGAAAGCCCAAGGGAAACAGAGCAACTCATCAGAGACTTCAGCAAAGGGAAGGGGGAGCAGGGCAAGGGTGGAACTGCACATTCCTCCCCCATCCCTCCCTGACTGCCCACACTGAGCAAATCTGGGGACTCTGTGTCACCAGAACTGGCACTGGGACACCAGCAAGAGCCACAGGCTCATCCTCAGGAGGTCACCAAGCCTCCAAACTCCTGGAGGTTCAGCAGGAAGGCAGCACGTGGGGTTTAGCAGCTGCTCCTCTGCAGGGAATTCAGGCTGGGAGAGCTTTGCTGCTGCTTTGGGCTGTGCTGGAGAAGGGAGTGTGGGACAGTCCTGCCCACAGGGGACAGAGCCCGTGGGACAGCCCTGCCCAGAAGGGACAGAGCCTTTGGGACAGCCCTGCCTGCACAGAGGGGACAGAGCCCGTGGGACAGCCCTGATCACAGGGGACAGAGCCCGTGGGACAGCCCTGCCTGCACAGAGGGGACAGAGCCCTTGGGATAGCCCTGCACAGAGGGGACAGAGCCCGTGGGACAGCCCTGCCTGCACACAGGGGACAGAGCCCGTGGGACAGCCCTGCCCACAGGGGACAGAGCCCGTGGGACAGCCCTGCACAGAGGGGACAGAGCCCGTGGGACAGCCCTGCACAGAGGGGACAGAGCCCGTGGGACAGCCCTGCACAGAGGGGACAGAGCCCGTGGGACAGCCCTGCCTGCACAGAGGGGACAGAGCCCGTGGGACAGCCCTGACTGCACACAGGGGACAGAGCCCGTGGGACAGCCCTGCCTGCACACAGGGGACAGAGCCCGGCCCTCCTGCACTGCTCCTGGCACACCCTGCCCATGGAACCGCTCTAATTACAGTCATTAACTGCCCACACAATGTGACAATTCCTGTCTCCTGTCACTGCTCACCCCTCTCCTTGCACTCTGTTCCTTCTGCTACTTTGGGCAGACAGAAGAGTAAAACACAAAATCCTGCATTTCCTAAAGGAACCAATAAAACCTGGAACTCAGATCCCAGTGTTTTGCTGCCACCAACATCCCCACGTTTGTCCCCAGGTGTGGGGACAGATCAGGACACGTTCCCAGCATTCAGGCCCTTCCATGGAAAGCCTTTCCCAAATCCTCCAGCACTGCTGCTCAGTGGGTTTGGTAACACCTTGTGTCTGCCAGCCAAAACCAGGGAGTTCCAAACAAGAACATCTCTTCATTGCATTACCAACATCCCCACTGCATACCTGTAATTGAGTTTCTCCAAGCAATGCACTGGGATGCCCGAGGGGACACAGAGGTGGCACCTGGAGCAGCCTGGCCACTGCCAGGACCAGCAGCAGCTCCTGCACACACGGCACCTCCCCAGCTCCTGTGCTACAGCCCTGCAGGGCCCTCACACACCCAGGGTTTCCCCTTGGGCACAGAATTCCACCTGCTCCCAGAGCCTGGGACCTTTGGCCTGGCTGTTCTTACACTTCCAAAGCAAGAATTCCACGGGCAGGTTCCTGGGGTTTGGAACTGCTCTGCCTTGGGGCAAGGACTGAGAGCAGCAGCTTGGGAGAAGTCCAGAACAACTCCACAGCAAATCCAAACTGTTGGATTCACCAGCAGTGCCAAAGCCCAGGAAGGACGAGCCCAGTTTGAGCAGGACAAGCCCTGCAGCCAGAAGGAAGAGGCTCCAACGCTCCCCTAGGATCTGCTGGAAGCAGGAAACAAGCTGAGCCCGGCCTCTGCCATCCACAGGAACTGGAGAGAGCCCAGCAGACACTGGGGACGGGACTCACACAGCACACACTGGACACCTCCACACCTGGAGACCCAGAGCAGCCTCGGGGCAGCTCAGGCTCCTTCCATAAGCAGGGCCTGTTCCAGCAGCCCTCAGGCTGACACTGCTGCCAGGACACAGCAGCGCTGCTGGCCCTCAAACAGCCCCTAATTAGGGAAGGTTCCCAGTGCTCCCAGTCCCGACGGCCGTTCCACTGACTCAGTTCCCTTTTGCCTCCAAAGACAAACGTTTGAAACCCTCTGGAACTTTGTTTTCCCCTTCTTCAGGCCACACCTCAAGCACCTGAGCTGTCAGTCCTTACCCAGCTCCAGCACAACGACCACTGCCCACTACCCTGGCTGAGGCTCTGCATCCAGAAGTGCCCCACAGGAAATGTTGTGCTGAACTCGGTTTAGACACTTGGAGGCTGGAGAAGCCAAGGATTTTCACTGCACTCCCAAGGTGACTTGAAAACCAGAAAGCTGGGCACCAGCCTGAAGAAATGACACTAATTTAGACTTGTCACCACCCGAGTGCTCGGCTCAATCTCTTCATCTTCCTCAAGAGATGACGAGGTCAGGTCAGCAAAGGCAGCTCCCATCCACATGGGAATGAGAGGGAACTGTGGAGGGGGGAACACCACAAACCTGATTTCCAAAGCCTGATCCTGCTGCAGCACATCCAAAGCACCAACCTGATTTTGCAGGTCACCCTTACACACATTGAACTGCAACCAATGGCAGAATGGCTCCTGAAGCCATCAAACCCCTCCGAGTGTGGGGACACACCAGAGCAGGACCGAACACCTGAATGCCCAAAAAACATTAAAATGCTTCAGAGAGTTCTGCTTTGCACTTCAAGGCTAAAACCTGCTGCAAGCCTGGGGCTGGATCCCTAAGGAAAACACTGCTGATCCCAGGATGAGGCTCCAGCAGCTGCATGCCAGAGGCTCCACAGGAACCATCCCATGGAAGGCTGCCAGGGACCGAGCTCGTGCAACACCCAGCGAGGCTTCGGGAGGAGCTTTCCCAAACTCCTGCAGCCACAGCTGCGAGTGCTGAGCTACAGACAGGGCTGGAGCACAGGGCAGCCTGGGCCACCCAGCTGCACTTTACCTTTCTCTTTGACCAGGTCCTTCAGCGACTGCCACTTGACGTCGAAGGGGATGTTGGTGATGAAGGCTCGGTAGCGCTTGGCGGGGCTGGCGTAGGGCTCGAAGCGATTCCCTCCCCTCTTCATCCCCTTCTCCTTCTTCTTCTCGTTGGGGGTCGGGCGCTCGCCGTCGCTGCGGGAGAGAGAGCACGGGGTGAGCTCAGAGCCTGTGAGGATGGGGTGAGCCCAGAGCCTGTGAGGATGGGGTGAGCTCAGAGCCTGTGAGAATGGGGTGAGCTCAGAGCCTGTGAGGATGGGGTGAGCTCAGAGCCTGTGAGGATGGGGTGAGCTCAGAGCCTGTGAGAATGGGGTGAGCTCAGAGCCTGTGAGGATGGGGTGAGCTCAGAGCCTGTGAGGATGGGGTGAGCTCAGAGCCTGTGAGAATGGGGTGAGCCCAGAGCCTGTGAGGATGGGGTGAGCTCAGAGCCTGTGAGGATGGGGTGAGCCCAGAGCCTGTGAGAATGGGGTGAGCCCAGAGCCTGTGAGAATGGGGTGAGCCCAGAGCCTGTGAGAATGGGGTGAGCCCAGAGCCTGTGAGAATGGGGTGAGCCCAGAGTAGGCTGGAGAGAAGGAACCCCAGAGCCCATGAGAATGGGGTGAGCCCACAGCCTGTGAGAATGGGGTGAGCCCAGAGCCTGTGAGTGTGGAGTGAGCCCAGAGCAGGCTGGAGGGAAGGGATCCCAGAGCCCATCCCATCTCAGAGCCTGTGAGTGTGGAGTGAGCTCAGAGCAGGCTGGAGAAAAGGGATCCAGAGCCCCTGAGCGTGGGGTGAGCCCAGAGCCAGCTGGAGAAAAGGAACCCCAGAGCCCATAAGTGTGGGGTGAGCCCAGAGCCCCTGAGCGTGGGGTGAGCTCAGAGCCAGCTGGAGAGAAGGAACCCCAGAGCCCATCCCATCTCAGAGCCCGTGAGAATGGGGTGAGCTCAGAGCAGGCTGGAGAAAAAGGATCCCAGAGCCCACGAGTGTGGGGTGAGCCCAGAGCAGGCTGGAGGGAAGGAACCCCAGAGCCCATGAGAATGGGGTGAGCTCAGAGCAGGCTGGAGGGAAGGAACCCCAGAGCCCATCCCATCCCAAAAGGAAAAAACCAAACACCTCAGCCTCATCTTACATAATTCCCTTTGCTAATCCCATTATCTCCCTGCTCCCTCAGTGCTGCTGGAGAAGATGCACCAACACATCTTGAGGAGGAATTCAGAACACACCAGATAAAAGAGCTGAGGTTTCTACAATCTCAATCCTGAGTTTTTCCCAGCCTAGCACCTGGGCAGATTCCAGGCCAGAAATCCCAGCTCCATCCCTTCAATCCCTGAACAGACACAACAGCCTGCAGGGAAAAAGCAAATTAAGAATGTAGAGGCTTCTGCAGGTTTGTATTTGAGTGTGTTCCCTGTTTCCTTCACCCAGCAGCAAAGCTCCTCCAGACTCAGGGATGGGAATTTTCCAGTCTTTCTCTCAGTTAACTTTTTAAAAGCTTCCTAATTAATGAAGTAATTAAAACTCCAAAATTAGATTTGAAATGGGACAATCCTATTCCCACCCTCATTTCTGTTTGGTTGCTGAAATAACACAAAATGTTGCAGTTGTGTTAAAGGCTGCACTCAGATTTTGGTGGTTGCTCCTCAAACTGCATTTCCCCAAGGCCACTGGGACTGTGCTGTGCAAGTGAGAGCTGGATATTCCAAACAAAACCACACCTGCAGACACAACAAACTCCCTGCAGGCATCCCAAATGGAACAAGGTCGGGAAAAACAAAATCACAGCACAGAGATGTCTGTATTTACACTCCCAGGAATAACCGTGCAGACAAAGTGCTGATTGCACGTTCCCAGGAGTGGTGGGAACATCCTTCCCTACCCTGGATTCCCTGTTCCTGGGATCAGGGATGGCTCTGTCCCTGCCTGGCTCAAGCTGCACATCAATAAAGTTGTGTCTGACAGTATTTTACTGCCCAAAGTCTGACTGTTCTTCAATGGGAAAAAAAAAACAAAAACAAAACAACAAACCGGATATTTTCCCCCCAAAGCAGAACAGGTTCCTGGTCTCGACAAACTCAAACCCAAGTCCAACCTCGAGTGTGCCCCAGGAATCACAGCGCACCAGGTTCAACCCGATTCTTATCAGCCCAGCACGAAACTGAGGCCACAAACGCCCTGAGGGAGAGAAGTCCTTTCTATTCCATGGATTCCCTACCAAAACCGGCTTTGCCAACTGTGCAATTTTCACCCAGCACCACCATGAGGAAGTGAGAAGCAGCCGAGGCTTTTTCTGCCGTTCATCCCCACGATTACAGAGGCGGAACTGCAGCGCTGCTGGCTTTGGTTTAAATTTCTGCACCATTTTATCGACAGCAGCCTCCGGGGTTGCGCAATCCCTCCCCGGCACCACCTCAAACTCTCACCCTCGAGGTGTTGGCGCTCCTAAATCCCCTCACGCGTAACTCAGCCCCAACACTGGGCTCCAAAGCGGGCAGCAGGACGAGAGCAGCCGAGTTATCACAACTTACTGACAGCAAAAACAGTAATAAACTTCAACACCCGCACGCTAGCACAGCCTGCTCCTCCCGGGGAGGCCTGAACTCCACAAGGCTCAGCCGCTTTTCCAGGGCACGGGGATGAGCCCGGGGCTCCCCGAGGAGGCCTGAACTCCACAAGGCTCAGCCGCTTTTCCAGGGAACGGGGATGAGCCCAGCGCTCCCTGAGGAGGCCTGAACTCCACAAGGCTCAGCCGCTTTTCCAGGGGACGGGGATGAGCCCGGGGCTCCTCGGGGAGGCCTGAACTCCACAAGGCTCAGCCGCTTTTCCAGGGGACGGGGATGAGCCCGGAGCTCCCTGCCCGCCAGGCCCGGGCCCAGCGCGATGCGGCCTCGGAGGCGCCTCCGGGGCGGCCCCGCCCGGGATCCCGAGGTGTGCCCGGAGGGAGCAGCGGCCGCAGCGCCAGGGGCGGCCCCGCACCGGTAACGGCCTCACCGGGCCCCGCCGCCCTCAGGCCGGGCCCAGGCGCGGGGAGGCCGCACGCGGCCCCACCGGCAGCGCGGCCCCTCACAGCCCCCCTACCTCTTAGGGGGCGGCCCCCCCGCGCCGGCCGCCCCGTTGGGCGCTGGCGGAGCCGCCGCTGTGGCCGCGGCCGCTGCCGGGGGCGGCTCCATTTTCCCGGGGGCGTTTTGCGAGGCCGCGGCCGCCGCCATTTCCCAGCGCGTCCTTTGTGTGGGGAGCGCGGGGCACGACGGGACGGCGCCGCAGGCCGGGCCGCCAGGGGGCGCCGCGCCGCTCATGCGCGCGAGGGGGAACGAGCGGTGGGAAAGGCGCGTGGGGCGCTGCGCATGCGCAGTGCGGCGGCACCGCCGGTAGTGATGGCGGCTCTGCGCAGGTGCAGTGTGGAGGCGCCGTGCAGGAGGGGCGGGCAGCACCGGGAGAGAGGATCTGAGAATGCGCAGAGCTGGAGCCACGCGGTGCGGGCGGGGCTGGCGGCGGCGGCGCCTGGGGCTGCCCGCGCTGGCGGGAATAGCGGCTGTGCGCATGGGAAGCGCGCTGTACGGAATGGCGGCAATGGCAGCGCCGCGTGCGCACTGCGGCGGTGCCGTACAGCATGGCTGCCGTGGCTGCGCATGCTCAGTGGTGTGAGCCTAAAAATAATAATAAAACTGCGAACTGAAAAGGACTCAAAGTCCTCGGTTTTAAGGAATAAAGTGACGTTTTAAACACATAATAGATGGTTTGAGGACTCTTTTCCACATGGTGAATATGTGTTGCGGGAGATCGGGGAGGCCGCGCCCACAGCCCGGGTTGCTGTGAGGATCCCGAGTTTCCCCAGGCCCAGATCGCACCCCGGGGTCCCCCAAGCCGCCCAGCAGGACCCAAGAATGTGCGGAACCCCTCGTGAGGCCGCGGCTCTCCGGGGGACTCTTGGCTGGGCTGTACGACAGCCGTGAGCGGTGCTGCTGACAGACAGCTGGATCAGCCAATGACAGACGAGGAACGGGGAGGCCGCGGCTCGCTGGTCCAATGAGCGGCCGAGGGGGCGGGGCCACACCCGGAAGCGGCGAGCGGCGCGGAGGCCGCACCGGCGGCACCGGGGACCGGGAGAATCCGCAGCGATGTCGGAACGGAAAGTGTTGAACGTCAGTTGGGGGGAAATCCTCGCCAAAGAGGGGCCGGGGGAACGTCTGGAATAGGGCTGGGCCACGGGAGGGTTCCCCGGGGGCGCTGGGGGGTCCCGGTTGGTGCGGGAGTCGCTCAGAACCGCGGGATCGCTGAGGCTGGAACAGACTCGAGGTCACCCCGGGCTGTGCCCGGTGCCCGCCTTGTCCCCAGCCCTGAGCACCGAGTGCCACGTCCGGGCCTGCCTTGGACGCCTCCAGGATGGAGACCCCAAACCTCCCTGGGCAGCTCATGCAGTGTTTAACAACCCTTTCCATTAAGGACTTTTCCAAAATCCAATTTCAACCTCCCTGAGGCCGTTTGCTCTCATCCTGCCCTGTTCCCTGGCAGCAGGGACCCCCACCTGGCTGCCCCTTCCTGAGCTGTGGGGAGTGAGAAATTCTCAGTGGTCCAGCATTCCCAAATCCACTTTCTCTCCATAAAATATTCCTGGCATTCCCACATTTTCTCTCTCCATAAAATATTCCTGGCATTCCCAAATCCGCTCTCTCTCCATAGAAATATTCCTGGCATTCCCAGATTCTCTCTCTCCATAAAAAATATTCCTGGCATTCCCAGATTCTCTCTCTCTCCATAGAAATATTACCCCCCGGACTTTGATCCGGCCAAGATCCCGAAACTCAAGCTCCCAAAGGACCGGCAGTACGTGGTGAGGCTCATGGCCCCCTTCAACATGAGGTGAGAGCGGCTCTGGAACCACAGGATCACTAAAGGGATAGTGGGATCACTCATGGAACCACAGAGTCACTCATGGGGTAATGGGATCACTCATGGAGCAGTGGGATCACTCATGGGATAGTGGGATCACTCATGGGGCAATGGGATCACTCATGGAGCAATGGGATCACTCATGGGATAGTGGGATCACTCATGGGATAGTGGGATCACTCATGGGGCAATGGGATCACTCATGGGACAGTGGGATCACTCATGGAGCAATGGGATCACTCATGGGGCAATGGGATCACTCATGGAACAATGGGATCACTCAAGGGATAATGGAATCACTCAAGAGATAATGGGATCACTCATAGAGCAATGGGATCACTCATGGGATAGTGGGATCACTCATGGGACAGTGGGATCACTCATGGAACAATGGGATCACTCATGGAACAATGGGATCACTCATGGGGCAATGGGATCACTCAAGGGATAATGGGATCACTCATGGAGCAATGGGATCCCTCTGGGGCAATGGGATCACTCATGGAGCAATGGGATCACTCAAGGAACAATGGGATCACTCAAGGGATAATGGGATCACTCATGGAACAATGGGATCACTCAAGGAACAATGGGATCACTCATGGAGCAATGGGATCACTCATGGGGCAATGGGATCACTCATGGAACAATGGGATCACTCATGGAGCAATGGGATCACTCATGGAATCATGGGATCACTCATGGAACAATGGGATCACTCATGGAGCAATGGGATCACTCATGGAGCAATGGGATCACTCAAGGGATAATGGGATCACTCATGGAACAATGGGATCACTCATGGAGCAATGGAATCACTCATGGGGCAATGGGATCACTCATGGAGCAATGGGATCACTCATGGGATAATGGGATCACTCATGGGATAATGGGATCACTCATGGAGCAATGGGATCACTCATGGGATAATGGGATCACTCATGGAGCAATGGGATCACTCATGGAGCAATGGGATCACTCATGGGATAATGGGATCACTCATGGGATAATGGGATCCCTCATGGAACCCCAGGATCCCTGACAGGATGATGGGATCACTGCTGTCCCTCTCTGGGGACAGTGGGAGGTGTCCCTGCCATGGCAGGGGTGGCACTGGACAGGATTTAAGGTCCAACCCAACCCAACCCAACCCAATCCACAACTCCCCAATTTCCGGGCTCAGTCCCCCCTAAACTTCCAACCATCCTGCCCCAATCAACCAGCTGGGCTGTTCCTGCCGTTCCCTCCCTGCTTTTTTGGGATACCCTGGCCATCTCCCCTCCCGTTTCCCAGGTGCAAGACGTGTGGGGAGTACATCTACAAGGGCAAGAAGTTCAATGCGCGCAAGGAGACGGTGCAGAACGAGTCCTACCTGGGGCTGCCCATCTTCCGCTTCTACATCAAGTGCACGCGCTGCCTGGCCGAGATCACCTTCAAGGTCAGCCTGGCCACTCTGGGGGCACTCAGGGTGGGTGGGATGAACTGAGAGGTTTTTGTAGGCAGGTTTTGGAAGTTTGGAGTTTGTTGTTTAGGGCGTGGGATGTCAGTCCTAGCTCAGAGAGTGTGAAGTTTTAAGTTTTAATTGAGAGGGGTAAGAGCTAAGAGAAAGAATTTAGAGAGTTGAGAGAAGGAATAAAGAGTTAAGAGTTTAAGAGAGCGAGTTTTTTGGTTTTTGTGTTGAATATTTTAATTTTTACTAGTTAGTTTAATATGAGATACAAATTTTTTAACATTTGCGTGGAACTTATAGATCAGCCCTTCAGTTTTGTTCATGGAATCAGGGAATGTGCAGGATTCTCTCCTGGCTGGGGCAGGATTCTCTCCTGGCTGGGGCAGAATTCCCCCCTGGCTGGGGCAGGATTCCCTCCTGGCTGGGGCAGGATTCTCTCCTGGCTGGGGCAGGATTCCCTCCTGGCTGGGGCAGGATTCTCTCCTGGCTGGGGCAGGATTCCCCCCTGACTGGGGCAGGATTCTCACCTGGCTGGGACAGGATTCTCACCTGGCTGGGACAGGATTCCCTCCAGGCTGGGGCAGGATTCACCCCTGTTTGGGACAGGATTCCAGGCTGGGACAAGATTCCCCCCAAGCTGGGGCAGGACTCTCACCCCCCATGGTTTCCCTGCTGTTCCCCCTCAGACAGACCCTGAGAACACAGATTACACCATGGAACACGGAGCCACCAGGAACTTCCAGGCAGAGAAGCTCCTGGAGGAGGAGGAGAAGAGGATGCAGAAGGAGAGGGAAGAGGAAGAGCTCAACAACCCCATGAAGGTACCAGGAGTGCAGGAAAACCTCTCCCACTCTGCCTGACTCTCCCCAGCCACAGCAGTGACCTCCTGACCATTCAGACTTTCCTGTCCTACCCAAAAATGAGGATTGGGAGGATCCTCTCGTGCTTCATCCAGCGTGGGGAGGTGCTGGGGGCTCCTGCCAGGCTCTGCTGCCTCAAACATCCCAACTGATCCCACACAGGTCCTGGAGAACCGAACCAAGGACTCCAAGCTGGAGATGGAGGTCCTGGAGAACCTGCAGGAGCTGAAGGAGCTCAACCAGCGCCAGGCCAACGTGGATTTCGAGGCCATGCTGAAGCAGTACAAGGAGCTGGAGGAGGAGCAGAGGCGCAAGGAGCAGGAGGAGGACGAACAGGAGATGAAGTGAGGGGGCTGGAAGTGCTGGGAGGGGGCTGGAAGGGCTGGGAGGGGGCTGGAAGTGCTGGGAGAGGGCTGGAAGTGCTGGGAGGGGGCTGGAAGGGCTGGGAGGGGGCTGGAAATGTTAGGAGGGGGCTGGAAATGTTGGGAGGGGGCTGGAAGTGCTGGGAGGGGGCTGGAAGGGCTGGGAGGGAGCTGGAAATGCTGGGAGAGGGCTGGAAGTGCTGGGAGGGGGCTGGAAGTGCTGGGAGAGGGCTGGAAGTGCTGGGAGGGGGCTGGAAGTGCTGGGAGGGGGCTGGAAGGGCTGGGAGAGGGCTGGAAGTGCTGGGAGAGGGCTGGAAGTGCTGGGAGAGGGCTGGAAGTGCTGGGAGGGGGCTGGAAGTGCTGGGAGGGGGGCTGGAAGTGCTGGGAGGGAGCTGGAAATGCTGGGAGGGGGCTGGACGGGGTGGGAGGGGGCTGGAAGTGCTGGGAGGGGGCTGGAAGTGCTGGGAGGGGGCTGGAAGTGCTGGGAGGGGGCTGGAAGTGCTGGGAGGGCGCTGGAAGTGCTGGGAGGGCGCTGGAAGTGCTGGGAGGGCGCTGGAAGGGCTGGGAGGGGGCTGGAAGTGCTGGGAGGGGGCTGCAAGTGCTGGGAGGGGGCTGCAAGTGCTGGGAGGGGGATGAGCCAGCCTGGGGTGCCAGGATTTGGGGAGGTGGGAGGAGATCCCCCAGTCTGTCATGGCAGAGTGCTCAGGGAGAAGGAGTGGAGGGTTTTTCCAAGCCAGCCAGGCTGGGATTCTGTGGGATCTGGGCTGTTGGAGGGTTCAGTCCCTGGGAAATGCCCTCACAGGGACCCAGGTGCTGCTCTGGGGTGAAGCTCCAGATCCCAGTGCTCTCACCCCTCAGGCTGAAGTGATCCCATAAAACCCTCTGGGAAGGGGATCCCGAGGCTCTGCAGCTCCCCTGGAGCCAGCAGGGCCTGGCTTGGGATGGATCCAGCCCCAGCCCTCCCCTGTCCCAGCAGGGCCATGCTGGAGCAGGCCCAGAACCGGCGGCTCCTGGAGGATTCCGACTCCGACGAGGAACCGACAAAAATCCGCCCCAACCCCACGGCCCTGACAAAACCCACAGACATCCTGCAGGAGGTGAGGCAGCCCCAGCCCAGCTCCCAGAGCTGTGTGTGCCCATTGTGTCCCTGTGTGAGTGACACCAGCCCCTGTCACGCCTGAGCAGCTCCCAAAGGCCGCGTCCCTGCACGTCCCCACTCGGGGATTTCGGTGACAAAGCAGGGATGGAGCTGCCCCATCCTCCCCTCCTGGGCAAGAACGAGCTCTGTGGGCCCTGCTGCTGCTGCTTCAGGCAGGGTTGCAGCACTCTGGGCTCTCCCTGGGCTGGGCTTTGGGTTCAGGCACAACAAAAGAGCTCCCAGAGCCCGGCCTGGAGGGAGGGATTATCCCAACAAACAGCCCTGGCCTGGAGGGAGGGATTATCCCAACAAACAGCCCTGCCCTCTCCTGATGTCAGTCCCTGCCCCAGGGCCCTGTGTCTGCTGGGCTGGATCAAAGCTGCCTGCCCAGAGTGGGGCTGGGGTTAATCCCAGCCTTGTTCCCTGGCCCGGCACTAATCCCTGTGCCCAGGGCTCTGAGATTCACTGGTTCTGTGGCTGGACCACCTGCAGGCACCCAGGGCTGCTCAGTGGCCTTGAAAGGAGCTGATAAAACAGAGAGAATGACTTTTCCCCAGGCAGGGAGGGGATAGGACACGGGAGCTGGAGCTGAGGCAGGGAGGGTTGGGCTGGGCTGGGCTGGGTTGGGTTGGGCTGGGCTGGGTTGGGTTGGGTTGGGATGGGCTGGGTTGGGTTGGGCTGGGTTGGGCTGGGCTGGGTTGGGCTAGGTTGGGCTGGGTTGGGTTGGGCTGGGCTGGGCTGGGCTGGGTTGGGTTGGGTTGGGTTGGGTTGGGCTGGGCTGGGTTGGGCTGGGCTGGGTTGGGTTGGGTTGGGTTGGGTTGGGTTGGGCTGGGTTGGGTTGGGTTGGGTTGGGCTGGGCTGGGTTGGGCTGGGCTGGGTTGGGTTGGGTTGGGTTGGGTTGGGCTGGGCTGGGTTGGGCTGGGCTGGGCTGGGTTGGGCTGGGCTGGGTTGGGTTGGGTTGGGTTGGGTTGGGTTGGGCTGGGTTGGGTTGGGCTGGGTTGGGTTGGGCTGGGCTGGGTTGGGTTGGGCTGGGTTGGGTTGGGCTGGGCTGGGTTGGGCTGGGTTGGGTTGGGTTGGGTTGGGTTGGGTTGGGCTGGGCTGGGCTGGGTTGGGCTGGGCTGGGTTGGGTTGGGTTGGGTTGGGTTGGGTTGGGTTGGGTTGGGTTGGGTTGGGCTGGGCTGGGCTGGGCTGAGTTGGGTTGGGCTGAGTTCGGTTGGGTTGGATGTTAAGGGAACCCTGGGACAGGATGCCCAGGGAAGTGTGGCTGGAAGTGTCCAAGGCCAGGCTGGACAGGGTTTGGAGCATCCCAGGACAGTGGAAGGTGGGGCTGGATGGGCTTTAAGGTCCTTCCAAGCCAAACCATCCTGGCATTCCTTCCTGTGCCTCCTCAGCATCCCAGGGAGGGTGGGTTTGGCTCTGTGGCAGTGGGCTGTGCATCCCCAGGGGCAGCTTTGCACCTCCACACCCCTGTTTGTCCCTGCAGGGGCACAACTCCCCCTCAGCCCCTCTCCTCATGTCCCTGCTGCTCCTGTCCCCATCCCCCCATGTGTCCCCTCCCATCTGGAGCCCCCTGACCCCAGCTGTGCCCCACAGGAGCCCCAGCCCCAGAGCAAGAGGCCGAGGACGGAGAGCTGGGAGCGCAGCGTGGGCAAGCTCAGCACCAGGGCCCAGCTGGCCGGGCTGGTGGCCCCCAGGAAGCAGAAAGCAGATCCTGCCCTGGAGAACGGCAGGGAGAGCCAAGGCAGCACAGCCAGCACTGGTACCTGCCCCAGGCTGGGTTCTGGGGGGCTCTGACAGCCCCAGAGGGGTTTGGTTCTGTGTCTGACAGCCCCACAGGGGTTTGGCTCCGTGCTCAGAGCTGCCCTGGGCTCCTTGGTGGGGTGGGGTGGGTGGGAACAGGGGCTGTCCCCATTTCCAGGAGCTCCCTGCTGAAGGGGAGGCTCCTCCTGGCTCTGGGCTCAGAGCCACGGCCTTGGGGACAGATTGGCAGGGCCAGGAGCTTCAAAACAGCCCTGGGAACGTCACAACAGGGATGGGGGTGGAACTGCAGGGAGTTGCTTTGGTTTGGGGCCAGGTGATAAATCCTGACCGACTGCTGGAGCTGGGAAGCTTTGAGGAGCACAAAACGACCCCAGCAAGCCAGGGAAGCCATGATTTGGGGAAAGAGATGGGGATTGGTTTGTTCTGGCCTGGTTTAGTGAGTCCCCCTGCCCTCGGGGGCTCCCTGGGAAGGGACAGCTCTTGCAGGTGTCCCCTTTTCCCTGTGCCTCCCCAGCACCTGCTCCTGGCTGCTGTCCCAAGGACTGGGCTGGTGGGAGCCCAGGGCTGGCTCCTCTCTCCCTTCCCGGGGTCTGGAATCTCCCAGCTGTGAGCAGCCAGCCAGGGATTTGCTGGGATGTGCCCTGGGGAGGCTGGGCCTGACCAGATCCTCTCTCTCTCTCTCTCTCTCCTCTTCCAGGCTCCCTTCCAGCACCAGCAGCACCAGCAGCAGCAGCCACGTCCTCACTGGGTTTGTTGGGAGCCTACTCAGACAGCGAGGACAGCACCAGTGACTGAGGGACAGGGACAGGGCAGGGACAGGGACAGGGACAGGGCAGGGACAGGGACAGGACAGGGACAGGGACAGGGCAGGGACAGGGACAGGGACAGGGACAAGGACAGGGACAGGGATAGGGACAGGGCAGGGACAGGGACAGGGACAGGGAACAGGGACAGGGACAGGACAAGGACAGGGACAGGGATGGGACAGGGACAGGGACAGGGACAGGGACAGGGACAGGGACAGGGACAGGGCAGGGACAGGGACAGGGACAGGGAACAGGGACAGGGACAAGGACAGGGATGGGGCTGTCCCTGCTCCCTGCTGCTCCTGGAGCCCCACACGGAGCTGGAAGCACAACCAGAGCCCCACGGGATCCAGGCCACTGCTGATCCCACGTCCTGACCTGCAGGAGCAGCACAGGGAAGGTCCCAGCACAGGGAAGGTCCCAGCACAGGGAAGGTCCCAGCACAGGGAAGGTCCCAGCACAAGGAAGGTCCCAGCACAAGGAAGGAGTTCTCCCTGCAGCCCCAGCACAGGGAAGGAGCTCTCCCTGCAGCCCCAGCACAGGGAAGGTGTTCTCCCTGCCCCAGGAGTCCTGGAGAAGCCCCAGCAGTGTCCGTGTGTCCCAGCCCTGCTCCCAGGCTGTGTTGGGAAGTGCCAGGGCTGGACAGGACTCTGCTGTGTCCGTTCTGGGGGTGTCACTGCCCTCACCCCACCCCAGTATTCACACCCAGGTTGGGTTTGGGGTGCCCTGAGGGACCCTGGACCCTTCCCATGGGGGTGCTCAGCCCCCCCTCCTTCCCTTCACCCCCAGCTGTTGCTGTGCCAGGGTGTCTCAGACCCCCCTTTGCACAGACCTGGGGGCCCCTCCAGCCCCTCCCTGCGGGGACAGGGCTGTCCTGCCACCCCCACCCCCCCAGATGTCCCCAGGAGCTCGGGGACAATCCCCTCCCCACCATTCCCAGCCTGCTGGGCTCCAGCAGCCACAAGTCTGGAATAAATTGGATCTGGCAGAGCCGGTTGGTTCATCTTGTTCCAGTGAGTGATTTGTGTGTGGGCACTGTCAGGTCCTGCCCCAGGGACCCCCACCCCGATGGCAGAGACCCCAAGAGGGGCTGTGCTCACCCACAGCCACCTCCTCACATGGCACCCATGGCTAATTGCTGAGTTAATTAAGAGGGGTGGTGGGAGGGGGGCTCTGGGACAGAGCTGGCCAGAAGGGCAGCACCCCATCCCAATTAACATTCTGTGCACATGCCTTAATTAGCCTCTTCAAATATTAATGCCGGGCTCACCCCGGGGCTGGGGAGGGGGACATGAGGGGGGGTCTCTGGCCGTGTCCCCCCAGATGTCACCACCAGGTGGGAGCCCGGGCAGGGACCTTTGTTCTGGGCACAGACAATGCCACGAGGGGGCTCAGGGCAGGGCTGGGGGGCTCCCAACCCCCTGCCCCCAATGTCTGAGGCTCTCTGAGCCCCCCCAAACCCCGAACCAGAGGGGGAGCAGAGCCCCCCGTGCCCCCCGGGGGTGAGTGACAGAGCAGGGGGGCTCCTTGTCCCCCCCAAACCCCGCAGCCCCCAGGGACAGCCCCGAGCTGCCCGTGCTAGGGGCTCCATCTGGGGGTCCCGGTGCCCCCCCTTGTCCCGCTGTGTGACGGGAGGGGCCGTTCCGGTTCCACCGAGGGGTCCCGGTGTCCCCCCCTTGTCCCGCTGTGTGACGGGAGGGGTCACCCCGGTTCCGCCGAGGGGTCCCGGTGCCCCCCGCCATCGGGGTCCCGCCGTGTCGCTGTCGCTGTCGCTGCCGGTGTCCCCTCGGTGGTCTCGCCCCCCCCGTGCCGGTGCCCCCGGCGAGGCGGGCTCGGGGGGGGGGGGGATCGGGGGCTCCGGTCCGCGCCACGCGCGGCGGCGGCGACACAAAGCGGCTCCGGCGGCGGCGGCGGCGGCAGGGGGGGGGGTCCCGGCGGGTCCCGGAGCCGCTCGGTCCCGGTGCCGCTCCCGGTGCCGCTCCCCGCCATGGCCAAGTGGCTCCGGGAGTACCTGGGCCGGGGGGCCCGGCGCTCCCCCCCGCGCCCCCCCCAGCCCGATTACAGCGGCCCCGGCAGCCCCGGGGGCCCTCCCGGTGCCGCCCCCGCCGCTCTCCGGTGCCCCGGAGCGTCCCCGCGCCGCCGCCTGGTGCGGGTGGGGGGCGCGGGGCCGGGGGGCGGCCACCGCCGCCTGCAGCAGGTACGGCCGGGGGGCACCGGGAGGGCACCGGGAGGGCACCGGGGGGGGACTGAGGGCACCGGGGGGGTACCGGGGACACCGGGGGGGTACCGGGGACACCGGGAAGGAGCCGCAGCCCAGCGCCAGGAGCGGGGAGGGCGGCGGAGGGAGCGGGAGGTGCAGCGGGGCAGCGGGCGGGGGGCTGGGGCAGGGGGGCACCGGGAGCACCGGGAGGAGCACCGGGGGCACCGGGAGGACGGGGGGGGTCGGGGAGCGGCGGGGACAGCGGGGGAGCGGAGAACGGGGGGGTCTGGGGACAGGAGGGGATGGGGGGAGATGGGGAACGGGGGTGGGGACCGGGAATAAAGAGCGGGAGAGCGGGGACGGGGAACCGGGAGAGCCGAGGGGTCGGGGGGGCACTGGGGCACCCGGGGAGGGTCTGGGGTCACCGGGAGAGGGAACTGGGGGCGCTGGGACCGGCGCAGGCACTGGGAGAGGGGGAAGGGGAGCGGGGTTGGGGGACAAAGGGACCGGGTGGGCGGGAGGGGGGACGGGGCTGGGGACACCCGAATCGGGGCTGTGGGAGCCAGAAGGGTCCCGTGAGGGCACCCAGGGACCGGGGGGGGTGCAGAGGGGGCAGGGGGGGTCCCGTCCCACCCCGATTCCCCCCAGCAGGGCCCGGGTGAGAGCGAGTACTCGGAGCCCTTCGAGGGGGAGCAGGAGCCGGCGCCCGAGGGCGGCTGCGACGAGGAGGCCACAGGTGGGTGACACCCCCAGAGGTGTGTGACACCTTTCAGAGGTGTGTGACACATTTCACAAGTGGGTGACACCCCCCAGAGCTGGGTGACACCCTTCAGAGGTGTATGACACCCTTCACAGGTGGGTGACACCCCCCAGAGGTGGGTGACACCTTTCAGAGGTGGGTGACACCTTTCAGAGGTGGGTGACACACCCCCACAGGTGGGTGACACATTTCACTGGTGTGTGACACCCTTCAGAGGTGTGTGACACCCTTCACAGGTGGGTGACACCCCCCAGAGGTGGGTGACACCCTTCAGAGGTGGGTGACACCCCCCAGAGGTGGGTGACACCTTTCACAGGTGTGTGACACATTTCACAAGTGGGTGACACCCTTCAGAGGTGGGTGACACCCTTCCCAGGTGGGTGACACCCCGCAGAGGTGTGTGACACCCTTCGGATGTGGGTGACATCCTTCACAGGTTTGTGACACATTTCACAAGTGGGTGACACCCTTCAGAGGTGTGTGACACCCTTTACAGGTGGGTGACACCTTTCAGAGGTGGGTGACACCTTTCACAGGTGTGTGACACCCTTCACAGGTGGGTGACACCTTTCAGAGGTGGGTGACACCCTTCAGAGGTGGGTGACACCCTTCGGATGTGGGTGACACCCTTCACAGGTGTGTGACACCTTTCAGAGGTGGGTGACACCTTTCAGAGGTGTGTGACACATTTCACAAGTGGGTGACACCTCCCAGAGGTGGGTGACACCTTTCAGAGGTGTGTGACACCCGCCAGAGGTGGGTGACACATTTCACAGGTGGGTGACACCTCCCAGAGGTGTGTGACACCCCCCAGGTGTGTGTGACACCCTTCACAGGTGGGTGACACTCCCCGCACCCCTCCGGGGGTCCCGGCCACCTCCCACCGCCCCGTTCTCCCCCCAGGGTGTCCCCGGCAGGGCGAGCCCCGGCGGGTGCGGCCGCGCCGCGGTCCCCAGCTCTACGACACCCCCTCCGAGGAGTGGGACACGGCCGGGGACAGCCCGGGGGGACCCCCGGCCCGCCAGAGCCGCCTGCCCCGCGATGACGAGCGCCCGGCCGATGAGTACGACCAGCCCTGGGAGTGGAAGAAGGATCACATCTCCCGGGCGTTCGCAGGTGACAGCGTCCCCCGGTGCCACCGTGGGTGCCACCCCTGGCTCTCGGCATCCCCCTGTGCCCGTGGGGACCACCCCAGGGACCCCCACCCTGCATCCCGCAGCTCCCGTGGGTGCCACCCCCGGCTCTCGGCATCCCCCTGTCCCCGTGGCTGTCACCCCTGGGACCCCAACACCCCCAGGGCACCATCCCAGGGCCAGCACCGGGACCCAGGGCAGGGCAGAGCCTCCTTCGGGCCGTTCCCTGGTGGGTGACACGCCCTTTGTCCCCGCAGTGCAGTTCGAGAGCCCCGAGCGCTCGCCCAGCCTGTCCCGGCAGCTGCCGCGCTCCCCCCGCGCCCCCAGGCCGGGCTGTCCCCCCAGCCCCCGGCACGTGGACACCTCGCTGCCCCTGGAGAAGCAGGCGTGAGTCTGGGGGCAACCGAGGGCCGAGGAAATCCCCCACGGGCGGGTCCTTGTGGGGTCAGGGTGTCCCATGTGGGGCTGGGCCCTTTGACGTGGGTGGGTCCAGCAGGGGTGGAGAGGGGACAATGCCAGGGGTGAGTCCCGGCAGGGTTGGGTGCCCCATAGGACGTTTGGTTGCCCCATGGTGTGGTTGGTTGCCCCATGGGATATTTTGGGTGCCCCATAGGATGGTTGGGTGCCCCATGGTGTGATTGGGTACCCTATAGGATGTTTGGGTGCCCTATAGGATGGTTGGATGCCCCATGGGATATTTTGGGTGCCCTATAGGATGGTTGGTTGCCCCATGGGATGTTTGGGTTCTCCGTAGGATGGTTGGGTGCTCCATAGGACCTTTGGTTGCCCCATGGGATGTTTGGTTGCCCCGTGGCGTGGTTGGGTGCCCCATAAGATGTTTGGTTGCCCCATAGGACCTTTGGTTGCCCCATGGGATGTTTGGGTACCCCATGGGATATTTTGGTTACCCCATGGAGTGGTTGGGTGCCCCATAGGACCTTTGGTTGCCCTGTGGGATATTTTGGGTGCTCCATGGCATGGTTGGGTGTCCAATAGGATGGTTGGGTGCCCCATGGCGTGGTTGGTTGCCCCATGGCGTGGTTGGTTGCCCCATGGCATGGTTGGTTGCCCCATGGGATATTTTGGTTGCCCCATAGGATGTTTGGGTGCCCCATGGGATATTTTGGTTGCCCCATGGGATATTTTGGTTGCCCCACGGCGTGGTTGGTTGCCCCATGGGATGTTTGGTTGCCCCATGGGATATTTTGGTTGCCCCATGGCATGGTTGGGTGCCCCATGGGATATTTTGGTTGCCCCATTGGATATTTTGGTTACCCCATTGGATATTTTGGTTGCCCCATGGGATATTTTGGTTGCCCCATGAGATATTTTGTTTGCCCCACGGAGTGGTTGCCCCATGACTCTGCTGGCTGCCAAACCCCTGCCTGTCCCCGTGGTGTGGGAGGTGCCCCCTGGCCCAGGAGCTCCCTGTGGGGGGTGGTTGGGTCCCCAGGCCAGCCCAGGGTGCCGAGGGGTGCGGGAGGGTCCCGGTGGCACAGGGGTGGCCGTGTGACCGCGCTGTGCCCAGCTGGTACCACGGCCCCATCGGGCGCGCGGGCGCAGAGACGCTGCTGGCGCTGTGCCGCGAGGGGAGCTTCCTGGTGAGGGACTGCGAGACCAGCCCCGAGGACTACTCGCTGTCCCTGCGGTGAGCACGGGGACAGGGGACACGGGGCAGGGGACAGGGGACATAGGGCATGGGGACACAGGGACATGGGACATGGGACATGGGACATGGGATAGGGGACACCAGACAGGGGACACGGGGACATGGGGCACGGGGACATGGAGACATAGGAATATGGGACATGGGGACACGGGGACATGAGAACATGGGACACGGGACATGGGACACGGAACAGGGGACACGAGAAACAGGACATGGGGACATGGGACATGGGACACGGGACAGGGGACACAGGTCACAGGACACAGGGACACGGGACACAGGACATGGGGACATGGGGACATGGGATAGGGGACACGGGGACATGGGGCACGGGGACACGGGACACAGGTCATAGGACACGGGGACACAGGTCGCAGGACACAGGGACATGGGGATATGGGACACAGGACACAGGGATATGGGGACACGGGGACACGGGGACACGGGCACAGCTCAGCCCTGTCAGGGACCATCGGGCTGGGGGTGTGGGGTTGGGTCTGGTGCTGCCGTGTTTGGTGTCCCAGCACCCGTGGGGATGTGCTGGGATGTCCCCACGGATGGGGACGGGCTGGAGGTGACCCGGGATCAGCCCCTGCCCCTGCTCTGGGTGGCGTCCCCAGCCCTGTCCCCATCCCCATCCTGTGCCCCAATCTCCATCCTAGTCCCCATCCCTGTTCCCATTCCTGTCCCAGGTGTCCCCCAGCCCTGTCCCCATCCCCATCCTGTCCCAGCCTGCGCCCTGCTCCTCATTGCTGTCCTCACCCTCATCCCTGTGCAGATCCCCACCTTATCCCCCACCCCCATCCCCATCCCACTGACCCATCCCACAGACCCCATCCCATAGCCCCAATCCCCCATCCCCATCCCATTGATCCCATCCCATAGCCCCAATCCCACAGACCCCATCCCATAGCCCCAATCCCACAGACCCCATCCCACTGATCCCATCCCACTGATCCCATCCCACAGACCCCATCCCACTGACCCCATCCCATTGATCCCATCCCACAGAGCCCATCCCACTGATCCCATCCCCATCCCATAGCCCCAATCCCACTGACCCCATCCCACTGATCCCATCCCACTGATCCCATCCCATCCCATGGCCCCTATCCCATAGCCCCCCTCTCATAGCCCCAATCTCACTGATCCCATCCCACAGACCCCATCCCACTGATCCCATCCCACAGCCCCCATCCCACTGACCCATCCCACTGACCCCATCCCACAGATCCCATCCCATAGCCTAAATCCCATAGCCCCAATCCCACAGACCCCATCCCACTGATCCCATCCCACAGACCCCAATCCCATAGCCCCCATCCCAATGACCCCAATCCCACAGTCCCCATCCCATAGCCCCAATCCCACAGACCCCATCCCATAGCCCCAATCCCACAGACCCCATCCCACAGACCCCATCCTAATGACCCCATCCCAATGACCCATCCCATAGCCCCAATCCCACAGACCCCATCCCATAGCCCCAATCCCACAGACCCAATCCCACTGACCCCATCCCACTGATCCCATCCCACAGACCCCATCCACAAGCCCCCATCCCACAGACCCCATCCCAATGACCCCAATCCCAAATCCCCCATCCCCAAGCCCCCCTCCCCAAGCCCCTCCCTTGTCTCATCCCCCCGTCCCGCAGGAGCAGCCAGGGTTTCGTGCACGTCAAGCTGACGCGGACCCGGGAGCAGCACTTCACTCTGGGCCGGGCCGGGGCCGCGTTCCCGTCGGTGCCGGCGGCCGTGGGGCACTACACGGCCCGAGCCCTGCCCGTGCGCGGTGCTCGTCACCTGTCCCTGCTGTACCCCGTGTCCGTGCAGCCCCTGTGACACCCCCGCCCCAATAAACAGCCCCGTCCCACCCGGCTCTGCTGCCTCCCAGGGGAGCGGGGACGGGATCCGGGGGGGGTTTGGGGCGGGGATGGGGATGGGGATGGGGGTTTGGGCAGGGGTGGGGACAGAGAGGGAACTGGAATGGGGACAGGGATGGGGACAGGAATGGGGACAGGAATAGGGACAGAAATGGGGAAAGGGAAGAGAGAGGGATGGGGATGGGGATTGGAGTAGGGACTGAAATGGGGACAGGAATAGGGACAGGAATGGGGACAGGAATGGGGACAGGAATAGGGACAGGGATAGGGACAGGGATGGGGACAGGAATGGGGACAGGAATAAGGACAGGAATGGGGACAGGGATGGGGACAGGGAGGAGAGAGGGATGAGGATGGAGATGGGAGTAGGGACTGAAATGGGGACAGGAATAGGGACAGGGATGGGGACAGGAATAGGGACAGGGATGGGGAAAGGGAGGAGAGGGATGGGGATGGGGACAGGAGCAGGGACAGGAATGGGGACAGGAATAGGGACAGGAATGGGGACAGGAATGGGGACAGGAATGGGGACAGGAATGGGAAGAGGAATAGGGACAGGAATGGGGACAGGAATGGGGACAGGAATGGGAAGAGGAATAGGGACAGGAATGGGGACAGGAATGGGAACAGAGAGGGAACTGGAATGGGGACAGGAATGGGGACAGGAATGGGGAAAGGAATAGGGACAGGGATGGGGAAAGGGAGGAGAGAGGAATGGGGATGGGGACGGGAGCAAGGACTGAAATGGGGACGGGAATAAGGACAGGAATAGGGACAGGGATGCGGACAGGGATGGGGACAGGAATGGGTGTCCCTGGTGCGTCCATCTCTGCTGCTCCTGGGGAAGGCAGGACAAGGTGGTGGCGCTGCCACCGCTGTCCCCCGCGGTGTCACCACCCTCCAGGATCCCCAGGATCGGGGGGATCGGGGGGAGATGAGTCCCCCCAGCCATGGGGATGGTGACGGGCTGGTGACACTGCCCCTCGGGGGGGGGGTCCTCTCTTCCCACCCCCCCAGCACAGCCCTCCTGTGCCAGGTGACACCGTGGAAGAGGCCAGGGGACAACAGAGTGGCTTCCCCGGAACGGGGGGGATCCAGGGGGTGCTGTCACCCTCCTGGCACAGTGACACGCAGGAGGGCACAGGGTGGCACGGGC
The DNA here is from genome assembly GCF_009819885.2 of Catharus ustulatus. Classification (NCBI taxonomy): domain Eukaryota; kingdom Metazoa; phylum Chordata; class Aves; order Passeriformes; family Turdidae; genus Catharus; species Catharus ustulatus. Next base: position 943,816 of record NC_046249.1, on the reverse strand, counting down.
GGGGGGACACAGAGGACACAGAGCCGGGTGGCAGGAAGCCGCCGAACACATTTTGGGGGGGTTTCCTGAGGAAGGCAGAGCCGGGGGAGGTGTGAGACACTCGGGGCACCCTCAGGGCCGGGGGGGCAGGGGAGGGTACAGGTTGTGCTGCGGCTCGGGGGGCGGCGGCTTCTTGGGGTCCCGCGCCGAGCTGGACACCACGTTCAGGTAAATGGCCGTGTCTGGGGAGGGGGAAATGCGGCTTTTGGGGTCACTTCTGCCCGCCGGGACCCGCGGGGGACACGCGGGGACGAGCAGGGGAGGTTTGGGGTCAGGGGGACGTGGGGCGGGTGGGCAGGGGGCGTTTGGGTGTGGGAGAGGGTGAGGGGTGTTTGGGGAAGGTATTTGGGGTCGGGTATTTGGGGACAGGTATTTGGGGAGGGGAACTCGGGGAGGGGATGTTTGGGGACAGGTATTTGGGGTCGGGTATTTGGGGTCGGGTATTTGGGGACGGGTATTTCGGGAAGGTATTTGGGGATGGGAGTTTGGGGATGGGAATTTGGGGTCGGGTATTTGGGGCAGGTATTGGGGAGAGGAACTCGGGGAGGGGATGTTTGGGGACAGGTATTTGGGGATGGGAATTTGGGGACGGGTATTTGAGGACGGGTATTTGGGGATGGGAATTTGGGGACGGATATTTGGGGTCGGGTATTTGGGGGTGGGAATTTGGGGATGGGAATTTGGGGACGGGTATTTGGGGATGGGAATTTGAGGTTGGGTATTTGGGGTCGGGTATTTGGGGACGGGTATTTGGGGTCGGGTATTTGGGGACGGGTATTTGAGGTCGGGTGTTTGGGGACAGGTATTTGGGGAGGGGAGCTCGGGGAGGGGATGTTTGGGGACAGGTATTTGGGGACAGGTATTTGGGGAGGGGAGCTCGGGGAGGGGATGTTTGGGGACAGGTATTTGGGGACAGGTATTAGGGAGGGGAACTCGGGGAGGGGACATTTGGGGACAGGGTTACCTGCGCTGCGGCGGCAGCAGCGGTAGCCGAGCAGAGCCGCCCCCAGGAGAAGGACGGAGCCCCCCAGGCTCCCCACGAGCCCCCAGAGCAGCGCTGCGAGCGGAGCCAGCCGGGGTCAGCCCTGGGGACAGCCCTGGGGACAGCCCGGGGGTCACCCGCGGGTGCCGGGCTGGAGGGGACAGCGGGGACGCAGTTACCTGCCTGATGTCCTCCGAGGGCTGCTGCTGGGAGGGGAAAGAAGTCAGAGATGTTTCTGTCCCCGTCCCAGTCCCCGTCCCAGTCCCCGTCCCTGTCCCTGTCCCTGTCCCTGTCCCCGTCCCTGTCCCTGTCCGTGTCCCCGTCCCTGTCCCTCCTCTCTGTGCCACCCAAACCCCTCGGGAATCTCCTCCAGGGGACCCCACCCGCCCTCTTGGTGACCCCCAGGGACCCTCCCAATCCCCTCGGCGGTGCCACCTCAACTGTCCCCCTGTCCCCTCCGTGCGGAGCCGTGCCGGGCAGTACCGGGGCCGTACCCGGGCAGTACCGGGTAGTACTGGGATAGAACCGGGCTGTACCGGGGCAGCACCGGGCAGTACCAGGGACGTACCGGGCGGTACTGGGGCCGTGCTGGGCAGCACTGGGATAGAACCGGGCAGTACCGGGGCAGTACCGGGGCCGTACCCGGGCGGTACCGGGCAGTACCGGGCAGTACCAGGGACGTACCGGGCAGTACCGGGCAGTACCGGGCAGCACTGGGACAGAACCGGGCGGTACCGGGGCCGTACTGGGCAGCACTGGGATAGAACCGGGCGGTACCGGGGCCGTACCGGGCGGTACCGGGGCAGTACCAGGGACGTACCGGGCGGTACCGGGGCCGTACCGGGCGGTACCGGGGCAGTACCAGGGACGTACCGGGCGGTACCGGGGCCGTACTGGGCAGCACTGGGATAGAACCGGGCGGTACCGGGGCCGTACCGGGCGGTACCGGGGCCGTACTGGGCAGCACTGGGATAGAACCGGGCGGTACCGGGGCCGTACCGGGCGGTACCGGGGCAGTACCGGGCAGCACTGGGATAGAACCGGGCAGTACCAGGGACGTACCGGGCGGTACCGGGGCAGTACCGGGCAGCACTGGGATAGAACCGGGCTGTACCGGGGCCGTACCGGGGGTGACGCGGAGCTCGGTGCCGTTGCCGGTGGCGGTGCGGTGCCGGGGGATCTCGAGGATCACTTGGCAGATGTAGCGGCCGCTGTCGTTGCCCCGAACCTGCGGGAGGCTGAGGGTGGCCCGGGGGGGGTGCCAGGCCAGCTGGACCTCCGGGACACGGCGGGGACACGGGGACGGGGGCGTGGGGGTGACAAAGGGCGTGGGGGTGACAAAGGGCAGGCGGGCGGCACAGAGCACCCCGAGCTCCCCGTCCCGCACCCACTCCATGCGCAGCTGGGCGCTGCTCTCGGCCACCTCCACCCGGCAGCCCAGCCTGGCCGTGTCACCCTCTGTCACCTGCAGCTCGTCCGGCTCCTGGATCACCCGCAGGGCTCCGGCTGTGGGGACAGCCCCGGGGTCACAGGGGGTGGCACCGCGGTGCCCAGGACACCCGTGGGGTGGGGGATGGGGACACTGCAGGCTCGCTGACACGTCCTGTGTCACCGCTGCCTCTGACCACACACCCCATCCTGTCCCCCACCGCTGTCATCTTCCTCACCCACTCACCCCCATCCGCTCCTGTCCCCACGTCCCCCCGCCCATCCCCCGCTGCTCCCCGCTGTCCCCCTGCCACACCCGTGTCACCCGCCCTGTCCCCATGTCTGTGCCTCCCTCTGTGTCCCCTCTGGTGTCCCCCTCAGGACAGATGTCCCACTCCCACCCCAGCTGTCACACAGGGGCCAGCCCGAGCCCCGTGCCCCACCAGTGTCCCCTGGGTGGGCTGTCCCCACCCCCACAGCACAGCACAGGGTGGCAGGCGCTGTCCCCACTGTCCCCCCACCCACCCTTGTCCCCACTCACCTGCAAGGAGGGGGATGAGGACCCCGAGCCCCCACATCCCTGCTCGGGGCCAGCCCAGCCCCGCTCCGAGGGGCCGCGTCCCCAAGGGGTCCCAGTGCCCGCGCTGTCCCTGTCCCCACAGCGCTGCTGTCCCCAAAGTCCCCCGGCCCTCTGTCACCTGGGCCAGCCGCCAGCGACACTGTGGCTTCCTGTGCTACAGGGGAGGTGACAGGGACAGAGACGGGGGTGTGGTGGAGGGCTGGGGGTGGGGATTTGGGCAAGGATGGGGCAGATGTCGGGGTGGGGACAGGGATGGGGACAGGGATGGGGACAGGGATTTGGGACAGGGATGGGGACGGGGATTTGGGACAGGGATGGGGACAAGGATTTGGACAAGGATTTGGGACAGGGATTTGGACAGGGATGGGGACAGGGATGGGGACAGGGATTTGGGACAGGGATGGGGACAAGGATTTGGACAAGGATTTGGGACAGGGATTTGGACAGGGATGGGGACAGGGATTTGGACAAGGATTTGGGGCAGGGATGGGGACAGGGATTTGAACAGGGATGGGGACAGGGATTTGGACAAGGATTTGGGACAGGGATGGGGACAGGGGTGGGGACCGGGATGGGGACAGGGATGGGGACAGGGATTTGGGACAGGGATGGGGACAGACATTTGAGACAGGGATGGGGACAGGGATTTGGGACCTCGTCCAGAGCGAGGACAGGTGACAGCACCTTCTCAAGCTCCACCTTGATCCTGGATCCACTCCAGCCTGGGGAGGAGCCCTTGGGGCCGGAGCGGGGGGACCCCTCCTGCCCCCCCGAGCGGGCTGGGGGTCCCAGCGCGGCCCTGCAGGCAGAGTGGGGTGTCCTGGACTGGGACAGTGTGACAGTGTGGCAGTGTGACAGTGTGACGGTGTGACGGTGTGACAGTGAGACAGTGTGACAGTGTGACAGTGTGACAGTGTGACAATGTGACAGTGTCCCCCCACCCCTCGCCCCCAGCCCCGGCCGGACGCGCCCCCACCCCGGGGGTCTCAGCCCCCCCTCCCGGACTACAACTCCCGGCATGCCTCGGGGCGGGGCGGGGCCGGGCGGGGGCGGGGGCGGGGCGGGGCGGGGGCGCCGCTCCCCCTTTGTTGGTGTCGGCGGGGCCGAGCGCGGCGGGGCCGGCCCGGAATGGGCGACCAGGTACGGCCCGCACCCCCGGGAACCGGCGGGGCACGGGGAGAGCCGGGACACACCGGGCACCGGCACCGAGAGAGGATGGAGCCGTGGGAGCGGGGGGGATGGAGGATGGAGTGAGGAGGGGGCAGGGAGGGAGGGAGGGAGGGGGATGGACGGGTGGAGGGAGGGATGGAGGGAGGGAGGGATGGAGAAGGAGAGATGAAGGAAGAAGGGGCGGAGGGATGGGGGAAGGAGTGATGGAGGGAGTGGGGATGGATGGGAGAGGAGCGGCAGGGATGGAGGGATGGGATGGGATGGAGAAGGAGGAGCAGAGGGATGCAGGAGGAGGATGGGGAGCGCAGGTGGGGAGGATGGAGGGGCGAGGGGGTCAGGGGGGCACCGGGATGGAGGAGGGGAGCGGGAGGGGAGCGGGGGGCTCAGGGCTGGCACACTCACACTCACACACTCACACTCACATTGCCAAGTCATCGGTCCTGCCTTGCTGGGCAGCACGGCCTGGCACGGCCTGGCACGGCCTGGCACGGCCTGGTATGGTCCAGCACAGCCTGGCACGGCCTGCAACGGCCTGGCACGGCCTGGCACGGCCTGGTATGGTCCAGCACAGCCTGGCACGGCCTGCAACGGCCTGGTATGGCCTGGCATTGCCCAGCACGGCCCTCCCGGCCTGGCACGGCCTGGCATGGTCCACACAGCCTGGCACAGCCTGGCACAGCCTGGCATGGCCCAGCACGGCCCAGCACGGCCCTGGGGGCCCGGCCCGGGGGTCTCAGGGGTCCCGGGCACTGATGACCGCTGCAGGGCGCCGGGCAGGAGTCTCTGCGCAAGATCATCACCACCCTCGCCGTGAAGAATGAGGAGATCCAGAACTTCATCTACTCCCTCAAGCAGATGATCCAGAACGTGGAGGTACCCCCGGGGCTCCCCAGACCGTGCCAGGCCGTGCCAGGCCGGGCCGGGCCGTGCTCAGGCCGCGTTTTGTGCCCAGGCCAACTCGGCGCGGGCGCAGCAGGACCTGGAGGCCGAGTTCCAGTCTCTGTACGCGCTGCTGGACGAGCTCAAGGAGGACATGGTGATGAAGATCAAGCAGGAGCGCGCCAGCCGCACCTACGAGCTGCAGGTGAGCCCTGGGGGAGCCCCCGGGCCCTCTACCCTGGGACCCCTGCCCAGAACTGCCCCCTCTGCCCTGAGACCCCTGCCCAGAACTGCCCCCTCTGCCCTGAGACCAGAACTGCCCCCTCTGCCCTGAGACCCCTGCCCAGAACTGCCCCCTCTGCCCTGAGACCCCTGCCCAGAACTGCCCCATCTGCCCCGGGATCCCCTCCCAGCTCTGCCCCCTCTTCCCTGGGACCCCTGCCCAGCGCTGTCCCCAGGACCCCCTCCCAGCTCTGCCCCTCCGCCCTGGGACCCCCTCCCATCTCTGCCCCTCTGCCCTGAGACCCCTGCCCAGCTCTGCCCCCCGGGACCCCTGCCCAGCTCTACCCCTCTGCCCAGGACCCCTCCCATCTCTGTCCCTCTGCCCTGAGACCCCTGCCCATCTCTGCCCCTCTGCCCAGGACCCCTCCCAGCTCTGTCCCTCTGCCCCGAGCCCCCTCCCATCTCTGTCCCTCTGTCCCCTCTCCAGGCCCAGCTCGCCGCGTGTTCCAAGGCCCTGGAGAGCTCGGAGGAGCTGCTGGAGGCGGCCAACCACGCCCTGGGCACGGCCAACCACCACGACTTCTCCCAGGTGTGTCCCCACGGTGCCAGGGGTGGCCCTGCCAGGCTGTCCCCACGCTGGGGGTGTCCTGACCCCCCCTCGCCCCTCACTCGATGCCGCCCTGGGCTGGGCACCTTCTCTGCTGTGCTGGGGCCACGCTGGGCTGGCTGTGCCTGCTGGGGGGCTGGGGGGGAGCGTGGACACCCAGTGCCACCAGTGCCACCAGTGCCACTAGTGCCAGGGGGACACCGTGGCGGGGACACAGGGGGCACTCTGGGATGCTGTGGGATGCTGTGGGATGCAGGGATTCTGGGATGCTGTGGGATGCTCTGAGACACTCTGAGATGCTCTGAGACACTCGGATGCTCTGGGATGCAGGATGCAGGGATGCTGTGGGATGCTGTGTGATGCTGTGAGATGCTCTGAGACACTCTGGGATGCTCTGGGTTGCAGGATGCAGGGATGCTGTGGGATGCAGGGATGCTGTGGGATGCAGGGATGCTGTGGGATGCTGGATGCAGGGATGCTCTGGGATGCTGTGGGATGCAGGATGCAGGGATGCTCTGGGATGCTGTGGGATGCAGGATGCAGGGATGCTCTGGGATGCAGGGATGCTGTGGGATGCTGGATGCAGGGATCTCTGGGATGCTCTGGGATGCTGTGGGATGCTCTGGGATGCTGTGGGATGCTCTGGGATGCTGTGGGATGCTCTGGGATTCTCTGGGATGCTCTGGGATTCTCTGGGATGCTGTGGGATGCTCTGGGATGCTGTGGGATGCTCTGGGATTCTCTGGGATGCAGGGATGCTGTGGGATGCAGGGATGCTCTGGGATGCTCTGGGATGCTCTGGGATGCTCTGGGATGCTCTGGGATGCTGGATGCAGGGATGCTCTGGGATGCAGGGATGCTCTGGGATGCTGTGGGATGCTCTGGGATGCTGTGGGATACTCAGGGATACTCAGGGATGCTCTGGGACGCTCTGGGATGCTGTAGGATGCTCAGGGATGCAGGGATGCTCTGGGATGCTCTGGGATGCTGTGGGATGCTGGATGCAGGGATGCTGTAGGATGCTCAGGGATGCAGGGATGCTCTGGGATGCTCTGGGATGCTGTAGGATGCTGTGGGATGCAGGGATGCAGGGATGCTGTCCTGCTGGGGTGCCACAGCTGGTACAGATCCTGCATGTGCCCCCTGTGCCTGGCTCTGCTGCCTCACTGCTGCTTCTCTCCTCTTTCCCTGTGCGCTCACAAGGCGGCCAAACAGATCAAGGATAGGTACGGCCCCCTGAGCCCCCTCCCACTAACCCCATCCTCCTCCTCCTCCTCCTCCTCCTCCTCCTCCTCCTCCTCCTCCTCCTCCTCCTCCTCCTCCTCCTCCTCCTCCTCTTCCTCCTCCTCCCAGCCAGGGCCCACAGGGGGTGGTGCTGGGGTGGCCCTGTGGGTCAGGGGTGACCCTGTGGGTGCAGGGGTGGCCCTGTGGGTCAGGGATGACCCTGTGGGTCAGGGGTGGCCCTGTGAGTGCAGGGGTGGCCCTGTGGGTCAGGAGTGGCCCTGTGGGGTGGCCCTGTGGGTCAGGGATGGCCCTGTGGGTGCTGGGGTGACCCTATGGGTCAGGGATGGCCCTGTGGGTCAGGGGTGGCCCTGTGGGTCAGGGGTGACCCTGTGGGTCAGAGGTGGCCCTGTGGGTCAGGGGTGACCCTGTGGGTGCAGGGGTGGCCCTGTGAGTGCTGGGGTGGCCCTGTGGGTCAGGAGTGGCCCTGTGGGTCAGGAATGGCCCTGTGGGTCAGGAGTGACCCTGTGGGTGCAGGGGTGACCCTGGGGGTGCTGGGGTGGCCCTGTGAGTGCTGGGGTGACCCTGTGGGTGCAGGGGTGGCCCTGTGGGTCAGGAATGGCCCTGTGGGTGCTGGGGTGGCCCTGTGGGTGCAGGGGTGGCCCTGTGGGTGCTGGGGTGACCCTGTGGGTGCAGGGCTGACCCTGTTTGTGCTGTGGTGGCCCTGTGGGTCAGGGATGACCCTGTGGGTGCTGGGGTGGCCCTGTGGGTGCTGGGGTGACCCTGTGGGTGCTGGGGTGGCCCTGTGGGTGCTGTGGTAGCCCTGTGGGTACAGGGGTGGCCCTGTGAGTGCTGGGGTGGCCCTGTGGGTGCTGGGGTGACCCTGTGGGTGCTGGGGTGGCCCTGTGGGTCAGGAATGGCCCTGTGGATGCTGTGGTGGCCCTGCCCACCCTCCCCAGGGCCATGCAGGGGGGTGGGTGCCCAGCTGAGCTCTGTCCCCTGTCCTGGCACAGCGTGACCATGGCTCCGGCCTTCCGGCTGTCGCTCAAGGCCAAGGTCAGCGATAACATGAGCCACCTGATGGTGGATTTCGCCCAGGAGCGGCGCCTGCTGCAGGCCCTGACCTTCCTGCCAGGTACTGCCAGGCCAGGGGGGCACAGGGGTACCTGGGGCACCTTCCCAGAGGGCAGGAAGGTGCAGGGATGCACGGAGGGGTGAGGGGTTTGGATGCTGTGCCCAGGGGGGTCTCTGGGTGCTGTGGGTGGGGTCCCATGGGTGCCATGCCTGAGGTTTGGGACTTGGTGAGCTGTGGGAGCCCTGGGGGGGCTGGAAGTGCTGGGGAACCCCTGTGTGGCAGGGAGGGGGGACACTGGCACGGCTGCTCCTGCGGGCAGTGCCCAGCGCCCCCGAGATCGACCTGGCCGAGTCGCTGGTGGCCGATAACTGTGTGACCCTGGCCTGGAGGATGCCCGACGAGGACAACAAGATCGACCACTACGTGCTGGAGTATCGCAGGACCAACTTCGAGGGGCCCCCCCGAGCCAAGGAGGACCAGCCCTGGATGGTCATCGAGGGCATCAAGGGCACGGAGTACACCCTCACTGGTGAGGGCACAGCGGGTGCTGGGGCTGTCCCAGGCTCTGTGGGGGACACGGGGGTGGCAGTGCCCTCCTGGTGCCACCCCCATGACCCTGCTGTGCCCACAGGGCTCAGGTTTGACATGAAGTTCATGAACTTCCGTGTCCGGGCGTGTAACAAGGCGGTGGCCGGCGACTTCTCGGAGCCGGTCACTCTGGAGACCAGAGGTGTGTCCTGGGGGGTGGCAGTGCCCGTGTCCCCCACTGTGCCACCCCTGTGGGGTGGTGGCCAGGCAGTGGGCAGTGCTGACAGGGGCTGTCCCCAGCGTTCATGTTCCGGCTGGACGCCAGCACGTGCCACCAGAACCTGCGGGTGGAGGAGCTGAGCGTGGAGTGGGACGCCACGGGCGGGAAGGTGCAGGACGTCAAGGCCCGAGAGAAGGATGGCAAGGGCAGGACGGCCTCTCCTGCCAACTCCCCTGCCAGGTAACGCCACCCCCGGGCCCCCTGGCACGGCCCGTGTGCCTGGCAGTGCCAACCCTGCTGTCCCTGTGTGCCAGGGTGGTGCAGTCGCCCAAGAGGATGTCCCTGGGCCGGGGCGGCCGCGACCGATTCACGGCCGAGTCCTACACGGTGCTGGGTGAGAGGGGCACCCGGGGGTGGGGAGAGGGCACCCAAGGGTGTAAAGGGGATACCCAGGGCTGTGGAGAGGATACCCAGGGATGAGCAGGGGGCACCCAGAGGTGAGGAGGGGATACCCAGGGGTGAGGAGGGGATACCCAGGGGTGAGAGGGGATACCAGGGGTGAGGAGGGGATACCCAGGGGTGCAGAGGGATACTCAGGGGTGTGGAGGGGATACCCAGGGGTGAGCAGGGGATACCCAGGGGTGAAGAGGTGGCACCCAGGAGTGTGGGTGAGCAGGGGGCACGGAGGACACAGAGCCCCAGGGGTGATGCAGAGGGCCAGGCGGGTTGGGGACAGGGCAGGGCCCGCCGTGGGTGCCCCGGGCAGAGCCGTGGCCGTGCCCCAGGGGACACCCTGATCGACGGCGACGAGCACTACTGGGAGGTGCGGTACGACCGCGACAGCAAAGCCTTCGGCGTGGGAGTGGCCTATCGCAGCCTGGGCAAGTTCGACCAGCTGGGCAAGACCTCGGCGTCCTGGTGCCTGCACCTCAACAACTGGCTGCAGGTCAGCTTCAGCGCCAAGCACAACAACAAGGCCAAGGCGCTCGACGTGCCCGTGCCCGACTGCATCGGCGTGCACTGCAACTTCCACGAAGGTGGGGCTGGGCTGGGCTGGGCTGGGCTGAGCTGGGCTGGGCTGGGCTGGGCTGGGCTGGGCTGGACTGGGCTGGACTGGGCTGAACTGGGCTGGGCTGGGCTGGGCTGGGCTGGGCTGGGCTGAACTGGGCTGGGCTGGGCTGGGCTGGGCTGAACTGGGCTGGGCTGGGCTGGGCTGAACTGGGCTGGGCTGGGCTGAACTGGGCTGGGCTGGGCTGAACTGGGCTGAACTGGGCTGGGCTGGGCTGAACTGGGCTGGGCTGGGCTGGGCTGGGCTGAACTGGGCTGGGCTGGGCTGGGCTGGGCTGGGCTGGGCCGGGCTGAGCTGGGCTGGGGCTGGCACTTCCATGGCCACCAGTGTGGGTGTTGTCACCTCCATGGTCACTGCCATATCCACAAACACCAGTGTGGGCATTGCCACCATCATGGCCATTGTCACATTGTCACCTCCATGGCCACCAGCATGTCCATACTCCAGCATGGACACCAATGTCCACCCTGGGGCTCTGCCCACCCCGTGCCCACCCGTGCCCCCCTGTGCCCCCTCCCCCAGGTTTCCTGTCCTTCTACAACGCCCGCACCAAGCAGCTGCTCCACACCTTCAAGGCCAAGTTCTCGCAGCCGGTGCTGCCGGCCTTCATGGTAAGGGGGGCAGGGCTGGGGCAGGGCTGGGGGCTCTGGGGGGAGCTGCCAGCTCTGTGTTCAGCCCCCTGAGCCCCTCCCCGTGTCCCCAGGTGTGGTGTGGCAGCTTCCAGGTGACATCAGGCCTGCAGGTGCCCAGCGCCGTGCGGTGCCTGCAGAAGCGGAACAGCACGGCCAGCAGCTCCAGCCTGCCCTGAGCCCCTCCCTGGGCACAGCACTGAATGTACCCCTGCCCCTGGCACCCCCAGCGCTGCCCTGCAGGGCTCTGCCACCCCCGGGGCCACCCACGGCCCCCCCACTCCGTGCCCCCCCAGCACCGAGAGCTGCTTCTGGCCTGGAGAATAAACTGGGATGTAGGTGTGACCTGGGCATGGATGGGCACGGGGGGGTTTGGGGTCCCTGTGACACCCCCACGGTGCCAGGAGGGGCTGGGTGGGCACGGGGGGGTTTGGGGTCCCTGTGACACCCCCACGGTACCAGGAGGGGCTGGGTGGGCACAGGGTTCTTTATTCACAGCATGAGGGGGTCACCCCAGGGGACACTGGGGACAGCTTTCCCTCGGGGTGAGGGGGGCCCTGCTGTCCCCTCTGGCTGCTGGCACAAATGGGGGGCAGCAGGGCCCCCCCCAGAGTGTCCCCATCAGTTCTTGGGCTGAACCTGGTGCAGCCTCAGCTTCCTGTGCAGCTCCCTGAGCAGGTCGTGGGTGCTCCCTGTGCCGGGGTGGGGGGTGTGAGAATCCCCCTTGCCCCCCAGGACCCCCCCCTGCCCCCCAGGAAGCCCCCTGCCCCCCAGGAACCCCCCCCATTCCTCCCCACTGCCCCCCGAGCCGCTGACAGGACCCGGTGTCCCCATGGTGTCCCCACCCCCCCATGGTGTCCCCCTCTCTGTGTTCGGGGGGTGACAGCGGGGTGGGGGGGTGGGGAGGGGTCGGGCTCAGTGCGGGGGTGCCCCCAGCCCCCCCCGTTCCCGTTCCCACATCCCCAGACCCTCACCGGGGTCGTTCATGTAGAGCTGCTCCTCGGGAACCAGCCCCAGGCTCAGGGGTCTGCCCAGGCTGGGCGTGGTGGCAGCGGGGGGGGACGGTGGGGACACCTTGGGGGCGGGGGGCACGAACTCTGCAGAGCAAGGGGGGTCACGGACACCCCCGGAGCCCTCTGAGAGCCCCCAGACCCCTCTGAGAGCCCCCAGACCCCTCTGAGCCCCCCCAGACCCCTCTGATCCCCCCAGAGTCCTGTGAGTCCCCCCAGACCCCTCTGAGTGTCCCCAGACCCCCCTGATCTCCCCCAGACCCCTCTGATCCCCCCCAGACCCCTCTGATCCCCCCCAGACCCCTCTGATCCCCCCAGACCCCTCTGATCCCCCCCAGACCCCTCTGATCCCCCCAGAACCCTCTGATCCCCCCCAGACCCCTCTGAGCCCCCCAGACCCCTCTGATCCCCCCCAGAGTCCTGTGAGCTCCCCCAGACTCCTCTGAGCCCCCCAGACCCCTCTGATCCCTCCCAGGCTGACACCCCAGCAGCTCTGCCCCCCAAATCTCCATCCCCCCCGAGTACCCCCCTCCCTGCCTCCCCTCAGCCTCCCCTCAGCTGCTCCCGACCCCCCCAGTCCTGCCCTGAGCCCCCCGAGCCCCCCCAGCCGCGGTGCCCACCCAGGTGGGCGCTGTACTCGGGGTCCAGGGGCTGCAGGCTGCCCCTGCTCCTGCTCACGAAGAGCTGCACCACGTCTGCCAGCGACGAGCAGCGATGCTGGGGGGACACACACGGTGTCACTCGGGGTCCCCCCCGCGCCCCCAGGCCCTGCATGGGGGTCCCAGCCCCTTGGCTGCAGCCCCTTGGGGGTCCCAGCCCCTTGGTGCCACCCTTGGGTGGTCCCTGGGGGTGTCACAGCCCACAGGGTGCCACTCCCTTGGGGGGGTGACCCCAAGGATCCCACCCCGGGGGGCTCAAGGGGGTGCCCGGGATGGGGGTCCCTGTCCCCCGTGTCACTCACCGGGGTCTCCACATCGATGACGTAGCCCTGGGGCTCTTTCTTCACCCTGTAGTGCTTCAGCAGCACTGACCTGGGGTGGGGGGACAATGTGGGACACTCCCAGCAAGGGGGACACCCCCTCAAGGGGTCACCCCTCACCCTGAGAGCCTCCCATGGGGATCCTCCCCCTGAGCCATCGTTTGCTCAGGATCCCTCCCGCCTGGGGACACCCCTGTCCCGGGGGGACACATCCTCCCGTCTGGGGACACCCCTGTCCGGGGGGGACAGATCCTCCCGGCTGGGGACACCCCTGCCCGAGGGGACACATCATCCCGTCTGGGGACACCCCTGTCCCGGGGGACACATCATCCCGGCTTGGGGACACCCCTGTCCCGGGGGACACATCCTCCCGGCTTGGGGACACCCCTGTCCCGGGGACACCCCTGTCCCGGGGGGACAGATCCTCCCGGCTTGGGGACACCCCTGTCCCGGGGAGCCGCCCGCGGTGTCCCCTGCGCTGACCCGTCCGGCTGCTCCTGCCGGGTGGTGACCGAGAGCCCCTGGCCGTGTCCCCCCGGCCGCAGCAGAAGGTTCCCCCTGCCCGCGCTCTGCTCCAGCAGCCGCTCGGCCTCGGCACGCGTCACCTGGTAAAAGCAGCCGGGGACCCTGGGGACCCCCCCAGTGTCACCACTGTCACCCCCAACCCTGTCCTGTCCCCGCCGGCCGCACTGGGCCACCCCCAGTTGGGCCGTGCTGGTCCCAGTGGGGATGGGGGAGCTCCCCAGACTTTGACTCACGGCTCAGAGGAGCTGGGGGACACGGGTGTGACCGGGGACACGGGTGTGACCAGGGACACGGGTGTCACCACGGGTGTGACCGGGGACACGGGGCTGGCGGGGGACACGGGGCTGGCCCTGCGCTGCCGCTCCTCCCGCAGAGCCTCCAGCAGCTGCACGTTGTGTCCGGGCAGCAGCAGCAGGTCCCGGGGCATCCTCATCTGCGGGGGGACACGGGGTGGTGGCACACAGGGGTCCCTGTCACCGCGGGACCCCCGGGCAGCGCCCCGAGCCCACCTTGGCCATGGTGAGGATGAATCCCCGCCACATCTCCTGCGTCTCGGGGCTCTCCGCCTGCCGGGGGACACAGGGACGTGAGGGGGGCCCGTCCCTGTCCCCTGTGCCCCCTCACTGATCTCCACCCCAAATCCCACAGCTCCCCATCCCTCTGTACCCCCAAATCCTTCCCCCTCTGCCCCCCAGTCCCCAAATTCTGTCCCCTCTTTATCTCTAAATCCTTCCCTTACGCTCCCCAGTTCCTGTCCCAAAACCCAGCCCCTGAAACCCTGTCCCCTCTGTCCCCTCTGTCCCCCCCGCAGGTGCCCCCATTGCCCCCGGGTGCCCCCAGCCCCCCGTGGCTGCCCCTCACCTTCATTGTCACCTGCTGTCCCTTCAGCCTGAGCACGAGGGCCCCGCCCTCGGCCTGCGCGGTCTCCAGCTCGCCCAGGTCCAGCACCTCCAGGGGCTGGGGGCACCCAAGGGTGGGACCCCCGGCCCGGGGACACGAGCACGTCAGGGCTCAGCTCCCCCCGGCCACCCCCTCCTCAGCCGGGGACCCCCCAGTGTCACCTGAAGGTCCCATCCCTGGGGGTTATGGGGAGGGGTCCCCAAAGAGGTCCCAGCTCGGGGAGGGGGCTCAGGGGTCCCACCCTGAGGGGTCCCAGCCCGGGGGTGCCTCGGGGGGTCCCACGGGGGTCCCGGCCTGAACAAACCCCGCGGGTCCCGGCGGGCACAGCCCGTGTGGGGGTCCCAGCCCCGGGAATTCCCCCGGAGGAGCCCCCCGTACCTCCCGGTCCTGGGGCAACCTGTAGAAGGCGAGTTTGAGTCCCCGCAGCCCGGCCCAGACCCTCTGGAAGCCCTGCGGGGAGGGACGGGCTCAGCTCGGCCCCGCACCGGCACCGGGAACAGGCACCGGGAACCGGGAACCGGCACCGGGAACCGGCACCGGGAATCGGGAACAGGCACCGGGAACCGGGAACAGGCACTGGGAACCGGGAACAGGCACCGGGAATCGGGAACAGGCACCGGGAACCGGGAACAGGCACTGGGAACCGGGAACAGGCACCGGGAACCGGTAACAGGCACCGGGAACAGGCACCGGGAACCGGGAACAGGCACCGGGCTCCGCGGGGAGCATACCCCCGGTGGCCCCGGGCGGCGGAGGGGACACAGGGACTCGGTCCCGGGGGTGACAGTGCCTGGGAGTGCCGGGAGCGATCCCGGGAACAGGTCCTGGGTACCCGGGGGTCGCTCCTGGCGCCCGGTCCCGGGGGTGCCGGTGTCGGTGTCGGTCCCGGCGGTGTCGCCCACCTGATCCCGCGGCCCCCGTTTGTTCACGAAGCCCTCGTAGTAGTTCCGGGCCCGGGGCCGGATCCCGCGGGGCAGCGGCACCGGCCGCTCCATCTCCGCCACGGCGCAGGAGCGGCCGCAGTTCCCGGCACCGGCCCCGCCCGGCCCGGGGCGAAGGGCGGCGGGCGGGTGAACCGGCGGGGCCGGGGCATCCCCGGTGCGGGGCTGAGCCCCCTCGTCCCTCCCGTGGGACGCAGCAGGTGCGGGGCTGAGCCCTCAGCAGGTTCCCGCTCCCGTTCCCCTCCCTCTCCCGTTCCCGGTGTCCCCCGTGCCCCTCCCCGCACCGAGGGGCGGCGGGCGGGGGTCCCGCAGGGAGTGGGGGGGTTCGGTGTCCCGGTGCGGGGCTGAGCCCCCGTGTCCCGCCCCGCCCGGTGCCGCAGGTGCGGGGCTGTCCCCCCCCCCCCGGTCCGGTGTCCCCTCACCCCCCCGGGCGGGGCGGGGCGCCCGGGGCCGCCCCATCACGTGTCGCCGCCGCCGCCGCCGCGCGCACCGGGGGGAGGCGGGAGCGGCGGGAGCGGCGGGAGCGGAGCATGGCAGGTACCGGGGGGCGGGGGCGCTCCGGGCACCGGGCTGCGGGGCCGGGAACCGGGAACCGGGAACTGGGAACTGGGAGCTGGGAATCGGACACGCATCGGGCACCGGGCACGCACCGGGATCGCGCGCACCGGGCACGCACCGAGCACGCCCCGGGCACGCGCACGCCGGGCACGCACCGGGGCACGCGGTACCGGACACGCACCGGGAGCGCACCGGGAACTGGACACGCGCGCACGGACACGCGGCCCGGCCGGGGACACGCACCGGTCACTTCCCCCCTCCCCCGCACACAGCCGGGACACGCGCGTGCACCTGCCCGAGCCCGCGGGACCCCGGTGGGGACATCCCGGGACATCCCGGGACACCCCTGGGGCAGCGGCGGAGCGGGGGCGGGGCGGGGCGGGGCCAGCCCTCCCCCGGGACCTGTCGTGTGTCACCGCCGGCCTCCCCCGCAGCCCTCCGGGCTCTCGGGACCTGCTGGGCCCGGGGGGACTCAGCCCGGTGTCCCCTGACCGTGTCCCCGTGTCCCCCGGCCCGTTCCTGTATCCCCCAGCCGTGTCCCCGTGCCCTCAGTCCTTTATTGTCACTCTCCTGTGTCCTCACCCCCCATCTCCCCACGTCAGTGTCCCCATGTCCCATCCCCGAGATCTCCTGTCCCCGCGTCCTGCCCCTCCAGGTCCTTGTGTCCCCTCCGTGCTGGTGTCCCCATGTCCACCTGTTCCCGTCCCCACGTCTCCGAGCATCCCTGTCCCCGTGTCCCCATCCGCGGGCAGAAACCATGGCGGGGACACCCAGGGGTGCTCTGGGGGACACCCGGGGTGCTCTGGGGGACACCCGGGGTGCTCTGGGGGACACCCAGGGGTGCTCTGGGGGACACCCGGGGTGCTCTGGGGGACACCCAGGGGTGCTCTGGGGGACACCCAGGGGTGCTGCCACACCGTGTCCCCCCCGGCAGCGCTGGCGGCCGCCTCCCCCGGCGGGGACGAGTGTCTGGAGGAGGATGAGGATGAGCTGGAGCCGGGGCTGGACGAGGCGGAGGCCGAGCCCGAGGTCGGGAGCGGCGCGAAGGCGGCGGGGGGGCCCCGGGGCGCCGTCCTGACCCGCAGGGGGATCACCCTGAGGGTCCTGCTCCGAGACGGGCTCCTGGAGCCGGGCAGGGGCGTCCTGTCCATCTACTACCTGGTGAGCCTGGGGACACGGCGTGGGGACGGGGGATGTGGGATGAGGACAAGGGACACGGCGTGGGGACAGGGGAGCGGCGATGGGGACGAGAAATGAGGATGGGGACAAGAAACAGAGATGGGGACAAGAAACAGAGACGGGGCAGGAGACACGGGACAGGGAAAGGGACGGGAAAAGGAACGCAGGACGAGGACAGGGGAGCGGCGATGAGGACAAGGGACACGGGGTGGGGAGAGGGGAGCGGCAAGGGGGACGAGGAATAAGGATGAGGACAAGGAATAAGGATGGGGACAAGAAACAGAGCTGGGGTAGGAGACAGTGATGGGGCAGGAGACACGGGACAGGGAAAGGGACGGGAAAAGGGACGCAGGATGAGGACAGGGGATGTGGGATGAGGACAGGGGACACGGGATGGGGACAGGGGAGCGGCGATGGGAACGAGGAATAAGGATGGGGACAAGAAACAGAGACGGGGCAGGAGACATGGGACAGGGAAAAGGACGGGAAAAGGGACGCAGGATGAGGACAGGAGATGTGGGATGAGGACAAGGGACGGTGAACGTGGGACAGTGACGGGGCTGAGGGAGAAGGGACGGGCACAGGCGGACGCGACTCACGCCGTTGTCCCCAGGGCAAGAAGTTCGTGGGGGACCTGGGCTCGGACGGGACGATCACCTGGCAGGAGACGGGGCAGGTGTTCAACTCGCCGAGCGCTTGGGCCACGCACTGCAAGCGCCTGGTGAACCCCGCCAAGAAGTCGGGCTGCGGCTGGGCGTCCGTGCGCTACAAGGGCCAGAAGCTGGACCAGTACAAAGCCGCGTGGCTGCGCAAGCACCAGCCCAACGTGCCGCCCCCCGAGGAGGTGGGAGCGGGGTCGCCTCCCCCCGGCACCCCCAGGGTGCGGGGCGAGCCGGGTGCCAGCCCCGTGTGCCCGCAGAGCTTGGCCAGCGAGGGCGAGGAGGAGGAGCTGCCCGAGGAGGAGGAGGAGGAGGCGGCCAGGGAGGGCCGGGTGCCGCTGCCGGAGCCCGCGGCTCCCAAAAAACCGGAGGAGAGGAGCAAGAAGCAGCAGGGCAAGAGCCCGGCGGAGCCGGCGGGGACGGGTGAGCTGCCGTGGGGGTGCCGGGGGTCCCGGGCAGCCCGGTGCGGTGACGGGACCTTGTCCTCGGCAGATCCCGGCAGCGCAGGGAAAAGGCTGGAGGTGAAACCCCGGGTGCCCGTCCGCTACTGCACCCTGGGCACCCGCGACTCGGCCAGGTAGGGGACACGGGGGACACGGGGCGAGCAGGGCCGGGGGCAGCGCTGGCAGCGGGGCCGTGGCTCTTGCAGGAACCCCCAGACCCTGGTGGAGGTGACGTCCTTCGCGGCCATCAACAAATTCCAGCCCTTCAACGTGGCCATCTCCAGCAACGTCCTCCTGCTGCTGGTGCGTCCCCTCCCCGGGCTGGGACATCGCTGATGGCACTGGGGACACTGCGGCCGGCGGGGTGTCCCTCGTGCCATCGTTTCACCTCTGAATTGCTGATCTGAACCTTTTCCTTTAGGATTTCCACAGCCACCTGACGCGGAGCGAAGTGGTGGGGTACCTGGGGGGGCGGTGGGACACCAACACGCAGCGTAGGTGGGGTCTGGGGGGGCGGGGGTGGCTCGGGCGGGGGTGGCGGTGTCACCCAGCCCCGTGTCCCCGCAGTGCTCACGGTGCTCCGAGCCTTCCCGTGCCGGACCCGCCTGGGGGACGCGGAAGCGGCGGGCGCTGTGGAGGAGGAGGTGAGGGAATGGCCCGGCCGATCCAGCCTCGGGAGCGGCCTGGGGGGGTCTGGACCCACGGTTTGTGCCCCCCCAGATCTGCCAGAGCCTGTTCCTGCGGGGGCTGTCGCTGGTGGGGTGGTACCACAGCCACCCCTTCGGGCCCGCGCTGCCCTCGCTGCACGACATCGACGCGCAGATGGATTATCAGCTCAAGCTGCAGGGCAGCGGCAACGGCTTCCAGCCCTGCCTGGGGCTCATCTGCGGTGCGTGCCCGGGGCCGGGGGTCCCGAGGGGCTGCGGCTGCTCCCGGCCCCCCGTGCCAGCCCCCCGTGTCCCCACAGGGCCCTTCTACCACGGCAATCCCGGTGTGGAATCCAAAATCGCTCCCTTCTGGGTGATGCCACCGCCGGAGGTGAGTGGGGCGGAATTTGGGGAGGGGTCCGGTGCCCCCCCAGGGTGGGGTCAGGCCCCAGAGCTGTGGGGTGACCCTGCCTGGCTCCCCCATCCCCAGCAACGCCCCAATGACTACGGGATCCCCATGGACGTGGAGGTCACCTACATCCAGGACGGGTTCCTCACCAACGACGTGGTGCAGGAGATGGTGAGGGAGGGGCGGGGGTCCCCAAAACCCCCCACCCCGTGTCCCCAGGAGCCCTGGGGATGGTGGCAGTGCCTTGTCCAGGCCCCCCCGAGTCTGCAGGTTTGGGGTTTGGGGTCCCCCTGCCCTGCAGCCCCTCCGTGTCCCCCCAGACGCTGCTGGTGGAGTTCTACAGGGGAGCCCCGGACCTGGTGAAGTTCCAGGAGCTGTGGAGTCAGGACCAGACCTACCTGGACAAGCTGAAGGTGGGCAGGGCAGGGAGGGGAGGGGGGTTTGGAGGGGGCTGTGCTGGAATTAACCCGGGCTCCCCCCTCCAGGGCTCGCTGGCCTCCCGCACCCCCAAGGACCAGAGCTTCACGCACGTCCTGGAGCAGATCTTCAGCCTCCTCAAGCTCAGCGGGTGAGGGCCCGGGGCTGGCCCGGCCCTGGTGCCTCCCACAGCCCCGGGGCTCACCCGGGACAGCCCCGGGACAGCTCCAGGTCCCGCCGTGCCCCTCGGGCTCGGGGCTTTGTGGCAGTTCCATTAAAGAGCAGCTCCTGACAGGCGGCCTGGACCGAGGGATGTGGGAGGAAATTCCTCCCTGGTAGGGTGGCAGGCCCTGGCACGGGTTCCTGTGGCTGTCCCGGGATCCCTGGCCGTGCCCAGGGCAGGGTTGGATGGGGCTTGGAGCAGCCTGGGCCAGGGGAGGTGTCCCTGCCTGCCCATGACCGTCCAGGTCCCATCCAACCCCAACCACTCCCTGATTTCATGATGCAGCCGTTAGAAAGAAGAAAACATTTAATACTTTCATTCAGAGATACAAGTCAAGAATTGTGGGTCATCACTTTTTTTTTTTCCCCTAAAAACCAGGAGAAACCGTTACAAAAAAAAAAAAAAAAACCAAAAATAAAAGACCTAGCGAGTCGTCCCAGCTGACAGAACGCGTTTCAATCCCCCTGAGGGCGTCCCCAGGACGGGACCTTGGTCCCACCGGGGAGGGGACAGCGGGAAGGGCCCCCAGGACTCCTGTCCCTGCCCTGCTGGGAGCAGGGGGGGCTCCCTGTGCCCCCCCGGGGCCGGGGTCAGCGCTCAGACACTCGGGGACATGCACGGAAAAAATCCTTCCAGAGGAGCAGGGATGGGGCTGCAGCACAGCCCTGCCCTGAGCTGGGCTCTCTGAGCCCCACCAGGGGATGAACCCAGCTCAGAAAGGAGAAGCTCGGAGCCCAGCGCTGCTCTGCAGCCCAGCCCAGCCCAGCCCAGCCCCAAGCCCAGCCCCAAGCCCAGCCCAGCCCCAAGCCCAGCCCAGCCCAGCCCAGCCCAGCCCAGCCCCAGCGCAGGGATCAGGGGTGGCAAAGGGACACCGAGATGAGCCATCCCCTCTCCCATCAATCCGGGGCAGTGTCCCCAGGGAGGGGCTCAGGTGCAGGGAAGGCACCCGAGGGCCAGGTGAGCCCCAGGCACGGGAGGGACCCCCGGGAAGGGGGAGCAGGAGGAGCCACAAGCTCAGCACAGAGACCCCCGGGCCGTGCCCCAGCTCCTCCCCTGCAGCCGTGACCGACTCGGGAGAGTTTGCAGCAGGAAAAGCCTGAGGTCCAGGAAAAAACCATGGGCAGGAGGAGCAGCCACCCCTCATGGGGTTGGGCTGTGTGGGGAGGGGGCCAGGTGGGCAGGGGACATCCCTGCTGTCCCTCCAGGTGGGCAGGGATGGCTCTGAGAGCTGGGATGGCCCCAAGAGCTCCAGGGATGGCCCCAAGAGCTCCAGGGATGGCCCCAAGAGCTCCAGGGATGGCCCCAAGAGCTCCAGGGATGGCCCCAAGAGCTCCAGGGATGGCCCCAAGAGCTCCAGGGATGGCCCCAAGCCCCAGGGATGGCTCCCAGAGCTCCAGGGATGGGTCTGAGAGCTCCAGGGATGGCCCCAAGAGCTCCAGGGATGGCTCCAAGCCCCAGGCATGGCCCCAAGCCCCAGGGATGGCTCCAAGAGCCCCAGGGGTGGCTCCAAGAGCCCCAGGGATGGCCCCAAGCCCCAGGGATGGCTCCAAGAACTCCAGGGATGGCTCCAAGAGCTCCAGGGATGGTCCCAAGAGCTCCAGGCAGGGCCCCAAGAGTCCCAGGGATGGTCCCAAGCCCCAGGGATGGCTCCAAGAGCCCCAGGGATGGCTCCAAGAGCCCCAGGGATGGCTCTAAGAGCTCCAGGGATGGCCCCAAGAGCCCTAGGGATGCCTCCAAGAGCCCCAGGGATGGCTCCAAGCCCCAGGGATGGCCCCAAGCCCCAGGGATGGCTCCAAGAGCTCCAGGGATGGCCCCAAGCCCCAGGCAGGGCCCCAAACCCCAGGGATGGCTCCAAGCCCCAGGGATGGCTCCAAGAGCTCCAGGGATGGCTCCAAGAGCCCCAGGGATGGCTCCAAGAGTCCCAGGGGTGGCTCCAAGAGCCCCAAGGATGACCCCAAGCCCCAGGGATGGCTCCAAGAGCCTCAAGGATGGCTCCAAGCCCCAGGCAGGGCTCAGCACCTGCCCTGCAGGGCTGCTTTAGTGTTTGCTGGGTGCTGTAGTGTTGCTGTGCCCCAGCTGCCCTCCCCTGGTCCCTCTGGGATCCTGCAGGGACAGGGGCAGCGCTGGCTGGGGCAGGAGGGTGGGACTGGGGCTGGGACTGCCCTGCCCCGGGGCCGTGTGTCCCAGACACATCCCAGCTGTCCCACCCGGCTCATCCAGGTGCTGGACCCAAAGGAAAGGTGGGAATTGGACAGGGAAAAGGACAGGGACAGGGACAAGGACAAGGACAGGGACAGGGCAGTGCTGGCAGCACAGCCAGGGTTAGGGGCACGCAGAGTACCGAAGTTCAAGCACCAGAAGGACAAAAAATAACCCAAAAAAAAAAAAAGGAAAGAACCAAATTCACGGGGGAAGGGGCCGTGGGACCCTTCTGGTTTGTTCCCTGGTGGCGCCTGGCCCCGAGCAGGGCGGGGAGGGCGGGGCTGGAGCTGGGGACACTGGGGACACTGGGGACACTGGGGACACTGGGGACACTGGGGCGGGAGCGGCGCCGGCTCACTGAGGTAGCGGGACCAGAACTTCCACGTAGTTGAGCGGGAAGAAGCCGGACTGGCCGTGGATCATCCCCTCGTACCAGTTCTCGTCGATCTGGTTGGTCAGGGTGATGATGTCGCCCTCCTTGAAGCCCAGCTCGCCGTCGTTCTCGGGCTCGAAGTCGTAGAGGGCTTTGCAGCAGGGCTGGTCCAGGGGGGCTGTGGGGACAGGGGGGACAGTGGGGACACGTCAGCAGGACCCCACACCTGCCCTGGCAGCAGGTTCCTGCCATGGGCTGTGCACTGAACCTTCTGTGTCACCCTGCTCAGCCCCTGGCCCAGCACAGCTCCTGCCTCCAGCTCTCCTGTGCTGCTCCTGCCTGGATTGCTGCATTCCAGCCTGAATCCTAATTATAGATATTCCTAATTACCCCTGTGCAGAGCACAGATCCTGCCCTGGGGCTGAGGAGGGGGACTCTGCAGGGTCACCCCACAGCTGAGGGTGACAGGACAGCAGTCTGTGCCTCCCTGGCCACAGGACTCCAGATCCCTGAGAGAAGCCCCAGGTCTCATCCCCCAGCTCAGCTCCAGGATTTAAACATCACCTTTGGGCTGCAAAGGGAATTTCTGTGGGATTTCCTGCCCACTCTGGGGTTTGGAGCTGGGAGGATCCCAGTGGGAAGGGACTGAGCTGAGAGAGACCTGCAGGGTCTGCAGGACCCCCCAGCCCTGCCCAGCGTGCTGGGGCTCAGCCAGGACAAGGGGATGGCAGCAAGGGCAGCCAGCACGGCCAGCTGAGCGTCCCTGGCAGTGTCCAAGGCCAGGCTGGACAGGGGGGGACAGTGGAAGGTGTCCCTGCCCATGGCAGGGGTGCAGTGGGTGCTGAAGGTCCCTCCCAACCCAAATCCTTCCATGATTCCAGGACCCACAGCAAGGGAGGGCCCAGCACGAGAAGAGCACTCAGAGATCACCAGAACCAGCAGGGAGACACAGAAAAGAGTTTGAGAGAACTCCAAACCACCAAAAAATCATCATCAAAATCACCAGGCTGGTCCCAGCAGCACAGCCCTGCTCCAGGCTCCTTCCCAGCACAGCAACTCCAAGCCCCAGCCCCAGGATCCCGAGGTCCTGCAGGAGGAACCACGGACCCCAAAGCACCCCACAGACCCCACAGACCCCAGAGCCCCTCTGACCCCACAAACTGCAGGAGCTGGGGCTCTGCCTCCTCCCTCCAGCCTTCCACAGGGACTCAGGGAGCAGGACTGGGAGAGATCCAGGCTGGGTAAGAACAGGGAAATCCTTGGGGTGTCTGGTCTCTGTGGGGAAGCTCCTGATCCCCTCGGATCAGGACATGCCTGGGAGCTGGGAGCTGCTGCAGCTCCTCCAGCTGAGCCAGGCCCTGGTTTGGGGGAGGAAAATCCCCCTGGGTTAGTTCAGGGCTCAGGCCAGGCTCAGCACGGAGGGATGAGCAGCTCCAGGGAGCAGCAGCAGCAGCAGGGAGGAGCAGCAGGAGGGAGGGAAGGGAGAGGCCACACGGAGCAGTGCACAGGGAGGAAACTCACGGATACTCCTGACGGAGGCCCGGGACGGCTTGTCCGACCGGAAAGAGGCAGAAGCTGCTTCCAAACAAAAGAGAGACATGCTTAAACCAAGGGGAACAGGGACAGGGGCAGGCAGGGCCCAGAGGGATCTGTTAGGACAAACAGCAGGGCCCCCATGCTGTTAGAAACCCGCGGGGATCAGGGAGGGAAGGAGGGAGGGAGAGAGGGAGGGAGCAGGATGGCAGACAGGGAGGGAAGGAGCAGGATGGCAGACAGGGAGGGAGGGAGCAGGATGGGAGACAAGGAGGGAAGGAGGGAGCAGGATGGCAGACAGGGAGGGAGGGAGGGAGAAGGATGGCAGACAGGGAGGGAAGGAGCAGGATGGCAGACAAGGAGGGAGGGAAGGAGGGAAGGAGCAGGATGGCAGACAGGGAGGGAAGGAGCAGGATGGCAGACAGGGAGGGAAGGAGGGAGGGAGGGAGCAGGATGGCAGACAGGGAGGGAGCAGGATGGCAGACAGGGAGGGAAGGAGAGAGCAGGATGGCAGACAAGGAAGGAAGGAGCAGGATGGCAGACAGGGAGGGAGGGAGGGAGGGAGCAGGATGGCAGACAGGGAGGGAGGGAGCAGGATGGCAGACAGGGAAGGAGGGAGGGAGCAGGATGGCAGACAGGGAGGGAGGGAAGGAGCAGGATGGCAGACAGGGAGGGAGCAGGATGGCAGACAGGGAGGGAGGGAGCAGGATGGCAGACAAGGAGAGAGGGAGGGAGCAGGATGGCAGACAGGGAGGGAAGGAGCAGGATGGCAGACAAGGAGGGAGGGAACAGGATGGCAGACAAGGAGGGAAGGAGGGAGGCTTCATTTTTCCTGTCTGGCACTGACAGAGAGAGGCCCAGGCTGGAGACCCCTCTGGCACATCCCCAAAGCCAACACAGCAAAGGCTCCTGGGTCCCAGGAGAAAAGAGCCCGGTCCAGAGGCACTCCCAACATCTTCCAGAGCCACAGCAGGAACATCCAGCACAGCAGGAGCAGCCTGTGAGCAGAGCAGCTGCTCTCCTTCCCTGGGAGGCTGCTCCAAGGCAGCACCACGTTACCTGAGGCTTTGGGGGTGGGGTTGCAGGGGAAGCCCCCGTTGGACTGGTCGCTCTCCCTGAAGTCGTAGGTCTCCCTGGGCTTGGGTTTGTACTCCCTCTTGGGGCGTGAGGAGGCCTCCCTCATCCTGGGACAGGGCACAGAGATGGGAAAGGGTGATCAGGAGTGGGACAGGGGGGGATCAACACCGTGCTCATCCCCCTGGGGTTTGGAGGAAGGGGTTTGTACACAGGGATTTGCACAATTCCTGTGCTGGAGCCTTTGGAAGGTTTGGGGTGTCCCAGGGTTTGGCCCACACATCCCAGGATCTGCTGTGGATGCTCAGGAATTCAGGCCAGCAGAGGACACTCGTGCTGTAGTTTGAAAGCTCAGACTTGGCAGGATCCTCCCAGCTCCTCCCAGCTCAGAGCAGGCTCGGGATCCACTCTGCAGCTTCTCCCAGGAGGGAAGAGCAGCAGGGCAGCACTGCCAGGACCTCCCCAGAGTGGGGAGGAGAGGAGGGACGAGCCTTCCTCAGCCAGGATCTGGGATCAGACACCCAACAGAACCCAAATCCCCCCTGGAACAGCTGAAGGAATTGGTTTTTTTCAAGGCCAGGCTGGACAGGGCTCAGAGCAGCCCTGGGTAGTGAAGTGTCCCTGCCCCACGAGCTTCAAGGTCCCTGCCAAGCCCACCCCTGTGGGACTCCAAGGGGGACTCAGGAGCTCCCAGAGGAACCCCAGGGAGCAGCCCAGGACTCACCTGCGTTTGAGCTTCTCGGCCAGCTCGTCCAGGATCTGCACGGCCTGCCTGTGGTAATCCAGCTGTGCGTCCACCAGCGCTGACAGCTGGCTCACCTGCTCGATCTGGGGGGGAACCCAGGCTGGGGTCAGCACTGGGACCAGCTGGGGATCCCTGCACTGCCCCTGGGGCTGCACTGGGCAGCAGAGCCCAGGAGGAGTTTGGGATTTGGGATTTGGGATTTGACAGAGCTCATTTCCCCATTTCCTGCCACCGTGCTGGGAATTGGCAAAATTTGGGCTGGAAATCCTTCCCCAACCCTTCCCAGCTGTGTCACCTCCCAAAGTGATTCCCCCACCACCCCTGGAGGAGCCTGTTTGGGCTCTGCTCTGGCCCAGAGCTGCAGCAGGGGCTCAGCCAGGCCTGTCTGGGCTTTCCCAGAGCAGAACCACGCTGGGCAGGAGTGGAAACTGCAATCAGTGCCTCCCTGAGGAGACCCCACCCCAGCAGGGACACTGCACCCCAAACTCTGGGCTGCCACACTCACATCTGGGCTGCCACACTCACATCTGTCTCCAGCAGGTTGTGCATGCTGGTCTCTGCCACGTCCTTGGACTCCTGGAACTTCTCCATGGCCTGCCGCAGCTCCTCGTCCGGGATCTTCCCCTGCCGCTTCTTCTTGTAGTCGAAGTCCAGGCGCCTCCCCTCCAGCTTCTTGAGGTGGTGCTGGGCAGGGTGGGCAAGAGGGAAAGCCAGAGAGGGAGGGCAGCTCCAGTTACAGGCTGAGCTCAGTGGTGTCAGAAACTCGATCTCCTGTGGCTCCCACCTTGGCTGCAGGTGGAGCATCCACACCCAGGGAATGATTCCAGACCCTTCCCAGGAGGAAAAGGCTGCAGAGCAAACCAGGTCTGCTCCCCTCAGAACCTCTGGGAAGGGGAGGAGCTGTCCTGCTCCTCTCAGCTCCCCAGGACAGCAGGAGTGTGGGGTCTGGGCACTTCTGGGTCTCAGGGCAGGGATGTTTAAAGGAGCCCATGGAAGGAGGGCACTGAGGCAGCACCTGGTGGCTGTTTCACCCAGGGCACCACTGACAGTGAAAACTCCCTCAGGAGACCTGAGTGGAGGCTGGGATGGATCCTGGACTTGTCTGTGTGCACCCAGGAGCTGCTGAGCTCCCTGTTCTCCCAGAGGGCTCCTTGGGAAGCTGAGCAGAGACCTGAGGGGAGCTTGGAGCCCACATTTATCCCATCTCAGCTCACAGCACCAAGAACCCAACTCAGCAAGCCCAGAAGGGGTTTTGGGATGTACAGTAAATTCACGAATACAAGCCGCACTGACTATAAGCCGCATCTCTGGGTGTTGGCAAATATTTTGGTTTTTGTCCATAGATAAGCCGCACACGAATATAAGCCGCTCTGTCGTTCGCAGCGAGGACCCGCGTGCAATTAGTAACAGAACCGCGGGAGGGCGGGGTTTACTGGCTGAGCTAAGGCTGTGCAGGCTCGGCCCGCTAGGGGCCGCTGACGGGGCCAGGTGGTCCAGCACGGTGCTGCAGCTCGGGGCCGGCCGCCGCTGCCACTGGGCTCGGTCACCCCGGGTCGGCGCTGCCCTGCGGTGGCAGGCAGGGACGGAGCTTCCCCCGCTCCTACGGCAGCGGCGGCGGGCGGGGACGGAGCTTTCCCGCGCCCGTGGCGCCGGCGGCGGGCAGGGACGGAGTTTCCCCGCTCCTGCCGCGGCGGCGGCGGGCGGGGACAAAGCACCCCGTCGGCTCCCCGAGCCGCGGCAATGGCTGCGCGGGGCTCCCGTCGGCTCCCCGGGCCACAGCAATGGCGGCGCGCGCTTCCCCCCCCCCTCCCCGGGCCGCAGCAATGGCGGCGCCGGCTTCCCCCCCCTCCCCGGGCCGCAGCAATGGCGGCGCCGGCTTCCCCCCCCTCCCCGGGCTGCGGTAGGGGCGGCCCGGGTCCCCCCTCTCCTCCCCGGGCCGCGGTAGGGGCGGCCCGGGTCCCCCCTCTCCTCCCCGAGCTGCAGCAATGGCGGCACCGGGCCCCGCCCCCGTCTCTCCCCTGGGCTGTGGCAGAGGAGGAAAGAGAGCTCTCCCGCCTCTCTCCCCGCCCCCCGTTCTGCCTACACGGAGCCAGGCTCCACCCGCGGTGCAACAAAGTAGCGATTTGTAACAATCGCAAAATGCCGACTTTGCAGCTGCTCGGCTCAGCACTCTGGCAGGCACTTCTGAGGTTGTATTAGCCGCTCCTGATTATTAGCCGCATTTCCGGTTTAGGAGCAAAATCTTAGT
The DNA here is from genome assembly GCF_009819885.2 of Catharus ustulatus. Taxonomy (NCBI): domain Eukaryota; kingdom Metazoa; phylum Chordata; class Aves; order Passeriformes; family Turdidae; genus Catharus; species Catharus ustulatus. The sequence goes on along the minus strand of NC_046249.1, from coordinate 916,102 downwards.
CAAATTGGTGCGGCTTGTATTCGTGAAATTACTGTACTCCCATCAAACATGGCAAATGGAGAACCATTCCAACCTGCATGCAGCCTTTTGGGCTGCTCAGGAGCAGCAGGAGCAGCGCTGAGCAGGGAGGAAATAGCAGAGAGTCTGGAGGGAGAGAACACAGAGAGCAGGGAATTCCTGCCAGCCCCTGGCTCCCAGCAGCAGGGAGCTCCATGCACCAACAGCCCCAGAGCCCAGAGAGAGGGAGGTGAGCAGAGAAGCAGGGGGTGCTCACCTGGATCTCCTTCAGGTCCTTGTCACACAGGTTCTGCAGGGGGTCGATGAAGTTCTGCTTGACCTCGATGTCCAGCGAGTCCTTGACCTCGGCCAGGCGCTTCATGGACTCCCCAGCGTCCAGCAGAGCGTCCCCTGGGGGACAGCAGCAGGACAGGGACAAGGGACAGGAGTTAAACACAGCCTGAGGGCTGCAGGAAGCCATGGTGAGTCCCACAGGCATGGTTTGGTTTGGGCTGAAGGAGCCCAAAGCTCATCCAGCCCCACCTTCCACTCCTTGGACAGCCCCAGAGCTCAGCCAGCCACTGAAACCTGCTCAGCTCCAGAGCTCAGGCACTCACTGAAACCTGCTCAGCTCCAGAGCTCAGCCAGTCACAGCCACTCACTGAAACCTGCTCAGCTCCCAGAGCTCATCCAGCCACTGAAACCTGCTCAGCTCCAGAGCTCAGGCACTCACTGAAACCTGCTCACTGAAACCTGCTCAGCTCCAGAGCTCAGGCACTGACTGAAACCTGCTCAGCTCCAGAGCTGTCACTGAAACCTGCTCAGCTCCAGAGCTCAGCCACTCACTGAGACCTGCTCAGCTCCAGAGCTCAGCCACTCACTGAAACCTGCTCAGCTCCAGAGCTCAGGCACTCACTGAAACCTGCTCAGCTCCAGAGCTCAGCCACTCACTGAGACCTGCTCAGCTCCAGAGCTCAGGCACTGAAACCTGCTCAGCTCCAGAGCTCAGCCACTCACTGAGACCTGCTCAGCTCCAGAGCTCAGACACTGAAAACTGCACAGCTCCCAGAGCTCAGTCACTCACTGAAACCTGCTCAGCTCCCAGAGCTCAGGCACTCACTGAAACCTGCTCAGCTCCAGAGCTCAGGCACTCACTGAAACCTGCTCAGCTCCCAGAGCTCAGGCACTCACTGAAACCTGCTCAGCTCCCAGAGCTCAGGCACTCACTGAAACCTGCTCAGCTCCAGAGCTCAGGCACTCACTGAAACCTGCTCAGCTCCCAGAGCTCAGGCACTCACTGAAACCTGCTCAGCTCCCAGAGCTCAGGCACTCACTGAAACCTGCTCAGCTCCAGAGCTCAGCCAGTCACAGCCACTCACTGAAACCTGCTCAGCTCCCAGAGCTCATCCAGCCACTGAAACCTGCTCAGCTCCAGAGCTCAGGCACTCACTGAAACCTGCTCACTGAAACCTGCTCAGCTCCAGAGCTCAGGCACTGACTGAAACCTGCTCAGCTCCAGAGCTGTCACTGAAACCTGCTCAGCTCCCAGAGCTCAGTGACTGAAACCTGCTCAGCTCCCAGAGCTCAGGCACTCACTGAGACCTGCTCAGCTCCAGAGCTCAGGCACTGAAACCTGCTCAGCTCCCAGAGCTCAGGCACTCACTGAAACCTGCTCAGCTCCAGAGCTCAGGCACTCACTGAAACCTGCTCAGCTCCAGAGCTCAGCCACTCACTGAGACCTGCTCAGCTCCAGAGCTCAGGCACTGAAACCTGCTCAGCTCCAGAGCTCAGCCACTCACTGAGACCTGCTCAGCTCCAGAGCTCAGACACTGAAAACTGCACAGCTCCCAGAGCTCAGTCACTCACTGAAACCTGCTCAGCTCCCAGAGCTCAGGCACTCACTGAAACCTGCTCAGCTCCAGAGCTCAGGCACTCACTGAAACCTGCTCAGCTCCCAGAGCTCAGGCACTCACTGAAACCTGCTCAGCTCCCAGAGCTCAGGCACTCACTGAAACCTGCTCAGCTCCAGAGCTCAGGCACTCACTGAAACCTGCTCAGCTCCCAGAGCTCAGGCACTCACTGAAACCTGCTCAGCTCCCAGAGCTCAGGCACTCACTGAAACCTGCTCAGCTCCCAGAGCTCAGCCACTCACTGAGACCTGCTCAGCTCCAGAGCTCAGGCACTCACTGAAACCTGCTCAGCTCCATCCCTTCCTGAGGCTCTGCCCTCTCTGCCACTCGAGCCAGGCAGACTGGCAGCACAGAATACTCAGTGCTGGCTTTTTAGTGCAGAGAAAACATTCAGAGATTAAATTATTCCTGCACAGCTTTGGCAAGACAACAATGCATGGGCAGAGTGAGACAGGGTCGAGGGAAAACATCTCTCCTCTGTCCAGTTGGAAAAATCAATAGCTCAGAAGTGTTATTTCAATTGTAGTAACTCTGAATAAGCTGGAAGGGAGGGATGGAATCCTCAGTGCTGCTCTAAGGAGGCCATTAAGGAAATAGAGTTCAGTGTGTGCTCCTAAAAACTTCCTTCCCTTGCTCTCCTCAGTCCCTGTGGGCCAGGACTGATGCAGAGCTGGCCAGGGAGAATCTCCAAAATCCTCTGTCAGTCCCAAAAGCAGCCAGAGGTTTTTAATTTTCCTGAGGCAAGGCAGCTCCTCCCTGTCCTGGCAGAGCCATCACGTGCCTGGCCCAGGTTCCAGGGGATTAGAACTGATGTCACCAAAAGGCTTCACCCCCTCCTCCCTGCCAGCCACACGTGGCTGCACGAACAGCCAGGCCAGATTTCCTGGCTCCAGCCCCTCTGGAGTTCCCTATGGAATCACAGCAGGGTTTGGGTTGGAAGGGATCTTTGGAGCTGCCTGAAACTCCCAATCCTGCTCTGTCCCATTCCTTCCTCGCTGTCCAGTTCAGAGGGAAGTTTTTATTTTGCATGCAAATTTATCTCAGTGTTTAATAAGAGATCCAGGATGGCTGGGTTCACAGAGTAACAAAATGGTTTGGGATGGAAGGGCCTCAAAACCCACCCAGTCCCACCTTCCATCACCCCAGGCTGCTCCAGCCTGGCCTTGGGCACTTCCAGGGATCCAGGAGCAGCCACAGCTTCTCTGTGCCAGGGCCTGAAACCCCTCAGAGGCAGCAATTCCTTCCAATATCCCACCTCAGGCAGCAATTCCTTCCAATATCCCTCAGAGGCAGCAATTCCTTCCAATATCCCACCCCAGGCAGCAATTCCTTCCAATATCCCACCTCAGGCAGCAATTCCTTCCAATATCCCACCTCAGGCAGCAATTCCTTCCAATATCCCACCTCAGGTAGCAATTCCTTCCAATATCCCACCTCAGGCAGCAATTCCTTCCAATATCCCACCTCAGGCAGCAATTCCTTCCAATACCCCACCTCAGGCAGCAATTCCTTCCAATATCCCACCTCAGGCAGCAATTCCTTCCAATATCCCACCTCAGGCAGCAATTCCTTCCAATATCCCACCTCAGGCAGCAATTCCTTCCAATATCCCACCCAAACCTGTTCACCCCCTTGGGATCTGCTCACCCTGCGAGCTCCTGAACCCCTTCCAACCCCCCCAGCAGCGTTCAGTGCCTCCAGAAGGGAGGGTGGGAGCTCAGGAGGGAGGCAGGAGCTGTCCCCTCCCTGCCCAGAGCCAGGGACACTCACCAAAGTTGGAATCCTCTCCCAGCTCCTTCCCGTAGCGGATCATGCACTCCCCCAGCAGCCCCTCGGACTGGGGGTACCCGGGGCTCTTCACCTGCCCCCGGATCTTGGACATGGTGTTGAGCATGGTCAGCTTGGCTCTGGAAGCTGCCACACAAACAAACAAAGAGCTCAGCCCCTGCCAGCCCTGTGCTCCCTGCTGCACCCCAAGCCAAGAGGCTCTGCTGTCTCCATCCCCCAGAAATATTCCCCTGCTGTGAGAAAAGGTTCTTTTCCAAGACACAGAGCAAAAATAGTTCTGCACAGCTTGGCCAGGGAAGGCCAGAGGAGTTTCCCCAGCCCTGCCAGGGTCCCTGGAGTGCTCTCTGGAGCAGCTGGCTGGAAGGATGCAGGGCTGACAGAGCCAGCCACCCCTTCCCAGCCCAGAAACTCCGATTTTCCTGGAAAAACAGATCCCCTTAGAGCCTCTCCAGGTCTGCATCTGCTCTGTCCCTGCTCAGCAGCCTGGATTCAGCACAAGAGGGGCACCCAGATCTCCACCTGACCCAAAGCTGGAGCAGGAGGGATCTCCCTGATGCCCTGGAAAGCTGGGAAGGGCTCAGGGGAGCTCACCTGGGTTGGGCTGGAGGTACTCGATGGTTCTGGTCAGCACTTCTGTGACAGCCTTGCTGGTCACGTCCACTTTCTGCAGGAGAGAGCCCAGTGAGGAGCAGCTCAGGGACTCAGCCAACCCCACAGGAGCCTTGGGGTGGTTCTGGGGGCTCCCCTGATCCCCACTCACCTTTTCCATCTCCTTGAAGTCATCGTCCAACTTGGTCCCTTCGGCCCCTCCGACCTTCTCGCTGACCAGCTGTGGAGGAAGGACAGGGGAGGGTCAGGCACTGCTGGACCTTCCCAAATTACTGAGGAACCCTTGGGACAGAAAGGGAACAGGGATGCTCCACACAGCCCCTGCCACACAAGGGAGGTGGCAGGAACAGCCCAGAACCCTTAAAACGACCCCCCAAAGATCCCTGAGCACCCAAAGCTCAGCTCAGGCAGGATGTTCCTCACCCACCAGGAGCTCCAGAGCTCCCCAAAGATCCCTGAGCACCCAGAGCTGGGCTCAGGCAGGATGTTCCTCACCCACTCCAGAGCTCCCCAAATCCCTGAGCACCCAGAGCTGGGCTCAGGCAGGATGTTCCTCACCCACAGGAGCTCCAGAGCTCCCCAAATCCCTGCTCAGGCAGGATGTTCCTCACCCACGAGGAGCTCCAGAGCTCCCCAAATCCCAGCTCAGGCAGGATGTTCCTCACCCACCAGGAGCTCCAGAGCTCCCCAAATCCCTGCTCAGGCAGGATGTTCCTCACCCACAGGAGCTCCAGAGCTCCCCAAATCCCAGCCCACAGCTCTGACTCCAACGCCTGCTGGAATAAACGAGCAGCGCGAGCGTCTCTCAGCTCCACTCAGAGCCAAGGGCTCCGTTTCACACATGGCAGGATCCAAGAAAACAGGGAATGAACACTCTGAGCTCCCAGACAGATCCCAGGGAGCACAGGGGGAGCAGAGCCGCCCCTCTGGAGCTGCTGCAGCAGCTCAGAACAAGGGGATGGAGCTGTTTGCCAGAGATGTTTGACAAGGTGGGAAATCAGGGCACGTTTCATGCAGCCCCTTGAGGGGATCCCTGGCTCAGGAACTGCCCCAGCCCCTGATCCACACCCCAGGGGGAGCAGTGCCTCATTTACCCACCCTAAAGTGCCCTCCCTGCAGGGGAATGTTCCCTTCCCAGCCCCTGATCCACACCCCAGGGGGATCAGTGCCCCATTTACCCACCCCAAAATTCCCTTCCCAGCCCCAGGCAGGGCAGAGGGAAGCAGCAGGGGGATCAGTGCCCCTTTACCCATCCCAAATTCCCTTCCCAGCTCCAGGCAGGGCAGAGGGATCAGTGCCCCATTTATCCACCCCAAATTCCTTCTCAGCCCCAGGCAGAGCAGGAGGGATCAGTGCTCCATTTATCCACCCCAAATTCCCTTCCCAGCCCCAGTAGGGCAGGAGGGATCAGTGCCCCATTTACCCACCCCAAATTCCCTTCCCAGCCCTAGGCAGGGCAGAGGGAAGCAGCAGAGCCTGGGGACGTGGGAATTGGCCAAAATTGCAATCAGGGAATTGGCCAAAATTGCAATCAGGGAATTGGCCAAAATTGCAATCAGGGAATTGCTGAGGTTGGAAAAGACCCCCAAGGGCAGAGCCTTGTTCACCTCCAGCCCATGTCCCATGTCCATGTGTTTTTGGGGACTCCACCACTGTTGCCAATGCCTGGCCACCCTTCCCATGAACAATTTTCCCTGATTTCCAATCTAAACCTTTCCTGGTGCAATTTGAGGGGTTTCCTCTCGTCCTGCTGTTCCCTGGGAGCACAGCCCGACCCCACCGGGCTCCACCCTCCACTCTGGGAGTTGTGGGGAGCAATTTGTGATTATTTTGCCACCAACAAAACAGCAAATTCCCCATCCAGACATCCAGAGTGGTCTGGGAAACCTGGCAGAGCTGCCAGGGCTGCACTCCTGCCCCAGGGCATTGCCAGGATTCCTCCTGTCAGTGCTGAAAGCCCCAGAGCTGAAGGAACAATCGGGTTTGTTTACTCCAACATCAAAAAATCTGATTTTTATCGAGGCTCTCTTCCTCTGGAACACTCCTGCTCCCGTGGGGATACGAAATGGGGCTGGGTGTTTTCTGAGGAGGAGGTGGGGGGGTCCCTTCAGGGAAAAGGGAAGGGAAGGGAAGGGAAGGGAAGGGAAGGGAAGGGAAGGGAAGGGAAGGGAAGGGAAGGGAAGGGAAGGGAAGGGAAGGGAAGGGAAGGGAAGGGAAGGGAAGGGAAGGGAAGGGAAGGGAAGGGAAGGGAAGGGAAGGGAAGGGAAGGGAAGGGAAGGGAAGGGAAGGGAAGGGAAGGGAAGGGAAGGGAAGGGAAGGGAAGGGAAGGGAAGGGAAGGGAAGGGAAGGGAAGGGAAGGGAAGGGAAGGGAAGGGATTTCCTGCTGTCCTTGGACACCTGGGGTGCCAGCACACACCTCAGCCCCAGGCTGGGCAGGCAGGCTTTTCTCTGGAGCTGGAAAACATCCCAGGAGCAGTTCCAGGCCTGCCAGGACAGGCTCAGCAGGGCACAGCTGCCACCCCCTGTCCCCTGGCACGAACCCCAGAGCCAGAAGCGGATCCCTTCACCCAGGTCACACCTCCACACCTGGGCAGGCTGCAGCCATCCCAAGCAGCTCCATCCCCACTTTTCTCCCCGGATCTGCAGCCTGGGAAGCTGTAAATAACCCCTGCCAGGGTTATTCCGAGGGGAATGAGTGCCAGAATCCATCACCACAGCCACCCCAGAGCTCCACACCCTCTGGAGAGCCCAGAGGAGTGAAGGAGGCAGAACCCCCTCATTTCCAGACTAATTTAATCCTCCTTTTGACGTCCAAGAAATGCTGCTGCTGCCCTGCTGGGAGGGAATAATGACTGGAGCTCTCTCCCTGCTGGCTCTAATTAAACTGGGAGGCGTCAGCACGGGAGGAGAGGAGGGGGGGGACCCCATCCCCACATCCCAAAGCTGCCAGGAAGGGACAGAAACCCACCCAGAGCCCCAGCACCAGCCTGGAGGAGCCACCAGCGGCTCCTGGACACCACGGAGCCAAATTTCCAAAGTGTCACATTGTGCATCCCACCTGTGCCCCAAAGGGAGGGAGGGAAGGGGGGAAGGAAAGGATGGAAGGATTCCAGGAAGGATTCCAGGAAGGAAGGAAGGAAGGAAGGATTCAAGGAAGGATTCAAGGAAGGATTCCAGGATTCCAGGAAGGATTCCAGGAAGGATTCAAGGAAGGATTCAAGGAAGGAAGGATTCCAGGAAGGATTCCAGGAAGGATTCCAGGAAGGAAGGAAGGAAGGATTCAAGGAAGGATTCAAGGAAGGATTCCAGGAAGGATTCCAGGAAGGATTCAAGGAAGGATTCAAGGAAGGATTCAAGGAAGGATTCAAGGAAGGAAGGATTCCAGGAAGGAAGGATTCAAGGAAGGAAGGATTCCAGGAAGGATTCCAGGAAGGATTCCAGGAAGGATTCAAGGAAGGAAGGAAGGATTCCAGGATTCCAGGAAGGAAGGAAGGATTCAAGGAAGGAAGGAAGGATTCAAGGAAGGAAGGGAGGGAGGAAGAAAGGATTCCAGGAAGGATTCCAGGAAGGATTCCAGGATTCCAGGAAGGAAAGGAAGGATTCCAGGAAGGAAGGAAGGATTCCAGGAAGGATTCCAGGAAGGAAGGAAGGATTTCAGGAAGGATTCCAGGAAGGAAGGAAGGATTTCAGGAAGGATTCCAGGATTCCAGGAAGGATTCCAGGATTCCAGGAAGGAAGGAAGGATTCCAGGAAGGATTCCAGGATGGAAGAATTCCAGGAAGAATTCCAGGAAGGATTCCAGGAAGGAAAGGAAGGAAGGATTCCAGAATTCCAGGAAGGGAAGGAAAGGAAGGATTTATCCAGACACTGCTTGGCCCAAGGGAGCTGGAGGAATGCTGGCACTGCAGATTCCAGCAGCCCTTCCCCCTGGCAGCAGCTCTGGGGCTCTCTGGAGGATGTGCTGACAATTCCTGTGCGTTTTTATTTCCTGAGCAGCCAGGACAAGGTTTGGGATCCATCCCTGCCCCCCCAGCTGGGATCTGACCTCTGCTGAGCCACACTGGGACAGCACGAGCAGGCACGGAAATGGTTAAAAACCAAACCAAACCAAACCAAGCCAACCCAAACCAAGCCAAGCCAAGCCAAGCCAAACCAAGCCAAACCAAGCCAAACCAAACCAAGCCAAGCCAAACCAAACCAAACCAAACCAAACCAAACCAAGCCAAACCAAACCCAACCCAAACCCAACCCAAACCAAGCCAAACCAAACCAAACCAAACCAAGCCAAGCCAAGCCAAGCCAAACCAAGCCAAACCAAGCCAAACCAAGCCAAGCCAAGCCAAACCAAACCAAGCCAAACCAAACCAAACCAAACCAAACCAAGCCAAACCAAACCAAACCAAGCCAAACCAAACCAAACCAAACCAAACCAAACCAAACCAATCCAAAGCAAACCAAACCAAGCCAACCCAAACCAAAGCAAACCAAGCCAACCCAAACCAAACCAAGCCAAACCAAGCCAAACCAAATTAAACCAACCCAAACCAACCCAACCCAAACCAACCCAAACCAAACCCTCCCTGGGAGTGGAAGAGCAGAACAAGAACAAGAACCCTCCCAGGTTTCTGCAGGGGACACACACAGGGGCTCTCCCTGGGAGCAGCAGAGCTGGGAGCTCCAGGCAAACACTGCCCAGAGCAAATATTGGCCAGGGCAGGTCCTGGCTGCTCCACCTGGCTGCTCCTGCAGCTGGGCTGGAACTGCACCCACAGGGAGCTGGGGAGGCAGGAATGCATCCCTCACTGCCAGCTGGAGAAAAGGACACAGCTCCAGAATGGCTCAGAGATCCGGGATGAGAGTGTACTGGGAACTGGGAAATGGGAACTGGGAATTGGGAATTGGGAAATGGGAATTGGGAAATGGGAATTGGGAATTGGGAAATGGGAATTAGGAACTGGGAATTGGGAATTGGGAAATGGGAATTGGGAACTGGGAATTGGGAAATGGGAATTGGGAACTGGGAAATGGGAATTGGGAATTGAGAAATGGGTAATGGGAATTGGGAAATGGGAAATGGGAAATGGGAAATGGGAAATGGGAATTGGGAAATGGGAATTGGGAAATGGGAATTGGGAAATGGGAAATGGGAATTGGGAACTGGGAATTGGGAACTGGGAATTGGGAACTGGGAATTGGGAATTGGGAAATGGGAATTGGGAACTGGGAAATGGGAACTGGGAACTGGGAACTGGGAAATGGGAAATGGGAATTGGGAATTGGGAATTGGGAAATGGGTAATGGGAAATGGGAACTGGGTAATGGGAACTGGGAAATGGGTAATGGGAACTGGGAATTGGGTAATGGGAACTGGGAAATGGACAGGGGGAACTGGGAATTGGGAATTGGGAACTGGGAAATGGGAACTGGGAACTGGGCACTGGGAAATGGGCACTGGACACTCCACACCAGGCCCTGGACACTGGACACTCCACACTGGGCACTCCACATTGCACACTGGACACTGGACACTCCACACTGGACACTCGACACTCCCCACTGGGCACTGCCCATCCCCATCCCCACCCCCATCCCCACCCAGGGCTGCCCCAGCCACGCTCCCAGCTCCCTTTGGGAGCGCTCCTGGAAAGCTGGAGGGGGCAATTCCAGCACAGCCACCCTGGAGGTCCCATCTGCCCAGCCCAGGGGTGAGGGATTCTCCTCTGTGTTATTTCCTGCTAATCACCACCTTCCCCTCGGCGTCTCACAAACCTCATTCTGATATTTTGCTCTCCAGCCTTTAAATATTTTAAAACGGAAAATTATCCCTAATTCCCTCAGCCTCAAACAAGCAAAACACACCAAGAGAAACCCAAAAATCAGGGCTTTTTTTAAAAACTCGCTTTCTTTTTTCCATGGCAGTCAGCCCTATTTATAACACATCAAACATTTGCCATCCTTGCAATCAAAACAGTTCCCCACAGTTGACTGAAACCCTTTTTCCTGTATTCCTGCACACTCTGGGCTATCAAAGCCTTCTTCTTCCTCCCCTCCACCCTCCCAGCAGCAAATTCCCCTCCAGAAATACAAAAACAACCCCAGAGAGGAGCAAACAGAGAAGCAGCTCTGCCCTTCACCCCAGCCCAGGGGGAAAAGCCAGCACACAAACCTGGGGAAAAAGGGGTGGGAATGGTGAGAACCCCCAAAATTCACACAGGAGGAGAGTCAAGGAAAACCAGGGTGGGCTGGGATCGTGCCCAGGGCTCAGATCTGTGGGATGCTCTGTAAAACCCAGCAGAGGCAGTGACCTGACCCAGCTCTGTGTGTGTGCTTGAGCCTGGGAGCACAGAAAAGCTGCAGCCACTGAGCTGGGCAATGGTAGCTCCCAAAACCTCCTGGAAAAACACAGCTGCAGCAGCTGGAAACGCCTGGGGATCTCCTGGAGTGCCCCACACGGCTCTGCTGCCACCGAGCTGCCTGCAGAACCAGCTGGGGCTGGGAGGTGTCCTGGGACAGCCCTGGATCCCAGCTCTGATGGGCTGAGCCCATCCTGGATCCCAGCTCTGACGGGCTGAGCCTATCCTGGATCCCAGCTCTGATGGGCTGAGCCCATCCTGGATCCCAGCTCTGACGGGCTCAGTTCATCCCTGGATCCCAGTCCTGATGGGCTGAGCCTATCCTGGATCCCAGCCCTGATAAAACTGAGCCCATCCCAGGATCCCAGATCTGACAGACTGAGCCCATCCCAGGATCCCAACCCTGATAAAACTGAGCCCATCCTGGATCCCAGCTCTGACAGGCTCAGTTCATCCCTGGATCCCAGCTCTGATGGGCTGAGCCCATCCTGGATCCCAGCCCTGATAAAACTGAGCCCATCCCAGGATCCCAGCTCTGACAGGCTCAGTTCATCCCTGGATCCCAACCCTGATAAAACTGAGCCCATCCCAGGATCCTAGCTCTGATGGGCTCAGTTTATCCCTGGATCCCAGCTCTGACAGGCTGAGCCCATCCTGGATCCCAGCTCTGATAAAACTGAGCCCATCCCAGGATCCCAGCTCTGATAAAACTGAGCCCATCCTGGATCCCAACCCTGATAAAACTGAGCCCATCCCTGGATCCCAACCCTGATAAAACTGAGCCCATCCCAGGATCCCAACCCTGACAAAATTGAGCCCATCCCAGGATCCCAGCTCTGACAGGCTGAGCCCATCCCTGGATCCCAGCTCTGACAGGCTGAGCCCATCCTGGATCCCAACCCTGATAAAACTGAGCTCATCCCTGGATCCCAGCTCTGATAAGACTGAGCCCACCCTGGATCCCAACCCTGATAAAACCGAGCCCATCCCAGGATCCCAGGCGGGTTGGGCCGAGCTGGGCACACCCACAGCACAGCTCACACTGATCTGAGCGACACCTGACCTACTTGGAGGAGAAGAAAACAGATCCCAGTGTTTATTGTGCAGAGCAGGGGAGGAACAATCCCCTGCAGCCTTGGCAGGGCAGGCACATCCCCCAGGGGCTGCCCCATCCCTGGCACTGCCCAAGGCCGGGCTGGAGCAGCCTGGGACAGCCCAGGGTGTCCCTGCCATGCCAGGGTGGGACTCTGTGACCTCCAGGGTCCCTCCAATCCCTGTGACCCTGGGATTTCTCACATTCCCTCCTGGCAGACAGAGCACAGCCAGAGCTCTGGGGCTCCAGCCCCTCTGAGCACACCCTGGGCTGGCTCCCAACCTCATCCCTGTGGATCCAGCCTGCCTGGGGACACCTGGACTGTCTGATCCTGCTGGGAATCAGCTCCCAGGAACATTCCCACTCTGCATCCAGCTCCCAGCCTTCTCCTGCAGCTCCTTCCCTGCGTTTTTCCCATTCTCTCCTTCCACCAGAGGCCAGTCCTGGCTGAGCCTCACATCCAAAGGGCTGGGGATGAGCTCAGGGATGGAACCTGGAGTCCCTGGCTGGGAACAGAACTGGAGCCAGGGCGCTGCAGAAACGTGAGCAGGGAGAACGTGGCTCGGAACACCCCGAGCTTCCACCCCCTCAGCAGCTGAGACTGGGATCCCTCCCCTGCCCAGGGCCACAGGAATTCCTTGATCTGCAGCAGGAAGGTCAGCCTGGAACAATGAGCAGCTCCTTCCCTTCCCTGGGAGGAGGAAAAGCTTCCCAGTGACCTCGGCTCCTAATCTTATCCCATGGAAGGGAAGGGCTGCACAGGCGGCTTTCCAGGAGCCACCTGCCAGCCTGTCCTCCTCTCCTCCTCCTCCTCCTCCTCCTCCTCCTCCTCAGCATCGGGTGACTCATCTCCATCCAGCAGATGGGCTGCAGCAATGAGGACAGCGGGAATTAAAGGCAAACCCAGGATTTCAGCAGCAGCCAGCAGGGCCAGCCCGGGGCGCTCGGAGGATGCTCTGCAGAGCAGCTGCTCCTCCCTCCAGGATTTGGGAATTCCTGCTCTCCAAGGCCTGGCTGTGACCCTGGTCTGCTCCCTGCTCATCTCCCAGCTCCTTTTTCCTGCCCCCAGAGCAGACTCATCCCAAAAGATGAAGGTTCCCACAGCAGCCTTGGAATGCTCCTGCTGGAGGGATGGGGCAGCTCCCAACAGCCATTTGCACCCTGTTTCCTCCTGTTATTAATTCTCACACTCTCTGAACCACACCAGACACAATTTCTATTCAGCTGGGGGGAAAAAACATCACAGAATTGGGTCAAATTCCAGGGAAAACACAAACACGTAAGGAAGCAGCAGCAGCTCCTCTTTCCCCTCACACACTTCCAGGGAATTCAGCAGTTGAGAGGAAGTTCACCAAACTGAGGGGAAATGTGGAATTCTGGCCTTGCATCCAGACTTCCTGCACAGCCTCCCTGTGTTCTGTCCCTGTGAATCACAGCCTGGCTGCTCCAAAGCTGCTGAGCCATCAATCCCCAGCAGCTCCACCCGGCCCCAGGACACCAAAGGCAGCGGCTCCTGGTCCTGGAGCTGCTCTGAGATGGGACACAGCACCCAAAGTGCCTCCTGGGAATTGCAATCCTTGTTTTTCCCAGCTGCAAAGCTTCAGGGAGAGCACCCAGCAGCCACGTTCTGCGTTTGGAGGGTTGGGGCACACAGTGCTCAGAATTTCCCAAAAAACAAAGGGGAAAGGAGGGTGTGGGGCACCTTAAATTCCTGGAAGAAACACCAAGCTGCAGAATAAAGCAGCAGAAGGGATTTCTTCTCCCTGTGAAAACCAGGAAAAACATCTCCCTGAGCAGCAGGACACTGCTGGGATCACCAGGATGCAGCAGGAGGGGAGAGACTGAGCTGGGAAGGAGACAGAAAAAAACTCTGGATCTGCAGGATGGGGGGACAAGGCCGGGATGGTGGGACAAGGCCAGGATGGTGGGACAAGGCCAGGATTATTTGACAAGGCCAGGATTAGGGGACAAGGCCAGGATTAGGGGACAAGGCCAGGATGGTGGGACAAGGCCAGGATGGATGGAGGGACAAGGACAGGATGGTGGGACAAGGCCAGGATTAGGGGACAAGGCCAGGATTAGGGGACAAGGCCAGGATGGATGGTGGGACAGGGCCAGGATTAGGGGACAAGGCCAGGATGGATGGTGGGACAAGGCCAGGATGGTGGGACAAGGCCAGGATTAGGGGACAAGGCCAGGATGGATGGTGGGACAAGGCCAGGATGGTGGGACAAGGCCAGGATTAGGGGACAAGGCCAGGATGGCGGGACAAGGCCAGGATTAGGGGACAAGGCCAGGATGAGGGGACAAGGCCAGGATTAGGGGACAAGGCTTGGATGGATGGTGGGACAAGGCCAGGATTAGGGGACAAGGCCAGGATTAGGGGACAAGGCCAGGATGGGTGGTGGGACAAGGCCAGGATGAAGGGACAAAGTCAGGATTACTTGACACGGCTGGGATTAGGGGACAAGGCCAGGATTATTTGACAAGACCAGGATTATTTGACAAGGCCAGGATTATTTAACAAGACCACGCTGGTGACACACAAAGCTGTTGGGACACGGCTCTGCAGCCACCAAACAGATCAAACAAGATCCAACCCCCCAGAAGAAGCAAACCCCGAGCCCTGTGCAGAGCACGTTTCACACGGGGAGTGTCCCCACACATCAAAGGGGACAGGAATGGCTGGGGACACTGTAAACACCCCTTTTCCTCATTCCTTTCAATTCTAGGAAAAGCTCCGTGGCTCTGGAGCCCAGCCCAGCATCCCTGGGGCTGCCCTGGATCAAATTCCTGCAGCATCTCCAGAGCCCTGCACCAGAGCTGCCCACACCCAGGGGCTCTGCCAACACCCAAGTGCTGCTCAATCCATTTTTTTCCCCCCAAACTGTACACCAAGAGTCATTCTGGAATGGTTTAGATGGGATAAAATCCTCCCTCCCAGTACTTGGCATCACATCCAGAAATCCTGGGAGGTTTGGAGGATGTTTTATCCCCAAAAATCCCTCAAATGCTCTTCAGAACTCGCCCAGTACAATCAGGAGGAGCTTTACTGGGACCAGCATCTGGCACTGGTTTGTGCGGCCCCTGCTCCCTCAGAACCATGGACACAAAATGGAACCAGGGAGGAAAATCAGGGAATAAAACCGAATCCAGCACCTTCTCCTGCAGTGCATTTGCTTCTTTTTCTGCCTTTTTCATCATGAAAGTGGTAAAATTACAGTAATTTCACGACTATAAGCCACACCTGATTATAAGCCGCACTTTGGGTCACTAATCCTGTGATGCCAAACCAGATTTGGTCAGGAAAGTGGTTAATAAATTATCACTGGAGAATAAAGTTGGTCCCAGCCAGGGGGTGCAGCCGGGTTTTCAGGCCCTAGGATGAATTATGAAGCATTTTCTCAATTAGGAAAAGCCCTTTAAAGCTTTAATCATGCAAATTTAACCTTCTGTCTCAAAGACAGAATTTCATTACGGAGATGTTTAACTCATCTTTTTTTTCCTTTGGAGCAGAAAAGCAATTTAATTAGTGACAGCACCATGAACTTTATTAATAGTCAGGCATTAGGAGATCCTAAAATTCCCAGTGGCTTTAAAAGGACTGGTTCTATTAATTAGCTCTTGGTGGCAGTGCTGGAAGGGGGGTTACAAGGTTTTTCTTGGAAGCAGGAGCAATCCAGACCCTCCTGATGGATTCTCCATCCTCCCAAAAGCAGGAGAGGAGCCCCCAGCTCTGCCTCAGCCCCGAGCCTGGCCCAGGCCCCTTCCTGCCAGAGGAACCTTTCCTGAAAACCACGGGATTGCTGACAGCAGGGATGGCGCTGAGGGGAACAGGAAAAGGAAATCTGTTAAAAAACAATAATTAATGATCACTTCAATAATCTCAGGGAGAGGCCAGGAGGGGCTGGACCTGCACTGAGCCGTGGAGCTCAGGGAAAGGGAAGCTCTGGGATGCTGGGGGGGCTCTGCCAGGCCCTGGAGCTGCACCTTTCCCACCTGATCCAGGGAAAAAGGACATGGAGAAGATGCACAGGAAAAGCCAGGCTCAGCCTCCTGCCTGCTCCCACAGCCCAGGCTGGATGGATCCTGCAGTTCAGGAGCAGGGACAGGACCTCAGAGTCCTGTGAAACACCAGCAGGGCTGGGACACAGCAGCATTTCCATGTGAGTGAGTTCAGCTGGAATCACACAGCCAGGACCATAGGGATTGGGGATTTTTCAGGATTTATTTTATTTCTGGGCTGTTGAGCAGTTCTCCATCCTTGCTCCAGCAGGGAGAGCAGCAGGATCAGCCCCTCACATCCCAGCAGACCCCAGTTCCCTCCCCAGGGCAGGCTGGGGTTCGGCTCTGGGATTTCTGAGATTTCTGGGATTTATTTCTGCAGTGCCAGGCAGGAAGAGCTGTCAGGATTCCCACAGGGATGGGGCTGGGAGCCCTGGCAAATGCAGGGATGGGGGAGAGGAGCAAGAAGGAGGAGAAAAATAAATAAATAAATTTAAAAGTGCTAAAGAAATGAATCAGCTTCTGCAAGGCAGGCAGCCTGAGCTCAGCCCCATTTTGCTCTTTCCCAGGAGGAAAGCAGTGGCAGGGAAAAGGGGGAGGAAGGATTTCCTTCCCTGAGCACTCAGCTGGATAAAGCCAGGCAGATGACGTGGGTTCAGCATCCCAGGGCCAGCCTGAGTCACGGATCCTGCCCTGATCCCTGATCCCCCAGCTGCAGCACACAACTTTCCCTGGCTGACACCACGGCAAGGGGAGCACAGGAGAGCAGAGCTGGAGTTCCCCAGCTCCGTTTTCTGTCTCTGCCTTCCAGGAATTGGAGCTCCCGTTGCTGTCAGAGCTCACTGGCTGCAAAAACAACCTTAAATGAGGGGAAAAACCAATTTACAGGAAACTCCAGAGAGGAACAATCCTGGAAAAATGGAACCTGCTTGGTTCTGGGGCTGCTCAGCTCCAGCCAGCCCAGGTTGGTTTTGCCAGACAAATAACGCAGGAAAAGGAGAGGGAATCCACAGGGAAACATCCTGGCTGCAGGATTTCCCCTGGACACTCTGAGTGTGCAGCCAGCAGCTGAAGGGAGGCACTGGCACCTCGTTCCTGTCCCCAGGAGGTTTGGGGACACTCAGCCCCTGCCACACGAGGAATCACAGAATGGGTGAGGCTGGAAAAGAGCTTTAAACCCCAGAGTGCAGCCCAGCACCGTGCCCAGTGCCACATCCACACAGCTTTGGAACAATTCAGGGATGGGGACTGCACTGCTGCCCTGCTCCAGTGCCTGACAACCTTTTCCATGGAAAAATCCACACCAATATCAGATTTCAGCCTGGCTGAGGCCGGTTCCTCTGCTCCTGTCACTGTTTCCTGAGCCCTACCCCGCTGCAGGGAGCTGTGCAGAGCAGTGAGGTGTCCCCTGAGCCTCCTTTTCCCCCTGGATGTGCAAACACATCAGCAGAACAGCCCAGAGGCAGCAGGGAGCCAGGGCAGGATGCCCTGGGATGGATCCTGGCTGGAAGCAGAGCTGCAGGATCTCAAACCCGGATTTCCCCCCAGCCTGGGGAGAAGATGAATGTGCAAAGATAAAGGCAGGAGCTGCAGGGGAATCCAGGTGAATGGCAACACAGAAACATCAGGTGCTGTGGGACAGAGGTTGGCAGGAGGCTCCAGGCTGGCAGGACTCAGCAAAACCCCAGTCCAAACTCCTGAGCACAGATAAGGAGCTGCCAAACCCCTCCCCCAGGAATTCCCTGCTCCCCTCTTTGCTCACAGGGTGCTCAGGCCCTGGCACAGCTTCCCAAAGATGCTGTGGCTGCCCCATCCCTGGAATTGTCCAAGGTTGGACGGGGCTTGGAGCAGGTTGGGATAGGGGGAGGTGTCCCTGCCCATGGAATGGGAGGAGATTTTGGGTCCCTTCAACACCCAAACATCCCAAAAACTCCTCCTGCCTCCAGCCTGGAGAGGGAGCAGGGCTGAGTTAATATCAGAAAAACCCCAACAGAACAACAAAAAAAAGGAGTTTTTGAAAGGTTCATCAAAGGGAAGAAAAACCCCACATCTCAAAGCAGAGCACCAACCACCACAGAGAGCCCCAGCTGAGCAGGGAAGAAGGAAATCCCACCCCAAGGAGAAGTGAAGGAAATCCCAGCTCAGCAGCACCACCAGCACTGACCACAAAGGGCAGAAAAAAGGGGAAATGCCCTCAGTGCCAGCTGCAGGCTGTGCCTCTCACTGGGAGCTAACAGGGCTGTGGGATGCTCTGGGTGGGCCAGGCAGGGAGCAAGGGGCTATTTATGGTCAAAAATACCTCTGGGAGCCTTGGGAGCTGTCACCAAACTCAGGGAAAGGCGTGTGTGCATCAAGGGCTGCTGGGTTTTAATTAGCACTCGCCTTTTCCCCTTCTGGAAAACGGCTCTGGATGGGGAGGAGGAGCTGCCTGGGCTGTGATTTGGGCCAGCACGAGCTCCTGAGCCCAGGCAGGCCTGGCAGGGTTTAGGCTCAGCTCACACAGGCTTTGGGAGCACGTTAATCCAGTTTGGAACGGCAGCAGCGCCCAGGGCTGAACCCCAGCCTGGCTGGGCTTGGAATGGGGCTTAATCCCATTTAGTGCCACCCCTGCCAGGGGCAGGGACACCTCCCAGTGTGTCCCAGGCTGCTCCCAGTGTGTCCCAGGCTGCTCCCAGCCCTGTCCAGCCCAGCATGGGCACTGTCAGGGGTGGAGGGAGGTGAGCTCTGCTCTCCACCAAGCCAAACCCTGCTGGGATCCACGGGCAGCGTCCCCACTCCTGTGTCCCTGTGTCCCCAAGAGCTGCTGGGCTGTCCTGCTGCCAGCTGGGGTGACCCAGGCAGGATTCCTGGGATCATTCCTGCTGCCAGCTGGGGTGGCCCAGGCAGGATTCCTGGGATCATTCCTGCTGCCAGCTGGGGTGACCCAGGCAGGATTCCTGGGATCATTCCTGCTGCCAGCTGGGGTGACCCAGACAGGATTCCTGGGATCATTCCTGCTGCCAGCTGGGGTGACCCAGGCAGGATTCCTGGGATCATTCCTGCTGCCAGCTGGGGTGACCCAGACAGGATTCCTGGGATCATTCCAGCCCCACCCTGGGTGCTGCTCCCCATCCCTGCTGACACCTCCAGCCTTCCCTGGGGGTTCCCCCAGAGCAGCAGCCCGTCCTGCCCACTGCCTGGGAAGGTTTGCAGGATTTTAGGATTTACAGCAGTTTGTACAAAACCCAAGGGCTGCAAACGAAGCTGTTGGCACAGCAGAAGGTCCCTGTGAATTCCCAGCTGGATGGAAGCTCGGCCCAGGCAGGGACTTCCCACCCAGTTCCCAGCTCCAAGCTGCTGCTGCTGCTTCTCCCCCTTCCTCTCAGGATGTTTTCTCCAGTTTTCTTTATTTTTTTTTTTAGAGAACAGTTTGCTGTGAACAGGCAGAACCTGTTCTGGACACACTGGGAGCTGCTCCCCATCCGCAGCATTTGCCAGCACGACTCAGTTTTATTTTTTATTTTTTTTTCCAGGGTACTCCAGGCTCTCTCCTGCGTGTGGGCGCCCAGGGGAGAGGTGGAATCACAGGGATGAGCCCCAGGAGCCCAGCCCTGCTCCCTCTGGGTGCTGGACAGGGATCCCAAAGCCCTCAGGGTCCCTGCAGACCCCTGGCTCCCTTTCCCTCAATTAAGGACAGCACGTAACATTTGGGGAAAGATCTTCCACATGTTCGGCTTTGGCAGGGACTGATGGTTTGAAGGGAGCCAAAAAATAACTAATCCTCCCCTCCCCTTCAGCCAAGGGCTGAGTGGGACCAGAGGGGGGACAGGGAAGGAAGGAGAGAAGGGAAGAAAGGGAGGAAAGGGAAGAGAAGACAAAAAAATGGAACCAGAGACTCCCAGCTTGCAGTCAGAGCATCTCCAAATCACAGCCACCTCTGTCCCTGTCCCCAGAGCACTGCAGGGGGTGGCAGCACCTCTGGCAGAATTTGTGATTCCTCCAAAAAAACAGTTTCATCAGGGGGTTAGGATTCTATTTTTGGGTGTAGGAACACGTTAGTCCTGAGTCACTGAGGGGTTTTCACCTCCTGACACCACCACGGCACATCCAGACCCACAAAATCCTCCCACACCCAGCTCCCAGCACGACCCTTCCCTGTGGAACAGGGAAAAAAAAACCACCCCAGCACGGTTCAGGAGGTGAGGGAGAGGGGGATGACTCCAGAAATTTGTTATTTTGCTTTGCTGGGTAAATAAAATGGGTTTGGGGAAAGGGAGCCAAGGAAGGAGGCGACACACGTCGCACACAGGGGTGGGATGAGCCGAAGGGGTTTAAAGTCACCGATGGAAAACACGATCTGAGCCAAATTTATCTGGAATTTACAACAGGGGCAGGAAAGCAGCAGCAGAGGGGGGTTTGGGATTCCTGAACCGTTCCCAAAACACATTAAAAAAAAAACCTCACAACTGTTAACAGGAAGGAAAATTCAGCTCAGGGGGATTGGGAATGGCCAGCCCTGTTTGGGGCTGAGGGAAAAGGTGTTGATAAACCCTGGTGGGATGGTTGGGTTGGGAGAGACCCCAGAGATTCCAGCGAGTTCCTTGGGCACCTCCAGGGATGGGGAATTGGGGGGAAGAGCTCCAGGGATGGGGAACTGGGGAAGAGCTCCAGGGATGGGGAATTGGGGAAAGAGCTCCAGGGATGGGGAATTGGGAGGAAGAGCTCCAGGGATGGGGAATTGGGGAAAGAGCTCCAGGGATGGGGAATGGAGGGAAGAGTTCCAGGGATGGGGAATTGGGGAAGAGCTCCAGGGATGGGGAATTGGGGGGGAAGAGCTCCAGGGATGGGGAATTGGGGAAGAGTTCCAGGGATGGGGAACTGGGGGAAGAGCTCCAGGGATGGGGAATTGGGGGGGAAGAGCTCCAGGGACGCGCGGCTGATCCCGGCTGCAATTCCCGAGCTTTTTCCGACACCCCCGGAGCCCTGCCCGGCTGTGGTTGCTCTGCAGGAGCTTACCGGAGCCGGGATTACCAGGGCCGGGATTACCGGAGCTGGGCTTACTGGAGCTCGGCTTACCGGAGCCCAGCTTAGCGGGGCCGCCGCTCCAGGCTGGGTTTAGGGCTGGGTCCGTCCCGGCTGTGCGGGTTTTGGGGAGGGGGAGGCACCCCCCAAGTGACCCCACGGTGTCACCCCCCCTCCGCAGGCTCCGGTGCCCGGCGGAGTTTCCCTACCCGTGTCCGTCCCACGGAAGGGAGAATGGGATCCCCAAAGCGGCTCCCCCGAGGGGTGGCAGCTCCGCTCACAGCCCCGGGACCACACAGAGAACCGGGGGGTACCGGACCGGGACACCGGGGAGTACCGGGGGTACCGGGGGACGCCCCGCGGGCCCCGCACGGGGATGTCGGAGGGGATAACGGCGGCGATCGGGCCCCGCCGGGGCAGCAGCGGCCGGGACGGGTTCTGCCAACCGGTACGGGAAGAGCGGCCTCCCCGGAGCCCAACGGCGGCGGGAACGGGCGCGGGGTGCCGGCGTCTCACCTGGGTCGCTTTGTAGAACTGCTTCTTCAGCCCCGCCACCGACATGGTGCCGGTGCCTGGCCCGGTGGCCCGGTCTGCGGCCGGCGGGACCTGCTGCGGGGGCGGCGGGAGCCTCGGGAGCCTCAGGACGCTCCGCCCGTCCCAGCCCGGCCCGTCCCCGCCGCCGCCGCCGCTTCCGCCGCCGCCCGGCCCCGCCCCCCGCGCCCGCCACCACCGAGCGGCGCGGCCGGAGCGCCGCCCTGTGCCAGCGCGCCCCCTGCCGGCCGGGCGGAACCGCCGCGCGTCGCGGCGGAGAGAGTCGCTCTGTCGCGACAGGCGGTCATGTTGGGAGATGACTGTGGTGCAGCGGTGTCCTTCTCCCGAGGGAGCCGGCACGGCCAGAGGGGAGCGGACCGCGTGTGCGACACGGGGACAACCGGGACGGGACCCCCGCAATAGTCCTGGGGGGAAAATGGGGCGACAGACACTCCGAATGGAAAACTACAACTCCCAGTAGCCCTTGCGACAGCGGCTGCGCCTCGCAGCAGCGGGCGCTAATTGGCCGCCGGCGCCGCCGCCATTTCGCGCGTTGGCTCAAGGCCCGTAGTGGCGCGGCGCGCGGTAGTGCTGGCTCCGCCCCCTCCGCCCGGTGCTGCGGACAGGCCGGGACCGGAACCGGCGCCCGCCGCGGCCCCGTTCCCTCCCGGTACGCAGGCGGGCCTCGGGCCCAGGCTCAATAAACCAGCGGCACCCCGCCGGCCTTCTACAAAGCCATCCAATCAGCGCCCTCAGCGCGCCAGACTGACAGCCACCTCCGCCAATCAACGCCTTCCGCAGGGGCAGCCAATCGGACGGCGCGACGCAGCGGGGAGCGTGGCTGGGCGGGTCACGTGGGGCGCGCTCCGCCAATCAGCGCCGCGGAACTCGGGGTCGCCCTGGCTCCCGCCAAGTACGAGCGGGCCGGGCCGGGCGGGACGGACCGGGAGCGGCGGGGGCTGCGCGGGCCGGGCCGCCTCGGGTTCGGCCGCCGCCGCCCGGGACCGCCGCCAGCTGCGCCGGCCGCGGGCACAGGTGGGGGCCGAGTGCGGGGGGTGCGATGCGGTGCGGCCGCGGGGCGCGAGGTGTTTCCGGCGGCGGTTGGGCCGCGGGGTGCGCGGGGCCTGCCCGGGGTAACAAAGGAGGCGCCGGAGCTGCCGCCGCGCCCCGGGGCTGGGCCCGGGCCCGCCCTGCAGCCGCGTTCTCGGAATCGCTGAGCGGTTTGGGTGGGGAGGGAGCTGAGGGCCCAGCCCTGCCATGGCAGAGGCACCTTCCTTAGCCCAGGGTGCTGCGGGCTGGGTCTGGGCTCTGCCGGGGATCCAGGGGCAGCCGCAGCTGCTCGGGGCACCCTGGGCCGGCCCTGCCCGCCCTCCCAGGCAGGAATTTCCCCCTCACACCTCCCTGGGGGCGAGCCCACGCTCCTGGCGCCGTTCCTGCCCAGCCCAGCCAGGGGGATACGGTGGGTCGGGGTTCCTCTGGTCTGGGGGTGACACTGGGACCCCTCTGGTCTGGAGGTGACATTGGGAACCCTCTGCTCTGGGGGTGACACTGGGACCTCTCTGTCCTCCCTCCCCGGCCCTGGGGGAGCTGCTGGGCTCTGCCTCAGCCCAGGGGAGCAGCAGCTCCTGGGGGACAAGCACGGGTGGTGATTTGTTGTTCTCTCTTGTAGCCATGGAGTGCAGAGACAAAGCTGCTGTTCCTCCACGGAAACTCGTCCAAGGTAAGGCAGTGTCTCTCACCCAGTGCAATTTTAACACATCAAGAGCATTTCAGACCTGATTTTGTGAAGTACATTGGCTTGACTGTGATTAAATGATCTCTAAGTGGGCTCATCTCAATCTTATTCTTCAAAATGAATGAAATCCTTTGCTGTTTGCTGTCACTCAGTAACCTGGTGTTGTTGTTGCAGCTCGGCTGCCCTTCAAGCGCCTCAATCCCGTGCCAAAGGACAAACTTGATGTGGATTCAGAGGTGAAAAGAGTCAAGAGCTCCCCGAGTGCTTTTGCTCCAAGCAAGGATCCGTCCCTGGATGCTGCAGGTGCCTCCCTGGACAATGTGGAGAATGACTGCCAGCTGGACTCAGACAGGAATTTGCCTCCAAAACTTGTGAATGGAAAGGGTCCCTTGGACCATTTTATCCAGAAAAACGCAGCAGGTGACACGAGTGACCCTGGGGATGCTCCTGAGAGCTCTGGCCACGAACTGGGGGACAGCACAGAGCGGGGGGACGTGGATTCCAGAGCTGCTGTCCCCAATGGCACGATAGGAGAAGAGCTGGAGCAGCTGGGCTGCCTGAACTCCTCCCAGAGCAGCCCCACGCAGACTGAGGGGCCCTGTGCAGCTGCAGCCCCACGGGAGGATCCCGGGGCCGGGGCGGGCGGGAAGGACGAACTGAAGGATGTGCTCTTTGAGGGGAAGGTGCCCGTGGTGCTGCTGGAGGACATCATGAGCCTGAAATCGCCCCCAGTGGCCTCTCTGGATGGCAGCAGCACGTCAGAGAACGAGGCCCTGGGCTCGTCCCACGAGGGGGACTCGGGGCTGTCCCACTCCTCGCTGAGCTCCGCGAGCTCGCCCGACGTGCAGCTGCTGGCAGAGGGCAAGAGGAGCACGAGTCCTCTGGCTGCCTCCACCCCTACCAGGAAGGTTGGTCTGCTCTGCTTTGGGCTGGGAGCTGCTGTGGGGCCGTGCTGGGGCTCCTGGATTGTGGGCAAGAGGATGACAGGGAAGGTGGTGGTGATAAATTACTGAATTATTGCCCTTTGGGGTCTTGAAATCCTGCAGCTCTAAAGGATTTTATTCTGGCTGGAGCTGTATTTACATTTCTTCAGTGAAATGCCCTCTTGGTGTTTTGGTAACAGCATCCAGGAGCAGCTCTGTGCTTTAGGAGCTGTTTCCCAAGCTCTGTTCATTCCCCTCGAAGCTGCTGGGATTCCTGGGGGGAATTTTCCCCCAGCACAGCCAGTGCAGATGCTTTTCCAGCTCTGAATTTCTGCAGCTGCCATGGAAAAGCTCTGACATGGATTTCCCAGGAAAGCTGTGGCTGCCCCATCCCTGGCAGTGTCCCAGGCCAGCCTGGGTGGGGATTGCAGCACCCTGCCACAGTGGATGGGCTTTGAACCCAGAACATTCTGGGATTCCATGAAAAAACTCTGGATGAGGAAGGGTTTTGGTCACCTGAGTTTCCTCAGGAGGAGACCCCAAACTCCTGAATTTTGGGGCAGTTTTGACAGAGAAGTTTCCAAGGGCAGCAGCTGAACCACAGGCAGGGCTCTTCCAGTCCTTCTGTTGTGTTTATCAAATCAATTATCAATTCCTCCTCTGTGATAACTCCCAGTTTTCCATCTCTAGAATAAACAGACACACTCAAGCAGGCATGAAGCATTTCCAGTGTAGCAGAACAGCAGAAAACACTCCTGGTGTGACCCAGCCCTGCCACTGGGGCTGGCTTTGCTCGTGGGCTGCTCCCCAGAACGGGGCTCTGCACCCCAGGCTCTGCAGCTGGGAGTTTGTTTTCTGGGAGGAAACAGCTTTGACAGAACTGCTGTTTTATTTCAGATAAATACAGCAAATAAAGCAGTGTTAGCCTGTCAATCACAGTTCAAATGTGATACTGTGAGTGGCAGGAGGGGGGATCTGGTAAATCAAGTCACACTGTGCTGAAATATTGACAAATTAGGACTTTGACCAGTCTATGAAGCATAAAACACTTTTTTCTTCCCCCCATAAATAAAGGATAAATTAGAAGTGTGCCCTGTCTGGGATTTAGGGTCTGTGCTGTTACTGGTGGAAGGAGAAACAGTGTAAAAATGTGACAAACAGTTCTTGTCATAAAGTTACAGCTAAATATCACAGCAAGATACAAAAAAAAAAAAATAACCAAGAAAAAATAACCAAAAGAGAAATAAAAAACCAAAACCCAGCCAAGCCCAAGTTTAGCTGGAAGGAAGTGACTTTGCCCTGTTGAAATGTCCCCTGTGCTCAGAGCTGTCCCCTGGGTGCTGTGCACGTGGGGCTCCCTTGCAGAGGACCCTGAGGGGTTGTTCTCACTCCTGGGGGGTTCCTGGGAGCAGGAGCTGGGCTGGATCCAGCTGGGATGGAAAAGGGAAGGTGGGATCTGCCTGAGGTGTGTCCTCATTCCCTGCTGGGGGAGCTGGGGCTGCCTGGGTGGGATCTGCAGGAGCAGCCTGTCCTTTCAGGCTGGACAGGGAGAATCTCCTCTAAAACTTGCATTCTGTAATTGCAGGTACCTCAGAAATTCCACAGGAGTTCAGCAGAGAAGGAGAAGCTGAGATTGCAAAGAGTAAGGAATTTCCCTGACAGCCAGCAGAGCCTTTCCTCTCCTCTCAGCCCAGCAGGAACATCTCCTTTGCCATTTCCCCTCACCCTGAGGGGTGTGGGAGAACCTTTAGTGCAGGCACTTCCAGTCCTTGGCTCTTCCCAAACTCCTGAACAGAGCCCTGGGTGCATTTGGGCCTTTTTGGGGAGGGATTGGAAACGTTTGAGCCCCAAAATGTTTTTATTCACACAGCAAGCAAGGTGGGCACAGTGTGTGTGGCTCCCTGAGGATGTCACCACTGGATGCCACCACTGGGAATGCTCAAGCTCCAGGTTCTGTTTGCTTGGGTGCAAACTCAGCTCCCTAATTCTGCTGCCAGGCCTGGAGTGCTGGCTCAGAGGAGGCTGGAGGGCACTGGGCCTTGCAGTGCTGCCTCAGTGGGATTTTTTTGGGGCTGTTCCCCCCAAAAAAGGTTTGTGAGGAATTCTCTGTCTCTCAGTGCTTTGTTTATAAACTCCTGTGGTTTATGTAAGTTGTAGCTCCTTGCTTCTCCCAGTGCCCCATATAGAATTCCAATCTGTTGTTTTCATCCCTTCTATAGCTGTGTTAAAAATAGCAGGGATGTGAGGGAGAGAGGAGAATGGGAGCTAAAAATGCTGCTGGGGATGAACTAGAGGCACCAGTGAGCTGTCAGCTTCACACCAGCACCCAGCACATTCCATGACTCAGCCTGACAGTGTTGTTTCCTTGCCATTGGCACCATTTGGCTGTTGGTGGCTCTCTGCAGTTTTTTGTGTTGTGACACCGCTCAGGAAGCTTTGATGTTGACAGGCAGAGATGTGAAATCAATAAAAGAAAACTGAAAATACTCAGGGAGGAGCTGGGCACAGGCAGAGCCTCCTTTCCTGGTGACATCACCAGTGCCTGCAGCACAGAAAAGCTCCTTTCCTTTAATTTGACTTTTTTCCCCTTTCTGTCAGCAGGGCCATGGTGGGAATTGTTGTTTTTGGGAGGAAAGGCAACAATTCCAATAAAACCTTTCCCCCAGAGTGCCCCTGAACAAACACTGCTGGTGTCTGAAATGGAAGAGAACAAGGGATAAATTCCACAGTCTGGAGTTTGGAGATCACATGAGTCCCTGGGATCATCAATATTCCCTAAACATGGAATATCCCAGCTTGGCAGGGATCCACAGGGATCATCAAAGTCTGATCAGAAAATCCTTGTGGGTTTGTGATGTCAATTCAGCTGAAATTCATTGATAGAAGTGACACCACTGTAGGCCCACAGTGGCACCAGAGCATGGAAGCTGAGCTCAGGAGGAAATGTTTTGGAAAGAATCTGAAATCTCCTGTTAAATAAGGGAATAATTAGGATTTTTTAATTCCCATCTAATTTTCCTTAACGCTGCAGTGGTAATGAAGATGACTCAATACAAAGCTTTCTTTGATGCTGAAAGAAATGGAAACACCTTTTTTTTTTGCTAAGGGAAAAGAATAATTAAAGCTTTTGGAGAGGCAGCAGAGGGGAGCTCAGCTGAGGGCTGGGAGCTGGGGATGTGCTCCCACCTGCATTCCTGGGCAGGATGGGGGTCCCTCCCATTCCAGGAAATTCTGTGGTGCTGCTGGGCAAGCACTGGGTGGCTCCAGTGTCCTCTGAGAAATGAGATTCTGGTTTCCATCAGGGGTTTGGCACCTCGGGGTGCAGCTCCCTGAGCTCTCTGTGACCAGGAGCAGGCTGACAACTGCACAGGCTGCAGGCAGAGGCAGATCTCATCTCTCTGAGAAAGGAGATGTTGATTTCAGGGGTTTGGCACCTCGGGGTGCAGCTCCCTGAGCTCTCTGTGACCAGGAGCAGGAATGGTCAGACAAGCTGCAGAGGCTGCAGGCAGAGAGGCAGATCTCATCTCTCTGAGAAATGAGGAGCTGATTTCAGGGGTCTGGCACCTCGGGGTGCAGATCCCTGACTGTCCCCTTTGTCCCCAGGACCAGGAATGGTCAGACAAGCTGCAGAGGCTGCAGGCAGAGGCAGATCTCAGCTCTGAGAAATGAGGAGCTGATTTCAGGGGTTTGGCACCTCAGAGTGCAGATCCCTGAGCTCTCTGTCTGTCCCCAGGACCAGGAGCTGCAGAGGCTGCAGGCAGAGGCAGATCTTATCTTTGAGAAATGAAATCTGATTTCAGGGTTTGGCACCTCGGGGTGCAGCTCCCTGACTGTCCCCTTTGTCCCCAGGAGCAGGAGCAGGCTGACAAGCTGCACAGGCTGCAGGCAGAGAGGCAGATCTCATCTCTGAGAAATGAGGAGCTGATTTCAGGGGTTTGGCACCTCAGGGTGCAGATCTCTGAGTGTCCCCTTTGTCCCCAGGACCAGGAGCAGGCTGGCAAGCTGCAGGCAGAGAGGCAGATCTCATCTCTGAGAAATGAGGAGCTGATTTCAGGGGTTTGGCACCTCAGGGTGCAGATCTCTGAGTGTCCCCTTTGTCCCCAGGAGCAGGCTGACAAGCTGCACAGGCTGCAGGCAGAGAGGCAGATCTCATCTCTGAGAAATGAAATCTGATTTCAGGGGTCTGGCACCTCGGGGTGCAGATCTCTGAGTGTCCCCTTTGTCCCCAGGACCAGGAGCGTGCTGACAAGCTGCAGAGGCTGCAGGCAGAGAGGCAGATCTCATCTCTGAGAAAGGAGATCTGATTTCAGGGGTTTGGCACCTCGGGGTGCAGATCTCTGAGTGTCCCATTTGTCCCCAGGACCAGGAATGGTCAGACAAGCTGCAGGCAGAGGCAGATCTTATCTCTGAGAAATGAGATCTGCTTTCCATCAGGAGTCTGGCACCTCGGGGTGCAGCTCCCTGACTGTCCCCTTTGTCCCCAGGACCAGGAATGGTCAGACAAGCTGCAGAGGCTGCAGGCAGAGGCAGATCTCATCTTTGAGAAATGAAATCTGATTTCAGGGTTTGGCACCTCAGGGTGCAGATCCCTGAGTGTCCCATTTGTCACCAGGAGCAGGCTGACAAGCTGCAGGCAGAGGCAGATCTCATCTCTGAGAAATTAAATCTGATTTCAGGGGTCTGGCACCTCGGGGTGCAGATCTCTGAGTGTCCCCTTTGTCCCCAGGACCAGGAGCAGGCTGACAAGCTGCAGAGGCTGCAGGCAGAGGCAGATCTCATCTCTGATAAATGAGGAGCTGATTTCAGGGGTCTGGCACCTCGGGGTGCAGATCCCTGAGCTCTCTGTCTGTCCCCAAGCCCAGGAGCTGCAGAGGCTGCAGGCAGAGAGGCAGATCTCATCTCTGAGAAATTAAATCTGATTTCAGGGGTCTGGCACCTCGGGGTGCAGATCTCTGACTGTCCCCTTTGTCCCCAGGACCAGGAGCGGGCTGACAAGCTGCAGAGGCTGCAGGCAGAGAGGGAGCAGAAGGGCAGGATGAAGGAAGAGGCCAAGGCTGCCAAAGAACGAGCCAAGGAGGAGGCCAAGAAGAGGAAAGAGGAAGAGAAGGAGTTGAAAGAGAGAGAAAGGAGGGAAAGGAAGGAGAAGGAGGAGAAGGAGAAGGCTGAGAAGCTGCGAGTGAAGGAGGAGAAGCGCAAGGAGAGGCAGGAGGCTCTGGAGTGAGTGCTGGGGCTGGGCAGC
Organism: Catharus ustulatus; assembly: GCF_009819885.2. NCBI lineage: Eukaryota > Metazoa > Chordata > Aves > Passeriformes > Turdidae > Catharus > Catharus ustulatus. Next base: position 886,918 of record NC_046249.1, on the reverse strand, counting down.
TCCTGGGCACCCTGGGCTCATTCCCTGGGCTCATTCCCACCCCCTCCTTTCCCTGGGCTCATTCCCACCCCCTCCTTTCCCTGGGCTGCCCCTCCAGAGCAGCCAGGCCTGGCTCAGGGCTGCCTCTGAAATGTCTGAGGGACTCTGAGCCCCATCCCAGCTCCTGCTGCGCTGAGCTTCCCCTCCTGACCTGCTCACCTGGGCCCTGTTTGTTGAGGAAGTTACCTGGGGCTTGGTAATCCCTTTATTTCCTGGTGCTGAGGGAAATTTGAGGCAGCCTGTGAACTCTGTGTGGCTGGAATGGGTCAATATTTGCTCTGGAGGGAATGAACAAAGTGTTCTGTGCACTTATCCAAGTGTGGTTCTGGCAGATGATGCTCCTGGTGGGGTCTGGGTCGTGCTCTGGGGCTTCCCCCTCCCCTGGGTGCCAGCAGCCCCTTCCTGCTGGGTGACAGCTCACATGATCTTTGTTTTCAAGGGCAAAACTCGAGGAGAAGAGAAAGAAAGAAGAGGAGAAACGGTTAAAGGAGGAAGAAAAGGTAAAAATGCTTTCCCTGGCTTGGCTCTGAATTCTGTCTGGGGTGAAAAGGTGCCAGCTGGGATGGAGCCTGTCCCTCCCTGAGCTGCTGGGGCTGCTCCAGCCACATTTTCCCTTTTCCTTTCACACTTTTGGCTCCTCTACTTTTTCCCTCTCGAGTGTTTTCTGTGGGTTTCTGGGTGCCCACAGGTGACCTCTGCCCTGCAGTGACCCTGGAGCCCTGCCTGAGTCAGGGAGGACAAGGAGGGCTTGTGTTGAGTCACAGGAGCTGGTGGCTGCTGAGCTTTGCTTTGTGCCTGGCTGCATTTGCAGTTGAGTCATGCCTGAGCTCACCTGCAGTTGCACAGCTCTGTCCCCACCTCTGTGTTGACAGTTTGTGTTTGGGTTCTCGTTTCAGCGCCTCCATGCACAGAAGGCAGAGATCACCAGGTTCTTCCAGAAACCAAAGACTCCCCAGGCCCCCAAGGTGAGGCTTTGCTGTGCCTGTGTGTCCCAGAAATCAGGAAATATCCTGATTTCCTTCCCAGGTGGTCAAAACATTGCATTTCCATCGTTCCCTGGTCTCAGAAGTGTAAAGGATTTTAGGAAAAAGGCCAGAGCAGAGACTACAAAGACATTTGTGGTTGGTTCAGTGACTCTCAGCTCTGTCTTCTGCACTGGAAGATCTTGCACAGGAGGGGCTTAACCTAAATCTTCACTTAACCTAAATCTTCACCTCAGCAGCACCTCTACAGCAGGTGTTTGTGGCACGTGCTGCTGCTGCAGCTCCTCATGGCCCATCCCTGACATTCCTCCCTTGGTGTTTCAGACCCTTGCTGGCTCCTGTGGGAAGTTTGCTCCTTTTGAGGCTCCTCATGCCCCATCCCTGACATTCCTCCCTTGGTGTTTCAGACCCTTGCTGGCTCCTGTGGGAAGTTTGCTCTTTTTGAGGCTCCTCATGCCCCATCCCTGACATTCCTCCCTTGGTGTTTCAGACCCTTGCTGGCTCCTGTGGGAAGTTTGCTCTTTTTGAGGCTCCTCATGCCCCATCCCTGACATTCCTCCCTTGGTGTTTCAGACCCTTGCTGGCTCCTGTGGGAAGTTTGCTCCTTTTGAGATTAAGGAGAACATGGTCTTAGCCCCCCTGAGCCGTGTTGCCCTGGATCCAGACTACCTGGAGCAGCTGGACAAGCTCCTGCACGCCCAGAACGGGGAACTTTCCTTCCTGAGGGATCTCAAATGTCGCAAACCACGAAAAACTGGGCCCACCCTGGTCCATGACAGCAGTGACAGCGTGAACAGGTCAGCCTGGAGCAGCCTTGCTCTGGTTCTGTTTGTGCAGGATGAGCTGGGGGGTGAGGAGCAGGGCAGGGGAGGCTGGAGCTGCTCTGTGGGGCCTGAGCTGTGCCCTGTGTTCCCAGTGACGTGGTGGTGGTGGACAGCTGCCAGGCAGATGCTGTTCCTGAGAGGGAGAAGTTTGGCAGGATGAAGCTGCTGCAGTTCTGTGAGAATCACCGCCCTGCCTACTGGGGCACCTGGAACAAGAGGAGCTCCCTGATCCACGGCAGGAACCCCTGGTCCAAGGACACTGTAAGCACCCCAGTTCCTCCCCTCCTTAGTGTGCTTGGCCAGCTCCTGCTCCCCTGGCATTTCTGAGCCCCTCTGCTCCCTCAGCCTTGGTTTGGTGCTGTGCTCTCCAGTGAGGAAATGCTCCCCTGGCATTTCTGAGCCCCCCTGTTCCCTCAGCTTTGGTTTGGTGCTGTGCTCCCCAGTGAAGAAATGCTTCCCTGGCATTTCTGTTCCCCCTGTTCCCTCAGCTTTGGTTTGGTGTTGTGCTCCCCAGTGATGGCAGAACTGTTGGCATTTCTGTTCCCCCTGCTCCCTCAGCCTTTGCTGGGTTTGGTGCTGAGCTCCCCAGTGATGGCAGAATTGTTGGCATTTCTGAGCCCCCTGTTCCCTCAGTTTTGGCTGGATTTGGTGCTGAGCTCCCCAGTGATGGCAGAACTGTTGGCATTTCTGTTCCCTCTGTTCCCTCAGCTTTGCTGGGTTTGGTGCTGAGCTCCCCAGTGAAGAAATGTTCCCCTGGCATTTCTGAGCCCCCCTGCTCCCTCAGCCTTGGTTTGGTGCTGTGCTCTGCAGTGAGGAAATGCTCCCCTGGCATTTCTGTTCCCCTTGCTCCCTCAGCCTTGGTTTGGTGCTGTGCTCTCCAGTGAAGAAATGCTCCCCTGGCATTTCTGAGCCCCCCTGTTCCCTCAGCCTTGGTTTGGTGCTGTGCCCTCCAGTGATGACAGAATTGTTGGCATTTCTGTTCCCCCTGTTCCCTCAGTTTTGGCTGGATTTGGTGCTGAGCTCTCCAGTGATGGCAGAACTGTTGGCATTTCTTGCAGAAGCTGCTGGACTATGAGGTTGACAGTGATGAAGAGTGGGAAGAGGAGGAGCCAGGGGAAAGTCTCTCCCATAGTGAAGAGGTGAGGATGCTGCATGCTGAAACAAATCAGGAACCACTCACACTTGGCAGAGTGTTTAAAAATCCATTTGTTTGTAGGATGATGAAGAGGAGGGGGAGGATGAAGATGAGGACGATGGGTTTTTTGTACCCCATGGGTACCTATCTGAGGATGAAGGAGTGACAGAGGTGAGCAGCTGCCTGTGCCTTGTTCCCACCTCTCACCACTGAGCTCTGTGATGTCAGTCCTGGCAGGGAGCAGAGGCAAAGGGGCTTTAAAAAGCTTTTTTTTGTTGTGTAACGAGTCCTTTGTCCCCTGGGGCTGCAGGAGTGTGACCCAGAGAACCAGAAGGTTCGGCAGAAGCTGAAAGCCAAGGAGTGGGACGAGCTGATAGCCAAGGGGAAGAGGTTCCACGTGCTGCAGCCTGTGAAGATTGGCTGTGTGTGGGAAAGGGCAGCAGAGGAGAGCAGCACCAGCACGGAGCTGAAGGTGCTCCAGCAGTTCACAGCCTGTGTCCTGGAGCCTCCTGTGCCAGAGGAAGAGCAGCAGACACAGAAATGCAGCAAAAAAAGAGCAAAAGATCAGCAAAGTAAGACCTGAAGGGCTGAACAGTTACTGCCAGAGTTGTGCTCTGCTGTGGAGGGAGTGGGGAATTATTGAGTGTTGAATTCAGAACGAGCTGTTTGTGACAAGGCTGGAATCCAAGGAATCTCTGAGAGCTCTTGGAAAGGAGTTTTCTGGCAGTGCCTCTCCAAAAGTCTTGCTCTGGGCAATCTAGGAAAGAAAGCCAAGCAGACTTGAGCAAGCTCAGATTTAGGATGGGCTTGGGCCTGTTCATTGTTTGGGGGAGGGTTTGGTTTCTGTGCTGGGTTCCAGTCCTGAGCCTTTCCTGCACCTGATTAACACAAGGATGTGAATAACTCATGGGAAGGCCAAGCAGGGGGTGAGGATTTCACTCTGGGGTGTTGTTAATATAGAGGGTGAGCTGAGGGTTGTTATTATTGTGTTGTTACTGTTGAGGGTGAGTTGAGGGTTGTTATTATTGAGGATGAGTTTTCTGCATCAAATTTAGCTGCTGTTGCAATCATGGAATCCAGAGTGGTTGGGTTGGGAGGGACCTTAAAGGCCATCCTTTAAGGATGTAAAGAATCTACAAATTTAAAGTTTGTACCATGGGCTGGGACAATTTCCACTTGCTCCAAACCCCATCCATCCTGCCCAGGGAGCCTTCCAGGGATGGGGCAGCCCCATCTCTGAAATCAATCCTGGTCTTTCCCCTCAATGTATAAAATCAATCCTGATATTTCCCCCCATCTCTAAAATCAATCCTGGTATTCCCCTCATGTATAAAATCAATCCTGATATTCCTCACAATCTCTAAAATCAATCCTGGTATTTCCCCCATACCTAAAATCAATCCTGGTATTCTCCCATCTCTAAAATCAATGCTGGTA